>NC_083339.1:25926332-27271028 GCF_019175385.1 Lycium barbarum | reverse complement strand
TTATTTGTGCAAGTTCACAACCTTAGCCAAAGTCAAGAAGTTGAGTGAAAAAGGTATGTGTTTAATCTTCTTTTACATGTGTTAGAGATGCTTATGTATGTTGAAGTATGTAGAAATGGATAGAATTCATGGTACATGTGTGTGTTGATGTTGTGGCCGAACATAGTTGAGTTGTGAAGAACAAATGAATTGATTTTATTTAGTATTTTGATTGTTGTTGTTGTGGATTCCATAATAAAAATGAAGATTTGATGGCTTGAAATGAAGTTGTAATTGTTGTGGGAGTGTTGAAGAAGTTAATTTGATATTAGTATAGTTTCTTGTCATTATGAGAATAAAGTTGTTAATGCATAGACTATTATTATAGTTCGTGAGTTTAGAAGGAAAGAATGTGTTGTTGTTGGTCATGTTGAGTTGAGAAGGATTCGGGTAGTAGGTATAATTCATGAACTTGAAAGAAGGAAATGTGTCGCTATTATTCTTGTTGAATTTGGAAGGTGTCGGGTGAGGTAATATGTTGATTGGGTTGTTGGAATATTATGTGAATTGTTTGAAGTATTCTTGAATCATGTTAGAAAGATTTCGGACTAACACTTGAATATGAGATCATTGGTATTGGCTTGATTATATGTGATTGAATTGAATATAAATGAAAGGCCATTGAATTATGTGACAAGGGTCGTTAATGTTAGAATGCGTCTTGAGTTGATTGTTGATATTGTTGGCATGATCATTGGTATTGTTGTTGATAATTTGGCCGAGTTAAATTCTCGGATTGTTGATTGATAAATTGGCCGAGTTAGATTCTCAGGGATGGTGTATTTACAGGGGAAATGCTGCCGAAATTTCGATAGAATATAAGTGAACTCATTTGGAATACTAAGACAAGTATATGTCGATGAGTCTAATGATTATGTCAATTCTCTTGAATGTAGACTAGCAAGTTTGGACAAATAAGCGTAGCTAGTTGGACGTGGAACAGGTATGTAAGGCTTACCCTTTCTTTCTTTTGGCATGATCTTGATGAAACGAACAAATGACGTATATGTATGATTTCAAAGAAATTCCTATTCTTAGAGCCACTAGGATGGCTAATATCCTTGATTTCCATAAGCTGATTCATATGATTTTGATGCGTATCTATGATGTCCAAAGATCTATTTGATATGTTTCCGAATTGGCATTCGAGAGATAAGTGATATGACTAATGTCTTGATTTTCAAATGATAGCACGTCTGATTATTCCGTTAAGTCATTGATATATTTTGAGATGTACATATGGTTCCAAAAGCTATATTTGATTTGATCCATAACGATATCCGAAAGGTACTTGATATGATTGTTGCTTTGATTTTTCAAAAATGGCTTCTGAAACGTTCGTAGAAGATTCTGTACTTCAAATGCTCATAACTTTCTTATACTAAGTCGGATTGACCCGAAACTTGTTTCTGAGCCTTCAGATGTCGATAAGTATACTTGTCTATTGAGTCTTGATTTATGTGCATATGGTTTCGCATTACTCTGTTCGTGCAAGCCTCAGTATGTCCTTCACTGAGCCCGGGCCAGGATATGTTATCATGCGCACTCCTCTGCATTGTTCACCGAGTCCCTCTCACTTGCGGGCCGGGACACGTTATATGTATATGTATATGATGATATGATGATACGGGGATGGCGGCCAGGATGGTATATGATGACTTTATTCACCGAGACCCGCAATAGAGGGCCGAGACACGTTATATCTATACATGATATATGATGTGACATGCATGATTCTATCCACCGAGTCCCTCACTGGAGGGTCGGGACACGTTACGCATATATGATATATGATGTGGACATGTATGATTTTATTCACCGAGTCCCTCGCTGGAGGGCCGGGACACGTTATATGTACATATGATATGATGTGAATATGCATGATCTTCACTTAAAAAAAGCAAGTACTTTGATGTTTTAAAAGGTCATACTTGATTCTGGTAAATCTCTGTTTCAGTTATGATCCTCTTTTCTGTATTCCATGCCTTACATGCTCAGTACATATTCCGTACTGACCCCCTTTATTCGGGGGCTGCGTTTCATGCCACGCAGGTACACCCAGATGAGTAAAGAACATTGCTAGAAGATGCTTTAGCTGGATTGGCAACTCCATTTGCTCCTGGAGTGTTGCCGAGTCAGAGTATACGTGCTATGATGTTTTGTTCGAAGTTAGAGACTTTGCAGATAGAGTCGTGGGTATAGAATGTCAGTTTTGTAAGTGGCTCCATCAGCCGATATGTCATTCTGTGTTATGTGACAAATTCTACATGATTATAGATTTTGTTTGATTTGAGAATAACGATGAAAAGAATATTTCTGAAAGCTGTACTATGTATTTCATCTTTATTTGATTTAAAAGTCCAAGAAGATTATGTGTGCACTAAGGGTCTGAGGGTTCGCTCGGCCCTAAGTAAGGGTCGGGTGCCCATCACACCCTAGTAAGATCGGGGTGTGACAATAATATTCATATTTATTGTTGTAAGTCTCAATAGCCTTCGAATATAAGTTGAAAATGAGTAATTAAAGGTTAAAATTAATAATAAGAACACACAAATATTCACTCATTAATTCCATGGAAATTAATGGCCAGCCCCTTCTGCATGATTCTCACCACTCTTCTTGCATTTCATTGCTTGATCGTCCTAATGATAAATAAAGAAATACAAGAAAAAGGATGACTTGAATACAAATATGTACGCCTATAATATATGCGTAGTCGTTATCTTTATACACAATCAACATAATTGAAGTTTCATACTAATCAATAATTACCATATTAGTTTCTTTCTCTTGATATGTTAACGTGGACAAGTAAAAGTAAACAGAGGGAGTGACTTTTATCCCCGTTTTTCTTCATTGTCAATACTTTACTTATTTACTCTCCTTTGCAGTTTCTGATTATTGTTCTTTTACATTTATAAAATGTATTACTTTATATTTTCATTTTAGAATTAAAATTTAGTGATTAATGATATAACATATATCTTTCTAATTTTGATTTCTTTGTAACAATTTGTTTTATCTATAATTGTTAATATAAAAGTTATAATATATTTTTTAATTAATTTAATAAAAATATTTTATTAGTTTTGCTTTTTAAAAATCCAATACATACAACAATGGTTCTTATGTTTGGATCTGAATAGTTACTTAATTGAAATAGATATCAACCTATCGGTATACATATAAAATATTAAAGAATTTAAAAGAAAAAATTTAGAATCAAAATATTAATTTTCCCTCATATTCTTACTAATTTTCTTTTTTACATCGACGAACAACTTTTATTGTCATGATAATGAGAAAAAAGTCCGACTCTTTCCATCTCAAAGACTTTATTCCATCAACTCCATTTTTTAATTATAACTAAAGTGTTGGTATATAAAATACATTTTGTAAATGTTGCTATATATAATAACAATTAGAATGTTTTTAAAAGTTATTTTCAAAATACAAACCTTAAAGACTGGCTAATTAAAGTGAATAGACATGTTCGGCTCGGGCGATATTGCTAGTTTTAAACTAAAAAATAGGTATGTGTGTGGGTGGGTGGGGGGGGGGGGGGCTACCAAATCCATATTTAACCTTTAGAATATCACTTGGTATGGATAGAGAGCCTATCAATAATAAAATTGTACATTCAATAAAGAAGCTAATTAGATGTCAAAAGTTTGATCACGGGGTGGAGGAGGAGAACCACCAAAGCAATTAAAAAGTACCACTTAGATGACCATGATGTTAGGATTTAAATCCCAAATCCGACCTTTGTAAGCCGGTTCTCAGGAAAGATTGGAGGGTCACAGCTGGACCACTTAAATACCAACCTCCTTAGACAGAACCTACTTACGCAGTGATGTAAGCGAAGAATAAATAGCACACACAGATTTATCGTGGTTCACCCTCAATGTGAGAGCTACGTCCACGTTGCTGCTGCAGATCTTATTAAAGAAGAAATATTACAAGTGTTTACAACACTCAACCTCACAACCCCAATCCCAATTACACTCAAGAATTTTACCACAGAAAATTCTCTCAAAGACCTTCTCTTACTTAGGCCTTTCACTAAGAGTATTTCTCTTAGATTTCTCTCTCTCTTTGGGATGTGTTTAGCAAATGATCTTGATGATATCTTACAAATGAACCATAAGCTACCTATTTATAGGAATGAATTTCCTATGATGAGGTAAGCGCTTACATCACGACTATTATGAGGTAAGCGCTTACATCACGACTATGTGAACAAAAGAATTGACTTGTTTGGCCAATTCCACACCTAACAAATCTCCCACTTGAAGACTAATTTTAATTTGTCTTCACACTTTGATCGATGCAGCAGCTCTTTCCTACTTTCATACTTCGTGCAGGCCAACTGAAGTTGAGCATAGCTTCAGTTTGTCTATCGCCACTGCCTTTGTCATCATGTCTGCTGGATTCTGACTCCCTGCGATCTTCTCAAGCACCAGCGCTCCATCTTCCAAAGCTGATCTAATGAAATGGTATCAGAGTTGTATGTGCTTCGTTCGAGCATGGTAAACCGGGTTCTTTGCCAAATGAATGGCGCTTTGGCTATCACAATATAGCACACTTCCCTCGTGGTCTTGATCCAATTCCCGCAGAAAAGATTGTAGCCACATCATTTCCTTTGTGGCCTCCGTCACAGCAATGTACTCAGCCTCACAACTAGAGAGAGCTACTATCTTTTGCAACTTGGAAACCCAAGAGATTGCAGTACCTCCGAAGGTGTAAACATACCCGGATGTGCTCTTTCTGCTACCAATATCACCACCGTTGTCAGCATCAACATACCCTTGCAATCCTGTTTTTGATTTTCGGAAATACAGAGCTGAACTCGAGCTGCCTTTCAGATATCTGAATATCCACTTCACAGCCTCCCAGTGTTGCTTTCCCGGATTGCTCATAAATCGGCTGACAACTCCCACTGCATGTGAAATGTCAGGCCTTGTACATATCATTGCATACATAAGACTACCGATTGCAGATGCATAAGGTATCTTGTCCATCTGCTTCTTCTCATCCTCGGTTGTCTGCGACTGATCCTTTGACAACCGAAAGTGTCCAGCCAAGGGAGTGCTGACTGGCTTGGCATCATGCATGTTGAACCTTTTGATAACTTTCCTCACATATTCTTCTTGTGAGAGTTTAATGCCCTCCTTGCTTCGGTCGATTCTCATCCCAAGGATTTGCTTTGCAGCTCCCAAATCCTTCATTGCAAACTCTTCCGATAACCCTTTTTTCAACCGATCAATCTTCTGTAGGTTTGCTCCTACGATTAGCATGTCGTCGACATAGAGTAGCAGTATCATGTACGAGTCTTCAAATTTTTTGAAGTAACAGCAGTGATCTGCCTCGCACCTTGAAAAATCAGCTTTCTTCATAAAGCTGTCAAACTTTAAATACCACTGTCTTGGAGCCTGTTTTAGTCCGTACAGACTCTTTTGAAGTTTGCACACCAGATTCTCCTTTCCTTTGATTTTGAATCCCTCCGGCTGTCGCATGTAGATTTCCTCGTCTAGATCACCGTGAAGAAATGCAGTTTTCACGTCCATCTGTTGCAGATGTAGATTTTCCTTTGCTACCAGCCCAAGAACAGTTCTGATAGTCACCATCTTGACTACGGGAGAGAAGATCTCCGTATAGTCAATGCCTTCTTTCTGTTGAAATCCCTTTGCAACCAGCCTTGCTTTATAACGCTTGCTTCCATTGGGTTCTTCCTTTATCCGATAAACCCATTTGTTTTGCAATGCCTTTTTATCCTTTGGCAACTCGGATAATTCCCATGTATGATTTGCCGATAGTGAATCTATTTCATCCTTCATTGCCAGCTCCCACTTAGTCGATTCATCGACTTGCATTGCTTCTTCATAACATTCCGGCTCCCCTCTATCAGTGAGTAGAATGTAGTTGAGGGATGGAGAGTACCTGTGAAGCGGCTTCCTGATCCTGGATGATCTACGCAGCTCTGTGATTGGCGTCTGTTCATTTGTTTCAGAATCAGCACTTTCATCAGCACCTTCTCGGATTGTTTGTTCCTCTGCCTCGGTTGTACCTGGCTGCTGCTCAGGTGCCGAAAAGTCCCTCAAATCGACTATTTCCGATTCCTTGTCCTGACATTCTGAATTCTTTTGCAGCTTGTCTTTGTACAGTACCTCTTCGTTAAAGACAACATTCCTGCTTCGGATGATCTTCCGATTTTGTTCATCCCAAAATCGGTACCCAAGCTCGGTGTCACCATAGCCAATAAAGTAACACTTCTTTGATTTTGGATCAAGCTTGCTTCTAGCCGTATCATCATTATGAACATATGATAAGCAACCGAACACTTTCAGAAATGAAAGATTTACCTTCTTGCCACTCCAGACTTCTTCTGGAATTCTGAAATCCAAGGGAACTGACGGTCCTCGGTTAATTAAGAAGGCCACGGTATTGACTGCATCTGCCCAGAATGTCTTGGGCAGTCCAGAGTGTATTCTCATACTCCGAGCACGCTCGTTCAACGTTCGGTTCATTCTTTCGGCTACTCCATTCTGTTGCGGCGTTCCAGGAATAGTCTTCATCATCTTGATCCCATTATCGGCACAGTACCGTTTGAAATCACCATCAGTGTATTCTCCGCCGTTGTCGGACCTCAAACACTTCAACTTGAGGTTTGTTTCATTCTCGACAATGGCTTTCCATCTTTTGAATACACTAAACACATCGGATTTATTTTTCATAAAATAAACCCATACCTTCCTGGTTGAATCATCAATGAAGGTCACGTAGTAGTGTGATCCTCCAAGAGAGGGGACAGTGGTAGGTCCCCACACGTCTGTGTGCACCAATTCCAGCTTCTCGACCTTCAACTCCCTGCCTGCATTTGAGAAGCTTACTCGCTTTTGTTTTCCGAGAATGCAGCTCTCACACGTATGAAGGTCCACCGTCTTCAGCTCCGGAATTAAACCATTTGTCACCAACAGCTTCATCCCCTTCTGGCTGATATGCCCCAGCCGACAATGCCACAAATCTGTCTTCTTTGTGTTGTCAACCACAACAACAGTATCACGACAGCTAGTCGTCATGTAGAGAGTGCCAATCTTCTTTCCTCGGCCAACTACCATAGCACCTTTCGCCACCTTCCAAGACCCATTACCAAAGTTGAGATCATATCCCTCATCATCAAGCTGACCTACTGAAATCAGGTTTCGCATCAGCTTTGGAACATGTCTAACTTTTGTAATCTTCCACGAGGATCCATTTGACATCTTCAAATTAATGTCTCCCGTGCCAACAACGTCTAGCGGCTCTCCATCGGCTAAATAAACTTTGCCGAGATTCCCAGCCACGTAGTTTGTCATTATATCATGATGTGGGGTGGTATGAAAGGACGCTCCTGAGTCAAGCACCCAAGAGTCTATCGGGCTGTCAACCGATAGCAACAACGCATCGCCAATGTCTTCCGTAGCAGCGTTGATTCCATCCCCCTTGTTGTCCTCCTTCTTTGGCGCCCTGCAGTTCTTCTTGAAGTGACCTGGTTTTCCACAGTTCCAACACTCAAATGTTCGTCCTGGTCTGGATTGACCCCTGCCATTCCTTGACTTCGATCTGCCCCTATTTCGGTTGTAGTTTCTGTCATAATTTCTGCTTCTGTTTTCAACATTAAAAGCAGAACTCGTCGATGCCTCTCCAGAATCTGTCCTGTGCACTTCCTCAGCAAGGATACGATCCCTAACATCGTTGAACTTTAGTTTGTCACTGCCGACAGAATTACTAACCGCTGCTCTCATTGGCTCCCAGCTATTTGGTAGGGATGCCAACAAAATTAGAGCTTGCACTTCATCATCGAAGTCAATATTTACCGATGACAATTGATTTACAATGGTATTGAATTCATTTACGTGTGCAGCAACATGAGCATTTTCCATCATCTTTAGATGAAATAGTTTCTTCATGAGAAATACCTTATTATTTGCCGAAGGTTTCTCATACATGTCAGACAATACCTTCATCATATCTGCAGTGGTCTTCTCCTTTGCCACATTGTGAGCAACGTTCTTTGACAGCGTCAGCCGAATGACTCCCAGAACTTGTCTGTCGAGGGGATTCCAATCTGCTTGCTTCATCTCCTCTGGTTTCGGACTCAGAGGTTCATGAAGCTTTCTGCCATATAAATAATCTTCAATTTGCATTCTCCAGAACGCAAAGTCTGTACCATCGAATTTACCGATGCCGTGCGTCGTACCATCTTCGCCTCCCATCGTTTCTAAATCACAACACAACCTGTTGCTCTGATACCAGTTGTTAGGATTTAAATCCCAAATCCGACCTTTGTAAGCCGGTTCCCAGGAAAGATTGGAGGGTCACAGCTGGACCACTTAAATACCAACCTCCTTAGACAGAACCTACTTACGCAGTGATGTAAGCGAAGAATAAATAGCACACACAGATTTATAGTGGTTCACCCTCAATGTGAGAGCTACGTCCACGTTGCTGCTGCAGATCTTATTAAAGAAGAAATATTACAAGTGTTTACAACACTCAACCTCACAACCCCAATCCCAATTACACTTAAGAATATTTACCACAGAAAATTCTCTCAAAGACCTTCTCTTACTTAGGCCTTTCACTAAGAGTATTTCTCTTAGATTTCTCTCTCTCTTTGGGATGTGTTTAGCAAATGATCTTGATGATATCTTACAAATGAACCATAAGCTACCTATTTATAGGAATGAATTTCCTATGATGAGGTAAGCGCTTACATCACGACTATTATGAGGTAAGCGCTTACATCACGACTATGTGAACAAAAGAATTGACTTGTTTGGCCAATTCCACACCTAACACATGATTTATACAATAAGAAAAGTGTACATTCAATTGAAGAAGGAAAAAACATAGTTCGCCTTTAGTAATTGAAAAAGTAACAAAAACTCGTCGAGAACAATTGTATTAATATATTTATGTGTATTATTTTAAGATGTCCTTATTACATTGATGTGCTTACTTATTTACTTCTTTAAATATCAACATTGCTTGCACAAAATCATGCGCACAACATTGCGTCTCTTGTTGTCTTTTACATTAGAAATCAGGATTTAGTTTTGTGGTAACGGACGATAAACGAGTACACACCCTCGCATCTTTGTAAATTTTGCCTGGTCGACAAAAGTAACCCTTCTTTGGGGCACACTGAATATCTTCAGAGCAAATGCATAGTCCTTCAAGAGCACACCCCTCTTTGACTATGGTCAACCCATCTTTTAAGCCTAGAACTTGATCTGTCCACTCACTTGAAAATAACCCTAATTGGTCGTAGCTTTGTTTCACTTTCAAGAATTTGTCAGCATTTTTATATTTGTTGATTGCTCCAATAAATGCCACGTTTCTATTCTTTCCCCAATGTGGCAATGCCCCATATTTGAAGAATGCAAGTTGCTCTATCTCTTCAATGAAATCTTCAAAGAGCCTAGGAGACATTGGGTCCTTGCTTCGGTAATATGTGATGTCAAAATCCAAAGCATCTTCTTGTTCACCCAAGTAAGCATTTGAAGCTGTAAGGTACCTCATGAGGATGCCATCGTATAAGTCTAGGACACATAGTGCCCTAGGCTCCAAAGCAACTAGCCTTTGGACATCTTCAATGAAGCCTTTGACTTTAGATAAGCTAATACTAAATGTTGTTTGGTGAAAGAAGAGACTTTTAACTCTAGGATCCCAAGGACATACTGTGATTTTTGCATCTTCAAGGCTGTCTAGGCATGTTCCTGATGCTTGGAATCGATTGTGGAATCCAACCACTGGGTAGCCAGTAAAAGCAATACCTGAGAGAATACGAGTTATTAAAGTCTTTAATATTGAGAAGGACAATGAAAACAACTCTTCCTTGCAAAATAAAATTAAGGAGATAAATGTTACTATTAAATAAAGACTTGAACCAAAGACTTACTTATAAGGTAATCTAGTGAAAATATAAAATAAAAATCCCTTACATGTTAAGTGCTACTTGGATAGTGATATGTAAAGCCCCGTAATGTTTTCATATTTAATTCAAGCGAGTTATAAGCTTAAAGTGTGACTTAATTAGTGCCAAAGTACGACCAAGCCTATACGAGTGTAACAAAGTCATTGGATATGTAACATGCCTGAGGAACCAATTTGAAGAGGTATGGACAAGGAAATAATTAAAATAAACCAAAAAAGTTGAAGTTGGAAACCCATAGGCTATGCCCTAGTGATGTGTCGCATGAAAGGTGAACAAAAACACTGAATTTCAATGGAACGGATCTGCAAGTAGCATTGGGCTAAGGCCCAACGCATTGCCATCGCATAAAGCACCTGGTCCATGATATCTTAAAAAGTCTAATGAATTGTTCTGTCACATAAATTGACTTGAAATCCAAAATTGCACATGATTAGTAATTTACACTTCAGATATGTATTCTTTTCATTGCAATCAATTATACCTTCAGATCATGAAACAACTTGGACAACTCATTCTCAATACTCTATCAAGGCTAGCCAACATTAAAAGCTAGCTAACACGATGATGAAGTTTCCATAATAACCATGATGAGTTTTAGCACTTTCACCTCAGGCTTGATTACGAGGCCATTCGTGATACTCTTTGTGGTCCTGGTGCTATTATCTTTTGAAGCAGGGATAGGGAGAACCATCAGATTGGCTGAGATCAGAGGCGGAGCCAGGATTCGAGGCTTGTGGGTTCGGTATTCTAATTCGTTTAAGTTACTGGGTTCTAAATTATCAATTTATACATATTCAATGAAATTTTCAAGACAAATACAGGGTTTTAGACCAAAGTTACTGGGCTGAACCCCTGAGTACTATGCTAGCTCCGCCCCTGGCTGAGATGCTCCTATTTCACTACGGAGGCCAAGAACACCTTGAAGGTGGTTAGCTACCGTATTTTTCCTAGCTCCTTCGATACAGAGGTTGGCCGATTGAAAGTCTGCTTATTCTTTGCTTTCGTTACAAAGATGAAGTTCAACTTCTGTAAGTTCATGCTCGAGAAGATGTCTAAGGTGAAAAATGAAGGACCAAAGAGACTCTATTTCCCTAGTATGTTAACCAAGTATCTTTTGGGTTGCAAAATTTAAGGAGGACAACTTTATGACCATCAGGTGGAGTCAGCTGATGTTGATTTTGATGCCACTACAGTGAAGGAGGAAGCTAGACCATTTCGACCTATTCCTACTGTAGAGTAGAGGGTGACCCGTATGGAGGACTGCATGCTCTTCATTATGGGAAACCTTAGGCTCCAATTTGACACAGGCATGTTGATGTGGAGAAGCTACAGAGGTTATATACCCCTTCTCCACCCGTGCTCGCCAGTTCTTAGGCATGGAGCGACCTTAAATTTTGCCCTTAGATGAAGACGTGTTCTCTCAAGGATCAGTGGCTGACCTTTTTCCAGATGAGGATACATGATACACATAGTTCCTTTTCTCCACTTTCTTTTTGTCCTGTTATCTTTTATTTTGTGCTTATGGGGACAACGCACTGTCTAAGTGTGGGGTGATGAAAGTACTTTCCTATCTTTACATTGTTGTTGTTATTCTTTGGATGACTCTATAGTCCGTAATATTTTTTTATTTTTGTCACTTGACATTATTTTTATTTGTTTCATGCTTTTTAGTATAGGCTCTTTGAATTTCTTGCAATTTAATGGCATGTAATAATTGGAGTTTTGATTTTTAGTTTGTACATCATCCAAAATTTAGTGGTAGCTTCTTGTTTTTAATTTTAGTAGTTAATAATCCCCTTCAGTTTTTTTTTTTTTTTTTTGCATCGGTGATCTCTTCCGAGAGATGTAATTTGAACCGTGTATAGTTTTAATTTTTGAGGTAAAAATATTTTGTTTTCTAGGACGAAACCCTTAGAAATTGGAGAAGAAAGATAGAATGTACTCCTAGGATCTTCACGGACTGGATTGATATCAACAGATGTGAAAGATAACTTTTCTGTAAGTGATTGATGTAAATAAAAAAGATAGTATAGGTCATGATGCCTAGGCTCATGGTAGTGACTCTATATATAACATTTTCTTATTTTGTAGTACGCGATGACTTTATCTTAGAGTATATTTATTTTTCTTGAGTGAGACTTGTGTCATAGATGAAGGTTCTTTACCAAGCCCCTACCCAAGTAAAAGGAGGAAATTTTCCGTGAGTTCTATGCCTCCTATATGCTGCCTCTGTGCCAAAGAGGAAGAAGGGACAACCGAAGACGTATCTTGAGGTAGTGATTGTCCGAGGAGTTGAAGTACAATGTGGCCAATCGAGAAAAATCAATGATGCCCTAGATGGAATATAGTCCGGGGATAGAAATAAGATGCAAGGGAGAACATAGATGATGAGCGTCCATGGACGGCATCGGTAGTGGCCTTGGAGTCTCCTGATTGGATCAGCCGAAAGATAAAGATTTATAAGAAATATCTCAACTTTGAAGCTAAATTTTGGCTTTCATTTATGAGCAGCTGATTGCAACCCTCCTACAATGAACAGACATCAGACTCGAGAAGATATTGCTTGCATCATGAGCAAGATCTTTGTCAATGTGGGTGATGTTATATTTGAGGAGCTAAGCAAAAGAGCTCTACAAGAGAAGACATCTCTCTCTTTCCCGTGTCTTATCACAGAGTTGTGTTTGCAGACTCATGTGCCCAAACTGCCACGGGTTGATATTGGGAAAGAAGTACTTGTAGTCTATGTATCTTGCGGACTCAATATGAAGTGAACCCAGTGAGAAAGAAGAGGAAGACAAGTGATACCGTTGATGCATCTCCAGCACTTGAAGTGACAGACCTTGAGGGCTTCGCATCTGAGCAGACGAATACACATGTCACTACCTCAATTGGCCTACCTCTTCCATACATTCCACATTAGTTGGCACACCTACTCCCGGTACACCGGTTCTTTCAAAGGACGGAATTTTAAAACTTGGCTAACTATCTAATTCTACAGATGTTAGGGTGGTTAGACATGAGTGAGACATCCCTGAGATGATCAGCGCAACCTTGGCTACACTTAGAAAATCATTGTGTGCGGTTCAACAAAAGCAACAAGCCCATGAGAATGCACTGGTGCTCTTGACAGACAGAGTTGCTAGGTTGAAGCAAAGAGGGGGTGGTAGTGACTTGACCTCTATTCGCATGGGCTAAAACTCAGGCAAGATTCACATGGACCATGTTTCTTCCTTCAAAAGAAGAGACATTTAATTTATTTTCAATATTTGTGAAGAAGCTGCAAAGAAAGTTGAATGTTCAAGTGGCTAGTATTAGATTTGATCATAGGGACTACATTTGAGAATGCTAGCTTCCTTGAATATTGTGACTCATGGAATAGATCATAACTTTTCAGCACCTAAAACTCCTCAGCAAAATGGGGTTGTTGAGAGGAAGAACTGGACCTTGGAGGATATGGTAAGAACTATGCTAATTGCCAGTAATCTTCCTAAATATATTTGGGATGAAGTTGTTAACACTGCATTCTACATCATCAATAGGTGCATGATAAGACCATTGTTGGAGAAGACTCCCTGTGATCTTCTAAAGGGAAGAAAGCCCAACATCACTCATCCCAGAGGTTTTGAAAAACAATATTACAATACTAACCAATTATAATTACTATGTTGTGCTTTCGGACAAAGGATTTGAAAAAAACATTGTTTCCAAACCATTTGGGAAACCAAAAGAGCCTTTAAGTTGTTGTCATTAATTATTTCCTGACTCTTCACTATGTATTCAATAATAGTACAGTCAAGTGATGAAAGAATTAGCTAACCATTGTTTGTCAACCCATAAGCACCAATCTTCAATGTGGAAGTGGTTACTTTGGCACTTGAGCATTTTCCACGAGCATCGTTTGTTGCTTCTTGATTCTCCTCTAGTGAACAAAGAAATACAAAGAAAGTAGAGCAAAGTCATGCCTGGTATCGAAAATGTTAACATGCAAACCAGTTACTGTTAGGATCGAAATAACAATAATGTGGACTAACAAAACATACTTTAAATGAGGATAAATCAGAAATAAAGAAAAGTATACTAAAATATGCATATGATTTGGTCAATTGAGAAAACTAATACTCCATCTGAACTGATTTATATGAGTGGGTCAGGTTCCGATAACGAGGATCAAAACACTTAATCTTTGACCGCGATTTCGACCATAGATTCTTTGAGTCTTTAAAATACATTTTACATATTTACAGACTACATGAAAAGTATTAGAAGTAAACAAAATAAATAATGTACAATATATTAAAAGAATTTAAGAAAATTGTAGTTAAAAAAAAAATTGTTTAGACACCTCCAAAAGTAAAAACCCTCATATAAATTGGGACAAAGGGAGTACAAAAGAAGGTATAAAACTCTCGAAATAATAATCTCCTCCTCTTAAACAAGACTCTTTTTACCGAAAGACTGTATTGTGGATGATATTGTGTTGTTTGGGAAGGAAGGATGCTCAATTTATAGAAGTGCAAAACTTCTATAACAAAATAATAAATATGAAAAACTTTTTTTCCACCAAGAAACTTTTTTGAGTAAAATACAATTATGGTAAAATCCAAATAAGGTATGAAATTCGAGGAAACCTATTAGTTATTCCCCGTTCCAATTTATGAAGCAGATCGGATTTCAAAAGTCAAACCTTTTACTTTTTATTGTGAATTTAGATATAAAATCCTTATGTTTATGAAATAAAATTTACATATTGGGAAATTATGTAAAAAAAAAAAAAAGGATAAGTGACATTATTTCAAAAGATTTAAAATACATTTGAAAAATAACGGTTAAAAAAAAAGATCGTTTCATCTCGAATCCGAAAAGTGAGACGGAGAGACTAATAATTACCTGAGGTTCTTATAATGGCGAGGACGAGCGAAGATGTAGAGCGAAATCCAATGAAGTCATCGAGGCCATTGCCACGAGTGTTGGCAGGAACTCGATCATCAATCCTATAAACAACCTTGCGCTGACTAGGATACCATGTAAAATCTGCAAATTCATGTTGTCTCCCAAACTTAGCTGCATCATCCCCCAAATCTGAGTCATTCCTCTCTGAACGGGTAATTGAACGTTTGAACACTGGTTGCAGTTTCAGTGTTACCTAATATTCACCCTTAAAGATTTGTCATTCTTAGCTAGGGACAGATTCAAGATTTTAATTTGATAAGACTTTTAAGTTTTTCCGCATTAAACTTATTATATCTATGGGCTCAGATCCAATATTTATTAAAATTTTAGTAGATTTTTAAATATATATATATATATATATCCAAAATTATGGATTCTGTTGAGCCCGGAGCCAAAAGGCTACGCCACCCCTGCTAGCCACAGAGCGAGGGTATATAGGGAGGTAATCCGGTTGTTTTTATGTTAAGTTATCAATATGAAAGGAAAGTACTGCTGTAGTAGTAATAATAATAAAAAATAAAAAAAATAAAAGAGAAGAATAAGGACAGAACCTCAATGACTACGTAGCTTAGACCCTGTTTGGACGGGCTTATGCCTATAAGCTGTTTGCAGCTTATAAGCTAAAAAAAATAAGTTAGGGTAGTCTAACTTATTTTTTTTGGCTTATAAGCTGTTTTCAGCTTTTAAGCTGCTTTAGATAAGCTAAGTCAAATGGGCTTAATTATTTTTTTGAGTTTATTTTAAGCACAAAATGACTTTAAGCTGGTCAGCCAAACACTCAAAAAAGCTGAAAACAACTTATAAGCCAATCCAAACGGGCTCTTAATTAACTCAAGAATTTTTCTAAAAGAATTTCGGAAAGACTTTTACATGGTAATAATAACTGTATATATAAGCAATCATACAAGTTAAACGAACTATTCTTTTTCTTTAATAGGGTCCCTGAAAACGTTCCCTCTTTTCAATGTGGTACAATTGAGAGGTGGGTAGAACATGACAATCAACTAGACATGCTGTTATAAAAAGTATCTACCTGTGAAATAACTCCAAGAACACCTAGGGACACTCTAGCTGCATCCAACTCTGGGTTACCATTTTTCAATGTACGTACTTTAGCATAATTGTTTGCCGCTTCATCTGGTGTGACAATTCGAAGTTGCACAATATAATCATGTACTGAACTTCCCAAACCCCAAAGAGAACTTCCATGAGCACCTGTGGTTGGAAAAAAATAACTCAAAGTTATAGGAAATCAAAATTGGATAGAAGTTTATAGTTTAGGTTTTTCAATTTTTATTCAAAGTACGTTACAATACTATTATAAATAAGGGTGTTGCTAGTAATTTTCATATTGACGAGAAGTGGAGAATTATAAAGAACATTCAAAGATTTATGAGATTTTAAATAAAATATTTTTCTTCACCTGTTCCAATTAGGCCACCAATGGTTAAACCCCACCAGTAAGGCGTATAAGGCAGGACTAATCCTGCCTTGGCCGCCTCACTGATCAACTGTCTCAACGTTACCCCACTTTCAACCGTCATCGTCATGTTTTCTTGATCCACTTTTAGGATCTTGTTTAGGAATTTTGTACTGATAAGTAATCCGTCTTCACCATCTGGACAAACCAGCTTGGGTATGCTGTGTGAAAACCGAGTCGCCACTTTCATTTTTCTCTTTTCTTTTGTTGCATTTGCCACTATAGAAATGATCTCTTCTTCTGTGGTTGGAAAAACAGCTTGAGCTGCCTTGCAAATGCTCCGATCCGGGAAGGCACCATAAGAGTTTGTAATGGTGCAGTTAAAGTTTGTTTTGGTTGAACATTTAATGGGATCTTCAGGTGGGCTAGATTTCACTAAGTAAATCATAAAGATAATCCAGCTTAGTTTTAAGAAGATTTTTGGGTCGCCCATAACTGGTAATCAGAGAGAGGTACAAATTGCAGACAGAGAATTGCCCAAAATAAATAGAAATAAATGTACGATGTAGCTGGCTAGTTGAAGGCAGAATATTAGTTGGATATCCAAACTATTAATAGTCTTCATTACCTCTTGAAGTTAATTATTTGATCTCATGCTAAGATAGTGAGATACACTCACATGCAACGTGATTTTTTTTTTTTAAAATAAAAAATATTTCTTTTTCGGGTTATTAGTAAAAAGCTTGGCTATTAACTCCACTTTTTAGATGAAATTTATTGTTGACTAAAAATAATGAATTTCAGCCAATTTGATTTTAATAGATTTTGTCCGAAAAGAAAAGTACACTGTCGAAATAGATATTCATTACATATAAATGAGATATAATAAGAATTATACAGTTGGAACTTCATTATTCTACTACAAAATCTTTTTAGTTCACCAAAAATAAATTAAAGGATCTCTAACCAAGTGTGTGTATATATATATATATATATTTCATAGATTTGACCCGAAAAAAAAAAAACAACAATTGAAAGAAATAATCATTGCATCTAAAGAAGAAATAAAAGAGAAGTACATAGTTGCGACTATATCATTTTGGTTAAACTTTTTTATTTGATTAAAAACTACATAGTTGAAATAAATAGACATCGCATCTAAATAAGAAATAAACAATTGATACTTCATAATTTTTTATAAAACTAGTTTTATTTGATTAAAATGATGGAGTTCGAGCTAATTAGTTTTTTTACAAATTGACCTGGAAAAAGAAGAAATACACAGTTGAAATAAATAGTTGTAACAATTTGTCAGCAAGTTGGGGTAAAATTTGCATTATATATTAAGCTGAAGCAAGAAGAAACACACAAATGGAATGTATAAACTATTATATGTGACAATGTTGCAATTAACAGTTGAAAAATAACCTACTTCGGAGTTGATTTTTCATTCCCATGCCCCTAAAATCAGCGTCTACGGGGATAAAGACTATCAAACAGTCAAGTTTATAGGAATGATTAAGACTACTGTTGGTTTAAGTGTGCAACTAATAATTCGTGTCAATTTTAGGATCTTTAGGTATATATTCTGCTTACGTTGAATTATGAAAAAAAAAAATTATTTCATGTCTAACATAATTTACACTAGTGTTTTAAAAGTCCTTTTCGGAGCGAGACCTGGGACGAGGCACACCAAAAATATATTGAGACGATGGTTGGGGGCGAAAGTTTCAAAAGGCATACGCCCAACAAGTCATGGTGTACGCCTGAGAGTGAGGCAGATGTTTGTGTTGGGGTGTAAGTCTAGAAAACTTCTTCAAATTTAAATAAAATTTGTTAAATAAATCCTTAATATAATACACGAATTTTCAAAAGTTAGCTAAATTTTTTTGAAAAGAAACTGAATGATTGTACGAAAAGAATAGAAAATATCTCGAGGGGATTTTACAGAATCATTTCACCAACAAGCCAAAAACTTGACTTATTAATATTTATTCTATTTGTTAGTAGCTTATAGTCGATTAGTTTGATTAGTTTTTGTGGAGATGGAGCAAATGTTGTTGTGTTTTTTACTTTTTCCCTTTCTATATGGATAAATAAAACACCCTTTGGACCTAGCCCATTTTTCCCTAAAGCCCACTATATAAAAGATCAACTTAGGTCTTATTTCATGAACACGAGAGTGAATTTATAGCAGCCATATAGAGAGAAAAAGTGAGAGAGAAGTGGAAAATCAGCTACAACAGTTAACCATTGGATCATGCTGAAATTTGAACTGAGAGTTCTCAACATCTAGTTTTTGGATTTCAACGGTGGAGATTGGATTTTGTGGTTTGTAGCTCCAGTTTTCGAGGACGAACAATAGCTCATCTTTGGGGGTAATTTCTCTCTTTTCTTCACTAGTTTTGGCGCTATCTTTTATGTATTGTTGCTCCATAGTTGGTGTTGATGTTTTAGCCATTTGAAGAACATTGTTGTAACGCTTGTTGATATTAGTGGAGCTTTTCCTCTTCACACTGAAGGGGTTTTTCCACGTATATTTGGCGTCTCTTGCATTTGGTTTATTTTGCTTGCTTTGCTATTTCATTGTTGGTATAGTTGCTACCCGGATTTCTACTTGTGCTAGCATTTATTACCTTATCTTGGTTCAAATAGTGTGGAAAGTTTTGACTTTGGTATTTCTTTCGATGTTACCTTCTCGTGCAATTTGGTATTTGTTTTTTTCTTCCCAGCAAAGTGGTATCAGAGCTTGTGCTTATATTTGATTGTGTTGATTGTCTATATGAATGATGGAGGCAAATATGAGCAAGATGGTTTTTTAAAATGGAAGTAATTACCATATCTAGAAAAGCAAGATGAAAGATCTTCTCTTGTCAAGAAATGCATTTACCTGTGTTTGCTTCTAAGAAACCCGAGTCTATGAATGATGCGGATTGAGAATTTGGGCACTTACAAGTTTGTGGCTACATTAGGCAATGGGTTGAAGATAATGTTTGAAATCATATTGTGAACAAGACAAATGCTAAAAGCTCGTGGGAAAATCTCGAGACACTTTATGCTTCGAAGACATGCAATAACAAGTTGTTCCTACTGAAACAATTGATGAATATTAGATACAAAGAGGGCACTCCTATTTCTGATCATATAAATGATTTTGAGGGTGTCCTTGACCAGCTATCTGGAATGGGTGTCAAGTTTGATGAAGAAATACATGGACTTTTGCTTCTTAATACTCTGCCAGACTTTTGAGAAACTTTTCGAGTTTCTTTGACTAATTCTGCTCCCAGTGATGGTGTAACTATGGAATATGCTAAGAGTGGTGTTTTGAATGAAGAGATGAGAAGAACATCTCATGCTTCGTCTTCTTCAGGTTCACACCGATGTTTTGGTTACCGAGATAGGGGGAGAAACAACTTCAGAGGTTAGAATGACAGAGGTAAAAGTAGAAGCAAGTCAAGATCCTCCAGGTACAAGAATGTTACATGTTACTATTGTCACTTGCCAGACACATCAAGAAACATTGATACAGGTTTAAGAGAGACTAGAAAAAGCAAAAGAAAGATAGCGATAATAAAAATCGTGTTGCTATTGTTGTTGAATATGATCTTCTTGTTGTTGTGGTAAAAACGACATCAATCTTGTTTGTGATGAGTCTACCTGGTTTGTGGATTAAGGTGCCATTTCTTATGTCACGTCAAAGAAGGAATTAATTTCTGCTTACACTCCAGGTAATTTTGGAATGTTACAAATGGGCAATAATAGTGAGGTTGAGGTATTTCGCATTGACACAGTTTGCTTGAAAAGTAAGAATGGTTGGAGGTTGGTTCTTAACAATGTCAAGCATGCTCCGAATGTTCGTCTAAATTTAATTTCTATAGGAAATCTTGATGATGAGGGTTATAATAACACCTTGGTGGTGGCCAGTGGAAGCTACTTAAAGGTTCAATGGTTGTGGCTCAAGGTGACAAGATATCTGACTTGTACTTATTTCAGGGCTCCGTTTGTAGTGACTCAGTAAATTTAGGGGAGAATGATACTTCATCAGAGTTATGTCACAGAAAACTAAGTCATATGAGCAAGAAAGGGATTGATAGTATGACTAAGAAGAATTTGCTTTCTGGTGTGAAACAAACAAAGTCAAAGAGATGTGTTCATTGCTTAGCCAGTAAACATAAAAGAGTTTCTTTTCAAAGTCACCCTCCTTCAAGAAAGCTTGATTTGCTGGAGTTGGTACATTCTGATTTGTGTGGTCCTTTTACAGTAAGGTCTCATAGTGGTTCACTTTACTTTGTGACTTTTATTGATGATCATTCTAACAAATTATGGGTATTTCCTTTGAAGTCCAAGGATCAAGTACTTGATGTGTTCAATACTTTTAAGGTCTTGGTTGAGAGACAGTCAGGGAAGAGCCTAAAATGCATCTGCAATGGTGGTAAATACAGCAGTCAGGGTATTCGGCATCAGAAAACTCCTCCAAAGACTCCTCAATTAGATGGTTTAGCAGAGAGGATGAACAAAACTCTAATTAAGAGGGTTAGATGTTTGCTTTCAAATGCTAAGTTGCTAGATTCATTTTGGACTTAATACTGCTGCTCATGTTATCAATTTATCTCATACCGTTGCTTTGGATGGTGATGTCCCTGACAGAGTTTGGTTTGGTAAGAATGTATCTTATGCTCATCTGAGAGTCTTCGGGTCTAAGGCTTTTATGCATGTTCTAAGAATGAGAGGTCAAAGCTAGAATTTAAAACTAGGCAATTCAGCCTTATTGGTTATGGTTAAGACGAATTTGGCTATCATTTCTATGATCCAGTTGAGAAGAAACTTGTTAGAAGCCGTGATGTTGTGTTCTTTGATGACCAGACAATTGAAGATTTTGACAAAGCTGAGAAGGTTGATTCTCAGAGCAGTGAGAGCTTAGTTGATTTTGATCCAGTTCCTGTGACTATTGCACCTGAAAAAAATCTTCAAAATAATGAAGATCAAGTTGATAATGAAGACAGTGATCACGTTCAGAATGACCAGCATGATGTTGTTGATGCTTCAGTGGAAGATGATGTGGTTGGCCAACAACTAGTTGCTATTGATGCTCCAGAGAGTTCACTCAGAAGATCTACTATAGAGAAAATACTTTCATCTTATTCTCCCAATGAGTTTGTACTCTTGACAGACGGGGGAGAACTTGAAAGTTTTTATAAGGCCATGGATAGTGAAGATAAAGAAAGGTGGTTTGATGCTATGTAAGATGAGATTAAATCCTTGCATGATAATCATACATTTAATATGGTTAAGCTTCCTAAAGACAGAAAAGCTTTGAAAAACAGGTGGGTTTTCAGGGTGAAACATGAAGATGGTAACTCAGTTCAACGATACAAGGCTAGTTTGGTTGTCAAGGGCTTTAATAAATAAAAAAGAGTTGGTTTTGATGAAATCTTTTCTCCAGTCGTGAAGATGTCATCCATTCGGGTTGTGTTGGGCTTGGCAGCAAGTCTAGATTTAGAGGCTAAACAAATGGATGTTAAAACTGCTTTTCTCCATGGTGACTTAGATGAAAATTTATATGGAGTAGCCAGAAGGTTTTGAAGTTAATGGTAAAGAGAATTATGTTTTCAAACTAAAGAAGAGCTTGTATTGTTTGAAACAAGCTCCCAGGCAGTGGTACAGAAGGTTCAGTTCTTTTATGAGTCAACAGGGTTTTAAGAAGGCTTCTTCAGATCATTGTATTTTTGTGCAAAAAGTTCTTGATGGTGACTTTATCATTTTATTGCTTTATGTTGATGACATGCTTGTTGTTGGTCATAATGCTTGCAGAATTCAGAAGTTAAAGCAAGAGTTGGATAAGTCTTTTGCTATGAAAGACTTCGGTCCAGCAAGACAAATTCTTGGCATGCAGGCCAAGAAGTTGTGGTTATCATAAGAGAAGTACATTCAGAAAGTACTTCGCGGTTCAACATGGATAAAGCTAAGATTGTCAGTACACCTTTAGCTATGCACTTCAAATTGAGCATGAAGCAGTGTCCTTCTAGTGATGATGAGAAGGAAGATATGAAGAAAGTTCCTTATGCTTCAGCTACTGCCAGTTTGATGTATGCAATGATTTGTACAAGACCAGGTACTGCTCATGCTGTTGGTATTGCTAGTTGTTTTCTTTCTAATCCAAGAAGAGAGTAATGGAATGCTTTGAAGTGGGTTATGAGATATCTTTGTGGCACTTCTAGTTTGAGTTTGTGTTTTCGAACAAGAAAGCCTATCCTTTGTGGTTACACTGATTCATATATGTCCGGTTATCTTGATACTCTCAAGTCTACTTATGGCTACTTGGTTAATTTTGTGGGGGGAGCTGTGTCTTGGCAATCTAGGTTGCAAAAATTTGTTGCTCTATCTACTACATAAGATGAGCTTATTGCTGCCGTTAAAGCTTGTAAAGAGTTGCTCTGGATGAAGAGATTTATGGAGGAACTTGACTTTTCTCAAGATAGGTATGTGCTTTATTGCGACAGCCAAAGTGCTATTCATCTTGACAAGAACTCTACATTTCATGGTAGGTCGAAACATATTGATGTGAGATACCATTGGATTAGAGATGTGTTGGATTCTAAGTTGCTTGAACTTGAAAAGATTCACGCTGATGATAATGGTTCGGACATGATGACTAAACCTTTCCGAAGAGAGAAGTTTGAAGAGTGTTGCATGATTGTCAGGATGGCGGTCTCCTCCACATAGTCGGGAGGGGTAGAATTGTTGGGTTTTTGTTTTTTTTTCCTTCCTATGTGGATAAATAAAACACCTTTTGGACCTAGCCCACTTTTCCCTAAAGCCCACTATATATAAGATCAACTTAGGTCTTATTTCATGAATACAAGAGTAAATTCATAGCAGCCATATAGAGAGAAAAAGTGAGAGAGAAGTGTTGATTTTTGCAAAATGAAAATCCTACAACAGTCTGCTTCAAACTACCTTTACCGATTCGTGAACCGTTGGATGGTGCTAAAAGTTGAATTGGGGATTCTCAACATCTGATTCTTGGATTTCAACGGTGCAGATTAAATGTTTTGGCCTGTAGCTCCAGTTTTTGAGCACGAACAGTAGCTCATTTTTGGGGGGTGATTTCTCTCTTTTCTTCATTAGTTTTGGTGCTATCTTTTATTTATTGTTGCTCCGTGTTTGGCATTGATGTTGTAGCCATTTCGAGCACATTGTTGCAACTCTTGTTGATTTTAGTGGAGCTTTTGTGGGCCGGAAATCCCGTGGTTGTTTCCTCTTCACACTGAAGGGGTTTATCCACGTAAATTTGGTGTCTCTTGCATTTGCTTTATTTTGCTTTCTTTGCTATTTTATTTTTGGTATAGGTGCTGGCCTGATTTATATTTGTGCTAGCGTTTATTGCCTTCTCTTGGTTCAAATAGTGTGGGAAGTTTTGATTTGGGTATTTCTTCCGCTGTTATCTTGTCCTGCAATTTGGTTTTTGCTTGTTTCTTCCCAACACATGTATATATATATATATATATATTTTTTTTTTTCACTTCTTTATAGTTTTCTTCAATTTTTAATACAATTTTACCTATTTAAAAATATTCATTATAACTATGTTTTTTTTATGAAATACAAAAAATAAATAACCTATGGGGTTTACATCTCGCCGAGGCATATGTAAAATGCCTCGCCTTACACCCCGTTTTTTATAAAATACTGTTTGACGTTAATTGTGTGAGACTTCTTTTTTGTCTCACAAGTTAGTGAGCCCAACTATTAAACTTTTGCACAAATTTTATACTGTTACATCCACTAACTTGTAGGTAAACAAAAGTAGCACACCGATAATGTCAATTGCGTGAAACATTTGTTGAATTATATACAGAGAGAGCATTTTGGAGGCAAAGAAAGGAGCCCACAAAAACATCGACATGGATTTTGACATTAATTCCAACCATCTTTATAATCTTCATGAACACTGTTATGGTCGACATGGATTTTGACATTCCAACCCTCTTTATAATCGAAATGGTTTACGCCTCGCCGAGACATTTGTAAAACGTCTCGCCTTACAATCCTCCCCACCAACATATTTTAAAACACTGATTGATATTAATTGTGTAAGGCTTCTTTTCTGTCGCACAAGTTAGTGGACTCAACTATTACTCTTCCGCACAAATTTTAAATTGGAAAAAATCCACTAACTTGTAGGATAAAAATTTGTATCGCGTAGTTAAAGTCAATTGCGTGAAACATTTGTTGAATTATTTATTATATATAGAGAGAGCATTTTGGAGGCAAAGAAAGGAGCCCACACAAAATCTTGCTATTTAAGTCATGGATTTTGACATTCCAACCCTCTCTATATTAATTTTCATGAACACTGTTATGATGTGGGTACTTGAAACAGATGGCTACTTTTGTTTTTTTCCATCATGAGTAAATTAAGAGAATTGTCTGCGAAGTTGTTTGGACGTATGAAACTACTAGGTGTTTGGTAAAATCTTGTAATGGAAGACTAGACTTCCACGTGAGACAAGAAATGGAAATAAAGCAAAACAAAACCCCCCCCCCCCCCCCTTTTTTTTTTTTTAATATAAGTTGTAATATTTCTCATGTCAATATGATGAAAATATACATATTAAAATGTTGGTCAAAACTTATATAATTCGAATTTCAAAATATGAAAAGTGTCACATAAATTAGAATAGTAAGAGTAATTTATATTGCTATACTGAAATGCCATTTCATCATTTTTTTTAATTCATGTTTCTAGTGTAAATATGAGTCACTGCACAAAGTTGAAAGCATTACTGTCTTTGAAGCGAAGAGATGGTATGAAGAAGATAGAACCATTATAGAAAACAACGTAACTGTCATATAGGTGTAAGGACATCGTTTTGTTTAATTTTATTTTCTGTCCTTATCTTACAATTATTCATTTTGTGAAGGCTTATAGCTCCAAAAATTATGCGTGGACTTTATTTCACCAAATGCCAGAACAATTAGTATGTACATATAAGAAAATTTTCAACTATGACATTGCGTGCCTCACCTACCATAAAACCTACGCCTTCTATATTATTGAAAACAACATAACTGTCATATAGGTGTAAGGACATTGTTTACCCCGAATTTAGGTAATCAATTAAATTTATGAGTGAGGTATAGGATATGTGGTTTGAGCTTTAATTGATTTGATTGGAAGAAAATGAATTTGGATATGCTATGAGCAAGTGAATAATAATCGACGATTTATACTAAATATATGTATTAAATAATGTATTGAGTATTGTTTGATTGAATAAAGCTAAAGAAGAACACACTAAATCCGGACCAAAATCAGAGAATGAGAGGGAGAGATTTTATATATCTTGCTATTACAATGTTCTAGATCTGAAGAAGCTAACTCTTGAAAGGAGAATAATGCTCCCTATTTATAGTTTTGCCTTATGGGCCTCATACAACATAAAACCCTTGAATAAAGAAAAACCCTAAAAGGATAAGGTTGGGTCGTACGGTCTGACACCCGTACGATTGGCAGTACAATGTGGCAGAACGGTCTTGACGCGTGACAATTGTGTAACGGATCTCTCGGACCAACGGCCACGATCAACTCGGCTATGGAGAAACCGGACCAAACGATGTCCTTCGCTTTCTTCGGATCAAGCACTCCTCCGGTCCAAAATAAAGTCTTCATGTTCGTACTTATTTCTTTCTTCCTTGATCTCCGGTCTCACCGGTCTAGCATATGTCCGATTTTTACCGTATACAGATAGTCCCCACATTTTTCGGACCATAGTTTTATCGGAGTAACGGGAAGTGGATGAATCAAGAAACCGGTGGTTCCATATGTTCGTTATTATCTTTTCATTTTGGTGGGAACAGTTGCATCACGTCCCTCTGTCATCGGCCATGTGTCTCATCCCGGATGGTCAGCTCTGACAACTGCCGAAACGCACGTCGTTTCAAGTCACTTCTCATTAATTTTGGGAAACGTGGCATTCCCCGGTTGGCTGGGATCTGTAACCACCTCGACCCCCATATCTATATAACGTCTTCCACCTTCTCATTTTTCCATTTTACGCTTCATTTCACTTCATCTCTCCATTTCATTTCTTCACTTCTCCATTTTATTTCTCTTCATTTCATCACTTCTAATCATCTTCCATCTCATATTTCTTGTTGATTCAACCGTTTTATCCCCTTTGATTCATTGCTTATACTGCGTGAAAGGGAAACAGTTCCGCCAACTTCTTCGTTAGTTGTGTTTGTTTAGAAAGTGCTATTTCTTTTTCTTCTTACTCTTTTATCATTTTGAATTTTTTCCCAACTGCTCCCTTACTCCTGTTTTTCAGCTTCTTTTTCGAATTCGCCAAATCTTCTTTTCCATTAACTTCCAAATGTCTACTAACACCGAAACCACCTCCCATGATGTTCCCTCGGTTTCTTCTCAAGGAACCGAGCCAACTTCTCAACCCAAGGGAAAAATCACCTTCGAGTCCACTGCTTTGGACATTGTACCGTCCAAACCCAACTATAACAAGGATTTCGAGGTTGAGAAACCTTCTCTGGTTTATGATAGAGGGTTTGATGTAAGACGGTACCCCTCGTCCATTACCGAGGACAAACTCGATCTAGTCCGGGCTGATTGCGGATGGGTTAACCGTCCGGTTCAAGTTTTTGCCCCCGGACCTGATGAATTAGTCACCGACCATCGGGAGGGCTTCTTATACGTTTACACCTATCCTTTCACCCTCAAGCTCGACCCCCCGATCGACCCGGTCATTTTAGATATGTGCCGGACTTACAATGTAACCCTGGCCCAGATTGGTCCGATTGTCTGGAGGACCGTGGCCTGCCTCCGGCTGTTAGCCAATAATACGAAAAAGAAGTTCACGCTGGCTCACTTCATCCGGTTATACTCTCCGAGGTTGTTCCGGGGTGGTGTGATAAAACTCGCTAAGCGAAGCCGGAACCCAATCTTTTCGAAGATGGACGAAGATAGAGACCGGGGTTGGCTGGAGCGTTATGTCCGGGTGAGGACCACGGACATTATTCCGGCCAACTACATGCCCTTTCCGGAGAGGTGGAACGATAATCGTAAGTCTCAGTTCTTTCAATAATTGCTTTTGAATGCTTTGTCAAACATTAGTCCTTTCACATTCTCACTATTTGTCCCCTTCTTAATACTAGCCGTGGCATGGATACCTCGGGCTGTCCGGAACATCAACGAATGGGTTAGTGCTCTCCTCAGCCAACACACCCACGAAGCATGGACATGGGGACTCCTTTCGCGGGTGAAGGAGGATGAATTGAACCGAGCAGTTACTCTTTCCAACCTTCAACTCGAGCTCGACGCGACAAAGGCCGAAAATCTTCGATTAAAGACTGAGTTGGCCGAGATGGTAGAAAAAAACCAGTTTCTAGAAGAGAACAAGATCGGCCTTATCCAAGACAACGCTCGTTTTTCCTCTAGGCTGGGTGAGCTCGAAACCACTATCTCTCAACTCCGGGGGGAGCTGGACTTGGTCAAGTACGATGCCGTGAGCATGGCCGAAAGGAATCGGCTGCTCGAATCTGAGAGTGCCAAGTACAAAGAGCGGATGAGGGTGTTTGAGCAAAAACCGAAGGACAGGGCCCGGATATGTGATGAGTTGAAAATCGAACTCGAGGAGACAGTTGATGCTAATGACCTTCTCAAGGCCGAGCTCGAGTCGGCCACTCAAGTCCAAAGGGTCTTCGATGAAGAGCGGGATGAACTGGTGGCAAAGCTAGCCCAGGCTGAGGCCGATTTGGCAGAAGCCTTTCGGAGTGTGGAGGCTGCCGAGGCTCATACCACGATTGCGGTGGAATATGTACGGTGGAAGTCTCGGAGGGTCACCCTTGAGCAAGACGGGCATGGCTTTGCGGATCTTCTGGCCCTGATACTCGAAGCTAAAAGGGTCGAGGAAGAAGCTAAGAGAGCCCTCGATACTGACTCCGAAGATTCCGAGCGGACAGTGTCCGAACACTCCGGATCCAGCCATACTGGATAGACAAGGGCCTGTACTTAGCCTTCATTTTGTTTTTTTCCTTTGTAGGGGTTTCCGGTGTAAAAACCTTATATAAATGGAACATGCATTTTTCTTGATTTTCTTTATTCTTTTGCTTGAATGCTTGTTATGACTTTTGACCGAATTATTGGTCCGTTTTAAGGACAAGCAAAGACTCGGAGTCATTATTTCGGACTGCCTGAATATTGGATTTTCTCTTTGCCCGTGGGACTTATTTAATGCTTTGTGAATTCAGACGTCTCCGAATCACGTTAGCATTTTTTAGGGCCGGTATTTTTCGGCTATTCACTTGTTATAGATTAGGTTCGGACACCTGAATCCCAGCCTTAGCGAATTTTAATGTAGCAGTCCCCATTCGAGGGTGTTAAAGATTTTGGCTCGGTTCATTGTGACCTTATTGCCTTTGTCGAATTTCGACCGTAGTGCCCGGGATAGGGTATATGAATGAAGCAATGCCAAAATACGGCGATAATCACCGGGGTAGGGTGTCTTAACAGGAAGACATCCGAAATACAATAATCCGAACTTTCGATAATCTTTGTATTGCAAGTATTTGTACGTACATGATATGAGAATTTTTTCCGCTTCCTTCTGCTTTTGCCACAGCAAATACTAAATGGATACGATTCATTCTGATCATTTGGTCCTTACATCGAAACCTAATACAGAAGGTCCGGTCTTGGTTTTGCCATAGCAAATACTAAGCGGACACGATTCATTCTGATCGTTTGGTCCTTACATCGAAACCTAATACAGAAGGTCCGGTTTTGGTTTGTTGAGATCCTTCGTTTTTTATTAACCGGGGTAAACCTCGATGTGGGTATAGTAGTCCCCTAGTGCTTATCCAAGTTGCAGGATCGGATGAGCACTATCAAGTCCCCACTCGTAGGGTATGGCCCCGAGTTTTCGGGCGTTTGTCTTTGTATTTGTTAAGTAACACGTTGTACTTGTTGCCTCGTTAAAAACCTTGTCGGAAAACCCATTTTGGGACAAAACCGTACTAAGGAAAAGAGTGCAACACGTGTTTTCAGACCTAGATCCTAACTTTATCCGGTACTTGACTTCCTACAAAAAAGAAAAGGTCAATAGATAAGCACGAGGTGTCCATACCTTAGCAGTAGTATCTCTTCAAATGAGCCATATTCCAGTTATTGCGTAACCGTTGTCCGTCCATGGATTCCAGTTGATACGATCCTTTGCGCGTTACCTCGGTTACTTTGTACGGTCCTTCCCAGTTCGGGCCCAGTTTTCCTTCGTTGGGATTCTTGGTGTTCAAGGTAACTTTCCGAAGCACCAAGTCCCCAACCTGGAAATGTCGAAAATTGGCCCTCCGATTGTAGTACCTTTCCATTCTCTGCTTCTGGGCTACAATAAGGACCAACGCGTTTTCGCGAAGTTCATCCGTGAGATCGAGTTTTACGGCCATGGCCTCCTCGTTTGACTCCTCGGTGGTGTACCTGAACCGGAGACTCGGTTCACCAACTTCTACGGGAATGAGGGCTTCGGCCCCATAGACCAACGAGAAAGGTGTTTCTCTCGTGCTTGATTTCGATGTGGTTCTGTAAGCCCACAATACCTCCGGTAGTACTTCCCTCCAATGATGCTTTCACGCTTCAAGTCTATTCCTCAAATTTTGAATTATTGTTTTATTCGTGGATTCCGCCTGTCCGTTCGCACACGGGTGATATGGAGTTGACACGATTTTCTTGATCTTCAACCTTTCGAGGAAATCATTGACTTTGCCGCCCACGAACTGAGGACCATTATCACAAGTTATCTCGGCCGGGATGTCGAAACGACAAATAATGTTGTCCCATATGAAGTCGATGACTTCCTTCTCTCTAATTTTTCAAAGGCCTGCGCTTCAACCCATTTGGAGAAATAGTCAGTCATAAACAAAATAAAATGGGCTTTACCTGGTGCCCATGGCAACAAACCAACAATGTCCATTCCCCACTTCATGAAAGGCCAAGGTGACACCACCGAATGCAGCAACTCCCTGGGCTGATGAATCATCGGAGCATGTCATTGACATCCGTCACATTTCCGGACAAAATTCTTCGAATCTTCCTCCATCCGGTTCCAGTAGTAACCGGCTGACAATTTTTCGGACCAAGGCTTCAGCACTGGAGTGGTTGCCGCAGGTCCCCTCGTGCACTTCTTTCATCACATACTCTGTTTCTCCGGGACCCAAACACTTGGCCAGGGGTCCGAAGAAAGACCGTCGATACAATTGGCCGTCTACCAAGAAGAAACGCGCAACTTTTGTCCTTAGTGACCGTGCTTCCTTTGGGTCACTCGGGAGCTTTCCATCTTGCAAGTAGTCGACGTACTTGTTGCGCCAATCCCAAGTTAAACCCATTGTGTTTATTTCTGCATGTCCGTTTTCTATCGCTGAATTCATCAAGTGCATCGTAGTCCCGAGGTTGATTTCTTCCTCTTCGACTGAGGATCCCAAATTGGCCAACGCATCAGCTTCGCTGTTCTGCTCCCTCGGTACATGCTGCATGGTCCATTCTTTAAACCTGTGTAGTATCACTTGGATTTTTTCCAGATACCTTTGCATCCGTTCGTCCTTGACCTCGAAGATGCCATTCACCTGGTTAACGACCAAAAGAGAATCACACTTTGCCTCGATTATTTCGGCCCCCATACTCCGGGATAATTCCAAACCTGCAATCATAGCCTCATACTCGGCTTCATTGTTAGTCAATTTAACCGTTCTAATGGATTGTCGAACGGCTTCCCTGGCAGGGGTTCTAAGGACGATTCCTAGCCCGGAACCCTTGAGGTTCGAGGCTCCGTCCGTGTGTAGCGACCAAATACTCGAAGCTTTCCCCGAGGTTAACAGAAGTTCTTTCTCAACCTCGAGGACCATAGCTGGGGTGAAGTCCGCCACAAAATCGACCAATCTCTGGGACTTGATGGCCGTTCGAGGCTTGTATTCGATATCATATCCGCTAATCTCTAAGGCCCATTTAGTTAGTCTACCCGATAATTCCGGTTTATGCATGATGTTCTTTAGGGGGTAAGTAGTCACTACACATATCAGATGGCATTGAAAGTAAGGTTTGAGCTTTCTAGAAGCGCTTACCAATGCCAAAGCCAACTTTTCCAAGTGGGGATAACGGGTTTCTGCATCCTCTAAAGTTCGACTCACATAGTATATAGGGAATTGCGTACCTGATTCTTCTCGGACCAAAACACCACTTACCGCTACCTCGGAGACAGCACGGTAGAGAAAAAGCTGCTCGTCCGCTTTTGGTATGTGCAATAGTGGCGGGCTGGACAAGTACCTTTTCAATTCTTGCAAAGCTCTTTGACACTCCGGTGTCCAAACGAAGTCGTTCTTCTTCCTTAGCAAGGAGAAAAAGCGGTGACTCTTATCTGAGGACCTCGATATGAAACGACTCAGCGCCGCTATCCTTCCGGTGAGCCTCTGCACTCATTTGACGTTATTCACCACCTCTATATCCTCGATGGCTTTGATCTTATCCGGGTTGATTTCAATCCCCCGGTTTGACACCATGAAACCCAAAATTTACCAGACCGGACACCGAAGGCACATTTTTATGGGTTAAGCTTCATGTTTTACTTGCGAAGTACATCGAAGGTTTCCTGCAAATGCTTTAAATAGTCCCCTGTATCCGGGGACTTGACCACCATGTTGTCAATATAAACTTCTATTGTTTTCCCTATTTGTTCTTCGAACATTCCATTAACTAGGCGTTGGTAAGTTGCACCGACATTTTTTAATCCAAAAGGCATGATGTTGTAACAGTAAGTCCCATACCGGGTAATAAAGGATGTTTTCTCTTGATCCTCCGGGTGCATTTGGATTTGGTTATACCCGGAGTAGGCATCGAGAAAACTTAACATCTCATGCCCGGTCGTCGCATCGATCATTCTATCGATGTGAGGCAACGAAAATGAATCCTTCGGGCATGCTTTGTTTAGATCCTTATAATCAACGCATATTCGAAATTTATTACCTTTTTGCGGCACCACTACTACGTTAGCCAGCCAGTCCGGGTACTTTACCTCCCGGATAGAACCTATTTTCAAAATCTTCGTTACCTCATCCTTTATGAAGGCGTGTTTTGCCTCTGCCATGGGCCTTCTCTTCTGCTTCACCGGGGGAAACCTCCCGTCTAGGCTGAACTTATGAGTTGTTACTTCCGGTGGAACACCTGTCATATCTATATGGGACCATACGAAACAATCAACATTAGCTCAAAGAAATTTAATTAACTTGTTCCTGAGCTCCAAGGTCAACCCCGTGCCCAGGTATACCTTTCTGTCCGGTAGACATTCGGACAAGGTGATTTGCTCCAACTCCTCTACTGTTGACTTGGTCGCATCCGAGTTATCTGGCAACACGAATGATCTGGGTACACCGAAATCATCCTCTTCATACCCCGAATCCAACCCCTTCTGCTCCGTTGTCGAACCCGTGTACTTTAGTTTCTATTTTGTGTCCTTGCCCCCGGTTGAATCTTCTTCCTTTTGATCCGATTTTTTGGGCAGAGGTGTCGCTTCCTCGACCGCGAACATCTCCCTTGCGGCAGGCTGTTCACCTCGGATGTTTTTTTATCCCTTTCGGGGTCGGGAATTTCAGTAGCTGATGTAATGTCGACGGCACGACCCTCATGCTATGTATCCAAGGTCTACCCAGTAATGCATTATACTTCATATCTCCTTCGATTACATAAAACACCGTTTCCTGGATAGTGCCATCAATGTTCACTGGCAAAGAGATCTCTCGCTTCGTGGTTTCGCTCGCCATGTTGAACCCGTTGAGCACCCGGGCTACCGGTACGATCTGATCGAGTAGCCTTAGCTGTTCGACCACTCTCCACCGGATGATGTTGGCCGAGCTACCTGGGTCAATCAATACGTTTAACTTGAGTTTTAAAAATAAGTATAGAGATTACCAATGCATCATTGTGCGGTTGAATGATGCCTTCTGCATCCTCGTTGTTGAAAGAGATGGAACCCTCGGGTAAGTAATCCCGGCTGCGTTCTCACGCACAATAGAAACCTTCGTCCATTTCATCACCGGCCCTCGTGGGGTATCGGTACCCCCGATTATCATGTTGATTATATGCTGAGGTTCTATTGGTTCGGCCCGTTTATGAGACTCCCTTTCTTTGTAGTGACCTTTGGCTCGTTCACTTAGCAATTCTTAGAGATGGCCATTCTTTAGTAACCGAGCCACCTCCTCCCTTAGCTGGCGACAATCCTCAGTTCTGTGTCCATGGGTTCCATGATATTCACACATCACGCTCGGGTCCCGTTAGCCCGGGTCTGACCGTAGTGGTCTCGGCCATCTTATATCTGCGATACGGCCAATAGCCGAGACGAGGTCCGAAGTGTTGACGTTGAAATTGTACTCCGATATCTTCGGCAAATCATTGTTTCTGGCCGAGCTTCCAGCATCGCTCCTAAATGAGAGACCTCGGCTTTTCGACGGGCGCTCGACCCATCTATCACCCCGACCGGAGAATTGATTCGGGCCAACCCTTGATTTTTCCAACTTGGAGCTTGGCTTTTCCGAATGAGAGTATGGCCGATACCTTTCCCTCGATGGTCTGTATTCCGGCTCGTAATTTTTTTGGGATCTCTCCGAGCTTTTATTCATATTCACGGGTCCCGGGGGAAGCTCGAGTTGGTCATCCTCTACCCGAATCTTCGACTCGTATCTGTTATGGACATCCGCAGGTCACAACCTCGTATTCCAGCAAGTTTTCCTTTAGTTTGAATGAGCCGTCGAGCTCCGAGGATTGAGTCCTTTGGTGAAAGCTTGTGCAGCCCATTCCTCCGGAACCGGAGGGAGCTCCATTCGTTCCCTTTGGAACCGATTGAAAAATTCACGAAATAACTCATCATCCCTTTGGGCTATGCGAAAAATATCCGCCTTACGAGCCTGCACCTTTTTGGCACCAGCATGAGCTTTTATGAACGCATCAGCGAGCATTTCGAAGGAAGTGATTGAATACTCGGGTAGATGGTCGTACCAAGTTAATGCTCCCTTTGACAGGGTTTTCCCAAACTTTTTCAACAACACGGATTCAATTTCATCCTCTTCAACATCATTGCCTTTTATGGCACAGGTGTATGAAGTCACGTGTTCCTGCGGGTCCGTTGTGCCATCATATTTCTGGATATCCGGTATTTTGAACCTCTTCGGGATTAATATCGGAGTTGCACTCGGAGGAAAAGGCCTCTGAATGTACCTCTTCAAATCCGGTCCTTTCAGAATAGGCGGAGCCCCCGGAATTTGGTCCACCCTCGAGTTATAAGTTTCCACCCTCTTCTCGGTCGAGTCTACCCGCTTTGCCAATGTTTCGAACATTCTCAGAACTTCGGTGGATGAACCAGCACCGGACCCATTGCTCCCGACCATCCGCGGCTCGTCCCTCCTGGGTTCAGCATCACCTTTTGTCCTCTCCGGGGTCGTTTTATCACTTTTGTTTTGCAACTGTGCTAGTGCGATTCCTTGTTCGGAAATAGCTGCTCTATGTTCTTGCAACATTTCAAAAATTAAACGTAAGTCAATATTATCATCCGGGGTATCAGGTACTTTCCGGCTTTGTGTCCGTGACAAAGTAATTAAATTGTGAGTAATTAAAGGATCGGTGGCCGGCGGGGCGGCATTCTCCTGATTCACGGTGTTTTGCCGGTTGAGGCCCTCCCTCGAATTAACGGGGTTCGGGTTGTCGGGATTTGCTGGTAATCCTCGTGGACCACTGTCTTCATTTTTGGCCATAATCTCGTTGTTGTTGACGTGACCAGATTGTCCACTGTTAGCCATTTGGTCCATTTTTAGACGAACAAAAGAATTTTTCGATCCTAACGGGTAAGTGATAGAAGACAAGATCAAAGACCACTATTATCCTAGCCCCACGGTGGGCGCCAAACTGTATACCCCGAATTTAGGTAATCAATCAAATTTATGAGTGAGGTATAGGATATGTGGTTTGAGCTTTAATCGATTTGATTGGAAGAAAATGAATTTGGATATGCTATGAGCAAGTGAATAATAATCGACGGTTTATACTAAATATATGTATTGAGTATTGTTTGATTGAATAAAGCTAAAGAAGAACACACTAAATCCGGACCAAAATCAGAGAATGAGAGGGAGAGATTTTATATATCTTCCTATTACAATGTTCTAGATCTGAAGAAGCTAACTCTTGAAAGTAGAATAATGCCCTCTATTTATAGTTTTGCCTTATGGGCCTCATACAACATAAAGCCCTTGAATAAAGAAAAACCCTAAAAGGATAAGGTTGGGTCGTACGGTCTGACACCCGTACGATTGGCAGTACAATGTGGTAGAACGGTCTTGACGCGTGGCAATTGTGTAACGGATCTCTCTGACCAACGGCCACGATCAACCGAGCCAATGGCCACGTTCAACCGGGCCAACGACCACGATCAACTCGGCTATGGAGAAACCGGACCAAATGATGTCCTTCGCTTTCTTCGGATCAAGAACTCCTCCGGTCCAAAATAAAGTCTTCATGTTCGTACTTGTTTCTTTCTTCCCTCAATCTCCGGTCTCACCGGTCTAGCTTATGTCCGATTTTTACCGTATACAGACATCGTTTTGTTTAATTTTATTTTCTGTCCTTATCATACAATTATTCATTTTCTGAAGGCTTATAGGTCCAAAAATTATGCGTGGACTTTGTTTCACCAAAAGTCAGAACAATTACATATATAATAGTAAAGGCTACTCCCTAGTCTGGTATCATATATTTTCTTTAATTTCGTTTAATTTTGCCTGATCATACATTTATTCATTTTTTGAAGGGTTATAGGTCCAATAATTACGCGTGGACTTCTTTTCACCAAATGTCAGAATAATTACCTTGGTTTATTATTAAATTTTTTTTTGTTGAAAAGTAAATTATATTCGACCAGTGAAATCTTTGTACAACCAACTAGCTCACTGAACTCTGGAGCTAGTTCTCCAATGAACTAAAAAAACAATAAATTGGATAAAAGACTTATCTAATCTCTAAGAACTATGCAATTATCTGGAAAATTGTTCATTTTACTTAGACAATAGCTCCATTTTTGTTGCTTCTGCCCTCTGATGTGAAGTTGAAGAATGATCTTCTTCCAAACTCTTGCATCCTAACTTTTTTGTTGAAATCTGCGAGCATTCCTAATAGTTTCCTTCCATACATGATAAACCAAGGCGCAAATAACCAACCAAGGATCTGAGTTCTTGGCTTAGCTTCCCTTTTTGAACTTGACTTGATAACCATCTCACCTCTTCATCCTATGTAGAACTCTGTCTATTCAATCCCATCCATCTGAGTAGAATCTTCCACATAGAGATTTGTCTACCCCCAAATAGTGGATACCAATTAAATTTGTAAGTGGTGGATAGGATATGTGGATAGATTTAATTATAATATAGGGTAGTAGCGAATAAGTAATGATATATATTAGCAAATAATAGCAATGGAAACTAGTGAAAAAGAGTTGACAAATGCTGCGAATTGGTCCGGCTTGGAAGAAGCTTCTTTTAACCAAGCCAAAATACTTGAGGAAATATTTATGCCACTTTGCTGATTACAATATGTTGAATAGTGAAAAGCTAACCTAAAAAAGGAAGGGATAACCCTCTATTTATAGGTAACAGTAAATGGTCCCTAGTACAATGTAGAAAAAGCCTTTCTAGAAAAACCCTAAAATGGATAAGGCTGCGTCCGTACGGTTTGACAGCCGTACTGTTGCCAGCGCAAGTGGCAGAACGGTTAGATGACACGTGGCCTGCTCCATAATTGATTTATCCGAACCTATATTGAGTGTGCTCTTTAGGCTCGGATTCTCCGTGTCCGGTAAAATACCCTCGGTGTTGAAACAGAGTTGAATGTGTTCATCACCCCTCGGCTCTATCTTTTACTCCGGTTCCCATCGGACATAGGTTTATCCAGTTTTTACCGTATACAGATAGTCCCCACACTTTCCGGACCAAAGTTGCACCGAAGTAACGAGAAGTGGAAAAAATTCTTCCGGTGACTTCTCCAGTAAGTTTATTCTTATCTAAAAAATAAGCGGGAACTGAAATATCTCTTCATGTCACGTCCTTCTGACTTCGGCCACGTGTCGCCTTTCAGTTGGCCAGCTTCGGTAACCGCCTCAGGGTCACGTCTCATTAAATTCTGGACATGTGTCCTTTCTCGGTTGGTCGGCTTCGGTAACCGTCGTAGAGGTTCACCTATATAAGGGAGTTATAGTCATTTCTTCACTTTCACTATTCATTTAGTTCTGCTATCCGCTTTATTTGCTTCGAGATCTTCATATTTTCGAGAAGTTGTTAAGGAAATTCTTCGGGATCCCAAAGTCTTCTTCATTTGCCAGCAAATCTTCTTGAATTTCTGCTAACTCCATTTGTTTATCTCGAAATCTTCATATCTTCATATTACAGGCCTTCAAATCTTCATACCTTCAACTCAAACCTTCATACTTCGTCTTAAATCTTCGTATCTTCATATTTGATCTTCATATCTTCATATTTGATTGTTTAAACTCAAAATGTCAACGAATACCGACTCTACTTCCCAGAACGTGCCATCAATTTCTTCTCCGACTATCGAACCTCCTACTAATCCCGGGGATAATAAAAAAGTATCTTTCCAGTAGACGGCCAAAGACATAATACCCTCGAAGCCCAATTTTAACCATGAACTCACCGTCGAAAAAGCCGTGCAGACTTCTGATCAGGGTTACGATGTGAGACGTTACCCCTAGTCGATCAAAGAAGAGCGTCTTGCTCTAGTTTGGGCTGAGTGTGGTTGGGACAACCGCCCCATACAAATTTTTGCTCTGGTGATGACGAATCGGTCACCGATTTCAAAGAAGGATTTCTATATATTTACACGTATCCGTTTACTCTCAAGCTTAACCCTCTGATTGATCCAGTCATTCTTGAAATGTGCCGAACTTATAACGTGTGCCTCGCCCAGATTGGCCCGAATATCTGGAGGATCGTGGCCTACCTTCGTCTTTTGGCGAATAACATCAACAAAGATTTTATGTTGGCCCATTTCATTCGGTTATATTGCCCGAGGATCTTCCGCGGGGGTGTGATAAAGGTCTCGAAACGAGGCAAAAATCTAATTCTTTCTAGCGTTGATGAGGACAGGGACCGAGGCTGGCTCGAGCGTTTTGTCTGGGTTAGGACCGTGGATATTATACCGGCCGAATATATGCCTTTTCCTGAAAAATGGAATGACAAACGTAAGCTTCTTGGATTTGCCTCCTTCACGTATCTTCGAGCATCCCTTCTTTTCTCTTTATTTTTTTTTAAATTTTCCAATATTACAACCGAAGCATGGATTCCTAATGCAATTCCGGGCTTCGCAGATTGGATTGAAGAAATCATCGGCCAACACTTGCATAAAGACCGGACATGGTCAGACTTGTCTCGTGATCGATGGATTGCGCAGAACCACGATATCCTTTCCTTTCCTTTAATCCTTGTCACACCTTTTTCCATTCCAATTTACCTGTATTTAATCTTCCGATACCCAGGTTTAGGCAAAGGTTCTGTGACTCTACGACCCGCACCAGTGGATGAGTCCGCAATACCAGGCTCAAATTTTGACATATCAGGGTCAGCTCGGCTTATTGCTGTGGCTGAAAAGAAAAGGAGAATACCCCCGACCAAGGACCAGAAGAAAAAGAAAAGGTCGAGGGATGATATTCGGGGCCTGAGGGATGAACCCGAGGTCGATTTTTTGATCGCAAGTGTATCAAGACCTTCCGTTGCCACAGCTACCGGGGTCGAGATAGCTTCGATGGAGGTTTCGACCCCAAACACAGGTGGGGAAGCTGAGGTTCCTTTCCCCCCAATATCCGAATATATCCAAGCTCCGATTCCACTAAGGTCAGTTGATTTTATTGATATTACAGTTGACACTTCACTCAAGGTGGTACCTTTGGTGAAAAAGCCTAGAAGGGCCAGCCCAACTTCAGAGGATGAGACGGCCCAAAGGGTTGAAAAGACTTGAGGGGTCGAAACAACAATGGCTATTGACCTGCCTCCAAGCGTCAAACCAGCTCCTACGACCGAGGTACTGCCAATGGCCGATTCAACCCCAACTTCTCCTCCTGCTCCTTCGGAACAGGAGTACCTTGATGATATGTTTTCCAATACCCCACCTGATACGGCGGAAGCCTCGAGGTTCGACCATCTTCGTATTCCTCGAGCAACGAGGATTGCCAGCCGGTCTACTGAGTCAAGTTTGAGATCTAGACTTGTAGATATTTTCCCAGCCCCGAGTGTAGAGCCGAGGAGGACAAGGTCGACCATGGTCACCGTCCCTGAGGACTGCAGCTTTTTATCCTGCCCCGTGAGGGTTGCCAGTTATCTAAGACCTCTTGTTTCAGATTCAGACAAAGAGAAGATAGAAGGACTCTCGTGGCAATGTCTTATGAATGAGGGCATGCATGCAGGCAATCGGGTAAGCATTGTTTCGTATCTTTAAAGCATCTGATGTATGATTCTTTATCTTCGTTTGTTGATTCTTTATCTTTATTGATTTCACTTTTACAGAGCGTCATGCTTGTGAATGAAGGCTTCGTCTGAGCCCAGCACTTGATAGGAGACTTACGGGCCCAGCTAGATGCTCAAGGCCGAAAGACCAAGAAGTTCAAACTTCTCTTGCAAGAAAATGAGGATATACTGAGCCGGGTCACTGCTCCCCCTAATCTCCAATCCGAGCTTGAAGTAGCAAAAAGGGAGAATCTCCGTTTAAAGACTGAACTCGATGACGTAGTCGAAAAGAATAAGCTCTTGGACGGAGATAACAAAAACCTCAGCCGAGAGAATGCCGATTTTGCCACCAAAATTGGTGAATTTGAAGCTACTATCGCCCAACTAAGGGAAGGGCTTGATTCCGTTAAAAGCGAGGCTGTGAAAACGGAGGAGAGATTCAGGCAGCTCGAAGCTGAGAGATTCGCAGAAAAACATAAGTTAAAGATAATCGAAGAAATGGCCGAGACACGAGCCTGGCTGAATGACGAGCTCAAAGAAAAGCTCGAGGCCGCTATTCTAGCCAATGATGCTCTTCAGGCCGCTAGCATCTTCCAACGAGGTTCAGGCCATTCTGAGTGACATGAAGTCCGAAATGGAGGAGAAATTAAAGAAACCTCAGGCCGACCTGGCGGAAGCTTGTAAAGACATCGAGGCCACCGAGGCTCATTCTACCATTTTAGTTGAACATGAGAAGTGAAAATCCCGGAGGATGACACTCGAGCAGGTTCAACGGGGTATGGAAGAGATTTCGGCTCATATACTTGATGCAAAGATGATCGAGGATAGGGCTAAGAAAGCTCTCGAGGACAGCTCCGAATATGACTCTAAAGAGACTGTTTCTAAGAAATCGGGTTCTTCTCAGACGGAGTAAAATAGGGCATGTATGCGTTTTTTGTTTTTGTTCTTGATCTATGAAAATCATAAGGGTAAAGCTTCGGCCTGTTAGGCTATATATGAAATCCACATTTCCTTTTGCCAGTAGTTTCTTCGATCTTTGGGTCGAGCACATTTTTATGATATTGCTTTTAATGTTTGCTTCGTGAAGAATGGCTGAGGTTCAACCCTATGCCTTTTAACCATTTCTCTTAGAAAATCGAGCCAACCTTAACTTATTGGTCGTGGGCTTTATTTTTTTAGGTTTTGTTTTGACCGAAGACTTATAGATGGCTTACCCGCGGGGCCTTTTTATGCTTTGTGAATTCAGACATCTCCGAATCACCTTGAGCATTTAGGTCGAGCTCTTTAATTATTTGACCTTCTTCTGACTGTTTGAGTTTAGTGAAATAGGTTCAGCTAACTATAACTTTTTTTCCTTCGTCAATTTTATGACGACAGTCCCCAGTCAAGGGTTAAAAAAGAATTGGGCTCAGTTAACTATAACCTTTGTGCCTTTATTGATTTTATGACGACAGTCCCAAGTCAAGGGTTATATTAATAAAAGAATTTTCAAAAGTATTTCTCTTTATATCTCAAATGTTTATCTCATACAAAGCTAAGAATTTCATCTGATCCCTTCTACTCTTGCTAGTAACACTACCTGGGCACGATTCGTTCAATTGTTTAGCTCTTACATTGAAACCTAATACAGAAGGTTCAGGTAACTATAAAAAAAAATTGTTTCGATCTTGACTCCGTTTCTTATTTTGCTTTGATGAGCTCTTCTTCGGTCTTGATGGATGTATAGTAGTCCCCTAGTGTTTGTCCATGAAGTATGAGTGGGGAAACACTATTAAAAAAATGATGGTTCTCATTATCTAGTCCTCAGTACTTAGCTGGTCTTCTTAGGGTAACACATTGTACTTGTTGCCTCGTTAAAAACCTTGTCGAAAAACCCACTACAGGACAAAATCGAGCTAAGGAAAAGAGTGCAACACGTGTTTTCAGAACTAATTCTAACACCTTCGTAATTTATTTCGGTACGACACTGTAAAAAAGATAGGTGAGAATTTTTAGAATAATCAAAAGGGTTAGCGGGTCATACCTTAGCAATAGTATTTCTTTAGGTGTGCCACATTCCAGTTGTTGTGCAGCTGTTGGCCATCTCCGGTTTCCAACTGATACGATCCTTTGCCACTTATTCTCGTTACCGGATACGACCCTTCCCAGTTCGGCCCCAACTTTCCATCATTGGGGTTCTTAGTGTGTAGGGTAATCTTCCGAAGCACTAAGTCCCCAACTTGAAAATGTTGAAGGTTTGTCCTTCGATTGTAGTATTTTTCCATTCTCTGCTTTTGAGCTGCTAAACGGACCAGCGCATTCTCGCGTAGTTCGTCCGTTAAGTTAAGCTTTACGGCCATAGCCTCTCCGTTTGACTTGTTTGTAACATACCGAAACCTTAGACTTAGCTCACCAACTTCTACGGGGATTTAAGCCTCGGCCCCATAGACCAGGGAAAATGGCGTTTCTCTCATACTTGATTTTGATGTCGTTTTGTAGACCCATAATACCTCCGGTAACACTTCCTTTCATTTGTGTTTTGATGTCTCTAACCGTTTTCTTAGATTTTGAATTATGGTATTGTTCATCGATTCCGCATGTCCGTTTGCACTTGGGAAATACGGAGTTAACATAATCTTTTTGATCTTCAACCCTTCGAGGAAGTTATTAACTTTATTGCCAATGAACTGTCAACCGTTATCGCAAGTTATCTCGGCTGGGATGCCGAACCAACGAACGATGTGGTCCCATATGAAGTTAATAACCTCTTTCTCTCTAACTTCCTCAAAAGCCTACGCTTTAACCCATTTTGAAAAGTAATCACTCATAAATAAGATAAAACGAGCTTTACCTGGGGCCCGTAGTAAAGGACCGACGATATCCATTCCCCATTTCATAAACGGCCAAGGGGGCAGGACTGGGTGCAGTAACTCCCCTGGTTGGTGTATCATTGGCGCATGCTTTTGGCACCCATCACATCTATGGATGAAGCCTTTCGCATCTTCTTCCATTTGGTTCCAGTAACACACTGTCCGGATAATCTTCCGAACCAAGGCTTCGGCATCAAAGTGGTTGCGCAGGTTCCTTCGTGGACTTCTCTTATCACATAATCCGTTTCTCCAGGTCCTAAGCACTTAGCCAAACTTCCGTAGACATACCGGTGATAAAATTGATCGTCTACCAAGCAGAATCGGGCCGCTTTGGTTCGAAGAGACCTCGATTCTTTTGGGTCGTTTGGGAGTTTTCCATCACGCAAGTAGTCTATGTATTTGTTGCGCCAATCCCATGTCAGACCCATTGCATTTATCTCGACGTGACCATTTTCCACTGCCGAGTTCATCAATTGGACGACCGTGCCAGAATTGAACTCCTCTGCTTCAACCGATGAGCCTAAGTTAGCCAATGCATCCGCCTTATTATTCTACTCCCCCGGTATGTGTTGCATGGTCCATTCTTTAAACCGATGCAATATTACTTGAGTTTTTTCCAAGTACCTTTGCATTCGCTCATCCTTGACCTCGAAGGCGCCATTGACTTGGTTCATGACCAGAAGGAAGTCGCACTTTGCTTTTATCACTTCGGCCCCTAAACTCCGAGCCAATTCCAGACTTGCAATCATAGCTTCATACTCGGCTTCATTGTTAGTTAATTTCATGGTCCTAATTGATTTTCTAATAACGTCACTTGCGGGGGCCTTTAGAACAATGCCCAACCCGGTCCTCTTTAGATTTGATGCCCCGTCTGTATATAGGGTCCATGTTACACCTCAAAATTTTTTCCGTTAATGCACAACGAATAGGCTAACGAAGAGCACGAAATATACAGTATTTCAATAAGTAAGGAATGACATTTGATGACCCTAATTGAGATTTCAAAGACATTTGAAGTAAGAGAAGAAAGTTTGCCAAGGAAGGCAAGGTATACGTTATGTATCGGGAAAGATTTACGAGCAACACGTTAATAATGACTTAGTGATGTTTTTTAGAAGACTTATAACGTCCCTTAGATAGTTAATGAGGTGTTAAACAAGTGTTAAGAAGGTTCCCTGAGGATTGAAGATCAAACGAACGACGGAGATCATTTTAGGAAAAATGGAGTTATACGATCGACCTATACGGTCCGTATAACACCCAGCAGAGATGGTGTTTGCCTGATGGTGAACCACGACCACTTATACAGGCCGTACAATGTTATACGGACCGTATAAGTGTCCGTGGAAGTCCCACGGGCTGAGTTAAGTTCAAGTACTTAAATGTGATCCCACTTCACTCATTTCATTTTCCACACTTCTCCATCTCTCTCAAGGTTTCTAGAGAGTTCCACACCCTTATTCCACAAGAATTTAAGAGATATTAATGATCAACTTCATCAAACCAAGAGAATCAAGTGTAAGAAACTCATTAAAGCTCATCCAAGACAAAAAATCCAAGTGGAGGTGGAACTAGGGTTTTGCTCAAGTAAAGTGTTTCCAATCAAGGTCCATCCCACATCATCTAAGGTAAGTTTTATGGTATTTCCATGATTGTTTAAGGTATTGAGAGGTTGAAAGGCTTGGATTGTAGAAGGAGATAGAAAATGGGTCTTAAATGTTAGAATAGTGACATTTTTGAGTAGTAGCTTGGTTTGAGTCATGAATCTTGATATGTTGTGATTATGATTATGTTATGAATGACATTAAGAACATGGGATAAACATTGTATATGGGTGAACATAATATCTTGCTATGACCATGGATATGGATGATTTGAAGTGAATTGAGAAATATGGATAATATAGGTGGACGAAGACTATTGTTATGATGTTGTGAATGTTATTATATATGTTTGGGAGTTGATATATAATGTGGAGGAAGTCGTATAAATAAAGGAGATGTTGTCCAATTTTCTCTAGCTTTAGTCAAGTATGCTAAGCTATCGATTTTCTAATGTTAGTATAACTCTAATGAAGGTAGAAATGTGAGCATTGAAGGAGAACGTTCAAGCGATAGAATAGTTGAACTAAAAGGTATCTAAGGCTAACCCTTCTTTCAATAAGGCATGGTTCTTTGGCTATACACCTATCCTTTCATGAGCCTATGATGTCCTCCAAATGATTCTATCTTTAAAAGCTACTAAGATCATGATTCTCGATATGTTACGATTGCACGAAATCCCTTATATGATGAGTAATCCCCTAGGGATAGATGTAATGAACGACGATAGTAATGATGCTAAAGATGCTTATGAGCTTTTATGTATGTGTCTATGGATGACTATTACGAAACCCCGAGCTTATATGGCCGGATATAATATATATATATACACATATATGTTGGGTACAGATAACCCTGAGCCTTGGTAGGGATAGGTATGTATAACCCTGAGCCTTGGTAGGGCCAGGTATGTGAAACACCGAACCTTCATGGTCGGGTATGCTATGTAATGATATGGATATGTATACGATATGAATATGGATATGAAATGTAAATGAGTACGGATATGAATACGAATACGAGTATGGATGTATGTACACAATCACACATTAGAAATGGAAGGTCCCTATGAAAAGTAAGTAAGTGTTTATGACGATGATTATACTACCTCCCATCTTAAGCTATGTCTTATGTTGTCTATTGTGCTTTTATAATGATGTTGATCATGCTTTACATACTCAGTAAATTCTTCGTACTGACATCCTTTTGTTTGTGGACGCTGCGTCATGCCTGCAGGTGGCCAGGGAGACAGGCTTGATCCACAGCTTTATCACTCAGGGACTACATAGCGGAGCTCCATTTCATTCGGAGCTACAGCATTTGGTATGTATTATTTTGTGTACATACTTATGGGCATGGCGGGGTCCTGTCCCGCCTATATGATATGACATACTCTCCTTAGAAGCTCGTAGACATGTGTATATGGTAGATGTATTTGGCCTTGTCGGCCCATGTTTTGGATATCATTTTGTTAGCCTCATCGGCTTATGTACATTCATATAGGCATTGTTATTGATGGTGATATATAGGTAATGTTGCCTAATGGGATTAGTATGAATAATGGATGGAAAGCATGATTTAGCTATGTGGCTCACCTAGATGTACATATGAAAGTATGATAATAGGTGCCCGGGTGGGTTATCACCGGGTGCCCGTCGCGGCCCCTCCAGTTGGGTCGTGACAGTCCAGATACCCGAAACCTTTCCTGAAGTTAATAAGAGCTCTTTCTCTAACTCAGGAATCATGGCGAGGGTAAAGTCTGCTACGAAATCAACTAAGATTTGAGATTTAATAGCCGTTCTAGGCTTATACTCGATGTCATAACCGCTGATTTCTACAACCCATTTGGTCAATCTACCCGATTGTTCCGGCTTATGCATGACATTTTTCAACGGGTAAGTAGTTACTACACATATGGGGTGGCATTGAAAATAAGGCTTCAACTTTCTTGAAGCACTCACAAGCGCCAAAGATAACTTTTCGAGGTGCGGATAACGTGTCTCCGCATCTCCTAATGTCCTACTTGCATAATAGATTGGGAATTGCACACCTCCTTCTTCTCGAACCAAAACACCGCTTACCGCAACCTCGGATACCGCCAGATATAAGAACAGTTGTTCATCTGGCTTCGGCGTGTGCAGTAAGGGCGGGCTCGACAGGTACCGCTTCAAATCTTGCAAGGCTTTTTGACATTCCGGTTTCCAAACGAAGTCATTCTTCTTCATCAGCAGAGAGAAGAAACGGTGAGTTTTATCTGATGACCTCGAGATAAGACGGCTCAGAGCTGCTATCCTTCCGGTCAGCCTTTGTACTGCCTTTACATTGTTCACTACCTCGATGTCCTCAATGGCCGTGATTTTGTCTGGTTTAATTTCAATTCCTCAATTTGATACCATAAAGCCCAAAAATCTGCCGCATCGTACTACGAAGGCACACTTCTCCGGGTTCAGCTTCATGTTGTATTTGCGAAGTACATCGAAGGTATCCTGCAAATGTTTTAAATGGTCCTCTGTTTCCAGGGACTTGACTAACATATCATCAATGTAAACCTTCATTGTTTTACCTATCTATTCTACAAACATTCGGTTAACTAGGCGTTCATAAGTTGCTCCGGTATTTTTTTAATCTGAATGGCATGACATTGTAGCAATAAGTCCTATATCAGGTTATAAAAGATATTTTCTCTTGATCCTTCGGGTGCATCCGAATCTGGTTGTACCCAGAGTGTGCATCGAGAAAACTAAACCTCTCATGCCCGACCGTCGCATCAATCATTCGATCAATGCGAGGCATAGGGAATGAATCCTTCAGGCATGCTTTGTTTAGATCTTTATAGTTAATGCACATCCTAAATTTATTATGTTTCTTCGGCGCAATGACGACATTAGCCAACCAGTCTGGGTATTTAACCTCCCGGATAGAGCCTATTTTTAAAAGCTTTGTTACCTCGTCTTTGACGAAGGCATGTTTTGATTCGGCCATCAGTCTTCTTTTCTGATTGATCGGAGTGAATATTTTATCGAGGCTGAGCTTATGCGTCGTCACCTTCGGTGGCACACCTATCATGTCTATATGGGACCATGCAAAACAATCAGCATTCACTTGAAGAAATTTAATTAAATTGTTCTTGAGCTCTGAGGTTAACCTCGTGCCCTGGTATACCTTTCTATCTGGTAAGTGCATGAACAAGATGATTTGGTCCAACTCCTCCACGGTTGACTTGGTCGTATCCGAATCATTTGGTAATATGAACGATCTGGGCACACCGAAATCATCATCTTCAAAATCTAGGCTTATCTCCTTCTGCTCTTCATTTGAGCCCGCATTCTTTAATTTCTATTTAGCATCCTTGCCTTTAGTTGGTTCATTAGCCTTTTCAACCGGTTTCCTTAGGACGAGAGGGGCTTCTTTGACCGTGAACATCTCCCTTGCTGCGGGTTGTTCACCACGGATAGTTTTTATCCCTTCCGGAATTGGAGACTTCAACATCTGATGTAATGTAGATGGTACCGCTCTTATGCTATGAATCCATGGTCTTCTAAGTAAAGCATTATACTTCATCTCCCCCTCGATGACATAGAACACGGTCTGCAGGATAGTCCCGTCGATGTTGACCGGCAAAGAAATTTCTCCCTTTGTAGTTTCGCTTGCCATATTGAATCCGATGAGCACCCGAGCTACTGGAATGACTTGATCCAGTAACTTCAGTTGTTCTACCACTCTCCATCGAATAATGTTGGCTGAACTACCTGGGTCAATCAAAATACGTTTAACCTGAGATTTAAAAATAAGAATTGAGATTATCAACGCATCATTTTGCGGTTGAATGATGCCTGCTGCGTCCTCATCGTTGAAGGAAATAGACCCCTCGGGCATGTAATCCCTGGTCCGCTCTTCTCGTACAATCTAAACCTTTGTTCTTTCCATCATCGGTCCTCGTGGCTAATCCGTTCGTCCGATCATCATGTTGATCACGTGCAACGGCTCCACGGGCTCGAACTGTTTGTGAATTTCTCTTCCTTTATAATGGCTTTTAGCTAGCTCACTCAGGAATTCTAGAAAGTGATTATTTTTTAACAGCCGAGCCACCTCTTCCCTTAATTGGCGACAATCCTCGATTCTTTGTCCATGAGTCTAATGATACTCACACATCACGCTCGGATCCCTTTCAGCTGGATCAGATCTCAACGGCCTCGACCATCTGGCTTCTATGATACGTCCAATAGCTGAGACAAGGTATGATGTGTTGATGTTGAAGTTGTACTCTGATAACCTCGGTATGTCTCCATTGCTAGCCGAACTACCAGCATCGCCTCTAAATGGCAATCCTCGGCTGTTTGACCCACGATCAGCTCTCTTATCACCTTTACTCAAGAGATGGCTGAGGCCACTTCTTCCTTTGTCCGACCTAAAGCTGGATTTCTCCGGTTGAGAGTATGGTCGATACCTTTCCCTCGATGGCCTTGTCTCCGGTTCATAATTTCTCCTCGACCTTTCAGAGTTCTTGCCTCCATTTATTGGACCCGAGAGGAGTTCAAACTGATCATCCTCTACCCGAATCTTGCACTCGTACCTGTTATGGACATCTTCCCAAGTTACTGCCTCGTACTCTAATAAGTTCTCCTTTAATTTGAACGAGGCAGTTGAACTTCGGGGACTGAGCCCCTTAGTGAAAGCTTGAGCCGCCTATTCTTCTGGGACCGGACGGCGTTCCATCCGCTCTCTTTGGAATCGATTCACGAACTCTCGCAGCAGCTCATTATCCTTTTGGTGATTCTAAAGATGTCCGCCTCTCTTTCCTGTACCTTCTTGGCTCCGGTATGGGATTTTATAAACGCATCTGCGAGCATCTCAAAAGAAGTGATGGAATGCTCGGGCAGGTGGTCGTACCAAGTCAATGCCCCTTTGGATAACGTTTCACCAATTTTTTTTTCAGAAATACCGACTCTATTTCATCCTCTTCGACATCATTGAGTTTTATGGCACAAGTGTACGAGGTTACATGTTCCTGCGGGTCTGTCGTCCCATCATACTTCAGAATATCCGACATCTTGAACCTCTTCGGGATTAGCTTCGGGGCAGCACTTGGAGGGAAAGACCTTTTAATGTATCCCTTTGAATTCGGTCCTTTTGAAATTGGAGGTGCCCCCGGGATCTAATCCACCCGAGAGTTGTATGTTTTCACCCTTTTCTCCGTAGAATCGACCCACTTTTCCAAAGTTTCGAGCATCTTCAAAACCTCGATTGATGAACCAGCCCCAGATTCGTTGCTCTCTACTATCCGTGCTTCATCTCGCCTTAGTTTGGTAGCTTCTTTTGGCTTTGCTGATACTGCTTTGTTGTCTTTGTTCTGGAGCTGAGCTATAGCAACCCCTTGTTCGGCTATAGCAATCCCTTGTTCCTGTAGCATTTTAAATATTAAACGTAAGTTAATCTCATCCGGTGTTTTTTGGGCTTGCGCCCGAGGCAAAGTAATGGAGTTATGGCTATTCAAAGGATCTGTGGCCGGAAGGGCGGCATTCTCCTAATTGATGGTATTTTTCTGGTTAAGGCCTTTTCTTGAGTTGACAACATTTTGGTCGGCTAGATCAGCAGGTGGGTTTCGTAACCCGCTGTTGTTTTCGTTTTCAACAACTATCGCATTGTTGTTCACATGCCCGGAATGACCGCTGTTTGCCATTTCGAACGTATTTTAAGTAAATCTGCAAACTTTCAAAAAACAAGTGAAAGGGAAGTAGAAAATTAAACCACCACTATTATCCTATGCCCCACGGTGGGCGCCAAACTGTTTACCCCTAAATAGTGGATAACAATTAAATTTGTAAGTGGTGGATAGGATATGTGGATAGATTTAATTGTAATATAAGGTAGTAGTGAATAAGTAATGATATATATTAGCAAATAATAACAATGGAAACTAGAGAAAAAGAGTTGACAAATGTTGCGAATTGATCCGGCCTGGAAGAAGCTTCTTTAACCGAGCCAAAATACTTGAGGAAATCTTCATGCCACTTTGCTGATTACAATATGTTGAATAGTGAAAAGCTAACGTAGAAAAAAAAGGGATAGCCCTCTATTTATAGGTAACAGTAAATGGGCCCTAGTACAATGTAGAAAAAGCCTGTCTAGAAAAATCCTAAAATGGATAAGGCTGCGTCCGTACGGACCGATACCTGTACTGTTGTCAGCGCAAGTGGCAGAATGGTTAGATGACGCGTGGCCTGCTCCATAACTGATTTATCTAAACCTATATTGAGTGTGCTCTTTAGGCTCGGATTCTCCGTGTAAAATACCCTTGGCGATGAAGTAGAGTTGAATGTGTTCGTCACCCCTCAGCTCTATATTTTACTCCGGTTCCCATCAGACACAAACTTATCCGATTTTTACCGTATACATGATTGCATACCCACAATTTAAGAATAGGTGGGAGAATGTCTCTACTTGCATGTATTACATAGTACACAGTCTTGAGGAACTTGTATTCCCCACCTTTTCAATCTATCCGTTGTTGCCAACCTTTGATGCAATGCAAGCCAAAGGATGAACTGGTGCTTTGGTACTATCCCTGTGTTCATGACTAAAATTTTACGGTTCACCTTTAGGTATTGAGGTATAAAGGATAGGTTATCCTCGTTTATACTCAACTTCCTTTTGTGCACATTCTGTTGCAAGGCAGTTACCACATCACATGTTTGAAGCTAATACCTTGCATCAAATATCTTTCTCATAATCTAGCAGGCTTGTGTAGGAATCTGCATAGTGTTGATATCTTGCCTCTTTATGTAGAAACTGTGTATCCATTGAATCCAAAGATTGTCCTTTTTATGAGTTACTGCCCGTAGCAAATTGCACAAGGTTGACTTATTCCAAGTGAGGAAGTCTATGAAGTTAAGTCCAACTGAACCCCTTGATTTGCACATTGTCTCCTAAGACAAAAGTGATTTTCTTGGTGTCTCAGTGCTGCCTGTCCACAAGAAGAAGGTTCTATAAATACCGGTAATCATTTGAATCACCTTTTTGGGTGATAGAAATATTTGAGCCCAGTAGCTTTGCATTTCAAACAGGATGCTTTTGATCGGTTGCACTCTTCCACTGTAAGATAACATTTTAGTAGTCCAACAGCTTATCCTGGCCACCAAATTATCAACTAATGGCATGCATTGTTGAATTGTAATCTTCCTAGATGACAACGGGACTCCTAGTTATTTGCAAGGCAATTCTCCGTGAACAAACTGCATCTCCTCTAGTATTTTCTCCTTAAACTCTTGTGTAGTACCAGTGATATACAGAGAGCTCTTGTCCATATTTGCTCTTAATCCAGAGATATTATAGAAGCGATTGAATGCATGTAGTATACGCTAGATTGACTCTTTATCTGCTCTACAACACATAAGCAGGTGTGCACAATTTTGAGCTTGCCACATTTACGATGATACGTCAAAGTAGGATTATGTCTTAACTGTTTAAGTGATATGTTCAAATATTTCATCACCAAGATAAAGAGATATGGGGACACGGGGCGCCCTTGTCTGAGTCCTTTCTTGGCCATGAAAGTTGGCATTAGACCACCATTAAATAGTAGGAACTAGCAGTGGTGACACATTGCATAATCAAGTTGACAAACTTGATAGGTAATCCATACTCCAATAGCACCATTTTCAGGAAGCCCCGTTCTACAGAGTAATAGGCTCTTTTTATAGATCCACCTTCAATTTGCATCTTGGAGACAATCCCTTCTAAGTACAACCTTTGATGAGCTCATGGGCTACTAACACATTGGCTAGAATATTTATCCCTGATATAAAATCAGACTGAGAGAACCCAACTATAAGATCCACCACCTGTTTCAACCTTGTAGTTAGAACCTTAGCAATCAACTTGTACATGGTTGAGCAACAAGCTATTGTCCAATATTCTTTAACATTAATAGGGCTAACAAATTTAGGCAGCAAAGTCACAGTTATACAGTTAATTCCCTTGAGGATTTTACCATTTTCGATTAACCTCATTAAAGCTAGAATTATCCTCGCCAGGTGCCTTATCATCCTTGAAGTCATCCTTGCCCGTGCCTTATCACTAGGCATGTCTTTTAGTGCTTAGAGGACTTCTTCCTTCAATAGAGGTTGAACTAGTGCTTGTTGTTGGGCTAGAGTCATACAAGAGCCATCCTTGGCAATATTAGTGTTACGCCTTGAACCTGAACTTGGAACTGGGTGGACCAGCACCCAGTGCCTGAGCTGTTGGACTGAGCGAACCACATGACATACTTGACTTATGTGAAAAATAAATATATGCGAAAATTTAAATTATGATCATGTTTAAGTACAGAAATATCTGAATACTATCTTTAAATATAAATACTAAACAGTCTGGAAGTATAAATGTAGCCACCATGGCTAAAACAATGTATGAACAACACCGACTAAACTACTAATCTTGTCTATGAAGCCTTTGACCTAAATAAGAAAAATAACTATTTACCGAGACAAGGCCCGACATACCTCAACTGTCAAATCAATAACTGAAAGTAAAGATAATGCCTTGAATGAGATGGGGCTCACCAGTAAGCTGATACGAGCAATGCTCTAACGAGAAGTGTTGTCGCCCTGAGTCTGTGCACTTGTAGCGTGGAATGCAGCGACCCCGAAAAAAGAGACGTAAGTACTGTGTAATAGCACTCATATGTAATACTAAATAAATGAATAAATAGTTGCGGGGTTCTTGGGGGAATGGGTAGCTTAAATCAACAACATAAGTCATCATTGAATACTAAATAGTGAAACTACACTGAAAACTGTAAACATGGGAGTATATGAATACTGAAAATCCAAATTATAAATAACCCTTGCTGAATATGAGGAAGATCACATGTTTACATAAGTTCATAAACTGTGGCCTCTGCCCAAATACATGTGTTCATCATTTTATAATTCATAGCCTGAACATGGGAGTCATATTGTAGTTCTAACATAGGTATTGAACATTACTATCATGAGACATGGAATCATGAAATTTAGAGTATTAACTGTTCATAGACATTTCATAGTTCATAACTGAGACTCATGGAATATCAAAACATGAGCATATATAGATTACATACTGAGTTCATAATGCTTGGAATGACATACATGAATGATCTATGAAGCTATATCATTTAAAGTCTAATAGGTCTTAAGCTTTTCATGAAACTAGGGCATAACTCTATTTCTGATGCGAATTCGTAGTAATCATGAAAGAACGTGGCGTGGGGATAGACAACAATGTTCCCACACGTAGAGAGTTAGCCTTACATACCTTAATCGCTCCAAAACACCGAAATAAGAATCCAAATTTTAAGAAGAATCTCAAAAATCTGAACTAGAATCCTTTAAAAAGGGTTTTCTTGAAAACCCTAAGTTTGTAGCATAGGATTTCACTTGGAATCCATGTATAATCATTAACATTCACTTAGGAATACATATTAGGGACTTACCCTGATGTATGAGGATGAGGAGAATAGAGAATGATTGTTCTAGGGCTTGAGGATATGAAGAACGAAGTGAAAGAGCCAAAAAATGAAGTTTTAAATTTGTTGTTGGGCCTGTTTTACGCCTATTTAAGGCCTATAAATCATATTTACGATCCAATTTCAACCATAAGTCCTAACAGAGAATTATGATTTTTGGGGCTCCAGGTACACCAATAAATACAGCCCGTAAATCATTTTTATGGCAAAAAATTACGGCTCGTAAATCCTACCGTAATTTGGCAAAATACTATTTAGTAAAATGTACATAACCTTTTGTATGGAGATCCATTTGAAGTGATAGTTATATGGATGGAAATTTATTTCAAAAGGCTACCAGTTTCATCAAGGAAGTTTTCCCAAATTCCCAACTAATAAGGGGTTTATACTCGCTTGAAGTGAGGCCTTATGCAAAGTTACTTGAAAACATGGGCCATAGTGTAGCTTCCAACTTTAATTTTCCCAAGGATTCTTCTGGTACCTTTTATAGGTTTCAAAAACACATCCTATATCTCTCATCTTGGTTTCATTATCTCCCCATGGGCCATTACCTTTGCCTGAAAGCATGAGTTGTTACAGTTGGTGTTAAGGCAAGGCATCTCTAGAGTACAAGTACTGCGCAAACCTCAAAAGAATTGAATGAATTCCTTTTGGACTTGTACAGGGTCAATAAGCCTTATCCTTTTCTTATTGAAAATAGAAGAAATTCTATTTCTAGGTTGCCTAGATCAGAGATAAGCATAGAAAAACTTAGTAGTAGAGTCTCAATGTGCAATGACCTATTTTGTCAAGGAAGTTTTCCCGAATTCCCAACTAATAAGGGGTTTATACTTGCTTGAAGTGATGCCTTGTGCAAACTCACTTGAAAACATGGTCCATAGTGTAGCTTCCAAGTTTAATTTGCCTATGGACTCTTCTTATACCTTTTATAGGTTTCAAAAACACTCCCTACACCTCTCATCTTGGTTTCATTATCTCCCCATATTATGGGTAAAACCTTAGCCTGAAGGCACGAGGTGTTACCATTGGTGTCAAGGCAGGGCATATCTGAAGCACAAGGAGTCTGCAGACCTTGAAAGAATTGAATAAATTCCCTTTGGACTTGTACAGGATCAGTAAGCCTTACCCTTTGCTCATTGCAGATAAAAGAAATTCTATTTCTAGATTGTCTAGATCCAAGATAAGCATAGAAAAACTTGGTAGTAGAGTCTCCATGTGTAATAACGTAACATGTTGTTACGTATGGAGACTATACTACTAAGTTTCATCTAGAACGTTTTCCTTAATTCCCAACTAATAAGGGCTTTATACTCGCTTGATGTGAGGCCTAGTGCAAACTCACTTGAAAACATGGTCCGTAGTGTAGCTTCCAACTTTAATTTCCCCAAGGATTCTTCTTGTACCTTTTATAGGTTTTAAAAACACTTCCTATACATACCATCTTGGTTTTATTATCTCCCCATATTATGGGTCAAACCTTTGCCCGAAGGCATGAGTTGTTACAGTTGGTGTCAAGGCAAGGCATCTCTGGAGCACAAGTACTGCGCAAACCTCAAAAGAATTGAATGAATTCCTTTTGGACTTGTACAGGGTCAGTAAGATTTACCCTTTGCTCATTGCAAATGGAAGAAATTCTATTTCTAGGTTGCCTAGTTCTGCGATAAGCATAGGAAAACTTAGTAGTAGAGTTTCCATGTGTAACGGCCTGTTAGGTCGTTTTGATGATTTTACCTATTTTGGCCCAAATAACCCTTCCCTTAGCCTCATTTTGGCGTATTTATCTTGTAGGGATAGGTGGTGCAGTTATCAAGGCAATATGACTAGTATCAAAGAGGAAATCCTAGTTCTGAAATCTTTAGTTTGATTTTGGGAAAAAACTTTGAACAATAGTTGACTTTTGGGTAAATTTGTTCTGAATCGAATTCTGATAGTTTCGTTAGGCCCGGAACATGATTTTTTACTTAGTAGGATAGTTGGGTCGGGGTCCCGAGGCATTTGGGAGTGTTTTTAGTCATTAGTTGGGATTATGAGGACTTTTTGTTTTGGAGTTGACCTTGGTCAACCCAGGGTCAAGACGACTTCTTTTGGAAATTCTAAGTGCATGAACGAGTTAGCGTGTTTTATGACTGAAATGCATAATTGGTTTGTGTCTTGGGGGGGGGGGGGAGGGTTCCGAGTGAGTTTTGAGTGTCAAAACCAAATTTGAAGAACAGTAGAAAAATATGGTGTGCAGTTGCTAGTTTATTTCTTCGCGACTGCGAAGAAGGGGCCATGATCTCTCGCCTCAATGGGACAGGCCGCCGCGATCGCGTGCCATCCTTTGCAATCGCGGGGAAGCATGGGGTTGGGGCAGGGTGAGTCCCTGTTCATCGTGGTCGGATGACTCGTCCCGCAATTGCAATGAACCCAGCTGGGCCTCATCACGGATGAACATGGCGATCGTGACATTTAAGACAATGATTGTGATGAAAGAGTGGGCAGAACAAGTAATTTAATCCCCAACTTTGAAAATAATTTCTCATTTCCATATTTCAAGTTCTAGAGTTCGGATTAGAGTGATTTCAAGTGGAGTTTGCTCATCTAAGCTTGGGGTTAAGAATATAATAGTTATCTTGTTAATACCTCTTAGTTCCTACCCTTAAATAGTAGTAAAATTATGAGGTCAAAATATTGAGGGTATTAGCCCTAGGTTGAATTTGGGGTTTTCTTGATAATTGGTGACATCCATGGTTAGTTTTTCATGATTCTCTGGATCTAGGCTAATTAGGATATGGGTAAACTAATTCTAAACTAAAATTCTAATTTCTCCCTTGGGCTCGGGTTTGACTATTTTTGGGTTCGTTTTTGGTTGCGATAAGAAGTATGGCAATATGGGTATCCTTAGATTTGTATGTTAATGTACACTTTGAACTTAATAGGCTTTTCTCGTTCGGAGCGCTTCGGATGGGGAAGTCACAATTTTGAGTGTTCGTGACACACGCTCGGCCTTGAGGTAGGTTACAATTTACTCATTTAGACTCTGATTGGAGTGCATATATATTCTATAAATTTTGAATGGGTATTAGGCGTGATGGGGGTCTCACCTTAGTGAATGCGATGAGCACTTAGGTGGTTACCAGTGTATAATGGTTTGGTTAGTTGGATGAAGAAAAACGTATTGTGACCGCGATTGCATGTTGAGCCTTTGAGCATTAGTTGTGGTGATAAATCCACTTAGGTTGGTATGATTGTTGCTTATGTGGGATATGAAAGCCATGTTTGCCTTACACTTGCTATGATTGATTGAATTTACCTCAACGCCCCACATCTCATATGAACTATGGAAAGAGAATTATTTTGAATAGATAACTTGACGCATGAAATCGATTGGTATTGAATATCCACTCTTTTACTTTATAATATGATTGGCTTAAGTTATTACGCATGTTCCACCCATTTTATTTTTTATTAAGTAGAACCGGAATAAAGGTAGGGTTATTGTTCTCACAGTTTGGTGGTAAAGTCAGGTGGTACAGTGAGAGGTCATAGTCCGAAGAAAAAAGAGCTCGGGCGGTACAGTGACAGGTATATAGACCTCGTGAGTCCCTTATGGATCAAAACAATTTAGCATGGCCTATAACATGTGTGTACCGGGATAGTTATTGGCTAGTGTATTGCAGTTATACTTTCATTACTCATCTATTTCATCATTTCTCCTATGTGATACGTATTTATCTGCCTTACTTGATTTCTTGTCGAATTAAATGAACTATGCTTAAATGGCCGCAACTGAGGTATTGTAGTGTTATTGGTTCACTTGTGGTTTACCATAGTCTTTATATGCTTTATACGTGATCCCATCGTTGTCGTCCTAGTGCTATACTCATACTACACTTTTGCACTTTTTGGTGAAGATACCGATCCCTGTTCCAGTTCGACATCTCGTGGCTGATCTTGGGGCGTAGCATTCGAGACATTCAGGGTGAGCTACAGGGCTGACTCGTAGGACCTGGACATCTGTTCCTCATTTATCTTTGGTTTAATTCTACAGACAGTTTATTTCATCCACGGGACTTGTATCAGACATTCTAGTGCTCTTGTACAATTTAGACCAGGTTCTGGGTTGTATAAGACTAAGTTACTTTTTCGCACTTCTTTTAATTATATACATGAGACTGTTGGATTATGTTCAAGTGTATTTACTGTTCTCGCTTTACGTTTCAAATGACTTTAAGATTTAGGGATGGTTTTCCCATCGGTGCGACAGTGTAGGTGGGATCATGGCCCGTGAAATGGGTCGTGATAAATTGGTACCGGCGCTTTAGGTTCATCAGTATCATGAGTACAAGTGTAATGTCTAGTGAAGTCTTGCGGATTGGTATGTAGATGTTTGTACCTTTCCTCGAGAAGCTATATGACATCTAGGAAACTTCCATTGTTTCGTTCTTGTCATGGTAACTTGTTAACACTAATATCTAACTTCATATTCTATTCTCTCACAAATGGTGAGGACACGCAAGGATGTGACTAGGGATGAGGCGCCGGTACCTACTGCCAAAGCTGTGGCGCGTGGCAGGCGCCGGGGTAGAGGTGGTGGTATGGGTAGACCCTGTGGAGCAACACCGGCCAGAGGTCGAGCACCAGTGGCAGGACAGACCTGAGCTAGATCAGTTTCACACCAGCTGGAGATTGAGCATGACGATGAGCCTATTAAGGAGGAATTGGGACCAGCCCAGGAACTACCTGAGATTATCGCTACGGCTGTGCTACAGGATGCTACGGCGCGCATTTGGTGTTTACTTGAGGGTTTGACTCAGGCCGGTGCATTTCAGGCTACACCGGATGGGTCACAGACCAGAGTTGGAGGTAAGACTCCTGACCAGTTTCAGAATCTAAGGGCACAGCCTGCTACCACTGTGGCTCCCTGTAGTGGTGAGACCCTAGCACCTGATTTTGCTTTTCGACCAGTCCTGGGCAAGTCATGACACATGATGAGCAAAAGATATTCAAGAAGTTTACGAAGATGAGTTCTCCCTGGTATTATGGTACCCCCGAGGAGGATGCGTATGAGTTTATGCTCAGTTGTCATGAGAGGCATCACAAGTTGGGTATAGTGGAGTCGCACGGGGTGGAATGTTTTTCTTTTCAAATGATTGGGGACGCCAAGCAGTGGTGGAGGTCCTACATTGACTGCCGACCAGCTGGGTCACTGTTACGGTTCGCATTTCGCGGGTGGGGTTAGCCCTCGGAAAGCTATTACGAACTTGTTGGTGCTCTTTCGTGCTTTGTTTTAAAAGAGTTGCCACCTAATTTTTAGGAAATTAGGAAATCCAGGTTCAAAGGATTTATTCAAACACCGTGAACAAAGCCTTTGTAACCAAAGTTCTAGGTAAGAGTTCTGGTGATCCCCTAGGGAAGGTGGTAGGCACCGTAGTATTAAGGATCCGTACTATACGGTTGACCTTCGAATTCCAATGTATGAGTATTTGCATGAACTGTTTATTTAGTGTTATTTTCCCGCATTTATAAAGTCTGTCATTTGCATATCATTTATAAATTGAATGTATTCCCTTTATATATATAGGGTATTTCAGTTCGGATTTATAATATCTGGATATAAATAATTTCCTTTTATATATATGGATAGTATTTGTTATAAAAGATGTGAAGAATTTTTTATACTTCAAGTGAGAAATGTAAGTATGTTTTGTTCATGCTTAACTCATATGGCTCGGATCAATCCGTTTAATACGTTTTAGAACACCTTATGAGACTTCGTTTACAAAGGCACAGTTATTTACAAATACTTGTGATTATGAAATGGCGGGATTATCTGATTTCAATGGGCCAAACGGACTTGTTTAACTTTTTCAAAACAAAATTATACGACTAATACGGATCCTATTCTTTCTGGGCTCAGCCCAGTTATTTATAGTTTAAAACTCAATTGGGCTTGGCCCAAAGCATTTCCCCTTTTACTGTTAATACACGACCCATAAATTTGGCCCAAAATTCATGAGTTTTTCTTGATTATTTTTTGCTTGGCTCAAAATGTTTTGTTTTAAAATCCAACACCTAGCATATTAGCCTTAAAATCTGGTTGGGTTTATTTCTTGGCCATGTCACAGTTTTGAAAGATTTTTTTATCTGTTTGTACTCGTCTGTTTTCAAAATTGGCACTAATGAATAGTTTTCTCCCATTTTTGTCTTCAAAATTATATTTATATTAAGCGGGTTTTGAAAAGAGAACTCGTGTTGGGGACCTAAAGTCTACTAAACGGCGTAAGCACTGTTGTCCTAAGACTACTAGTTCAAACAATAAAGATTCCAATATAATTTATGAGTTTCTTACAAGTTCATACAAATACACAACTACAACCAAATCGTACCAAGAAATCATAAATAAATAAATAAATAAATAAATAAATAAATAAATAAATAAGGAGAATGGAAGGCTAGGGGCTTACCAAGCCCCTAGTTGGCCATTTTCACCCATGGCTGGGCCTTCTTTGCATTTATGTTAGCTTCCATTTCTCTTCGGACTCGATATGCATTTTTGAAAGAATTTTGCTTGTTGGGCCTTTGGCCTAAGGCCGGACCTGACCCGAATGGCCACGCAGTAGAGGAGGAGGAGAAAGAAACGGGACTTGGTTAGTTTTTATTTACTAAACTTATCACATGCATAATTATACATATGCAATACACACATACATATACGCAGATACAAACCGCAAAACAGAAACAATGTACACACAAATATACCATATTGGGCCCTAGTAATAAAGTAAGCCATATTTAAAGCCTTATTATTTCTGGATTTTTGAAGCGGTTTGCTATTCTTATTGGGCTTGGCCCATCTTTCTTTCAAACAGAAATCCAATCAAAGCGTGTATCTAGTGTATATCATGTACATACCTAATGAATACCTTCCTTTTTCTGGCAGCCTAATGTGCATCGTATGTATGTTCAGCTTTTAGGCAGGTCCCGGAGCTCACTTTTCAATCTGATGGACCAAACTCTTTCCCTTTATATTATAACTAATTCCTAATTTTCTATAGGGATTATGCTCAGATATGGATTAATTAAACAAGTACCCAACCAAATAAGGTTATATAGCCATATATTAACATTAATGCTTAGATTGTAACACTTTTACATGACTGCAGGTTCTATTTAGACAAATGGGATAGTCTCATAAATTCTAAGTAATGCCAATGTGGACAGAACAAGTATTTCCCAGCAACAGAACAGATTATGCAACGACAAGTTCTAAAGAAGCAGTAACAGGCTAGTCAGGAAATGGGGCATACAAGACAGGGTATCCATGGAAATGCAAATTGGTATTATAGATACAAAACCAAATCCCTTCTGTGTATACATCATCATAGGCAAGACATTGTAATTTGTGGAGAAAGCAGTTGCAACTTAGGCACACATATATGACTTAAACAAAACAAATTGCAGGTCTTGGCACATAAAGATGATACAGGATGACTCACACAATGACAACAGTATAAAGGATATGTATAGGACTTATGCACAATCAAGCAAGCATATACATAGGTTGAACCATGGTTGAGTCTGAATGACCATATGCAAAATATAATGGTATGTAGAGAGACATTTGTGATATAAGTAGACATGGCATGGGCATAACTAAGAAGACAAAGTCAGGATTCTTCTAGTCCAAATGACTGTATTCAGGGTGAGGTACCATGTAGAGCAAATCTATTGCAGACAAAAACCAATAGCAGCACAAGCAAAATCAAGTGCAGGTAAGACTGAGTACATGAAAATGATACAGGATCATCCCTTTAAAATTCAGTTAAGTTTGTCTAGTGATAGCAATATATGACAAGAATCTGCAAGACTCATATTGTAAATGCAAGCCCAGGAAAGATGGAGAGGATGTAAAGAAAGACAAGCGTGCTCCTCTAACAGAATGCTAACAACAAAAGAATCATAGGACTCCAAAGATCCTTAATGGTTCAGCACTCAATATTCAAATTTTCAAACTTCTTTTAAATCCCTATTTTATGCCTGACTTAAACACATTGTGCACTTAAAATTCTTAATTAATCTCAACAAATCATTCATTAATACATCTCTGATTCCAGTTCTGTGCTTTTGAGATCATATGATCACCATGTGGGTCTTATGCAGCAAGCATGCCCCCATAGACCATGGAAGTGCCATGGTGCCCTTTATGTGGAGGGAAGGTGTTATGAATCAAGCAGTTGCTTGGGTCTCCCTTAACTCTCTCCAGAGCACCTTTCTAAAAAAGACTCATCCAGGTCGTGTGGCTTTGGCTTACTCTTAGTCTCTAGTGATCATAAGAACTCTGTTTTTAAGCTGTTTGTAACTAACTGTTCAAAAAAGTACAAATGCAAAGGTTTACAAGCAGCCAGGATCATTTTAGCACAGGTAAGGATCATTTTCATCACTAAGACCTAATTGAGTTCCCATAGATACACAGAATGAGTCAAAGTGTTATCACATTGTTCCTTAGATCACTTTAGTTTCTCAAAGCCATCACAGGCTATTTTCAGCATTCAACTGGCCAAACCATATCATAAATCTTATTCCAGTAAATCACAAAGGTATATATCAACTAAATAGTCATGACTAAACATACAAACAGTATTATCAGAGGTGCAAACAAGCAGAAATAACTAAATGATGACACTACATCCATATCAATAGACTATCAGAATTCAGATCAATGACTCAAGTAATTCAAGCATGGATATAGCATATAGGTTTTCATTTTTTCATTTAACAAACAGGCATTATTTGAGATTAACCCTAATTAGTTTAGCTTGAGAACCTCCCTATCTTCCTGTTTTAACTCTATTTGATTTCATAGGGACATTATGCTAACGCACTAACCAGATTACATCAGGACCAATCTTTTAATTCATTTCAAAGGGGATCCATCAGACTTAGGCACATTTAGACAAGTCTACACTCACTTAAAGCAATCAGGCCCCATTTAATTACATTTTAGCCCCTTGATCACATCTTAAGACTGACATAAGCATGTTTAGACCTATTAACCCCTATTTTGGATCAATTATAACTCTCTACTTGGTCTAGCCATGACCTATTTAATCAACATGACAAAAGAACAAGCATCTTTAGATCAGCAGTAGGTTTAGAATTCCCAAATCAGTGTACTTGAACCAATAAACCAATAAATCTTCCAAATTAATTCAAATGAGTTAATTCAATTTCACCTATCTTAAGCTAATAAGGTCTTGTAGTCTAAGCATTAATGATTAAAGGGTTCCAACAGAACCAGATAGTATCCCCAGAGGTCACTCACATCACTTATATTGATTCTCATAGTTAAGCATTGCTCACATTAGTTAGTTAAACCATGATTCAAGCAACATAAAAGAGAGATAGTTAGGTCTAAAACATCCTCATTAACAGTTTATACAATCCCAAGTTAGCACTCAAGCAATCATGTGGCACTACATTGATTATCTAAATAACTAAAACAAGCTTCCTTCAAGCATACTGTCCAAAATAAGGTATGCTATTCCCCCACAAACTCAAACACATGCCAGGACAATAATCATGCTTAAGCAGCTAATCATTTAAACTAATTACTAACTAACAGGGCATACTACATCACAGCTAAGTAAAAACATGAACTAAAAGAGCAAAGACAAGATAAAATGTTACCTTTTTTATGTACAACCCTTGTCAAGAATGAATTTGGAAACCTTGTGCTTCCAATCTCAAGACCCAGCCCCAAAATACAAGAAAACAAGTAACTAAATAAATATTTGGACTAAATAGACTCTACTTTAACAGTTAATTCTTGAAAATTTTAAACTGAGAGCTCAAATTTTTGAGTTATTCACTCAAAATTCAAGATGCGTGTGTTCAAAACTTTTTTTTCTTCTTCCCCCCCACCCCCCCCCCCCCTTTCTTCTCTCTCCTTTTGATAGAGAGGGTTGGAATTCTATTTATAGAACCCCAAACCTATCAAAAGACCTAAACATTTCGATGTGGTGCAAACTGGGTTTTCAAGTGCAAACACTCAAGGCATGAAATTAACGGCCAAGATCTAAAGGCATCACACATATACGGTCAGATATGACCCATTCTGGGTCGATCCGATTCCAACCTTAGAGAACGAATGAAAATCAAGCTTTAATGAATACAATATAACAACAGAATACAGAAATCCCCATTTTGATTTGAAAAATAAAGAAGAAAAGCAAAATAAATGAAGACTAATACTGCGTTTGGACGGTTTTGAGTGAAACAATGTTGAAGCATTAATTGTTAGCTTGAAATAGATGGTACGAGACTGCGCAAACGCTGCCATCTCTGTGTCGTTGCCGTTTTTGGGATGAAAGAGAAGAGGGGTGTAAGGCGGCGGCTAGGGTTTCCTAAAGGGGAAAGGGTGAGAGGAGAGAGAGGGGGGTATAAGGTTTGTTTGGTATGAAATGAGAATCAGAGGGGGGTATTACCCTTCTTGTTCTGCGCATTTTGGGCCGGGTCAATCCATGTTTGGACTGGACCTGGTCCATAATTTAAAAGAATGGGAGGAGGCCCTACAAACATATATCCCACACGTATATTTGCGTATACTAGGTGTAAATATGTGTACGAGGGGCAAAATGGATAGATAAAAATGCTAAAATATCGATTATTGATCACATTATAGAAATTAGGGCATGATTCGTATTTTTAATTAATTTTAAAACACGTCTAATTATTTAAACAACCTTGATTTGAAAGTATAGCCTCAATTGGTTTTAAATCTAAATGAGTGCTGCAATTATGGCCTTTGTGTTAACTAATTGCAATAATGTCCTTAGTTAATCTCAATCCAATTAATTATTTCAATTGTGACCTCATTTATCCTAATTAACCAATTAAAGCTAGATTTGCACTAATGACCTCAATTAATTTGCCAATGGATTTGGTCATTTCAATTAAGGCCATTCAAAGTCTAACTTTGCAAAAATGACCCTAATTGTCTTAAAATATGAATTGGTCAATTTGATTGTGGCCATAGTGTAAACAATTAGTAATAAAAACCAATTTTGCAATAATGACCCTCTAATTGATTAATTAATCTAATGCACTAAAACAGTTTTATTTTATTTCAAACAATTATGCAAACACACAGAATTAAAGGTTGAAGGGCAAATGGTCAATTCTCTTAATTACTCAAGTTCCTTGGATTTAAAGGAAATAGTTAATTTGTCTTTTTGACAATTTAGCGATTAAGTGAATAGTTATTCAAAAACTATTTTGCCTTTGGTTAATCCTAACAAAATATTTCATGAATACCATAAATACCAATTAATTTCTAAATAATTTATAATGCCATAAAGATCTCTTTATCAATTTGAAGGAGTATAATATTGACTTGAGTAATTTTATAAAATTATTTAAACTCTTTAAGACGCCTGGTTTGCTTTATTTGTTATCCAAGGACTCTGATAAATTAAAATAAATTATAGGAGGACAAAAATTAGGTGTCAACAGTCACCTCCTTTGACATGTACTCGATTCTATTAGGTCTTCCTAGAGAAGTATGGTCCTCGTATCATGAGAGACAGGAGGAGAGATGAGTTCTCTGCCTTGTAGCAGAGAGGGTTATCTGTTGCGGAGTATGAGTCTCAATTTTATGCTTTGGCCCGTTATACTGTGTTGTTGCTCCCCACTAAGACAGAGAGGATGAGGTGGTTTGTTTAAGGGTTGGCCCTTCCGCTTCGATTGGCGATGTTGTAGGTAGTGGCTTATGGGGCTTTATTTTAGGAACTGGTGAATCATGCCAAGGAGGTCGAGTCAGTGAGGTGGCAGGCACATGATAGGGGTGATGACAAAAATATTTAAAAGAGTTGGTGGTTTCAGTGGCTTCTCTCCTAGGAAGGGGGTGGGGGGGGTGGGTGGGATGTCATCATTACCATTCCAATTGTAATTCCAATTGTCTTATTTAGTCCACACTTTAGATTTCAGCGGGTGGTTCTTCTTGGTATAGTGAGTTCAGTTCTTGGCAGACATCTCGAGGTTCATATACACGACAGTCAGATCGTGGGGGTCATTCAGGTTCTTCTGTATTTATTCAGCAACCTATGTTTGGCAGGGCATATTTCGAGTATGGTGACCCAGGGCATTTCAAGAGGGAGTGCCCTAAACTTAGACAGGGTGGAGACCAACATGGTTCTCCGGTTCAGGCACCTAGACATCCAGCACTGCCAGCTAGAGGGGGCGGATATTCTGATAGAGAGGGTTCGCAGCCTAGCATAGGTGGTCATCAGTGTCTAGTAGGGGCAGTTCTCAGTCAGCTTGGGGTGGAGTTCAGTCAAGCCGTGGTGGTCGTGGAGGTACACAGTCCGAGTGTGAACGAGGTTATTTCTATGCTTTCCTTAGTAGGCCAGGGCTGAGGCTTCTGATGCAGTTATCACAGGTACTATTTCGGTCTGTCGTCGGTCAACTGTGAAATTATTTTACCAAGTCTCTACCTACTCTTATGTATCTACTTATGTTGCTTCAGGTCTGGATATGCTACGTGAGTTGCTTGATTTTTCTATTAATATTTCTACTCCAATTGGGGACTCCGTAGTGGTGTACGTGGTATATTGATCCTGTGTTGTTACTTTGATGGGATATGACACTTGGACTGATTTGAAGATTCTAGACATGGTAGATTTTAACATTGTTCGAGGCATGTTTTGGTTGTCTCCTTATCATGCTATCTCGGATGTTCATGCCAAGACTGATACGTTAGCCATGCCCAGAGTTCCTAGATTGGAGTTTTTGGTCATGTCCTTTGGGCTGACCAATTCCCCAACAACCTTTATGGACTTGATATATGGTGCTTTCAGATTGTACTTGGATTCTTTTGTGATCGTCTTTAATAATGATATTCTGATTTACTCTCAGAGTAAAGAGGAGCACGAGTAACATTTGAGGATTGCACTTGGGATTTTGAAGGAGAAGCAACTCTACACTAAGTTCTTGAAGTGTGAGATTTGGCTTAGTTCCGTGGCATTTTTGGGACATGTAGCATCCAAGGATGGTATCATGGTGGATCCTAAGAAGACAGAGGTGGCTCGCGATTGGGTTAGACCTACTTAAGTCACCGAGATTCAGAGTTTCATTGGCCTCGCTAGCTCTATCGACGTTTTGTGGAGCGTTTCTCATCTATTCCATCTCTCTTGACCAAATTGACTCAGAAGAATATGGCTTTCCAATGGTCGGATGAGTGTGAGGCGAGATTTTAAAAGCTCAAGACTTTGTTGACTTCAGCCCCGATTTTGACTTTACTAGTAGAGGGAGAGGGCTTTACCATTGAGATACTTCACGGATCAGACTTGGGTGTGTTTTGATGCATAAATGAAAGGTCATAGCCTTTGCTTTGAGGCAGTTAAAGGTGCACAAGAAGAATTATCCCACTCATGACTTAGTTGCCGGCGGTGGTCTTAGCTTTGAAGATTTGGAGGCATTATATCTATGGTGTACATTGTGAGGTGTTTACTGATCGTCGGAGTCCTCAACACATATTCAATCAGAAGGATCTCAATTTGAGGCAATAGAGATGGTTGGAGTTGCTCAAGGACTATGATATGACCATTTTCTATCATCCGACCAAGGCCAATGCAGTGGCAGATGCCCTGGGTTGGAGTCAGTGAGCATGGATACCCTAGCTTGGTTACAGGTTGGAAAGCTTCCATTGGCTATGGATGTTCAGTCCTTGACAAATAGCATGGTGAGATTTGATATTTCGGAACCTAGAGAGGTTCTAGCTTGTGTGGAGGCACGGTCTTATTTATTGGAGCAGATTAGGGCTCGACAGTTGGATGATGCAAAGTTGTGCAAGATTCGGGACAAGGTGTTGCAAGGAAACGCCTAAGAGACAGTTCTAGATGATGAGGGTATTTTGAGGATCAATCAAAGGGTCGCGTATGTGTTCCCCTAGTGGGAATATGACTAGATTGATCGTAGATGAGGCTCATATTCGGGGTACCCTATTCGTCCAGGGGCTACGAAGATGTATCGGGATCTGAAACAACCTTATTGGAGGTGTAATATGAAGATGAACATTGTAGAATTTATTTCTCGGTGTTTGAATTGCCAACAAATTAAGTACGAGCACTAAAAGCCTGGTGGGATTACTCAGTGGATGCCCATTCCCGAGTGGAAGTGAGAGTGGATTGCTATGGACTTTGTGATAGGATTAACATAAACCTTAGGGAAGTTTGATGCCATTTGGGTCATTGTGAACCGGTTGACTAAGTCCGCTTACTTCATACTGGTTTAGACTACTTACAATTCAAAGAAATTAGCCAAAATCTACATCGGGGAGATAGTTCGTTTGCATCGGGTGTCCTTTTCTATCATTTCGGATCGAGGGATGCAGTTTACATCTCATTTTTGGCGGTCTATGCAGAAGGAGTTGGGTACCCGGGTGGAGCTCAGTACAACATTCCACCCTAAGACCGATGGTCAATCCGAGCGGACTATTCAGGTTCTGGAGGATATGTTACGGGCTTGTGTGATTGATTTTTATAGCTATCGGGATTAATTCTTATTCTTTGCGAAGTTTTCTAACAACAATAATTACCACTCAAGAATTGAGATGGCCCCGTTTGATGCATTGTATTGTAGGAGGTGTAGGTTAGGCCTTGGGGTACATATTTGTTACGGGATTCCTTGGACAAAGTCAAGTTGATTCAAGAGAGGCTTCTCACGACTCAGAGTAGACAAAAGAGTTATGCGGACGAAAGGTTCATGACTTAGTTCGTGGTTGGTGAGCGGATTTTGTTGAAGGTTTCACCAATGAAAGGTGTGATAATGTTCCGGAAGAAGGGGAAGTTGAGTCAGATGTATATTGTCCCTTTTGAGATTGTTCAGCATATGGGTGACGTATTCTATAAGTTCACTTTGACACCTGGCCTATCGGGTGTTCGTCTCGTTTTTCATGTTTCAATGCTTAAGAAGTACAATTCGGATGGTTCTCATATCATTCAGTGGGATTCTGTGTTGCTTGATCAGAATTTGACCTTTGAGGATGACCCGATTGCTAGTCAGATTCAAAAGTAAGTCAAAAAAGATAGCTTCGATGAAGGTTCAATGGAAGCATTGTCCTATTGAGGAGACTAATTGGGAGACCGAGTCGGACATGCAGAGTAGATATCCCTAGCTTTTCATCGATTCAGGTACTTCCTTTCTTTTAACGTTCGAGGACAAACATGTATTTAAATAGTGGATTGTGTAATGACCCGTTAGGTAGTTTTGATGATTTTAACTATTTTTCCCAAACAACAATTCCCTTAGCCTTATTTTAGCGTATTTGAATTACGGGGTTGGGTGGTATGGTTATCAAAGCAATTAGACTAGTATCGGAGAGGAAATCCTAGTTCTGAGATCTTAACTTTGATTTGGGAAAAAGCTTTGACCAATAGTTGACTTTTAGTTAAACGTGTTTGGAGTCATTGGTTGGGATTATGAGGATTTATAGTTTTGGAGTTGACCTTGGTCAACCCCGGGTCAAGTCGACCTCTTTTGGAAAAACTAAGTGCGCGAGCGAGTTCGTAGCGTGTTTTATGACTGAAATGCAAAATTGATTTGTGTCTCTGGGGTTTCGGGTGAGTTTCAGGTGTCAAAACCAAGTTGAGAGAACACCAGAAACATATGGTGTTCAGTTGCAAGTTTCCTTCTTCGTGATGGCAAAGAAGGGTTGCGATCGCGCGCCTCGATAGCACAGGTCATCGCGATCGTGTGGCATCTTTCGCTATCGTGAGGAGGCACGGGGTTAGCGTTGGGTGAGTCGCGAGTCATCGCTATATCATGATTGGTCCCGTGATCGTGATGAACCCAGCTGGGCTAGGTCGCAGATGAGCAAGATCACGATCACGATGAAGGATTGGGCTAAATAGTGAATTTAATCCCCAGCTTTGAAATCATTTTCTCATTTTCGTATTTCAAGTTCTAGAGTTAGGATTAGAGTGATTTCAAGTGGAATTCGCTCATCTAAGCTTGAGGGTAAGAATCTAACCTTTATCTTGTTAATATCCCTTAGTTCCTACTATTAATTAGTGGTAAAATCATGATTTGAGATGGGAAAATTGGGGGTTTTAGCCCTAGGTTGAAATTGGGATTTCCTTGATAATTGAAGTTCAATCCATGGTTAAGTTTCTTCATGAGTTGGTTGCTATAGATTCAGAAAGCGGAATTATTTTTGAGGATATATGAGATTAGACGTGTTCATATTGAGTATACGAAGGTTTAAGTTACTTATGGGCATGTGTTGGAAGGATTAGAGGATGAATGAATCGAATAGAATATGTTTTGTCGGAACTGATTTTGGGCAGTGTAATATAGGGACTGTACTTTGGAAATACGGATCATATTTTTAAATACCTTCCGTATTTCCTTAGGCAGAGAGGGTAATATTTGGCCTGGAAATTAAGGACCAAAATACGTACCATATATTAAAATATGGTCCATATCTATGGCCATGTTTTTAAGTCGGCTACAATTTTTTTTTTATATAATTTGTGTATCCCTCATTTTATTTCATTTTCTCCACTTCCCCTGATCTCTAACCATCTAGAAAGTTCTCTCCAACATATCTATCAAACCCCTAAGTGAAATCAAGGATCTAAAGAGAAGATTATGTGTTTAAAGCTTCTAAAGTGAATATGGAAGCTTCTTTCTCCTCTTGATAGCGGTTTTGGAGGATACTTCAAGGTGAAGAACTCTTGGAATTGATGTGTTCTTGAGTTTTGAGGTAAGATTTTATCTTAACTCCACATTTATGAGTTTATATAATGGTTATGCTAGGTTTGGAGGGAAATGAGTTGGAAGAAAGGTTCAAATATGAATTTGAGTTTATGTTGAGATGTAATCTAAATTGAGTCATGTTGTAAATGTGTTTTTAAGCTAACACCTTGTTGTAAGGATAATAGTTGGTGTTGCGATTGTATTGAGGATGTTATACTTGGTATAATTGGAAGAAGAAAGTGTATAAATGTTGTATACAAGGCACACATTGGGTTTTTTTGATGTAAATCTTGGGGTGAGTAATGATGTGGAATTAAAGAGACTTATATGAGATTGTTGTTGTATTGTTGGTTGCTAGGTGTACCGTAGTGACTAAGGAGATTGGAATACTAGCCCAACAGTTTCATTGTGGGATTTTGTTGACGACTTGAGGTATGTTAAGGCTAACTTTGCTTCTTTTGGCATGATCCTTATGAACGAAACATAAACGTAATGTTATGCCATAATGATTATGTTCTTAGTATCTAGGAATGTTCCATGTTGATTCATGTTCTAGAATGTTATTTTCAATAAGTCCTTCTTCAGATTCAGTATGAGTCATAGACTCACTTATTGATGAAAATGCTATTTCATAACGAGGTTCGGAGGTGTAACGACCTTACGTCACTCTGACAGATTTACATCCTAAATCTGTCAGAGTGACGTATATATATGTATCTATATGCAATGCATGAATATGATAAGAGTACATCCTAAATCTGTCGAAGTGACATAAGGTCGTTACAACTCCGAACCTGTTATGAGATAGCATTTTCATCAACAAGCGACTCTCTCTCTCTCTCTCTCTCTCTCTCTCTCTCTCTCTCTTTCTCTCTCTCTCTCTCCATATATATTGTTGACACCCAATTTTGTCCCGCCTCTCTTCCAAAATACCTATTTACGCCTCTAATATTTTTAGAAAAATTAAAATATATATATATAGTTATTTTTTATTGAATTATCAGCCTCTAATCAGTACCGGCACTTCATTATTATATTACCGTTATTATTATTATTATTATTATTATTATTATTATTATTATTATTATTATTATTATTATTATTATTATTATTATCATCATCATAATTCATAATTTTTTATTATTTCAGTATTTTACCAGCTTACGCACACGCATAGCATTTATCTTTGCATAATTAAACAATAGTATTTATTTCAATGCGAATTGTCGGAATATTATTGCACGGCTAGTACAACGCCACTTTTATCCGAGCATTGAAGATTGCATATTTTGCATTGAGAAATATTTAACACAAGTTATTTAGACAGGTCTTTTATTTAAATTTAGAAGCCAAACTATTCTTTGCACTCGATCCGTATTTTGACTTACCGGACCCCAAATCAAAGTCCGATTAACCCCTAATATTTTTGGACTAGTCCATATCTCTTATCTCAGTTTTTAGAATCATTCGTGTTTTAATTTATTAGTCTATTCTCTTAATACTCGATCTAAAAAATTGACCCAGTCCATTTATGGACTGGGTCCGACCCATTTCGTCCAAAAAAGGGGGAAACCCTTAGGTTTCCTCTCATTTTTTCACCCGCCTCCTTCTTCACTCTGTTTCCTCTCCTTCTCCGCCTCTCCACCTTCCCGTCGATTATCACCACCATCACCACCGTCGTCACCACGTTACCTCCACCATACCTCCGACTTCACCCATTCACCACGTGACCCCCATCCGCCGCTCCCTGCCATCTCCCACGTTATCATCTGCCGCCCCACGCCTCCCTGTTCCCCACTACGACTGACACCCCTCTGTCACACCCATACCTCTGTTCCCACCACGCGCACGACACCATCACGCCACTGTCACACCATTTCACTTTGTCCCCCACTTCGTCACACCACCCGTTCCTCTCGTTCATCATCATCCTCCTCTGACACTCCCACTCCTCATTCCTTCCTTCAACAAGATCTATAAATTATCGGAGGGGGATTTTTGGAGAGGGGAACACGGATGATAAGTTGGATTTAGCGGTAGAAACCTTTTAAAGATTAAAATCGAAAACCCTAAAGAATCTGAAATTTCATTTTTCTCTTTCTGGTCACGAAAGCCCCAAGAATTAAAGTTTTCCAATCACCTTAAAGGAGAAGAACAACCTTCTTTTTCGCTCTAAAACATTTTCTTGAGTTTCGTTTGAAATACTAAATCACCTGTTGTTTTGGCCCTTGTTGCCGTTGCGAATCTGAGCAGAGTCAAGCTTAGATTTCATAATAATTGAGTGTAGATTCGAGACCCTCGCCTCACTTCGCTGCGCCCGAAGAAGGTCAGTAAACTCCTTCTGTTGCAGTTATTTTTCAGTTCTTGCACATAATGTGATTATATGATTAGTCTGGTGTTTAGTTTTAATTATTATTAGGGTATGCTTAAAGTGCTGATATGATGTAGTTTGCTGTTTCATATGGTTGTGCGTTGTTAGTTTACTTTCGTTTTGTTTAAGTTCATCATGATTTATGTAATATTCTTGTTAGGATTAATCGGTTAGTTACTGTATAGCAAGATTCAGATGTTACTCTTTTGTTTGGGATGCAAGGCATATATTGATCTGGTTCCTACCCATTATCAGCTTAAAACTTGGTTTTGCTGTTATCTGTTGTTTGTTCTGTTACCAGGATAGAAGTAGTGTCCAAAACAAAAACAAAAAAATTAACTTGAAGTGGTGCTGAAACTCCAACACGGCTGTCTAGTATTAATATTCATTTAAGTCTGATGAATAAACTGTTTTGAGTTGCTTTGTGCTGAGTAGTATGTCTTAGTTCTCTAATGGATACTCCCTACTTGTTTTTCTTACACTAATTTGAAGATATGCTCAAACAAAAGCTTGATTCCAAAATGATCCTAAAACTGTTAATAGTATGCTAGTGAATTCAGTTGAAATATATGGTGGTCTGTAATGCATTGATACTGGTCATATCTGTTTAGTTTATATATGTATTTGTTTGAACATGTTTTGCATGCCATTCTGACCACTTATGCCCCCATCTGCACATCTTTCCTCTTTGCCCCCTGAAGTCTTGAAAGCAAATCTCTAGTTCCAATCCCCCTTCTAAACTTTTATATTCATATGAGCCAATACTTTGTTTGACAATTCTGATGATATATATACAAGTACAATCCAATAACTGATCCTAGCATAATGCTTGGCATGACTGTTAATGTGTCTTCATGATTAACCATGCTTATATGCTATACAGATCATTTACTAAAGGTCATCCAATCTGGAATCTCCTTAAATACATATTCAGCTGCATCTATGCTTAGTGTCTCATTGGGGTATTTGATGCATCCCTATTATGATCTCAAATGAGAATAGTGATAAAATCATAACCTGTGATCCTAACTCCAACTCAATTAATATCTTTCCAATCCATTATATGTCTTGCAGACTAGATGGGTTAAAAATGATTTAGCCTTAAACCACGAGTAATCTGGCTTTAGACATTAACATTTCTCTGATGTTGTTTATAAGTTTCTCTGGGGGATTAAATCTGAAAGCTTGAAATGAAAACATTAAGTCATGTGAAGTCGGATGACTGTAGGGGATTGAGCCTCGATTCATAATTCCTGTGATGCTGTCTGAATATTCATTTGAAGATCCAAGGGTGATATGAACCCCTTTTATGGATTGAATGTACTTCATCTCTTTCTTTTTCTTTTTTTTTGTTGAGAATCTGTTTTGGGAGGGGGTTGTTGGTCATCTCTTATGCATTCAAACACATGCAAAATCTCGAACCTGTTTGTAAAATAAAAGGGGGTTCCATGGTTTGATACCTTCTGTTTCAGGAGTTATCCAGATATGCATACATATATTTTTTAGATTTGTTTGTTTTGCTCAAGATGAAAATATGGAAAACAGTCCTCATTTTATTCGTAAGTCAAAGAAATGGAACAACTTCTTATCCTATAAACAACACATGCTGAAATTGCTACTTATGAACTTGAGAGTGAGATCCGACAAAGTATCTCTTGCATATCAGCGTAGTTAGTTGAAAATATTTCATAACATGGGTGGATTCTGTGTTTCTTATTGGCTGTTATACGATGATTATTTGGGAATATCCTCGACATATGTTCATAAATGTTTTTCAATTCGGTCAGGGCAAGGAGGTATACTTAAAGTATACATAAAATATACACAATTCGTTGGTTTATTTGGGTTTATATTCTAAGTGTCCAATATAACGCATTGACCGTGTACTAATCCGTTCCTTTTTACTTTTTTGCATGAGCCTCACATACGAGTCTGAGGGACTTGTTCATCTTCCATATTCGACGTCGGGTTAAAAGCCCAACGAAATCCGTTTGAATCATTCTCCATCAGCCCATCCACAGCAAATATAAAAAGGAGTCCTGGGCCGAGGCCCATAACAATAGACAGTAACAGCAGCAGCCTAACAAATGAATAAAAAACTGTCGGGCCGAAGCCCAACAACAGCTCAAATACGCAGCAAAATAAGGGCTGTTGGGCCGCAGCCCAACAACAATACCCGCAGCAGCTCATTTTAAAATATGGCTGAGCCCATTTGTTTTAATTATCTCCTCCTTTATTTTTTTATTTTGTGAATTTAATTTGTATTATGCCACTAACCCTTTTTTTTGTTTTGTTTCATTAGTTAGATAAATCCCAATTAATTCGTAGGTTTAATTTTGACAATGGGTAGTTAATTAAAAAAATCTAATAACCGATCCCATAAGTCTTATTTTCTTTCTTTTACATTAAAGTTATTTATAATACCTATAATATTTACATTTAGAATAATTGATCTTTTTCAATAGCTTAAATTCCTATTTTTGAGTTAAAGGAATCATGTTCTATTCTTGTCATCTTGAAAATTTTAAACGCCGCTAACACGCGAATAGGAATTAAAGAATATTTTTGTAAACACCTTTTTAGATCATCTAAATTATACATATTTCTAGCTGAATTAATAAAATATAATTTTGTTTATACTTCTAAAAAACGCAAAGTCAATTAATACCTCATCGTTTAGTTTTGTTTCAAATATTTATTAAAACATCGCACTAACTCGTATTTTCTTCCATTTATACGCAAACTATCATATTTCGTAAAAACTAATTTTGAATAGCATTATTCCACTTTCCATTTAAACCATTAGCATTTTAGAATATCCTTTTATACAAATCGTTAGTCTCGTTTTAAGTAGTGTCATTATTTGAAGCCTTTTTCAAGTCCTATTATAAATAGCATTTGAAACCCCTTTTTACGCAAAACATTATATTTCGTAAGTCTTATTTTTAGATAACATTACTATTCTCATGCAAAGTTTTAACAGTATTTATAAGTCTCATTTTTAAAGCATTCCCTTTATGCAAGTTATTATGTTTTCCTACCAGTCAGTTCAAATGGCACTACTATATTTTACAAATTATTTTCTTAAAATTCAAACACTATATTCAATCTGGATTAATTAACCTAAGTTTGGTCGGATAACCGTAAGTTAACGGATTCTAAAGGATGCCTAACCCCTTCCCTTTAGGATAATATAGAGCTCTTACCTAGAATCACACTGGTTAAGCAGACTATTAATTAAGGTTTAGTTTTTAACTTTGCCTTAGTTAGCATCTAAGTGTCCTAATTCACCGTTAAATTAATTAGGTGGCGACTCCTCAAATAAAAATAAATAGGAATCACCAATACGTCATACTCCTAAATTAACCCTATTAAAATGGGGTGTGACAGCTTGGCGACTCTGCTGGGGACTTTAGGCGTTTAACCATAACAACTTAGGTTAATAAATAATTTGTTGGATGCTTTGTTTGTTCTGCTTTATTTTGCCTATATTGTTGCTTTTTATGCTTTTATGTTTTTTTATTGTTCCATTCCTTATGTGCATTTTCTATGTAATATGTATATTACTGCTTTCCTTAAACTGGCATTCCGCTCATATTTCTTCCACTCCTCGAAAACTCACACATATTCACACACTTAAAACGGCTTCGCAGTTTGCGCCCGTGCACTACTAAATTTCCCTTTAGTTGGATTGGTCTTGTGGATTTAGTCGATCGGCGGTGCAGTCGACGGCTACGGACTTTCCACTCCCAAGTTGTCCGCTTGGGGGAGCCTTGTGTCATAGGAAAACCACTCTTAGTCTACCTAGGTAGAGCGAAAACTAAAACCTTGTAGGGACATGCATCATTTTAAACCTAGGAGGCTTAATACCCTTGGTGTATTAAGTTCATTAGTCAACCTTACCAGATGTCCAAACGAGTCTATGACTCTAAGTGACACTATTCACTATTTATGTGCATTATTTGAAGGACAAATATGTGGATTATGTGGACCTAATACTCTATAGATAAATATTTCAAGGAAACTAACCTTTTGTTGCAGGTTGTTGTGGAGCATCCAAAATTAATGCCGGAGGTTTGAAGACAGCCAAAGGAAATTAGTGGAGTTGAAGTATTAGATATCTTAGATTAACTTTGAATTGTATTGTTGACTGGCATGTAATAAATTTTTATTATTCTTGTAAATAGTTTTAGAAAGAGTTATGGAATGACACATAAAAAACATATTTGTCCTTTAAATGTTCGTTAGGCCTACCTCTGGCATAAAGAGGTCCCTTGCATTATAGAACGCGATGTATTATGTGCAATAATGTGTTTATATGCAATAATATGCCCTTACCGTATACTGACTCATTTTCTTCTTCTTTCATTGTTTTATCTTTTTTCTTTTAAACTTATTTTCAAAATAAAAAAGGTTGACTTGTGCTAAAGGGGAACTGGCGGAGCATCCATATTTCACACGGTCTAGAGCCAAGAAATCAGACTCTGACTCATTACTAATCGCCTGGTTAACTAAAAAGACTCGTTCTAAAATGGAGCAAAGTTCGATCAATGCAACCACTTCATCTGAGCCATCTCTTAGTTTACCGATCACAAATGATCCCACATCCTCCAAAGAATCAGAAACACGTTTGGAGACCATTGCCCGTCTGGAGCGACGAGTTGCCGAACTAAGTCATATGGTACTTCACAACCGGTCACTTTCTCAAACACCGCCACATATAACTCCGTCCCAGGGAGTTCGTCAGACTTTGCCTGTACCACCTCCATTCCCAAATTTGGATGAATTTAACCAAGCAAATTATTTTATCACTTCTCAGCCAGTTCGCTCCGAACACCTCACTCAAAAATGCTCCCTTTCTATTTACAACCACCTCTTCAAAAGCTCAATTCATACCGCCGACACATGATACACATCAAGTTCCGCCAGTGTATACCTATACCACAGCTCTACCCATGACACAGATTCAAGGGCAATGTCGCACAGATGTGGATCATTATGCCGAAGTTGAAAATGAAGCACGGTCAGTTAATGATGAAATGATAAATAGAAAGCTCAAAAGTTTGGAGGATGCCATGAGAAGTTTGCGTGGACTGGGTAGTAATCAAAGCGTGAGATATGAAGAATTATGTGCATTCCCTGAGGTAGACTTGCCTCCAGGTTACAAGATTCCGAAATTTGAGAAGTTTGATGGGTCGGGAAACCCTTTCTTTCATTTGAAAGTCTATTGTGAGAAGTTGATTGGCGTAGGAAAGAATGAAGGGATAAGAGTCAAATTGTTCAATCAAAGTTTGAGTGGGAAAGCCTTAGAGTGGTATTCCAAGAAATATACAACCAAATGGCGTACTTGGGATGATTTGGAAAATGCTTTTGTGGATCATTATAAGTTTCATGTTGAGATTGCTCCTGACAGAATTTCAATTACAAAGTTGAAGAAGAAGTCGATTGAAACATTCCGAGAATATGCTATACGGTGGAGGGAAGAAGCGTCTAGGGTACACCCACCTATGGAGGAAACAGAAATGGTCACTTTCTTCATTCAAGCACTAGAACCAGAATACTATGAACGTTTGGTCACAATGGGCGGAAAAACTTTTGCAGAGGTGATCAAAGCCGGCGACATGATCGAAGATGGCATTAAGACGGGGAGAATAACAAGTCTTGCGGCTTTGCAGTCTACTAGTAGGGCTATACAAACAGGTACTTTCGGAAACGGAAAGAAAAAAGAAAAAGAAGCAGCATCGGTGATGGCTTTGGGAAACACCTCATACCGCCATCAACAACCACCACAGTACCAGCCTAACGCTCATCACTCACAATATTTCCAATATTCTCCATATCCATACGACCAAGCTTTGTCATATTATCAACCTCAATCACCTCAAATATCCTACCCTGTTTACCACACACAACCAGCACACCGAGCTCCACGACCACCAACATATCCAGCTCCACCATCACAACCTCATCATCCAAACAATGCATCCGCACCTCGTCCAAATAAACCGTTTCGCAATTTCACACCATTGGGAGAACCACTGAGCGTTGTTTTTGAAAGACTGCAAGCTTCAGGCTTAGTGTATCCTGTGGAAGGTAGAATTCCAGATCCACTACCTAGAGGCTTTGATCCCACTAAAACATGTGCATATCATTCAGGGATAAAAGGTCATTCCACTGATCGTTGTTACGCATTGAAGCATAAGGTTGAAGATCTTATTGAAGCAAAACAGATCACGGTGAAACAACCGGCACCAAATATGGTTAACAATCCACTCCCGGCCCATGATGGGGCCACGATAAATATGATTGGAATAGATGAAAATGATGAAAATGATGACAATCCGGCCAAATTTATAGTGCCTGTGGATAGCGTGGAAGATCATGATCTTGTAGCCGTTGCTTTTCCGGCTGTAGTGATAAGGGGTTGTGTACCGGTTGAGATATTAGGAGCTTCATCAATACCTGTGGAAGTAGTTCGAGCACCAAATCAGTTGCCAGTGCTCGATACCAAAGCCGTACCATGGAATTATCAACAAACTGTGATGGAGTGTCGAGGAAAGGACACGATCACTGACAAGGTTAAGACGTCAGGAATGACAAGGTCTGGGAGGTGCTATTCTCTAGAAGAACTAGTTAGATTGGGGCAAGTTAAGGAAACCAACGTACCTCCCAAAAGGGTCGTGACTGAATTCGAAGCAGAAGAATTTCTGAGGAAAATTAAAGCTAGTGAGTACTCAGTTGTGGATCAGTTGAAAAAGACCAATGCTCAAATTCCTATTCTCTCTTTGCTTTTGAGTTCAGATATGCACAGAAATGCACTGTTGAGGATTTTGAATGAAGCATATGTTCCAAGCGAAACAACTAGTGAGGCGTTAGCTGGGATGATTGAGCGCGTGCTTGACAGTCATCGAATCAGCTTCGATAATGAAGAACTGCCGCCGGAAGGATGCATGCATAACAAAGCACTCCATATAACTGTCAAGTGTCGTAACATGTTTGTGGCTAAGGTATTAGTTGATGGGGGTTTTGGACTCAACATCTATCCATTAACAAGTTTGAAGAAGATCGGATATAATGTTAGCGAGCTCAAGACCAGTGATATGAATATTCGAGCATTTGATGGGGCTCCAAGGCGTCCTATTGGGGAAATAGAGTTGAAAGTGTTGATTGTCCCTGTTGAATTCATTATGGACTTTCAAGTACTCGATATTTCCACATCATACAATATGTTGTTAGGTAGGCCGTGGATTCATCTGGCTGGGGCTGTACCATCTACTTTGCACCAAACTGTCAAATTCGAGTGCGATCAGCAACAAATATGTATACATGGAGAAGGAGACACGTCTTTCTATATAGAGCAATCCACCCCATTCATCGAGGCAGAAGGAGGGTTCGACGGAGCAGCTTACCATGCTTGGGAGGTTGTGAATGTCACTAAGGAGAGTGAAGTATGTCAAACTCAAGAGTTCAAAAGATCATGCGCCGCAATTATGGTTGCAAAAGAAATGGTGAGAAACGGGTACCAACCTGGCTTTGGGCTAGGGAAAACACTAAATGGGCGGGTTGCGCCAGTCGTTCTCCCTACGCAACAGTTTACATTCGGTTTGGGATATGAGCCAACTGAGGAAGAAGTGAAGAAAGCACGAAAGAATAAAAGGAAAGAGATTGCATTGCCAAAACCCATTCCTACCATTGATCAAACTTTCTCAAAACCTTCAGATCTGATTGTTGAAGTTGCCTATGATGATATCGTGGAGGGAGTCAAGAACCTGTTCGTGGAAAATGAAGATGATCATGCGATGATATTCAAAGACTTTGCTGAAATATTGACTTTATAGGCTGCTGAGCCAGGACCAGAGTTGCAAAATTGGACTTCTATCTTAGCCCCGGTTCGCCGGGAGTTTCAGTATTTTAAGTTTAAATTTCCTTTTGTAGTAGGCCGGAGGCATCAACTAGAACATTTAGTTCCTTTTGTCATGTTGCCTCTATGTTTTGTTACGGCCTTTTTAAATTAAGATTCTGTCATTTTGTTTGTAACGAACTACGTTTGGCCTGACTTCCTGTCGGATACGTAGGCAGCCCACATCGGGTTCGGCCACTCTTTTCAAATCATTTCAGTATCTTTGTTTGTGGGTGGAACTACGTGTGGCCTGATTTCCTTTTGGATACGTAGGCAACCCATATCGGGTTCGGCCCCCTTTATTAAAAAATAAAAAAAACAAACTCAAAAGTCTTTATTTTTATCACGAACTACGTCTGGCCTGATTCCTTTGGGATACGTAGGCAACCCGAGGCGGGTTCGGCCCTTCTATTTTAAAATTTTATTTTCAGCTTGTCCAGACATTTTGGTTCCTATAAAATACATCAGGATTTTTTTTATACAAGACTGGGTCTTCCCACCGTTTAAACTCATGTGTCTTAGTATCTTGAAACTGGGACAAATTTTTGAAATCGGTCAAATCACTTTCAAAAAATTTTCATTACAACTTTCTCACTTTTCGATTGTTTAGAACCAAGTGTTTCCAGGACTTGAAACTGGGACAAATTTTGAAGTCGGTCAAATCACTTTCAAAAAACTTTTCATTATAAGTTCTTACTTTTCAATTGTCCGGAATCAAGCATCTCTAGGACTGAAACTGGGACAAATTTTTAGAAGTAGCATAAAAGTGGTCTTAAATAAAAAAATCCATCCATATTTCTAAAGTGCGAATAAATTCAAAAAATCGAGTCTTCCTAATAATTTTACAGATCAGAGTCATTAAGTATTTCCTTTCAAAGTCATCCAAATCTCATTACTTTTATTTTCAAAATACATTTTTTGTATAACTGAAACTCCCCGGCAAAGCAAGATATGTGGTGAGACATCGAAGAACGTGGACGCAACCGAGACAAAAATCAAGTCAAGGGCCAAGTTCCCCGACATGCACAAGTCAACCAATTTTCTTTTAAACTCACGATTTTTCTTTGATGAGGCAGGTTAAATTAACATGAAGGTTGTGCGTATTCGACTCATCTTAAAACTTTATGGGCGTGATCGAAGAGTTAGCTTTCTTCAAAAGGGCAAATATTCTTCAACGTGGATACGAAGGTGGCTTGCGCTAAGCGGGGGACGTTGTTCCACTCATCACGAAATTTCGATTGCAACAGTGGACACAAGTTCATCTTCTCAACCAAGGGCTGTAAGTGTAATTCTTTCAGATCCAGCTATTTATTCTCATCACTAACAGTTGTTTTAGCTCGTGACATTCCTCGATGGATCAAATACATATAATCATGGATACTGACCTTGATCACCTGTTACTGGTTAGAATTTCTCAATTTCGTCATCACTTCATACATGTTCAAATCATTATCAAATTCTTTTAGAATGAAGTATTTTAATAAGATAACAAGATCAAAATATATGGCATCGCATATCAAATTGTGGGGGTTAATTATAGACTTAACTTCCGTCATGACGGGTCATGGATTAAGATGTGGATATCTTTTACAATACTATTTCTAAAGTGGACGTGGATTTACATTTACATTATGGATGCGAGCATGAAAGTGGAAATAGAATTATATTACAAAAAAAAAACATATACATGTAATTGTAGAAAGTGGATACAGATTTATGTTTTCGAAAGTAAAAGTGGATTTATTGTTTGCGCCGTATAATACGGACGTGAAAGTAGATGTAGATTTATTTTGTACCGTATAATACGGACGTGAAAGTCGACGTGGATTTACATTTTGTACCGTGAAATGCGGACGTGGATTTATATTTTGAACGGTGAAAGTGAACTTGGATTTATTTTTCTGCATTCTGGAAGTGGATGTGGATTTACATTTTTGCACCATGGGAAGTGGACATGAAGTAGGCGCCCACCTTAGAATGCGGGTATTTCAATTTTTAATTTAGGCGCCCACCTTAGAATGCGGGTATTGCAAAATTTAATTCAGGCGCCCACCTTAGAATGCGGGTATGTCAATTTTCAATTTTAGGCACCCACCTCCGAATGCGGGTATCTTATATTTTATTTCAGGCACCCACCTCTGAATGCGGGTATTTTATATTTTAGTTCAGGCACCCACCTCCGAATGCGGGTATTTTATATTTCAAGTTCAGGCACCCACCTCCGAATGCGGGCATTTTATATTTCAAGTTCAGGCGCCCACCTCCGAATGCGGGTATTTAATGTTTTATATTTTCAGGCACCCACCTCCAAATGCGGGTATTTTATATTTCAGTACAGGCACCCACCTCCGAATGCGGGTATTTTATATTTAAAGTTCAGGCACCCACCTCCGAATGCAGGTATTTTATATTTCAGTGCAGGCACCCACCTCCGAATGCGGGTATTTTATATTTAAAGTTCAGACACCCACCTCCGAATGCGGGTATTTTTTTCAGTTCAAGCGCCCACCTCCGAATGCGGGTATCTTATGTTTCATTTCAGGCATCCACCCCTGAATGTGGATTCAACTTTCGAAACAGGGTTGCAAGTGTAACTTCTCCAACCTTGTCTCATTTACACATATATTTCTCTATTGCTAACGATTGTTTTTAGCTGGTGGCTTTGAACGAATATCAAAGTTGGCATCACACATCAAATCGTGGAACTTTTTCTTCGGCAGCGAACTGGGGCAATTTGTCGGGAAGGATAATCAGACTTCCGACACGGGTCAAAGATCTACCTCGAACACTCGTCTCTAATTACAAGTATTCTCTTGCATTTCAGCAATTCAATTTTCAGAATTCTCAAGTTTCTATCATAATACCCAGTGTTATCATAATTCAACACTGGGACAATATTTTGCAAGCTTCGCGCCAATCGGGGTTCAAGTGTCGTAAGTATCCCAGAACTACACTCGACCTGATTCTCGTAAAGCCCGAGATATGTAGGCAACTCAGAGACCGGAGTTCGGTCATAATCCTCTCAAGTTTCCTTTAGCCGGGACAAAATAGGCTATTGAGTCAACGTCTTTGCCCGACAACTCTTTCATCATTACCGGGCAAAGAGGGACAAGTTGTTGACACCCAATTTTGTCCCGCCTCTCTTCCAAAATACCTATTTACGCCTCTAATATTTTTAGAAAAATTAAAATATATATATATATATAGTTATTTTTTATTGAATTATCAGCCTCTAATCAGTACCGGCACTTCATTATTCTATTACCGTTATTATTATTATTATTATTATTATTATTATTATTATTATTATTATTATTATTATTATTATTATTATTATTATCATCATAATTCATAATTTTTTATTATTTCAGTATTTTACCAGCTTACGCACACGCATAGCATTTATCTTTGCATAATTAAACAATAGTATTTATTTCAATGCGAATTGTCGGAATATTATTGCACGGCTAGTACAACGCCACTTTTATCCGAGCATTGAAGATTGCATATTTTGCATTGAGAAATATTTAACACAAGTTATTTAGACAGGTCTTTTATTTAAATTTAGAAGCCAAACTATTCTTTGCACTCGGTCCGTATTTTGACTTACCGGACCCCAAATCAAAGTCCGATTAACCCCTAATATTTTTGGACTAGTCCATATCTCTTATCTCAGTTTTTAGAATCATTCGTGTTTTAATTTATTAGCCTATTCTCTTAATACTCGATCTAAAAAATTGACCCAGTCCATTTATGGACTGGGTCCGACCCATTTCGTCCAAAAAAGGGGGAAACCCTTAGGTTTCCTCTCATTTTTTCACCCGCCTCCTTCTTCACTCCGTTTCCTCTCCTTCTCCGCCTCTCCACCTTCCCGTCGATTATCACCACCATCACCACCGTCGTCACCACGTTACCTCCACCATACCTCCGACTTCACCCATTCACCACGTGACCCCCATCCGCCGCTCCCTGCCATCTCCCACGTTATCATCTGCCGCCCCACGCCTCCCTGTTCCCCTCTACGACTGACAACCCTCTGTCACACCCATACCTCTGTTCCCACCACGCGCACGACACCATCACTCCACTGTCACACCATTTCACTTTGTCCCCCACTTCGTCACACCACCCGTTCCTCTCGTTCATCATCATCCTCCTCTGACACTCCCACTCCTCATTCCTTCCTTCAACAAGATCTATAAATTATCGGAGGGGGATTTTTGGAGAGGGGAACACGGATGATAAGTTGGATTTAGCGGTAGAAACCTTTTAAAGATTAAAATCGAAAACCCTAAAGAATCTGAAATTTCATTTTTCTCTTTCTGGTCACGAAAGCCCCAAGAATTAAAGTTTTCCAATCACCTTAAAGGAGAAGAACAACCTTCTTTTTCGCTCTAAAACATTTTCTTGAGTTTCGTTTGAAATACTAAATCACCTGTTGTTTTGGCCCTTGTTGCCGTTGCGAATCTGAGCAGAGTCAAGCTTAGATTTCATAATAATTGAGTGTAGATTCGAGACCCTCGCCTCACTTCGCTGCGCCCGAAGAAGGTCAGTAAACTCCTTCCGTTGCAGTTATGTTTCAGTTCTTGCACATAATGTGATTATATGATTAGTCTGGTGTTTAGTTTTAATTATTATTAGGGTATGCTTAAAGTGCTGATATGATGTAGTTTGCTGTTTCATATGGTTGTGCGTTGTTAGTTTACTTTCGTTTTGTTTAAGTTCATCATGATTTATGTAATATTCTTGTTAGGATTAATCGGTTAGTTACTGTATAGCAAGATTCAGATGTTACTCTTTTGTTTGGGATGCAAGGCATATATTGATCTGGTTCCTACCCATTGTCAGCTTAAAACTTGGTTTTGCTGTTATCTGCTGTTTGTTCTGTTACCAGGATAGAAGTAGTGTCCAAAACAAAAACAAAAAAATTAACTTGAAGTGGTGCTGAAACTCCAACACGGCTGTCTAGTATTAATATTCATTTAAGTCTGATGAATAAACTGTTTTGAGTTGCTTTGTGCTGAGTAGTATGTCTTAGTTCTCTAATGGATACTCCCTACTTGTTTTTCTTACACTAATTTGAAGATATGCTCAAACAAAAGCTTGATTCCAAAATGATCCTAAAACTGTTAATAGTATGCTAGTGAATTCAGTTGAAATATATGGTGGTCTGTAATGCATTGATACTGGTCATATCTGTTTAGTTTATATATGTATTTGTTTGAACATGTTTTGCATGCCATTCTGACCACTTATGCCCCCATCTGCACATCTTTCCTCTTTGCCCCCTTAAGTCTTGAAAGCAAATCTCTAGTTCCAATCCCCCTTCTAAACTTTTATATTCATATGAGCCAATACTTTGTTTGACAATTCTGATGATATATATACAAGTACAATCCAATAACTGATCCTAGCATAATGCTTGGCATGACTGTTAATGTGTCTTCATGATTAACCATGCTTATATGCTATACAGATCATTTACTAAAGGTCATCCAATCTGGAATCTCCTTAAATACATATTCAGCTGCATCTATGCTTAGTGTCTCATTGGGGTATTTGATGCATCCCTATTATGATCTCAAATGAGAATAGTGATAAAATCATAACCTGTGATCCTAACTCCAACTCAATTAATATCTTTCCAATCCATTATATGTCTTGCAGACTAGATGGGTTAAAAATGATTTAGCCTTAAACCACGAGTAATCTGGCTTTAGACATTAACATTTCTCTGATGTTGTTTATAAGTTTCTCTGGGGGATTAAATCTGAAAGCTTGAAATGAAAACATTAAGTCATGTGAAGTCGGATGACTGTAGGGGATTGAGCCTCGATTCATAATTCCTGTGATGCTGTCTGAATATTCATTTGAAGATCCAAGGGTGATATGAACCCCTTTTATGGATTGAATGTACTTCAGCTCTTTCTTTTTCTTTTTTTTTTTGTTGAGAATCTGTTTTGGGAGGGGGTTGTTGGTCATCTCTTATGCATTCAAACACATGCAAAATCTCGAACCTGTTTGTAAAATAAAAGGGGGTTCCATGGTTTGATACCTTATGTTTCAGGAGTTATCCAGATATGCATACATATATTTTTTAGATTTGTTTGTTTTGCTCAAGATGAAAATCTGGAAAACAGTCCTCATTTTATTCGTAAGTCAAAGAAATGGAACAACTTCTTATCCTATAAACAACACATGCTGAAATTGCTACTTATGAACTTGAGAGTGAGATCCGACAAAGTATCTCTTGCATATCAGCGTAGTTAGTTGAAAATATTTCATAACATGGGTGGATTCTGTGTTTCTTGTTGGCTGTTATACGATGATTATTTGGGAATATCCTCGACATATGTTCATAAATGTTTTTCAATTCGGTCAGGGCAAGGAGGTATACTTAAAGTATACATAAAATATACACAATTCGTTGGTTTATTTGGGTTTATATTCTAAGTGTCCAATATAACGCATTGACCGTGTACTAATCCGTTCCTTTTTACTTTTTTGCATGAGCCTCACATACGAGTCTGAGGGACTTGTTCATCTTCCACATTCGACGTCGGGTTAAAAGCCCAACGAAATCCGTTTGAATCATTCTCCATCAGCCCATCCACAGCAAATATAAAAAGGAGTCCTGGGCCGAGGCCCATAACAATAGACAGTAACAGCAGCAGCCTAACAAATGAATAAAAAACTGTCGGGCCGAAGCCCAACAACAGCCCAAATACGCAGAAAAATAAGGGCTGTTGGGCCGCAGCCCAACAACAATACCCGCAGCAGCTCATTTTAAAATATGGCTGAGCCCATTTGTTTTAATTATCTCCTCCTTTTTTTTTTTTTTTTTGTGAATTTAATTTGTATTATGCCACTAACCCTTTTTTTTTGTTTTGTTTCATTAGTTAGATAAATCCCAATTAATTCGTAGGTTTAATTTTGACAATGGGTAGTTAATTAAAAAAATCTAATAACCGATCCCATAAGTCTTATTTTCTTTCTTTTACATTAAAGTTATTTATAATACCTATAATATTTACATTTAGAATAATTGATCTTTTTCAATAGCTTAAATTCCTATTTTTGAGTTAAAGGAATCATGTTCTATTCTTGTCATCTTGAAAATTTTAAACGCCGCTAACACGCGAATAGGAATTAAAGAATATTTTTGTAAACACCTTTTTAGATCATCTAAATTATACATATTTCTAGCTGAATTAATAAAATATAATTTTTTTTATACTTCTAAAAAACACAAAGTCAATTAATACCTCATCGTTTAGTTTTGTTTCAAATATTTATTAAAACATCGCACTAACTCGTATTTTCTTCCATTTATATGCAAACTATCATATTTCGTAAAAACTAATTTTGAATAGCATTATTCCACTTTCCATTTAAACCATTAGCATTTTAGAATATCCTTTTATACAAATCGTTAGTCTCATTTTAAGTAGCGTCATTATTTGAAGCCTTTTACAAGTCCTATTATAAATAGCATTTGAAACCCCTTTTTACGCAAAACATTATATTTCGTAAGTCTTATTTTTAGATAACATTACTATTCTCATGCAAAGTTTTAACAGTGTTTATAAGTCTCATTTTTAAAGCATTCCCTTTATGCAAGTTATTATGTTTTCCTACCAGTCAGTTCAAATGGCACTACTATATTTTACAAATTATTTTCTTAAAATTCAAACACTATATTCAATCTGGATTAATTAACCTAAGTTTGGTCGGATAACCGTAAGTTAACGGATTCTAAAGGATGCCTAACCCCTTCCCTTTAGGATAATATAAAGCCCTTACCTAGAATCACACTGGTTAAGCAGACTATTAATTAAGGTTTAGTTTTTAACTTTGCCTTAGTTAGCATCTAGGTGTCCTAATTCACCGTTAAATTAATTAGGTGGCGACTCCTCAAATAAAAATAAATAGGAATCACCAATACGTCATACTCCTAAATTAACCCTATTAAAATGGGGTGTGACATATATATATATATATATATATATATATATATATATATATATATATATATATATATATATATATATATATATATATATATATATATATATATATATATATATATATGGGGTATGGAGAAGGTTATGGCGTTATATATGCACTACCACCTGATCAGCTGGTTACATGATGATGACGATGCCCACAGAGGCCGATATGATACGATGGGATGCCCGCAGAGGCTTGACAGGCCTTATATATGCATATATATATATATATATATATGTATGATCCCATAGGAATTATATACGCATACATGCATACACACAGTATTTATGCATATCATTGGCCCTCAGAGGCAGTTCAGACATACAGGTTGCATTCATTTCATCCTATGTATTTTTATGTTCTTTCATGTTGCTTTCATGCCTTACATATTCAGTATTTTGTCTGTACTGACATCCCTTTTCGGGGGGCGTTGCGTTTCATGCCCGTAGGTTCAGGTAGATAGGTTGACGATCCGCCCCTGTAGGTTGCTGTTCAGTTGATATTGGATCACTCCTCTTGTTCCGGAGTTGCTGTTGTGTTTTTGGTACGTTATACTTTTGTGTACATACGGATATGGCGGGGCCCTGTCCCGACCTTATTATGTCATATACTCCAGTAGAGGCTTGTAGACAGTCATGGTATAGTTAGACGTAGTATGGCCCCCTCAGCCTATATTTTTGCTGTATAGTATTCCATGATGGCCTTGTCAACTTGCACAGTTTTGTCCAGCATATTTATGTAGTATGTCTTTTCGGGCTCATCCCCTTTTCCGCATATTTCTCATATGATCTAGCAGATTTCCATCCGATGACCCTTGTGGTCCACCCTTGTTTATGATCATGATATGAAAGCATGATTAGCAATACTTGGCAAGTAGGACCCGGGTGCCCGTTATGTCCCTCTGATTTGGGTCGTGACAAAAACCTTTTGGCAAATGTGCCGTTGTGGGGAGATAAGCCTCACCAGTCTCTTCACATTCTGATTCACATACGGCTATTGGGATTGCAAAATATTATTTTTGTTATATTGAGTTTACCCGAAATTATCTAAATATGCTTACTATATTAATGTCCAAGTTCATTCTCCAGAAGTAATGGATAGTCAAACCCATTACTTAGAATTCAATGACCGTCATTATTTCCCTGATTAAATAGTAGCCATAATTTCCCCCATTACCTAGATTAATGACAACCATAATCTCACCCATTACTCGAATTTATTGTCGATCTTTATTTTCACAACGTTATCAAACGTATGTGGTCTTGACATCTAGTTGTCATCTACCTATAAAAAGAGGTTCAGAGGTCTCTTGTCAATATACCGAAAATCCTCATCACCTCTTCAAAGTTCTTTTTCTCCTTTTGTTTTCCGGGCAAATAAGTTTGTGCAAACTCCAAACTTCTTGGCACTAGTGCAAGTGTTTGGGGTGCTATGGAATCTTGGGGAGCCATCGGGCTAAACGATTTGCACCGTAGTCGGTCATAAATCATTTTCAAGGCAGTAGCTTACCACAACGTAGATGTGATTCGATAAGTTGTTTTTCCTGTTCTAGATCAATATTGTTTCTAATTTTTACTAACAGTAATAGTTATAAACACTTGTCAAATTCAACTTCATGTTGAGGGCAACTTGAAGAGGGCTCAATAATCTAGGGAGATTATTGAGATAGAAATTAGAGTTGGTTCCTAAGTTGCAGAGTTTGTAGTTTGAATTTGCTGAGGCTCGCAGTTGTAGCGGAGTTTTAGGACAAAACCTGTAGACGTGTAGGTCGTAATTTTTTCACCCTTGTGAGCCGGGTGGTTTCCACGTAAAACTAATGTGTCCTTACTTTTCTGTTCTTTATTATTCCGCAAACATAACTGGGAACAAATAATTAAAGTAACCCGATCTATTCTCGAAGAGAAAATCAGGTATAATATAGAATAGCTATTTGGTCGTGCAAAATATGAAAAGAGAAAAACAAAATGAAGGTTACGAGATATTAGAGGCAGTAATGGCAACAAAGGCAAAGTGGTGGAAATGTAGTAGCATTGGTTTGATCTGTCTTGCAATATGTCTGTGGGTTGTCACATGTAATCCACACTCCACAGTAAGATTATGTGTTTCGTGTATACATCTTGAGTCTTGCAAATTATCTTTTTCTCTTTGTACTTCAATATTCTACTCTTTTATCCCAATCCGTTGAATTTTTGGTGTTTGCATTTTCTTCTCTCTCTTTGTTTTTGGTTGTATATATATGGAACAAGGTGGTAAAGTTGTATTTTATGGTAAACATGATTTTTCTAAGTTGAAAGTTGTTGTAGGATGTTTGATCTTATTATTGGAGGAAAAGGATTTTGCCTACATTGTGACTTTCAATTTTGCTAAATAAATAGCGGGTAAGGAGGAGTTAGAAGAACCAAAAAAAGAAAAAAAGAAAAAAGAAAAAAAAAAAAAAAAAGAACCCGCAATAATTTTAAGAGAAGGAACAAGAAATAAATAAATGAAAGATATATAAAGCTATGATGAGAGTAAGTTTCTAAAAAGAAACAAAGACGAAAGTAGAAGAGATACCTATTCAATTCAATTCAATTTGTCATATTACATCAAAATTAGACAAAGACGAGGAAGTTGTCTCTTTTATTTCACTGTAAAACTGTATAAGAGAATGGAAAGGTAAACAATGTGTACAAAACCTATTTTTGTTATTTTTAGCATTTGACTATTAGAAAAAGATCAATTTATAGATATAATGGAAACTTTCACAAGTTCATTAGTAATTAACTATACTCTAGGCTAGAAATCAAACTAGATGAGAAAATTAAGTGTTTTACCAACAATAAAAATATATTTTTCACAATTTATTTATACTGTATTTCACATAAAATATGGCAACGAGAATTTAGAATGTTTGCGGATAAGAAAAAGAACTCCGTCCATATTTACTTGTCCTCTGTATAAAATAAATGTTCATTTTTATTTGTCTAGTTCAGAAAATCATGACAGAATTTAATACTTAATCCCTAATTTACCCTGATTATATACTATAATTACTTTTCAATGCATTTCTCAAAATATTGCATTTATTTTATTCAAAGGGTGATACAATAAAATTGTCCTTCTATTTTTGACTCTTTAATAGGCGTGTTAAATCAATACATGACACGTAAAAATGAACGGAAGGATTATTAAAGGTGGTGATAGACCAACATGTTGTCGTTCATTGAATTAGCAATTTAATGGTTGTCGGTAAAAAGTGTTTGCAAATTCTACTACTACTTTACTGTAGTGACAATTATAATACTCCCTCCGTCTCAAAAAGTTTTTTTTTTTTTTTTAATTTGTTCTAATAAGATTGACATCTTTTTATATTTAGAAACAATTTAACTTTATGAGATGATTTATAGTCACACAAATATCTAAGACTTGTTGTGGAGCAAACATTTTAAAAGTCTTCCTTTATTTCTTAAACTCTGTGTCGAGTCAAACTAAGACCATCTTTTAGAGACGGAGGGAGTATCACACTTTCAACCTTCTTCTATTTATGTATTTTTTCTTTCATCCATATCAAATTTCTAACGATACCACCTATTAGATAAGAAGGAATTTTAGTTTATCAAATTTGCGTGACAAGTGCGAGACATGTTCTTTTCAAATTATTTGAAAAGAAAGAAAGAAAGAAATACAATTGGGCAATATAAAACTGCGACCAAATAATTGACAGTCCCAGCCATTACATCATATCTTATAACGATCGGATACCGAAAAATTAGGGATTCAACAAGTTCAGAAGTTGAACAAACGGGGAAGAAAAAGCGGAACATTGACTTATGGCATTGTTTGCAAATTATTTTTTCTAATAATCCATATCTACTTTGCCTTTGTCAAAGTCTTTGCTCTATGGTGGGTTGTACTTCATTGCACGAAAAAACTCCAATGTTTAGCTTGACTTTTATATTAGGCAATTCTTACTGGCATTAGCAATATCAATGTAAAAAAGGATATTGTTGTTCTTTCATCTGTCAAAGGGACCAAAATCATAGATAGTAATGGAAATGTCTGCAATATTAAGTAATAAACCATTAGAAATTAATTTTCTACTATCCACTATCTAGGTTATCTTCAGCTTAATTGGGGAGTAGTTCTATACTCCCTCCGTCCAATTTATATGATGATTGACATATTTGGAGTGTCAAATTGCTCTTTTTTTTACAACTTCAAACATAGATTCTTCGAGTATTTACAGATTTGAAAACTAAACAAAAAATACTACTACAAGTTATGCATTATTAATAATTCACAGTATACGAAAAGAGTTGGAAAAATCGTAGACAAAGGAAGAACTATTTGACTTCAAATAGATCATCCCTCATATAAATTGGAACGGAGGGAGTATATGAAACAGCTTGCAACATTATTTTCCATAATCTTGTGAAACCATGATGCAAAGGCAACTTGATACAAAATGGATCCTTCGCAACCTACAAACTCAATGAAACGATAACCTTACTTTTATGGCTAAGAGAAAGAAAACAAGAAAACTAAGCTAGGATTAAAAGTAACGAGATATTGATTGATAATCATTTTCTGAGGGAATAACAGATTCTGACAAGGACTAAATCTGAACATAATTGAAAATAAAGGGACTAAATTGTAAAGGAAGAAACTTAAACTTACAAGCTATTCTGGCCTAAGAGATAATCCCCACTTCTTAATAACTATACAACTCTCACAGCGATCCGATCATCTTCTCCGGTTGCCGACCCACGAATATTCGAACATCTCAGCTGGTGGCTTGATCTCCGATCGAGGATAGAGAGATAAAGCAAGCGGCATATGAAACCCAACATCATCATTTCATCAAATTTCTCAAGTCCATGCAATTTGGGTCTCTAATATGGCAATTTACAAACATCCAGCTTAAATGTCAAGTAAGTTACTTAACTGAACTGCCTTTATGCAACTTCCTTTTTTTCTTTTTTTTTCTTTTCTGCATCCCTTAAGAGAAAAGGAAGGATTTGTGAAGTCAAAGGGAAGATTTGATTGTGGAATAAGTGATGGCCGGTGGCCAGTCCACGATGGAGGCTGGCCAACCCTCACTAACTATGACTGTTCCAAAAATCAATCATAATCCGTTACAATATTCAGATCTGTTCAAACCAAAAACCTTGAATGATTCATTACATAGTCAGATACAATCACTGCCCCAAATTCCAATGAAACCAGTAACTTTCCTACATGGGGTGCCATACATTAAATACACTGAAGCAGAAGTTGATCAGATGAATGTCATTGAAAATCTTCAGTATGCTGTGGTAGGGAAGTTCTCATATGGCCAGCCAGATATTGAAAAACTTCGTTTGATAATCCCTGCACAATGTGGAATAAAAGGTGAGTGTAGAACAGGTTTTCTAAGAAACCGCCATGTGCTTATCAGATTAAGTCTTTTTGAAGACTTTGTGAATTTCACATCAAAGCCTGTATACTACATTCAAGATAGAGAGGGATACTCGTACCAAATGAGACCACTGATCTATGATTCGAACTTCAAGGTTGATGAAGAAAGATCAAAGACAATGGCATGGATTTCCTTCCCAAAGTTATTGCCTACATACTTTGTGAAGGAAACTCTTTTTTCAATTGCATCTGCAGTGGGTATTCCTATACAATTGGATATGGCTACGATCAACAAGACTAGACCTAGTTGTGCTAGGGTCAAGGTTTTAGTAGATTTGTTAGCGGATTTACCCAAAACAGTGAGGATGGATATTGAAAATGAAAAAACAGGAGCAATAAGGACCGTTAATGTTCAGATTCATTATGATTACCTTTCTAAGTATTGCAAGGAATGTAAATTACAGGGACATGATGAGTATGATTGTAGAATTATAAATCCAGAGCTTGCTCAGTATGACAATGAAAGGGAGGAAATGCCAAAGGAGAATGGCAAGACAAAACCTCAGAAAAGCTCTGATGAAGTGCACAATAGTAAGGAAAGCAATAAAGATCTCCAAGAGGATAAAGAAACTGAAGCAAAAAAGGCCAAAAGATTACAAGTAGAGGAGCAACATAATAAAAAGCAGGCTAATGACAAAGGCAAACAAAAGCAAGAGGATGGAAACCAACAAGGATATGAAGGGAAAAAGAATTATGGGAAATACAATTATAGAGGATACAATAATTTGTACAATTATTCTGCTAGAGTGTTGGCAGGTGGAAGAGTGTTAGGAAATTCGGGAAATTGGAATCCCATCAAAGACAACAGAAACTTCAATGCTGAGAAGGGAAGTGCAAATCATAGCAAACAGAAAGAGACAACAGTCACTGCTACATGCAACAAACTTAACACTTTGGTGGACTTAGAGGAGGAACAAGAAAATCAAAATGAAACACAAGAAGGAAGCACACATAGTAGCAATCCTGTTAAAGAGACAGTTAGGCCATGGGTGGATGCTGCCTTTGGGAAACAAACAGAAAATAACAAAGCTATGAAGGAGCAGGGAAAGATAGGTAGCAGACAAGAGCAAGATAATAAGAAGGAGAAAGGGGTAGGGGATAATCAGTCAGAGGAGATAGCCATACAAGATTCAGAAAGAACAATTACAGATATCGTGGAAAATGATAACAAAAAAGAAGATGATAACAAACAGATTCCTGAAGGCCAAGACGTACTTCAACCCATAGAAGTACATGACAGTGTTAATTCAAGCTCATATCAGCAAGTGGAATCAGCTAGACAACAAGTGGATCAAATGAAGGACTTACCTGAAGAGCCACCTGATGCAAACAATATGGGTGAAGGAGATACAACATCATCTGCAAATAAGGAACAAAATAATGAAGCCGGGACACAAAATAATGAAAGGGAAACACAAGCAAGGGATCAGAGAGATCAAAACAGCAAAGATACAAATATAGAAAAACAGGCAATTTCAGGAAATCGTAAGTCTCAACTGGTAGCCAAAGATCATGAAAACACAGCACAAGAAGAAGTGAATCAGAATAAAATAGATATTGGAGAGGAGGAAGCAGGTGAAACTATTAGTTCTGATTTAATGGAGGGCAACAATAAAGGAGATATTTCCCCTAAACACTTGACAAAAACTAAAAAGGGTCACAAGGCAAGAGATAAAAGTGTTCCTCCCAAGACAGTAGGAGGAGTACAAACAAGGATGGCCTATTCTAAAGGAGTTTCTCAATGAATAGCTCATTAATATGGAATATAAGGTCTGTAAACACTCAACAGGACTTTGAGAGGGTAGTACTATTGCATAGACAGAAACATTTTAATTATGTTGCCTTACTGGAGCCTTTCCTGCATGTTAGACATATTGACATGTACAAATTATGGTTAAATATGGGGACATCATGGCATAATGTGAATGGGAAGATTTGGATTTTTGTGGATGCAGAAATTCAAGTAGAAATAATGAGAGAAACAGAATAACTGTTATCTTGTAGATTCACTCATTTGGGTGATGGGCAAGAGTTGGTGCTTACAGTTGTTTATGCGAGTACTGATAGAAGTGGGAGAATAGCTCTATGGGAGGATCTATATGACATGTCTTCACACATCACCATCCCATGGCTTGTGGGTGGGGATTTTAATGTCATTACAGATAACATTGAGAAATTTGGGGGTCTTCCTGTACAGTTTGCAGAAACAGAGGATTTTAGATAATGTATAGACATTTGCCAACTGATGGATCTTGGTTTTACTGGAAGTATGTTCACATGGTGGAATGGGAGATCTGTTGAGGCTTGTATATTTAAAAGATTGGACAGATGTTTGGGAAATCAGGCTCTGCAGAATTGTTTTCCTAATTTGGAGGTAGAGCATCTCATTAAACAAGGTTCTGACCACTCCCCTTTGCTGGTAAATATGAGAGCAGACAGTAGACCAATTAGGAAATCTTTCAGGTTTCTTAATTTTTGGGTGGAGCATGAATCTTTTCTAGATGTAATCAAAGAAAATTGGGTGGAATCTTATGGCTCAGACCCCTTCTTTAACTTTCATAATAAGTTAAAAAAGGTGGGAAGAGCTCTCTCTAAGTGGAGTAGGGACACTTATGGTGATATCTTCAAGCAAATTGCAACTCTGGAGGAAGTGGTGCAGGTGCATGAGCAGGAATTTGAACAGAATCCTACAGGGCTTAACAGGGAAAGGCTACAAAGGGTACAAGCTGATCTGATCAGGTTTTATGCTATTGAAGAAAAATTTTGGAGACAAAAAGCAGGGATGCAGTGGTTTCAGGATGGAGATAGGAACACAAAATTCTTTCATGCTCATGTCAATGGAAAGATAAGAAAGCTGCAGTTACAGAGAATTCAAGATCATACAGGTACATGGCTGGACACTGAAGAGGAGATTGTGCAGGAAGCAATCAGATTTTTCTCAGACCAATTCAAAGAGGAAAATATCCCTACAGATTTCTCTATGCTTGATAAGATTCCTAAAATGGTTACAGAAGAACAAAATCAACAGCTCTATGAAATGCCAGATGAAGCAGAGGTGAAAAGAGCAGTTTTTGGTTTAAATGGAGACAGTGCAGGGGGTCCTGATGGTTTCACAGGAAGATTTTCTTCAAGCTTGTTAGGAAATTATTGCAAATGACTTGGTGAACATGGTGAGATCTTTCTTCTGTGGGCATGAACTCCCAAGGTATGTAACTTGTACCAATTTGGTTTTGATACCAAAGAAGAAAGAAATCAATACATTTTCTGATATGAGGCCAATCAGCTTGAGTAACATCACTAGCAAAGTTATCTCAAGAATCATTCATGAAAGGTTGATATATCTGCTGCCTGAGATCATTTCACCTCAGCAATCAGGATTTTTTAAAGGCAGGAGTATTGTAGAAAACATTCTGTTGGCTCAGGAAATTGTACATGATATTAGGATTAGAGAAAAGCCTGCAAATGTTGTCATTAAGCTTGACATCTTATGACAGGGTATCATGGTTATTTCTAACTAAAGTCCTGAGGAGAATGGGGTTTGGTGAATTTACTATTGATCTGGTGTTTAGAGTTATCTCAAATAATTGGTATTCCATTCTGATTAATGGGCAACCTCATGGATTTTTCAAATCATCTAGAGGAGTAAAGCAAGGAGATCCACTGTCCCCTACTTTATTCATTTTGGCTGCAGAATGTTTGTCTAGGGCTCTCAATGCACTGCATACTGAGGCTGATTACAAGGAATATGGGATGCCAAAATGGAGTCCATATGTCAATCATTTGGCATATGCAGATGATACTATCATTTTCACCTCTGCTAATGAACAGTCTGTGAGATTAGTGATGAAGACTTTAAGTAATTATGAGAAGGTGAGTGGTCAGAAGATCAACAAGCAGAAAAGTATTGTTTATATGCATCATTTGACATCTCATAACATTAAGGAGTTGGTATTTTCTGTCACTCAGATTCCTGAAGAGGATTTTCCATTCACATATTTGGGTGTACCAATTTACTATGGGAGAAGAATGAACATTCACTACAAGGAGATAATAGAAAAGATTCAGAATAGACTGAGCTCATGGACTGGTAAGCTGTTATCTATTGGAGGAAGGACAACACTGATTAAAAATGTTTTACAGAGCATGCCTATACACCTACTATCCGCTTGTGACCCTTCTAGTGGTATACTTGCTCAGATTCATAGATTGTTTGCTAAGTTCTTTTAGAGAAACTCTGTGGGAAACTCAAGTAAGCACTGGGCAACTTGGACAACCTTATGTCATCCACAAGAAGAAGGTGGCATAGGGTTCAGAAGCCTACAAGATATATCTAAAGCCCTCTTTGCTAAACTGTGGTGGAACATGAGAACCAAACAATCCTTATAGAGAACTTTCATGAGTAATAAGTACTTAAAGAAGTTTCATGTTGTGATAGCCCCTAGTGGATCATGTACTTATGTGTGGAAGAAGATGATTAAACACCGAGATGAGATGGAACACGAGATATGGTGGAAGCTTCAACAAGGTAATTCTTATTTTTGGTTTGATAATTGGACAGGACTGGGAGCCCTATACCATATTACTCCACCAGAATTTGAGTGTGATCCCACAATCATCCTTGTAAAAGAAACTGCAGAAGTGGGGCAATGGGATGAACAGTTGCTAAGAAGAATCCTTCCTGAGGATCTAGCAGACCATATTGTGCAGCACATTAATCCACCAAATGAAAATGGCCAAGCAGATAAGGATTTCTGGAAGTTAGATTCGAGGGGGAAATTCACAGTTGGGTCTGCATTTCAATTGCTCAGACAAAGAAAAGACCCCAGTAATTTGTATAAGCAGATGTGGATTAAAGGACTACCAATAAAGATATCTTTTTTATTTGGAGATTTTGGAAGTTCAAGCTACCACTGGATGATAAGTTGAAGAAATGGGGATACCAATTCCCTTCCAGATGCTATTGTTGTCAACATCCAGAAGTGGAAGATACCTCCTATGTCTTTTTACACTCACCAACAGCTCAAGCCATCTGGAAGTATTTTTGTGGGCCAGTGGGAATAAATATTGAGAATTTGCAAGTTACCCAAATAATTAACAGATGGTGGGATATGCCTAGTAGACTACATGTCAAATGCATCAATCAAGCTGTCCCTGCTATTATTATTTGGGAACTCTGGAAGAGGAGAAACACTATGAGACATGAAGGGAAGGTGTCAATCACAAAACTCATTTACCAGGTGATGCATACTTTGATTCAATTCATGAAGGTGAGAAGGAAATTTTTTAGATATGCACTATATAATTGGAGTGTGATTTTTGAGTCATTACAGAGATATTCTCCAAAGATAAGAGTAACACCAGTGACTTGGAGAACTCCAGATATTGGATGGATAAAAGTCAATACTGATGGAGCATCAAGAGGAAACCCGGGTAGGAGTTCATGGGCCTTTTGTGTAAGGGATGAAAGGGGAGATGTGATACAAGCACAGGCCAGAGAAATAGAGGATCTTCAAAGAACCAACACCGAGGCAGAGGCCCTGGCCATTTTACAGGCTCTCAGGTATCTAAAAGACAATTAGTGGGATCAAATAATGATAGAGACAGATTCACTTTTGCTGAAGAACATTATTCAAAGGACATGGGAAATTCCTTGGCAAATCATTTCTATGGTGGAAGAAATTTGGAGAATAATTGAGGAAAAAGTGGTTGTGATAGAGCATATTTATAGGGAAGGAAACAAATTAGCAGATCACTTGACTAATTTAGCTTTGGACACATGGGACATACAATTCAATTCCTTTCATGACATGGAGAGCCACTGTAAAAGAATTGTGAACAGTGACAAATTATAGCTGCCCTATCTAAGAATCAGATCATGTTAAGGAGAGTGAATATAGGGGGAAGGTGGGAGAAAAGGAGGTCCTCACACTCAAATCCTTTGGGAGGAGAATGTGAAGGATTTGGTTTACACTAACTGTTTGCTAATGGTTGCAGGTACACAAACTAACATAAATGGAGGATTTTTAATTCAACATGTACCACAGAACAACCACACCGAAATAATACCAACAAGCAGCAAAACACAGTGTAATCAGGGTACAGGAAAAAAAAAGAATACAGATGCATAGCAAATATGATCAAGATCCAACTCAGGAAAGCCTCAAAGGGGATTTTAATTAATATAAGGTTGATCGATGTTCAATTCGTGGTATTAGCACCAAGTTGTGCTCAATCGAATGGACAAAGGTCAATTCTATATGGTTTAAATCACAAAGAGGAAGATACATATTTGATCAGCCAAGCTTTTCAATCGAAACATAGAGAAGACAGAATAATGGAGATTACAAAACAAGCAAGAATCAAATGCAGAGATACAGAGAAGGTAAATATAGCAAAGAGAGAGGAAGGGACATACCAGATCGAATAGGAGAAAGGCAACAACAAGCTCAGTGTTCATACAACAATCTCAGCATCACAAACGAGCTGGAATCGAAACAACAACTTCAGGAGCTGTGGTGCAGATGAATTGACCGAGGTGGAACTCAAACAACAACAAAAATCGAAAATAAGCAAGAGCAGAAAAGAGAAATTATGAGCAGCTTAACAGTCATACAAGAAGAAGAAAGGACTAAGGAGGAGCAGAAGATTACCGATCTAGAGGAAAAAGAGATTGGAGCCGGAGAGCAGCCATGGACAATGGTGGAACTTTTGGGACAATGCAGTATTATAGAGAAAGAACTCTGAGTTACCACAAGAAGCAGTGAAGTTCTGCTTTTATTCCACTAAAAAGTGAGTGACAAAAAGGAAAAAAGAGAGCAATGTCACAGACTCACAATGATTTTCTCCCCTGGGGTACTGGGAAATATACTAAGATTGAAGAGGAATATATTGTGCAGTGTGGGGTTGAGACATAAGACGACAATGATGAATGTGGCACTGCTTTTGGAGTATATTTGTGTCAAAATTATGATGTCCCAATTGAAGAGACATATAGTACTTATGGCAAATCCAAGAAGGCTGTTATGCATCCATATTATTAGATAAGAGTAGTGCATTCAAAAGTGAAAAGGATGCTGGACCAAACAAGAATACTTTGAGGGGAATTAGAAAGCTAATCAAGATTTCTCATAGGAAAAAAAAAAAGGCAATTTCTATTTTGTTTGCTTTCTTTTTCTGTTTTTTGTTTTTTCATTTGGAGTGGGTCTGTTTTGGGCCTGTCCGATTTTATTTGTTTGGACTTTGATTTTATTAAATAAAAAGCCCACACGGGCAAAGCAAATTTAATTAAAAAAAATACAACTCTCACAGCCTGTTGCAAACCCCAATTGCATCACAACTGTTGCTTCCGCTTGCTTTGCGACTCGCCTTTTTTCTTCTTCTATGCTAATCAAGTAATCATGGCATCAGCCACCGCTCAAACCATTACTAAAACCAGTACTTCGGGTTCGACAGAACCAGTAGTTTTGACTCAAACCCTGTATTTGTGTTAATCAATTCATTTACCATGTACAAATAATCTATTCAAAAGTTTAGTAAACAAAAAGAATTGTCGTCCAAAACCCATAAATTAAAATTCTGACTTCGCCTATGACTGGGATCATAACCAAAGTTGTGAACATCACGAAACCAGGATGCACAAAGCAGTGCGGGAGCTGACAATTCCATACCCATTTGGGATTGGTATAGGATCAGGTTGTGCCAAAGACTGAAATTTCGAGATCGACTGCGACATTTCAACCGGTTCCCCTCATAGATAACACTACTACCCAAGTCCATGACATCTCCAAATCCGAAATGCGCATATCAAATGTCATAGCTCGCAATTGTTACACACAAACATGAATTTTGTTACAAGATGATCCTGCATGGTTAAATTTGGAAACATCAAGTCCCCACAGTATCTCTACCTAATGAATGGAATGAATCCCACATCGGTGAGGGATGATAACTCTGGGCTCCTTATATGACTTTTGGGGTTTGAGTTCAGCCCAAGGCCTAATTTAACATGGTACCAGATTCAGGCCTAACGTCTTAATTTGAATGGAATGAATTCCACATCGAGCACTCCTCCTTCCTTTGAGCTAGCTTTTTGGGTGTGAATCAGGACCAAGGTCCATTTATCACTACCCTCAACAGTTTTAATCTAATTGGTTGTGACAAAATTATCATAATCAATGCTGATGGATTCTTTAGTTTCTGCCCCCTCCCGTTGGGGCAAAACCCGCGACGTGGTCGAAAAATTGATGCAGGCGTCATTGTTTAAGAAATTTAGTAGGCATTTGGCCATGAAAACCAAATATTTTTCATTTTATTTTGCATTTTGAAGTTGGAGTTGTGTTTGGTTATAGTTTTTGCAAAGAATATTTGGTTGTTTGAATGTATTGAAATTGAAAAAGGTGAAAAAAGTAAAAACAAGGTTTTAGGTGTTTTTCAAATTTCAAATACAACTTTAAGTTGTATTTGGAATTTCCTTTGCCAAACGTTGATTTCCAAATAAAGTGAAATAATTTTCTGGAAAAAAGTAAAAAATTCTTATGGCTAAACAGGCCCTTATTTTCCTAAAGAAAATATTTTTAAAAATATTTGACCAACCGAATATAGGAAAATCGAAAATATTTTCCTGTGCACCAAACACACCCTAAGTGATGTTAATTATGTAGCGAGGACATCGGCTACTGTCCCCATTGTACTGGATTGGGCTCTAGGAAATCTTAGTTGTGTTGAAGCCCCAAAACGCAAAGATTATGCTTGCCGAGAAAATAACTTGTTTGTTGATTCCCACACGGGATTAGGAGGCTATTGATGTAGATGTAACCCGGGATATGAAGGCAATTCTTACCTCGGTTGTCAAGGCACTTAGTGTGATTTTTCCACTTCGTCAGATGTTCATACAGTAAAGAGTACGTATTGTATTAGGAAAGTATGCCGGACAAGTGGCATCATTGCAGGACGCCACGTGGGAAATTAGGGTTGTGAGGAGAAGAATTGAGGTTCTGAGCAGAATCACTTGAACGGATGTGCGAGAGTCTGGGAGCTTATCACAGCTATTGTCCACTCCCACCAACCAACGTCACCTTTGTCAGCCTCAGGCGGTGTACCGCAACATGAGCGAATATTTGTACTGTAGGCTTGTCACATCAGTTGTACTTGAAGTGTTGAAAAGTCTAGGTTTGGCATCGTTAAATATGACTTTTAGGAGAAGGAATAAGGCATCTTATCTTCTACACTTGTAACCCTAGCATTACTCTCTCTCTAAATATACTACCCCCTTCTTGAGTTCTTTCGATGTTATACTTGTGCCATTAATGATCATTTTTATATTGCAAACCACTGACCGGGTTCAACAAGAACCCATCGTAGAGCTCGCGATCAGATACATCCCACTTGTCTTTAACCCTACTCATAACATATTTAACTGATAATCCTAAGATCTTTCTTTATCCTAAAACACGTATGATTTAACTTTAATTAGTTTCTGTCTTCTTATGTAAGAGTTCAAGATACATCTTGAAGGAGTAAGTTTTGCCAATAAACCTTTAGCGAGATACCAATGCTGGTCCAATTTTCTGATTAAATGCTTTTGCTCCTAGCTGCTATTAAGACCAAAATGATAGTGTTTCTTCTCATTCAACCATTACACATCTTACTAGATATATCACAGCTTCTGGTAGTGAAGGAGTAACAAAGATGAAAAAAAGGAAGCATGAGAGATTAATATGACTATATATATTTTTCTCTCTTCAGCATGCCAGATATTGATGAATGTCAAGATCCAATTATCAGTTCATATGAAAATATTTGCTCAAATACGTTCGGGAGTTAATATTGATCTTGTCCAAAAGGATACATCGGTGATTTTAAAAAGGATTATCGTGGTTGTATTGCACCAAACTCTGAACTCTGATGGATCAAGTTTTCTGTAGGTAAAGTTCTTAAATAACTTTCCTATACTTTCATATGTAGACTGCAATATGATATTTGCCACGTTGCAAAATGACTAGAAAGGATTGCAGTTTTCAGTTTCAACTACTATGATAGCGTGAAAACAAACCCTTCTTTTATTATCATTCATCAACCAAATAAAAAGCCCAAGCTACTAACTCATGTTTGGAGGGCTTAAATTTTGTTCTTATTAACACAGGTGTGGGAGTTGGCTTTATTCCGTAGTGGTTGGGATAACGTGGCTCTATTTTAGTATCAAGAAAAGAAAACTCATTAAACTCCGAGAGGAATTCTTCCAACTAAATGGTGGTTTGCTCTTGAAACAATGAATCTCCTCTAATGAAGGTGGTCTTGGAGCGATCAATTTTTTATTACCGTTGAGGAGCTATGGAAGGCTAAAAAAAGCTATGCCAGGGATATATTCTTGGTCGTGGAGGAAATGGGGTTGTATATAAAAATATTATGTCTCATAATCGCGTAGCTGCTGTTGACACCTAATTTTTGACCTCCCATAATTTATTTTAATTGCTCAAAGTACTTGAATATTAAATGGGGTAATATATATTTTTTTTAGAAAATCAGAATGATTTTATAAACTATGCAGATAATGTTTTACCCTTAGTGTTTAGTAAAATAATTTCTATAATACACCATTTGGAAATTATTTTACAGCAAGTAATGATTCATTTTACTAATTTCAACCAGAAAATAGTGTAAAATAGCTATCTATTTAATTGTCTAAATTATCGGAAATTAATCAGCAAATATTTACACCATTTTAATTCAAGGAAATTGATTGAAATGAATAATCATTTTTACCCCCAAATTTTAATTTATGCATAATCAATTTATAGGGACAATTCCCAAAATAATTATAATTAATTTAGATAATTAATTATGGTTATATTTGTAAATTTCTTATTATATGTTTAATTATGGCTACAATTGAAATAATCAATTAGTTAGTCAAATAGGGCCATAATTGAAATAACAAAATTCATGTTTTAATTCAATTAAGGCCATACTTGTAAATCCAATATTTTGGGAAAATCAGTCGTGTTCTTAAATTAATTGATTATTTAGTAAATCAGTCCCTTTAAATTTTATCTACTCATTAATTTGCATTTTTGTCCCTTATACATATATATATAGACATTAATATATGTCCATTAATATATATTCTTATATATATACACATGTTAATATAAATTCATTAATATATTCGTATATACATACATATATATATACACACACACACACACACACACACATATATATATATATATATATATATGTGTGTGTGTGTGTGTGTGTGTGTGTGTGTGTGTGTGTAAAAATCGGGCTGCCCATTTCCTTTTTAAATGGACCGAGTCCAACCCAACAAGGGCCAGACCCGACCCAGTACACAATTAAAGAGAGGGGCCAAAGTCCCCTTTGCCCTTTCCTTTTCTTTTTTCCTCATCCAAACAAGGCCTAGCCTTTCCCCTTTCCCCTCTTCCCTATAAACCCTAGCCGCCGTGGTCCCCTTGGGATTCTCTCTCTGCGTCATCGTCCCAAATGTGGTAATGTACAGTGTATTGTTTACTTTATACGATATTTATTCGACTATTTGAGGGAACACAATTAATGTGTTACCCTCTCTTCGTCAATCATTATCCAAACAAGGTATTAGCATGCTTTTTCTTTTTACTTTTCTGAATATTCAAACGGTCAACTCTGTTCTTCCTTAATGGATTTTATTGGTATGTGTTGATGATTTTTGATTGGTTCATGAAGAACCCTGTTGATTGATTTTTTGCTGGCCTAATCTGGTTCTTTGATGTTGTTTTGACTCGATCCTAGCCTTACAATAACAATTGGTGAGGAGGAAATCTCAAATTTGGGGTTTATCCCACATCGAAAACCTAGGGTTTGAGTGATTTGGGGAATTGCTATAAAAAGGTCCTTTATCCGCATTTTGAAAGGAGAAGAAAAAATTTTACAAATAAAAATAAAGACTTAAACTCGAGTTTTGTCAATATTTGCTTTGAGACTAGAGTTTGAGAAGTTTAATTTTAAAATTGTTATTTGTGCTGTGTGGTTGAGTCTGGATTTGAGGAGCAAAAGGTTTCTAATTCCAATTCTCGACAAGGTTGCACGAAAAAGATGTAAAATCCTTACTTTTTTTCTTGTCATTAATGCATTAGAGTTAGTTCTTGAATGTCTATTTACTTGTATTAAGAATCATATGTTTAAATTATTTGTTTTTTCATGTATTACAGTTAGTAGTCAGCTTGGTTAATTGCCCATATAGTTTAATAATTAGTATAGATTATGTTTGGGTTATGAAAATTTGGGCAGCATCTCCTCTATATCATCGACTTCCTCCAAATACCAAAACAATTCCCAAACAATACCAACAACATCAACAACAACATCCTCAATATTCTACAAGATAAATATATATAGTTTCATCCAAAATTCTCTTCAAACCTCAACCCATAAGCCAACAACATCAACACAACAAACTATAACTTTTATTCTTGTAAATATTCCTTAATCAATGTTGATAAAGAAAAGATTCAATGATTCATACCTTATATTTACTAAAGTAGCAAGATCTTCAATATCTACTTTGTTTCCAAGCTAACTCCAACACAAAACGAAATTATAATTGTGACTACACGTTGTCCGGGCCTCGATTAATATTCCGTAGCTTGAAATTTGCTCAAATTCCTCACTTCTATGTGATATAAGAGCCCCCTTCTTTGCTGAATTTTCTGGAAGATTTTGGAGAATTATGATGGTGAAAAGGGGGGTTTTTTAACCCTTTTATAGTGGCTAGGGTCGGCAGTACTGTAGCAGCTCTGTTTCTGGTTTGTCAGCTCAGTTTGTAACGTCCATAATTCTCTACTCCAATGTCCGATCGACGATCGGTTTGTTGCATTAGCAACTAGACTCGACGAACTTCATTTTAGGATTTTGAAACACCTTAAAACTCCTAATATACATGGAGATATACCCTTCCAAAGTTGACTCAAAATTCTATTTCAATTGTTTTGACAAACTTATTTTCCTTGATTTGCTTGGTCCCAGAGTCTTCCATAGCTTATTATATGAACTTAAACCCTCGTAACCATGAGATAGATGCATACAATCTTCCATATCCTAGGAAATGCTCCTCGTCTAGACTCAAACGACTGACGCCTAATAGATTTCACGTAAAAGACTACGAGGTTAACATTCTCCCCCCTTCAAAAACATTCGTCCTCGAAAGTCGGATACTCGAGGGTTAATAAAATTTCCACAGAACGTTAGTAAAGTATCCCACGTGATTGGAGCACCTCTAATCTCCTACATGTCACAAGTCCTAATCGCAAGTCCTACATGATACTGTAATCAATGACACGCGGTCACACGATGATTAGAATAATATTTCTCATCTTATTGAGTCTCAAGAGGGGGGGGGGGGGGGGGATTAAATATAAATCTTACCTTCTAAGTGATTTGCGGATGTAGCAGAACCTTGCAAGAATTCTTTCGGAGTAGTATTATTTGTGACGGGGAATAAATGGGGATACTTGGACTTCATTTCTGCTTTGGCTTCCAATGTCATCTCTTCCCTATCTTTACTCCTCCATAGAAGCTTCACTGAAGCCACGTCTTTGTTTCGGAGTCTGCGAACTTGTCTGTCGAGAATAGAAATTGGTTCTTCCTCATATGTTAGATTTTCTGTAACTTGTATATCGTCAACAGGTACGATTTTGGATGGATCTCCAATACACTTCCTAAGCATGGACACATGGAAAACTGGATGAACCGCTTGCAGTTTTGATGGAAGCTCTAATTCATAAGCCACATGGCCCACCCTTCGGATAATCTTATAAGGTCTGATATATCGGGGATTAAGTTTCCCTTTCTTACCAAACCGCATCACGCCTTTCATAGGTGATATCTTCAGAAACACCCAATCACCTACCTGAAATTCTAATTCTCGTCATCGTACATCTGCATAAAATTTCTGACGACTCTGAGCTGTACGCAATCGTTCTTGAATAAGCTTTACCTTTTCAATAGCCTGATGAACAAGGTCTGGCCCAAATAAGTTTGATTCTCCGACTTCAAACCAACCGGCAGGAGACCTACACTTCCTACCATAAAAAGCTTCATACGGAGCCATTTTGATACTAGCATGATAGCTATTGTTATAAGCAAACTCTATCAAAGGAAAATGATCATCCCAACTTCTTTGGAAATCCAGTACACAAGCTCATAACATATCTTCTAAGGTCTGAATAGTCCGCTCAGCTTGCCCGTCTGACTGCGGATGGAAAGCCGTACTAAGATTTACTCGAGTACCAAGACTTTCCTGAAAATATTTCCAGAACTTTGCTGTAAACTGTGCGCTTCTGTCTGAAATAATTGACAGCAGAATGCCATGAAGGCGCACAATCTCCTTAAGATATAGCTTAGCATAGTCTTCAGCAGTATAGGTAGTTCTTACTGGCAAGAAATGAGCTTATTTAGTTAACCTATCAACAATCACCCAAATAGAATCGGATTTGCGGCGAGAACGGGGCAATCCCATGACAAAATCCATATTAATCACTTCCCACTTCCATGCTGGGATCTCCATTTCTTGTAATAAGCCATTGGGTTTCTGATGCTCGATCTTCACCTGTTGGCAAGTGGGGCATTGAGCTACAAAGTTAGCAATATCTTTCTTCATATCATTCCACCAGTAAAAGCCCTTGAGGTCATGATACATCTTGGTGGACCTAGGATGAATTGAATATCGGGAGGAATGCAATTCTGACATGATCCTGTCCCGAAGCCCAGTTACATTTGGAACGCACAAACGACCTCGATGTTTGAGGAACCCATTTGAATCCAGTTCGAAGGCTGAGATCCTATTTTGTTGCACTCCTTCCTTAATGTTAATTAAAAATGGATCTTCATACTGTTGAGTCTTTACATCTGAGGCAAAAGTCGATTGGGATATATTCTGTAAAGCAATTCCAGTGTCTTCCGAATCTAGTAAGCGAACTCCCAAATTTGCTAAGCAATGAAGTTCTCTGGTCATTTCCATTTTTTCTGCTGGCACATACAATGGACTTCCCATTGATTTGTGACTTAGGGCATCAACTACAACATTAGCTTTCCGGGATGATATAAAATCTCAGTATCGTAATCCTTTAGCAATTCGAGCCATCTTCGTTGCCTCAAATTCAATTCCTTTTGCCTAAATATATATTGAAGACTTTTATGGTCCGTATAGATATCGACATGAACTCCATATAAATAATGCCACCATATCTTTAGAGCGTGAATCACTGCCGCCAGCTCTAGATCATGGGTTGGATAATTTTGCTCATGTTTCCATAGTTGTCGGGAGGCATAAGCAATCACCTTACCATTTTGCATCAACACACATCCCAGGCCGGTGCATGATGCATCACAGTATATAGTGTAACCCTCGGTGCCTTCTGGAAGGGTGAGGACAGGGGCAGATATCAACTTATCTTTCAGTTTCTGGAAACTCCGCTCACATACTTCTGACAATTGAAACTTGGCCCCCTTCTGAGTTAATTTTGTAAGGGGAGCTGCTATAGAAGAAAATCCCTCTACAAATCTTTGATAATACCCAGCAAGACCTAAGAAACTTCGAACTTCCGAAGCGGTTGTTGGTCGGGGCCAGTTCTTAATGGCTTCAATCTTCCGATGATCGACTTTAATACCTTCATCGGACACAATATGGCCTAGAAAAGCCACTGAAGTTAGCCAAAATTCACATTTGGAAAATTTGGCATACAACCTTTGATCTCGCAATGTTTGCAACACCTTTCGGAGGTGATCAGCATGTTCCTTCTCCGAACGCGAATATACCAAGATGTCATCAATGAATACAATAACAAAAATATCCAAGAAGGGTCGGAATATGGTGTTCATTAGCACCATACACACCGCAGGAGCATTTGTCAATCCGAAAGACATGACTAAGAATTCAAAATGCCCATATCTCGTTCGGAAAGCTGTCTTCGGAATGTCTTCCCCTTTTACTCGTAACTGATGATACCCTAACCTTAAGTCAATCTCCGAGAAGCATTTAGCACCCTGTAGCTGGTCAAACAAATCATCAATTCTAGGCAATGGATATTTGTTCTTGATAGTCACCTTATTCAACTGCCGGTAGTCAATACACATTCTTAGTGAGCCATCCTTCTTGCGCACAAATAATACTGGTGCTCCCTACGGAGAAGTACTGGGCCTAATGAAGCCCTTGTCTCACAAGTCCTGCAATTGCACCTTCAATTCGCACAACTCGGCGGGGGACATACGATAAGGGGGAAAAGAGATGGGTTGAGTGTTCGGATACACAACAATCGCAAATTAAATTTCCCTTTCGGGAGGAAGGCCTGGTAATTCGTCGGGGAATACATCCTGAAATTCATTAACTACAGGAACGGATTGCAAAGTTGGCAGTTCAGCTTCAGTGTTCCTAACTCGAACCAAATGATAAATATAACCCTTGGAAATAATTTTTCGCGCCTTAAGGTAGGAAATGAACCTACCCTTTGGTGCTGGGGTATTGCCCATCCATTTAAGAACTGGTTCACCCGGAAACTGAAATTTCACAGTTTTGGACCAACATTACACATTGGCATAGCAAGAGGCTAGCCAATCCATTCCCATGATAGCGTCAAAGTCCACCATTTCTAACTCCACTAGATCAGCCACTGTTTCACGACCACATATCGTAACCACACATCTACGATAAATTCGTCTTGCAATAACAGGTTCCCCGACCGGAGTAGAAAGCAAGAAAGGCTTGGATAAAGATTCGGGCTTTATACCAAACTTATCAGCAATATAGGGTGTGATATAAGATAGCGTGGAACCCGGATCGATCAATGCATAGACATCATAAGAACAAATGGATAAAATACCTGTCACAACATCTGGAGACGACTCAAGATCCTGCCGTCCTGCAAGTGCATATATACGATTCTGGTTGCTGCCGGAAGCAGACACCTGACCTCTTCCCCTACCTCTACCTGCTGGGGCTGGAGAAGAACCTTGTCCAGGAGGGCGAACAAAAGATGAAGAACCTGCGATTGAACCTGTCGGCTGAGCCGGGCCCCCTCTACCACGGGATGGATAATTTCCTATAACATGACCAGGATGTCCACAGTAATAACACACCACCATACCTTGGCGGCACTGGCCAGAGTGGCCTTTACCGCACTGGTCACAACGGGGCAAGGGAGGCCTTGCCTGGCTAGATTCTCCTCTGTAAGAAGGAACTGACGCTCTCAAGCTTCGACTCGGTCTAGAATAAGTGGGTCTATTATAACGCTGCCTCTGGAACCTGGAAGGTGCACTAACCGCTGAAGGATCTGATCTTCTATAAGAAAGGGGCCTATAATCTTCCTGATAAGCACCTGAATAACTTGCGGACCTGGCCCGCTTATAACTGCCCCTACTCAGGTCTTGCTCAGTTCGCTGTCGGCGTTCAAGGTCCTCCAAATTTTGAGCATACACTTGAATACGAGCAATATCCATACCACTCTGTAATGAAGCTGTCATACAATCCTTAATCAAGTGAGGCCCAAGTCCCGTCACAAAACGATGTACCCTATCTTCCGTTTCAGCTACCATCGCCGGGGCGTATCTAGCCGAGGAGTTAAACTTCAAACTATATTCCTGAACGCTCATATTATTCTGGCGAAGCAATAGAAATTCATCATCTCTAGCTCTGCGAACCTCAGCGGGCAGGTAATGATCCAGAAAGGCTCTGGTGAATTCCGACCATACTGTTGGAGGTGCGTTCGACCCTCTCGATTGCTGCCAAGACTCATACCATACCGCGGCCACATCCCACAGTCTATAAGAATAGCTCCACTGATTCTGTGTCAGAAGCATGCATTACCCTCAAAGCGCGGCCAATTCGATCTATAAAATTCTGAGGGTCATCCTTCAGGTTTGTCCCCGTGAACACCGGAGGGTCCAAGGTATAAAAATCACGTACACGGGAACTAACAGCCCTATCCGGAAGGCCAGCCTATCGCTGAGTTTGAGCAGCCACCAATCTAGTTAATAACTGGACTGCGTCTCGCAAGTCCTGTTCTGTAGCAGCGGGGTGAGAAGCTGGAGGATGAGGAGCCGGAGGGTCTGGAGCCCTATCTTGCTCTTTTGCACCTGATGGAGTAGAGGTAGCATGCGAGGGGGTAGCGCTCTAAGCCTCGCTATGCCCTAACTTAGGTGGCGGTACTCGGCTCGGGCCTTCCCCAGCAGTACCCAGTATACTACTGACTTTCATCTTCCTCGGAGGCATTGCTGAAAATTAAACACGGAAGGATTAGCTAGCTGTATTCTTAACTTGGCTCTATCGCACGATCTAGATCATGAAGAAAAGTATCTTCCTAAATGTCCTATAGCCTCCTAGCTATAGACATGGTGCACGACATATCGATAACCATGACTCTACTGGACACGGCTCATGGACATCCCTAGGACTGAACGGCTCTGATACCAATTTGTCACGCCCCCAACGAGGAGTATGACAGGCTCCGACCCGTAGGCCGAAAGTCACCTGACTTAACCGTTACTTGGACATCACATACCATAACTCATAGAACATCTACTCGCAGAAAAGGGCCAACATAGAAATATTCGATAATTCAACACATATGTACCTATGCGGATCGGCAAGGTCACTACAACATAAAGCATATCATAAAGCCGACAAGGCTACCAGAAAAATATCAAGAAGCCAAAACAAGGCCGACAAGGCCATACATAATATTTACATATCCCACAATGTCCATGAGCCTCTAAGAGTATGCATATGAACATATATTATACTAACAGAAAAGTACCCAAAAGATGGCAAGCCCGGAGTAGTGGTACTTGATAACACTGCTGAAGCTGGAAAATCCTATTACGGTTGCTCTCCGATAACTTTGTTAGAGCCTGCAGCACGAAATGCAGCGTCTCGTGCAATGGGACGTCAGTACGGATAAAAGTACTGATTATGTAAGGCAGGAGGGTAACAACATAATTAAGATTTAATGTAACATTAATAAATGCAAAAGAAAATCGAACATCTGGAAGTAGCACAAGCTACTATGCATGATAAAATCATTAGTATGCTTACATATGCATATATATATATATATATATATATATATATATATATAGACGTAATAGTTAGTATCCATGCCCGGCCGTAAGGCTCGGTGTTATATGTGTAAAATCATGCCCGGCCATTAAGGCTCGGTGTTATCATCATTAGCCCGCGTCCGGGGTAGTATCATAACATGCCCACTGCAGTGGTGTGCGCATTTACGCGCCATGCCCGGCCGACTATAGCGCGGAACGGTGTAGTAAAATAGTGCATTACATTTATTTATATGTATATACCATTTTTGGTCCGAACCGGGAAGGCTGCGCAGGACTCCGCTTTCCTTCCGCGATGCGAATGGAAAGCGCAAAGTCCTGAGATCTCCCGCTTTCCTTCCGAGATACGGATGGAAAGCGCAAAGTCCTGAGACCTCCCGCTTTCCTTCCGCGATACGGATGGAAAACGCAATGTCCTGAAGCTGATTTTGGATGAGAAGTCAATGATCTGACCTTTGCCTTTCGGAGTGACATAAGGTCGGTAGCCTCCGAGTAGCTTATGGAATTCGTATCGAGTCCAAAGGAGTAATCGATGATGATAAATAAAATAATATTTTAAGAATCAATCAAATAACAAGACGTTAAGATTTGAACTACAAGGCATGGGAATGGAGTGGATGTGTTATGGAACGCTCATGTCTATGTTCTCATTGGATTCGTGCCAAAGAAAGAGGGGAAACGAACACCTTACATACCTTATCCGTCAAGCAACCACTTAAAGAGTTCCTTACACCGATGCTTGCCCTTCACCCGTACCTATATATTGAGAAACACATCTTTAATCACACTTTCATCACATTTCCATCAACTTATAAGCACTAATTATGGAAGACTAATTTGGGTTACGAAAATTTGGGCAGCATCACCCCTATATCATCAACTTCCTCCAAATACCAAAACAATTCCCAAACAATACCAACAACATCAACAACAACATCCTCAATATTCTACAAGATAAATATATATAGTTTCATCCAAAATTCTCTTCAAACCTCAACCCATAAGCCAACAACATCAACACAACAAACTATAACTTTTATTCTTGTAAATATTCCTTAATCAATGTTGATAAAGAAAAGATTCAATGATTCATACCTTATATTTACTAAAGTAGCAAGATCTTCAATATCTACTTTGTTTCCAAGCTAACTCCAACACAAAACGAAATTATAATTGTGACTACACGTTGTCCGGGCCTCGATTAATATTCCGTAGCTTGAAATTTGCTCAAATTCCTCACTTCTATGTGATATAAGAGCCCCCTTCTTTGCTGAATTTTCTGGAAGATTTTGGAGAATTATGATGGTGAAAAGGGGGGTTTTTAACCCTTTTATAGTGGCTAGGGTCGGCAGTACTGTAGCAGTACTGTAGCAGCTGTGTTTCATCTCTGTCAGCTCAGTTTGTAACGTCCATAATTCTCTACTCCAATATCCTATCGATGAGCAGTTTGTTGCATTATAAACTAGACTCGACGAACTTCATTTTAGGATTTTGAAACACTTTAAAACTCCTAATATACATGGAGATATACCCCTCCAAAGTTGACTCAAAATTCTATTTCAAATTTTTTGACAAACTTATTTTTCTTGATTTGCTTGGTCCCAGAGTCTTCCATAGCTTATTATATGAACTTAAACCCTCGTAACCATGAGATAGATGCATACAATCCCCCATATCCTAGGAAATGCTCCTCGTCTAGACTCAAACGACTGACGCCTAATAGATTTCACGTACAAGACTACGAGGTGTAACAATGTAGAAACTGTGTATCCATTGAATCCAAAGATTGTCCTTTTTCTGAGTTACTGCCCGTAGCAAATTGCACAAGGCTGACTAATTCCAAGTAAGGAACTCTATGAAGTTAAGTCCAACTGAACCCCTTGATTTGCACATTGTCTCCCGAGACAAAAGTGATTTTCTTGGTGTCTCAGTGCTGCCTGTCCACAAGAAGAAGATTCTATAAATACTGGTAATCATTTGAATCACCTTTTTGGGTAATAGAAATATTTGAGCCCAGTAGCTTTGCATTTCAAACAAGATGCTTTTGATCGGTTGCACTCTTCCACTATAAGATAACATTTTAGTAGTCCAACAGCTTATCCTGGCCACCAACTTATCAACTAATGGCATGCATTGTTGAATTGTAATCTTCCTAGATGACAACGGGACTCCTAGTTATTTGCAAGGCAATTCTCCGTGAACAAACTGCATCTCCTCTAGTATTTTCTCCTTAAACTCTTGGGTAGTACCAGTGATATACAGAGAGCTCTTGTCCATATTTTCTCTTAATCCAGAGATATTAGAGAAGCGATAGAATGCATGTAGCATAAGCTAGATTGACACTTTATCTGCTCTACAACACATAAGCAGGTGTGCACAATTTTGAGCTTGCCACATTTAGGATGATACTTCAAAGTAGGATTATGTCTTAGCTATTTAAGTGATATGTTCAAATATTTCATCACCAAGATAAAGAGATATGGGGACACGGGGCGCCCTTGTCTGAGTCCTTTCTTGGCCATGAAAGTTGGCGTTAGACCACCATTAAATAGTAGGAACTAGCAGTGGTGATACATTACATAATCAAGTTGACAAACTTGATAGGTAATCCATACTCCAATAGCACCATTTTCAGGAAGCCTCGTTCTACTGAGTAATAGGCTCTTTTTATAGATCCACCTTCAATTTGCATCTTGGAGACAATCCCTTCTAAGTACAACCTTTGATGAGCTCATGGGCACTAACACATTGTCTAGAAGATCTATCCCTGATATAAAAGCAGACTGAGATAACCCAACTATATGATCCACCACCTGTTTCAACCTTGTAGTTAGAACCTTAGCAATCAACTTGTACATGGTTGAGCAACAAGCTATTGTCCGATATTCTTTAACATTAATAGGGCTAACAACTTTAGGCCGCAAAGTCACAGTTGTACAGTTAATTCCCTTGAGGATTTTACCATTTTCGAAGAACTTGATCAAAGCTAGAATTATCCTCGCTAGGTGCCTTATCTTCCTTGAAGTCATCCTTGCCATGTGCCTTATCACTAGGCATGTCTTTTAGTGCTTAGAGGACTTCTTCCTTTAATAGACGCTGAACCAGTGCTTGTTGTTGGGCTAGAGTCATACAAGAGCCATCCTTGGAAATGTTGGTGTTACGCCTTGAACCTAAACTTGGAACTGGGTGGACCAGGACCCAGTGCCTGAGTTGTTGGACTGAGCGAACCACATGACATACTTGACTTATGTGAAAAATAAATATGTGCAAAAATTTAAATTATGATCATGTTTAAGTACAGAAATATCTGAATACTATCTTTAAATATAAATATTGAATAGTCTGGAAGTATAAATGTAGCCCCTATGGCTAAAACAATGTATGGACAACACCGACTAAACTGCTAATCTTGTCTATGAAGCCTTTGACGTGAATAAGAAAAGTAACTATTTACCGGGACAAGGCCCTGGCATACCTCAACTGTCAAATCAATAACTGAAAGTAAAGATAATGCCCTGAATAAGATGGGGCTCACCAGTAAGCTGATACGAGCAATGCTCTAACGAGAAGTCCTGTCGCCCTGAGTCTCTGCACTTGCATCGTGAAATGCAGCGACCCCAACAAAAGAGACGTAAGTACTGTGTAATAGCACTCATATGTAATACTGAATCAATGAATAAATAGTTGCAGGGCTCTTGGGGGAATGGGCAGCTCAAATCAATAACATAAGTCATCACTGAATACTAAATAGTGAAACTACATTGAAAACTGTAAACATGGGAGTATATGAATACTGAAAATCAAAATCATAAATAACCCTTGCTGAATATGAGGAAGATCACATGTTTACATAAGTTCATAAACTGTGGCCTCTGCCCAAATACATGTGTTCATCATTTCATAATTCGTATCCTGAACATGGGAATCATATTGTAGTTCTAACATAGGTACTGAACATTACTATCATGAGACATAGAATCATGAAATTTAGAGTATTAACTGTTCATAGACATTTCATGGTTCATAACTGAGACTCATGGAATATCAAAACATGAACATATATAGATTACATACTGAGTCCATAATGCTTGGAATGACATACATGAATGAACTACGAAGCTATATCATTTAAAGTCTAAAAGGTCTTAAGCTTTTCATGAAACTAGGGCATAACTCTATTTCTGATGCGAATTCATAGTAATCATGAAAGAACGTGGCGTGGGGATAGACAAAAATGTTCCCACACGTAGAGAGTTAGCCTTACATACCTTAATCGCTCCAAAACACCGAAAGACGAATCCAAATTTTAAGAAGAATCTCAAAAATCTGAACTAGAATCCTTGAAAAAGGGTTTTCTTGAAAACCCTATGTTTGTAGCATAGGATTTCACTTGGAATCCATGTATAATCATTAAAATTCACTTAGGAATACATATTAGGGACTTACCTTGATGTATGAGGATGAGGAGAATAGAGAATGATTGTTTTAGGGCTTGAGGATGTGAAGAATGAAGTGAAAGGGCCAAAAAATGAAGTTTTAAATTTGTTGTTGGGCCTGTTTTACGACCATTTAAGGCCTATTTACGGCCTATAAATCATATTTACGATCCAAGTTCAACCACAAGTCCTAACAGAGAATTATGATTATTGGGGCTCTAGTTACACCAATAAATACAGCCCGTAAATAATTTTTATGGCAAAAAATTACGGCTCGTAAATCCTACCGTAATTCGGCAAAACACTATTTAGTAAAATGTACATAACCTTTTGTATGGAGATCCATTTGAAGTGATATTTATATGGATAGAAAGTTATTTCAAAAGGCTACCAGTTTCATCAAGGAAGTTTTCCCAAATTCCCAACTAATAAGGGGTATATACTCGCTTGAAGTGAGGCCTTATGCAAAGTTACTGAAAAACATGGTCCGTAGTATAGCTTCCAACTTTAATTTGCCCAAGGATTCTTCTTGTACCTTTTATAGGTTTCAAAAACACTTCCTATACCTCCCATCTTGGTTTCATTATCTCCCCATATTATGGGTCAAACGTTTGCCCGAAGGCATGAGTTGTTACAATTGGTGTCAAGGCAAGGCATCTCTAGAGCACAAGTACTGCGTAAACCTCAAAAGAATTGAATGAATTCCTTTTGGACTTGTACAGGGTCTGTAAGCCTTACCCTTTTCTTATTGCAAATAGAAGAAATTCTATTTCTAGGTTGCCTAGATCAGAGATAAGCATAGAAAAACTTAGTAGTAGAGTCTCAATGTGCAATGACCTATTTCGTCAAGTAAGTTTTCCCGAATTCCCAACTAATAAGGGGTTTATACTTGCTTGAAGTGATGCCTTGTGCAAACTCACTTGCAAACATGGTCCATGGTGTAGCTTCCAACTTTAATTTGCCCAAGGACTCTTCTTATACCTTTTATAGGTTTCAAAAACAGTTCCTACACCTCTCATCTTGGTTTCATTATCTCCCCATATTATGGGTCAAACCTTAGCCTGAAAGCACAAGGTGTTACAGTTGGTGTCAAGGCAAGGTATCTCTGAAGCACAAGTAGTCTGCAGACCTTGAAAGAATTGAATAAATTCCCTTTGGACTTGTACAGGATCAGTAAGCCTTACCCTTTGCTCATTGCAAATAAAATAAATTCTATTTCTAGGTTGTCTAGATCTAAGACAAGCATAGAAAAACTTGGTAGTAGAGTCTCCATGTGTAATGACCTAACATGTTATTACATATGGAGACTCTACTACTAAGTTTCATCTAGAACGTTTTCCCGAATTCCCAACTAATAAGGGATTTATACTCGCTTGAAGTGAGGCCTAGTGCAAACTCACTTGAAAACATGGTCCATAGTGTAGCTTCCAAATTTAATTTGCCTAAGGATTCTTTTTGTACCTTTTATAGGTTTCAAAAACACTTCATATATCTCCCATCTTGGTTTTATTATCTTCCCATATTATGGGTCAAACCTTTGCCTGAAGGCATGAGTTGTTACAGTTGGTGTCAAGGCAAGGCATCTCTGGAGCACAAGTACTACGCAAACCTCAAAAGAATTGAATGAATTCCTTTTGGACTTGTACAGGGTCAGTAAGATTTACCCTTTGCTCATTGCAAATGGAAGAAATTCTATTTCTAAGTTGCCTAGTTGTGCGATAAGCATAGGAAAACTTAGTAGTAGAGTTTCCATGTGTAACGGTCTGTTAGGTTGTTTTGATGATTTTACCTATTTTGGCCCAAATAACCCTTCCCTTAGCCTTATTTTGGCTTATTTATCTTGTGGGGATAGGTGGCGCGATTATCAAGGCAATATGACTAGTATCGAAGAGGAAATCCTAGTTCTAAAATCTTTAGTTTGATTTTGGGAAAAACATTGAATAATAGTTGACTTTTGGGTAAACGTGTTCCGAATCGAATTATGATAGTTTCGTTAGGCCCGAAACATGATTTTTTACTTAGTAGGATAGTTAGGTCGGGGTCCCGAGGCATTTGGGAGTGTTTTGAGTCATTAGTTGGGATTATGAGGACTTTTTGTTTTGGAGTTGACCTTGGTCAACCCAGGGTCAAGACGACTTCTTTTGGAAATTCTAAGTGCACGAGCGAGTTAGCGTGTTTTATGACTGAAATACATAATTGGTTTGTGCCTTGGGGGGGGGGGGGGGGGTCCAGGTGAGTTCGAGTGTCAAAACCAAATTCCAAGAACAACAAAAAAATCTGGTGTTCAGTTATTGGTTTCTTTCTTCGCGACTGCGAAGAAGGGGCCATGATCTCTCGCCTCAATGGGACAGGCCGCCGCGATCACGTGGCATCCTTTGCAATCGCGGGGAGGCATGGGGTTGAGGCAGGGTGAGTCGTTGTTCATCGCGGTCGGATGACTCATCCCGCAATTGCAATGAACCCAGCTGGGCGCCGTCACAGATGAGCATGACGATCGTGACGTTTAAGATAATGATTGTGATGAAGGAGTGGGCAGAACAGTGAATTTATTCCCCAACTATGAAAACAATTTCTCATTTCCATATTTTAAGTTCTAGAGTTCGGATTAGAGTGATTTCTAGTGGAATGTGCTCATCTAAGCTTGGGGTTAAGAATCTAACAGTTATCTTGTTAATACCTCTTAGTTCCTATCCTTAAATAGTAGTAAAATTATGAGGTCAGAAAATTAAGGGTATTAGCCCTAGGTTGAATTTGGGGTTTTCTTGATAATTGGTGACATCCATGGTTAGTTTTTCATGATTCTATGGATCTAGGCTAATTAGGATATGGGTAAACTAATTCTAAACTAAAATTCAAATTTCGCCCTTGGGCTCGGGTTTGACTATTTTTGGGTTCGTTTTAGGTTGCGATTAGAAGTATGGCAATATGGGTATCCTTAGATTTATGTGTTACTGTAGACTTTGAATTTAATAGGCTTTTCTCGTTCGGAGCGCTTCAGAAGGGGAAGGCTCAATTTTAAGTGTTCGTGGTACACGCTTGGCCTTGAGGTAGGTTACAATTTACTCATTTAGACTCTGATTGGAGTGCATATATATTCTATAAATTTTGAATGGGTATTGGGTGTGATGAGGTTCTCACCTTAGTGAATGCGATGAGCACTTAGGTGGTTACCGGTGTATAATGGTTTGGGTAGTTGGAGGAAGAGAAACGTATTGTGACCGCGATTGCATGTTGAGTTTTCGAGCATTAGTTGTGGTGATAAACCCACTTAGGTTGGTATGATTGTTGCTTACGTGGGCTATGATATCCATGTTTGCCTTATACTTGCTATGATTGATTGATTTACCTCAACGCCCCACATCTCGTATGAACTATGGACAGAGAATTATTTCGAATATATAACTTGACGCATGAAATCGATTGGTATTGAATATCCACTCTTTTACTTTATAATATGGTTGGCTTAAGTTATTATGCATGTTTCACCCATTTTATTTTTTTATTAAGTAGAACCGAAATAAAGGTAGGGTTATTGTTCTCACAGTTCGGTGGTACAGTGAGAGGTCATAGTCCAAAGAAAAAAGAGCTCGGCGGTACAGTGACAGGTATATAGACCTCGTGAGTCCCCTATGGATCAAAACTATTTAGCATGGCCTATAACATGTGTGTACCGGGAAAGTTATTGGCTAGTGTATTGCATTTATACTTTCATTACTCATCTATTTCATCATTTCTCCTATGTGATACGTATTTATCTGCGTTACCTGATTTCTTGTCGAATTAAATGAACTATGCTTAAATGGTCGCAACTGAGGTATTGTAGTGTTATTTGTTCACTTGGGGTTTATCTTAGTCTTTATATACTTTATATGTGATCCCATCGTTGTCATCCTAGTGCTACACTCAGTGAGGTGGCAGGCACATGATAGGGGTGATGACAAAAAGATTCGCAGAGTTGGTGGTTTCAGTGACTTCTCTCCTAGGAGGGGGGGGGGGGGGGGGATGTCATCATTACCATTCCAATTGTCTTATTCAGTCCACACTTTAGATTTCAGCGGGTGGTTCTTCTGGGTATAGTGAGTTCAGTTCTTGGCAAACATCTCGAGGTTCATATCCACGACAGTCAGACCGTGGGGGTCATTCAGGTTTTTCTGTATTTCTTCAGCAGCCTATGTCTGGCAGGGCATATTTCGAGTGTGGTGACCCAGGGCATTTCAAGAGGGAGTGCCCTAAACTTAGACAGGGTGGAGACCAACATGGTTCTCCGGTTCAGGCACCTAGACATCCAGCACTGCCAGCTAGAGGAGGCGGATATTCTGATAGAGAGGGTTCGCAGCCTAGTATAGGTGGTCATCAGTGTCTAGTAGGGGCAGTTCTCAGTCAGCTTGGGGCGGAGTTCAGTCAAGCCGTGGTGGTCGTGGAGGTACGCAGTCGAGTGTGAACGAGGTTATTTCTATGCTTTCCTTAGTAGGCCAGGGCCGAGGCTTCTGATGCAGTTATCACAGGTACTATTTCGGTCTCTCGTCGGTCAACTGTGAAATTATTTTACCAAGTCTCTACCTACTCTTATGTATCTACTTATGTTGCTTCAGTTCTGGACATGCTACGTGAGTTGCTTGATTTTTCTATTAATATTTCTACTCCAATTGGGGACTCTGTAGTGGTGTACATGGTATATTGATCCTGTGTTGTCACTTTGATGGGATATGACACTTGGACTGATTTGAAGATTCTAGCCATGGTAGATTTCAACATTATTCGAGGCATGTATTGGTTGTCTCCTTATCATGCTATCTCGGACGTTCATGCCAAGACCGATACGCTAGCCATGCCCAGAGTTCCTAGATTGGAGTTTTTGGTTATGTCCTTTGGGCTGACCAATTCCCCAACAACCTTTATGGACTTGATATATGGTGTTTTCAGACTGTACTTGGATTCTTTTGTGATCGTCTTTAATAATGATATTATGATTTACTCTCAGAGTAAAGAGGAGCACGAGTAACATTTGATGATTGCACTTAGGATTTTCAAGGAGAAGCAACTCTACACTAAGTTCTTGAAGTGTGAGTTTTGTCTTAGTTCTGTGGCATTTTTGGGACATGTAGTGTCCAAGGATGGTATCATGGTGGATCCTAAAAAGATCGAGGTGGCTCGCGATTGGGTTAGACCTACTTAAGTCACCGAGATTCGGGGTTTCATTGGCCTCGCTAGCTCTATCGACGTTTTGTGAAGCGTTTCTCATCTATTGCATCTCTCTTGACCAAATTGACTCAGAAGTATATGGCTTTCCGATGGTCGGATGAGTGTGAGGTGAGATTTTAAAAGCTCAAGACTTTGTTGACTTCAGCCCCGATTTTGACTTTACTAGTAGAGGGAGAGGGCTTTACCATATATTGAGATACTTCACGGATCAGACTTGGGTGTGTTTTGATACATAAATGAAAGGTCATAGCCTTTTCTTCGAGGCAATTAAAGGTGCACAAGAAGAATTATCCTACTCTTGACTTAGAGTTGACGGCGGTGGTCCTAGCTTTGAAGATTTGGAGGCATTATATCTATGGTGTACATTGTGAGGTGTTTACTAATCGTCGGAGTCCTCAACACATATTCAATTAGAAGGATCTCAAGTTGAGACAATAGAGATGGTTGGAGTTGCTCAAGGACTATGATATGACCATTTTCTATCATCCGACCAAGGCCAATGCAGTGGCAGATGCCCTGAGTCAGAGTCAGTGAGTATGGGTAGCCTAGCTTGGTTACAGGTTGGAAAGCTTCCATTGGCTATGGATGTTCAGTCCTTGACAAATAGCATGGTGAGATTTGATAGTTCGGAACCTAGAGAGGTTCTAGCTTGTGTGGAGGCACGGACTTATTTATTGGAGCAGATTAAGGCTCGACAGTTGGATGATGCAAAGTTGTGCAAGATTCGGGACATGGTGTTGCAAAGAAACGCCTGAGAGACAATTCTAGATGATGAGGGTATTTTGAGGATCAATCAAAGGGTCGCGTATGTGTTCCCAAGTGGGAATATGACTAGATTGATCGTAGAGAAGGCTCATATTCGGGGTACCCTATTCGTCCAGGGGCTACGAAGATGTATCCGGATGTGAAACAACCTTATTGGATGTGTAATATGAAGATGAACATTGTAGAATTTGTTTCTCGGTGTTTGAATTGCCAACAAATTAAGCACGAGCACTAAAATCCTGGTGGGATTACTCAGTGGATGCTCATTCCCGAGTTGAAGTGAGAGTGGATTGCTATGGACTTTGTGGTAGGATTACCATAGACCTTGGGGAAGTTTGATGCCATTTGGGTCATTGTGGACCGGTTGACTAAGTCCGCTTACTTTATACCGGTTCAAACTACTTACAATTCAAAGTAATTACCCAAAATCTACATCAGGGAGATAGTTCGTTTGCATCAGGTGTCTATTTCTATCATTTCGGATCGAGGGATGCAGTTTACATCTCATTTTTCGCGGTCTATGCAGAAGGAGTCGGGTACCCGGGTGGAGCTCAGTACAACATTCCACCCTAAGACCGATAGTCAATTCGAGCGGACTATTCAGATTCTGGAGAATATGTTACGGGCTTGTGTGATTGATTTTTATGGCTATCGGGATTAATTCTTATCCTTCGCGAAGTTTTCTAACAACAATAATTACCATTCAAGAATTGAGATGGCCCCGTTTGAGGCATTGTATGGTAGGAGGTGTAGGTTAGGCCTTGGGGTATATACTTGTTACGGGATTCTTTGGACAAGGTCAAGTTGATTCAAGAGAGGCTTCTCACGACTCAGAGTAGACAGAAGAGTTATACGGATGAAAGGTTCATGACTTAGTTTGTGGTTGGTGAGCGGATTTTGTTGAAGGTTTCACCAATAAAAGGTGTGATAATGTTCGGGAAGAAGGGGAAGTTGAGTCAGATGTATATTGGCCCTTTTGAGATTGTTTAGCATACGGGTGAGGTAGTCGATGAGTTTGCTTTGACACCTGGCCTATCGGGTGTTCGTCTCGTTTTTCATGTTTCGATGCTTAAGAAGTACCATTTGGATGGTTCTCATATCATTCAGTGGGATTCTATGTTGCTTGATCAGAATTTGACCTTTGAGGATGAGACGATTGCTAGTCAGATTCAGAAGTAGGTCCAAAAAGATAGCTTCAATGAAGGTTCAATGGAAGCATTATCCTATTGAGGAGACTAATTGGGAGACCGAGTCGGACATGCGGAGTAGATATCCCTAGCTTTTCATCGATTCAGGTACTTCCTTTCTTTTTACGTTCTAGGTCGAACGTTTATTTAAGTGGTGGATTGTGTAATGACCCTTAGGTAGTTTTGATAATTTTAACTATTTTTCCCAAACAACAATTCCCTTATCCTTATTTTAGCGTATTTGAATTACGGGGATGGGTGGTGCGGTTATCAAAGCAATCAGACTTGTATCGGAGAGGAAATCCTAGTTCTGAGTTCTTAACTTTGATTTTGGGAAAAAGCTTTGATCAATAGTTGACTTTTGGGTAAACGTGTTTGGAGTCATTGGTTGGGATTATGAGGATTTATAGTTTTGGAGTTGGCCTTGCTCAACCCCGGGTCAAGTCGACCTCTTTTGGAAATGCTAAGTGCGCGAGCGAGTTCATAGCGTGTTTTATCACTGAAATGCATAATTAATTTGTGTATCTGGGGTTTCGGGTGAGTTTCAGGTGTCAAAACTAAGTTGAGAGAACACCAGAAACATATGGTGTTCAGTTGCAAGTTTCCTTCTTCGTAATGGCGAAGAAGGGTTGCGATCGCGCGCCTCAATGGCACAGGTCGTCGCGATTGCGTGGCATCTTCCGCTATCGCGAGGAGGCACTGGGTTAGCGCTGGGTGAGTCGCAAGTCATCGCTATATCATGATTGGTCCCGTGATCGTGATGAACCCAGCTTGGCCAGGTCGCAGATGAGCAAGACTATGATCGCGATGAAGGATTGGGCTAAATAGTGAATTTAATCCCCAACTTTGAAATCGTTTTCTCATTTTCGTATTTCAAGTTCTAGAGTTAGGATTAAAGTGATTTCAAGTGGAATTCTCTCATCTAAGCTTGGGGGTAAGAATCTAACCTTTATCTTGTTAATATCCCTTAGTTCGTACTATTAATTAGTGGTAAAATCATGATTTGAGGTGGGAAAATTGGGGGTTTTAGCCCTAGGTTGAAATTGGGGTATCCTTGATAATTGAAGTTCAATCCATGGTTAAGTTTCTTCATGAGTTGGTTGCTATAGATTCAGAAAGCGAAATTATTTTCGAGGATATATGAGGTTAGACGTGTTCATCTTGAGTATACGAAGGTTTAAGTTCATGATGGGCATGTGTTGGAAGGATTAGAGGATGAATGAACCGAATAGAATATATTTCGTCGGAACTGATTTTGGGCAGTGTAATATAGGGACTGTACTTTGGAAATACGGATCATATTTTTAAATACGTACCGTATTTCCTTAGGCAGAGTGGGTAATATTTGGCCTGGAAATTAAGGACCAAAATACAGACCATATATTAAAATATGGTCCATATCTATGGCCGTGTTTTTAAGTCGGCTACAGTTTTTATATATATATATATAATTTGTGTATCCCTCATTTTATTTCATTTTCTCCAATTCCCCTGATCTCTAACCATCTACAAAGTTCTCTCCAACATATCTATCAAACCCCTAAGTGAAATCAAGGATCTAAAGAGAAGATTAAGTGTTTAAAGCTTCTAAAGTGAATATGGAAGCTTGTTTCTCCCCTTGATAGCGGTTTTGGAGGATACTTCAAGGTGAAAAACCTTGGAATTGATGTGTTCTTGAGTTTTGAGGTAAGATTTTATCTTAACTCCATGTTTATGAGTTTATATAGTGGTTATGCTAGGTTTGGAGGGAAAGGAGTTGGAAGAAAGGTTCAAATATGAATTTGAGTTTATGTTGAGATGTAGTCTAACTTGAGTCATGTTGTAAATGTGTTTTTAAGCTAATACCTTGTTGTAAGGATAATAGTTGGTGTTGAGATTGCATTGAGGATGTTATACTTGGAAGAAGAAAGTGTATAAGTGTTGTATACAAGGCGTATATTAGGCTGTTTTGATGTAAATCTTGAGGTGAGTAATGATGTGGAATTAAAGAGACTTATATGAGATTGTTGTTGTATTGTTGGCTGCTAGGTGTACTGTAGTGACTAAGGAGATTGGAATACTAGCCCAACAGTTTCATTGTGGAATTTGGTTGACGACTTGAAGTATGTTAAGGCTAACTTTGCTTCTTTTGGCATGATCCTTATGAACCAAACATAAACGTAATATTATGCCATAATGATTATGTTCTTAGTAGCTAGGAATGTTCCATGTTGATTCATGTTCTAGAATGTTATTTTCAATAAGTCCTTCTTTAGATTCAGTATGAGTCATAGAGTCACTTATTGATGAAAATGCTATCTCATAACGAGGTTCGGAGGTGTAACGACCTTACGTCACTCTGACAGATTTACATCCTAAATCTGTCAGAGTGACGTATATATATATATATATATATATATATATATATATATATATATATATATATATATATAGTGCAATGCATGAATATGATAAGAGTACATCCTAAATCTGTCGAAGTGACATAAGATCGTTACACCTCCGAACCTCGTTATGAGATAGCATTTTCACCAACAAGCGACTCTCTCTCTCTCTCTCTCTCTCTCTCTATATATATATATATATATATATATATATATATATATACATATTATCTATATGGGGTATGGAGAAGGTTATGGCGTTATATATGCACTACCACCTGATCAGCTGGTTACATGATGATGATGATGCCCACAGAGGCTGATATGATACGATGGGATGCCCACAGAGGCTTGACAGGCCTTATATACGCATATATATGTATGATCCCATAGGCATTATATACGCATACATGCATGTACACAGTATTTATGCATATCATTGGTCCTCAGAGGCAGTTCAGACTATGTGTCTTTCATGTTACTTTCATGCCTTACATATTCAGTACTTTGTCTGTACTGACATCCCTTTTCGGGGGGCGCTGCGTTTCATGCCCGTAGGTTCAGGTAGATAGGTTGACGATCTGCCCCTGTAGGTTGTTGTTCAGTTGATATTGAAGCACTCCTCTTGTTCCGGAGTTGTTGTTGCGTTTTTGGTACGTTATACTTTTGTGTACATATGGATATGGCGGGGCCCTGTCCCGACCTTATTATGTCATATACTCCAGTAGAGGCTTGTAGACAGTCATGGTATAGTTAGACGTAGTATGACCCCCTCAGCCTATATTTTTGCTGTATAGTATTCCATGATGGCCTTGTCAAGTTGCACAGTTTTGTCCAGCATAGTTATGTAGTATGTCTTTTCAGGCTCATCCCCTTTTCCGCATATTTCTCTAGGATCTAGCAGATTTCCATCCGATGACCCTTGTGGTCCACCCTTGTTTAGGATCATGATATGAAAGTATGATTAGCAGTACTTGGCTAGTAGGACCCGGGTGCCCGTCATGTCCCTCTGATTTGGATCGTGACAAAAACCTTTTGGCAAATGTGCCGCTGTGGGGAGATAAGCCTCACTAGTCTCTTCACATTCTGATTCACATGCAGCTATTGGGATTGCAAAATATTATTTTTGTTATATTGAGCTTACTCGAAATTATCTAAAAATGCTTACTATATTAATTTCCAAGTTCATTCTCTAGAAGTAATTGATAGTCAAAGGCCATTACTTATAATTCAATGACCGTCATTATTTCCCTGATTAAATAGTAGCCATAATTTCCCCCATTACCTAGATTAATGACAACCATAATCTCCCCCATTACTCGAATTTATTGTCGATCTTTATTTTCACAACGTTATCAAACGTATGTGGTCTTGACATCTAGTTGTAATCTACCTATAAAAAGAGGTTCAGAGTTCTCTTGTCAATATACCGAAAATCCTCACCACCTCTTCAAAGTTCTTTTTGTCCTTTTGTTTTCCGGGCAAATACGTTTGTGCAAACTCCAAACTTCTTGGCACTAGTGCAAGTGTTTGGGGTGCTGTGGAATCTTGGGGAGCGATCGGGCTAAATGATTTGCACCGTAGTCGGTCAGAAATCATTTTCAAGGCAGTAGCTTACCACAACGCAGATGTGATTCGATAAGTTGTTTTTCCTATTCTAGATCAATATTGTTTCTAATTTTTACTAACAGTAATAGTTATAAACACTTGTCAAATTCAGCTTCATGTTGAGGGCAACTTGAAGAGGGCTCAATAATCTAGGGAGATTATTGAGATAGAAATTAGAGTTAGTTCCTAGGTTGCAGAGTTTGTAGCCTGAATTTGCTGAGGCTCGCAGTTGTAGCAGAGTTTTAGGACAAATCCTGCAGACGTGTAGGTCGTGATTTTTTCACCCTTGTGAGCCGGGTGGTTTCCACGTAAAACTAATGTGTCCTTACTTTTCTGTTCTTTATTATTCCGCAAACATAACTGGGAATAAATAAAGTAACCCAATCTATTCTCTAGGAGAAAATCAGGTATAATATAGAATAACTATTTGGTCGTGCAAATTATGAAAAGAGAAAAACAACATGAAGGTTACGAGATATTAGAGGCAGTAATGGCAACAAAGGCAAAGCGGTGGAAATATAATGTAGTAGCATCGGATCGATCTGTCTTGCAATATGTCTGTGGGTTGTCACATGTAATCCACAGTAAGATTATGTGTTTCATGTATATATCTTGAGTCTTGCAAATTATCTTTTTCTCTTTGTACTTCAATATTCTACTCTTTTATCCCTATCCGTTGAATTTTTGGTGTTTGTATTTTCTTCTCTCTATTTGTTTTTGGTTGTATATATATGGAACAAGGTGGTAAAGTTGTATTTTATGGTAAACATGATTTTTCTAAGTTGAAAGTTGTTGTAGGATGTTTGATCTTATTATTGGAGGAAAAGGATTTTGCCTACATTGTGACTTTCAATTTTGCTAAATAAATAGCGGGTAAGGAGGAGTTAGAAGAACCAGAAAAAGAAAAAAAAAAAAAAAAAAAAAAAAAAAGAACCCGCAATAATTTTAAGAGAAGGAACAAGAAATAAATAAATGAAGGATATATAAAGCTATGATGAGAGTAAGTTTCTAAAAAGAAACAAAGACGAAAGTAGAAGAGATACCTATTCAATTCAATTTGTCATATTACATCAAAATTAGACAAAGACGAGGAAGTTGTCTCTTTTATGTCACTGTAAAACTGTATAAAAGAATGGAAAGGTAAACAATGTGGACAAAACCTATTTTTGTTATTTTTAGCATTTGACTATTAGAAAAAGATCAATTTGTAAATATAATGGAAACTTTCACAAGTTCATTAGTAATTAACTATACTCTAGGCTAGAAATCAAACTAGTTGAGAAAATTAAGTGTTTTACCAACAATAAAAATATATTTTTCACAATTTATTTATACTGTATTTCACATAAAATATGGCAACGAGAATTTAGAATGTTTGCGGATAAGAAAAAGAACTCCGTCCATATTTACTTGTCCTCTATATAAAATAAATGTTCATTTTTATTTGTCTAGTTTAGAAAATCATGACAAAATTTAATACTTAATCCCTAATTTACCCTTATTGTTTACTATAATTACTTCTCAATGCATTTCCCAAAATATTGCATTTATTTTATTCAAAGGGTGATACAATAAAATTGTCCTTCTATTTTTGACTCTTTAATAGACGTGTCAAGTCAATACATGATAAGTAAAAAATGGACGGAAGGATTATTAAAAGTGGTGATAGACCAACATGTTGTCGTTCATTGAAATTAGCAATTTAATGGTTGTCGGTAAAATGTGTTTGCAAATTCTATTACTACTTTACTGTAGTGACAATTATAATACTCCCTCCGTTTCAAAAAGTTTTTTATTTTTTTTGTGTTTGTTCTAAAAAAATTGACACCTTATTATATTTAGAAACAATTTAAATTTATGAGATGATTTATAGCCACACAAATATCTAAGACTTATTTTGGACCAAACATTTCAAAAGTCTTCCTTTATTTCTTAAACTCTGTCGAGTCAAACTAAGACAATCTTTTTGAGACGGAGGGAGTATCACACTTCAAACCTTCTTCTATTTATGTATTTTTTTCTTTCATCCATATCAAATTTCTAACGATACCACCTATTAGATAAGAAGGAAATTTAGTTTATCAAATTTGCGTGACAAGTGCGAGACATGTCCTTCTCAAATTATTTGAAAAGAAAGAAAGAAATACAATTGGGCAATATAAAACTGCGACCAAATAATTGACACTCCCAGCCATTACATCATATCTTATAACGATCGGATACCGAAAAATTAGGGATTCAACAACTTCAGAAGTTGAACAAACGGGGAAGAAAAAGTGGAACATTGACTTATGGCATTGTTTGCAAATTATTTTTTCTAATAATCCATATTGCCTTTGTCAAAGTCATTGCTCTATGGTGGGTTGTACTTAATTGCACGAAAAAACTCCAATGTTTAGCTTGACTTTTATATTAGGCAGTTCTTACTGGCATTAGCAATATCAATGTAAAAAAGGATATTGTTGTTCTTTCATCTGTCAAAAGAACCAAAATCATAGATAGTAATGGAAATATCTGCAATATTAAGTAATAAACCCTTAGAAATTAATTTTCTACTATCCACTAGCTAGGTTATCTTCAGCTTAATTGGAGAGTAGTTCTATATTCCCTCGGTCCAATTTATATGATGATTGACATATTTGTGGAGTCAAATTGCTCTTTCTTTGACTACAATTTTAAACATAGATTCTTCAAGTATTTACAATAAAATTTACATATTTGAAAACTAAACAAAAAACACTATTACAAGTTATGCATAATTAATAATTCATAGTATATGAAAAGAGTTGGAAAAATCGTACTCAAAGAAAGAACTGTTAGACTTCAAATAGGTCAACCCTCATATAAATTGGAACGGAGAGAGTATATGAAACACCTTGAAACATTATTTTCCATAATCTTGTGAAACCATGATGCAAAGGCAACTTGATACAAAATGGATCCTTCGCAACCTGCAAACTCAATGAAACGATAACCTTACATTTATGGCTAAGAGAAAGAAAACAAGAAAACTAAGCTAGGATTAAAAGTAGGGAGATATTGATTGATAATCATTTTCTGAAGGAATAACAGATTCTGACAAGGACCAAATCTGAACATAATTGAAAATAAAGGGACTAAATTGTAAAGGCAGAAACTTAAACTTACAAGCTATTCTGGCTTAAGAGATATCCCCACTTCTTAATAACTATACAACTCTCACAGCCTGTTGCAAACCCCAATTGCATCACAACTGTTGCTTCCGCTTGCTTTGCGACTCACCTTTTTTTCTTCATGGCATCAGCCACCGCTCAAACCATTACTAACACCAGTAATTTTAGCTTGCGGGAAGGGGTGGCGCGTTTCCCTAGGCAATCGGATTTGTTTCGGAGAGAAAAATCCTAAGTTTGAGTTTCTTTAAGTTTTGAAAATGAAAACTTTGACTAAAAGTTGACTTTTTCTTAAACGCGTTCGGATTTGACTTTTGATAATTTTTTTACGTCTGGAATGTGATTTGTGACTTGGTACAGTAGTTGGTTTGGGTCCCGAGCCTTTCGAAAGTGTTTTGGGTGATTGATTGAGTTTATGGGAATTTATGGTTTTGAAGTTGACCTTAGTCAAATCCGGGTCAAGACGGCCTCCTTTGGGAATTCTAAGTGTGCGAGCGAGTTCGTAGCGGGTGTTGACACCTAATTTTTGACCTCCCGTAATTTATTTTAATTACTCAGAATCCTTGGATGATAAATAAAATGAACTATGCACCTTAAAGGGTTTAAATAATTTCTATAAATTGTTCAAGTCAATATTTTACTCCTTTAAATTGGTAAAAAAGATTTTTATGACATCACAAATTATTTAGAAATTAATTGGTACTTTTTATGACATTTATGAGATACTTGTCAGAGTAAACCAAAGAAAAGGGACATTTTGTTTAAAAAATAATAATCATTTATTTGATTGTTTAAATTGTCAAAAATCAAAATTAGCAAATAGTTTATTCCCTTCAATTCAAGGAATTAGAGTAATTTAAATAATTAACCATTTCATCCCTTAATCTTAAATTTTGTATAATTGCATAATTTGCTAAAATTATTTATAATTGTCTATAAATGTTTTAAGTAGGCTAATTAATCAATTAGGTGGTCATTATTGCAAATTGATTTTTAATTATTTAATTATTTTTGTTATGGCCACAATTAATTTAACAAACTCATGGTTTAGGGAAATTGGGGTCATTTTTGCAGAAAATAGCCTCTTAATAGCCTTAATTAAAATAACCAAGTTCATTGGCTCAACATTAATTAAGGTCATTAATGCAATTTAATTTTAAAATTTGTTAATTAGGCCAAATATGGCCATAATTGAAATAATCTGTTAGATTGAAATCAATTAAGGCCATATTGGCAAAATTGAGCCCATTTACACAGTTGGCCACTTTTAAATTATTTAAATAGGTTAATTATGTCCTAACTTGCTTATAATTGAAATATTATGACCAATAATCAATATTTTAGTTTTGTCTGTTTATTAAGTTACCTACTTTACTCTCTCTCTCTCTCTCTCTCTCTCTCTCTCTCTCTCTCTCTCTCTCTCTCTCTCTATATATATATATATATATATATATATATATATATATATATATATATATATATATACACATGTATACATATATATGTATACATTATATATATTGAAAGGTCCTTTTTTTTTTTTTGATGACTTGGACCAAATCTAATCCAAAGATGGGCTGAGACCTGGCCCAAAATCCAAGCCCAGACGGCTTAAAAGGGGGGTAATACCCCTTATTCATTTTTGTTCATAACAAACAACCCTTGCCCTCACCCCCTTCTCTCTCTTCCCTTTTCTATGAAAACAGGCGCCACACCTTTCTTCTCTCCTTTCACTCAGCCAAAAATGGCAAAAATGCAGAGCTAATAGTGAAATCACAGCTTTTTCATGTCTATTATGGTGAAACAATTAATGTTACCACTTGATTTCGCGAAAAAAAATCCCAAACACGGTAATAAATCGCCTCTTTGCTCTATTTTTTTTATTATTCAAGTTAAATCTGTGATTTGTGTGCTTTATTGTTGTACCTTGCTTGAGCCTCATTGGTTGAACAAGAATGGATCAGATCGAGTCGAACAAGACTCAAATCTGACCATTCGTTGTTGATTCGAGTTAATCTGGGCCATAGGAAGGCTTAAGAAGGATAATTGTGGGTAAATTTGGTTTGTCCCACATCGTGTGTTTAACTCCTTGAATAAACTTTGGGGTTCTATTTATAGAACCCCAACACTCTCATAAATTAGAGGTTTTTGGAAGTTTAAAAAGTTCTTGATTACCTCAGAGCCTTGATTTGAGCATTGAAACTCAAAGCCTAGGCTCACAGTAAAATTTTAAAAAGATTTGGCCTTGTTCTGGGATTTGAGTCTTCTTTAGTTCTGAAATATTTGTGTTTTCTTTCTTTTCTGTGTGGTTTGAGTCGGGGATTTGGAAGCACAAAGGCTCCAAGTTCAACTCTTGACACGACTGCGCATAATAAAGGTAACATTTTATCTTATTATTGCCTTTTTGTATTTACCTTTAAATTTGGATGATGATATGTCTAATTTAGGAATATTGTTGTGCTTAGTTAACCTGCATTAATATTATTTTCTTTAATTCTCTCTTGCTTGTCTGGACTGTTGAGCATTACTGAGTTAGGCTATGTTGGTTCTGAAGTTTTTGTGATCACTTTCCTGTAATCTTCCTTGTTTAGTTGAGTGTTGGTTTGTTAAAATTACTAGAGTGAACATGTCTAGCTTAAGTTGATGTCTTGATGAATTGTATTGGTATGTGGTTATGTGTAGTGAACATGTGATCATGATCACTAAGTAGTACTTTACAAACCAAGTCTAAATGGAGTTGTACTTAGAACCACTAGTGTAATAATTCATTCTTTATCTGGATTGTTTACTTGAGTTAGACTGAATTAAGAGTAAAAATGGGAGAGAAATGCTAAAGTAAGCTCAAGTTTAGAAAGACACTGCTTGGAATTAAGATTCAGAATTGGTTGTGATGTTGAGAATAGATTCTGAGTCATTCGTCATTTGGGAAAATATAATAGCTGAGGTATAAATGGCATATGTTGTTTGGTCTAGTCTTACTATGAATATCTTGTTAGGTTATTAGATGCTTGAACTAAATTGCTTATTAGTCATTAATCAGAAGTAGAATAAGCCTGTTTGAACTATAATAACTGATCCAACACCAAGTGTTAACACACTTAATCATGAATGATCCCTCTATGTGATCTCTTAAACTGGTGGGACTAAGTGTGTTTGTGAAGTTTTGTCTGACCTTGAATGATTATGTGTCATCCTCACAAAGGAAAGGTGTGATCTAATTTGTCATTCATTGATGTACACTTAAAATTTAGGACCCCTGCCTTGTCTTAACTATTTCATGAGAATAGTTCCCTAATTCTGAGAGATAAAAGGGTAAGGTGAGATAAAAAAAAAAAAGGCAAATCTGTGTTCTAGTTTGTCAAAGTCCTGTAGGATGAGCTATCTGTGTAGTGTCATGGTCATAACTGGAATTAGACATAAGAGAAGAGTTGTTTGACCCTTGGGAGTTTAAGTACATATATCCATTTCTCTGTCTTTGTTTGTTTGTACATCACTTAGTCCATAAAATAAAGAGTCATATGTTGGGGGGCTGCATTAAAACGGAGGACTAACTACCTAACCTTTCGGAGGACCCCTGGTGGTGTCACTTGGTTTAGGATGGGGGGTGGAGAAGGGGAGTTTGTTCATGAGGAGTAAAGGGTGAGCTTAGGTATAAAATGGAAGTGATGACTAGTGGAGCCTTTGCTCCCCTTTTACTGAAAGGAAAGATCAGGAAAGGGTGGGGGGTAGTAACCTCACTTTGCACTGTCTTTTCTTCAGGACCTGAGAACTCTCTTCTCTTTCTAAATCTCATTTCCTATAACCTTGGGATTTACCAGAGGTTCTTATATGACTGTCCAAACACTAATTCTGAACAATAAGAATTATTAATGAAATCACTGAGTCCCAAGTATTAGTATGGCCCATCACGAGAACACTGCTCGATTAACTATCTTCTTGACATGTTTGAAATTGTCTGAAAACTCATATAGATTCCTAAGTGTTAGGTGCCATGACTTTGTTCTAAGATTCTGGGGATGCTCTGCAGATCTATCTATTTGGTTTGTGTGTTTTCTTTCTTTTGAATTACTGTGCTATGATATATTAGGTATCCTTTATTTAAAACATATGAAGTTGGTGTGTGACTACCTACCCATGAGATGTGTTTGTCTGTTCCTGATGTCTGATGGCACTAAATTGTTGCATAAATGAGAGTTTGGATCCTTATTCCTTTAGAATATTGATACACTGAATGATATGGTAAAATCATGATATGCAATGGTTCCTGGTCCTAATAATGAACATGGTGGAAGGGGGGGGGGGGGGGGGATGTTGAGTATTAATTAATTAAGAAAAAAGATGAGTATGATGTGGTTAATACATGATAGTACCTCTTGTGATAAATATGATTTCTGACTGCTAAAATGGGTCTAAATAATTTTTATTAATCAATAAAGTGAACTGGAGAAGTCTCTTGACACTTCATTTGGTTTGAACTAGGACTCTATGATGTCAGAGTTCCTTAATGGCTTTAAGCATGTAATTAAGGTCTAAGGTAGGCTAACATAAGACATTTATATGACATTTGTGCTATTGGTGTCTCACTAAAACCAATCACTTAGTTTTAAAGGATCAAGAAGTGCAAAAGGGGAGCTTGGTATGAAATCTGTCTAAATCTTTCTTTGCTAAACTGTCTGCATCATTTTAAGTGTTAGGGTTCAAATGATAATGTTTGTGGTGATCATTATTAAGAATGAGATTGATGGTGGTGTTTGGCTCTCTCTCTCTAGGGTAAAAATATGTAGTGTCTGGCCTTGTCTTGTATTATTGTGTCAAATCAGGCTTAAAGTGAGATGTGCAGACCTGTTTTGAACTCTGTCAGTATCAAAAAGGGATTAAAAGTCGTACCATAATTAAAATTCTAGTCTAAATAACTAAAAGTACTCATCTGAGTCCATGTTAGTTAAGTGTTTGGTGGGGAATTGATTCAATAATGATGTTTGTGGGGATATAAGTGTTCATGGGAAAGCTATGATCCACTTGATAATAGAGGAGCCTTTTTAAAGGCATCTTAGAGAGAGGATTGGGAAGAACCAAGTCCAATTTGGTTCATCATGCTTTCCTCCAAATAAAAGATGCCATGGCATACTCTATAAGTCTATGGAGGTGTTTTTACCAGATGAATACATTTGACTCTACAATCCTATCATAGAGTCCAGTTATGCCAAAGGTCTTAAAGGAAGATTAGATCAAGTATTTAGAAGATCACCATCAACCCAAGTCTGTTTGATCACCTGTCCACATGAGATGTGTCTGAATCTTGTCTAAAGATCCTGAGTGTATTTAAATAAAGTTGATACTAGTCCTAGTTAATCTGTGCGATTGTCTCATGCCCAAAGTCTGAAAGAAATAAAAAGAGAAAGTGTGAGTCAAAGTCACTAACCTGGATTTATGCCTAAGTCATTAAATTCCTACATGATCTTATTTAGAGCAAGCTGATTCAAGGCTCAAGAGGAAAATCTGCCTGTCATGTCCTTTTTTTGAAATCCTTGAGTCTTGGCCTGGGCCTTAACACTTGGTCCATGTGTTTAGTGGCCATTACTTGTCTGTTTGCCTTATAGGAATCTCCGTGACTTGGCTAGATAGAGCCTACAATATGACATGACCTGCTGGATATTCAGTGTAGTATATAATGATTTTGTGAGGATTAGAATGACTTAATGAACCCTCTAACAAGAAATTGACTCAAGTTAAAACTCAATTCAAAAGAATGTGGTAATCACTCTTAGATATGCTTAGATTGACATACTCCTGTCTTACTGCCATCATTAGTTGTTTGTTCTCTTTTCTGAATACCACTATGTCCTGCAATAGCTATTTATATTCAAAGAGGCCTGGTTCTGTTTAGTTTTTCCATGCTTGTCCAGATTCCCAATTGGTTTTATTACACTATAATGTGATCCTGCTCATGCCCTTTTATAAATAAAATGAGTGCCCTGGCTCAGATGTGTAGATAAACCTTCTCAGTTGGGTATGAGGTCTCCATATGTATTTTTGTTGGTTGCTATTAAGTGAATTGCCTTGGGCTCTCCCATGAATATGGAGGCTGGCAGCTAGCTTCCATCTGCACCATGTCTACTTAATTCAAGACTGTTTTGAACTATGCCACCTCCATGTACCTGTCTATGTTGTGATTGTTTCGTTCAGCCTAAACTTTGTCACATTGTGTCCATATATGCTATTTCAACCTTGTCTAAGTCATATTCAATTGTCTTGGTCTTGGTTTATCAGAGTATTACATTTGCTTGGACCACTAATCTCTTCTCTTTATACTCTTCACCTGTTCCTATTAGTTTATGGCTATCCTATAACTGTAATGCATTAGACTTGTTCTATTTATTCGAAGCCTGTATGTGGATATGTAAGTCTGTGTCCTCCATAACTATATTGATTGGGAGAACAAAGCAATTTAAGGGGGAGAGGGAGGGGGCTGGTCTAAACCTTCCCCTGGCGACCAGCCATGCCGGAGGTTCATGAAACCTCTTGGAGCTTGTGCGGCATCAGGAATACGGATGGCGATGACTTTTCCTTCCCACCACCCAAGTTTTCTCCAATAAATTCTAAAGGTATGGAAGTGCATATACATACTACATGGACTTGTGAATAAATAGGATAATATGTATGTATGTGTGTACAGCTATGTATGTGATAAGATCAGTAAAATATTAAACTAACCGGGGTCTTTGTTTCTTTCCTTCTTCACTGCATGGTCATTTGACCGAGGTCCAGCCACCCTACTGGGCCAGAGGCCCAATAGGAAAGTTCTTTCGAAATTATTGGGTCTGAGAAAAAGAAAGGGAAGCTAGTATATACTGAAGGCCCAGTCATGGGTGAAAATGACATGAAGGCCTAACCATGGATAAAAATGGTCAACTAGGGGTTTGGTACATCCTTAGTCTATCTTTCCTACGTCATTTATGCTATTCCAACTTTCCTTAAACGTTGTATTGTATTCATACTTGTAAAAAACCACATTATTATTGGAATCAGTTATGGTTTGAACTAGGCATCTTAGACAAACGGTGCACACGGCGTTTAGTTGACTATAGATCCTTAAAATAATGTTTTGAAACCTGGATTATGCGTACTGATTTTTGAACTTAAATAGGGATTAAGCACGTTCTCAATAAGTTAAACAAAGAGATTTTTGAGGTCAAAATGGCATGATATTTCACTTAAAACAAAACAGAGGAAACAAGTTGAACAATTTCTTTCAAGCTAGACACGTTTTTCTGGGTTTGAATTAGCAAAAAATAAAGTATATTGGGCCAGAGCCCACATGACATTTTCTTTTTAGAAATAGACGGTTAAAATATTTTGGGCCAGAGCCCACATGACTTTTTTCTTGTAGAAACAGACGGTTAAAGTATTTTGGGCCAGAGCCCACATGACTTTTAGAAACAGGCGGTTAATAAAATGGAATAAACCTCAAAACTAGATTCTTTTAAAACAAGGAAAATGGATCTGGGCTGTTACACCTCGAACATTCCGTGTTGTCGTGCGGTGAATAGACTAATTCAAGTTAAGGTGTACGTGATGTCCCTACAAGTAAGAAGGGATACCTAATGATTCTAATTAAGATTCCAATGACATTTGAGGCAAGAGGAGGAAGTTCGTCGAAGGACAAGTATAAGTTGTGCCCGGAATGGTTTGTAACGACCGAGCTAATGTTGATTTCTTAATGTCTTGAGGAGAAGCTATAAGGCTCCTTAGATGGTTAATGAAGTATTATACAAGTTCCAATAAGGTTCCATGAGGATTGGAAGTCAAACGAATCGATGAGCACAATTCCGAAAAAAGTGAGTTGTACGACCATTTATACGGTCCGTATAAGGGACCGTATAACCTGTCCAGAGAAGTGTCCTCCATTGGTAGTATTATACGGTCACTTAGATGGACCGTATAGGTGTCCGTATAACACCCGACAGACAGCTTTTAAATTTTATATAAAGAGGACCCCAAGTTCTTATTTCTCATTTCATTCATTCTCCACACTTTATGAGAACTCTAGAATATTCCATGCACTTTATTAACATAAATTCAAGAGAGATCAAAGATTTATCATCAAGAACCAAGAGAATCAAGTGTAGAGAAGATCACTAGGGTTTGTGGAAGCCAAGGTTCCCTTTGGAATTGAAGTTGGGGTTTTCTCAGGTGGAGTATCTTCATCCAAAGATCATTCCTACACAATCAAAGGTGAGTTTTACATCTATTTCATATTATTACAAGTATTGAGTGGTTGAAAGACTTGGATTAGAGAAGAAAGTAGAATATGGAGCCCAAATATGGAAATAATGGTGTTTTGAATAGCAAATTAATTTGAGTCATGATTCTTTGTATGAGATGAGTATAATATCGTTATGAATGATGCTAGTGGCATTGAGGAAGTATTATGTGAAGAATGGATATGGTGTTGCATTGTGCTCATAGTTATGGATGGTTTGAAGGTGAATTTGAGAAGTGAACAATATTTAACTTGAGAAATCTATTGTTTATGATATTATGAGTGTCGCTATTGATGTTTGGGAGTTGTTTTATTATATGGAGAAAGTTGTCGAAACAAATGAAATGCTACCCAATTTTCGTTAGTTCTTAAGTCGTCTTAGCTTAGCTTTAAGCATGCTTCTAATAATCTAATTTAGTACGAATTCTCTTGAATGTAGAGTTGTGAGCTGGGAAGGAGAACACTTAGTCGTTAAGGAGACGTATGTAAGGCTAGTCCCCTTCTTTCAAAGGCATGGCTCCTATATTATGCTTTCTTTTCTATATTCCCATGATCCTCTTACATCCTAAAAGATGAAGGCTAAAGGTTCTTAAGAGATCCTTATAAGATAGAGATTAGATGTGTTTTATGATAATGATGAGGCTGATGTTTTAATTCTAAAAATTCCAAAGTTTATGAATTGATGCTTTTATAAGGTTTATGTTCGTATTCTATGTTTTCCTTGATGATTGTTCGTTGTTGTTAGTCTCACCTCATGTTACTACTTCTTTTAAGGTGAGACATGACGATCATGATTATTCTATAACATAATCGGAGGTTACCGACCTTACGTCACTCCGATAGAGTTATAGCTTTTCTTGAGCTCTCATGCATGCATTAGATTATGGATACGTATGATTACATCGCGCCTATATGGCCGGGCAGTCACCACCACGACAGGCGTAGTGGGCAGCTATGATGATGATTATACCATGTCTATATAGCATGGGCAGACACTACTAGTGGGCGGCTTGAGATGTTGACCCAGACACGGGAGGCCCGGACGCGGGCTAATGATGGTCACACCGTACCTATATGGTCGGGCAGTTTATATACATGTATACATGATATGATGTTTTCTCTTGTTAGCATGCATGATTTTGCCTTAAGAGGCAATCAGTTACAGGTTATATCTTCACTTTATGTTCTCTCATTTCTTTACTATGTTTGATGTGCATGCCTTACATACTCAGTACATGGTTCGTACTGACGTCCTTTCTTTTATGGACGTTGTTTTCATGCCCACAGGTAGACAGGGAGACGGCGAAGACGCCTAGGAGCTTATTTCAGCAGACTTGCAGGAGCACTCCACTACTCCGGAGTTGCCACTTCTTGGTATATTCTTTTGCGCACATATTGGGGCATGGCGGGGTCCTGTCCTGTCCTTATGATTTCAGTACTCTAGTTAGAGGCTAGTAGATACTTATGTGTGGGTTGTAGATGCTATGTGACCTCTTCATTGTATATTTTGTACCTCATTTTTCTTTTGTAGCCTCGTGGGCTTATGCATATATACATGTTTTGTGAGATATTTGGAGATTATTTCATGATAAGCCTTGTGTTGAGCATGATGTATGCCCAGGTTGAGTATGATAGATAGCATGATGAGCGGTGCTTGGTAGTCAGCTCCAGGAACCCGTCATGGCCCACTAGATGGGTCGTGACATGGGCCTTATCCAGAAAAAACTGCAAACTCCTTTTATAAATGAAAAATCATTTTTGCTCTAAAAGCCCAATTCATTTTCAAAAGAACATAATTCAATATATCTAAATTCATGAAAACCCCTTTATAAACTGTAAATGGCCAAAACGTATATGTAATTATAAAAGTTTTAAGGGAGATGTTCTAAAAGTATTGTAAGTTGACCCGAGTCAAGTATGAGTTAAGCATGAATGGATTTATATTCGCTTGTTATTAAAAACATAAAAAAAATTATACTCTTTATAAATAACATATACTCTCCTTATATATAAAAGGAAATTATTCATCCGGACATTACAAGTCCAAACCTAAATACCTTATATGTAAAGGGGATATATTCAACTCTTTTCAAAATGATATGCAAATGACAGATGTTATAAATGCGGGAATAAACACTAAATAACAGTTCATGCAAATACTCATACATTGGAATTCGAAGGTCAACCATATAGTACGGATCCTTATTACTAGGGTGCCTAACACCTTCCCTAGGGAATCACCAGAACCCTTACCTGAACTAGAGCATTCATACCTAAACGAGCTTTGGGTATCTCAGACCTACCTAAAGCTCATTAAAAGAGACCATCCTATGTTTGGACAGTCTATGACTCGAAGAGCGCCGCATCTCATTTATGTGCTATGTGGAAGCATGCTTGTGCCTATGTGATGAACCATTGATCCTGTGGGGATGGGGAATCATAACCGTGTTTTGTTTTGCAGATGGAAGGCCAAATCCATTTTGACATAATTACCGAGGCTCTGAATTTGTTGAGAGTTTGGTGGGAATGGTTGGGTGATACTCATCGAAGGACAGTTAGCCGCACTCTAGGTCACCTACCCTCTATCATGATAACGAAGGGTCGTCCAGAGCTCATAGAGGTATTGGCTGGTGATATTGAAATGACTCCGACCCTGGAGGAGATTAGGGATGCCATAGACAGCAATGGAACCTGTCTAAGGAAACGACACAAGCCAGATCACAACTTGTTGTTCCCACAAAGGCCCACAGTAGGCCAAATTATGAAGTTTCTCGCCTTAACTGAGGCACCCTGGGTGCGAGGACCCACTGTATCCTTTAAGGATCTGTACCGGAGGTTTGGGGATGTCACCGGGTATACTCTGTATCAGAGGGAGTTCAAGAGTAGAGAAGGATGAGAAACTGTCAGACCTTTGGCGTTTACCATAGCCCTACTGGGCACTATGGTGTTACCGAAGAATGAGTCACTGGCCGTAGACACCCGGGTGATCTACCTGGCCCATGCTATTTTTTATGGCATAACCAAGGATCAGGAAGCCAAGTATTTTGACTTGGCACCTATCATCCTGGCGGATATTTTTCGGGCTTTAAACAAGTGCCGGAATCATTTCCTATACTTCCAAGGATGTAATATGTTGCTACAATAGTGGATTATTAAACACATCAACATGGCTGAAGGAGTCCAATATCTGAGCAACAACAACAGGATAGACCGCCTTACAAATTATTGTCCGAACCTTGGTTACATGTCCAAAGGGTCGTGGGATCATTTCTTTGCAGAGTTGACTGAAGATAGGATCCAGAGGATGTTTCCTGACTTCATATATGAAATTGTGGTGGTCCGAGGCAAGAATTTCCCTTTTGTGCCATTAGCAGGGGTTTGAGGAATCCATCCTTATTATCCATCTCGGGTTCTAAGGCAATTTGGTAGGAGGCAAGTGATACCTCAGGTAGGGAATCCCGAGTACTTCATCATTGAGCACACACAACAGAAAATCAAGAATGCTGGTGTAATCCTCAGGGAATGGAATGGTCGTGTGAATTGGGATTCAGATACTTTAGCTCCAGACAGGTTCGAGGTAGGGTGTGACCCAGGGTATCATGAGTGGCTCCAGGGACACTTGGCCGGTGCATCCATCACAGGGCCCACACTTTCTTGCAATGCCCGAGAAGAAGAGCATTTGAAGGAACGTATGGAAAGCATAGATGAGCATTTGGCCCAGAATTTAGAAGAAACAGGCCCTTTGATAGTCAGGATGGAGATGTATCAAGTACGACTGCAGATTCAGACCACCCTTCGGAGGGTCAAGAAGGCCAAGACAAGCCAGGCCTCGACATCAGCCGCTGGAGGAGAACCCTGCAGATTTACTGCTTTATATCAAGCCCCATGTCGGCTTCATCATCTTTGTAATCCCTTCAGGGAAGATATTTTTATTATTATTTATTAACTAATGATGATTTTTCGGGGCAATGGTTCATCTTCAAAAATGGCACTTTCATGTTTCAAGTGATTAAGAGAGCCTTAACTCAAAAAGGCCTTAGGAACGCGAGTAGTATAAATATCTGCAAATTACATGAATACTTTCTACGTACTTCATATGCCTATTTGCTATGTGTGTTATCATATATTAAAGCTTGAGTACATTTGATTCGATGATCTAAACCACATACCCAAAGAAAAACCACAAAGCTTAAAACTTACCTGAATTTATTTCCACTAAAGGTTGATTTACAATGGCGAATCAAGGAGAACAAGAAACGCGGACTTTAGGAGAGATAGCTGAGGCACTGAGGGATAAGGTGCTACAAATGGAAAAACACCACCAGGAAATAGGAAAGAAAATCAAGGAGGTAGATAGATTGCTGGAAATGGTTGGGAACCCCCAAGAAGGCATACCCCAAGAGAAATATTATGGGAATGTCCTGGAAGAAGTAAGAGAATTGGTGCTGAACTACATACCCTTGGAGAGGAGGCCTGTGACACCTAAAGAAGAGACTCTGGAAGGAGTGAATGAAAACCAAGGGACTAGGTCAGACCCGTGGGCGATGGAATCAGACCCGCAAAAGGAGTCAGAGCCTCAACAGGAAGCCTCCAAACCCATTGAAGAGGAAGAACCGGAGGCTGAAGAAGAAGAGCCCCAAGATATGGAGAAAGAATAATTGGAGCATGTTGATATGGAGTTCGAGGTAGAAGAGGAACCATTTGAGATGTTTCTCGAGTTTCAAGAAGAAGAGAATGATGTGAATGATGAATCTGACTACTATGCCCCAACCAACGAGGGATCTGACTTTTATGCACCCTCACCTATGCTGGTACCTACGGCCTCTACTATGGCGTCAGAGAATTTTGGGAGGGCAGGCCCTTCCGAACCCACCAGGTGGGGTATAACCTTCAAAGCCCATTCCTCCCCATTCAGAGTGGTCCCACGATCCGTCGCCTGTAAGGAAGTATTTGAAAGGATGGTCGCCACGGGAGTGTCTTGCACCACTAGGGCTAGGTTGCCACCGCACGAGCTGGTGTACGCATACAAAAGGTGCCCGTTTCACCACAACCAGGCGGGTTATACCCTGAATGAGGGTCTAGGGTTAAGGAAGAGAATTTGTAGCTTTATTGATGATCGGATCATTAGGACTTTGTGGGACCACACACCCTACTAGTCCATGACCCTATTATCCCTGGAGAAGGGGTCACCGCTGGTACTCAGATCTGGCGATATGATTTCACGGTCTTCGAGGAATCGTACGCCCGCATTTTTTCAACTTTGGCTACTTTAAAAAAGATTAGACCCGTGGAACCTACCCACGAGCCCGCGCCATTAGGGCCCGACAGGAACAAGTTTTGCCTATATCATACTGGAGCTATGGGGAATGACATAGAAGAGTGTTACGCGTTCAACTCGAGCTCGAGCGCAAGATCAGTATAGGAGAGATCTTGGTCATCCTCCCACCATAGTACTGAGAAGAAAAGGAAATGAGAGAGCAAGTTCGTAAGGACAGCGACTCGCGGAGTTATATTTTTGGGTAGATATTAGGTGTCCTCATTTTTTGCATACCCCTCTCCCTCATAAATATTTTAAGGAACCGCGCCGACCTGACGTCTCTATGGAGGGATACGCAGGAATCCCTAGTGGGGCCTTGTCTGGGGATGTCTTTAGCTAGGTTTAGCCCAAAGGATATTTAGGAAAAGTGTATATCCTTCTTTTGTAAAAGAACTACAATAGGGCCTGATTTCCCCTACTGGATACGTAGGCAGTCTACGTAAGATGCGGCCCCTATATAATATAATTTATAATCCCCTCTTCCCCCATTTATTTAAATTCTGTAACAGGACAGGGTTTGCCAAAGTAAGTCAGCCATAAAGCCTATTGGACCAAGACCTACCCAAATATCAAAGGACCATAAACGTCCAAACCTTTAGAACAAAGCACCAAAAGTATTCAAGCTTTAATATGTGACTTTATGTGCTATGTGTGCTTTAAATATCAATATGTGATATCTTGCCTTTATATTTTATGTCAAGTAACTAACTTTGTCTACCTTTGAGTTATTCTTATCCTATAGAACGAGGCCGATTAGCATAGTACCGAAAGCTGGCATACTTCACGAGATCCAAAGCCGCGTTAGCATCCGTCTCAGATAAAGGAAAAGAAAAGATGACTAGTATACCCGATAATGGAAATGAGCTCGCTTTCCGTGACGGAGATGCCTAAGACCCACCAAAAGTATCATCTTGAGAAGATGTGATCGCAACATTACTGACCGTCGTCCCGTCCTTCCAAGAGAAGGTGGCTTGGAATGAGGCAACCAATGCGGACAAGGACACCTCGATGGAGGAAAGGAGGCCTCCTCCTCCCTTCCCTTCGCTAAGCTCCCCAATGGCCGATGACTTTTCTATATACCCACCAGGGACTATCCCACCTCCACTAAGCTCTACCAACCCAAACCATGATGGTCCTTCCTATCGCACTCCACCACTAACAAAATACACTCAAATCCCAAGGACCACTCACTCAGTCCCTTCTTACCAGGTTTCTCAGCCGGTTTCATCAATCCGGCAAACTAAGTACGTGCTCCAGCCCCACCAACTGGGCAAACCACCACTGCCCCGCTCAACCATACCACTCACCAAGTATCATTCTTCACTCCCAACATCCCAAATGAATTCTCCCCAGGGCATAAAGAGCCAGATCATTATGAAGAAATGGAGAAGTCCTGGAGGGCCGAACAGGATAAGTGTGAGAGGGATATGGAAAAGAAGATGGATGAGTTACTGGAGAAATCCAACAGGTCCACAAGGAAGGCTACAGGTCTAAGATATGATGACTTGTGCATGCATCCGGATTTGGACTTACCAGAAGGTTCAAAATCCCAAAATTTGAAGTGTTTAGCGGGACATGGAATCCCAAGGCACACCCCCGATCCTACTGTGACCAATTGGTCGGAGTGAAGAAAATATACCTCTGATTATGCGACTATTTAGTCGTAGTTTGACTGGAGAAGGCGCTGAGTGGTTCGCAACTCAAGATATGCACCAATGGCTCACCTAGGAGGACATGCCAGAATCCTTTAGGGAGAGATTTCACTTTAATGTTGAAATGGTACCCGACCGCTACTACCTTGAAAAGGTCAAATAAAATTCAACAGAAAACTATAGAGAGTTTGCCAGCAGGTGGAGGACCGAGGCAACCCGTGTGCAGCCACCGATGTGTGAGGGAGAGCTAGTCTTCGTGTTCGTTAGATCCCAGGAGCCTGATTTCTACGAGAGAATGTTGTCCATGGCTGGGAGGCCATTTGCTGAGTTGGTCAAAATGGGAAAGGCCATGGAAGATGGTCTCCAATCCGGGAAAATAGTCAGTATCTTCAATAAGGCATCTGGATAAGCCACTGCAAGAATATTTCACAAGAAGAAAGAGGACGTGGAAAGCATATCCAACATTTCAAACCCAAGCCCAAAAGAACCGCAATCCTCTCACATAACTACGCCCGCCATAAGTTACTCCACACCTGCCTATAATCCAACACCTGTGTATTATGCACAACCAAGCTTCACCACTGCTGTACCAGCTTACATAGCTCCGCCTAGTGTCCGTGTGTCCGCTCCTAATACCAAACACCGCCACAACAAACCTATCAATCACCACCTCAACAAAATTATGGCCCACTACCAAATAACCCACCACAAGTATATCAACCACCTCTGAACTACCAATATCAACCACCACCCCAGCGTATAATGCTCCACGTCCTACTTTCGAGAGAAAGCCAGTAAGAGAATTCACAACACTTCTCGAGCCCAGAGCTCGGCTCTTCAAAAGGCTATTATCCGGAGGCCTGATCCAGAAGGTCCCTCCAAAACCGGTGTAGCCGGGAAACAGATTCTACAAGGCTAATCAGACTTGTGCCTATCATTCAGGAGGAAATGGGCACAACACAGAAGACTGCAAAAATCTCAAGCACAAAATTCAGGATCTGATCGACAAATGGGAAATCACCCGTTACCCAACCATGGAAACAACGGAGTCTAGATGATTGAGAGGGATGAGGACTGGGAAGCTTGCAGAGCATTGGCCCCTAAAGCTGTTGAATCTCTGGAACAAACAATGGCCTCCCTCACACTCTAGGAGCGCCCCAATTTCAAAGTTTTTATCCCAGCATCGGGAGCCACAAAAGCAATATCAAGGTTTAGAACTTTGATCCCAGCACCTCTGGTTGCAAAGACGACACAGCAAATTGCACCTACCCCAAAAGAGTCAATCACTGTACAAGAAGCCATAGCTCAAGGCATAACCCGCTCAGGAAAATGTTACACTCCCGAAGAGTTGGCTTAGAATGCTATAAGGAAATAAAACACCCAAAAGAGAGAAATAACCGAAGGAGAAGCTAAAGATTTCTGGTGGCGCATGCAACCAAAAGACTACTCCATCATTGAGCATTTGAAGAAGACACCAGCACAAATATCGGTGTTATCATTACTGTTCAGCTCCCCATCACATAAGCAGGTCCTCATAAGAGTATTAGATGATGCATACGTATCAGCTAGTACGAGTAGCGAAGACTTAGCTGGGTTAGTAGCCCACATCATCGGGGAACACAAAATTTGCTTTTTTAAAAGAGGAGTTGCCAGCAGAAGGAACCTCCCACAACAGAGCTCTTAACATCACCGTGGAATGCCATGGCAAGGCAATTGGGAGAGTGCTTGTGGACAATGGATCGGACCTCAATAACTGCCCTATCACTACATTAACACAGCTCGGCTATGGCATGAGCAAAATTCGCGAGACCGAGATAAACGTCAGAGGATTTGGTGGATCCCAAAGTGATTCCCTGGGAAAAGTAGATTTGTAGATCCAAGTTGGGCCTGCCTCTTTCACAGCAGAATTCTAAGTCATGGCAATCACGACCATCTATAACATGCTCCTGGGAAGGCCCTGAATACACTTCGCCGGTGCAGTCCCGTCAACTCTACACCAAGCCATAAAATTTGCATGTCAAGGACGGGAATTTATAGTTGCAGCTGAGAATGACATCAGAAAGTATCCTTACAACATCATACCTATGATCGAGGGGAGTCCCCATATGTCAAAATTTCATGTGGTGGAATACATTGGGGCCACTTATGCGGAAGGAGAGTTCGATAAACCTATGCTAGTAGTCTACAAAATGATTGCCTCCACCATTCTAAGAAGCAGTTTTGAAACAGGAAAGGGCTTCGAAGGGATAATAGGGCCTGTGCCAATCCCAAAAGAAAATTACCACTTCTGTCTAGGGTATGCTCCCAGTGAAGACGAGCTCACAAAGGCTATTAAGAGAGAACCCAGAATAAGGAATTCACCTCGTCTATTTCTGGGTTTGTACCAGTCATTTTCCAGAAAGATGTCGATGCTGAATGAAGAAGAAATTGATGGGGCTCTCGAGTCGTTGTTTCAAGAAGAAGGATGCTACACAACCATTGAAGAAAGTTCGGAGATGGTCGCCATACACAGTCTGAAGCCAGGAGAGCGCTTGAACAATTGGACATCTACCCTCCTCTTGGCTCCTCTGTAGAGAGATGGATTTTCTTTAAAATCTTTTGCTAAAAGAAGTGATGTCGGCTGAGGCTCAACTGATCGCCTTTTCTAAAATTACTTCGTGATGTTTAAAAATGGAAATGGTCCGACGTTGTTCTGAACCAGGACCACAGTTTTGAATCAATTACTCTTGAATTAATGGAAAGCCTCGATCGATATAAAACTGCTACCTCTATCAGATAATAATAATGATGATTTTCTAACTAACCACGCGTAACAAACAATAATAAACCTAACTTTACTTTGCCTCGCCTTTTTAGTAGTAACCACAATAAAACACCCGAAAATGTCATGACGTGTCGTGAAACGAACGAGGGAAATAGTCAATAGGAATACGAGGAGTACGATGAAGAAACAATGACGCCAGAGGGATTGGAAGAAGAGTTGGAAGAGTTAGAAGAAAAGAAGAAGCAGAATATGGACGAAACGGAGGTGATCAACCTCGGTGGCAAAGAGGATGTCAAAGAGACACAAGTTAGTGCTCATTTGGGAGCTCCATAGAAAGAAGGGCTTATAACTCTGTCGAGATTGAGCACTGAAATAGTGGCCCACATATTAACCATCAAGGAAGGTTTTGCACTAGTCAAGCAAAAGACGCGAACATTTAAGCTAGACATGAGTATCAGGATAAAGGATGAAGTAGAGAAATAGATCAAATATGGGATAATGGAGGTAACATCTTACCCCACTTGGGTGGCCAACATAGTGCCAGTACCCAAGAAGAATGGAATGATTCAAATCTGTATGGACTATCGAGATCTCATTTGGGCCAGTCCAAAAGACAACTTTCCTTTCCCAAACATCCACATTCAATAGGCAATTGCACCAAGCACGAGCTGCAATCGTTCATGGATTTTTTCGCCGGGTACCATCAAATACTCATGAGTGAAGAAGATGCAGAAAAAACAACCTTTATCACCCTTTGGGGAGTCTACCATTATAGGGTGATGCCGTTCTGCCTCAAAATTGCTGGTGCTACATATATGAGGGCTATGAATACCTTGTTCCATGATATGATGCATCGAGAAATCAAAGTCTATGTGGACGATGTCATCATAAAATCAAAAGAAAGCTCAGAACACACTGTGCACTTGCGCAAGTTCTTTGACAGACTTCACAAATTCAATCTAAGGCTGAACCCTGCAAGCACGCGCTTGGAGTGTCTGAAGGTAAGTTGCTAGGATTCATAGTCAGCCGTAGAGGTATTGAACTAGATCCTACCAAAACTAAAGCAATTCAGGAGTTACCGCCTCCCAAGACTAAGAAATAAGTCATGAGCTTCTTGGGAAGGTTAAACTACATTGGGTGGTTCATAGCCCAGTCAACTGTGATTATGGAGCCAATCCTTAAATTGCTCAAGAAAGACGCTCCCACAAATTGGACAGAAGAATGCCAAGAGGCCTTTGACAAAATCAAAAGATACCTTTCCAATCCACCCATCTTGGTGCCGCCCAGACAAAGGAGTCCTCTGTTACTGTACCTGTCGATATCAAAAAATGCTTTCGGGTGCATGCTCGCCCAGCATGATGAAGAGGGAAAAAAGGAACATGCCATCTACTATTTCAGCAAGAAGTTCACATCCTGCGAGGCACGGTATATGCTCGTGGAGATAACCTGTTGTGTTTTGACCTGGATTGCTCAAAAGCTGAGGCACTACCTATCGGTGTTCACCACTCACCTCATATCCAGAATAGATCCACTAAGATACATTTTCCGACAACCGATGCCTATAGGAAAATTAGCTAAATGATAGATGCTACTGAGCAAATTTAACATCGTATACGTAGCACAAAAGGCAATGAAAGGACAAGCCCTAGCTGACCTGCTGGCAGAAAGTCCCATCGATGACGAACTTGAACCATTACAGACTTTCTTCCCAAATGAGAAAATGATGGCGATGGAAGAAGAGGTGGCAGAACTATACTCAGGCTGGAGACTGTTCTTCGATAGAGTATTCAATTACAAAAGATCAGGCATCGGGGCAGTGTTGATATCAGAAACAGGACAACACTATTCGATGGCCGCAAAGCTCAACTTCAGATGTACCAACAACATAGCGGAATATGAAGCGTGTATCCTCGGCCTTAGGATGACGTCGGACATGAACACACAAGAGCTGTTGGTAATCGGGGACTCCGATTTGCTCATAAATCAAGTGAAAGGAAATTGGGCAACCAAAAATGATAAGATACTCACATATGTGAATCTGGTATAGATATTGTGTGGGAGATTTAAGAGTATCAACTTCAGGCATACTCCAAGGGCTCAGAATGAGTTTGCAGACGCACTGGCTACGATAGCGTCTATAATCCAGCACCCTGAGAGTACTTACATCGATCCTCTAGAGATTACACTGAGAGAAGAACAGGCTCACTGCGCCCATGTCGAGGTCGAGCCAGATGGCCAACCATGGTATGCCGATATCAAGGCCTACCTAGAAAAAGAAGAGTATCCCCTAGAAAGTTCAGCAAATCAAAAGAAGACCATCAGGAGGTTAGCTAATGGGTTCTTTTTTAACAAGGAAGTGTTGTACAAAAGAACCCCTGACCTTGTGTTACTCAGGTGTGCGGACGCCGAAGAGGCTACAAAATTGTTAAGAGAAGTGCGCGCGGGGGCATGCGGACCCTACATGAATGGATTAATCCTTGCTAAGAAGATCTTGAGGACAGGATATTACTGGATGACCATGGAGCACGACTCCTATAAATTCGTGCAAAAGTGCCATCAGTGTCAGATACACGGGGATCTGATCAAGGTTCCCCCCACAGAGTTACATGCAATGAGCTCGCCTTGGCCATTCGTGGAATAGGGAATGGACGTCATAGGACCTATCGAGCCTCCGGCTTCCAACAGACATTGTTTCATCTTAGTTGCCATCGACTACTTCACCAAATGGGTAGAAGCAACTTCACACAAATCAGTGAGCAAGAAAGTCGTGGTTGACTTAGTAAAAAACAATCTGATATGTCGTTTCGGTGTACCGAAATCCATCATCACAGACAATGGTGCCAATCTGAACAGCCATTTGATGAAAGACATTTGTGAACAATTCAAGGTCACCTACAGAAACTTTACCGCTTACCGACCACAGATGAATGGAGCAGTAGAGGCTGCCAACAAGAACATCCAAAGAATCCTGAGAAAAATGGTTGACAACTACAAGAATTGGCATGAGCAGCAGCCTTATGCTTTGTTGGGGTACATAACGACAACCCGAACATCCACTGAAGCAACCCCATACCTCTTTGTCTACAGTACAGAAGCGGTTATACCTGCAGAAGTGGAAATCCTTTCACTCAGGATCATCCAAGAGGCGGAACTACATGATGTAGAATGGGTCAGAAACCGCTACGAACAATTCGCCATGATAGATGAAAAGAGAATGGTGGCGATATGTCACAGACAGCTGTACAGACAAAGGATGTCTCGTGCTTTCAACAAGCGGGTCAGAGCCCGACTCTTCCAGATCGGACAACTCGTGCTCAAGCGATTCTTCCCCCACCAAGAAGAATACAAAGGAAAATTCGTGCCAAACTGGCAAGGGCCATACATAGTCAGGAAAGTACTCTCAGGAGGGGTTGTAGTATTAGCCGACATGGATGGATAAGAGTGGCCCAAAGCCATCAATGTAGACGCACTAAAGAGATATTATGCTTAAGATTATATTTTCTTGTAATTGCATTATCACTTCCTTGTAATCATATCTTCTGCTTGTAATCATATTTTGCAAGATAATAGGAAAAAAATCATCTATGTAATGAATTACGCAATGACCTAACTTCTCCACAGTGGGATACATAGGCAGTCCATATCAAAACCGCTCGCATTGTTAGTATAAACCAAAAATCAATTACCTTCTTTTGAACAATGTTCGACCTTAATTCCTGCTATGACAGGATATGTAGGTTCTTTCGAGGTCGGTCGTCATAAAAGAAAAACATGAGAAACCCTTAGGAGACCTCAGAGACGAAGACAAATAGATCGGAACACAAGGATCGGCACAAGAGATGGCTAAACGTCAACCCTACACTGGGGAATTTTTTTTAAGGGAACCCCAAAAATTCCTATTAGAAACAGTCAATGAGGAAAGAGACAAAGTAAAGCAATACACTAGGGCTGAATTTTTTAGAGAACCTCAAAAATTCCTGCATAACATGACAAAGCAAGGGTTACTCAGAGCAAATCCTAAAACCGGGGCAAAAATTTTTAGAAAGATCCCAAAAATTCTACCGGTGCGAAAGTCAGCTATCATACCTCCGGGAAGAATCGAAAAACCTCATTCGAAGAAAACACACGTCATGACACATAAAAACGAAACAAACATTTATTTTAAGGAAAAGCAACGTGCATTTTATAAAAAAATTTACTCTGAATTTTCAAAAAAAGAATAGTGTAATTACATCCCAGAAACATCTCTCGATATATCGAGCCCAAGAGGGTTCAAAGGAGTATCAAGAAGAGACACCAGACAGGAGTACAACGACGCTAATCGGCTTCTTAGGAAATTAACAATTTTTTTGTGGATGCAGGTTTTTCTTTTTTAACAGGACAACAGGCATGCCACCAACCAGTTTACTCCTAGAGAAGGCGAAAGGCAAATTCGGCCAAGCGAAGAAGGATCAAAAGGTCACAGCAAAAAAAAAAGGGTAATAAAGACAAATCTGACCTTAAGGGTCACGCAAAGAGCGAATAACAAGGATATATCAGACCAAGAGGGTCACAATGAATGAGCATAAAGATATATATGACCAAAAGGGTTATGACAAGGACAAAAGGGCATATCCGACCACAAGGGTCAACAACCAATACAATGGACGAAAGAAAGATTATCCAACCACAAGGGCCATGAAAGATTATCCAACCACAAGGGCCATATATGTCATCTGCATGCCAAGAGGGCCATTCATGCAAAATGCCAAGAGGGCCTCATATAAACTGCCGAGAGGGCCATTCATACAAACTTCTGAGAGGGCCAATATCAAATTGTCAAGTAGGCCATTCATTCAAATAACCAAAAGAGCCATTCATATTTGGCCATTCATATCAAATTGCCGAGAGGCCCATTCATTCAAATAAACCAAAAGGGCCATTCATGCAAACAACCAAGAGGGACATTCATCTAAAAATCTGTGAAGAATATCTGCATATTGTCAAATCCAGGATAAAGGCACACAACTGCCAAAAAGAAGCCGACTTGCTGAACCAGATCCAAACAATTTACGGAGCAAACGTGGAACTTCTCTTACACAGCCGGTCAAGATACGGTGCCCATGAGAGTCAAGCTCTCCGACTAGGATTTGGAAGCCATCCAATCTTAGACTCAGGCATAATTTGTCTCATTTTGTTTACTAAAAATCGTGACCGGTCAGACACACATCGGGAAATCAGAAGGTATTCCCGCATAAGGGACATACTCTTCTCCAGCGGGTCGAACTACATATGACCTGATTCCCAGAGACTAAGGATATGTAGGCGGGCTCAAGACCAGAGAGTCAGTCACATTATAACATCCATTCGGAGGAACCCTAGTCACAAACTAGGGATCTCAGAACTTTCCTTCCAATCACTTAAAAGTCCTTAGTCGAGTCAAACTACAAGTGGCCTGAATTCTCATATAACCTGAGATATGTAGGAAACCTAGAAACCAAGGTCCGGCCACGTATGTGGAATTTGCATGAAGATGAAGGGTGGAATGAGTCGGGTCAGTCAATAATTAGGGTTAGTCAAATTTTGTTGCTCAGGGATGGTCCTGCCATCCCCGAACACCGAAGGGGCAGTTGTTGACACCTAATTTTTGACCTCCCGTAATTTGGTTTAATTACTCAGAGTCCTTGGATGATAAATAAAATGAACTATGCACTTTAAAGGGTTTAAATAATTTCTATGAATTGTTCAAGTCAATATTTTACTCCTTTAAATTGGTAAAAAAGATTTTTATGACATCAAAATTATTTAGAAATTAATTGGTAATTTTTATGACATTTATAAGATACTTTTCAGAGTAAATCAAATAAAAGGGACATTTTGTTTAAAAAATAATAATCATTTATTTGATTGTTTAAATTGTCAAAAATCAAAATTAGCAAATACTTTATTCCCTTCAATTCAAGGAGTTTGAGTAATTTAATTAATTAACCATTTAATCCCTTAATATTTAATTTGAATAACTGCATAATTTTCTAAAATTATTTATAATTGTCTATAAATGTTTTAATTAGGTAATTAATCAATTAGGTGGTCAATATTGCAAATTTATTTTTAATTGTTTAATTTATTTTTTATGGCCACAATTAATTTAATCAGCTCATGGTTTAAGGAAATTGGGGTCATTTTTGCAGAAAATAGCCTCTTAATGGCCTTAAATAAAATAACCAAGTTCATTGGCTCAACATTAATTAAGGTCATTAATGCAATTTAATTTTAAAATTGGCTAATTAGGCCAAATATGGCCATAATTCAAATAATCAGTTAGATTGAAATCAATTAAGGCCATATTGGCAAAATTGAGCCCATTTACAAAGTTGGCCACTTTTAAATTATTTAAATAGATTAATTATGTCCTAATTTGCTTATAATTGAAATATTATGACCAATAATCAATATTTTAGTTTTGTCCGTTTATTAAGCTGCCTACTTTACTCTATATATACATGTATACATTAGGTATACATATATATGTATACATTATATATATTAAAAGGGCCAGTTATTTTTTAATAACTTGGACCAAATCCAGTACAAAGATGGACTGAAACCTGGCCCAAAATCCAAGCCCATATGGCTTAAAAGGGGAGTAATACCCCTTATTCATTTGTTTTCATAATAAACGATCCTTCCTCTCACCCCTCTTCTCTCTCTTCACTTTTCTATTAAAACCCTAGGCGCCGCACCTTTCTTCTTGTAACGACCCTTCCAGCCGTTATGGAAATTTAGGACTCCATTGGAAATTTCGAGGACGCGGTTGGGTTCGTAGGGCGTTCTTTTATATGTATGCATGTTTAGTTTTTGTGTTTTAAGGCCTTGGATGAAATGCGGGGTGGTAGGGGGAAACACTGGACAGAAAACGACCACATTGCCCAAAATGGACCCTAGAGCGGTGGGGTTACCGCTGCGGCGGTACCGTTGTAGCGGTGCCTCGACCGCTTCCAGCGGCCAACCATTTCTTTGGTGGCCACTGTGGCGGAAGGTTTACCGCTATGGTGGTACCGCTATAGCAGTGAATCGACCACCATAGTGGTCAGTCGATAAAGTGAGGGACCGCTATAGCGGGATCGCCGTAGCGGCGTAGCGACCACCGCAGCGGTCGATGGGAGGCAGAATGTGGGTTTTTAATGCCTTAGTCTTATTTTCTCATTCATAACACCCCAACACAGTTCCCAACAAACACTTAGAGAGAAATTCCAAGCTACGGCAAGATAATCTTTTGAGGTAAGTTTCATTGCTTCCATTATATCATTCCTTTCCCCTTCATGCTTATAATCTTGCTCATGGGTCTTTAATGGTGGAATTGAATTAGAAACCCTAGAATAGGAATGGAACTTCTAAACTTGTTGGGTTATGATTATTATCGCTTAGTTATCATCTAAATGCGTTGGGTACTTGTTTTAGATCGTAAATTGAACATTTAGAGACATAAGCTAAGTGATAGGAGACCTAGGGTTATATAAAAATGGTGTCTTGCCATAGAAAACTGCTCGTAATGGGAATATTGATGAATGTTGTTATAAATTGATGATTTATGATTACTAAGAGTCTAAATAGGTTATTTTTCACCTAGAAAATCATCCAACCCTTGGAATGGGGGGTAAGGGAAGGGTATTTTTGCATTGGAACTTGTGATAGAGTATTATAACTCATTGGGTTTCCTATTTGTAGGCTTTGAGCATTCTGCGGCATTGAGGAAAGGAAAGGCTGTAGTAGAGTGACTTACATTGTTCCAACTCTTCTTGGAGGTAAGTTATGGTTTACTTGAGTTGGACTTTGGTTAGTCGAATGTACGTTTGTAATTTCATTACGAGAAAGCATGTCTAGTATTCATTACATGATATTGTATGGTTGAGCTACGTGTTGTGATTGAATGTTGTGTAGGCTTCGTGCCATTATTCCTATGTGATTTAATCTGCAGTAGTTGTATTGTGAGGAGAAGTTAATATAGTTTTCTCGAGGGTATTGGGACATGAAATGATGACGTGAATATGAATATTGAGAAGGTAAAAAACACTATTCTGTAAAAGGTATGACAAGGCACATATGTGGCCTAGTTTATGGGCTCGTGGTCCGAGGTTAGTTCCGAAAATGAGAGGTTTGTTGTTATATCCCGCGTCCGAGGTTCGTTCCGGAGCGGAGGTTGTGCTCGGGTCCAAGGGGTGTTCCGGAACGAGTGGTACATGGACACCATGGGTCCCCTGCAGGTCATGACTACTGAGCTATGACATCAAATAGCATGTGTGTACAGCGAGTGGGGGTACAATGTACTTTTATCTCCGTGTAGTTAACGTGTTTGTGATTCTTGGCAATTCGGTGATTTGTTGTGTTCGTCTGTGGTTGACTTGATTTGATGTATTGATATTCTTGTATGATTGACTGGCTTGTTTATTTTAGTGATTTCATATGATATGCATGATACTAATCTTAGTCAGCCTATGATGCTTACCGGTACATAGTGTTTGTACTGATACTACCTTGCTGCATTCTTTGAGTGGAGATTTTGATATAGAGGCCGCTACTCGTCCTCACATCTAGCGTGGAGGATATTTGCTGACAGATTTTGGGGTGAGCTCCTTTTCATGCCAGGCCGCCCGAAGATCTTCTACTTATGATGTCTTTTCTCATTGTGGACATTATGGATATTTATTAGATAGATTTCAATTCTTAGATGCGTTTTTGGTTTAGAGTCCTTTACGATGACTTTCGGATTTTGGAGAATTTGTAATAGTTAGACTTCCGCACTTGTTTCTAGTATTTTATGGGATGACTTACCCAGTTTATTTGATGCGTGATTAAGTATATTTGTTGACTTGCTTAATATAAAATCAGACTTGAATGAATAGAGATCTTGTATGTTGGTTCGCCCATTAGGATTTAGATGAGTGCCGGTCATGGCGGGTTGGATCGTGACAAAGTTGGTATCAGAGCCTTGGGTTCGTTGATCTCATCGTACCAGGAAATGTCTAGCAGAGTTTTGTAGATCGGTACGGAGACGTCTGTACTTATCTTCGAGAGGCTGCCGAGCACTAGGAAAACTTTCTTTTCTTCCTTCTTTCGTGCTACTTGATTCCAATTGGTATCTACTGATTCAAATTGGCATCTGAATATCCTTCATTCTCTCGCAGATGGCGAGAACACGCGCGGCAATAGCTAGAGGAAGAGATGGAGGCAAGGGAGCCGGCAGAGAGGAGGCCCCAGCTGGGGGTGGCGTTCCAGTGGTTGATCCCGTGCCTCTAGTGGTCCCTAACGGGGCAGCAGGAGTTGCAGCCGCACCAGCCCAGCCAGCAGCAGTACCAGTCCCACCAGGAGCTGCAGCTGTTCGGGGTGCACCAGACGCGATGGCACAAGTGCTGAATCTGTTGTGTGGGTTAGCACAGGCCAGAGCTATACCAGTAGGTCCAGCAGGTAGGGAAGCAGGGGTAGCGGCTCCAGATCCGGACAGAGCACAGGCTCCGGAGGTACAACACGCAGCAGCAGTGGCACCTCGCTTGGATGAAGTTCCAGGTTTTGAGGCCTTCCCGAGGCTTGTTGCAGGGCCAGTGATGACTGGTGAGGAACATGATCTGCTTTGGAGGTTCACAAAAATAAAGCCTCCAGTGTTTTATGGTACTGAGTCGGAGGACTCGTATGAGTTCATCATCGACTATCATGAGCGGCTCCATAAGATGGGGGTGATGGATAAGTACAGGGTAGAGTTTGTGATGTTCCAGTTCTTGGGTGATGCCATGATTTGGTGGAGGGCTTATGTGGAGTGTAGGACAGCTGGGTCTCCTCCATTGACATGGGTCCAGTTTTGCTTTGTGTTTTTGGACAAGTACGTTTCGCTTACTCTGAGGGACCGAAGGAAGGATGAGTTTGCTACTATCAAGCAGGGAAACTCGTCAGTTACGGTGTATGAGTCCCGTTTCCACTCCCTATCCCGATATGCTATTCAGTTGCTGCCCACTGAGGGGGAGAGGATACGTCTGTTTGTGAAGGGGTTGAACATTGGGATTCAGTTATCAGCTCTTCAGCTTGTAGCCACTGGGGCTTCATTTCAGGAGCTAGTGGAGCACGTCCATACTGTTGAGAGTATTATGCAGGAGAGTCAGGCGAAACATGTAGAGAAGAAGGCCCGTAGGGGTGGGATGTTCGGCAACTCTTTCTCGAGGGGTCAGAGTTCGCAGGTTTATTCGGGGTGTCCGATCCAGTCTGTGATGCAGGTGTCTGCTGGGGCCCCGTCAGGGGCAAATTATCAGGCTTCCGGTCAGCAGGGAGGCTATACTGCTTTATCATCTTCTGTTCAGCGGCCTACGCTTGACTGTGCTTGCTTCGAGTGTGTTGAGCTAGGGCATATTAAGAGATATTGCCCCAGATTTAGATAGAGTGGGCAGGGGACTCAATATCAGGCTCCCCGAGCTCCATATGCACCAGATCGAGGGGGTAGGGATCGTGCACCGACAGGGCAAGGCAGCCACATAGCGGGTAGAGGTAGTGCCCAGACTAACTGAGGTAGTCCTCAAGCAGGTAGAGGCAGACAGCAGCCCAGCAGGGGCGGGGCTCAGACGGGAAATGGTAACCGCAGTGGTACGCAGGCAACAGGAGGCGCGGTCATTTGTACGCCTTCCCAGGTAGACTCGAGACTGAGGCCTCCGATGCAGTTATCATAGGTAATATCTCCGTTTATGACCGTATGGCTTCTTTTTGATTGATCGTGGTTCTACATGTTCCTATATATCTACCTATTTTGCTGTGGGCCTAGATATGATGTGTGATACGCTTGATACCCCTATTTTTGTTTCTACTCCTGTTGGGGATTCTGTGGTAATGGATAGAGTCTACCCTGCATGTGCAATTTCTTTTATGGGATATAGTACTTGGGCAGATTTGATGATTTTAGATATGGTAGATTTTGATGTTATTTTGGGTATGAGTTGGTTGTCCCCGCATCATGCTATACTTGATTGCCACTCTAAGACTGTTAAACTAGCCATGCCCGGGGCACCTAGACTCGAGTGGAAGGGTAACCTTAGTCCCCTCCCTAAGAAAGTGATATCCTTTGTCCGTGCTAGGAAGCTGGTGGAGAAGGGGTGTCCATGCTAGGAAGCTAGTGGAGAAGGGGTGTTTAGCTTATCTGGCACATATCCGTGATACCAGTGCATATACTCCATCCTTTGATTCGGTTACAGTAGTACGCGAGTTTGTGGATGTGTTCCCTGCAGACTTGCCCGGTATGCCACCAGATCGTGATATTGACTTCAGGATTGACTTAGACCCAGGAACTCATCCTATCTCTATTCCACCTTATAGGATGGCACCAGCAGAACTCAGGAAAATGAAATAGCAGTTGCAAGATCTTCTGAGTAAGGGGTTTATTCGCCTGAGTGCCTCTCCATGAGGTGCTCCTGTGTTGTTTGTTAAGAAGAAGAATGGGTTTATGCGTATGTGTATCGATTACAGATAGGTGAATAAGGTAGCTGTTCGAAACAAGTATCCCATTCCCTGTATTGATGACTTGTTTGATCAGTTACGGGGAGCTTCGGTGTTCTCTAAGATCTATTTGAGGTCAGGGTACCATCAGTTGAAGATTCGGGCGGAGGACGTTCCAAAAACTGCTTTTCGGACCAGGTATGGGCACTATGAATTCTTGGTTATGTTTTTTGGGCTTACAAATGTCCAGCTGCATTCATGGATTTGATGAACAGTGTATTCAAGCCCTACCTAGACTCATTCATAATAGTGTTCATTGATGACATCTTGGTGTACTCGAGGAGTAAGGAAGAGCATGAGAAGCATTTGAGAATTGCTATTGGAGTGTTGCGGGAGAAGGAATTGTATGCTAAATTCTCCAAGTGTGAATTTTGGTTATTTTCTGTGTCTTTCTCTGGGCATGTGATTTCGAAGGAGGGTATTATGGTGGATCCTCCGAAAATTTAGGCAGTCAAGGAATGGGCTAGGCCCACATTAGTGACTGAGATCCGTAGCTTTGTAGGTATGGCTAGCTACTATCGTCGATTTGTGAAAGGCCTTGCTTCTATTGCTTCACATATGACCTATTTAACTCAAAAAGAGGTACCGTTTCGGTGGTCCGACGAGTGTGAGGAGAGCTTCCAAAAACTCAGAACATTGTTAACTACCGCACCGTTTCTGGCATTGCCCTTTGAGGGAGAGGATTTTGTTGTTTATTATGATGCTTCACGTTCTGGTTTGGGTGTTGTTTTGATGCAGGAAAAGAAGGTGATTGCTTATGGTTCTCGGCAGTTGAAGGTGCATGAAAAGAACTATCCTACTTATGATCTAGAGTTGGCAGCGTGGTGTTTGCATTAAAAATCTGGAGGCACTACTTGTATGGTATCCATTGCGAAGTGTACACAGACCATCGCAGTTTGCAGCATGTGTTCACTCAGAACGATCTGAACTCTAGATAGCGGAGGTTGATGGAATTGCTGAAGGATTATGACATCACCATTTTGTATCACCCTGGTAAGGCAACCATGGAAGATGATGCACTGAGCCAAAAGTCGGGTAGTATGGGGAGTCTGGCTCGTTTAATTTCTTCTGAGTGTCCATTGTCTAGAGAGGTGCAGACTCTAGCTAATAGTTTTATGAGACTGGATATCTCTAACACAAGCAAGGTTTTGGCTTGTGTTGAGGCTCGGTCATCATTTTTAGAGCAGATTAAGGCTAAGCAGTTCGAAGATTCTAAGCTATGTACTATATGAGATAAGGTGTTGTGCGGTAAGGCCAAGGAGGCCGTGATTGATGAGGAGGGCGCGCTGCGAATCAAAGGGCGAGTGTGTGTGCCACGTGTGGACGACTTGATTAAGACCATTCTGGAAGAGGCTCATAGTTCGAGGTATTCTATCCACCCTGGGGTCACTAAAATGTATCGTGATTTGAGGCAACATTACTAGCGGACTAGGATGAAGCGGGATATTGTAGAGTTCGTTGTGCAGTGCCTAAATTTCCAACAGGTGAAGTATGAACATCAGAAACCTAAGGGTACATTGCTGAGAATGCCCAATCCTGAATAGAAGTGGGAAAGAATAGCCATGGATTTCCTAGTGGGTCTTCCAAGGACACAAGGGAAGTTTGACTCTATCTAGGTTATTGTTGACAGGTTGACTAAGTCTGCTCACTTTATTCCAGTAAAGATAACTTATGATGCAGAAAAGTTTGCTAAAGTTTACATTTGGGAGGTACTTAGACTCCACGGGGTTCCTATCTCCATCGTGTCCGACAGAGGTACCATGTTCACATCCAGGTTTTGGAAGTGTTTGCATGAGGAGTTGGGTATGAGGTTAGATCTTAGCACCGCCTTCCATCCTCAGACTGACTGACAGTCTGAGAGGACTATTCAGGTTCTGGAGGATATGCTGCGTGCGTGTGTGATAGACGTCGGTGGGCACTGGGATCAATTCTTGCCCTTAGCCGAATTTTCCTACAATAATAGCTATCAATCTAGTATTGATATGGCTCTGTTTGAGGCGTTGTATGGGAGGAGGTGTAGGTCTCCTATTGGGTGGTTCGATGTGTTTGAGGTGCGGCCTTGGGGTACTGATCTTCTGAGAGTCCCTAGAGAAGGTGAATGTGATCCAAGCCAAGCAGTTGGCAGCGCATAATAGGCAGAAAGAGTATGCCGACCGTAAGGTCTGAGATCTTAAGTTTGAGGAAGGGGAACAAGTGCTATTGAAGGTCTCACCCATGAAAGGTGTAATGAGGTTTGGGAAAAAGGGCAAGCTTAGCCCGAGGTTCATTGGTCCGTTTGAAATTCTCGAATGTGTGGGGGAGGTGGCATACAAGTTGGATTTACCTCCGGGATTATCGGGCGTTCATCCGGTGTTCCATGTGTCGATGTCGAAGAGATACCACGGTGATGGTTCCTATATTATTCGTTGGGATTCGATGTTGTTAGATGGAAATGTTACACCCCGTATCTTCGAAGAGCACTTATCAAATTTGAAACATAAGTACGTTGAGTTAGGGTTAAGTAAAACCACTTTGGAATACAAGGAGCAAGCATTATTAAGTATATTTAATATGTGAAGGATGTATATAAGGTATACCGGAAGGTTTTATAAGGAAATGAGTGGAAGAAATGGAGTAGTTCGACTTTGGAGAAAGGATGGGCCATGTTTTGTGTGAAAATGTTTGTCCAACCTGGGGGATGAATATCTCTCAGCATATGAAGTGTTTTAAGGTGAAATAAAATCCTAAAATAAAGTTAGTCGAGTCTAGTTTCCAACGCAACAAACCGCTCATCGATAGAACATCGGAGTAGAGAATTATGACCGTTGCAAGTTAAGCTGACAGAGCAGAAACGCGTGCTACAGTACTGCTACAGTGACCCCCCGGATTTGACCCTTATAAAAAGGGTAAGACCCTCTTTTTTAACCAAATGTTAGCCCAGAAATTTCTAGAAATTCAAGAGAGACAGAGGGAAACAAAGAGTAAGCAATTTTCATGTGACGGAGTATTAATCGAAGCTCGGATAAACGCATAGATGTGATTCTAGTATGGTTTTGCGGTGGATTCAAGGTAGATATTGAAGATATCTTTGTTTTAACAAGGATAAGGTATGAATCTCCTATTATTAATGTTAATTTTGGTTTATTTACGGAGATAAAGTCGTTAAATAATTGTATAGTGAGTTGTTTAGTTATGGAAGTTGGAAAACAGCGTGTGGGCTGTTTTATGGAATACTTTGATACGGGAAATGATATTATTGATGTTGGTATGGTTGTTGTTGTTGTTGGTTGCTGAATTGAGATTTCGGGCTAGGCATATAAACAGGGGAGATGCTGCCCGATTTGCGGCAGGATATAAAATAACTTAATTTGAAAACTTAGGACAAGTGTACAGTGATGAGTCTAACGTTAGTGTATTGCTCTCGAATGGAGATTTACGATCTCGGGCGGATAAGCGTAAATGGTTGGAAGTCGAACAGGTATGTTAAGGCTCGTCCCTTTTCTTTCAAAGGCATGATTCCTATGGTATGATTCCATAAGTGTTTCCATAACCTGCTTGATTTCAAAGCTAGATGTTTATGAGTCTTAAAGCTTCTTATGATGTTAAGAACGAGAATGTTTTTATGAGGATTACGTTGAGGATGATTTTATGCTTAAAGGTCTCAAATATGATTTCAACGATGATATGAAAATGTTAAGCTATTACATGATTTTCTCGATTTATTTCACTGTTGTTGATCTCACCTTATAAATTGTTCGTCCAAGGTGGGATAGAGCGATAGTTTTCATTTGAACTCCTATGCATGCCATGAGTATAATATATATATATATATATATGGCTATTTTGTGACATTACGGAGAGTTCTATTATTTCATTTTGATTATGCACTGCACTCATTTTCATTCTTCATGTATATGTAAGGCACAGTTGACAAGGGGTGTGTTGTGGCCTTTGTTGTGATGTGTGTATATATGGCACAGTTGACAGGGGTGTGTTGTTGCCTTTGTCGTGATGTGTGTATATATGGCACAGTTGACAGGGGGTGTGCTGTGGCCTTTGTTATGATCTGTATATATATGGCACAGTTGACAGGGGGTGACGCTGTGGCCTTTGTTATGATATGTATACATATGGAACAGTTGACAGGGGGTGACGCTGTGGCCTTTGTTGTGGTGTTTCTATGGATATATGTGTTTCTTTGATCTAGCTATATTGATGCATTTATTTTGCCCATTCATTGACATGTCTCAAATGTTTTCCAGGATTTTACGTATATGTCGATTTCATGCCTTACATACTCAGTACACTATTCGTACTGAACCCCTTTCTTCAGGGGCTGCGTTTCATGCCCGCAGGTATAGACACTCAGCTTGGTGATCCTCCGGCTTAGAACTTCTGCCCAGCCGCTTGGAGAGCTCCATTGTTCCGGAGCTTGAGTTATTTTGGTACAGATCCTTTTGACATAGACTTGGTTATACTCTTAGAGCTCTGTAGACATATGTGGGTTGTTTATATACGATTTGGTTAGCTATATCGATGTAGTTCGTTTGGAATGTCCCCGTGTATAGTGGCAGCCTTGTCGGCTTGCATATTTGTTATGTTTTGGTTAGTTGTGGCTTCTCAGGAGACAGGTTCTCCTTGATGTATGACATGATGAGTTCATAGCATGCTTTTATAGAATGCCATATTGTTTTCAGTTTCAGTCTGATGATATCTAGCAGGTCGTATACGGGTGCCCAGCTCGGGCACTAGTCATGGCTCATCGGTTTGGGTCGTGACAAAAGTGGTATCAGAGCAGTTCGTCCTAGGGATTGTCTACAGACCGTGTCTAGTAGAGTCTTGTTTATCGGTGTGTTGTGCACCACATCTATAAACAGGAAGCTACCGGACATTTAGGATGTCATATTTCTTTCTGATCATAGATCGTGCAGTAGAGCCAATGATAGGAAAGCTCGTTCTTGGTACAATTTTTGTTAAACTGCAGGATTGTATTGGAGAAGAGGACAAGTTCAGTTAATGGGAGCGTAAGTAAGGCTCCAAAGGGGGACATGAGACCCGTGTCATCCGTTGACTCAGGATCGAGGATGTCAAGAGGTATAAGAAAAAGCATCAGCTATTCTATTGAGACGGACCCATCGGAGGACGTGGTTCCAGTAGGAGGAGACCCAACTGGGAAATCATATGACAAAGACCCGTTTAAGGGTTCACAAGACTCCTGTGGACGAAGACGTAATTGAGGAAGTACAGAGTTTGGAACATTTAGGTTTTCCTTACATTTCAGCATTATGTTAGGCCAGACTAGTAGACGGTGGGAAGACAAGGATGGAGAGAACACTTCACTCTATAGCCCACCAGATCAGGCTAAGCACTGATCGGCTACAGGTATACGAGTTCTTATTGGAATTTCTTATGTGCATATGTAATTACTTCAGGGCAATACTGAATAGTGATGAGCGTAAATCCAAAGGGGCCAATAACCAAGCACTCATAATTAACGGCGACCAAGGTGTTTTCGCCACTATTGGGAATCTAGAAAATCTAGGATGAAGGGTAGTCATACACTTAGGTGAAAGGTGAATATTGAGGATTGAAACGGCCAAAATAATAATCTTGTAGTCGAAAGAGTAAGAGACCTTTTCTAATTCGGTGGGAGATGCGTTATGGGAATGTTTTGGAATCTGTTAAGACCTCAACTTGCTCTAGAATTATATGATGAAGGTCCCGCAGTAAGGTGGGTGCGATTATATCAGCACTAACACACCGGATCTTATCAGAGTTTCAAGGTTAAGCGTGCTTCAGTGAGAGAAATATTAGGATGGGTGACCCCCTGGGAAGTGTACTAAAGGTCCTATCAATTTAGACATAAGAGACGAATGAGAAGCTAGAGTAGCCTAATTGAAATTATAGTGTACGGAGTATTTGGAGACCTTAAGAGGTCGCGTAGGACGAGGCGGACTAGACCAGTGAAGAGAAAGAAGGTGCATCACAACTCTAGAACTAGGATGGGTTTGAGTAGCGTTTGGAAACACTTTGTAAGCGAGGCGTTAGAATACATATATATGAATGTGTATGATATCCCATATATGGCTGTATCAACGGGTATGTGTATCCCAGCAACCGGCGTTGCGGTATATTGAAGGCATTGATCGAACAGGGTGATAAAGTTCAAGTGACAATAGAACGTTACCAGGTAGGCTGATGTTATCTTCACCACAGGCTAGAACTGGAAAGTCCTAAGGTAATGACATCTGGAAAAAGGGGAAAGTGAGTATAAGGAAGGTAAGGAGATCAAAATGTTGAAAAAAGTGAAAGAGTAAGGAACATAAGAGAGTGAAGCCTCCAAGAGAGACGATGGGAAAATCACGGGACTCTTTGGGTAAAACTTTAAAGGTAGTCACGCGAATTGGATAAAGTGTGGTAGTATGGAAACAAAATAATAGTGACCACGATGAGGAATGTGTAGTAAGAGAAAGAATGGTTAGGCCTTGTGACGATGGTAAGAGATTTCCAGCCCTTGAAAGGAATGTAAAGGGATAAGTGCGTGGTCAAATCAACACGGTTGCCTCGGACATGGACAAGCTTTCCAAAAAGATGACTTAAGAATAGAACGGATTTGCGCATTTAAAGGAATATTTCATGAACTTCAGAGCCGATACTACAAATAACAAGAGAAGAAAGGTGCTCGAGGAGGAAGAAACCCAAGGAAGGTTAAGGATGAAAGTATGAAAGGTATACTAATGGGTTGGTCGAAGTAAGAGGAGAGCATTTAGGAGTAAAGTAACTCAAAATCTTTAACCATGGGAGTAAGAAGGATACTTTAACGAGTTGGCGGTACGAAACCGATTACTCATCGAGGAAAGAACGAGGATGATGAGTTGACACAATTGATTAGAAAATTAATGACATGGAATAAGAATTCATGTGAAGACCATGAAATTCGATCATAGAGGAAATGGAATGAAATGTAAGGAACGTGCATGGAAGACCACCCGGCCGTGGCATCAGAAAGATAGATAAAGGTTCGATGAACGAGGATAGAGAGAGTGTAAACTGTAAGAATTCTGTGCTAAGAGCAAAAGTAGTAGGACACTCGAAAAACTTGGATACACAGCTGCAACACAAATGCGTTGTTAAGAAAGATTATGAGTAAGTGAGCTAAGCGGGCAAAATGACTAGTAGTGGATGGAAGGGTATGGAAATATTGACAAAATGATGGTATAGGCATAAATGGAAGAAGAACTCAAGGTAAGAAGAATTTTAGATATGTTATAAGAAAAGTCGGTAGGAAAGACGAGGAGTAAGGTATAATCGAAGACTTCATAAATGACGTGGTGACTCTCGATGTTCCCATTAACTTGCGGGTCCAAAAGACCGTTAGTCATAAAAGATAGAGGTGCGAAAAGACGGAAAAGAAGGCATCAGAATTGGATCTAACCCTTATAAGTGTTCCAATTGAACACAAGAGTGTAACTAGCAAAAAGGATCAATAAGGCAGACCATACGATGACAAAACCCCGGCCCTAAGAAGATCGTGAAGGACGGCAGATAATTATCGAAGACGACGGTTACTCGAAGGCTATGGGCGTATAAGGACCTCCTTAATAAGGGGGCAAGAACATACTATACTTGAAAGGAGCTATGACGTTTCAAGCTCCAGAAAAGGAGATTTATTAGCTCAGGGCCAGAGTTCGAGGTGTATTGGCATATCGGGAAGGTAACAGAAAGAAGTAGAAACGAATTAACAATAAATGTACCATGAGGTAGACATAGGAAGAAAGTATGGAAGATAACTCAAGAGAGTACTTTACGCCAAGATGAACTACGATATTTTTAGACCATGATTTGAATCCCTCGTATAGGGAAAACAAATTGTGCCGTACTTAAGTATGCAATGACATGTCCTAAAGGGTAATGAAAAGAGCAAGAAAGGTCTCTAAGCTAAATTTAAAAAGGGTGTTAGAGAGGATGACGAACCCAAAGGACACTTGGGATGACAATGACAATTGTAATAAAAGGAACAACGATTGGTAGTTTGGAAATTTTTGAAGGAAAGAAAGAAGACTCTTCTATGAATGGAAATAAAAGAGTTCACCAGATATTATAAAATAGTTCATGGACCACTAATTATACTGAACGCATATGCTATGGAATTATATGAACCGTCAGCGTGAAGCTATGCCCAACTACAATTGTAAGAAGGACACACCGGAAAGCCAACAAGGAATAACGACTGACGAAACGATCGCCGATACAAGGAAATCGAAGATAAGTATACTTGCGTTGCAGGAGAGTCATAATAAAAGAATTGCCGTAGTACTATGCTTCTGGGATTGTATTGGTAGATGTGAAGGAAGGAATTAAAGAAAATGTTGTAGCAGGAGCTCGAAGATATTGCGAGCTATGAAATTAGTTGAACTCGGATTATAAGTTTGCCATAAGTGTAACTGGACTGCGAAGGATAATAAATGTTACGTATATATGTATTTCGGATAATGATATAACTGGCCTTAGAAAGGAACATAACCATTAGGTTCACTAGCGACACAGTTATGCTGGATAAACATTTGGAATGTAAGGGTAAAAGAGATGGCGACAAAGATGTAAGGATTAGAGAGCCTGACTAATGGACTACAAAAAGAAATTGGTACAGTGTATATCTAAGATCAACGGGTACAAAAAGGATAGCCCGAGATGGCACCAAAGGAGTAAACGCAAATAGGGCACCGCAGAGAGAGAAAGGTAGCTACCCACTAACAAGGAAACAAGGAGTGAAAAAAAAGAAGAGAAAAGAGTACTTACAGGACGATGAATAGTTATGGCACGACAAGTCAAGACTACCATAATGGAGAAAGAACAAGAGCGAGATTCTAGTTAATTTCCGATCATGTACATGAGGACAAAGAAGTGAAAGAAGATGACTGAAGGCAATAAAAGAGTTAAGACAGAATGAGAAGAGACTGACCCAAGTTATAGTTTAAGCAAATGGTAATCGGACCCTAAAGGAAAAATAATTGTTCTAACGAATCAAATATGGTGTTGTGGGTTGTAAACTACAACATTCAAGGACGAATGTTTTTAAGGGGGGAAGGATGTTACACCCCGTATCTTCGAAGAGCACTTATCAAATTTGAAACATAAGTACGTTGAGTTAGGGTTAAGTAAAACCACTTTGGAATACAAGGAGCAAGCATTATTAAGTATATTTAATAAGTGAAGGATGTATATAAGGTATACCGGAAGGTTTTATAAGGAAAGGAGTGGAAGAAATGGAGTAGTACGACTTTGGAGAAAGGATGGGTAATGTTTTGTGTGAAAATTTTGGTCCAACTTGGGGGACGAATATCTCTCAGCATATGAAGTGTTTTAAGGTGAAATAAAATCCTAAAATGAAGTTCGTCGAGTCTAGTTTCAAACGCAACAAACCTCTCTTCGATAGAACATCGGAGTAGAGAATTATGGACGTTTTAAGTTCAGCTGACAGAGCAGAAAAGCGAGCTACAGTACTGCTACAGTACCGACCTGTTACAGTGCTGCTACAGTGAACCCGACCCGGATATGACCCGAATTTGACCCTTATAAAAAGGGTAAGACCCTCTTTTTTCACCAGATTTTAGCCCAGAAATTTCTAGAAATTGAAGAGAGAGAGAGGGAAACAAAGAGTAAGCAATTTTCATGTGACGGAGTATTAATCGAAGCTCGGATAAACGCATAGATGTGATTCTAGTATCGTTTTGCGGTGGATTCAAGGTAGATATTGAAGATATCTCTGTTTTAACAAGGATAAGGTATGAATCTCCTATTATTAATGTTAATTTTGGTTTATTTACGGAGATAAAGTCGTTAAATAATTATATAGTGAGTTGTTTAGTTATGGAAGTTGAAAAACAGAGTGTGGGCTGTTTTATGGAATACTTTGATATGGGAAATGATATTATTGATGTTGGTATGGTTGTTGTTGTTTTTGGTTGCTGAATTGATATTTCGGGCTAGGCATATAAACAGGGGAGATGCTGCCCGATTTGCGGCAGGATATAAAATAGTTTAATTTGAAAACTTAGGACAAGTGTACAGTGATGAGTCTAACGTTAGTGTATTGCTCTCGAATGTAGATTTACGATCTCGGGCGGATAAGCGTAACTAGTAGGAAGTCGAACAGGTATGTTAAGGCTCATCCCTTTTCTTTCAAAGGCATGATTCCTATGGTATGATTCCATAAGTGTTTCCATAACCTCCTTGATTTCAAAGCTAAAAGTTTATGACTCTTAAAGATTCTTATGATGTAAAGAACGAGAATGTTTTATGAGGATTACGTTGAGGATGATTTTATGCTTAAAGGTCTCAAATATAATTTCAACGGTGGTATGAAAATGTTAAGCTATTACATGATTTTCTCGATTTATTTCATTGTTGTTGATCTCACCTTATAAATTGTTCCTCCAAGGTGGGATAGAGCGATAGTTTTCATTTGAACTCCTATGCATGCCATGAGTATAATATATATATATATATGGCTATTTTGTGACATTACGGAGAGCTCTATTATTTCATTTTGATTATGCACTGCACTCATTTTCATTCTTCATGTATATGTAAGGCACAGTTGACAGGGGGTGTGTTGTGGCCTTTGTTGTGATGTGTGTATATATGGCACAGTTGACAGGGGTGTGCTGTGGCCTTTGTCGTGATGTGTGTATATATGGCACAGTTGACAGGAGGTGTGCCGTGGCCTTTGTTATGATCTTTATATTTATGGCACAGTTGACAGGGGGTGACGCTGTGGCCTTTGTTATGATGTGTATACATATGGCACAGTTGACAGGGGGTGACGTTGTGGCCTTTGTTATGGTATTTCTATGGATATATGTGTTTCTTTGATATAGCTATACTGATGCATTTATTTTGCCCATTTGTTGACATGTCTCAAATGTTTTCCAGGATTTTACGTATATGTCGATTTCATGCCTTACATACTCAGTACACTATTCGTACTGACCCCCTTTCTTTGGGGGCTGCGTTTCATGCCCGCAGGTACGGACACTAAGTTTGGTGATCCTCCGGCTTAGGACTTCTGCCCAGCCGCTTGGAGAGCTACCTTGTTCTGGAGCTTGAGTTATTTTGGTACAGATCCTTTTGGCATAGACTTGGTTATACTCTTAGAGGTCTGTAGACATATGTGGGTTGTGTATATACGATTTGGTTAGCTATATCTATGTAGTTCGTTTGGGATGTCCCCGTGTATAATGGCAGCCTTGTCGGCTTGCATATTTGTTATGTTTTGGTTAGCTGTGGCTTCTCAGGAGAAAAGTTCTCCTTGATGTATGACATGATGAGTTCATAGCATGCTTTTATAGAATGCCATATTGTTTTCTGTTTCAGTCTGATGATATCTAGCAGGTCGTATACGGGTGCCCAGCTAGGGCACTAGTCATGGCTTATCGGTTTGGGTCGTGACAGGAAATCTGTCATATGAGAAATATCCCATTGCTATCCTAGACAGGGATGTCCGCAAGTTGAGGTCCAAGGAAATAGCCTCTATAAAAGTTCAGTGGAAGAATCGAATAGTGGAAGAAGCCACTTAGGAAACAGAGGCGGACATGCGTACTAGATACCCTCAGCTTTTCGCCGAATCTGGTAACTCCTCCCTAGATTCTCATTCTTGTCTGTTCGGGGACGAACGGTGTCTTAATTGGTATCTGATGTAACGACCCTTCCGGTTGTTTTGGAAATTTACGACTCCATTGGAAATTCCGAGGCCGCGGTTTGGTTCGTAGGTCATTCTTTTGTATGTATGCGTGTTACGGTTTGTGTTTTAAGGCCTTGGATCAAATGTGGTGTGGTAGGGGGAAAACTGGAGAGAAAATGACCACACTGCCCAAAATGGACCGCTACAGCGGTGGGTTTACCGCTGCAGCGGTACCACTGTAGCGGTGCCTCGACCGCTTCCAGTTGCCAACCATTTCTTTGGTGGCCACTGTGGCGGATGGTTTACCGCTATGGCGGTACCGCTATAGCGGTGAATCGACCACCGTAGCGGTCAGTCGGTAAAGTGAGGGACCGCTATAGCGGTCACTACCGCTGCAGCGGCGTAGCGACCGCCGGAGCGGTCGACGGGAGGCAGAATGCGAGTTCTTAATGCCTTAGTCTTATTTTCTCATTCATAACACCGCAACACACTTCTCACCAAATACTTAGAGAGAAATTCCACGCTAGGGCAAGACAATCATTTGAGGTAAGTTTCAGTGCTTCCATTCTATCATTCCTTTCCCCTTTATGATTATAATCATCCTCATAGGTCTTTAATGGTGGAATTGAATTAGAAACCCTAGAATAGTAATAGAACTTCTAAACTTGTTGGGTTATGATTATTATCACTTAGTTATCATCTAAATGTGTTGGGTAGTTTTTCTGGATCGTAAATTGAACATTTAGAGACATAAGCTAAGTGATTGGAGACCTAGGGTTATATAAAAATGGTGTCTTGCCATAGAAAACTGCTCGTAACGAGAATATTGATGAATGTTGTTATAAATTGATGATTTATGATTACTAAGAGTCTATATAGGTTGTTTATCACCTAGAAAATCATCCAACCCTTGGAATGGGGTAAGGGAAGGATATTCTTGCATTGGAACTTGTGATAGAGTATTATAACTCATTGGGTTTCCTATTTCTAAGATTTGAGCGTTCTGAGGCTTTGAGGAAAGGAAAGGCTGTAGCAGAGTGACTTGCATTGTTCCAACTCTGCTTTGAGGTAGGTTATGGTTTACTTGAGTTGGACTTTGGTTAGTCGAATGTACGTTTGTGATTTCATTAGGAGAAAGCATGTCTAGTATTCATTACATGATATTGTATGGTTGAGCTACGTGTTGTGATTGAATGTTGTGTAGGCTTCGTGCCATTATTCCTGTGTGATTTAATCTGCAGTGGTTGTATTGTGAGGAGAAGTTAATATAGTTTTCTCGAGGGTATTGGGACATGAAATGATAACGTGAATATGAATATTGAGAAGGTAAGAAACACTATTCTGTAAAAGGTATGACAAGGCACATATGTGGCCTAGTTTATGGGCTCGTGGTATGAGGTTAGTTCCGGAAACGAGAGGTTTGTTGTTATATCTCGCGTCCGAGGTTCGTTCCGGAGCGGAGGTTGTGCTCGGGTCCGAGAGGTGTTCCGGAACGAGTGGTACATGGACACCATGGGTCCCCTGCAGGTCATGACTACTGAGCTATGACATTAGATAGCATGTGTGTACAGCGAGTGGGGGTATAGTGTACTTTTATCTCCGTGTAGTTAACGTGTTTGTGATTTTTGGCAATTCGGTGATTTGTTGTGTTCATCTGTGGTTGACTTGATTTGATGTATTAATATTCGTGTATGATTGACTGGCTTGTTTATTTTAGTGATTTCATATGATATGCATGATACTAATCTTAGTCGGCCTATGATGCTTACAGGTACATAGTGTTTGTACTAATACTACCTTGCTGCTTTCTTTGAGTGCAGATTTTTATATAGAGACCGCTACTCATCCTCACATCTAGCGTGGAGGATATTTGCTGACAAATTTTGGGGTGAGCTCCTTCTCATGCAAGGCCGCCCGAAGATCTTCTACTTATGATGTCTTTTCTTATTCTGGACATTATGGATATTTATTAGATAGATTTCAATTCTTAGACGTATTTTTGGCTTAGAGTCTTCTACGATGACTTTCGAATTTTGGGGAATTTGTAATAGTTAGACTTTCGCACTTGTTTCTATTATTTTATGGCATGACTTACCCAGTTTATTTGATGCATGATTGAGTTTATTTGTTGACTTGCTTAATATAAAATCATACTTGAATGAATAGAGATCTTGTATGTTAGTTCGCCCATTAGGATTTAGATGGGTACCGGTCATGACGGGTTGGGTCTTGACACTTCTCTCCTCTCTGTCCGCCAAAAATGGCAAAAATGTAAAGTTAACAGAGAAATCGCATCTTTTTCATGTCTATTATGGTGAAACAGTTAATGTTCCTAATTGATTTCACGAAAACAATCCCAAACATGGTAATAAATCACCTCTTTGCTCTATTGTTTTATTATTCAAGTTAAATATGTGATTTGTGTGCTTTATTATTGTACCTTGCTTGAGCTTTATTGGTTGAACAAGAATGGATCAGATCGAGTTGAACAAGACTCAAATTTGACCATTCATTGTTGATTCGAGTTAATCTGGGCCGTAGGAAGGCTTACAAAGGATAATTTGGGGTGAGTTTGGTTTGTCCCACATCGTGTGTTTAACTCCTTGAATGAGCTTTGAGGTTTATAGAACCCCAACACTCTCACCAATTAGAGGTTTTTGGAAGTTTAAATAGTTCTTGGTAACCTCAGAGCCATGATTTGAGCATTAAAACTCAAAGCATAGGCTCACAGTAAAATTTTAAAAAGATTTGGCTTTGTTCTAAGGTTTGAGTCTTCTTTAGTTCTGAAATATTTGTGCTTTCTTTCTTTTCTATGGGGTTTCTGTAGGGGCTTTGGAAGCACAAAGGCTCCAAGTTCAACTCTTAACTGTTTCATGAGAATATTTCCCTAATTCTGAGAGATAAAAGGTTAAGGTGAGATAAAAAGAATGGCAAATCAGTGTTCTAGTTTGTCAAAGTCCTCTAGAATAAGCTATCTGTGTAGTGTCATGGTCATAACTAGAATTAGACATAAGAGAAGAGTTGTTTGACCCTCGGGAGTTTAAGTACATATGTTTGTTTTTTCTGTCTTTGCTTCTTTGTACATCACTTAGTCCATAAAATAAAAAGTCACATGTTTGGGGGCTGCATTAAAATAGAGGATTAACTACCTAACCTTTAGTTGGACCCCTGGTGGTGTCATTTGGTTTGGGATAGAGGGTGGAGAAGGGGAGTTTGTTCATGGAGAGTAAAGGGTGAGCTTAGATATGACTTGGAGGTGATGACCAGTGGAGCCTTTGCTCCACTTTTACTAAAAGGAAAGATCAGGAAAGGGTGGGGGGGGGGGGGTAGTGACTTCACCCTGCACTGTCTTTTCTTCAGGACCTGGGACCTCTCTTCTCTTTCTAAAACTCATTTCCTATAACCATGGGATTTACCAGAGGTTCTTATATGACTATCCAAACACTAATTCTGAATAATAAGAACTATTAATGAAATCACTGATTCCCAAGTACTAGTATGGCCCATCATGAGAACACTTCTCAATTAACTATCTTCTTGACATGTTTGAAATTGTCTGAAAACTCATATAGATTCCTAAGTGTTAGGTTCCATGACCTTGTTCTAAGGTTCTAGGGATGCTCTACAGATCCATCTATTTGGTTTGTGTGTTTTCTTTCTTTGGAATCACTGTGCTGTGATATATTAGGTATCCTTTATTTAAAACATATGAAGTTTGTGTGTGACAACCTACCCATGAGATGTGTTTGTCTGTTCCTGATGTCTGATGGCACTAAATTGTTGCATAAATGATAGTTTTGATCCTTATTCCTGTAGAATATTGATACACTGAATGATATGGTAAAATCATAATATGCAATGGTTCCTGGTCCTGATAATGAACATGGTGGAAAGGGGGGATGTTGAGTATTAATTAATTAAGATAAAAGATTAGTATGATGTGGTTAATCCGTGACAGTACCCCTTGTGATAAATATGATTTCTGACTGCTAAAATGGGTCTAAATGATTTTTATTAATCAATAAAGTGAACTGGAGAAGTCTCTTGGCACTTTATTTGGTCTGAACTAGGACTCTATGATGTCAGAGTTCCTTAATAGCTTTAAGCATGTAATTAAGGTCTAAGGTAGGCTAACATAAGACATTGATATGACATTTGTGCTAATGGTGTCTCACTAAAACCAATCACTTAGCCTTAAAGGATCAAGAAGTGCAAAAAGGGAGCTTGGTATGAAATCTGTCTAGATCTTTCTTTGCTAAACTGTCTGCATCATTTTAAGTGTTAGGGTTCAAACGATAATGTTTGTGGTGGTCATGATTAAGAATGAGATTGAGGGTGGTGTTTGGCTCTCTCTCTAGGGTAAAAATATGTAGTGTTTGTCCTTGTCTTGTACTGTTATGTCAAATCAGGCTTAAAGTGAGATGTGCAGACCTATTTTGAACTTTGTCATTATCAAAAAGGGATTAAAAGTCATACCATAATTAGAATTCTAGGCTAAATAACTAAAAGTACTTATGTGAGTCCATGTTAGTTAAGTGTTTGGTTGGGAATTGATTCAATAATGATGTTTGTGGGGATATAAGTGTTCATGGGCAAGCTATGATCCACTTGACAATAGAAAAGCCTTTTTAAAAGGCATCTTAGAGAGGGGATTGGGAAGAACCAAGTCCAACTTGGTTCATAATGCCTTCCTCCAAATAAAAGATACCATGGCATACTCTATAAGTCTATGGAGGTGTGTTTGCCATATGAATACATTTGACTCTACAATCTTGTCATAGAGTCCAGTTATGCCAAAAGTCTTAAAGGAAGATTAGATAAAGTATTTAGAAGATCACCATCAACCCAAGTCTGTTTGATCACATGTCCACATGAGATGTGTCTGAATCTTGAGTACATTTAAATGAAGTTGACACTAGTCCTAGTTAATATGTGTGATTTTCTCATGCCCAAAGTCTGAAAGAAAGAAAAAGCGAAAGTGTAAGTCAAAGTCACTAACCTGGATTTATGCCTAAGTCATTAAATTCTTGCATGATCTTATTTAGAGCAAGCTAATTCAAGGCTCAAGAGGAAAATCTGCTTGTCTTGTCCTTTTTTTTTTTTTTTGAAATCTTTAAGTCCTGGCCTGGGCCTTAACACTTGGTCCATGTGTTTAGTGGCCATTACTTGACTGTTTGCCTTATAGTAATCTCCATGACTTGGCTAGATAGAGCCTACAATATGACATGACCTGCTGGATATTCAGGCTAGTATATAATGATTTTGTGAGGATTAGAATGACTTAATGAACCCTCTAACAATAAATTGACTCGCGTTAAAACTCAATTCAAAAGAATGTGGGAATCACTCTTAAATATGCTTAGATTGACATATTCCTGTCTTACTGCCATCATTAGTTGTTTGTTGTCTTTTCTGAATACACTATGTCCTGCAATAGCTAGTTAGATTCAAAGAGGCCTAGTTATATTTAGTTTAGCCATGCTTGTCTAGATTCCCAATTGGTTTTATTGCATTATAATGTGATCCTGCTCAAGCCCTTTTGTAAATAAAATGAGTGCTCTGGTTCAGATGTGTATGAGGTCTCCATATGTATTTTTGTTGGTTTCCATTATGTGAATTGCCTTGGGCTCTCCCATGAATATGGAGGCTTGCAGCTAGCTTCCATCTGCTCCATGTCTACTTAATTCAAGACTGTTTTGAACTATGCCACCTCCATGCTCCTACCTATGTTGTGATTGTTTGGTTCAGCCTAAATTTGGTCACATTGTGTCTATATATGCTATTTCATCCCCGTCTGAGTCATATTCAGTTGTCTTTGTCTTGGTATATTAGAGCATTACATCTGCTTGGACCACTAATCTCTTCTCTTCATACTCTTCACCTGTTCCTATTAGTTTATGGCAATCCAATAACTGTTGTGCATTAGACTTGTTTTATTTATTCCAAGCCTGTATGTGGATATGTAAGTTTGTGTCCTCCATGGATGTATTGGTTGGGAGAACAAAGCAATTTAGGGGGGGGGGGGGGGGTCTAAGCCTTCCCCTGGTGACCAGCCATGCTGGAAGTTCATGAAACCTCTTGGAACTTGTGCAACATCAGGAATACGGATGGCGATGACTTTTCCTCCCCACCACCCAAGTCTTCTCCAATAAATTCTAAAGGTACGGAAGTGCATATGCATACTACATGGACTTGTGAATAAATAGGATAATATGTATATATGTGTGCACAGCTATGTATGTGATAAGATCAGTAAAATATTAAACTAACCGGGGTCTTTGTTTCTTTCCTTTTTCATTGCATGGTTATTTGGGTCGAGGTCCAGCTACCCTATTGGGCCTTTGGCCCAATAGGAAAGCTCTTTCGAAATTATTGAGTCCGAGAAAAAGAAAGGGGAGCTAGTATATATTGAAGGCCCAATCATTTATGAAAATGACATGAGGGCCCAACCATGGGTAAAAATGGTCAACTAGGGGTTTGGTACACCCCTAGTCTATCCTTCTACGTCATTTACGCTATTCCAACTTTCCTTAAATGTTGTATTGTATTCCTACTTGTAAAAAAACCACATTATTATTGGAATCGGTTATGGTGCATCTTAGGCAAACGGTCATACACCGTTTAGTTGACTCTAGATCCTTAAAATAATTTTTTTAAACCTGGATTATGCGTACTGATTTTTTAATTTAAATAGGGATTAAGCACGATTTCAATGAGTTAAACAAAGAGATTTTTTAGGTCAAAATGGCATGATATTTCACTCAAAACAAAAGAGAGGACACAAGTTGAACAATTTCTTTCAAGGTAGACAGGTTTTTCTGGGTCTAAATTGGCAAAAAATGTAGTATTTGTGCCAGAGCCCGCATGACTTTTTCATTTTAGAAACAGACGGTTAAAATATTTTGGGCCGGAGCCCACATGACTTTTTTCTTTTAGAAACAGACGGTTAAAGTATTTTGGCCTAGAGCCCCCATGACTTTTAGAAATAGGCGGTTAATAAAAATGGAATAAACCTCAAAACTAGATTTTTTTAAAATAAGGAAAATGGATCTGGGCCTTACCCAGAAAAAACTGCAAACTCCTTTTATAAAAGAAAACTCATTTTTGCTCTAAAAGCCCAATTTATTTTCAAAAGAATGTAATTCAATATATCTAAATTCATGAAAACCCCTTTATAAACTGTAAATGGCCAAAACGTATCCGTAATAATAAAAGTTTTAAGGGAGACATTCTAAAAGTATTGTAAGTTGACTTGAGCCAAATATGAGTTAAGCTGAATGGAGTTATATTCGCTTGTTATTAAAAAGATAACAATTTTTATACTCTTTATAAATAACATATAGCATGAATGGAGTTATATTCGCTTGTTATTAAAAAGATAACAATTTTCATACTCTTTATAAACAACATATATAAAAGGAAATTATTTATCCGGACATTACAAGTCCAAACCTAAATACCCTATATGTAAAGGGGATATATTCAACTCTTTTCAAAATTGATATGCAAATGACAGATGTTATAAATGCGGGAATAAACACTAAATAAACAGTTCATGCAAATACTCATACATTGGAATTCGAAGCTCGACCGTATAGTACAGATCCTTAATACTAGGGTGTATAACACCTTCCCTAGGGGATCACCAGAACCCTTACCTAGAACTTTGGATTAAGAAGGATTTTTCACGGTGTATGAATAAATCCTTCAAAACTGGTTTTCCTAATTTTCTAAAAATTAAGTGGCGACTCTTTTAAAACAAAGTCCGAAAGAGCACCAATGAGTTCGAAGTAGCTTTCCAAACGCTAACCCCGCCCGCAAAATGCGAACCTTTACAGCGGGTTTTATGATAGAAATGCATATTTTGTTTGTGTTTGGGGGATCCCAGGTGAGTTTCGTGTGTTGGATTGGGAATTAGAGAAACCAGATTTTTCTGGTTTCAGCTGAATCTAGTTTCCTTCTTCGCGATGCGAAGAAGGCCTCACATTCTTGAGGAAGGGGGACCAGGGGGGTCGCATTCCCGAGCTCGGGCTCGCTTTCGCAAAGAAGAATCTTGGGATGGGCCGGGTCAAGCCTGAGCATAGCATTCGTGAGCCTGTCTCGTGTTCACGAAGAAGGAAAGGGTTGAAACAGTTATTAATTCCCAACTTCGAATCAAAACCCCATTTTCACATAACTCAAATTCTAGAGCTTGGTTTTGGGAGAAAATAATTGTGAAGTTAAAGATTCATTGTTGAGGTAAGATTCTAACCATTATTTCATCATTTCCACTTGATTCCTTCCATTAATTAGTAATTTATTTCATGCTTTTGGGTTAGAAATTTTGGGGTTTTACCCCTAACTTAAGATTTGAGTTTTCTTGAAGAGGTCAATCCATGGTTAGTATTAGGTGATTTTATGGGTTTAGCTTATTTAAACCATGGGTAAGGTAGACTTAAGTTGAATTTCCAGAATTCGGGTCCAAAAAGTCTTACGACATCCAGATTCTTTATATGAAATTATGGGTGTTGTTAGACTCGTGTATTTACATGGAACTCATTAATGATAGAGTTGGAGCGAATTAAGGCTTATCGAAAAGGAAAGGAAATATCTTGAAGGGTTCAGTGGCATGTGCTCGGCTTTCAAGGGTATGAGCTATATTAGCCAAAGTTGAACTTGCTGATAATGTGGTTCCAATTTATATTCATATTTCTATACCTGATGAAACTATAAAAAATGATCATTCTTGAAACTGATTTACTACTATGAAAAGACATGAGAATTGTTTATCTTTCTGTACTCTTTGATATTATTGGTTATGATACAAATTCATGCTCCATTCCTTCATACTTACATACATTTGAGATGAATCCTTAAATTAAGCAAATGTATGGTCTGATGAGGCCGGAAAAGAGGCAAGAATGGTGCTTTCGTAGCCTGAGGGGAAATGATTCCGGTTTTTAAGGAATGGTTTGATATGTGGAAGTGTGTTATGATATGGTTTGATATAAGGAAATATGTTATGGTATGAGATTATGCTCAACCTCCGAGGGATTATGCCAGACAGTAGTGAGCAGTAGATGGACCCCGCGTGTCCCCCATGGGTCATGGATCTGTGGCAAAGCCCTTAGCATGTGTATACCAGGTTTGGTTCTTGCTAGCTACATTACATGTCACTCGCATTCCTATCATTCTTATTTGATTGTGTTGGTTTCATAATTGTTGCAAGCTGTGCGTCCACTAAACAATGTATGGAGGGACCTGACTGTATACCGGTTCCTTTATGCAGTGCAGTAATAGAGTTAACACAAGATCTTACCGTGAAAAACTCTTTTCTCAAGGGATTAAAATCCACGACCTACCCAATAGGATTTCAACTCCACTACACAAGCAAATTCAGGTTACGACTCTATCGTAAGCTAGGAATTAACCTCCATAATCCCTCACCCTTACAATAACGCTTATGTAACCTAGGAACTAACCCCGTAGTCCCTCCACCCTTGCAATACTGCGATTGCAAGCATCTCCACTTGATACATCTAGACTACCTCTAGCCTAGTGTACCACCCAAAAGCTTGCAGAACCACACTTCCAGCAAGTACACTTTGAGACTTTTAGATACCACCTACAAAAAACTTCTTAACACGGAAGAGTAGGTTTACAATTTAAGCACAAATGAACAAAGATTTACAACATCCTAAAGAACATAGACTAAATCTTGTATTTGGATCAGGTTCTTCAATTTGTAGGTGACTTTGTTCTTGAGAGATCTTGAGAACTTATGTCAACAGCTTGGCACTATTTTAGATTAGGTTGTCAATTCTACTCAATATGTTGCCATCATGTTGTATATATAGCGGAAGCATATGGTTTGGATAGAGATCACTCATTCATTTTGACCTAAAGCGTGGGCCAACTCAACTGTTGTACTTGTGTAGTGACTAGCTCGACTTTACAGCTGTCTCCCCTTACCATGCAGGGTGCACAGAGAGCATATCACAAACCAGGTGTCTATTTGGTTTTAAAATAGTTTGACAATCATCATAACGCGGATGCACTTGGAACTATCAATTTCTCCTTTTTTGATGATGACAAGCTCATAGGATGTTCCCCTGAGTTCAGCATATAATGTTCCACCTGAGTTCAGCATTCCCTTTAATTCAACATTGTCTTCCCCCTATTGACATCATCAGAAAGATAACAAACACAGACATGTGTAATGGCAGGATGAAGTAATTATCCAAAGAGGTAGTCCATATAATACAAACATGATAATTAAAAAGCTAAAACATCATGTCAGATGCAGAGAGGACTGGAGGTAGCCAGAGGGGACTTTAGGGCTCAAAGGACTGAAATATAGAGGACATAACATGGAGAAGAGCTAGGGAGCATGAGATAAGGGACTTGTGTACTAGCAGCTTGTTGATTCTCGATCAATTGATCACAAAGTCCATCCTCCTTCTCCTTTAAGCGAGCATGTTTAGCTTGGAGCTCAGCATTTGCACGGACAAGTTCACTGCTAGGACCAGGTTCGTGTGTCTGTCCAACCAATTCAGCTCTCAGATTGTCATTTTCAGCTTTAAGCCTGCTGATTTTAGTGGTCGTTTGCTGCTGTGTTTTGATAAGGTCCTAGATAACATAGCGGCTCCCCATACCTTCCTTTTTGGGTATGCCTTCACATTCTTCCAAGATCCCTAGAGTGATCACCTACTCACTTGTTCCCCCTTCGCATTCTTCCAAGATCCCTAGAGTGGTCATCTGCTTCATTGTTTCCACTGCTGAAATTCGACAATCTCTAGAGGCTTTTTCATGCCATGTTTTTCAGATATGTCTGAGTTAAATATTCTGCCAATCAGCACCTTTGATTCCTCAAAGAGACTTGCTTTTCATCATTCAAGTCATGTATCTTGCTCTACTTCTTAGAGGAATAGGGCTGCTCGCTTGCTTTTCTTCCTTTACCATTTAGGAGGTCAACCCATGCTCTTCTCCTTATCAAAATCTATTTCAAGAATGAAGTTGTTAGACTCACTTGCCTTCTTAGAGAAAGGTTCTTTTAAGAGCATAGCCACAAGGATACTATCTTTTAATGCCCTAGAGGGGTCTGAAATTTTAATTGAGGCAGAAGTGGTCTGACCAATGAATGATTCAAACACTCCTGAGGTTTAGAGAGCAGGTCCCTTTTGCACATTTCTTATTTTACTTCTTTCCCCTTTAACCTTTTCATCATCCCTCGCAGCCTACAGGGCATCAACACACCCAGCCACAATTTCCACTTCACTTTGCCAAGTTATCATCTTTATTTAAGACAGAGTCCTCTATGTCTTTATCCTAACTGAAGGAGATGGGGTTACCTGAAATTTCCGCTGCAACTTCATTTTCCTTAATAGTATTGGTACTTTAAAAGTCACCCATGCCCTCACAACTCGACTTTTCAGCAACAGAACTTTGGACCTTAGTAGTTACACATTCAGAATCCCTTATTTTGCTAGATACCTCTGCTTCATCATCCTTTGCATTAATTATCTCAGTGGTTCGGAGGAATTTAGAAGCAGAGGGTGTTTCGACCGCTCTTCGTCAGAATCTAGTTTACCAAATGGAACGCGATTTAAGGATTGTTATACGGATTTTTCATGAGTTTGGTCATTTTAGTGTAGAGGATTTTGGTGACTGTGGTTCTAACGGGGATGCATTCTCAAAGAGTGGGGAAGAACTATTCATGTCTGGGACAGCTTGAGAGGCAGATTCGTTTGATAGACATGATCGATAAGGGCAACACTTTGTGAGAAGAGAAGGGATCACCAAAGTTTTCTTGCAAACCAGTTCGGTTCAGGAGAAGATGCAACATTAAGGCGAGAGGAGTTTCAATGACATGGCATTTTATAAATTTAGCTCATATAAGCATTAGAAAGACTACTAACCTGCGTCATAGGGACCAGGTCCCTTTGTTTTTGCTTCACTAAGCATCCATGAAGAAATAACTTCGCCGTGAGTTTTCTGAACCTCGTAGCATTTTCTTCAGCAGCAAGCAGATTCAATATAATAGGAGAGTTTTTTTCAAAAGTGCACACTCCCCTCAGAGTTCCTTGAGTGAGATGACATTCTTCAAGTTTTTCAAAAGGATTTTGAGCAACAGCACTTCAAATACTACCTTTTGACTGTCTTTTTCTCACTCAAGTCTCTAAACTGAACCAATGGCTCGGCTTGGGAACCCTTATTAGATCGGGTCCCTTAGGTTGATGACCAGTAAAGCTTGAGCTTCCTTCTTCTAAACCAGGTACGTCTTTCTTTTTCTAATACGGACTAGGTGCCTCCTCTCTTGACCTTTGTTTGGCAGCATCTTCATTTTGATGATGATTGAGAGTGTTGATCTTTTGGTTTTACATTCTTGTGTACCTTTATGCCCCACCTGATCTCTTTTTGTTATATCTTGCCTTCCATAGATCGTATTCTTCATCTCTTTGATCTGGATATTTAGTAAACAATTTTCCTTGGTAACTTCTTCCACTTGTTCTTGTAGATCTACGATGCTGACGACCATATCATAACTCTCTTGCTCGGCACTATCAAGCTTCTTAGTTAACTCCTTCTGTTCTTTAGCGAGTCCATAAAGCTCACTTATCAATCATTTTACCATTGAGATCAACCTTTTGTGAGAGTGACCTTCCAGTTCTTCCTGATCTTTAAGAGGATCTGCCTCTTTTTTGTTGGCTTCATCATAGGTCCTAAATTATTTTAGGAGGCAGATATTCAAGTTACTCATTGAGGCTTGATGATTGACTCCACCCTTAGGTGTATTACTTGAGTCAACTTCATATTCAGATTCACTCATTGAATCTCTCTATGCAATTGGGGCCTCTTTCATCAGTTTCTCAGCTGCCCTTCTCTGCGTAACCCTTTTTTACAGATGTCTGACCTCCTGTAGTTGTCTCATTGGAGTTATCATTGAGATCTTTGTTGTTACTCCGTCTCTTCAAAGTTTCAGCATTTTTCCAAATGATTTTTTGAAATCTGTGAGTGAGATATGCAATTTCTAAATCATCATTGCTTAACTCACTTCTACTCTCATTATCAAGACTATTTCTTCTTTCTGGATCTTGAGTGGTCTCACCATCCTTCATCTTAAGAGACCCAAGCTTTGTGATGATTTTGTTTATTCCAACACATGTACGTTTAAGAGCTTCCTATATTTCCTTTGCTGTTTTACAGAAAGAAACCAGATTGCGTTCTTTTGATCCAAGGCTTCGCCGAAGGATGTGCTTAGCTCTCTGGTCTTATCGCAGAGGGTGGCTTTGGTGAGCAAAAGCACAAGAACCATCACAAATGATGCTCCACAGTTCTGGATCTTCAGTAGTGATGAAAGTTTCCATTCTAGCCTTCCACCAATGATAGTGTTCTGCACTGAATCTTGGAGGACTTGTGATGCACTCTCCATTCATTTGGTTTAGTGAACTGGCCATAATGAAGATCCTTTCTAGGTGTTACCCTTTTAGAAAGAACCCTCTCTGATACCAATTGTTGTAGGCCATGCGTCCGCTAAACAATGTATGGAGGGACCTGGCTGTGTACCAGTTCCCTTATGCAGTGCAGTAAGAGAGTCAACATAAGATTTTACCGTGGAAAACTCCTTGCTCAAGGGATTAAAAACCGCGACCTACCCCAGTAGGATTTCAACTCCACTACATGAGCAACTTCATGTTACAACTCTATCGTAGGCTAGGAGCTAACTCCCGTAATCCCTCTCCCTTATAATAAGGCTTATGTAACATAGGAACTAACCCTGTAGTCCCTCCGCCCTTGCAATACTCCGATTGTAAGAGCCTCTACTTGACTAACTCTAGCCAAGGACCACTAATACACTTAGACTAACTCTATCCTAGTGTACCACTCAAAAGCTTGCGGAACCACACTCTTAGCAAGTACACTTTGAGACTTTTAGCTACCAGTTACAAACAACTTCTTAACACAGAAGAGTAGGTTTACAATATAAGCATAAATGAACAAAGATTTACAACAACCTAAAGAACATAGACTAAATCTTGTATCTGGATCAAGTTATTCGACTCGTTGGTGACCTTGTTCTTGAGAGATCTTGAGAACTTATGTCCGCAGCTTTCTATGATTTTAGATTAGGTTTTCAAGTCTACTCAATATGTTCCCTCATGTTATATATATAGTGGGAGCATGTGGGATGGATAGAGACCACTCATTCATTTTGACCTAAAGCATGGCCCAGCTCAACTGATGTACTTGTGCAGTGAGTAACTCGGCTTTAAAACTGTCTTTCCTTACTGTGTAGGGTGCACAGAGATCAGATCACAGATTAGGTCTCTATCTGGTTCTAAAATAGTTTGACAATCATCAAAATACGGATGCACTTGGAACTATCAATGATATATTCATATGAATTGATGAAAAGACTTGACATAGGCCTGTGATTGGTATTATGTGAACTTGGCATTAATCAGAGTCCAATGGTGCTTTAAGTGAATTTAAGGATGAAGATTTAAGCCTGTAAACCCCATTTAACAGGGAAAAGGGGTGGTAATGTGATCTAAACAACTCTTATTCATCTTATTTGGTCCGTCAAATTTTATATTGTTTATGCATGTTTCCTCATTGTCGGCCTATCATGCTTAGGGGTACTAGTATTGTACTCATACTACACTTGTTGCATTTTTGTGTAGATACAGATTCGGGTTCTGGTTTGAGAGTTCGTGGCTGATCACGAGGCGGTGATTCGAGACTTTCAGGGTGAGCTACATGTCCCCTCGTGGCCCCTGGGACTCTCTTCCTATTTACCTTTTGTACCTGATTTCTACAGATAATTATTTCGTCCCACGGGACTTGTAGTTCAAACATTGTTAGTGTCATTGTACGACTTAAATAAGATTTTGGGGATTTGTACTGTTGGCCTTCTAGTATTTATATAATTGAGACTTAAAGATAATCTTGTTATTATGTTTTTCTTTCTCTTACTTGAAAAATATTCTCTAAGCAATTAGGGTGGTTTTCCTGCTGGTGGGAAAGTGTAGGTGCCATCATGACCGTGATTTGGGTTGTGACAACTAAGCTGATTGCAGATCTTGCATTGTGCATCTAGCATCCTCCAATATTTAAATGGTGGATGACCTTTTTAGCCGCAATGATGATAAGGTGGATAATTTTTCTTTGAATCATTACATTTGCTTTGAGTCTTCTGGCTGTCAAGGCTCCTTCAACCATATCATCTTGCCACATAATCAAGTTTTCTGTGCTCATGCACCTGCAATGAATTTAGCAATTGTGTCAAGATAATCTTGGACAAATCTTTTGTGTTTTTCAAGGCAGTTATGGATATTTCATATCTTTCATGCACTGTAACAAGTATTCTTTTCAGCAATTCTTGAATCTTTAAATATAGTACAAAGCAATCTTATCTCGATAACAATGTCAAGCAACCGATTTGAGTACTCTTTGACGGTCTCAGATTCCTTCATTTCTGCAACTCGATTTCCCTTATTAAATTCATGACCTTCATGTCTCATATTCTGATCCCACATTTTGTTTGCCGATTTGAGAGTCATGAAAGAAGGAATTAATACTGACCTCCGTAGGTTAGATTTTTAATTTTTTTTTTAAAATACCGAGCTATAAAATACTTCAGGAATCGAACCCCCCGTCTTTACCATGATAGGATACATTTCTACCACTAGACCATTCATGCTTGTAGGTTTAAGACTTTGATTTTTATTTAAACTCTTCAAGTTCATTTTTCGCAGGTCAGTATTTTGCAATTTTTTTATTATTTTAAACTGACCTCCGGAGGTCATATTTTTAAAAATATTTTTTAATTTAAAAAAAAAATGGTCGAGAGATGTCGTTTTTCCAAATTTTTGTTTAATATTAACAACCTTAGTGTTACGCCCCGTACTTTTGTATGTTAAGCATCTTCGTGAGTAGGTGGTTATAGATTTTGAAAGCAGAATTATCATTGAGGTTTTGTAAGGATAGGTATGAAGGTTTAAGTTCATGTTTGGCATGTGTTGGAAGGATTAGCGGATGAACGAATCAAATAGAATACGTTTCATCAAAATTATGTTTTGGGAAGTGGAATTACGGACCGTATATTGGAAATACGGACCATATATTGGACGTACTTCTCTTGGCCGAGAGGGTAAAAATTTTGTTGGGAAATACGGTCCATATATACAGACCGTGTATATATATACGGCCAGTATTTTGGACCTTATATATATATATATATATATATATATATATATATATATATGGCCAACATTTTCTGGCCGTATTTTATGTCCGTTCCAGCTCTTTTTTTAATATATATTTCGTATACTCCACATTTTATCTCATTTTATTCATTTCCCCTGACCTCTAACCTTCTTGAAAACCTTCTCCAACATACCTAATCAACTCCTAAGTGAAATAAAAGATCAAAAGAGAAGATCAAGTGCTAAAGGTTTCCAAAGCATTGTTGAAGCTTGTTTCTCCTTCTTGTAGAAGCTTTGAAGGATACTTCAAGGTGAAGTAATCTTGAGCTCTGGAGGTAAGATTCCATCATAATTCCATGTTTATGAGTTTATATAATGGTTATACTAGGTTTGGTGGGAAAGAAGTTGGAGGGAAGGTTCAAATATGAACTTGAGTTTATGTTGAGTTGTAATATAACTTGAGTCATGTTGTTAATGTGTTTTTAAGCTAAAATCTTGTTATAAGGATAGTAGTTGGTGTTGAGATTGTTTTGAGGATGTTATACTTGGTATAATTGGAAGAATAAAGTGTATAAGTGTCGTATACAAAGCGTATATTTGGTTGTTTTGATGAAAATCTTGGGGTGAGTAATGATTTGAAATTAAAGACACTTATATGAGGTTGTTGTTATGTTGTTGGCTGTCAGGTTTGCTGTAGTGACTAAGATGATTGGAGTACCAGTCCGACAGATTCGTTGTAGGGTTGTGTTGACGACTTGAAGTATGTTAAGGCTTACTTTCCTTCTTTTAGCATGATCCCCATGAAAGAAACATAAACATAGCGCTACTCCATAATGATTCTAATCTTAGCAATTAGGGATGTTCTATGTTGATTCATGTTCCGGTAATTTTGTCCTTAGTAAGTTCTTCTTTAGATTCAGTATGCTTCATGAAGTCACATGTTGATGAAAATGCTATTTCATAATGATGTTCGGAGGTGTAACGACCTTACGTCACTCCGACAGATTCAGGATGCACTCTTATCATATTCATTCATTACATTATATATATATATACACACACACACACACTTACTATGGCCCCATAGGCTTTATATACGCGTATAATTATATTATATCTATTTGGGGTATGGGGAAGGTTACGATGTTATATACGCACTACCACCTGATCAGCGGGTCATATAATTATGATTATGCCCATAGAGGCCGATATGATACATTGGGATACCCACAGAGGCTTGACTGGCTTTATAATATATATATATATATATATATATATATATATATATATGTGTGTGTGTGTGTGTGACCAGGCATTATATACCCATATATACAGTACTTATGCATATCATTGGCCCTCATGGCAGTTCAGATGTACAGGTTGCATTCCTTTTATCCCATGTACTTTCATGTCTTCTTAGGTTACATTCATGCCTTACATACTCAGTCCTTTGTTCGTACTGACGTCCCTTTTTCTTGGGGGACGCTGCGTTTCATGCCTATAGGTTCACGTAGACAGGTTGACGATCCGCCTCAGTAGGTTGCCGACCAGCTTATGTTGGAGCACTCCACTTGTCTCATAGTTGATGTCGTATTTTGGTACGTCATATATATTTGTTTTGTACATACGGGTATGGCGGGGCCCTATCTCGACCTTATTATTTCATGTACTCTATTAGAGGCTTGTAGATAGTTACGGTATGGTTAGACATTGTATGACCTCCTTAACCTATGTTTTGTTGCATAGTTATCTAGGATGGTCTTGTCAGCTTGTACTAGTTTTGTCCAGCATGGTTATATACGTATGTACTTTTGGTCTTCCTCTTTTTCAGTATAACTCTCTTATGATCTTGCAGGTTGCCATCTGATGACCCTCGTAGTCGACCCTTGTTTAGGATTAAGATATGAAAGCATGATTAACGATGCTCGGCAGGTAGGGCCCAGGTGCCTGTCATGGCCCTCTTGTTTGGGTTGTGACACTCTGGAGGTCGATATTTCTAAATAAGTTTTTGCGGGGTTTATTTTCGACCTCAAGAACTCGGTCGTAAAGTTTTTCTATTTTTCGAGCTAAAATGATCGACCACCGGAGGTCGGTTTTCTTAAAAACTAATTAAAAATATTGTAGTCTTAAATCGACCTGCGGAGTTTGGTTTTCCGACGTTTTTTGGAGGTCGGGTTTTGTTGTCTTTTTATTACTAGAAATTATTTTATTAAGAATTGAAAGACATGCAATTTATAACTTCAACTCCTAACTAAAAATAGAAAAATATGCTATTGACTTATCTGCAAAATCAAATTACAAAGAAAGAGAAAACTAACTTCTAAATTCAAGCCACAGAGGACACTAATTGAAAACTATTTGATATCCTAAAAATTAGCTACTGATAAACTGATATTCTGCAAATCTTTAAAAAAAAAATCCATTTTATTGATATTTTACACAAATATCTATATTTTGTATCATTTCCTAGCAATTTCGTAGTACTTTAATCGCAACTTTGATGTGAAATTGTTAGATTCGAGCTTATGTTGGCTTATTTGTGATGTTTAGGTACAATTGACAAGATTGAAGGAATTTGGGGCATTTTGGAGTGGCTTTGAAGATGTTGTGCTGGAGAACAAAAGTTCGCGCGATACTGCTAACCAAAGTTTGCTCTCCTGCGCCACCTTTGCATCGCAAGGGTGGCACGAGGGTCATCAGCTTCTGATTGAATTTTGTGCATTCGTGCCATCCCTGCATCGGGAGGGTGGCGCAAAAAGATGTTGTCTCCGATGGAATATAATACAGCCTTACCATCTTGGCGTCATAAGAGTAGCGCAAGCCCGACTGGGTTTTTTCTACCTTGCTAGGGAAAAGGTTTTAAACACCCTAGACATTACCCTTCCATACAAATAGGATATTTTAATGCCTAAAAAACGGCTTGGGCGAAGACAAACACATTGTGGAGACTTCAGATTACTGCTTTAATTGCTTCTTCTACTTTTCTAGTTTGTTTATGAATTTTAATGTACCCATGATGTTTGTTTTGAAAAATGAGTGGCTAAACTCTATAATTCCGGGGTTGTGGTGTAACCATGAGTATTGACATTTGAACAAGCATTTTCATATTAGTAGTTTATTCACATACGATGGGTTCTTTACTTCTGTTCATAATTGCATGAATGCCTGCGCAACAATCAAGTTTTATTTACTATTTAATCTACATACTTGGGAAAGATGTTATTAGATTAGAGAAGAAGTAAGGAGAGTGTGATCTAATTATACCTACAGTTTGGCTAGGATTTGTGACTAGCATAGGAATATACTTAGTCGTCGCATTCAATTAAATACCGTAAACAAATTGCGTTCTTAACAAGTCAATTCCATAGGAATATAGGCGGCGAACAGTTTTGAGTCGGTGAGTAGTAGTTCGGGACAATACAACGAGATTAATAATTTAAGTAGCAATCGTGAATAAAACTGCTAGAGTGAAGTATTTGCATGACTAAATACGATTGGTGAACCAACCACGACCCTGAAATACTCATATCTCTATGATAAACTCAAGCTTTGAACAAACGTTTGCGAAGAAATTGTTAGTTATTAAGTTAGTCTTTATTTTTTGCATTAGTTTACGAAACAATCAAACGTTCTACACACATACTTGTGTAACTAGTAGTAGTTATGCATTCTAGTTTAACCGTTGATCATAAGTCTCTGCGGGTACAATATCTGACTATTAAAGTCACTATATTACTTGACGACCACGTATAGTTGTTGGTTAATTTCCAGCACGACGAGCCAAAATTGAGTGTCAACACTTGCGCGTGCATTTGGTAGCAACAAGTTTTTGGCGTCGTTGCCAGTGACTTAGAAAATGACGATTTTATTAGAACAATCTATTACTGCTTTAGTTATTCAACTAGTAACATCTTGATCTTTGTTGTTATTAATGAATGTACTAGTGTCTAATGCGAAGGGCTGCTAGTTTGAACAATCTGGAGGAATTCAATCCTGAGCCTGAACAGTTATTCCACCAACACAGGAGAGAGTTAGCTTTATTAAGAAACCAACAGGTTGTTGTTGAAGTACCTATGGATATGGCAGCTAACGTTCCACCAGCGACAGTGCAAGCAGTACATCTCGTGGGTAATGTCATTTAGAGCATGTCACTTCAAGCTGAAACATCCTATGATTTAGCTATTTTACTCCAGCAGGCAGTTCACACGTTTGCCGTATGAGGATCCTCAGCAAACATCTAAACCTTCTTACAGATTGCCGACACTTATAATACTGCAAGGGTGCCATCAAACTATGTGCAACTCACGCTATTCTCATTCTCTACTTGGGGAAGCGAAGAGTTCCTTTTGGCGGAACTTGCAAGCTCTATCACTTCGTGGGATGATTTAGCAAGGAAATGTCTGAAACGTTCTTCCAATATGAGAAGTTATCAAGGCTTATGAGTAATATCATGTCATTCAGGCATGCGAGAGGTTTAAAGATCTTCTCCGGGATTGTCCTCATAATCGCCAGTCGAACCAGGTTCTAGTGCATAAATTTATCGAGAGTCTAGGTGCTCACACAAAGATATTATTAGACTCTGCAGCAGGTGGGAAAGCTCTTGATCTTAGCTATGAGGAACTTTTATTCTCTTGAACAGATTCTCTTAGAGCAATCCAAATTGGCATAGTGACATGAGCAAAGGTATAACTAAGAGAGCAGTTGGGGTTCTTGAAATGGATAATTATACAGCACTATAAACATAGAGTTAGGGTATGCAGAATGAATTCAAAATGTTTACTATGGGGCAGGCACAAAAATAGGTGCAAGCAGTGCAACAAGCTAACATCTTTTGTGAGATCTGTGTTGAATGCCAGACCAGCGATATGTGTCTTGCAAATCCAGCATCGGTATACTTCGTGGGAAATGCAGGAAGAGGTTAAGGTAAAAACATTTAGCATGAAAATACTTACAACCCTAACTGGAGGGAATCATCCAAACTTCGGTTGGGGTGGTAATTAGGGCAATCAAATATAGATCTAACAGCTAGCACGGGGTAATCAGGCTCCTACTTATGTTCCTATGAGCAATATGAAAGAAATGATGAAGAAGATGATGGTATATATGCAGAAGATGATGGACGATCAACACAATTCGATGGCCGAGAATCAGAATTAAGACCTGATAGTGTGTAATCTAGAGAGGCAGATTGGTCAAATAGATGGTGCTCAGAACACTAGAACACTTAGGGAACTTCCAAGTTACACTGACCTAAATCTGAAACCGTGTAATGTTATGACTTGCATAAATGGGAGAGAATTGAAGCAACTTACTCCAAAGAAAATGACTCGGGTAGAAGCATAGAAAGAGGCAATTGAGGATGATGAGATCGATGAAGAGAGGGTTGTGAAGCTTCCTTTGGTGAAGCAACCATAGCCAGTGATTGCCAAGCCACCTCCTCCGTTCCCACAGCTGTTGGCGAAGCAGAAATAAGAGGCCACATATAAGATGTCTCATAACTTACTGAAGTAGGTGCATGTCAATGTTCCCATAATAAATATGTTGCAAGGGATTCCAAAGTATGCCAAGTATATCAATGACATTGTAGTAAATATGAGCCGATTCACAAAGTATGCCACAGTTGCACCTACGGAAGAGTGCACAACTCGAATGCAAAGCAAATTGCCCACAATGCTGAAGGATCTGGGATGTTTCACTATTGAGATCACAATTGGGAAGTAGGTCATTGCACGAGCACTCTGCGATTTCGGTACTAGTATTAATTTGATGCCGTCTTCAATGTTCCGAATACTGGGGTTGGAAAAACTGAGATCGACTACTATTGTTCTGCAGCTGGCAGACAGATGGCCAGGTCTGAGGGTATCATCGAAGATGTTTTGGTAAAGGTAGGGTCCCTTATATTTACGACAGATTTTGTTATTTTAAATTTCGAGACAGATCTGGAAGTCCTATTTATCTTGAGGTGTCCATTGTTTTACCACAGGAAGAGCGATGATTGATGTAGCAGTGAGGTAGCTAAATATGAGGGTACATGATAAAGTTAAGGTGTTTAATGTGTAGAAGGCCCTCAAGTTGCTCGCAATCTATGATCCCTCAAGTTGCCCGCAATCTATGAGGAGCTTTCTATTATCACTGTGGTGACCGAAGACACTAAAAACCTCTTATTACGTCTAGCGACCTATTGGAGAGAGCCTTAGTGGGTGTCACAACCCAATTTCACTGAGTCGTGCGAGCACCTACCTTTCCCTTCTCAGTAGGAGAACCCTCATCCCAACATTCATAAAACATAAGTAAGAGGAAGAAAATCGAATAACGTAAGTCTCACAATAGTAATATAAATAAGTGCGGAATAATGAGAATCCAGCCCCAGATCTGGTCTGGTCATGCAAGAGCTCTACTAAACACTACAAGTCTGAATAATACATGAGATCTGAAAAGATGTCTCGAAATGGAAATAAGACATAAATAGTAAGAAGAGTCTTCGAGCAGCGAATGTCCTCACGCTCGCCCTGAATAGACTCGACAGCAACCTCGATAATCAGCCACGAGGGGTAGAAGAAGATCCAACCTAGTACTCTGCATTCATAAAAGAATGCAGCAAGTGCAGGTCAGTACAAACAACAAGTACTGTTAGGTATCATAGGCCGACTAAGACTATCTAACGTATATAAAGACAACAAAGCAAGATAAAAATGTAAAACAACAAGGTACAAGTCAACACGAATCCACAACCACGGTATAAGTCACCACCTATGTTATAGCATCTAAACCCAACTGTGCCACGTCTCAGTGTGACCAATCTGAACCAGTATATCACAATCATAGCATAGTAAGTCATTTCCTATGTTAAAGCATTTAAACCCAACTATGATAAATCTCAGTATAACCATTCCGAACAAGTATATCACAATCATATCACAACCATATCATAGAAAACCAAGAGGTACAATACAATGCAATAATGTTTGAATGATGAATAAAATGCATATGCACCGTAACCATGTACTCCGACCGATGGAACATCACATCTTGACAGCATAACCCATAAGGGACCCACGAAGTCCATGTACCAGTCACTCCGCACACAGCCCAGAGATGACTCCATTCCCACCTATATGCCTCATATCCGTCATTCTGCACACAACCCAAAGATGACTCGATATACAATGTGTTTCAACACATCAGTATTTCCTTCTCACTTTCCATCCTCAATACCATAACAATGCAATATCAATGTATCATGGAAATGAGTATGAATACGATGCAATGCAATATCAGCAACCAATTCAATCCCAAACAGTACCATACATGGCACATAAGTTATATCAATAATAAGGCTACACAATAAGCCACAATGGAATCACAATTCTCATCTCAATATCAAATCAAGTAAAGTACCGCAATATCATAGTCATGATATATCACTAATCACCCATATACGATGTCTCAACGTGGAAACGAGCCAATAAGTAAATAGAACAAGATAATTCAACAATGCAACGGGGTGGCTAGCCCCCAAATCATACAAAAAGGCCCAACCTAAGGCAATATCCATCCCAAACTTCATACCCAAAGGTTTACATGCATTCTCTAGCAATATCATCTAAACATACGCTTCGCTAATCGTAGTCTCACCATAAGATAAACCGTAACCTACCTGGAAAGCCGAACAGCAAATCTCCCTTCTTTTGAGCCTCGTGATAATGGAAGTCTAATCATATCCAAATTATGAAATTAGAATTAAAAAAAAACATCATGCAACCCTTACTTCTATTGAGACTCAAATCCCAACATATGGAATGGGATTTTTGAATTAAAACGATGAAATTAGGGATCTATAAGTCTCAACATGAAATTAATGTTCTAGGTGTTCCCATCAATTATAAGCTAGAAAAACTAACAAATCACTTAAATTTGAATTCTAGGCAAAACCCCCAAATTTGGGTATGAACCTTAACTCATGGATTGGGGAAAATGAGGGAATTCGAAGGATACTCGTAATAGTCCTAGAAGAATTTCGGATAAAAAAGTTAGTTCAAAAACCCATTCGCAACCACAAGGGGCAAAATGGTCATTTCATAAGAAAATCGGGTTCAATAAGGTAAAATTATTAATCTAGGAAGTCATACGAATCCAATGGTACCGATATTGACATACTTTAAATCTGAACCCAAAATGTCTCCAAAAATAGGAATCCGAGCCACGAAGGGCAAAATAGGAAATTTTGTTCAAATTCTGTTTACCCATTACCTATGGAGCCTATATATCAAAAATGAGTGAAATCCATCCACTAATTCATGTTTAATTGAAGAAAAACCAAGTTCAAGAATCCCCAATTTACCTCTCTTACTTCAAGAATCTTAGCATGAAAAATCCTACTAAACGATGGAATAATCATAAAAAGGTGTTTGGAATCTTACCCAAATGATAATTCTTGAAAGAGTCTCATTAAGCCTCCCAAAATCGAGCTTCTAAGATTGTGAGAAACCCCAAGAAAATAATAAGAATGAAAACATCCAGTCGTCCGACCCATATCTGGTGCTAGAACAATTCCAAAGCACACTTTTTATAACTCCAATAGATTCCTTGCGAATTTCACTCAAGTTAGGCTTATGAATCACCTCATTTGGCCTTAAAATGAGTGAGATATGGTGGTTTCAATTTTTGGAAGAAGGCAGAAATTTAAGGGACGATCTCAGTGGCAATTCCGTAATTTTCAGCAAAAGTCACACCTGAAAATCAGCATAGCAAATTTTAGTAAAATGCCCATATCTCCCTTATACGATGGTGAAACCCGACGATTCTTATTGCTATAGTCTGAAATTACGATACGAATCTAATGGTTCAATCTAAATACAAATCAAAGCTCATTTGCTCATTATGGTACCCTTTTTGCTCAAAACGGCGTCGAAACAAAAAACAAACACCATACAACCCAAACACATCTGAAACTCATCGGAATCTAACCAAAATTTGTGGACAAGTCCAAAATCATCATACAAACCTGCTCGAACTCTCAAAATATCCAAACGGGACCGTCTTGACCCGATGTTGACCATGGTCAACTCCAAATCATACCAAAAGCTAGTTTCTCAACCAACCACTCAAGTCACGCCCGGACCTCTCGGGAATCGAACCAACGACTCGACTAAGTCATAAATGTCATTCTGGACCTAATGGAACTGTCGGAATTCAATTACGAGTACGTTTACCCAAAAGTCAACTTTTGATCAAGCTTCTCAAACTTAAGCCTTTAAAATTCTAAAACATAGATTTTCTTCTTCGATTCTCATCCGATCACTTCGGGAATGGAGTCACCCATCCCCATAAGTCATAAACATCACAACAAAGCTAATATAAATAACAAATCTCAGATCCAGGTCTAATTTCTTTCCGTGGCCATCTTTTCACCATAAATAGGCATATTAAACATTAACCGACTTACTTGTCAAAAACCAACCAGACGAACTCTAAAATTAGCCCTGTCTATTTCCATAGATCACAACTAGTGTTTCAAATCTAACAGAATCTTCTGATTGACAATAAAAGCACGTTTTCCCAAAGTAAACAATTTATCCAAATAATTGAATGTCGGAATTTCCAAAGTGAAACCTTCTCTCGAAGTAAACCAAATGATATTCGTTTGACTTCAAATTTGGCTAGCAAGTCAAAATAATTATAACGAAGCTTCTGGAATAGACGACACACAAACTAGAGCACCGGTTCTCAAAACGACTGACTGGGTAGTTACAGTGGGTGATGGTATTTTTAGGAAATATAGAGGCATTCGAGTTAGTGCGGATTCTTGATCTGGCAGGCATTTACATTCGAGAAGGGGATTTTAAATCACTTGATAGACAAGTTGGGCCACCGCCCATGTTATCGATAGAAAAGGCCCTGAAGTTAGAGTTGAAGCCCCTACCTGTGCATCTCAAATATGTGTACTTGGGTGTGGGTGAAACTCTACTTGTCATATTGGCAGTTGAGCTCACTGATGCAGAAATAATGATGTCCTTAGAGATCTTAAAAAATCCAAGGAGAGCATTGAGGTGGCAGATATCTAATATTCAGGGAATTATTCCAGCATTCTGCATGCACAAGATACTGATGGAGAATGCTTACAAGCCAAGCATACAACACCAAAGGAGATTAAATCCTGTGATGAAGGAAGTGATAAAAAAATAGGTAATCAAGTGGTTAGATTCAGGCATTATCTACCCTATTTCTGATAGCAATTGGGTTAGCCCAGTATAGTGTGTCCCAAAGAAAGAAGGGATGACGATGGTAACCAATGACAAAAATGAGCTCATCCCAACTAGAGCTGTGACAGGGTGGAGAATTTGCATGGATTAGCAAAAACTGAATGAGGCCACAAGAAAGAAACACTATCCTATCCATTTATTGATCAGATGCTTGACAGATTAGTCAGACAAGAGTAATACTATTTTCTTGATGGTTATTCTGGCTATAATCTAATAGCTATCGCACCATAAGATTAAAGGAAGATTACTTTCACTTTCCCTTATGGTACATACGCCTTCAAGCAGTTATCATTTGTCTTATGCAATCACTTGTAATTGTTCAAAGGTGTATGATGTTAATATTTTCTAATATGGTGAAGGATTTCGTAGAAGTGTTTATAGATGACTTCGTGGTCTTGGGGAATTCATTTGATGCATGTTTGAGGAATCTGGATAGTGTGTTTACCAGATATGAAAAAACCAACTTGGTGCTGAATTGGGAGAAGTGTCACTTTATGGTCCGAGAAGGTATTGTTCTTGGACATAAGGTGTCAAAGAAAGGCTTACAAGTTGATTATGCAAAGGTAGACGTTATTGAGAAACTACCACCCCCTGTATTTGTTAAGGGGGGTAAGTAGTTTTCTGGGTCATGTCTGGTTTTACAGATGCTTCATTAAAGGCTTCTAAAAAATATCCAGTCCGATGTGCAAACTGCTTGAGAAGGATGTGAAATTCGTATTACATGATGCATGTGTGAAGGATTTTGAGGAGTTGAAGCAGAAGGTGGTCACTGCACCAATAATGATAGCGCCTGACTGGAATTTTCTATCTGAGTTCATGTGTGATGCTAGTGATATTGTTGTGGGAGCTGTTCTGGGCCAAAGGAAAGATAAAGTCTTCCACTCGATTTATTATGCCAACAAGACTCTTGATGCTGCTTAGATGAATTACACTTTAACTGAAAAATAGTTTTTAGTGGTGGTGTATGCCTTTGATAAATTTCGGTCCTATCTTATAGGGACTCATGTTGTTGTGTATACAGATCATGTTGCACTCTCGTATTTATTCAACAAGAAGGATGCAAAGCCCAGGCTTATTCGATGGATTATGCTATTATAAGAGTTTGATGTGTAGATAAAGGATCATAAAGGGACAGAGAATTAGGTCGCTAACCACTTATCGGATTGTAGAGTCATCATCGTTTTGTGGAATACGGGCAGATCCGAGAAGCTTTCCCTAATGAGCAACTTTTTGTTATTCCTGTTACAGAAGTGCCATGATATGCTGATATTATGAACTTGATAGTGAGTGGGGTCCACCCACCTGAAACTACTACGCAACAGAGAAGGAAACTTTATCATGATTCACGGTTCTACATATAGGATGAGTAGTATCTGTTCAAATAGGGTCCTGACCAGCTGGTGAGACGATGGATTCCATAGACCGAGGTGAGACAATTGTTAAAGAGTTGTCATTCTTCCCCACATAGGGGACATTATAGTGGTGATTGCACTGAAGAAAAGGCATTGCAATTGGGTTTTTATTGGCCCACGTTATTCAAAAATACACATGTGCTTGCTAGAAGTTGTGATAGATCGATTCTAGTGAATCAGAAACATCTCTAAGAGGCATGAGATGCCTTTGACCAATATTTTGAAGGTAGAGATATTCAACATGTGGGGTATTGATTTTATGAGGCCTTTTCAACCATCTTATGGGAACAAGTATATTCTCCTAGCGGTGGATTATGTGTCAAAGTGGGTGGAGGCAATTCCTCTCCCTACTAACGATGCAAAATTGGTGGCGAACTTTATGAGGAAGAATATATTCGCAAGGTTTGGAACTTCGAGGGCGATGATTAGTGGCGGTGGAGCTCACTTTTGTAATAATCTAATGAAGAACATCTTGGCTAAATATGGGGTGAAGCACAAGGTTTCTACTGCTTACCACCCGCAAACATGTGGACAAGTAAGAGTGTCCAACAGAGAGGTGATGCAAATCTTGGAGAAAACAGTGAATGTTGCAGGGAAAAGATTAGGCAGTGAAATTAGATGATGCTTTGTGGACTTATCGGACAGCGTATAAAACACCTATTAGGACTTCTCCTTACAGGCTAGTTTATGCGAAGGCAAGTCACTTGCCTGTGGAGTTGGAGCATAAGGCATATTGGGCAATCAAAAAGTTCAGTTTAGATATGAACTTGGCAAGTGAGAGGCGGTTGTTGCAGCTGCATGACAACGCCAAGTTATACAAAGAGAAGACGAAGAGATGGCATGCTAGGCATATTCAATATCACGAGTTCGCGCCAGGGATGCAAGTAATCTTGTTGACTTCAGGCTACAGTTATTTCCTAGTAAGCTAAAGTCTCAATGGTCGGGACTGTTTTGGGTGACTAAAATCACGCCTGATGGTATGGTGGAAATACAAAGAATGGATAGGACGCAAACGTTCTTGGTCAAGGATGACTCGAAGAAGGACTTGCGTCATGTCACGACATTAAATCAAGCTCTGTGCGAGAGGCATCCCGAAGAGCACAAGAAAAGAGAAAAAATATAAAAACATTTGTGTCACAACGTTAAATCAGGTGATGGTTGGGAGGCAACCGAATTTACATCGTGTGTTCAATGTTGCAGGATTCATGTTATGACCCAAACCAGAGGGCCGCGACTGGCACCCGATGCCCTACTCGTTTGAGCACCAACATTCATTTAATCTCTTTCAATCATTAGACTCAACATAAGCCGATAAGGCCGTATCAACATTCATTCTTTAAGAAGCATTAACTCTAGACATGATAAAAAACCCAAAAAGTAGTATACATATATACGGGCCAACAAGGCCGCCATGATAAACAGGACAATATCAGTGTTTCAATAGGCGGGGCGCAAGGCGAAGCGTTTTACACAGCACGGGGCGAGGCGTAAGCCCTGAGACATGGGGCGTAAGTTCCATGGATCTACGGGGTGTATGTCTCATGTATCTTCAATTTTATAATTTTATTACTGAAAAATAAGCAAATGTAAAGTTTTCATCAAAAATTCTGCAAATAAATCACCAATAATATAAAAACATTATTATAATGATTATTTGACAAAGGTCACGACACAAAAAATGATAATAGCCTAGCTAATCTTTAAAATGAATCTTCTTTCACTTCATCGTCAATCTCTAAATCTATTAGTCCTTCCCACCTCAACTAATATTTGCATTGACTTTTATTTATATATTCAAAGAAGGAGAAGGAGAAAACATTATAAGAGCAATGACAAAAAATTGATGAAGTTGCTTGAGGAACATAGTGCTATTAAATCTCTATCATATCAATTTCAGACATAATCATCTAAAAAAAACTATTTATGGTAGTGTTATTTTCAATGAGAGTTTCTTTCTTTATTTATATATATTTTTTAAAAATCACTACAACATGAAAACATAAACATGATAACACAAAGTATAAATACTATTATAATAACATTAAAAATCATAATCTATAGCAAAAAGACTTTTAAAATAATAAAATTTAAATTAACGCCCAGGGCGTACGCCTTTACGTCCGGGCTTACAATTTTGCGCCTGGGACTTATGCCCCAAATTATAGAGCGTACGCCCTGTGGATCTACGCCTTTCATTTGCGCTCCGGAGCATTTTTGGTACTCCTCGCCTCGAGGCTCGCCCCAAAAACTCCTCTGAAAACACTGGACAATATCGGCAAAGCCTCTAACATAGAACATCATACTCTTTCATAGGTCAGGACAGGGCCCCCGACATACCCAACATAAAAATTGACATAAACATATGTACCCGACTCAATAAGGCTCCGGATGAAAGTGGAGCTTACCAATCCAAAATCCAAGGATAACCTTTTGTTCTCTTTTCTCTATCCATTTACCTGCACCTGCGTGGAATGAAGCAGATCATCCCCAGCAAAGGGACATCAGTACGAATAATGTATTGAATATGTAAGGTAGAAATGAAATATAACAATAAGATATCCTTCATGAGAGGGATATAAGGATCAACCTATACCTTTGAACTGCCTCTTTGGACCATGAACATGCATACTTATACTTACATACTTATACATATATGCGTATATAACGCCATTGGGCATCTTCTTTACCATAGCAGCCTCTGTGGGCATAATCATCATCATGTAACCAGCTGATCAGGTAGTGGTGCGTATGTAATGCCATTTCCTTTCCCATAACCCATATACATATTTTATATCCATATATAATGCCTTGATCATAGTACACACACACACACACACACACACACAGATATATATATATATATATATATATATATATATATGTATATATGTATGTATATATATAACGCATGAAGACTCTTATAGAACATTAGAACATATTTCCGAGTGACTTGTAGTCGATAACCCTCCAAATACATTATGAACATCAACATGATTATCATATGCCTCAAAAGAGACTTAGGAATCATATCTAGATGTGCTTTGAATACATAACATAGGAATGAATAACATGGAATGACATTACGTTTATGTTTCGTTTACTTGGATCAAGCCAAAAGAAAAAGAGTTTGCCTTAACATACCTTTGTCCCTTACTCAACGACCCAATACATATATATATATACTGTCCATAACACTTTAACCTACATTAAGATATTATAACTATGGTTAAGCTACGGAAGAACTAGAATACAACTTTCAAGCTACTAGCTCATGAACAGAAATATGGACAGCACCTCCCTTATGTCCTTTACTTTCCCAAGTTCAGAATAATACCAACAACAACAACAACAACAACAATGACAATAACCAACAACCACACGCTCCGCCCTTCAACAATATAGGAACAACCTCCACCATCCATTAGAACAACGTTCAACACTAGATTACAACTTTTAGTCGCCATTTCACAAGTTCTTGACAAACCAATATACTTAAAGGTTTAGCAATCTCATATACATAAAGAGGAAGTAAAACCTTACCTTGATTAGCATCCCTCCAATAAATCACAACAAGAGCCTACAAGTTTACTCTGCACAAAATTATAATTATACTAGTGTCAAACAACCTGAAACGTAATGACGAACAACCAGCCCACTACCCTACCATTATGTTGAATTTATCCATTCCCTTTCTCCTATAAAACTCCATGGAAATAGTAGGAAAAGAGACAACTCAAACACAGCACGAAACAGTTCACTACAAATCGAATAATTTGAACTCACCGCCTCCAATCATCGTTCCGCGAGTTCTTACTAATATGGAAAAAATTTCTCTACCTTTCCAGTAGAAAAAGAGGATGAAATAGGGGAGTACACTCAACTCACTTGGTGTATAAACTCAGCTCCTGATCTGGGTTCTTCAACTCTTAAGTTTTCCTCCAACTAGAACTTGAAAAGAAGAGAAAATCACTTAGGGCTTGAGGGAGATTGGAGTGGCCAGCCTTGGAGGAGATTATATGGATAATTTCGGGTCTTAGGGTCGTGGATATAAAGTGGGGGAAAGAGAGAGATACAAATCTGATATGTAAAGGGTGCCTTTACCCTTTTAAATTTGAGAAAAAATCTGCCCCTTTCCTTTTTAAGCAAGTAGATGATGCACCTACTTGTCACCTACTTACTTAATTAGTAGGTGTCACTTGATGGTCCATTGAAATTAACACGTCTCATTCTTACTTCATAGTTAAGATACGTATCAAGTAGCTCAAGCAAGTAGGACGGGAAGTAAGTTGGTGAAGCAGGCACGTCGGGTAAGCAAGCAGCTCATTTTTGTTTTGCCCAAAATCTCATTTCTCATGTTTAAGTGCATTCGTCAACCTCAACTTAGTCGTGTATAAGTTGAACAAAAATACGGGATGTAACATCTTTTCACCCTTAGGAACATTCATCCTCAAATGTTAATTTGCATAAAGAGCCTATTGATTTTGTGGCTCTTTATATTACTTTGACGAAGCTTCCGGTATAATTCCAACTATAGGCCGTATGGGGTTAGGTATACCGCGATACCAGTCTCACCGGACCATAAACCATTTAACGCAACTCATTGTCATCTCATATCTCCTACGCTAGAATAGGTAGATTAGTCTTAAATCTTTATACCTTCGATAGTCAGAAATAAATGACAGAATCGCTTTATTTATCACGTTATTTCCTTTATTTAAAAACAAATCACGTTGTTTCCTCACGATGCTTATTTCTTGGTTCTCAACTTGCTGGCCCAATATGGTAATCAATACCCCTTTTTTTTAAGCCTTCCACAACTTTCGACTTGGTTACTTACCCAACTCATTGAATTACTTTATGTAACCCTGCATATCTTGGGATGAGCTTATCATTCTTATCGAATTGTATAACGTTGTTCATTGGTGACATTTCAGGGCTACCCTTTCCATTTGAATTAACTCTAAGTTACTTCATTGCTTATTTATTTAAAACTTTTGTTCGTCCTATGTTACCCTTAACGTCCTTGTATTCGCTTTACTTCTTCCACCACCCGGTAGGTTAGAATTGGTCCAAACAGTCTCGTCTTATTGGTTTTCAACCATCCAGTTAGATTCCTATATTTATACACATATAATGATAATTGTTATTGTAGACAACCTAATAAAGGAGTAAGAAACCATATCCTGCTGATTCTTGCTTCAAACCTCGCATAAATTTTGATCGTATTTTTTGTATCCTGAGTTAGCTTATTGGATTCCTGGTGTTCCATCTTAAGTTGTTCGTTAAAGTTATGTCATTTTCTTCTTCGTATCATCTTACGAATACGTTGCTTTCACCTCATAGTATATTTCTGTTGAACTTAGATAACTAAATAGTAGCAGTAATAAACCTCCATTATAATCTTATCTCGTAACCCAGCATAGGGCATCACTTGAATCATGTTCAAAAGGTATGAATCATTCCCATTAACTTCCTTCTCTGTACCATACCAACGTAAGATCCTTATATTTTCATTTCCCCACTTTGACCACAAGGAGTGATTCCGCACAACGACACCCTTATTCTTAGGGTTTACCAATTTAATCCGAATATCAAATAATCGCTAATATCCCCAGGTTATCCCTTCTTTACATCATTTGTATACGTAAGTCTTCCCATTAAAAAAATCATCATTAAATGTATACTAAACTGCAGATTTATGTTCCAACAATTTACTACCCCTATTAGGGACTGCCGTGTCTTTAATTCTTATATTGTCGCTTATCCTTTCTTTACCTCTAATCAGTTATACTTGGCCCCCGTAACAATCTCATAGCAATTATGTGTAAGTATTACCCGTCATAGTGCCTTATTGGTCACATTGTTCGCCTCCATTCTAAAGCTGTGCATCACGTTGGCTCATCGACTACTCTCATTTCATGTAACACTTAACCTATCAAGACACCCTTGTTAATCATCTCCATAAAGGTTACTGGTGTATTAGTTAGCCTGTGTCACATTATTAGAAACTTGAATTTCCCATGCTACGACAAGTTTCTCATAACATTCATCTCTCTGGTGATATAGGATATTGATATCGTAGGCTTTTGGCAACTCAACCCATCTTCCTTATCGTATCCTTAGCTTCCTTTATGTAGAGGCATGGTTCCCTTCTCGATCCATAGGTAATATCGTCTTATCACTCTGTTGATACATAGTGTTTGTTTTGTCATACCCCACCCTTGGTAAGGCATGATTGGCACCCGGCACCTTACAAGAACCGAGCGAACCAACTTATAACTCTCGTCCTTCATATCTCGAATGGTAAAATAAGGCTAAGGGATAAATATGAACATTATATCATGCACAAGTATATGTACAATGGACCCATGATGTCGACATTACTACTATCACACTATGACTAAGCTGTACACAGGAACTGTCTGCAAAGCCTATATGAACATGACTGAGGTATACAAGTCGAGACAGGACCCCCGACGTACCCTTAACACAATTCATATATATATATATATATATATACACACACACACACACACACACACATATATATATATATATATATATATATATATATATATATATATATAGACTCAGACTCAGGAATGCTCCAGGAAGAAGTGGAGCCACAACTCGAGACCAGTACCTGAAGGCAGCCTAAGATGAAAGATCCTCATCTCGTCTATCTACACCTGCAGGCATGAACGCAGCGTCCACGAGAAGGGACGTCAATACGAGTAATGTACTGAGTATGTAAGGCATGAATAGTAGTATGATATCAGAATAAAGATAACATAAGGTAAAGTAAGTAATTATACTTCGTATTCCTCTTAAGATCTCTATCATGTAAACTATTCGTCTACAGGAAAACATTTCATACACATCCATACATATATATGCATTCACGTACACTTACTATACATACATCTGTCATATCCGTACCCGGCCCTTTCGGGACTCGGTGTTATCTTGCCCGGCCATATAGGCGCGGTAATATATATAGCATCTTGCCTGGCCATTAAGGCACGGTAATATATATAGCATCTTGCCCGACCATTAAGGTACAGTGTTGTCTTGCCCGGCTATATAGGCGCGGTGTTATCTTTCCCGGCCATATAGGCGCGGTGTTATCTTGCCTGGCCATATAAGCACGGTATTATCTTGCCCGGCCATGTAGGCGCGGTATTATCCCCAGCTGATCAGTGGGATGCAATGCATACATACATACATACATACATACATACACATAAAAATACATAATTGAAATCAACATCATCATTAGCATTGCCATTGTCACTATATCATTCCTTGAAGAATCAACCAGCGTAAGATGAAATCGATAATGTCACGGGAATCTCCAGAATCATGAACTTAGAAAGCACTGGAAATAGAATCATTATCTTCGCTATATCTCACCTCGAAGGAACGAGTAATATGAGGTGAGATCAATCACAAAGAATAGTCTCAAAGATCGTGAATAAGCTCAATAGTATCGTAAGGATCATGAGATTCATAGGCTTCTAGCATTTGTGGAAGAAAGGATATTATAGATATGGCACAAAGGTTTATAACAAGGAATCATGCCTTTAGAAAGAAAGGGTTTAGCCATACATACCTTCTAGGTCGCCTTAACTTTAACTACTCAACGCTTGTCCTCCCAGGCTCGTAGATCTATATTCAAGAAAATTTATACTATTATTAGACTCACCTTTATACGCTTGTCTTAGTCCTTCAAATAAATTCTTCTAGAATATGCCGAAATTTCGGCTGCATCTCCCCTATATTCTTTACCTCCTCCAAATACCAAAAAAAAACTCCCAAACAATACCAACAACATCAACAACCGTATCAATACCAATATATTCCATAAAACATCCCACACGATGTTTCTTCAATATTCAAACCAGCCATAACAACATCCATAATACCATAATCAAAGAATTATATTCAACTCTTTATGATTTTTCTCCTATGATTCTTTCCTTTCCATGAATTGCTAAACCTTTATATCATCTCAATCATGTAAATAATATTATGAAAAACATACCTTATGGTAGAAGGACTTCACTTTATTCACCCTTTCCAAGATCAAGTTCATCACCACCTTAAGATGAAACAAGAACAATTTCCTTCCATAAATTTTCCTTGAGGTTTTGATGTTAATATTCTCTCTTGATGATATGGGAAGGTTGTGGATGATTATGGAGGGTTATGGAAGTTTATGGAAATTTATAGAAAATTATGGGAAGTTATGGAGAGTTTTAGAACCCTCAAGAGTTCTTCAAGATCTCTCTAGAAATGTAGAGGATGAGAAAATAGTGAAAATGGATGAAAATTAATGGGTTAGAGGGGTATTTATAGCTGTGGTTCGGGTCGGGTACTGTAGCAGCACTGCAGCAGGTCGGTATTGTAGCAGTTACTGTAGCACGCGTTTTTGCTCTGTCAGCGGAACTTGTAACATCCATAATTCTCTACTCCGATATCATATCGATGAGCGGTTTGTTGCGTTGGAAACTAGACTCGACGAAATTAATTTTAGGCTTTTGGAACACCTTAAAACACTCAATATACTAGGAGATATACCCCTCCAAATTGACCCAAAATTTTGTCCAAAATTCTGTCAACTTTTTCCAAATTCTCGACCAATTTATTTTCTTCGATTTGCTTGGTCCCAGAGTTTCCCATAGCTTATTATATGAACGTAAAACGTCATGACCATAGGATTACTTTGTATAATATCATACATCCTTGAAGGGAACTCCAGTATTCATACTTAGAACGTCTAATACTTATAAATTTCCACGTACGAAACTATGGGGTGTAACATGTTTACCCCAAAATTTGAAGTAAAATAGATCTTTTCTGTGTTTTTATAATTATCCGGAATGTAATCAGTCATTTGTCGTGCTACATTAATATGCAACTTAAGTCAGCGGACATTCAAAACATTTCAAAATACCACATGTCCTGATTGCTCCTTTAGGGTATATCAACATCATATTTTGTTTGCACCCTCAAGTTATATCAATAAATTTATCTCCTGATCCGGGAACATGCACTCACAAGTATACTCTTAATCATTTCCTAAGTCCATTCCGTTACTAGAGCTGCAATGGAAGGAACCCCTTTTCATGGAGACTTCTACTAGTAACTTTCAAACTTGTTAAGTCTGTAGGTTTAGGCCAACTCTTTACGACCTCTGCTTAAATACTTTCACCTAAACGCTATCCAATCGGGAAAATACTTATCAGCTTAAATTTGAACTTTCAATGTTCATATCATCCTCACTACATATTGTACTTTTTTCTCCCTTGAACGGGGTACACCGACTTATCACCTATAGTTACCGATGAGAGTGCATCTTCCCTCTGGCACGTCCATAATAATTATCCACATCTTACCAAACCTGAACAATTGTTATTAATCATCCTCTTGTTTTTCGAAAATCCTTCTTCATTTATGTATTCTTTTCAACTCTTTCTATTTCTACTTGAGTTTACACACGAGTCCTCAAACGTGTCTCACTTACCATAATAAGTTAGGTAAGCGATTCTTCCTCAAAAACAATGTTCGTCTTGCACTATAATATTATTAACACTTTAACCTCAAACTTTAATCGATCATAGGGGACCATATCAATGTCCAGGTTAATTTACTTTTCAGAAAGATATAAGAAGTTCTTCTCTTACCCAATTGTAGGGGGAATGTATGAACATCTCTTAGCAGCCGTATTTTTCTTTCCTTTGATTAGCAACCATTGTTTCTTCTTTAGGTGTAGCAAAATTACTTCCTTCCCCTTATAAGGTTAACTTGCCTAAAAACTTAAGTCCACGAACTCTTGTTCGGGGCTTTTGCTTTCAATTTATTAACCCCAAATTAATTCACACGTCGTACGATTAAATATACACAAACAACACTTTCATTCCTATATGACTTATTTGCTCCATTCGTAATTTTGAGTTATGCCGTATGTTCTTCTGATCGTCTATTACCCATCTCTGCCACACATTTATATTCTCTCAGTGTCAATCCGTGCTCCTTATAACTTTTTCCTATATAATCTCATAACAACTTTGTAGATAATAATCAATGATATTCTTGTCTTTTATAACTCATCGAGTGATGCAAGCCATCTTTCAGCCCTTTCTAACTGTATTTAATCTTGTTAGGATCGGAAGTGATATAATTACCTTCGTAAGGACCTAGCAAGCTCACATCGTATTGTCATGAAGGAAAAATATCATAACCCTTATAATCTATACTTTTCTCTCATTCCATCATGTGCACTTCACCTCTAGCTTATAAACCGTCTCATCTTATTGATTGCTCCTAACATTCGTTACTTATAACTGCGTAGGTGAACTTAACCGCCCAATTAAAACATATATGTATCCTTCTCGTGACCGTCTTATAAGGAAACATGGCCTCTATCTAAACATACCGTTACCTTATTAATCCAGCACCCCTAACCTTACCAATGAGTCATACATAAACACGATCTTAACTATCGCTCAATTGGAAACCCCATGCAAGTTTCTTCTCTTAACATTACTCTTTTTCCTTTGATGAATCCTTTTAGCTCTACCAGAAATACTTTAAGAGTTATTATTATAACATAACATATAACATATCAACACCACACTCGTAGGTATGTAGACTTTTTTTTATCAAAACAGTAAATATACCTGCCGTCATCGTTCTCCCTCTTGTTGTACCGGCGCCTGGGGCTCTCCCTCTACCCCTACGCTGATTCCTTTGGTCTATCCTAGGACATCTATGAACCTAGTGCTACTGACTTCCGCACCATAAGCAACTCCAATCACTCATACGACAAGGCCCGGTGTGTGCTCGTCCGCACTGACTACAATCTGGCCTCACTTGACCTACACAATCCTAGTCCTGGGATCCCGATACATATGAACCTTGCCATGGCCCTACCCAGGAGCCTTGATCTAGCTTAAAAAGCTCTGGTATAGGTTGGGGAAATTGTCTAGCCTGCTTCCCCTCCACCTGCTGCATGTTGCCTCTTGGGGGTCCTATGAAATTACCCACTATTCTGACCCTCATGGTTTGACCACTAAGCTCGTCTATGTCATGTCTTGTAGAGGCTGGTGAGTCCTAATTAATTGATTCCTAAGATTACAGACTTCCCAATCCCTCAGAGGACCCCACATCCTCCTATGCTTTGTCATGGTATGGGGTCCGGGTTCAACCAATTGTGTCAGAATCTGCATTGCCTCTCTTACCCCCTGTTCAGCTGGGGCCATAGGTGGAACTGGTAATACTGGAGCTCTTCCTGGCTCCTCTAATTCCATCAGGGTTAGAGACACCCCTAACGATGACTCATCTCGAATCTCAGACGAATTTGTCTCGATAGAAGGAATAATCTTGAATGGGTCTGTCTCGATAGAGGGCATAATCTAAGATAGGTCCTCCTCCATGGAGTAACTCACCTCCGTTCCCGTTATCATCTTAGCCCTTAGATCATCTGTATTATTTCTAGAAGAAGTCATCTCCCGACAATAAAACAAACAAATTTTAGGGTTAAGAATTTCATTCCTTATGACTCAGTTCTATTGCACGATCTAGAGCATGAAGGAAAGATAACCATCCTAAATGCCCAGTAGCCTTCCAATTACAAGTGTGTCATGCAACACACCCATAAGCGAGACTCTACTAGGCACACCTTTGTATACTCCCTAAGATAGACCTGCTCGGATACCAAGTTTGTCACGACCCAAATCGGAGGGCCGCGACTGGCACTTGGTGCCCTACTCGACCGAGCGCCAATATTCATTTAATCTCTTTCAATCATTAGACTCAACATAAGCTGATAAGGTCGTATTAACATTCATTCTTTAAGAAGCATAACTCTGGACATGATAAACAACCTAAAAAGGAGTATACATATATACACGGGCCAATAAGGCCGCCATGATAGACCAACGACATCATATGCGTACTATACATAGGACAATATCTACAAAGCCTCAAATATGGAACATCATACTCATACCTAGGTTGAGACAGGGCCCTCGACATACCCAACATGCCAACTGACATATATATATGTACCTTGACTCGGTAAGGCTCCGGATAAAAGTAGAGCTCATCAATCCAAGCTAATATCCAAGGATAGCCTACTATACTCTTTTCTCTATATGTTTACCTACACCTGTGTGGAATAAAACATAGCATCCCCAGGCAAAGGGACGTCAGTACGAATAATGTACTGAATATGTAAGGTAGAAATGAAACATAACAATAAGACATCCTTCATGAGAGGGATATAAGGATCAACCTGTACCTTTGAATTGCCTCTGTGGACCATGAACAAGAATACTTACATACTTACACATATATGCGTAAATAATTCCATTGGCCTCATTAGGCATCTTTCTTACCATAACAACCTCTGTGAGCATGATCATCATCATGTAACCAGTTGATCAGGTGGTAGTGCGCATATAACGACATTTCCTTTCCCATAACCTATATATATATTGTATATGTGTATATAACACCTTTGATCATAGTATATAATGCATGAAGCTCTTATGGAACATTAGAACATCTTTCGGGGTGACTTGTAGTCGATAACCCTCTGAATACATTATGAACATCAACATCATTATTATATGCATCAAAAGGGACTTAGGAATCATATCTAGACATGTTTTGAATGCATAACATAGGAATGAATAAAATGGACATTATTATCTTTCAAGAGTAGAGCCAAATTATGGAATGACATTACGTTTACGTATCGTTTACTTGGATCATGCCAAAAGAAAGAGAGCTAGCCTTAACATACCTTTGTCCCTTACTCGACGACTCAATACGTATATATATATATATATATATTTCTCGAAGCACTTCAATCTACATTAAGATATTAGAACTATGGTTAAGCTACGAAAGAACTAGAATACAACTTTCGAGCCACTAGCTCGTCTACAGAAAATGGGACAGCACCTCCTATATGTCCTTTACTTTCCCAAGTTCAGAATAATACCAACAACAACAACAACAACAACAACAACAATGACAACAATCAACAACCAAACGTTCAGCCCTTCAACAATACAGGAACAATCTCCACAATCCATTAGAACAACGCTCAACACTAGATTACAAATTTTAATCGCCATTTCACAAGTTCTTGACAAACCAATATACTTAAAGCTTCAAAAAGCTCATATACATAAAGATTAATTAAAACCTTACATTTATTAGCAGCTCTCCAATAAATCACAGCAAGAGCAGCTCCTACAAGTTTACTCCACACAAAACGATAAGTATACTAGTGTCAAACAACCTGATACATAATGACGAGAGACCAACCCACTACCCTACCATTATGTGGAGATTCTCCACGACCTTTCTCCTTCCAAACACCATAGAAACAGTAGGAAAAGTGACAACTCAAACACAACACGAAACAGTCCAGAAAACAGTTAACTACAAATCGAATAATTTGAAATAACGGCTTCCAATCACCGTTCCGCGAGTTGTTACTATTATGGAACAAATTTCTCCACCCTTCCAGCAGAAAAAGAGGATTAAATAGGTAAATATACTCACCTCACTTGGTGAAGAAATCAGCTCCTGATTTGGGTTCTTCAACTCTTAGGTTTTCCTCCAACTAGAACTTGAAAAGAAGAGAGAATCACTTAAGGCTTGAGGGAGATTGGAGTGGCTAGCCTTGGAGGAGATTCTATGGAGAATTTTGGGTCTTAGGGTCGTGGATAAAGGGTGACTTTTCCTTTTTAAATGGAGAAAAAATCTGGTCCTTACCTTTTTAAGTAAGTAGGTGATACACCTGTTTGTCATCTACCTACTTAATTAGTAGGTGTCACTTGATGGTCCGTTGAATTTAACACGTGTCTCATCCTTAATTTGTAGTTAATATACGTATCAAGTAGCTCAAGAAAGTAGGATGGGAAGTAAGTTGGTGAAGCAGGCAGCTCATTTTTATTTGCCCAAAATCTCATTTCTCACGTTTAAGTGCATTCATCTACCTCAACTTATTCATGTATATCTTGAATGAAAATACAGGATTTAACAATTCAGGAGGGAGAAAAAACTCAAAACGGGAGAAAATGCATAAAACTTATGAAAAATACAAGTCTCTGTATAAAAATTACTCTGAGATTGGTAACAATCATACCACACATGCATCAGAACTTTGCAAGGATGGTTCGAGTGTGCAAAAAATTGGTCCGAGAAAGGTAACTCTCGCGACACCTTTGTGTCGCAAGGGTGGCGTAGCCCACACTCGAATTTTATAAACATTGAGTTATAAAAATCAGCCAATACTTGTCTTATTTCATTCTCTTATACTCTTCATAACAAAAATTGTTCCCTCATGCCTTTGCAAACACTAACAAGAATCAAGAACTCCTATTCCTCGTCCATGAAAATCACAAGGTAAGTGGTTCCATCACAAGAGAAATTGATTCTTCCAACCCTTTTTTCCAATTGTTCTTACTAGGGTTTGATGGGTTTGGGGGTGAAAGATGGGGCATTGGTGATGTTTTTCTTGAGTAATGTTTCCTAGGGCTATAAATATAATTCCCCATGAAAAAGGTAAGGTTCTTCAACAACCATTGCAATTAAAAATAGAAGGAAAGCTCTATGCTCACAAGGTGTTCGACAAAAAGCCCTATTCATGTTTTGTCTGAAATTGTGAAGTCTTGAGTAGCAAAGCAACACTTAACAATCATACGAACCCTTGGGCATCAATTTGAACAAAAATTTTGAGAGTTCGAATGAAAATTTGAATATGGAAATTTTGTGCATACCACCGGACACGTTCCCTAATGAATCCTTTTTGTTTTCTTAGCGTAAATTTTTGTTTTAGTTAGCGTCTTTGTTTTCTATTTTTTTGTAGTATAGTTAGAAGTAAGTGTGGGTCTTCCAACCTCCGTGTAATCCATATGAAGCTATTGGTCATTGGTGGAGTTTAAAAATAAGATATGAAGTACTCCAACCGTAAGATTATGTAATAGAACTAAGTGTGGGGTCGTCGCCGACCCTCTTTGGTTATTAAATTATATACTAATGGTTCAATAATTTGTGTTGACAGGAACCATGATCCAATCTAAAGGGAAAGCAGTCGCATCCTCATCTATCGAAAGAAAGAAGAGTCGTGATGACGGCTCCCCCAAACAAAGAGATGCACCAAAGCAGAGAGGGCAAGAATCCACTAACTCCCATCCCTAGGGCTATTCCACACCATATAGATAACCATCTCACTAAGAGGGGAAAAGAATGGTAAACAATTTTGACATCTCGGATGGCTTTATGCATGAAAGGGGAGTTAATAAAGTCCTCTTGAAATGAAACTTCAGGGAAATCCGTAGCAGAATCCTTAGAATGGGGTGGCGTTTTGTCTTCGAGGGAATGGGGCCGGTAAACATTGATTTGGTGTTGGAGTTGTATTCTAATATGCAAGCCATTAGTTCTGAGACCTATGAGCCTACGGTGTATGTTCGGGGCAGCTGGACTCCCTTGACTAGAAACACCTTGGGCATGACACTTGGGGTACCGGATGTCCAATTGAGCCCTTTGAGGTATTCCTGGAGAGGCCATTAGAGAAACATTGTGTGGATTGGGCTCCACTACTTTATGGGTCCTATATGAAGATAAATATAAATATCACAAGAGTATGCTTATGGGAAACTTTAAAAAGTGTGCACGAGTGTGGCTGCGATTGATCAACCATAGAATCATGTCGTACGATCACTACCCAATCATATACTTCGTCATAACAAGACGACCAGTGAATTTGGGACATTAGATGCTACAAGAAAGGATAAGGGTGCGTCAAAACAAGGCCCATTGGTTACACTTTGGCAACACCCTCACTACCTTAATTATGAGGATAGATTCCAACTTAGATTTAGCAACAGACAGGATACTCAAGGAAACAATAGAATAGATGGATATCTCTAAGGTTAAAGTCCCTGAAAAATTTGCAAAACCGACAGTAACACCGGCAGAAGAACGTGCAGGGCTTGTCACGTTATGTAACGACCCATTTGGTTTTTTAGGGCATTTTACTTTTTTTCTCCAAAAAACACTTCCCGTAGTCTTTTTTATGTGTTCATGACTTGCGAGGATGGGTGGCACGATTCTCGAGGCTATCAAGCGAGTCTTGATAGATTTTGAGAATTATAGAGCTTTCTAAGTTGAATAAGAGAAAAGGGTTGACCAATAGTTGACTTTTGGGTAATTACGTTCGGGATCGAATTCTAATAGTTTTGTTGGGTCCAAAACATGATTTTTGACTAAGTTGGTCCCTAGGAGTCCGATTGCATCTTGGGTCATTTTTTGGAAGGTTTGGTTTTGGTTTGGTTGGAGTTGACTTGGGTCAACACCAGTCAGGACAACCTCGTTTGGGAAATCTGAGTGCACGTGTGAGTTCGTAGCATGTTTTATGATAAGTTTTCATGTTTGGTATGTGTCCGGGAAGTCTCGGATGAATTTCGAGTGTTTTTGTCGAATTAAGTGAAAATAAGAATTTTATGGTATTCTGGTGTGACCACACCTCCGATAAAAGACCGCACTTGTGGGCCCACCGCTGTAGGGTTTGGTCCGCAAGTGCGAGAGAGTGAGGGTTTGGGGAGGGCCACATCTGCTGACTCTTCCCCGCACCCGCAAGTTGGGTGTTTTAAGTTGAGACCGCATCTGCGGCCTTTTTTACGCAGATGCGAGCCCGTACCTTCGAGGAAAGGTTCGCAAAAGCAGATTTAACATAGGTCAGGAACCCTTTTATTTCTAAAATCGAACCTAGACTCCAAAATTTCATATTTGAGTTGAGAGCTCTTATGGGGGAGATTTCAAGTATTTAGGCTTCGATTCATGTTGGGGGTAAGTTTCTAAGCTCTAATTTGTATTTTCCTACTAGTTTAATCCCTTATTTAACCTTGTGTTTATGTTGGGTTTGTGGAACTTAGGGGTTTTAGCCCTAAGTCCTAAAAGGGGTTTTTTCTTAAAATTGAGGATCAATTTGATCGATTTTTAGTTGGGTCTTTTAGATTTAGACTAGTAAGGCTTTGGCTGATCTTATTTTCCATATAAATTTCAGTTTTTCCCTTGTGAGCTCGTGGTCACTTTTTAAGGTCGTTTTTTGTATAAATTAGAAGTATAGCAATATAGGTATCCTTAGATTCATTTTTCTTACGTAGAGTACTTATTTGATAGACTTCGATCATTCAGAGGCTCTCCGTAAAAGGAAGGCGTTAGCTTGATTATTCATGACTCTCACTCGGCCTTCGAGGTAGGTTATGGCTTACCCTTGTTAGAATCCGATCAGAAAATTGTATGTACTGGTAGATATTGACGGGGAAAGCATTATAGGCCTTCGGGCATGGTTGGGTGATAAATACACTGGCTTGGTATAGATGTTGTTATGTGGGCTTATCACCATGTTCACTAATAAGTTGTGATTGTTGATTCATTTACCTAGTCACTTAATATCTCACTTATCTCATGAAAAGGAAAGGATATATATATTAATGACTTGAGCTGTGTTCAGCATTCATGATATGCATTTATTAGTTCCATGATTTATGATATTGTTGAAATTATTTCCATGTATTTACATACCATCCATTTTCATGCATGATTGGTTACAATGGTGAGAAAGAATGATACCCTGTGTGGAAAATGGTAACAATGATAGCTTATGTGGAAAATGGTGACAATGATAGCCTGTGTGGCATATTGTAACATTGATATCTAGTGTGCCATTTGGTACATGGACTTCACGGGTACCCCATGGTTCGTGAATTTGAGGCATAACCCGTAGCATGTGTGTACGGGATTGGAGAGGTGGCCTGGGGGCATTGCATTTCATTAGATGGTATTGCATTACATTCATTCATTTACTCATGACTATTTTCTTGGATCTTATATACTCGATATGCACTTATACTTTAATATGCTCTCGTGACTGTACTTGATTGCCTTATATGCTCTACTTTTTGATTTCTTTGTATTATATGTGTTATCTAATCGGTGTTGGCCTTGATGCCTACGAGTACTAGTATTGTACTATGTCTACTCTTGCTGCACTTTTTGTTTAGTGTAGAGTTTGAGCCAGTATCTAGTTTGTGACCTCGAGAGTGATTTTGAGGCTTTCTTTCAAGAGATCTTAGGGTGAGCCACTTTCCAAACCTGCAGCCCTGGATCCCCTTCTTTGCTTATCTGTCTATTCTGATTCCACAGACAGTTACTATTTATGTTTTTTGAGACTTGTATCCCGTATTTCAGAACTTGTAGTAGTATTAGAGGCTCTTGTACTAGTTCAGACCAGGTTTTGGGGTTGTAAACATTATTAGTACTTCCGTACTTAATTATCTATATATTTGTCACACTGTTTAGAATAATTGGCTTTTATGTCCGCAAATTTCCTATTTTTATGACACTGATTTAAGGGAAGGGTTCGCCCACCAGCGGGGATAGTGTAGGTGTCCTCATGACCCACAAATTGGGTCGTGACAAGTTAATATCAGAGCCCTAGGCTCACCGATCTAACAAGTACAAAAGCAATATCTAGTAGAGTCTTGCGGATCGGTACGATGAGCTTCGTACCTATCTTCGAGAGGTCATATTTAGGAAACTTTCATTCCTTCACTCTTTTCGTGCTACTTTATTCAAATTGGTATCTAGCTGGTTCAGATTGGTATCTGACTTCAATTTCTATGCTCTCATAGGTGGTGAGGACACGTGCCACAGTCGCTAGGGATGAGGTTTCGGTACCTGCTACCAAAGGCCGAGGCAAAGCTATGGGCCATGGTATAGGTAGGGGCCATGGGGTAGCACCTGCTAGGGGTAGAGCACCCGTGGTTGGTCAGCCCAGAGGTAGATCATTATCACCTGAGCCAGAATTAAAACATGAGGATGAGCTTATGAAGGAGGAGGAGCTAGGACTAGCCCAGGCTCAACCGGAGGTTATTGCTTCTCCAGTACTTCAGGATATTATGGTATGCATCTTGAGTCTTCTTGAGGAACTAAACCAGGCGGGCTTCCTTCCTTCTACTCCAGATGGATCTCAGACTAGAGCTAGAGGTCAGACTCCTGACCGGTTCCGTACGCTAGGGGCATAGCCTACTGCTGTTGTGGCTCGGTTCCATACGCCAGGGGCACAACCTACTGCTGCTGTGGCTCCCCGTATTACTAAGATTTCAACACCCGATTTTGTTCCTAGACCTATTGTGGGCTTGGCTATGACTCATGAGGAGCAGGATTTTTTTGGGAGGTTTACCAAGATAAAGTCTCCTAGTTTTTATGGTAGCCCTGAGGAGGATGCTTATGATTCATCAATGATTGTTGAGAGGCTTCACAAGTTAGGTGTGGTGGAGATCCTACATTGACTGTCGACCATCGAGGTATCCTTCTTTATCTTAGACCCAGTTCTATCAGGTTTTTTTGGAGAAATATGTTCCCCAGAGTTTGAGAGACAGGAGGAGGGATGAGTTCACTGCTTTGGAATAGAGAGGGATATCTATTGCAGAGTACGAGTCTAGGTACCATGCCTTGGTTCGATATGCAGGGCAGTTGCTCCCCATCGAGGTAGAGAGAGTGAGGGGGTTCATCAAGGGTTTGACACTTCCGTTGAAGTTTGCAACTTTATAGCTAGTAGCTTCTGGGGCTTCGTTCTAGTTCGTGGTAGACCATGCCATAGTGGTTGAGTCAACGAGACTTCATGCTCATGGTAGGGTTGATGACAAGAGGATCCGCAGATTTGGTAGCTTCAGCGATTTTTCTTCTAGGGGTGAGCGACATTTTGATAAGAGTCACAAGTACCATTCTGGCTACCTCATTCAGTCAGCACTTCAGGTTTCAACAGGTGGACCTTCTAGGCACAGTGAATTTAGTTCTGGATAGATTTCTTGACTTTCTTACACTCGATACTCAGATTGTGGGGGGTATTCTGGTTCTTCTGCATTAGTTTCGCAGCACAGGATGGTCAGGGATTTCTATGAGTGTGGTGCCCAGAGCATTTTGCGAGAGAGTGCCCTAGACCTAGACAGGGAAGAGCTTAGCAGGGTTCTAGATTTCAGATACCTAGGGCTCCAGCACCATCGGTTTGTATAGGTGGATCTTCTGATAGAGGTGGTTCATAGCCTAGCAGAGGCGGTTATCTGTCTAGAAAAGGTGGTCATGAGCCCGGCAGGGGCTTCTCTCAGTCAGCAAGGGATGGAGCTCAGTCTGGCCATGATGGCTGTGGAGTTACACAGTCTAAGGGCGGACGGGTTCATTGCTATGCTTTTCCTGGTAGACCAGAGGCTTCTGATGTAATTATCACAAGTACTATTTCGGTCTGTCATCAAGCAACTTCAGCATTATTTGATCTGGGCTCTACTTTCTCGTATGTTTCCACATATTTCTCTACGGGTTTTGATATGACTTGTGATCTACTTAATGTGCCTATTTGTGTCTCTACTCCTGTTGGAGATTCTGTGGTAGTAGATTGAGTCAATCAGTCTTGTGTGGTTACATTCATGGGTTACAATACTCTGGTAGACTTGGTGATACTCAGTATGGTATATTTTAATATTATCTTGGGCATGAATAGGTTATCTTCTTATCTTGCGATTCTAGACTGTCATGCCAAGACGGTCACGTTGGCCATGCCAGGCATTCCAAGATTATAGTGGAAGGGTACTCCTAGCCCTGCTCCAAAAAAGATTATATCGTTCCTTCGGGCAAAGAAGTTGGTGGATAAGGGATGTTTAGCTTACTTAGCGCCTATCTGGGATACGAGTGTGGATATTCCTTCCCTAGAGTCGGTACCTATAGTTAGTGAGTTTTTGGAGGTTTTTCCCACAGATTTTTCTGGAATGCCACTTGATCGGGATATTGATTTTTGCATTGATTTGGAGCCAGGAACTCGTCCTATTTCTAACCCGCCCTATTGTATGGCTCCGGCAGAATTGAAGGAACATTTACACGATTTATTGAGTAAGGGGTTCATTAGACATTTCCTCTTAGGGTTCTCCCATTCTATTTGTGAAGAATAAAGATGGCACCTTGCAGATGTGTATCGACTATCGACAGTTGAACAAGGTGACAATCAGGAACAAGTATTCGATACACCGCATAGATGACTTGTTTGATCAGCTTCAGGGTGCGTCGATCTTCTCTAAGATCAGCTTGAGGTCAGGGTATCAGCAGTTGAAGATTAGAGCCGAGGATCCTGCAAAGACGGCTTGTAGGACCCGTTATGGTCACTTTGAGTTCTTGGCCATGTCTTTCAGGCTTACAAATGCCCCCACCCTCCATCGATTTGATGAACAGGATTTTCAAGCCCTATTTGGATTCGTTTGTCATTGTCTTCATCGATGACATCTTGGTGTACTCTCGTATCAAGGAAGATTATGAGAAGCATTTGAGGATAGTACTTGGGTTGGTAAAAGAGAAGAAGTTGTATGCTAAGTTTTTGAAATGCGAGTTTTGGCTTAGTGCAGTGGCATTCTTAGGACATGTAGTGTCGAAGGATGGCATCATGGTGGATTCCAAGAAGATTGAGGCTGTTAGAGGTTAGGGTAGGCCTACTTCGGTGACTGAGATTCAGAGTTTTGTAGGCTTAGCGAGTTACTATCATTGTTTCGTATAAGGGTTCTCATCTATTTCTTCCTATTTCACTCAGTTGGCTTAGAAGAATGTGGCTTTTCAGTGGTCTGATGAGTGTGAGGACAGCTTTCAAAAGTTCAAGGCTTTGTTGACTTCAGTTCTAATTTTGGCATTACCTGTGGAAGGAAAAGACTTTATTGTGTATTGTGATGCTTCTCGGATTTGTTTGGGTTGTATGTCGATGCGAGAAGGCAAGGTGATTGCATATGATTCGAGATAGTTGAAGGTCCATGAGAAGAACTATCCTACTCATGACTTGATGTTGGTGGCAATAGTTTTTTCCTTGAATATTTAGAGACATTACCTTTATAGAGTTCATTGTGAGGTATTCGTGGATCATTGTAGTCTTCAGCAAGTGTTTAATCAGCGGGATCTAAATTTGAGGCAGCGTGGGTGGATGGAGTTGCTCAAGGATTATGACATCACCAGTCTTTATCATCCAGGCAAGGCTAATGTGGTAGCGGATGCATTGAGCCGAAAGGCGGTGATTATGGGTAGCTTGGCGCGATTGTTTTTTGAGGAGCATTCCTTGGCTAGAGAGGTTCAATCTTTGGCTAATATTATGGTGAGGATTGATATTTCATAACCGGGAAAGGTTTTGGTTTGTGTTGAGGCGAGGTTGTCTCTTTTGGAGCAAATTAAGGCACAACAATTTGACAATGTGAAATTGTGCAAGATTCGAGATAAGGTGTTGAGTGGGGAGGCCACGGAAACAATTCTTGATTGAGAAGGGTTTTGAGGTTAAAGGGGCATGTTTGCTTTCCTCGGGTTAGTGGTTTGATTAAGTTGGTTTTGGAGGAGGCTCACAGATCCAGATATTCCATCTATCCTGGTGCTACAAATATGTATCGTGAGTTGAGACAACATTATTAGTGGTGTAGGATGAAGACGGATATGATGGAGTTCGTTTCCTAGTGTTTGAATTGCCAGCAGCTTAAGTATTTGCGTCAGAGGATGATTCCAAAATGGAAGTGGGAGGGGATTGCTATGGACTTCGTGGTAAGTCTACCGAAGACTTTGGGCAAGGTTGATGCTTTGTATTATTGTGAATTGGTTGACCAAGTCCGCACACTTCATTCTAGTTCAGACTACCTACAATTTAGAGAAGTTGGCTAAGATCTATATTAAAGAGATTGTCTTATTGCATGGGGTGTGTTGACACCTAATTTTTGACCTCCCATAATTTATTTTAATTGCTCAGAGTACTTGAATGTTATATGGAGTAAAATGTGTATTCTCTTTAGAAATCAGAATGATTTTCTAAACTATGCAGATAATATTTTACCCTTATTATTTGGTAAAATACTTTCTATAATAAACCATTTGGAAATTACTTTACAACAATTATGATGCATTTTACTAAATTCAATCAAGGAAATAGTTTAAGATAACTATTTATTAATTGTTGAAATTATAAGAAATTAATCAGCAAATATTTACTCCATTTAATTCAAGAAAATTGATCTATTAGAATAAATGGCCATTTTTACCCCTGAACTTTATTTTCTGCATAACCATATTATTTGATAACTTTCAAATTAATTGTAATTGATTTAAATAGTTAATTATGGCTATATTTGTAAATTTGCGAAATTGACCGCGTCTTAAATTAACTGTCTAACTCATTTTAATTTGGTTACAATTTAATTGCTTTGATTGAGCCTTTTAATCTTGCCCAATTTGCAAATTTTATCCATTATATATATATATATATATAAAAATGAAAATGGACTCCTCATCTTTTTCTTTTAATTCTTGACCGAGTCCAGCCCAGCACAGGGCATGACCCCGATCAGACCACCACTTTAACAGGGGTATTACCCTTTATCCCATTTTTCTGAAGGCCAAACGACCCCCTTTAGGCCTTTCCTCTCAGGGTTTGAAAGCCCTAGTGCCGCCCTGCCTCACTTTCTCTCTCCTACATCATACGTTGCCGAAAATTGCAAAATCAAAGGGCCTGCATTGGTGTGGTCGTCTTTGTGTGTTTGAGAATGGAAAGAGCATTTATTTCTCTGTCATTTCTCAACTAAAACCACCCAAACAAGGCATTACTTTGCCTTCTCTTTCACTTTTCTTTAAATCAACGGTCAACTAGTGCTTTTTTCTTAGTGATTTTTGTCTTGAGGTGATTTTGAATCCTCAAACCTCATTGGTTCGATTATAATCACAGGGATCCATTGAGAGTGGTCTGAATCTAACCCTTTGCTATTTATTTAACTCGAATCTTAGCCATTGGATTGGGATTTGATAAGAGAATTCTCAGAAAATTGGAAATCCCACATCAGTTGTGTTAGGGTTTAATCCAATTTGCATTTTCTAGGGGAGGGAAATTGAAAAACATCACTTCCATAGTAAAAATCGAAATAGCTAGGGTTTTGGCAAATTTGCTTAGAAACCTTTAATTTTTCGATTTAGTTAAAGTCTTAAATATTTTGTTCTTTCCGTGTGGCTGAGGCTAGAGGAAGACTTTCTTAAAGTTCATTCTTTACCCGGATGTGCATCAAAATGGTTATTTTCCTTCCCCTAGTTATTTTTAGTTCATTTTAGTCATTTAGGTGTTCTACTGCTTATATGGCTTGATGTTGTGGTTATTTGTGATGTTTTAGTTTTATGATGCTCGTTTCATCTTAGTTTAATCCTATTTTATTTAATTCTGTAACTATCTAGTCTTGTGTGCCCTTAAAGACTAACCACGTAGGCTTTAAGCACTCACTTGTATGTCATTTAGTTATAAGTTAGTTTAGATGAATAACTTGTTAATTTATGTAGATGTGTGTTCAAATTCTTCATAATTAGTTGGTCTAAGTTACCTTGTTAGGCTATGCTCCTTTTGGTTTATGATTTCTTAAAGTATGACTTATGTGTTCAAATTTAATTAATCATGAGTCAGTTTAATCTAGAATTTCTTAGCATTAATTATATCTATTCAGCTTTAGTCAATCATGTGTGACATAGCCTAGGGTCTATCTAATCATGTTTTCACCTGCCTGGTTTCCTGCTCATATATTGTTGTAAGCTCATTATGTGTATGTGTTTGGATGTTGATCATGTTAGCTAATAGTTATGCTCCTATGTTCAAAGAGTGATGACTTGGCTTATAGTTTTCTTGTCTATTTTATGGGAATAGGTCTGCTCTAAGTGGGAATCACTAATGAAATCTGTGGTAATTGACCAATTTAAATCACCTGTATTTTGAAAATATGACATGACTATCCTGTTAGTGTCCCAATTTGTGAATCTTATTTGCTTTTAATATAACTACTGAGTGTTTGAGAATGTTTTGTAGTATTGGATCCTAGTTACATATTAACTTATGAGCCTGAAAAGACATGTTAATCTGAGTCTAAGTGAATCTGAGAAGTATTATTAGTCTTTTTTTTTTAGTTCATACACATCACCTCCTTCTGTGGCTGAGCGGCATGATGGATAGTTTGTGGCTCTAGGGTGCATTGGATTACAAATCATTCACTTAAAAGAAGGGGCTTGTTATTGTTACATAGTATTTGAATAAAACTGAGGCTTATTACTTGACTAAGTTGTTAGAATAAGGCATAATAAGCAAGTTTAACATCTGATGGTTTAAGAGTTATTGGTCATAACATGTTTGCAAAGTTCATCATCCTGTCTCAATACTTACTTGGTTTTGATAATGTTCAATTATTGTTTTGGAGTCCTTGCCATGTTAAAAACTAGTTTTGTTTTGATGTTTGATTCAGTTTGGATCATGTGCAGTCACTATCTTGTTTGAACCTAGCTTTATGCTTTGCATGGTCCATTTAACAATTTAAAGGGTAATGAATATGCAATGTCTCCTGTTTTTTTTTTTTTTTGGTTGAGTTATGTTTCAAAAAGGTTTTAAAACTAATGAAGAACTAGGCTTAAAACCAAGTCCATTTCACTCTTCCATTTTATTGAGACACTATCTATAAATGAAGCATTTAGGCCTAATTTACTTGGTCAATTCTTTTGTTTGGATCTTATGCGTGGTTTACATTTTTCTTCCAAAAAGGAGTTAGATACATTTTAGCTGAGTGATCAGCTGTTTGGATTCTGAATTTGCTCTTAGGTTCCTAGATGCTCCTTTTTGCTAGGAGCCTCTGTTTGGCAAGGTGCTTAATTTGTAGTTGGTCTATTGGATCTTAAAACTAGAGCATTTTGAGTTATTTGAAAAACTGCCAAATATTCTTTGGTATGGCGTCTTAGCTGTGTTGATACATAATTTAGTCTAATCTAAGTGAATGATAATCTGCTAGGTGGCTTGCTTAATCACTCTGTTTGTCTTATATATGATTCAGCTATTCACTAAGGTTAAAATAAACACTTACCCCTTACGGAAATATTGGTTTGAACCATGCTTCACAAATCCACCACAAAGATAACTAAAATTGGATATATGTGCAGTTAATCTAAGTACTTTAAGGTCTGTTTAAGTGAATATAGCAGTCTTGTTACCTTCTCATGCTGTCAAGTATAAGTTGGCTTAAAATTTTGTTTTTTAGAATATGAGCTAATTCTGGAAACTGCTGTTTGACAATGTATTTGATGACTGGTGTGTAACACCTAATAACTATTAGTTGTTTCTCTTTGGAGTCTAGTCAGTAATTACTTAAGTTTATTTAGCTGTGTTGTGTTGCTTGCTTGGACAATGCCTTCCTAAATAATTGAGTGTTGATGCTATGGATAGATTAAATATACTGGTTCTGTATTCATGTAACTATGGCTTATCTCTTGCTTTGTCTTGACTGTGTAATAGAATTACTTAAGCATCTCATTAGTCATGTTTGAATTCAATAAGATATTGATGTCAATGTTAAGATAACCAAATTGGTTAGATATATACATAGATATCTTGATTAGGGGTTGTTTGTTGTCACCATTATATATACACTTCATCTCCGATAATACTATGAGCCTAACACATAAGTGGAGAGGAAAAGTTGCACTTAGGGATGAAGCTTAAGCCTTCCCTGGTGTCTAACATGCCTGGGGTTCCTGGAAACCACATAGATCTTGTGCGGCATTAGGAACAAAAGGGTGAAAGTTTTCCCTTTTGGGTTGTTCTAGTCTCTCTATGAGTGTCTAAATCCATATTATGTTGGCTTGTGGTGGTATATGTTTATTTAATTGACATTGTTCATTTTTTTTCTTAAGGAAATAACATTATGTGTCTGTTTTATTATCCTTCAGTTTTGGGCACTGAATCTATTACTGCTGGCTTACATAAGTTAAATAAGAGCCTTGAGTACTGTATTTTCCTACAGTTCCTCTCAATGTATTAGTGCTCTCCCCATATACCAGGTGATATACCAAGGTATACAGAGTATATGCACTTCTATACCCTCACAGGTGTATAGGAGTGAGTATATTCAATATACTTAAGGTATATCATTCCTGCAATAGACAAATATGAATTAACTTTGTGCCAGTTTGGTCTTCTGGTCGAATGCTTTGTTTCATTGTAGGGTCTGTTCTTGCATACTAAACATGCTTTGTACTTGGGCTGAATGTTTCTTTTTTTTCCTCTGATTTGGTTGAGTGGCCCATGTGGGCTTTAGATTCCTCTTTTGTTATTATGGGCCTTAGTTGTTTTTCCCCTAAATACCATGCTGTCATTTGCTTAGCTTGTGTGCTTATTTAGTTGGAATGCAAAATTGTTTATACTTTAGTACCACTACTTAGGCATATACTAATCTCCTTTAAGAATTATTTTATGCACTTCATGTGAACCAATTCTGGGCCATTCTGGCCATTTCTTGCATCAAGATCCGTTGGGCCCAAAGCCCAGTCTTCTTTTCTTTGATGGAGTCCGCTAAAGAATGGAAAGGGAAGCTAAATTATTGGAAGGCCCAAATATGGGTGAAAATAGCCTACTGGTGGGCTTGGGTAGGCACCAGCCTAAACTTTCCTCCTCTATTTTTTCTCTATACTTGTTTATGTATGTTTGTAAAAACTCTTGCAAAAATAGTGAAACCCCTATGCATGTGTAGAGCTTAGGAAATTAACGTTTAGTATCTTCGGAAGTCGCTAAACCTTTTTTCTAAAACTGGGATAATGATCAATTTTTGCGGGACATGTCAAAACTTAGCTTGATCTTGATCTTTTCAAATTGGTTTAATGACACGGTTAGTTGCGCAAAAAATGAAAACGAATGGGATTTTGGTTAAGTTAAAAAAAAAGGGAACCACGTCTAATGGTTTTTCCAAAATGGCTAAGTAATGAAAATTTTGGGCTATCATCTGTGATTTAAAGGGACAAACTGCTTGATATTCTCTTGAAACTGAAACTGGGTTGTAATAAGTCTTTTTTTTTAACCTGGATTCGATTTTCTAAAAGATAAGAGATTTTCACATTTTTAAAGTTGGAAATGGGTTCTGAACTTGGGCAAAAATCTGATGAAATGGTGACTGATTTGGGCCAGGAATCCCAAAACCAAATGGACTGAAAATAAAGGGAAATATACCTGGACCAAGATTGAGGAATGATGGACTTTGGGCTTGGAATATGGTTTGACCTTATAGGCTTCAAAAATGATAAAATTTAGACTTAATAAAACTTTCTTTTTTCTTACATATATATATGTATAAATATCGGAGAATACTAAATATTTTCTTATATTAAAAATAAAAACTCGTAAGAACTAAACTCATCTTATTAGGACTAGAATAGTAGCGATTCTACTCGGGAAAAATTCCGAGTGTGTCCTAGTCCGGCAATAAAGTGAGTTGAACACTTACGTGGATTTTCAAACCCAAAACCCCCCTTTTATAAGGGGATTTTTGCCAAATTTTTTCTTAAAGTTATGATATGGATAAAATGACATTTTTCCGGAAAGCCAAATACTTTTAAACAAATAAATACAGTTAAATCACACATTGAAGCTCGTAGGTCAACTGTATTCTACGGATCTTTAATACTAAGGTGCGTAAAACCTTCCCTAGGGGATCACCAAAACCCTTACCTCGAACTTTGGTACCAAAAGATTTCTCTCTTGCTTGAAAAATCTTTTACCTGGTTTTCCTAGTTTTCCTTTAATAAATTAGGTGGTGACTCTAAAAAAATACTAAAATCCAATTATAGCACCAACAACCTCATAGTAACTTTTATTCCTTACCTGCGTAAAAGCAAACCGTAACAGGGTGCCCATTTCTATCATCTCAGACCGAAGCACTCAGTTCGCTTCCCATTTGTGGAGGACTTTGCAAAAGGAATTAGGGACTCAATTGGATCTTAGCACTGCTTTCCACTCAAAGATGGATGGTCAGTCCGAGAAGACTATTCGGGTGTTAGAGGATATGTTGCGAGCTTGTGTGATTGATTTTGGTGGTCATTGGAACCAGTTCTTGCCCTTGGTAGAGTTTTCTTACAACAACAGTTATCACTTGAATATTGACATGACTCCATTTGAGGCTTCGTATGGTAGGAGATGTCGTTCTCCGATTGGTTGGTTCGATGCATTTGAGGTGAGCCCTTGGGGTACTGATTTGTTGAGGGAGTCCTTAGATAAACTGAAGTTGATTCAAAAGAAGCTCCTTGAGGCTAAGACTAGGAAAACGAGTATGCGGATTGGAAGATTCGTCATCTGGAACATGGTTGGTGACCAGGTTCTATTGAGGGTTTAGCCATGAAGGGTTAATGAGATATGGGAAGAAGGGCGAGCTCAGCCCGAGGTTTATTGGCCCTTTTGAGATTCTTCGGCGTACTAGTGAGGTAGCCTACTAGTTGGAATTACGACCTGGTTTAGCGGATGTTCACCCAGTGTTTCATGTTTCTATACTGAAGAAATACTATTCAGATAGGTCTTATATCATCTATTGGGACTCGGTGCTATTTGATCAGAATCTGTCCTTTGAAGAAGAGCCGGTAGCAATCTTGGATCAGCAGGTTAGAAGTTGAGGTCAAAGGAGATAGCTTCAGTAAAGGTACAATGGAAGCACCGTCTAGTTCAGGAAGCTATATGAGAGACCGAGGTTGATATGCGTAGTAGATATCCCCAGCTCTTTACTGATTCAGGTACCTTTCTTTCATTCCTTTTCGGTTCGAGGACGAATGTTTGTTTAATTAGTATCTAATGAAACGACCCGTTTGGTCGTTTAGGGCATTTTATCTTTGCCCCCAAAATACCCTTCTGGTAGTCTCTTTTATGTGTTTATGACTTGCGGGGATGGATGGCATAGTTCTCGAGGCTATCGGGCGAGTCTTGGTTGATTTTGAGGATTCTAGAGTTTTTTAAATTGAATAAATGAAAAAGGGTTGACCAATATTTGACTTTTGGTTAATTGCATCTGGAATGAAATTCTGATAGTTCTATTAGGTCCAGAACGTGAATTTTTTACTTAGTTGATCCCTTGGTTCGGGTCCCGAGGCGTCCAGTTGCGTTTTGGGTCATTGGTTGGAAGGTTTGATTTTGGTTTGGTTGGAGTTGACTTGGGTGAAAATGTCAAGGCGACCTCTTTTAGGAATCCGACTACGCGAGTGAGTTCGTAACATGTTTTATGATAAGTTTACAAGTTTGGTTTGGGCTCGGGAGGTCTCGGATGAGTTTCGAGTGTTGGGTCGGATTCGGTGGAAACCATAATTTTCTGGTTTTCTGGTGTGACCGCACCTGCAGTAAAGGATCTCACCTACAAGCCAATCTCTACGACGTCTAGTCCGCAGGTGCGAGAGAGTGAGGGTTTGGGGAGGGCCGCATCTATGGACTCTTCCCTGCACCCACGAGTTGGGAGTTTTAAGTTGAGACCGCATCTACGGCCTTGCGGGGAAAGGTCCATAGAAGCAAATTTAACAGAGATCAGAAACCCTTTTATTTCCAAAATCGAACCTAGACTCCAAAATTTCATATTTTTAGTTGAGAGCGCTTGCGGAGGTGATTTCAAATGTTTAGGATTCAATTCATCTTGGGGGTAAGTTTCTAAGCTCTAATTTGTATTGTCCCACAACTTTAATCCCTTATTTAACCTTGTGTTTATATTGGGTTTATGGAAATTGGGGGTTTTACACCTAAATCCTAAGAGGGGTTTTTCTTGAAATTGACGATGAGTTCCAAATAAATTCCAGTTTTTCTATTGTGGGCCCGGAGTCACTTTTTAAGGTCGGTTTTGAGCTCAAATTAGAAGTATATCAATATGGGTATCCTTAGATTCATTTTCTAACGTAGAGTAATTATTTGATAGACTTTGATCGTTCAAAGGCTCTCCCTAAAGGGAAGGCGTTGGCTTGATTGTTCGTGACTCCCGCTTAGCCTTCGAGGTAGGTTATGGCTTACCCTTGTTAGACTCCGATTAGAGAATCGTCTGTAATGGCAGATATTGACGGGGAAAGCATGATAGGCCTTCAAGCACGGTTGTGGTGGTAAATCAACTGGCTTTGTATCAATGTTGTTATGTGGGATTGTCACCATGTTTGCTAATAATTTGTAATAGTTGATTGATTTACCTAGTCACTTGATATCTCACTTATCTCATGAAAAGGAAAGGATTATATATATTAATTACTTGAGTTGTGTTCAGCATTCATGATATGCATCTATTAGTTCTATGATTTGCGATGTTGTTGAATTGATTTCCATGCATTGACATACCATCCATTTTCATGCATGATTGGTTACGATGGTGAGAAAGAATTATAGCCTGTGTGGCAAATGGTAACAATGATTGCCTGTGTGGCAAATGATAACAATGATAGCCTGTGTGGCGGATGCTAACAATGATATCCTGTGTGGCAAATGGTAACAATTATAGCATGTGTGTCAAATGGTAACAATCATAGCTTGTGTGGCAGAGCCTGTGTTGCATTTGGTACATGGACTTTGCGGGCTGAGCCACTTGCCAAACCTGGAGCACTGGATCCCCTCTTTTGCTTATCTGTCTATTCTGATTCCACAGACAATTACTATTTATGTATTTTGAGACTTGTGTCCCGTATTTCAGATGTTGTAGTAGTATTAGAGGCTCTTGTACTAGTTCAGACTAGGTTTTGGGGTTGTAAACGTTATTAGTACTTCCGCACTTAATTATCTATATATCTGTCAGAATGTTTAGAATAATTGGCTTTTATTTCCGCATGTTTCCTATATTTATGAAACTGATTTAAGGGAAGGGTTCGCCCACCAAGGGGATAGTGTGGGTGCCCTCATGACCCGTGAATCAGGTCGTGACATGTTAATAACACAACTTTACATGATGAATGACCTCCAATGCCGGGCATCACAGTTAGACCTCTCCGCAATGTCTGCAAAAGCCCATCACACAGTTCACTCTCGGATGCTTCTTGGAGAGAAGGCGAGAATTCTAGAGGACGAGGATGATAACACGGTTGACCTCATAGTGGCTAATGAAGAGGCAGGTGATGAAGGAGAGTCTTATGCTCGTGACGATGTTGATGCAGAGGAAGATGATGAGGAGGACGAGGAAGAATCTGATCCGTCTAATGGCGAGGATGGAGATGGCACCTCTGGTGATGAGTAGGCCCTAGTGGGCCCCAAGGAGTGTCTCTCGCCTAACTTTGCTTTATCTTTATATGCATTGAGCGCACTGCATGATTTAAGGGTGTGGTGGGAGATGCATCTCGAGATAAGGAGGATTATGTCTTAGGATTCGAACTCACTTTTAGTGTAAAAACATATGAAAATCGTGAAAAAGTCAAAAAGATTTTGCTTTCTTTTATTTTCCATTTGTAGCTTCTTAGACCCTCATTAGTAGCATAAATCATTCGGGTAGTTTTCTTTTTCATCATAGGAGAGGCTTTTCCCGATGATAGGTGGATGGAGATTGTCTTGAGGGAAAATTAGTCGTTAGGAAAAGAATTCAAGCCCTTAAGGTCATTCGAATGCTAGGTGCCGGGTTATGTGCAAAATCGATAAAGTGAGAAATTCTCAGTTTTTATTTCATAAGTATGTGTAGTAAAGCAAATAACCTCTTTTGAGACACTTAGGCTTGTTCGTTTGACTCATTTGTGACCCAATGGCTTAAAGATAATTTGTGTTATTGTTACTTGATTTGAGGGCCGATATGGAACAATTTGAGCTGATCATGTGCCATGTGTGTGAGAGATGTTTTTCGTGATATCCCATGTTTTATATTGATTTCTAGAACTTTCCTCATGTTTACGCAAAGCGAAATGAAGTAAGTTGGGTCTAGGAAGTTATAGAAGCATTTCTTTGTTAGCCAAGTTTGAACTCTCTCTTACCTACCCGATGTTATACACTTAGTGAGCCCCTTTGAGCATTTGGACTTCTTCTTTGGAAATTGTTGTATGAGATTGTATCCTTTGTTCTTATTGGCCTAAATTTTGATTCCGTAACTCTTAGAGAACTTTAATTGTAAAATTGACCTAAATGGAAGTTGGGAAAGACAAAAGGGTGGTGTTCAGCGGAACTAAAGATATAGAATATTGTTGCACTTGTGTAGAGGAGGAATATGCTTAGCTAGTTGGGAATGAAAAAAAAATGAAAATAGTAGCACAAAGAAATAAGTTTTCCCTTCAAGTTTTTGTGTACAAACATTGGTTCTTAAAATTAAGAAAATGGGTGCATTGTGGGAATGACGTGTGGTTGGTTTGAGAAGTTAGTTATTGAAAAAGTTGGTGTTAAGTGGTTATGTTGTAGTTATTAAAGTTCTTAGGGAGTTTAGTCACTATTTTAATCAAATAATTCCTACCCATTCCTTAGCCTACATTACAACCCGTTAAGTCCTACTTGATCTTAGATTCAACGTGCTTATATTAGTGGAGTATTTACACTAATGGCAAGCTTATGGTTCATCGTATATTGCATGTGAAGCTCTTTGTGAGAGAGTGTAATTCCCCGGCAATGGTGCCGAAAACATGTTGCTCCCAAATGCACACTCAAGTATACTTGGTCGCCAAGTAATAAAGTGACTTTAATAGTCGAATATCGTACCAACATAGACTTATAATCAACGGTTAAACTAGAATGCACTACTACTACTAATTACGCCAGTACGTGTGTAGACAGTTTGATTCTTTTGTAAACTAATGCAAAAAAAAGAAGGACTAACTTAATAACTAACAACTTCTTCGCAAATATTGGTTCAAAGCTTGAGTGTATCAGAGAGATATGAGTATTCCAAGATCGTAGTTGGTTCACCAATCGTATTTAGTCATGCAAATAGTTCACTCTAGAAGTTTTATTCACGATTGCTAATTAACCAGATTATTAATCTCGTAGTATTCTCCTGAACCACTACTCGCCGATTCAAAACAGTTTGCCGCTTGTATTCCTATGGAATTGACCTGTTAAGAGCGCAATTTGTTTATGATATTTAATTGAATGTGGTGACTAAGTATATTCCTATCCTAGCCACAAATCCTAGCCCAACTGTCACGACCCAACCCCATGGGCCATGACTAGTGCCCGACCTGGACACCCGTATACGTACCTGTTAGACATAGCCAAACTGAATCCAAGAACAATTGGAAACTTGCAAAAGAACTCCAAGGTTCATAACATCGTCATGTTTATATATCCAGATAAACTGTCTCCTGAGGAGTCACAACTAATCAAATCATAAAATGATACGCAAGCCGACAAGGCTGCCACTACATATCAATATCATATGTAGCCGACAAGGCTGCCACTACAGACGAACATCATGTCATAGCACATCGTATAGACACAGCTGAACATAACTTATACTCAACCCACACATATGTCTACAGACCTCTAAGAGTATCGATCACGAAATATGACGGGACAGGGCCCCGCCGTACCCCTGGATAAACATATACGTATACATCATAAGATCTGTACCAAAAGTCTAAGCTCCGGAACAACGGAGCTTTCCAAGACAGGTGAGTAGAAGTCCTATGCTAAAGGGTCACCAAACCGACTATTTATACCTGCGGGCATGAAACGCAGCCCCCCGAAGAAAGGGGGTCAGTACGGAATATGTACTGAGTATATAAAGCATGAAATACAGTAAAGAGAATCATACTGAAATAGGGAGTACAGGAGACAAGTATAACATCCAGAATACCAAAACACTTGCCTTTTGAAACATAAATCATGCATGTCAATATCATATATCATACCCGGCCCATTATGGGACTCGGTGAATAAGGTCGCCACATACTATCCTTGTCGCCATAAACACATCATAACACTATCACATCATAACACCATCATATATATATATATATATATATATATATATATATATATATATATATATATATATATATATATATATATATATATATATATATATATATATACCGTACCTGGCCCTCTAGTGACAGACTCGGTGAACAATGCAGTGAAACTGTGCACGAAAACTTATCCTGGCCCGGGACTCAGTGAAAGATATGTTGAGGCATGCACCAGTAGAGTAGTGAGCAACCATATGAAAATTAAATCATATTCGAGACTCAATAGAATAATCAAAACGAACTATCATTTGAATGTCAAGACAATAGTCATATCAAGTACCTTTCGAATATCACTATGGATTATATCCAAATAGAACTTCTGGAATCATATACACGTATCAAGACATAATGAAATAGCTTCTGGAAATCAAGAACATTAGCCATCCTAGTGGCTCTAAGAATAGGAACTTCTTTGGAATCATATACACATCGTCTGTTCATTTCATAAAGATCATGCCAGAAAGAAAGAAGGGTTAACTTTACATACCTGTTAAAGGTTAATCGTAATCACGTTCGCTTCATCGCCCCTTTAGCCTATTTAATATGAAAGTAACGCTATCGTTAATAAAATATACTTCCTAGCTTATAAATCTGTAACCAATCACTTATAGGACTCATTCTTTAATTCATACTTTCTTGATTAGGATTTTCATTAGTTAAGAACTTAACGGAAATCGGGCAGCATTTCCCCTATATACTCGCCTAACCCGAACTTCCAATTAACCTCCTGTTATCACAGCAATACCAACGATGACAGTAATAGAGATATGCATATAAAACCCTTACAATTCAGCCCATAAACAACTCAAACAATCCAACAACCCTTCTTAATCCTTTTCCAATCCAAATCATTAACGTTTTAAGATTATATACCAAACAAACCAACATACGCTTTGTATACGATACGTTATACACTTCTTTCTTCTAAATTTAGAATCCACATCAACGACAACATGACCACAACATGAACAACAACATATGAACATAAATCACACTTTCAATCCTTTCAACTCAACAATTCCATATAACAACTACAACTCCTAATATCAACGATTTCATGCAATTTCCTACTTCCAATTTCATCCAATCCAATCTTTAATCCTTCCATTACAACACCATTAATACAATTATACCACAAAATAAGAAGATCTTACCTTAATTTACTCGGAGGAATTTCTACACTTATTTGCTCCAATTTCACTATTTCTTCTTCCTCAATTCAATATCCAATGTTGCTATCGCCTCCTTGAACTTGCAACTCACTTGGAACTTAATCAAAATAAGCAACAAAATATTTTTTTCCTTCAACCATGGAAATGTTTTCTCTTTATTTTTTTTTCTTTTGTTCTTAAGCTTCAATTTACTTTGTGAAGATGAAATGAAATTTTCCTTGTCATCAAATGAACTTTATAGGTTGCCCATACCTTTGACACGTGCCCCACAATGCATCACCCATTTTCTCTTCTTTTTTTTTAAAATTAATTACTGGTGGGGCACACAAATTATAGTTAACTTAATTAATTTTAATTAATCACTAATCCCTACTTAATAATCTAATCATAATTAATTAGTCTCTAATCTCCAATAATATTTCTACACTAAATAAAATTTATAAGCAATTTGTGTACTAATTAAAATTGAAAATTAAGGTTCCTATTTCATATCCAAAAATAATCCCGTCTTTAACTTAAGTCGATTAGCTTGCGAATAATTCGACGTATAAAAATACGGGTTATAACACCAACTATAGGAACAACCATATCACACTCTCTTTACTTCTTCTTTAATCTAATAACATGTTTCCCAAGTATGTCTATTAAATAGTAAATAAAACTCGATTGTTGCGCAGGCAATCAAGCAATTAAGAACATAAGCAAGGAAACAATCGTATGTTAATAAACTTCTTGTTCAAACGTCAATACTCATGGTTACACCACAAGCCCAGTATTATAGAGTTTAGCACTCATGCTCAAAACAAACATCAAAGTCTAAGTGTGGGCGTTAGTTGATTGCTCGAGGGCGAGCAAAATCTAAGTGTGGGGTAGTGATATTTGACAAAAATATCTGTATTTTGTATCATTTCTTCACAAGTTCTTAGTACTTTAATCACAACTTTGATGTGAAATTGTTAGATTCAAGCTTATGTTGGTTTGTTTGTGATGTTTAGGCACAATTGTGTAGATTGGAGGAATTTCGGGCATTTTGGAGAAGTTTTGAAGATATTGTGCTTGATAGCGAAAGTTTGCGCGAAGGAAAGCTGAGGAAAGTCCTGTTGCTCACCAACGTTTGCTCTCTTATGCCACCTTTGCATTGCAAGGGTGGCGCGAGGATCATCAGCTTCTGACAGAATCTTGTGCATTCGCGCCACCCCTATGTCGCAAGATGTTGTCTCTAAGTGAATTTAACATAGTTGCGCCACCTTCGCATCGGAAGGGTGGTGCAAGCACGACTGGATTTTTCCTCCTTCACTAGGGAAAACGTTTTAAACGCCCTAGATATTAGCCTACCATAGAAATAAAATATTTTAACGCCTAAACGGCTATTTGGACAGTTTTTTGGAAGATAAACACATTGTGGAGACTTCAGATTACTGGTTTAATTTCTTCTTCTACTTTTCTAGTTTAGTTTATGAATTTTAACTTACTCATGATGTTTTTTTTTAACATGAGTGGCTAAACTCTATATTACTGGAGTTGTGGTGTAACCATGAGTATTGACATCTGAACAAGTATTTTCATATTAGTAGTTTATTCACATATGATTGTTTCTTTGCTTATGTTTTTACTTGCTTGATTTCCTGCGCAACAGTCGAGTTCTATTTACTATTTAATATACATACTTGGGAAAGACGTTATTAGATTACAGAAGAAGTAAAAAGAGTGTGATTAGATTATCCCTGCAGTTGGACTAGGATTTATGGCTACGATAAGAATATACTTAGTCGCCATATTCAATTAAATACCGTAAACGAATTGCATTCTTAACAGGTCAATTCCAAAGGAATATAGGTGGCAAACTGTTTTGAATTAACGAATAGTCGTTCAGGAGAATACTACAAGATTAATAATTCGGTTAATTAGCAATCGTTAATAAAACTGCTTGGGTGAAGTACTTGCATGACTAAATATGATTGGTGAACCAACTACAACCCTGGAATACTCAAATCTCTATGATACACTCAAGCTTTGAACCAACATTTGCCAAGAAGTTGTTAGTTATTAAGTTAGTCTTTTTTTTTGCATTAGTTTACAAAACGATGGTGCATTCCAGGTGAAGGGAAAATGATGATGCATTCTGCACACATTGCAAGAGATCCGGACACGTATGGAGGATTTTTGCAACTCCTTGGTTATCTGGATTGGTGGCCAAGAAATCAAAAAGGAGACGAAAAAATCGAAGGAAGAAGATGAGGACAACAACAACAATAGAGGGGTGGACCGGGATCCAGTCGTAGAAGAGGCAACTACCTTGGTTGCCAAAGAAGGAACTCAGGAGGAGACAAGACTAGTGAACACAGGCGAGACAGAACCTCACAATTTGAGCGACGAGATCCGGAAGACTGTGATTCATGTGTTGAATTCCCAAAGAATAAACTTTAATGGCAAGATGGATAGTAAGACTGAAAACTCATCCTGGATTATTGACTCCGGAGCTACCAACTATGTGACAGGTAATCCGGAGGAACTGAGCAATCAGTGGAATATTTCTAAGTGTCTGGTTGGGCTTCTGGATAGAAGTAGCTCGGTGGCCACGAGATAAGGAAGAACCACGCTAAATAATAGGATATGGTTGAAGGATTTCCTTTACGTTCCGGATTTAACATGTAATTTATTTATTTTTTTGTCACAATTTGTTGATCATTTAGATTGTGATGTAAAATTTAATAAAATTATGTGTGTTATACATGACCCCACCACGCAGAAGCTGTTTAGAACGGGTGAGCGTTGAGGTGGACTTTACTATTTCAGGAATTTGTTGTGGATACGAGCTATGAAAGCAGAGGGAATTGATTGGTTCGATCTTTGGCACAACGGGTAAGTCATCCTTCAGCAAAAGTAACGAAGTCCATTACGGTATTAGGCCTAAAAGTGAGTGGCATTAGATCAGATAAAGAATGTGATATATGCCAAAGGGCAAAGCAAACAAGAAGTGTTTTTAACTTAAGTGATGATATAGCTTCGGATACTTTTGAAATTATTCATTGTGATTTATGGGGACCATATAGAACCTCTTCTTCGTATTTTTTGACTGTTGTGGATGATCGTTTGTGAGCCGTGTGGATTTTTCTGTTAGTTGACAAGAAAGAATTCTTCCATTATTCTTGTCTCTCTAAATTCTTGTCCCTGTTTCGATTTTTCTCGTCCCTATTTTGATTTTAACATGGTATTAGAGCTGATACGATCCTGGTAGAGAATCAAAGAGCTTCGCTGCGTAATCCCGCCCGTCTGGCCATGATTATGTTGGAAAACGCCGGGTCAATAATAGATGCATGAAAATTAATCATGCTCTAAGTGATTGAGAAAAATATTACAGGTTTAAAAAAAACAAGAAAATATAGCACAAGAGGAAGGAACGATCTTCTCTAACTTTTGGGTGTTGATGAGAAAGTGCATCAACAAAATTGGAATGTTGGAGAAAAAGTTCTCTAATGATTCAAATTGAAGGTTGATGAGAAAGTGCATCAACAAACTGGAATGTTGCAAAGAACGTGCCCCAACGATTGTGAAGGTTGAAGAGAAAATGCGTTAACAATTGAAGGTTAATGAGAAAGCGCATCAACAAAATTGGAATCTCCAACGATCGTGAAGGTTGAAGAGAAAGTTCTTCAACAATTAAAGGTTGATGAGAAAGCGCATCAACAAAATTGGAATGTTGGAGAGAAAGAGCTCCAACAATTGTGAAGGTTGAAGAGAAAGTGCTTCAATAATTGAAGGTTGATGAGAAAGTGCATCAACAAATTGGAATGTTAGAGAGAAAGTTCTCCAACGATTGAAGGTTGAAGAGAAAGTTCTTCAACAATTGAAGGTTGATTTGAAAGTCCATCAACAAATTGGAATGTTGGAGAGAAAGTGCTCCAACGATTGTGAAGGTTGAAGAGAAAGTGCTTCAACAACTGAAGGTTGATTAGAAAGTGCATCAATAAATTGAAATGTTTGAGAGAAAGTGCTACAAAGATTGTGAAGGTTGAAGAGAAAGTTCTTCAACAATTGATGGGTTGGAAACAGGTGCCTCAAGAATTAGATATATAATTTTGAATTACGGGAGAATGTTGGGAATAATAATTCAAAATTATAACTAAGATTGGTTAGGATTTGATATTTTACTTCATGTCTAGTTTGGTTTATAGTCAAATTAGCACAGGAATAGGTTTTCCTATTTTGAGTTAAAGTAGGTTTTATATTATTATAAATAGGGATGCTGCTAGCTGTTTTCATAATAAGAGAAAATAAGGGATATTGTAGAGAGTCACAAAGTTTATCAATAAAATATTATTGGTATCCATGCTAGAGCCAGGCCCAGGCCCGATTCGATGTGGGCCCCAAAAAAAGGGGCATAATGCCCTCGGATCAATGGACTGGTCCCGAACCAATAGGGGGTGAAAATGCCCCCGGTCCATGAACCCTCTAGACCAAACAATACTCCCCAGATAAAAAGAATTTTCGGATCTGGGCGTGAGGGGTGGTGAAGAGAATATACCACATCAGTGACGGACGAGAACACTGGGCTCCTTATAAAGCTGGGACAATTCTCCTCCCTTTGCGCTAGCTTTTGGGGTGTGAGTTAGGCCCAAAGCCTACTTTGACAATTCATTATCACAGAGGGAGGCAGTTTAAGTTAAGCTGGTCTCGCTACGTGAAAATTAATCAAGAGTTACTTTCAGCAAAGTTATAGAAATTATTCATTAAAGTAATTGTTGTCTATGTTAGGACAATAAAATCATCCAAGTATATATGTATCTCTTATAAAATAACTGAAATCAAAACTCCAACTTTTTTGCACCTATGTAGAGAAAATAATCAAAATGGTACTTAATATATGGGGTGACTATTTTAGTCCTTCATATGTGTCAAGTAACCGAAATGGTCCTTAATATATGAACAATGATCATTTTAGTCTATATAGACCACGTAACCGAAATAGTCCTTAAAGTATAAAAATGATCATTTTAGTTCTGCATATATGCCACGTAACCGAAATAATTCTTAATATATGAAAAGGTGATCATTTTAGTCCTAAACCTTAAAAATAATAGTGTAAGTAAAAAATATGTTAAGTTTAAACAATAACTCATGTGAGCTGAACATAAAGAATGGGAGTGAAACATTTCGGCCATAACCAAATCTTATATGATGAGAAGAGTCAACTTTTGCTACCTTTTATGGAAACTCTTGTACCAATAATCAACGTATGTATTGCGTTTGAAACCATAACTCAGCTGGGTCTCTTGCTACAAGAACAAAAACTATGTCATAAGGAAAACAAGAAAAACGAATTGTTAAATTAACAATAAATTTGTAAAAAGAATTGTTATAAAGAAATTAAAATGAGTGAGATAAATGTAATATCACAAACCGCAAGGCATGTTAGTTTCTCTATATGGTGGCCACTTCTTCTTAGCAGGCTTAGTATTTTTTTTTATTATCGAGTTGCGTCTCGTATCTTGTATTTCAAATATTAGTTGCTCCATGACTTACCTGCTTAAAGATTGTATGGGCAGAGTTTGTATCTTTAACGTTTCTGCACTTATCTATTATATTGAGACTGTTATAACTATATTTCTACTCTCTTTATCCATCTTATTCACATGCTATAGCTTAGAGGATTCGTCTTGTGGGTAGTAGATCGCCAGGTGCCCTGTTGCGCCTAGGTGCCGGATTTGTGTCGTGACAATACTGTTAGGTTTTTGGGTTTTCCCTTCCTATGTGGAATTGGATTAATAAAACCCAATCCAATTTGGACCAGGACAATTTTGCCCAAAATTTCCTCTACATATAGGATCAATTTATGTCTTATTTTGAGAACACAAGAGTGAATTCATAGCAGACATATAGAGAGAAAAACGTGAGAGAGAAAGCAGATTTCCGTCCCGAATTTTTCTGCTATAGCAGTCCGCTTTAAATTGTGTTTCCCGATTTGTTAACCGTTGGATCGTGCTGAAATTTGAACTGGGGGTTCTCAATATATGGTTCTTCGATTGCAATGGTGAAGATCGGATTTTGTGGGCTATAGCTCCGGTTTTGGAGTACGAATAGTAGCTCATTTTTGGGGGTGATTTCTCTCCTTTCTTCGCTAGTTTTGGTGCTATCTTTAATATATTGTTGCTCCGTGCTTGTCTTTGTTGTTGTAGACATTTGGAGAAAATTGTTGTAACTCTTGTTGATTATAGTGGAGCTTTTGTGGGCCGGAGGTCCCGTGGATGTTTCCTCTTCACCTTGAAGGGGTTTTACCACGTAAATTTGGTGTCTCTTCCATTCAATTTATTTTTCCTTGCTTAGCTATTTTATTGTTGGTATAGCTGCTTCCTGGATTTCCATTTGTGCTAGTGTTTATTGTCTTCTCTTGGTTCAAATAGTGTGGGAAGTTTCGACTTGGGTATTTCTTCCGCTGTTACCTCGTCGTGCAATTTGATTATTACTTGTTTCTTCCCAACAAAGTGGTATCAGAGCTTGTGGTTTTATTTGGTTGTGTTGATTCTCTATTTGAATGATGGAGGCAAATATGAGCAAGATAGTTTGTTTAAACGACAGTAATTACCATATTTAGAAAAGCAAGATGAAAGATCTTCTATTTGAAGTTGCATTTACCTGTGTTCGCTTCTAAGAAACCCGAGTCTATTAAAGATGAGGATTGAGAATTTGAGCACTTACAGGTTTGTGGCTATATTAGGCAATGGGTTGAAGAAATTTATATGGAGCAGCCAGAAGGTTTTGAAGTCAAGGGTAAAGAGAATTATGTTTGCAAATTGAAGAAGAGTTTGTATGGTTTAAAACAAGCTCCCAGGCAGTGGTACAGGAAGTTTGGTTCTTTTATGAGTCAACAGGGCTTCAAGAAGACTTCTTCAGATCATTGTGTTTTTGTGCAAAAATTCTCTGATGGTGACTTTATCATTCTATTGCTTTATGTTGATGACATGCTTGTTGTTGGTCAGAATGCTTGTAGAATTCAGAAGTTGAAGCAAGAGTTGAATAAGTCTTTTGCCATGAAAGACTTGGGACCAACAAGGAAGATTCTTGGCATGCAAATTGTTCGTGACATAAAGGCCAAGAAGTTGTGGTTATCACAAGAGAAGTACATTCATAAAGTACTTCGCAGGTTCAAAATGGATAAAGCTAAAGTTGTCAAAGCACCTTTAGCTATGCACTTCAAATTGAGCACGAAGCAGTGTCCTTCCAGTGATGGTGAGAAGGAAGATATGAAGAAAGTTCCTTATGCTTCAGCCATTGGCAGTCTAATGTATGCAATCATTTGTACAAGACCTGATATTGCTCATGCCGTTGGTGTTGTCAGCCGTTTTCTTTCTAATCCGGGAAGAGAGCATTGGAATGCTGTGAAGTGGATTATGAGATATCTTTGCAGCACTTCTAGTCTGAGTTTGTGTTTTGGGACAGGAAAGCCTATTTTTTATGGTTACACTGATTCAGCTATGGTCGGTGATGTTGATACTCGTAAGTCCACTTCGGGCTACTTGATTACTTATGCAGGGGGAGCTGTGTCTTGGAAATCTAGGTTGCAAAAATGTGTTGCTCTATCTACTACAGAAGCTGAGCTTATTGCTGCCGTTGAAGCTTGTAAAGAGTTGCTATGGATGAAGAGATTTATGGAGGAACTTGGCTTTGCTCAAGAGAGGTATGTGCTTTATTGCGACAGTCAAAGTGCTATTCATCTTGGCAAGAACTCTACATTTCATGGTAGGTCAAAACATATTGATGTGAGATACCATTGGATTAGAGATGTGTTGGATTCTAAGTTGCTTGAACTTGAGAAGATTCACACCGATGATAATTGTTCGGATATGTTGACCAAAGCTTTGCCAAAAGCGAAGTTTGAAGAGTATTGTTTGATCGTCGGGATAGCGGTTTCCTCCACATAGTCGGGAGGGGGAGAATTGTTAGGTTTTTGGGTTTTCCCTTCCTATGTGGAATTGGATTAATAAAACCTAATACAATTAGGTTTTTGGGTTTTCCCTTCCTATGTGGAATTGGATTAATAAAACCCAATCCAATTTGGACCAGGCCAATTTTGCCCAAAATTTCGTCTATATATAGGATCAATTTAGGTCTTATTTTGGACAACACAAGAGTGAATTCATAACAGCCATATAGAGAGAAAAACGTGAGAGAGAAAGCAGATTTTCCTCAAGAAATATTCTGCTACAGCAGTCTGCTTTAAATTGTGTTTCCCGATTCGTTAACCGTTGGATAGTGCTAACATTTGAACTGGGGGTTCTCAACATCCGGTTCTTCGATTTCAACGGTAAAGATCGAATTTTGTGGTTTGTAGCTCCAGGTTTCGAGTACGAACAGTAGCTCATTTTCAGGGGTGATTTCTCTCCTTTCTTCGCTAGTTTTGGTGCTATCTTTTATGTATTGTTTCTCCGTGCTTGGTTTTGTTGTTGTAGCCATTTGGAGAACATTGTTGTAACTTTTGTTGATTATAGTGGATATTTTGTGGGCCGGGGGTCCCGTGGATGTTTCCTCTTCACTTTGAAGGGGTTTTACCACGTAAATTTGGTGTCTCTTACATTCGATTTATTTTTGCTTGCTTTGCTATTTTATTGTTGGTATAGCTGCTGCCTGTATTTCCATCTGTGCTAGTGTTTATTGTCTTCTCTTGGTTGAAATAGTGTGGGAAGTTTTGACTTGGGTATTTCTTCCGTTGTTACCTCGTCGTGCAATTTGATTATTTATTTCTTCCCAACATAGTGGTATCAGAGCTTGTGGTTGTATTTGGTTGTGACAATTGTCTATTTGAATGATGGAGGCAAATATGAGCAAGATGGTTTGTTTAAATGGCAGTAATTACCATATTTAGAAAAGCAAGATGAATGATCTTCTATTTGTCAAGAAATTGCATTTACCTATGCTTGCTTCTAAGAAACCCGAGTCTATTAAAGATGAGGATTGGAATTTGAGCACTTACAGGTTTGTGGCTATATTAGGCAATGGGTTGATGATAATGGTTCGGATATATTGACCAAAGCTTTGCCAAGAGAGAAGTTTGAAGAGTGTAGCTTGATCGCCGGGATGGCGGTTTCCTCCACATAGTCGGGAGGGGGAGAATTGTTAGGTTTTTGGGTTTTCCCTTCCTATGTGGAATTGGATTAATAAAACCCAATCCAATTTGGACCAGGCCAATTTTCCCCAAAATTTCCTCTATATATAGGATCAATTTAGGTCTTATTTTGAGAACACAAGAGTGAATTCATAGCAGCCATATAGAAATAAAAACGTGAGAGAGAAAGCAGATTTTCGTCCAGAAATATTTTGCTATAGCAGTCCGCTTTAAATTGCATTTTTCGATTTGTTAGCCGTTGGATCATGCTGAAGTTTGCACTGCGGATTCTCAACACCTGGTTCTTCGACTGCAACGGTGGAGATCAAATTTTGTGGTCTGTAGCTTCAGTTTTCGAGTACGAACAGTAGCTCGTTTTTGGGGGTGATTTCTCTCCTTTCTTCGCTAGTTTTGGTGCTATCTTTTATGTATTTATGCTCCGTGCTTGGCTTTGTTGTTGTAGCCATTTGGAGAAAATTGTTGTAACTCTTGTTGATTATAGTGGAGCTTTTGTGGGCCGGAGGTCTCGTGGATGTTTCCTCTACACCTTGAAGGGGTTTTACCACGTAAATTTGGTGTCTCTTTCATTCAATTTATTTTTGCTTGCTTTGCTATTTTATTGTTGGTATAGCTGCTGCCTGGATTTCCATTTGTGCTAGTGTTTATTTTCTTTTCTTGGTTCAAATAGTGTGGGAAATTTCGACTTGGGTATTTCTTCCGTTGTTACCTCGTCGTGCAATTTGATTATTGCTTGTTTCTTCCCAACAAAGAATTGGCTTAAGTGATTCATTTAAACACCATAATTTAAATGTACCTTGATAACTTATAAGGTATTTCATCCAATTAGTCATATCACAATTTTTTTAAATTAACAATAAATTTGTAAAAATAATTGTTATAAAGAAATTAAAATGAGTGAGATAAATGTAATATCACAAACCGCAAGGCAAGTTAGTTTCTCTATATGGTGGCCACTTCTTCTTAGCAGGCTTAGTATTTTTTTTATTATCGATTTGCGTCTCGTATCTTGTATTTCAGATATTAGTTGCTCCATGACTTACCTACTTTAAGATTGTGTGGGCAGAGTTTGTATCTTTAACGTTTCTGCACTTATCTATTATATTGAGACTGTTATAACTATATTTATACTCTCTTTATCCATTTTATTCACATGCTATAGCTTAGAGGATTCGCCTTGTGGGTAGTAGATCGCCAGGTGCCCTGTTGCGCCTAGGTGCCGGATTTGTGCCATGACAATACCACCTTCATAAGAAAAAATTTAAATTTATCAAACTTGGGTAACAAGTACGAGACATGTTCCTCTCAAACAATTTGAAAAGAATGAAAGACATAAAATTGGGCAATTTATAACTGCGGCCAAATTGACAGTCCAAGCCATTACGTACAATCTTATTGGTGAGTGATTGAAATTAGAGACTCAAATAGTTCAGAAGTTGGACAGACGTGGAAGACAAAGTGTAACACTGACTTAATTTAGGGCATAGATGTATTGGGCTAAATTCATACAACACAGCTGGACCTATACCGTTAGGCTATATGGCTTAAGGATAAGTAAAAAATGAGTCAGCATTGAGTGTCATCGGAGGAAATGTCATTGCACCGGAGGAACCACTTGGTCCGGGAGACTGTTGGAATAGCTCCGGAGGAGAGGTCAATAGGCTGCCATTACAGATTGGGTTGAATGTTATCTCCTAGTTTTATTAGGCTTAATGGTCTTCTTTATTGCTCATTATTAATATCCATTTAATACTCATTAAGGGCAGGGGCGTAATACATGGAATATGTGCCCCTAGCTCTTAGTATAAATAGAGATTGTCATTCCCATTGTAACACACGAACATCAAGAGGAATACACACCACTTATACACAATTTCTTCATTTCTTAAGTTCTTTACTGTTTTACTAAGTGTGTAATCACAAGCTAGGCTGGAGGAACTAGCACCAGGCTCAATCAAGGATCAGGCTAATCTTAACCTATCTTTGCTTTATTTCGTTTATATTCAATTTACTTGCATATTATACTGCACGTGTCCTTAACCTCGAACACAAATTCAACTAAACCATTTTCGAGGTAAACAGTTTGGCGCCCACTGTGGGGCCAGGACAGTTGTGGTTGTCACTGTGACTATCGTTTGTCTTACTAATTTTCCTTGAGTTTTGCATTTTCCTAAGTATCCATTTGAGGTATGACAGGAGCAAACGACAACACGAGTACTGTAAAAAATGCGAGCAACCCTCCGCTAGGTCTAGATGGCGCGCCTCTCCAGGTACCATTGGATGGTGTGCATCCTCAGGATCCAAATGCTGAGGTAGTAGGAGAGGAGAAAGATCGCGATACCACCCAGGATGGTATTCCTACAGACGAGACTGACGCAGAGGTAATACAGATCATGGGGGAGCAATATTACTCGATGAGGGAGGAGATGAGTTAGATGAGACAAACCATCGCGTCTATCGTGTCCAGTCCGCTAGCCAGAGTCGTGGCTCCCATTAGAATCCCTACCACTCCTACCAGTGGAAACATTGCCGCTAATGGTAAACCACAAACCATAGGGAGGAACGAGGATGCCTCCGGTAGTGAGTCCGCTCCCGGCGACCCTTTCTAAGACGAAGTCAAGCGGTTCATAAGAGAAATCACTTGGAAGATAGACCAAACTTCCAAGGAGGCCGAGAAGAATGCCAAAGAATTCCAAAGGAGTTTGAGCCAAATTCTTGAGGCTCCTCTGGTGGCCTTCCGACGCAAGGAAGTACATTCAACGGGCGTACAAACGTGAGGCCACTCCGGACTTGATCCCGAAGAGGTTAAAGATGCCCTACATTCCCAAGTATAATGGAACGACAGATCCACAATAGTATATCATGGCTCACACAATGGAATTGAAAGGCAACGACTTGAAGGAGAAGGAGATCGAGTCTGTTCTGATCAAAAAATTTGGTGAGACTCTCGCCCGGGGGGCTATGACAAGGTATGCCTAACTGTCGAAGCATTCAATTACCTCTTTTTCCATGCTAGCCTTTGCATTTATCAAATCCCATGTCGGTGCTAGAAAGGTGAAAACCAAGAAGGTAGATATCTTCCATATCGCACAGGGAGAATCTGAGCTCCTCCTTGACTTCGTTACACGGTTCCAGAATGAACGTATGCTTTTATCTGTTGTACCGGATGAGTGGGCAGCTGAGGCCTTCACTAAGGGATTAAACCCCTTAAGTTCGGATGCTTCCTGAAAGCTCAAAGAGAACCTCCTGGAGTTCCAGGCTACTACCTGGGAGGACGTGCACAACAGATATGAGTCGAACATCCGGATCAAAGATAACTTACTGAGGGCTCCCTTGATAAATCCCCCTACCAAGATGGACAAAGGTTTCAAGCCAGATCAAAATTCGCCGAAGAATAGATTCCAACCATACCCTCCTCGGGTGAAGTGTATATTAGTTGATCTGGGGAGTTCAGCTAATATTCTCCGCAGGAAAGTAGTAGAGGTGATAGGTCTCCTGGAGAAAATCATACCGATAGCAAGGACCCTTGATGGCTACAATATGTCCAGCGAAACAACTAAAGGTGAGATTGACTTACCAGTGGAAGCCGGAGGAGTCACCAAGGTGACAAAGCTCTATGTAATCGACGGTGATATGCAATATAAGGCAATATTTGGGAGGTCATGGCTCCACGACACAAAGGCAGTCCCCTCAACATTGCATTTGCTGCTCAAATTTCCTGCCACATGGAGGATCAGGCAGATCCGGGGAGAGTAGCCGGCGTCGAAGGAGATGTTCGCGATTGAGGAACCTGCAGCAGTTCAAAGTCCAGCTGTACCTGACGAATTGCAATTACAAAATCCGGAACCCGCATCGACTGCAGCTCAGCAGGTTCCGACGGAGAACGAAAATGATGTGGGACCGGAAGAGGTTGAAGATGAGTACGGAGTCCCAAGATACTTCCAGCCTCCCGACGACTTAGATGCCACCAAGTCTACGGCTGAGGAGCTCGATAAAATTTCTTTACATCTAGATCAACCCAAACGGAAGGTATATCTGGGCACGGGGCTGACCCTGGAGCTCAAGGAGGTAATACTTAATTATTTGAGAGATGACAGTGATGTTTTTCCTGGTTCCATAAGAATATGACAGGTATACCCTCGGATGTGGCAACCCACAAGCTTGTGCTGGACCTCATTTTTCCACCGGTTCAGCAGAAGAAGCGAGCCATTGCTGAAGTCCGAAGCAGGTTTGTCAAAGAAGAGGTATCTCATTTTTTGAATATAGGATCTATTCGAGAAGTGAAATATGCAGATTGGTTGGCAAACGTAGTTGTAGTACCAAAAAAAGGCAATAAATTTAGAATGTGCATAGATTTTAAAAACATGAATAAAACATGTCTGAATGATTCATTTCTACTTTTGAGCATCGATCAAATGATCGATGCCATGACTGGTCACGAAGTAATGAGTTTTGTCGATGCTTACTTCGGGTATAATCAAATAAGGATGCATCCCGAGGATCGAGAGAAAACCTCCTTCATCACCAATTTCAGTACTTACTGCTATAATGTAATGCCCTTTGGTTTGAAGAATGCTGGAGCTACTTACTAGATACTTGTAAACAAAATGTTTGAGCAACAAATATGGAAAACAATGGAAGTATATATTAATGATATCTTGGTCAAGAGTCTGCATATAAGGGGCCGCCTAAGTCATTTACAGGAGATGTTTGAGGTCCTGAGGCAGTACAAAATTAAGCTAAATCCCGAGAAATGTGCATTCGGAGTCAGATTTGGGAAGTTCCTAGGTTTCCTTGTCTCTCAGAGGGGGATTGAAATAAATATAGAGAAGATAAAGGGTATCGAGGACATTCCGAATATGCTAGAGGATGTGAAAATGGTGCAATGGTTAAATGGCCGCATAGCCGCGCTTAGCAGGTTTATATCCAGGTCTTCGGAGAAGTGCCACAAGTTTTTCTCTTTGCTCGAAAACAAGAACGACTTTGAATGGACACTGGAATGTTAGCAGGCGCTGCAAGACCTCAAAGCATACTTGTCCTCCCTTCTGCTCATGTCTAAGTCGAAAGACGGGGAGCTATTGTTAGTTTACTTGGTCGTCACAGAAGTAGCGGTAAGTATTGTCCGGATGCGAGAAGACCAAGGTATTCAATTTTCTGTTTATTATGTAAGCCGAGTTATGTCTGGGGCCAAAACACAGTACCCTCTCTTAGAAAGACTGGCCTTTGCTCTAGTAATGGCTTCGCGAAAGCTTCGACCATATTTCCAATGTCATCCAATTGTCGTTGTGACCATGTTCTCTTTACAGAATGTGCTTCGCAAACCCGAATTATCAGGGCGGTTGGCAAAGTGGGCGGTCGAGTTAAGTGAATTTAATATTGACTATAAGCCCCGTACTGTGATCAAATCACCAGTCCTCACGGACTTTGTGGCTAATTTCAGCCCGATTGTAACTCCCCAAGCCGAGAAGGAGGCTTCCTTGGTACCGGGGGCTGCACCTCGAGTATGGATGCTCTATATCAATGGGGCATCCAACGTAAAAGGAACGGGGCTGGGTGTGGTCATCCACACCCCAACAGGAGAAATTTTGAGGCAAGCAATTAGTAACGTGCCTCTAACTAACAATGAAGCGGAGTACGAAGCCTTGATTATAGGTCTCGAGCTAGCCCGAGGACTAGGTGCAGAAGTCCTTGAGGTAAAGTGTGACTCCCTTTTGGTAGTAAATCAAGTGCATAGGGTGTTCGAGGCCAAAGAGGAGCGCATGCAACGGCACCTTAAGAAGGTGCTAAAATTTCTTATCCGGTTCCAATAGTAGAATGTGGTGCACGTGCCTAGAGAAGAGAATATAGAAGCTGATGCACTTGCCAATTTGGGATCTTCAATGGAGGCATCGGGCTCGAGTTCCAAATCAGTTGTCCAATTGCTACATTCGGCATTGGACTAGATAGGCTTGTTATGAGATCAACTCTACAAGCCTAGTTTGGGATTGGCGGAATGAATTTTTGGACTATCTCAATCACGAAAAGTTTCCAGAAGATCTAAAGGTATCGCGGGCTTTGTAAGGTAAGGCAGCTCGATACTGCATCGTGGATGGTTTTCTTCACCAGAGATGTTTCTTCGATCTAATGGCGAGGTGTATAGGGCCTGACGAATCTGACTCACTAAGAAATTGCTTCGGGATGGATATTATTGGCCTAGGATGGAGGAGGATGCAAAGTCGTTCATTCACAAATGCGATAAGTGTCAGCGATATGCTCAAATGCTAGATCAACTGGGCGAAGAGCTGCATCCGATGATTTCCCCTTGGCCAATCATGAAGTGAGGGATGGACATCGTCGGACCTCTACCGGCAGGACCTGGACAGGTGCGTTTCATGCTGATGGTAAAACACTATTTCACTAAGTGGGTCAAAGCAGCAACATACAAGAAGGACCGAGAGAAGGAGGTGATCGACTTTATATGGCAGCACATAATCTGTTGGTTCAAAATCCCGAAGGAGATAACTTGTGACAATAGCCCATAGTTCATTGGATCCAAGGTCACTAAGTTCCTGGAGGATTTGAACATCAAGTGCATAACTTCTTCTCCGTATCACCCCAGTGCGAATGGTTAGGCTAAATCAACAAACAAAACGATCATCCAGAATTTGAAGAAAAAGTTAGAGGACGCCAAGGGTTCTTGGCCGTCCAAGCTACCGGAGGTGCTTTTGACTTATAGAACAACGGCAAAATCGAGCACCGGAGAAATTCCTTTCTCCCTAGTATATGGGGCGGAGGCATTGATTCTAGTGAAAGTCGGTACCCCTAGTCCAAAGCACGATCGGGCACAAGAGCAACCCAATTAGGAAGCAATGTTGGTATTAGATTTCCTAGAAGAACACAGGGATCTGGCGTATGTTCAGATGATCTCCCAAAAGTAGCAGATGGAACGTTATTACAACCGTCATGCTAACCTCTGGCATTTTAAGCTCATCGAATTGGTACTTCGGAAGGTGACGCAAAATACTTGAGATGTCAATGCTGGAAAGCTTATGCCAAATTAGGTGGGTCCCTACAAGGTAACCGGCATTATAGGTAAGGGTTCGTACCAGCTCGAAGATGGAAACGGAAACAAGCTCCTAAGAAATTAGAACGTTAGCTTCCTTAAAGGGTATTATGTTTAACCGGAGAAACCGCTACCGGCAGTGTTGCACTCTTTTTTCCTTCGTCCGATTTTTGTCCCAATTTTGTTTTTCGGCACGCAGCGCAGTTTGGTTGTTCAAACGTTTTCCCGGAAGGCATTCTCAAGTTCTTGGAACTTCATCCTTTACTCCCAATCACTGGGTGGGGGGGGGGGGGGGGGCTATATGTGTACTGGTATGGAGCTATAAGATTTAGACTTGGCTCAAGAGTTAAACGTTTGAGTTTGCACCCTTCACCAGGGACTGCCTAGGCAAAGAATGTAACGATGTGTAACCAGACTGACCACACTAGATGGCAGCCGTACTTATGTTAGAAAGTTGGAGGAATTAATAAAATTTTACCTTATTTTGAAAATCTTCGCCACAGAAAGTGAATACATTAAACGGATGCAATTTTAAGCATACCAAAAACTCGTGCCAAAATGAATTGGAGACGTCTTTTTCTACAGCACCAAAAAATAAAGGCCCTCTCTTATTAAAAAACCTCTTCCAAGACTTAAAGGATAAAGGAAAGAAGGTTAAAATTTAGACATAATAGCAACCAAATGAAATTTTGTCTAGCATGACAACTGGAAACAATGATTGTAAGCCTTACAGGGAATGGGTAGCCTGGTAATAAGTGAAGAAACAAACTACTAATATTTCGAGGTGCCGAGACTAAAACAAAAGCTCTGGGACCTCAAAATCATAAGGCCAGTCATTTTACCCTTCGAAACGGGATTTTATGAATCTTATTTAGAGTGATAAAGAATGCACAAGCAAAATAAGAAGCTAGTCATTAAAAGCATAAGGTCATTGCATTAAATAAAGTCTTTTCGGGCTTTCAAGGCCCGGGGCAGGGTGAAAATGTCACGACCCAACCCCGTGGGCCATGACTAGTGCCCGAACTGGACACCCGTATACGAACCTGTTACATATAACCAAACTGAATCTATGGACAAGGAGGATTATGTCTTAGGATTCGAACTCACTTTTAGTGTAAAAAAATATGAAAATCGTGAAAAAGTCAAAAAGATTTTGCTTTCTTTTATTTTCCATTTGTAGCTTCTTAGACCCTCATTAGTAGCATAAATCATTCGGGTAGTTTTCTTTTTCATCATAGGAGAGGCTTTTCCCGATGATAGGTGGATGGAGATTGTCTTGAGGGAAAATTAGTCGTTAGGAAAAGAATTCAAGCCCTTAAGGTCATTCGAATGCTAGGTGTCGGGTTATGTGCAAAATCGATAAAGTGAGAAATTCTCAGTTTTTATTTCATAAGTATGTGTAGTAAAGCAAATAACCTCTTTTGAGACACTTAGGCTTGTTCGTTTGACTCATTTGTGACCCAATGGCTTAAAGATAATTTGTGTTATTGTTACTTGATTTGAGGGCCGATATGGAACAATTTGAGCTGATCATGTGCCATGTGTGTGAGAGATGTTTTTCGTGATATCCCATGTTTTATATTGATTTCTAGAACTTTCCTCATGTTTACGCAAAGCGAAATGAAGTAAGTTGGGTCTAGGAAGTTATAGAAGCATTTCTTTGTTAGCCAAGTTTGAACTCTCTCTTACCTACCCGATGTTATACACTTAGTGAGCCCCTTTGAGCATTTGGACTTCTTCTTTGGAAATTGTTGTATGAGATTGTATCCTTTGTTCTTATTGGCCTAAATTTTGATTCCGTAACTCTTAGAGAACTTTAATTGTAAAATTGACCTAAATGGAAGTTGGGAAAGACAAAAGGGTGGTGTTCAGCGGAACTAAAGATATAGAATATTGTTGCACTTGTGTAGAGGAGGAATATGCTTAGCTAGTTGGGAATGAAAAAAAAATGAAAATAGTAGCACAAAGAAATAAGTTTTCCCTTCAAGTTTTTGTGTACAAACATTGGTTCTTAAAATTAAGAAAATGGGTGCATTGTGGGAATGACGTGTGGTTGGTTTGAGAAGTTAGTTATTGAAAAGGTTGGTGTTAAGTGGTTATGTTGTAGTTATTAAAGTTCTTAGGGAGTTTAGTCACTATTTTAATCAAATAATTCCTACCCATTCCTTAGCCTACATTACAACCCGTTAAGTCCTACTTGATCTTAGATTCAACGTGCTTATATTAGTGGAGTATTTACACTAATGGCAAGCTTATGGTTCATCGTATATTGCATGTGAAGCTCTTTGTGAGAGAGTGTAATTCCCCGGCAATGGTGCCGAAAACATGTTGCTCTCAAATGCACACTCAAGTATACTTGGTCGCCAAGTAATATAGTGACTTTAATAGTCGAATATCGTACCAACATAGACTTATAATCAACGGTTAAACTAGAATGCACTACTACTACTAATTACGCCAGTACGTGTGTAGACAGTTTGATTCTTTTGTAAACTAATGCAAAAAAAAGAAGGACTAACTTAATAACTAACAACTTCTTCGCAAATATTGGTTCAAAGCTTGAGTGTATCAGAGAGATATGAGTATTCCAAGATCGTAGTTGGTTCACCAATCGTATTTAGTCATGCAAATACTTCACTCTAGAAGTTTTATTCACGATTGCTAATTAACCAGATTATTAATCTCGTAGTATTCTCCTGAACCACTACTCGCCGATTCAAAACAGTTTGCCGCTTGTATTCCTATGGAATTGACCTGTTAAGAGCGCAATTTGTTTATGATATTTAATTGAATGTGGTGACTAAGTATATTCCTATCCTAGCCACAAATCCTAGCCCAACTGTCACGACCCAACCCCGTGGGCCATGACTAGTGCCCGACCTGGACACCCGTATACGTACCTGTTAGACATAGCCAAACTGAATCCAAGAACAATATGGAAACTTGCAAAAGAACTCCAAGGTTCATAACATCGTCATGTTTATATATCCAGATAAACAGTCTCCTGAGGAGTCACAGCTAATCATATCACGAGAGGATACGCAAGCCGACAAGGCTGCCACTACATATCAATATCACATCATATGCAAGCCGACAAGGCTGCCATTACAAACAAACATATCCATAGCACATCGTATAGACACAGCTGGACAGAACTTATACACAACCCACACATATGTCTACAGACCTCGAAAAGTACGAATAGCGAAATATGAAGGGACAGGGCCCCGCCGTACCCCTGAATAAACATATATACATATATCATAAGAGTTATACCAAAAGTCTAGACTCCGGAACAACGGAGCTCTCCCAAAACAGCTGAGTAGGAGTCCTATGTTGAGGGGTCACCAACCGGCTATCTGTACCTGCGGGCATAAAACGCAGCCCCCGAAGAAAGGGGGTCAGTACGGAATATGTACTGAGTATATAAATCATGAAATACAGTAAAAAGGATCATAACTGAAATAAGGAGTACAGAAAACAAGTACAATGTCCAGAATACCAAAACACTAGCCTTTGAAACATAAATCATGCATGTCAATATCATATATCATACCCGGCCCATTGTGGGACTCGGTGACATAATCATATCATCATCATATACATATATACCGTACCCGGCCCTCTAGTGAGGGACTCGGTGAATAAAGTCATCATATGCCCTCCTGGCCGCCATAACATATCATTATATCATCATATCATTATATATATATATATATATATATATATATATATATATATATATATATATATATATATATATATATATATATATATATATACCATACCCGGCCCTCTAGTGAGGCACTCGGTGAACAATGCAGTGAAACTGTGCACGATAACATACCTAGCCCGGGACTCGGTGAAAGACATATTGAGGCATGCACGAGAAGAGTAGTGAGAAACCATATGCAATTTAAAACATTATCAAGACTCAAACAGAATAAGAAGAAGGGATTAACACCTGAGTATCAATAGCGACAATCATATCAAATATTCCTCGAATGTCATCATAAATAATATCAAAAGAGCCTTAGGAATCATGGACACATGTCAACATAGTATGAGATAGATTATAGAAGTAAAAGACATTAGCTATCATAGAGTTTCCAAGAATAGGAGCTTATATATATATCGACTACTATCCAACGTATAGAAAACTGAAGAGGGAAGCTCAATCACTTGAGAGTTCTAACATCAAGAAGTGAATAAGAATCATGAATCACACTCAAGACTTATGAATAGGATTACCCCAAGGCTCATATCATTCATCACTTAAATCTAAGACATGCCAAAAGAAAGAAGGGACAACTTTACATACCTGCTAGCGACTATTCGTAAATCCGTTCGCCTCGTCGCTCTTTTAGCCTATTTAATATAAGAGTAACGTTATCGTTAGTAGCTATACTTTCTAGTCCACAAATCTATAGCCCATTTTTTATAGGACTTTATCCTTTAGCTTACACAACCTCGGGTAGGGTTTTCTATTAGTTAATGACTTAACGAAAATCGGGCAGCACTTCCCCTATATATTCGCCTAACCCGAGTTTCCAATTATTCTCCTGTTAACACAGAAATACCAACAACAGAGATATACGTACGAAATTCTCACAATTCTGCCCATAACAATTCTAACAACCCAACAACTTCTCTTAATCCATTTCAACCCACAATTTCCTATAACATCGATTTCATGCATTTTCTTACTTCCAATTTTGTCCAATCCAATTTTAATAACTCTATTACAACACTATTAACATAATTACATCATAAAACAAGAATATCTTACCTTAATTTTCTCGGAGGAATTTCAACTCTTAATTGCTCCAATTTCGCAATTTCTTCTTCTCCGACTTAAAATCCAATGTTGCTATCACCTCCTTGAATTTGTATATCACTTGAACTTGATCCAAAATAGCAACAAAGTAATTTTTTTTTCCTCCATCCATAGCTGGCCGAGCAGCCATGGAAGTGTCGCCCCTTTTTTTTTCTTTCTTTTCAACTTGCAAATGAAAAATGACAACAATTTGATCATTGCAATGTATTTTTATATGGTGTCCATTTATTGGACACGTGTCCTTGTCCACTACCATGACTTATCAGATATTTTTCTGATTTGTTTTTTTTTGTTTTTTTTTTCTTTTTTAATTAAAACGGGTGGGACCCATAAACTAAAAATTAAATTAATTAATTTAATTAATCACTAATTCTCATTTAGTAATCTAATCACAATTAATTAATTCCTAATCTCCAATAATATTTTTATACTAAATAGAATTTATAAACAATTTATGTGATAATTAAACTTGGAAATTAAATATTCCTATTTCGTGTCCGAAAATATTTCCGTCTTTAACTTGGGTCGATTTGCTTGCGAATAATTCGTCGTATAAACATACGGGGTATAACAGAAAAGAGATAAACACCCATGAATAAGGCCTGTAAGCTCAACTTCGCGGGCACATTCCACAACAGAAGCTTAAGGAAATTTGTTCAAAACACGGAAGCAAAATAGGGGCACGCAGGCCCGAGAGATTCTTAAAGCTTAAAGTTAAGTGGAGGATGGATCACCTCCGTCATGAGAAAGGATCCCCAGGTTCTCGCTGTCAGATCTGCTATCCTCGAATGATTGAAAGTTCTCCATTGCATATTCGGTAGCCACAAAATCCACATCAGCATCCAACAGGGCTTCAGAGAGGTCCAACTTATTGTCTAGAGCTCCTTGGAAGGCGTCCCGATGAGATTTCAAAATGGCAAGGTCACGAACCAAAGGCCAATTGTGCTCTTCAGTAATTCGACTCTGTTGAAGCCTCGCTGGCCGTGCTCGGAGCTGAGATCAAGAGGCTTCAAAACACTTAAATTGTTCCCGAGCAGTCTTTAGATTATTCTCCAATCGGTGGTTCCTTACCTGAAGGTTTTGATGATCAGAGTCCTTAAGCCGGAGGGACCTCTCTCGCTCGTCCAGTTTCTGCTTTACTTCATCGTAGCTTAGCCAAAGGGAGTGCTTCAGTGACTTCGATTCATAGCACCTCACTCGGAACATCTCTACCTCACAGCGTAGTTGGCGTTTTTCTTCGACTATCAAATCCTCCTTCGATGTTTTCTTTGCTTCGGCTACCGCAGAGGAGGCGTTGGCATGGCTCATAAGGATCTGGTCAGCAGAGGCATCAAGTTCTGTCCAAGGGGCCCAGATTGAGCATTGCTTGCCCTAGGTTCGGAGGTTCCTGGGTGCATCAGTGGAGAGTTGGGGCCAGCCCGTCCCTCGTTGAATCTTAATGGCTCTGCCCCTCCGAGGGTAGAAAGGTTCTTATTCTCATCTTCAATATTCACCACACCACGGTTATCCTGAACCTCCCTCCATGCCTCAAGCATGTGGTGCCGGGATCTCACCTGCGAACCTATTCCTTCGGCTGAAGTCCCGGCAGAGTGCAAAGGGCTGCAGTCTCTGCATTTCCGGTCTCCCGATCTACGGGTGGTGGTGATCATGATATTAAATAGAGCGGTTGCGCTTGATGGAATTATCCGGAGGATTTCTAGCGTAGGGTTATATGATTTACCATGATTTTTTCCCTTCCATCACTCGACGGTGAGGCTCTTCCAAGTCCTAACTAATCTTGAAGTAGCACGTATGAGGTCTATCACCCAGTCAAACATTCCTTGCACGAAGTCGGGCTCTACTGGAGTAGCTGCAAAGTAAAGCGAGTTATACGGCGGTGCTTTCAAAGTGTAAGCAGGAAAGGAAAAAAGAAGGGTGCGAATTTAGACTTACAAGTATGGTTCCAAGTCTCCGGGAATGGCTCTGGGGAAGCACGGTGGAGAAGATCTGTTCGTATCATAATGAATCGGTCACACCAGCCTTGGTCAAAATCATCCTTGGCGTTAGAGATTAGCTCGCGAGAGCCCTGGGGAAACAAGCAGATCATCCCGCCTCGGAAAAACACGGAGAGTACAGTTGCACCAGGTGGTCGACAGTGAAGTCAAGCCCAGCACGGTCAGAAAGATTTTGTATGCAATAGACGGTCCTCCACAGTTGAGGATAGAGTAGTCTTAGGCAGAATTGATATATGCGACAGAAGGTCTCGATCAAACGGGGGACTGATAGCGAGAACCCGATGGCGAAGGGGTAAGTATGGACCATGGAGTACCCCTCAACATGATACGTCATCCTGCCTATCGTACCAATTGGGAGGGCCACAATCTCGGGTCCCCAACAACAGTCTGCATATACTTAGGGGAGGTACTCATTCGTAGCCAGAATCCCGCCTACAGACTCATTACGGATGTCAATTCAAAAATCCCCGAGGTACGCACAGTCGATGGGTAAGATTTCTGTAGCAAGAGATCCCAAATCAATCTCTCTGGTAGCAGAAGTCTCGAGGGTTTTCCCTTACCTCTGGGAGGGAGGACTTTCCGAGGATCGAAAAGAAGGAACTGAACGTGAATTGCTGAGCGGCACAGTGGCCATGGTGAGTTTGAGTATGCTCTTTCTAGGATGCAAGTTCGCGGTTTTATAAGGAAAAACAGGTGCAAGAAAGGAAGGAAATAATTCACTTGAGTGAGACGAATATTGAAAAGGAATTGGAGTTTATATAGGGAAGGAAATATTGAAGTTTCCCCAAGAATTGAGGAGGCATCCATTATTACAAAGTGTCAATCGATGTGTATATGAGTTTATGGGTGAGAAGAGCCGCTTCCTTTTTCGGGGCTCGCCTGATCTTAAAGATACGAATTTTGTAGAGAGGGCAATGGCTAGTATTCCCATTGTACTGGATTGGGCCATAGGAAATCTCAGTTGTGTTGAGCGAAGAAACACAAGATTATGCTTGCCGAGATAATAGCCATTGTGTTAATTCTGTCACTGGATTAGATGGCTATCGGTGTAGCTGTAAATTGAGATATGAAGGCAATCCTTACCTTAACTGTCATGGGAGTGTGATTTTTCAACTTCGTCAAATATTGATTTATACGATAAAGAATAGTATGATTTAACATCAATTTGTTTCTTGTTTTAAATGCGGAAGAGTTCAAGATACATCCAAAAGGACTAAGTTTTACTGATAGACCTTTGGCGTGATACGAATGCTGCTCTAGTTTTCTGATTAAATATTTTTTTCAAATGCCCCTAGTTTCCATTAACAAAAAAATTGTAGTGTTTCTTTTCAGTCAACCATTTCACATCTTGCTAGGTATAATCGCAGCTTGTGCTAGTGAAGGAGAAATAAAAAGATGAACAAGAGGAAGCATCAAAGATTAATACAAGACTATCTTAATTTTTCTCTGTTTTGTATGCCAGATATTGATGAACGTGCAAATCCCATTACCAATTCATGTGAAAAAATTTGCATAAATGCATTGAGGAGTTACATATGTTCTTGTCCAAAAAGACACATTGGCGATGGCAAAAAGGATCGTCGTGGTTGTATTGCACCAAACGCTGAGCTCGCGTGGATCAAGTTTTTTGTGGGTAAATTTCTTAAATAACTTTCCTATACTTGCATATATAGGCTATAGTATGATATTTTCCAAGTCGGAAAATGACTAGAAAGGATTGCAGTTTTCAGTTTCAACTACTATGGTAGCGTGAGAAAAATTCCTCTGACCTCTTTATTGTAGTTCAGCAACAAAATAAAAACCCCAAACTGCTAATTCATTTGTTCTTACTAACACAGGTCTGGGAGTTGGCTTTATGTCCCTAGTGGTTGGGATAACTTGGCTCTATTTTAGTATCAAGAAAAGAAACTCATCAAACTCCGGGCAAAATGGTGGTTTGCTCTTGAAACAATGAATTTCCTCCGACAAGGGCGGTGTAGGAGCGGTCAAATTTTTTACCGTTGAGGAGCTGAAGAAGGCTACAAACAACTATGCCAGTGATAGAATTCTTGGTCGTGGTGGAAATGGGGTTGTATATAAAAGTATTCTACCTGATAATCGCATAGTTCCAAAAAACAAAAAAATATATGTTTGTGGACGAGGGTCAGATTGAACAGTTCATCAATGAGGTGCTTATTCTCACTCAAGTCAATCACCGAAATGTGGTGAGACTCTTTGGGTATTGTTTGGAAGCAGAAGTGCCTTTATTGGTCTATGAATACATTTCTCATGGAACTCTTAACCAGCATATCCACAACCAAAATGGAGCAACTTGTTTATCTTGGCAACATAGGCTAAGAATTGTTGTTGAAACAACAAATGCACTTGCTTACCTTCATTCATTTATATGGATGCCAATAATTCACGGAGATGTCAAGTCTTCTAACATATTACTGGATGATGTTTACACAGCTAAAGTTGCAGATTTCAGAGCTTCAAGATTAATCTCTATTGATTAAACACATGTTGCTACATTGGTTCAAGGAAAATTAGGTTATTTGAATCCTGAATATTTCAGGACAAGTCAATTGACCAATAAAAGTGATATTTATAGTTTTGGAGTAGTTCTTGCAGAATGTTTGACCGATATGAAACCTATTTCAAGGGATACAAGTGAAAAGGACAAGAATTTGGCAGAGTATTTTGTTTTGTCCATGAATAAGAATCGTTTGTTCCAAATTCTTGATCCCCAATTTATAAAGGAAGGAAGTCTAGACCAACTAGAAAAGATGGCTGGACTTGTGAAAAGTTTCCTTCACTTGCATGGAGAAGATAGGCCTACGATGAAGGAAGTGGCAATGGATCTTGAAGGTTTAAGAAATATCACCAAAACCCCTTGGGCTAATCAACATGAACATGAAGATAATAAGGATGAATTATCAGATCTATATACAATTGCAATTAATTATATATGTCTAATCCGAATATCCACAATGTCTCTTGAGAAATATAGTTCTAATGCCAAGACAAATAGCGGCAACTTCTTTGGACAACATGGTTAATATATGCCTCAATAGATACATTTAAAATAAAGGCCAAATGATAATTGGTGAAAATATTGTGCATTTGCTAATCCTTCCCACCCCTGCTTTCTCCATGTTACATACGTTGATATCCTCCTGTAACTGTTTTTCTTGTTATTTGAGATTTTCTCTTTGTATTTGGGTTTTGTATACTGCATTGCGAAGAGACGATTATATCTGCAATTGTTTGCTTGAAACTTCGATAAATTAAAGTTTTTAGATGTATTTTTATTTTTCGTTATTCTAACATATATATATATATACACACACTTCTTTTTTTCACTTATAGTACTTGTAAATATTAATCTATGAGGAATCCGGTAATAAGCACTAGCCGCAGATAACAACTCAGTTGAGAACTCTCACATTTACATCAGATAAGAGGCACATCTATTATTTATTTCTTAATTAAAACTGTAATAATAAATCGTGGAGTGAGAACAACGAATTGTGTACCTTTATAACGCAGCGGAAGAATCGTTGAACTCACCACCGAAAAAAGTTACACCAAGTCGAACTTCGATTCACTAGGAAACGAGGTTAGTTTTCACGAACTAAATGCCTTTCAAATGTGTGTTAACATATAGCACAACATGAGCAAAGGTTTCTTCTTGAAAGAAGAAGAAGAAGAACAGAGAGCTGGTTTTCATTTTCTTAAGAAGAGCGTTCAAGAGATTAGCAGGAAACTGATTTGCCCATCTCTTAAATTAACCACGTTTTGCAGTAACTTCTCTTCAGGGAAGTTATTCCATAACTTCTATCCTTATCCTTTTCAAACGGGCCGGGTCAGCCCATATGGAGCGACCCTGACCTAGTTTTAATATCCAACATCTCCCACTTCGTTCATTATGGGCTAGACCGAATGCAGCATTATGTCAATAACACATGTAATTCATACTAGCAAGTAGTTTGTGCAACCTGCGAGCATCAAGAGCTTTGCCGACCAAGGTTGTACAAGAGCTCCACGTAGGAAATCAATCACATGTGGAAAGAATTCACTACCAAACATGAGGATCTTATTACTCGCAATACCCCCAAACATCATTTTGCTACTCCAGTAGCTAGTTATCCGATCCCTCATCCTCAAAAAGAGGTGAACTCGAGTTCATGTATAACTTTATCCACAATTACCCTTGTTACCCTTATGATAAGTGTAATGGTCGACCTGTGAATACAAGTTAAATTATTAATTTTAGTTGTCTTCCCTTTCTACTCGAAACTATCCATCCCAGATCAACTACTTTCCTAGACATGTACTGCATTGCCGAATCACTCATAGCTATTAGTGACATGCTAAAGTAGCAACACTGATTTGTACTCCAAGAAATAGTAAAAGTTCAAAAGGTATTCCAATGGAAAGTCAATATTACTTTCTGGGTCTCACACAATGAAGAAGCAGGGATCCATTCCCATTAACCCATTGATCGCTTAGCACACATGGTATGAAACACGTGCTACGGTGTTCTCACCTTATATTGGCGCGTGTGTCTCATTACTTTACACATTCAACACCGTACAGATCTTGGTCTAAACACCTCCAGATGTCTAACCCGAGTTCTTCTTTTAAAGAATCCTCAAATCCAACTTTCTGAAAAACTTGCATCTGGCTTACAGAACTAGTCATAAGGATGTTGTAATCCATTAGTCTGAGCTCTAGTCAAGACCGACCATTTTAGCGAAAGATATATATGACCTTGCACTAATCAAGGTTTCAACAGGTCTCTTCTCTGCCCATTCCTCGACGTCAGAGGCGATCGCTCGTGTGAGAGAGCCGATCTCGCGACTTGTTCAACACACTTATATCCTTCACTAGGATATCATCACATGCAGATAGAAGATCAACATAATCTCAATAATAATTCATTGATGAGTATATTTTACAACACATAAATTTCAACATATCCTTCACAAACCTAGAGCCACAACATGTTTCTCAAATATGTCTCTAGTTATAGATTTTGTAAGAGGATCAACTATCATCTTTGTGTAGGAATATATTGCAATGTTATTTCTCCACTTGCCATGATGTCTCATGAAGTTATATGTACTTGAAATCAATTTGTTTGGTTTATGATACTTAGGATCCTCTGTATGTGTAATATCCTCTTGACTATCACTATATAACATCATGGAACCTTGAGAATTCTTTGCAATATGAAAATGCTCAAAGAATACTTAACCAAACAACTTCTTGTACTACAGATGCACAAACCACGAATTTAGCTTTCATGGACAAAAGTACCATGGAAGCTTATTTCTTACTTTTTGTGAAGTAGTACCACCATTAAGTAAGAACGCATAACCGGATGTCGATTTTCTATCGTTCCGGTTGTTGACACCCAATTTTGTCCTGTTTTCCCCAAAATATTTACTTACGCTTCAGATATTTTGGAAACTTTAAAAATTAATTATTTATATTTTACTATAATTATTAGCTTTTATTAAAACCGGCGTTTCATTATGCCATTGCATTCACCAGCTATTATAATCATCATCATCATCATCATTATTATTATTATTATTATTATTATTATTATTATTATTATTATTATTATTATTATTATTATTATTATTATTATTATTATTATTGTCATTATTATTATTATTACCGGTACCATTGCAATTCGCATTATAATCATTTTACCATCTTACGCACATGCATCACATTTATTTTGTGCAGTTAAATAATAGCGTTTATTTATTGTTGAATTTTCAAGATATTATTGCATGACTATCATATAATCTTATTTTATCCGAGCACTAATAAATACATACTTTGATATTAAGTAACATTTAGCACACATTAATATATATCATTAATTGAAAAAGGGCTGTCATTTAATTTAAAACCCAAATCCGAGCCCAATTAGCTAAATATTTCAGACCAGCCTACATTTTAATACCCAACACCCTGTTCGAGCGTAAATCGGAGACCCCCGCACCCTGTTCGCTGCACCCGAAGCAGGTGATTCTCCTTTCCCTTTCGCGTCTTTTTGTTTTATTTTAGGCTTGTTTGTTCTGTGTCGATTCATTTTCTGCCTCTATGGATTTGTGTATTCAGTATCTGTGTATGTGTTAGGACAGTCTAGTTCTGTGTATGAACCATATTCATGTTCAGTTCGATTTAGTCAAAAGGAATAGGGTTATGGGAGATAATTTACCTAGTTATTAAACATGCTAATCAGGTCGGTAAACATCTCTTCTTTTATGAATTTATCAGTAAATTAATGCTTTCTGTTTGTCTTATGTGTTTTAGGCGTTTTATGTTCTTGTTAGTTAGCTGGTAAATTAGTCTAATAGTTGTTAGGAGTAACAAATGTTATGTTGGTTTCTGTTTGGGTTAGGTTGACGAGATTTCATATCTGTCCAGTATATGAATTAGTTGGTTTATTGGCTAAAACATGCTAAGCGATTAGTTTGATTAGTATATATGGAGAACGTATTTTATATCAACTAACTTCAGCCTACATGTTTAGGCGCATTAATAATTTAATCGGACAAATACATATATATAAAGATTAACCTGGGTCGATTTGTTTAAAGCACGCTCGGTTTATGATTTGGTTAGTTCATATAGATTAAAGTAGTAGAAAATGGCTAGGTTCAGTACAGGGTTGGTTCCGAGTTTTACTCTAAGTGTATGTTAGCTCAGCTCCGTCTGTTTGTGCTTAAATGTCCGAGCGCTATTTATCAGCTTAAGCATGTCAAAAAAAATGAAATTTCACATGTCAAGAAACTAGCCTGATTCACATAACATGGTTTATCTGATTCTGATTCTACCTTGATCAGTACTACTTTCTTTATATAATGTTAAGTTAGTGGCATGCCTTAGCTGCGGGTCCTCGTTTATTGTTGGCTAGTTGTATGGGCGGTATAAGTAAGAATAGATCAACCATATTTATATGCTTAAGTCTTATAGGGATCAGTCTGCCTGTGCAGTCCATTCTTCTATAACTTGGGTCAAATCTGCCTTAGTTTTTGTTTTTTATTCGCAGTCTGGTTCAGTTTTAATCTTGATAGTTATGAGCCTAGCTTGAGTATTCAAAATTTGTTAAACATGTTGGGTATTTATTGGATACTCGAATTTGTGGCGTGAGTCAACTCAAGATTTCAGGTTTTTCCCAAGATCAGTTGAAATATTGAAATTTCATATGGCCCGTAACTGAAATCAAGAGTTGTTCTCTTACGGATGTTTTGCTCAAAAAACGACAGTTTAGTTTCCCCCCTACGGTTGCTAATGTGTTTTAGAAATCCTCAGTAACTTTGCTTCTGCTTTTGTTCCTTCCCTTTTCTTTGAAATTTGAAGTTATGATTTATGCCTCTTCCCTGTTTTGTTATTTGAAATTAGTTTGAGTTATGTGGCTTTTAAGCTTGAAAGTATGCTCACCATGGTATAATAAGGAAGTTTGTACATCTTCCTTCTGTTTTGTTTTTGGTTTGAGATTCAATTCAATACCCCTTCTTTCCTCCTTTATATGTTGACTAAAGAGTATTGGTACTAAGAGATTTCTTCTTCCAATCTGACATTGAGAATGTAGATTAACAGAGTTAATTTAAGAATTGTAAGAAGTGTAATCTTATCTATTTGATCAATGAATTAAGGGATCAATCTTGAATATTTGTTGCCAAGGCAATCTGTGCATTTGGACACCAATAGTTAGGTATCAGTTTTGTTGCTTGCTGATTTCCCAGTAGTTTAAGTCCTAAAATTCTAAATTCTTTTTTTCGGATTCTTTAAAACGTATAGGAAGTGAAACCTCTTCTCTCTGCCTTGTCATTTGAAGTTTGTCTTTCTTCTAAAACCCAAATTGATCTTTGCTTAAACTTATAAATACAAATGAGTCTGTTTGGTGATCCTGTACTAATCTTACATGTTTGTGCCTTACAAATATAACGTGAGTGATTATGTATATTCATGTATATTAGTAGTATACTTTTACTGAAACACGTTAATGGGGAGGTTAGATCGGTCATTATGGATTAACCTTGAACCCTCCCCGGTGTCAGCCATGCCTGGGATTCATGAAATCCCTTGGAACTTGTGCAACATCGGGAAGACGGGGGCAAAAGCTTTCCAATATTAACCTTCTATACATCCTTATGAATGTGTATACATGAGATATACTTAAATATACATAGTATATACATAATCTACCGAGTTGTTTTGAGTTTATATGTTTGCATGTTTAACCTTATTTATTTAGTACTAATCCTTTTGCTTTCATTTTATGCAGGACCTTCGCATACGAGTCCGAGGAACTCGTCTTCTTCCGCATTCGGTGTTGGGCCAAAGCCCAACGAAATAATATTCTCGAGTCGTTCCCATCAGCCCTTATCCGTAGCAAACAAAATAAAATTCTGGCCCGAGGCCCAATAGCAGAAACAGTCCACAGCAGATATTAAAAGAGGATTTCTGGGCTAAGCCCAATAGCATGCACGATCACGGCAGCCCAAAATGGGCTGAGCCCATTTATTTACATTTCTTGTGCCTCTATTTTATTTTATTGCATTTAACTTGTATTGTTTTGACTAACACTTCATCTTACTCTTCTTTCTATTTAGCTTAGATGAATTATAAGAGAGTTAGCATAGATAGTTTTAGAAATAACAGGTAGTTAATTTAAAGGGAAACTAATAATTAATGCATCAAGTTTCATTCTCTTCTATTTATGTTAAAACTATTTATAGTATTTACAATATTTATTTTCATTAGAATAATTGATTTTTCAAAGTAGTATGACTACATATTTTGAGCTAAAGGAATCATGATTTATCATTACTATCTTAGAAAATTAAAACGTCACTATATTCGTATAATATAAGTTTACCCCAAGATTAAAATGGCTAGGTCTTCTCTTCCAAGTTTTTGCTTATATGCAAATCATCATATTTTGCAAATCTTATTTTTAAGTAGTATTATTATTTAAAACCTTAGCAATATTTATAAGTTTATTCTAAATAGTTTTTAAAGTCTCTTCTTATGCAAATTATTATGTTTTTATATAAGTCTTATTCTAAAAAAGTGTTACTATTTTCACTCAAAGTTTTAACAGCATTTATAAGTCTCATTTTAAAAGCATTCCCTTCATGCAAAATACTAATATTTTTCTACAAGTTAGTTTAAATGGCGTTATTATATTTCCTTTAAAACCTTAATAATATTTACAAGCTATTTTCTTAAAATTTAAGCACTATATTTAGCCCTAATTAATTAACCTAAGTTTGGCCGGATAACCGTAGTTAGCGGATTCTAAAGGATGCCTAACCCCTTTCCTTTAGGATAATTAGAACCCTTACCTAAAATTAAAATTTAAGCAGACCATTAACGGGTTTAGTTAGTTTTACCTTAGTTAATAATTAGGTGACCTAATTCACCTGAAAATCAATTAGGTGGTGACTCCTTAAAATAAAGCAATAGGAATCGCCAATATGTTATACTCTACTTTAACCCGATTAAAATGGGGTATAACAGCTTGGCGACTCCGCTGGGGATTATAGGTTCTAACCATAGCAGACTTAGGTTAATAAATAATTTGTTGAAAATTTTGTTTGTTTGCTTTATTTTGCCTTTATTATTACTTTTCTCCCTTATGTGTTTTGAGTGTTTTGTTGTTTTATTCCTTATGTGATTTTTTCTATGTAATATGTATGTTATCGCTTTCCTTAAACTGTCATTCCGCTCATATCTCTTCCACTCCTGGAAAATTCACATATTCACACACTTAAAGCGGTTTCGCGGTTTCACGGTTCGCGGCCGTGCACTACTAAATCACCTTTTAGTCGGATCGATCTTGAGGATTTAGTCGATCGGCGGTGCAGTCGACAGCCACGGACTTTCCACTCCCAAGTTGTCCGCTTGGGGGAGCCTTGCGTCATAGGAACAACTCCTAGTCAGCCTAAGATAGAGCTAAACCAAAACCCTCTTTAAGAGCATGCACGAACCTAGGAGGCTTAATACCCAAGGTGTATTAAGTCCATTAGTCAGCCTCGTCCAAATGTCCGAGTGGGTCTATGACCCCAAGCGAAGGTTATCACGTTATATGCATTGATTGAAGGATAAACATGTGTGTTATGTAGGCCATGTGCTATTTAGGGTAATAGGTGGAACTAACCATTTGTGAACACAGGTAGCCACGAGTCAGTACAATACGAGCAGCAGGCACTTAATTATGAGCAAAGAATGCAAGAATTAGATACAGTTCTCGCTGAGCAAAGAAACACTAGCATCAAAGAAGGCATCAAAACGGGAGGAGTTCTGGATATGTCATACATTATCCAGAATCGCCGAAAGATCGGTCAATCAATCCAAGCAACCTAGGGGCTCAAGAATGACCTCTGTTCAGCTGTGTCACGACCCAACCCCGTAGGCCGCGACTGGTGCCCGACCTGGACACCCGTATACGTACCTATCAGATATAGTCACACTGAAACTACGACAATACAGAAACTTGTAAAGGAACTGCATAGTTCGTAACATCATCACATATATATATACTTCCAGATCACTGTCTCCTGAGGAGTCACAACTAGTCATATCATGAAATAATGCGCAAGCCGACAAGGCTGCCATCACATATCAATATCGTATGCAAGCCGACAAGGCTGCCACTATAGACGAACATCATACCATAGCACATCGCATAGACACAGCTGAACATACCTCATACACAACCCACACATATGTCTACAGACCTCTAAGAGTACGAACAACAAAATATGACGGGACAGGGCCCCGTCGTACCCCTAGATAACATATACATATATACATATCATAAGATTCGACCCAAAAGTCTAGACTCCGGAGCAACGGAGCTCTCCAAAACAGCAGAAAGGGAATCCTAAGCTGGTGGATCACCAAAGCGAGTATCTGCACCTGCGGGCATGAAACGCAGCCCCCCGAAGAAAGGGGGGTCAGTACGGAATATGTACTGAGCATGTAAAGCAATACTGAATCATAACACAAGGAAAAACGCAGCAGTAAACAAGTTTAGAAAGCAACCCGGGAGTAACCTGGAACAGCATCTTGAACCATATCACGTGGCCCTTACACAAATTCTAGCATACACAATATAAATATAGAATATTCTACTCGTAGCCGCTTCCGACTAATAACACAATAGTCCCTTCGGACGGCCGCTTCCGGCATAATAACACAATAGTCCCTTAGGACGGACGCTTCCGGCATAATAACACAATAGTCCCTTCAGACGACCGCTTCCGGCATAATAATGATGGCCCTTCGGGCAGCCGCTTCCGGCTTAATAATGATGGCCCCTTCGGGCAGCCGCTTCCGGCTTAATAATGATGACCCCTTCGGGCAGCCGCTTCCGGCTTAATATCACAACCATGTCAAAACAACTTAATCCACAAATACCCATACAAAGAGATGATGCTATGCAATGTAAACATAAATCGTAAATGAAATGAAATAGTAAAATCTCGCACCCCCTTTGGAGTGGTTTTGAAAATCAAACTTTATGCTTCCTTTAGTATAAAACTAATTTCCTCGAAATCATTAGTAAAACCATATACACAACTCAACTGGCACCTTATGGGTGTTCCCTTCGGAACAGAATAGGAGCTTATATATATCGACTATTATCCATCGTATAGGAAACTGAAGAGGGGAGCTCAATCACTTAAGAGTTCTAACATCAAGAAGTGAATAAGAATCATGAAACGCACTCAAGACTTATGAATAGGATTACCCCAAAGCTCATATCCTTCATCACTTAAATCTAAGACATGCCAAAAGAAAGAAGGGACAACTTTACATACCTGTTAGCGACTATTCGTGAATCCTTTTCGCCTCGTCGCTCTTTTAGCCTATTTATATAAAAGTAATGTTATCGTTAGTAACTATAGTTTCTAGTTCACAAATTATATCCCGTTTCTTATAGAACCTATATTTCAACTTATATATATATTCTCGTTTAGGGTTTTCTATTATCTAAAGACTTAACGAAAATCGGGCAGCACTTCCCCTATATATTTGCCTATCCTGAATTTCCAATTATTCTCCCGTTAACACAGAAATACCAACAACAGAAATATATATATAAAATTCTCACAATTCAGCCCATAACAATTCTAACAACCCAACAACCTTTCTAATTCCATTTTAACCCACAATTTCGTATAATAACGATTTCATGCAATTTCTTACTTCCAATTTCATCCAATCCAATTTTAATAATTCCATTACAATACTATTAAAACAATTACACCATAAAATAAGAAAATCTTACCACAATTTTCTCGGAGGAATTTCTACGCTTAATTGCTCCAATTTTACAATTTCTTCTTCTCCAACTTAAAATCCAATTAATTAGTTCCTAATCTCCAATAATATTTCTACACTAAATAAAATTTATAAACAATTTGTGTATTAATTAAAATTAAAAACTAAAAATTTCTATTTCTTGTCCGAAAGTAATTCCGCCTTTAACTTGAGTCGATTTGTTTGCGAATATTTCAACGTATAAATATACGGGGTATAACAAATCAATCCAAGCAACCTAGGGGCTCAAGAATGACGAAGGGCCTTCCTCATTGTTAATTAGATTATGAAAATCAAGTTGTAATAATTTCCTTTGTACCAAGATTTTAATTTTCAAACATTGTATGGGTCTTTAATTAATAGCATATTGGGATGACGTATAATTACATGTTTTATCCTTCAAATCCGCGTTAAGCCTACCTCCGGCACAAAAGAGGTCTCGTGCATAATAGGTCGCACTATGTTTGCTATATTCCGCTTTGTTATATGATGTGTGTGCTATGCAATGTGTGTTTCTTTCAACATTATTTGGCAAATTTTCGCATTATTTTATTTAAAGCAAGCAATCATTCGCACAATACTAACGCAGTTTTCTTCATTTTTTAAGGTTTTTCTTTTATTTTGATTATTCCCCCAAAAGGTTGATTCGTGTTGACTGCGAACTGGCAGACCACCCATACTTCACAAGATCAAAAGCACGAGCATCCAACGATACGGATGATTCAGGGGCGTCCGAACAGACTGTCTTGGGACTTGTCACCGTTCCAAGAGACGAACCCGGGGCTTTGGGAGGAGGGAATGACAAACTCATCGCCCAACTGGTACAGCAAATAGCCAATATGCAAAGTGAAATCGAGCGACTGCGAAATCTCACCAATCTATCCCTGACCCTCAACACTCCTCACCACGAACAAAGGACAAATGCGACAACTCCACCATCCTTTTCACTTGTTGACTCGCCCACTCCTCAGCCCTCTCCCTCAAACCCTCCGCTTTACACTACCAATTCACCCCCCCCCCCCCCCCATCCTACAACAAACTAGCCAGCAACAAACCATCTCACAACAAACCATCCCGCAACAAAATGACCCGCAACAAGCCAACCCCCAACAAATTAACTTCCAACAAGCCAATCCGCTACCTTTCACCACTCCCTATACTCCTCAGCCTTCGGTTATCCAAACTACCCCACTTACCCAAAACGTAAACATTTTCCTTCAGCCGCCACCCTCCATATCTTTGCCCTCTCTTCATCTCAACTTAGTCGCCTCCTTTGCTATGATTTAGCCATTAAATCTGGCGTATCTCTCCTTGGTTCTCCCTTGTTACTTCGTATATCTTGTATTATGGTAAGTTTGAACAGAAATAAAGAATGAAAGGGAAGAAATCGGATATCTGAACGCGTATCCTTCAAATCAACAAGGAAAACGAGTAAATCTATCATTCTCCATATATTTTCTCAATATTTGCCATGAAAATGGAATGACAGGTACAACCTCGCAAACATTCTATATCATCAGAAATATTTCAAATGACACTCATCAAAAGTGGATGAGCACCGCCTTTATATGTTGCATGGGCTGAGCACCGCCCTCTTGAAATTTCTGCATAAGGCTGAGCACCGCCTTTTATATGTTGCATGAGTTGTGCACCGCCCCTTTGGAATTTCTGCAAAAGGCTGAGCACCACCGCCTTTTATATGTTGCATTGGTTGAGTACCGCCCGCTGGATGTTTCTGCATAAGGATGAGCACCGCCTTCTATCTGTTGCATGGGCCGAGCACCGCCCTCTTGATGTTTCTGCATAAGGCTGAGCACTGCCTTCTATCTGTGGCATGGGCTGAGCACCGCCTTTATATATTGCATGGGCTGAGCACCACCCTCTTGAAATTTCTGCATAAGGCTGAGCACCGCCTTTTATATGTTGCATGGGCTGTGCACCGCCCCTTTTGAATTTCTGCAAAAAGGCTTAGCACAACCCTTTATATGTTGCATGGGCTGAGTACCGCCCGCTGGATGTTTCTGCATAAGGCTGAGCACCGCCCTCTTGATGTTTATGCATGAGGCCAAGCACCGCCTTCTATCTGTGGCATGGACTGAGCACCGCCCTCTTGATGTTTCTGCATAAGGCCGAGCACCGCCTTCTATATGTTGCATGGGCTGAGCACCGCCCTCTTGATGTTTCTGCATGAGGCTGAGCACCGCCTTCTATATGTTGCATGGGCTGAGCACCGCCCTCTTGATGTTTCTGCATGAGGCTGAGCACCGCCTTCTATCTGTTGCATGGGCTGAGCACCGCCTTCTATCTGTTGCATGAGCTGAGCACCGCCCTCTTGAAGTTTCTGCATAAGGCTGAGCACCGCCTTCTACATGTTGCATGGGCTGACCACATCCCTCTTGATGTTTCTGCATAAGGCTTAGCACTGCCTTCTACATGTTGCATGGGCTGAGCACCGCCCTCGGCTGAGCACCGCCCTCGGCTGAGCACCGCCTTCTACTATATTTTGCACGGATTGAGCACCGTTCTCTCGATGTTTCTACATTAAGGCTGAGCACTGCCTCCTCAAAACAAATACACTCTCTTTACTCATAATTATCATTTTAACTATCCGAGGGCGTCAAAGACACCATTTCACGACCAAAGGACTTTACTTTTATGCATCATCATCCAAGGGCATCATAGTCTAAAGGCATCATTTTCATAGCCTAAAGACAACATTTCATGGCCTAAGAAATTTACTTTGTGTATCATCATCCAAAGGCGTCATTGTCTAAGGGCATCATCTTCATGGCCTAAAGACACCATTTCATGGCCTAAGGATCTTATTTCTTGTATCATGACCCTAAGACATCATAGCCAAAGACACCATCTTCATTGTCTGAAGGCATCTTCTCATTGTCTAAAGGGAGTTTGCATCATGTTTAACTATTCATCGTACTTTATATGTAATAGTTGAGCACTGACCATTTTATCCAGACATGTTAAGACTACAGGTGCAAGACATAAATAGGAGTCACCTCTCATCAAATGGGAGCAACTTTTGCTTCCGCTTCCATTTTCTTAATCTTTTAATCCGTCAAATTAATTCATGTCCGATATCACCACAACTTAACACGAGAGCAACATTCATACACATCCTCCATGCTAGTCATTACAGAAAATGTATTTTGCCTTGTCAAATTCTTACGTATCTACCCGTACCTCACACCTGAACTCAATATCGTCAAACTCTTTCAGGGACTCTAAACATGAACTACGCCTAACCTGATTCCCGCGGAGGGATACGTAGGCGGCCTACATAGGCCTCGGTCACATTCTTAGAAAACCTCAATTTTATTTTGCCTTGTTTGTTTTGAACAACGCTTGACCTGATTCCCTTAGTGGGATACGTAGGCAGCCTATGTAAGGCTCGGTCTCATCATTGTAAAAGCTCAACATCCTCCTGTGCCAGAAACTGGGAAAATTTTTAAGGGGCATCATCGCAAAAAAATATTCTCCCGTACCAAAAACTGGGACAAATTTTTAAGGGCACCATCGCAAACAACATCGAGAGATATGGAAGTATACGATCAACAGAGTCATAAGGCAAAAGAAGACTTTGGAGAAAGGACGCTCGCTTTGTTTCCCAATGGGTCACAGTTCAAAGTTCAGCAGAAATTATTTATCATTATATACTTATGCATAATTCCTTGTTGAAATAATATTTTCATCAAATAGTTTTGTTGATTGGCCAAGATTTAGAAATAGTCGGAGGTTACAAGTCCAGACAAAGTTGGAAGCATGAAGCGCCAAGAGCCAGATCTTCAAAGTCAGCGCGAATCAACCCTCCCCCAAAAATATACAAATTTTCTTTGGATGCAGATTTCCAATTGCGGAAGCTGAGTATGTAATGTTTACAGCCTTGCAAGGATCGCGCGTCGAACGGTTTGAACTTTCTTATGAAAATTAGGCCTCTCGAGAATCAATAATTTTCGAGATTCGTAATAAATTAACGCTTGAGTCTTGCAAACGATTCTTCAAACGTATCGATGCACAAATATTGCTTTATTACTTTCAAATACTCTGTGAATGCTCGCAAACGCACCGCACATGCATTGCATTATTACTTTGCGAATGCTCGCAAACGCACCGCCCATGCATTGCATTATTACTTTGCGAATGCTCGCAAACGCACCGCACATGCATTGCATTATTACTTTGTGAATGCTTGCAAACGCACCGCACATGCATTGCATTATTACTTTGTGAATGCTTGCAAACGCACCGCACATGCATTGCATTATTACTTTGCGAAGGCTCGCGAATGCACCGCACATGCATTGCATCATTACTTTGCGAATGCTCGCAAAATTACTTTCAAATGCCTTGCGAATGCGCGCAAACGCACCGCACCTGCACTGCATTATTTCTTTCCAATGTCTTGCGAATGCTCGCAAACGCACCGCACCTGTATTGGAAATATCTTGCGAATGCTCGCAAACGCACTGCACATCTTTTGCATTATTACTTTCGGATGCCCTGCAAACGCATCGCATCATACCGGCTTAGAAAGCCTCATTTATCATAAATCATTCGGCTTAAATAGCCCATCCGGTTTAAGGCCTCATTAATCATCGCCAATACGCATCATTCTCATGAATCATTGGCCTAGAACCTCATTTGCATTAGCCTCAGCAAAGGCTATCATTTTAATCATTGCAGCCTTTTTATGGGTTTATTTTACATCGCTTTATTTTCAATATTTATTTTTACTGACTATTTTTATATAGTTTAAAGTTTCGCAGGAGATTTAGCACAACGTGGAACTATTTCTTCGGCAGCGAACTGGGGCAATTTGTTGGGAAGGATAATCAGACTTCCCGACAAGGGTCAAAGGTCTACCTCAAACACTCGCCTCCAATTCCCAAATATTCCGCTGCACTCCAGCATATCCAATTTTCAGAATTCGCGAGTTCTATCATAATACCCAGTGTCACCATAATTCGACACTGGGACAATATTTCGCAAATATTCGCACCAATCGGGATTCGTCATTCATAGGTGTCGTAGTTATCCCAGAACTACACGCGGCCTAATTCTCGTGCAGCGCGAGATATGTAGGCAACTCGGAGACCGGAGTTCGGCCATAATCCTCTCAAATTTTATTTACCGTTAGTCTTCCAAAATCCTTTAGCCAGGACAAAATAGGATACTAAGTCAACGTCTTTGCCCGAAAATTCTTTCATCATTACCAGCCAAAGAGGGACAAGTTGTTGACATCCAATTTTGTCCCGTTTTCCCCAAAATATTTACTTACGCTTCTGATATTTTGGCAACTTTAAAAATTAATTATTTATATTTTACTATAATTATTAGCTTTTATTAAAACCGGCGTTTCATTATGCCATTGCATTCACCAGCTATTATAATCATCATCATCATCATCATATCATCATCATCATCATCATCATCATCATCATCATCATCATCATCATCATTATTATTATTATTATTATTATTATTATTATTATTATTATTATTATTATTATTATTATTATTATTATTGTCATTATTATTATTATTACCCGTACCATTGCAATTCGCATTATAATCATTTTACCATCTTACGCACATGCATCGCATTTATTTTGTGCAATTAAATAATGGCGTTTATTTATTGTTGAATTTTCAAGATATTATTGCATGACTATCATATAATCTTATTTTATCCGAGCATTAATAAATACATACTTTGATATTAAGTAACATTTAGAACACATTAATATATATCATTAATTGAAAAAGGGCTGTTATTTAATTTAGAACCCAAATCCGAGCCCAATTAGCTAAATATTTCGAACCAGCCCACATTTTAATACCCATCCCACATTTTAAATGACCAGCCCACTACCCGCTTAAGTCTGACCCGGTCCACTAAACCAGAGACCCGACCCGACCCGCGCTTCAACTAATGAAACCACTAGGGTTTCCTCTTTCCTCACCCGCCCCCTTTCTCTTTCCTCTTCCTCTCTCCTCCTTCGTCTCTCTCTCTCTCTCTCCTCCATTTTTGGTTACAATACAAATTACCTTTAGCCATTGAACAGTTTTTCTAGTCTATTTTCGCACAAAGCTTGTCACTACGTCTGCTGCTCCTGCGTTGCAAAGGAAAAGGGTTTTCCATTCTTTGCTTCGAAACACAACAAGTCTTCAAGACCAGAGAAAAATCGATCCCTTTTTGAGCAAAATATGACCAAATCACATGAAGGTCTACAAGTTCGTCCAAAAATCTTCCAACGGGCATTCTTGATTCAAGATTTGAACCCTTAATTCAAAATCCCGCCCAATTGAAAAAACCCTAGAAATTCCCTATAAATATTCGTTTTCGGAAGTAGAGGAGGAAGTCTTTTTTAGCGGCGGAAATCCCCCTAAAATTTGAAATCTGTTTTTAGCCGCCTTGAATCCTCGAAAATATTAAGTTCTTGAGTCGCAAAAGAAATCCCCCTGGAAAAAAAAAAGTTCTTTTCAGCCTTCAAATTCCTTAAAAAATATCTTAATTTTTAGTCGCAATAGTCTGAGTATCGGGTCAACAACATTAATCAATTTTTCTATTTTCGTTTACCTTGTTGCTGCTGTGAATCCGAGCATCGCAAGCTCGAGTGTGATAGTATTCGAGCGTAAATCGGAGACCCCCGCACCCTGTTCGCTGCACCCGAAGCAGGTGATTCTCCTTTCCCTTTCGCGTCTTTTTGTTTTATTTTAGGCTTGTTTGTTCTGTGTCGATTCATTTTCTGCCTCTATGGATTTGTGTATTCAGTATCTGTGTATGTGTTAGGACAGTACAGTTCTGTGTATGAATCATATTCATGTTCAGTTCGATTTAGTCAAAAGGAATAGGGTTATGGGAGATAATTTACCTAGTTATTAAACATGCTAATCAGGTCCGTAAACATCTCTTCTTTTATGAATTTATCAGTAAATTAAATGCTTTCTGTTTGTCTTATGTGTTTTAGGCGTTTTATGTGCTTGTTAGTTAGCTGGTAAATTAGTCTAATAGTTGTTAGGAGGAACAGATGTGATGTTAGTTTCTGTTTGGGTTAGGTTGATGAGATTTCATATCTGTCCAGTATATGAATTAGTTGGTTTATTAGCTAAAACATGCTGAGCGATTAGTTTGATTAGTATATATGGAGAACGTATTTTATATCAACTAACTTCAGCCTACTTTTTTAGGCATATTAATAATTTAATTGGACAAATACATATATATAAAGATTAACCTGGGTCGATTTGTTTAAAGCACGCTCTGTTTATGATTTGGTTAGTTCATATAGATTAAAGTAGTAGAAAATGGCTAGGTTCAGTACAGGGTTGGTTCCGAGTTTTACACTAAGTGTATGTTAGCTCAGCTCCGTCTGTTTGTGCTTAAATGTCCGAGAGCTAATTATCAGCTTAAGCATGTAAAAAAAAATGAAATTTCACATGTCAAGAAACTAGCCTGATTCACATAACATGGTTTATCTGATTCTGATTCTACCCTGATCAGTACTGCTTTCTTTATATAATGTTAAGTTAGTGGCATGCCTTAGTTGCGGGTCCTCGTTTATTATTGGCTAGTTGTATGTGCGGTATAAGTAAGAATAGATCAACCATATTTATATGCTTAAGTCTTATAGGGATCAGTCTGCCTGTGCAGTCCATTCTTCTATAACTTGGGTCAAATCTGCCTTAGTTTTTGTTTTTTTATTCGCAGTCTGGTTCGGTTTTAATATTGATAGTTATGAGCCTAGCCTGAGTATTCAAAATTTGTTAAACATGTTGGGTATTTATCGGATACTCGAATTTGTGGCGTGAGTTAACTCAAGATTTCAGGTTTTTTCCAAGATCAGTTGAAATATTGAAATTTCATATGGCCCGTAACTGAAATCAAGAGTTGTTCTCTTACGGATGTTTTGCTTAAAAAACGACAGTTTAGTTTCCCCCCTACGGTTGCTAATGTGTTTTAGAAATCCTCAGTAACTCTGCTTCTGCTTTTGTTCCTTCCCTTTTCTTTGAAATTTGAAGTTATGATTTATGCCTCTTCCCTGTTTTGTTATTTGAAATTAGTTTGAGTTATGTGGGTTGTAAGCTTGAAAGTATGCTCACCATGGTATATTAAGGAAATTTGTACATCTTCCTTCTGTTTTGTTTTTGGTTTGAGATTCAATTCAATGCCCCTTCTTTCCTCCTTTATATGTTGACTAAAGAGTATTGGTACTAAGAGATTTCTTCTTCCAATATGACATTGAGAATGTAGATTAACAGAGTTAATTTAAGAATTGTAAGAAGTGTAATCTTATCTATTTGATCAATGAATTAAGGATCAATCTTGAATATTTGTTGCCAAGGCAATCTGTGCATTTGGACACCATTAGTTAGGTATCGGTTTTGTTGCTTGCTGATTTCCCAGTAGTTTAAGTCCTAAAATTCTAAATTCTTTTTTTCGGATTCTTTAAAACGTATAGGAAGTGAAACCTCTTCTCTCTGCCTTGTCATATGAAGTTTGTCTTTCTTCTAAAACCCAAATTGATCTTTGCTTAAACTTATAAATACAACTGAGTCTGTTTCGTGATCCTGTACAAATCTTACATGTTTGTGCCTTACAAATATAACGTGAGTGATTATGTATATTCATGTATATTAGTAGTATACTTTTACTGAAGCACGTTAATGGGGAGGTTAGATCGGTCATTATGGATTAAGCTTGAACCCTCCCCGGTGTTAGCCATGCCTGGGATTCATGAAATCCCTTGGAACTTGTGCAACATCGGGAAGACGGGGGCGAAAGCTTTCCAATATTAACCTTCTATACATCCTTATGAATGTGTATACATGAGATATACTTAAATATACATAGTATATACATAATCTACCGAGTTGTTTTGAGTTTATATTTTTGCATGTTTAACCTTATTTATTTAGTACTAATCCTTTTGCTTTCATTTTATGCAGGACCTTCGCATACGAGTCCGAGGAACTCGTCTTCTTCCGCATTCGGTGTTGGGCCAAAGCCCAACGAAATAATATTCTCGAGTCGTTCCCATCAGCCCTTATCCGCAGCAAACAAAATAAAATTCTGGCCCGAGGCCCAATAGCAGAAACAGTCCACAGCAGATATTAAAAGAGGATTTCTGGGCTAATCCCAATAGCATGCACGATCACGGCAGCCCAAAATGGGCTGAGCCCATTTATTTACATTTCTTGTGCCTCTATTTTATTTTATTGCATTTAACTTGTATTGTTTTGACTAACACTTCATCTTACTCTTCTTTCTATTTAGCTTAGATGAATTATAAGAGAATTAGCATAGATAGTTTTAGAAATAACAGGTAGTTAATTTAAAGGGAAACTAATAATTAATGCATCAAGTTTCATTCTCTTCTATTTATGTTAAAACTATTTATAGTATTTACAATATTTATTTTCATTAGAATAATTGATTTTTCAAAGTAGTATGACTACATATTTTGAGCTAAAGGAATCATGATTTATCATTACTATCTTAGAAAATTAAAACGTCACTATATTCGTATAATATAAGTTTACCCCAAGATTAAAATGGCTAGGTCTTCTCTTCCAAGTTTTTGCTTATATGCAAATCATCATATTTTGCAAATCTTATTTTTAAGTAGTATTATTATTTAAAACCTTAGCAATATTTATAAGTTTATTCTAAATAGTTTTTAAAGTCTCTTCTTATGCAAATTATTATGTTTTTATATAAGTCTTATTCTAAAAAAGTGTTACTATTTTCACTCAAAGTTTTAACAGCATTTATAAGTCTCATTTTAAAAGCATTCCCTTCATGCAAAATACTAATATTTTTCTACAAGTTAGTTTAAATGGCGTTATTATATTTCCTTTAAAACCTTAATAATATTTACAAGCTATTTTCTTAAAATTTAAGCACTATATTTAGCCCTAATTAATTAACCTAAGTTTGGCCGGATAACCGTAGTTAGCGGATTCTAAAGGATGCCTAACCCCTTTCCTTTAGGATAATTAGAACCCTTACCTAAAATTAAAATTTAAGCAGACCATTAACGGGTTTAGTTAGTTTTACCTTAGTTAATAATTAGGTGACCTAATTCACCCCAAAATCAATTAGGTGGCGACTCCTTAAAATAAAGCAATAGGAATCACCAATATGTTAAACTCTACTTTAACCCGATTAAAACTGTAATAATAAATCGTGGAGTGAGAACAATGAATTGTGTACCTTTATAACACAGCGGAGAATCGTTGAACTCACCACCGAAAAAAGTTACACCAAGTCGAACTTCTATTCACTAGGAAACGAGGTTAGTTTTCACGAACTAAATGTCTTTCGAAAGTGTGTTAACATATAGCACAACATGAGCAAAGGTTTCTTCTTGAAAGAAGAAGAAGAAGAACAGAGACCTGGTTTTCATTTTCTTAAGTAAAGCGTTCAAGAGATTAGCAGGAAACTGATTTGCCCATCTCTTAAATTAACCACGTTTTGCAGTAACTTCTCTTCAGGGAAGTTATTCCATAACTTCTATCCTTATCCTTTTCAAACGGGTCGGGTCAACCCATATGGAGTGACCCTAACCTAGTTTAAATATCCAACATCGCCCACTTCGTTCATTATGGGCTAGACCGAATGCAGTATTATGTCAATAACACATGTAATTCATACTGGCAAGTAGTTCGTGCAACCTGCGAGCATCAAGAGCTTTGCCGACCAAGGTTGTACAAGAGCTCCACATAGGAAATCAATCACATGTGGAAAGAATTCACTACCAAACATGAGGATCTTATTACTCGCAATACCCCAGACATCATTTTGCTACTCCAGTAGCTAGTTATCCGATCCCTCATCCTCAAAAAGAGGTGAACTCGAGTTCATGTATAACTTTATCCACAATTACACTTGTTACCCTTATGATAAGTGTAATGGTCGACCTGTGAATACAAGTTAATTTATTAATTTTAGTTGTCTTCACTTTCTACTCGAAACTATCCATCCCAGATCAACTACTTTCCTAGACATGTACTGCATTGCCGAATCACTCATAGCTATTAGTGACATGCTAAAGTAGCAACACTGATTTGTACTCCAAGAAACAGTAAAAGGTCAAAAGGTATTCCAATGGAAAGTCAATATTACTTTCTGGGTCCCATACAATGAAGAAGCAGGGATCCATTCCCATTAACCCATTGATCGCTTAGCACACGTGGTATGAAACACGTGCTACGGTGTTCTCACCTTATATTGGCGCGTGTGTCTCATTACTTTACTCATTCAACACCATACAGATCTTGGTCTAGACACCTCCAGATGTCTAACCCGAGTTCTTCTTTTAAAGAATCCTCAAATCCAACCTTCTGAAAAACTTGCATCTGGCTTACAAAACTAGTCATAAGGATGTTGTAATCCATTAGTCTAAGCTCTAGTCAAGACCGACCATTTTATCGAAAGATATATATGACCTTGCACTAATCAAGGTTTCAACAGGTCTCTTCTCTGCCCATTCCTCGACGTCAGAGGCGATCGCTCGTGTGACAGAGCCGATCTCGCGACTTGTTCAACACACTTATATCCTTCACTAGGATATCATCACATGCAGATAGAAGATCAACATAATCTCAATAATAATTCATTGATGAGTATATTTTACAACACATAAATTTCAACATATCCTTCACAAACCTAGAGCCACAACATGTTTCTCAAATATGTCTCTATTTATTGATTTTGTAAGAGGATCAACTATCATCTTTGTGTAGGAATATATTGCAATGTTATTTCTCCACTTGCCATGATGTCTCATGAAGTTATATGTACTTGAAATCAATTTGTTTGGTTTATGATACTTAGGATCCTCTGTATGTCTAATAGCCTCTTGACTGTCACTATATAACATCATAGAACCTTGAGAATTCTTTGCAATATGAAAATGCTCAAAGAATACTTAACCAAGCAACTTCTTGTACTACAGATGCACAAACCACGAATTTAGATTTCATGGACAAAAGCACCATGGAAGCTTATTTCTTACTTTCTGTGAAGTAGTACCACCATTAAGTAAGAACGCATAACCGGATGTCGATTTTCTATCGTTCCGGTCACCACCCTAATCAGCATCTATATAACTGCTCAATAGCAATAATTAACAGTTCATTTCAGGTATCGAAAGATACTCTTCACAACTTTCCAATGATATCTTCCAGGATTGGACTGGTACCTGCTAACCAGACCTATGGCATAACAAATGTCTGGACGAGTACACATCATAGCGAACATCAAGCTCCTGACAGCACTAGAATATGGAACTCGAGACATGTCTTCTTTTTCTTTTTCAGTCTCTGGACACATATCAAGGCTCAAAGTTTCACCTCTTGCTATAGGAGTATCTATGGGTTTGCAACTATTCATTCGAAAGCGTTCCAAATTTTTTCTTTATGTATGTTTCTTGAGACAGACCAAAAAATTTCTTAGAACAATCTCTTTGGATCTTAACACCCAATATATAGTCTGCTTCTCCCATGTCTTTCATGTCAAATGACTTTGAAAGCCAAACCTCCAAATTATTTCTTGTTAATAATATATCATCCACGTAAAAGGAAAGAATTACAAACATTCCATTGGACTTTTTCACATAGATGCAACGGTCTTCATTGATCATGATAAAATCATATGAGATCACCTCATTGTGAAATTCAAATACCATTTCCTTGGAGACTGCTTCAGGCCATAAATAGATCTTTTCAATTTACGGACGATATGTTCTTGGCCTTTAACAATGAATCCTAAAAGTTGGTTTCGTCGTTTAGTTCTCCATTGAGAAAAAACTGTCTTCATGTCCATTTGGTGTAATTCAAGATCTAAACATGCAACAATAGACAAAAGTAAACGAATTGAGGTAAACTTCATAACTGGTGAAAATGTTTCCTAATAATTTATTCGAGCTTCTTGAGTAAAACTTTTTTCCACCAATCGTGCCTTTGCATCTTTCTATTGACTCGTCCACTTTGTGTTTAACTTTGAGAGCCCATTTGTTCCCAATAGCTCTAAGCGGGGAGGAAGGCCAACCAGATCCTAAACTTTGTTGGTTCTCATGGATTTTAATACTTCTTTTATTACTTTCATCCACTCATCTTTTGCAGGGCTCGCTAAAGCCTCAGTCAGAGAATTAGGCTCATCCAATCCTGTGGGAGATAATAAGAAAACATAATCTTCAATCCCATAAGAATTTTTAGGTATACCTTTTCTGGTACTCTTACACAGCTGAGATTCAGATTAATCAAAAAGATTTTGGGATTGAGAACTCTCACTTCCACTCAGATCAAGCATAAGATCTTGATCAATTTGATTATCAAAAGTGTCAGAAGACATTAGCTAACTATCTGAATTCAACATTTCATAAAGAGAGGCTCTCATTCCTTTATTTTGCCCTTCTTTGAAAAATCATTTTCCAGAAATATGACGTCTCGTGATTCAATTTCAGTACCACTTCCATCCTTTAATTACCATTGAACACATACCCTTTGGAGTGTTCAAATACAAAGTATCTTATAAAGATACATCTCTTTGCCTTTTTTCCTTAGCAAGAGTGGAAATAAATGATTTAGAATGCACTTTATTCAATATGTAGGCTTCAGTCAATAACGCATCTCTCCAAAAGGAGATAGGTAAATTTGTTTGAGCCATCGTGAACCTTGTCATGTCCAATAGCATTCTATTCCTTCTTTCTGCTACACCATTTTGTTGAGGTATGTAAGGAATAATTAACTGTCTGGCAATGTCCTTTTCATTACATAATTCATCAAATTTTCTTGATCGATATTCACGCCTTCTAATTGATTCTCAACTTCATTCATATATCTTCTAAAGCATTCAAGTGCTTCAGATTTTTAGAAATCAAATAAATATAATCAAAGTGTGTGAAATCATCGACAAATGTAATAAAAAGAAACACAACAGACCTAGCCTTCATTTATTGAATTACAGACATCTGAATGGATTAATTGCAATAAGAAGTCAGCTATCTTATCCTTCCCATATGGTTTATATGTAATCTTTCAAACAAGCTAATGTTCACAAGTTGGCATGTCTATTTTGGAGTCAAAGGCGGAGCAAGGATGCACCCTCAGAAAATTAAAATTTCAAAATCCCGAGAAAATTGCAAAAATTGACGTTTAATTATTATTCTGTAAAAATTGATAATTGCAAGAAATTACGATTTATTTACTTTCACAAACATGATTTGAAAAGAAAATACATATCTCGCTCCGTCTAATTCGGGAAAATTGTTAATTAAGACGACGTATAAATTATCGCTCATTTTATAAGTTACCACTCATTTTTACCACATTTGTTTTTCATTTTTTAAAATATTGCTCAAAAGTATATCAATATTGAGCTCATTTTGAAGCTCGTATTTTAAAACGACGTATTATAATTTTTATTTTGTCAAAATATTATTTTACGAGGGCATTTTAAGTTAATTAATTTAAACTATATACTATATTTTTAAAAATATGTGTTATGTTTTAAAAGGGGGGGAGTAAATAATATACTTACCCCCCCCCCCCCCCCCCCTAAATTTATTTTCTCATTTTACCCGTCATTTTTGTTTTGCCCTAAAACGTTTCCCTTTTCTCTTCTTGAGAGAATCTGATGGCGGCGCTAGGATTCCCACCACTAGCCACCGCTCCACCACCGTTCCACCACCATTTTTGGCTGATTTTTGGGTATTTCCCCACCGTCTCTCGTGGTGTGGGATGCCCTGGGCGGAGCCTTGAGCTCCTAGCCATCTGGTGCCACCACACCACACGAGAGAGATGGTGCTGTGGTGATTTGCTCAACACCTGGCCATAGATTCGTACTTTGTACTGGTTTGCACGACGTGTAAGGTTGGGATTGATTTACAACGATCCTTTTTGAAATTATTCTCGGGTACAATTTGTTTGTTTGTGCAATTAGGCGCACGATTTAGGATTTCTGTGATTTTTGTGCACTGATTTGGGTTTGTTTTTGTCCCTCTAGTGTACTATCACACGTGATTTTTTGCAATTTGTACGATTTGGATAAAATTCCTTTTGTCTTTACTTGATTTTGAAATAATCAGATAGGGTTTGTTGAAATTGGGGGGAAATCTAAATTTTGTTTTGGTCAGTTTTGTCCCTAGGGTTGAGATTTTCATTGCTATAAATGGAAGATGTTTGTGACATATGAGGGGTCCGGAAATTTTTCTTAAAAATAGCAAGGGTTTGGGAAATTACAGATTTTCCAAATTTTGCTATTATATATTATATGGTATACAAATACTATCATTAATATACTATTATTACTACTTCAAAAAATATAATACTAAATTACAAAATCAAGAACAAACGGCAGTTTTGAGGATTTGAGTGTTGGTATTTGATTTGTTGACCTAATCCCACATTTTGATCTTTGGGTTGCCCCCTAAAAAGGTAATATCTCTATTCTGTCCTATTTATATCCTATTCTATTTTACTTACATGTATTAGTATGTATTTATGATTGTTTGAGTTTGTTTTGATCACTGTTTTCATAACATTAAAGTTGATTATGATGTGATGGTGTTGATATTTTGGGGGTTCAGGGGATTCTAGTGTTGGCTAGATGATGTTGTTACTTAAAATGATTAAAGAATATGGGGAATGGTGTGTCCTATGTCACATTATCTTTTTCCATAGGTTACAACTTGCTTATGAGCTATTAAGTAAGCTGTCCATGTTATAATGTTGTTATTATTGAGTGTTGACTAAAAGAAATTGATGTTTAAATGGGCAAAAGTTGTGAAGAAGGGCTTGTTTTAGTTTGTGATTACTGTTATATTGAAATTTAAAATATGAATGACATATGACTCTTGAGATGTTTTGTGTTGTGTCGAAGGTTTTGGAGTGTTGTTTTTCTAGATTTTGTTGCTGCTTCATTGGTCTTTTTAGCTTTTGTTCAAAGTTCTTGGTATGTGAAGGATAACCACCCTGGTTGGAAAACTGTTGGAACCAAAATGGATTGATTCTCTTTTTGTTTGCTATAGATAATTGAAATTAGGTTTGAAAACGGCATGGGATGTTTCTTTCTTTTGAAAAGATTTAAGAATCTTTAGGATGCAGCTAGCTAAAAAATGACTTTCGAAATATAAGTAGTTTGTGCCTGGGTTTGTTTGAGTATTTATATGAATCTTTTGTTGGTGTTAAGACCAAGGTTGGGAATTTGATGTATCTTGATCTTGAAGTATTCTTTCCAACGTTGGGAATTTGATGTATCTTGATCTTGAAGTATTCTTTAAAGGTTGAGTAAGGTTGAAACAAATGATTTAAAACTTGGAATTATGTCCTGTTGTGATTCTGTGTTGCCTTGTCTCTTTTGAATTGATCTAAACCTCTACTTGTCATGTTCATGTTGAACCCATCTTCATAATCTGAGGTTGTTGTTTTCAATATTTGTCATATGAACTTGAAAAAATGGTTTTCAAACTCTTTTAAAACTGGTATGTTGAAGATTTTTCCTAAAAGCTGTTTTGTTTGGACTATGGGTGGTTATATGAGAACTTTGCTAGTTCTGAGAATCTCTAAAGTGTATTTTGACCCCTTTGTTCTTAGCTCTTGTGGCTACTATTTGTTTGACTTGTACAGTGAATTGCCTTTTTGAATCCTACTAGTTATTTGAAATCTAAAAATGACTCCTTTGAACTTGCCTAGTTGGATTATGAGACTGATAAGTTGGATACTTGTTTAAAATAAGGGCCCCAAAGACCTGTGACTTGTCTTGTTAGGTTTTTTTTTTTTAGAGAATCTAGAAGTCTGAACATTGTATGATTGTTGATCCGGCCCTTCCTGGGAACTTTTTAAGAGGAATAAGGAATAAGAGGTGCGAGAAGTTTGTTTTCTTGTGATTTGCATTTGATAGTTGTATTGCTCACAGTTTTCTTGGTTCTGTTTGCCTAACATTATCACCTAATAGAGTAAGTATAGGGACTCTAAATTAGGACTAAGGCTATTTTAAAGGACTAAGTGTGACACTTGCTTTTGAAACATACCTCCCTTGTTATTCTCTTGTGAAATCTGAGGTTGCCTCACATGTGTTCTTACCCCCTCCCCCCCTATTTTCTTGAACTATGTCTGATATTGTCAAAGACCTAGGACAGCACTCATGCACCTATGGTGAATCTTCACAGACTTTCACTTGTATATGTGGTTCTTTTTGTGTAAATTCACCAGCTTATAGGGTCCTGGAGACTCTGTTGATAGCTTATTATACTTGTTATGTGCTAGGGTGATTTTAGAGACTTGAAATGGTTAGGAGTTGATCATCATAAACCTTGACTAAAACTTAGAATGCTTGCTGAACTTGCCAACCTAGTTACCTAGTGTTTGAACTTGCTTAAGGTTACAACTAGTTTAAAATGGCTCAAAACTTTGCTGTTGATTCCTGTCTTGGTTACTCTGTGTGTTCAATAAGAATCCTGCTTGATCCTGCATTGGTATTTGGACCTATTTGTTTAAATTCTGGAATTGAAACTAAGTTAAAACTATCATGTTAAGGCTCTGCAATGTTTCCTATAAGACTGGACATATGTCAAAGTGATCTTAAGTGATTATTTGTGACTTTTGCAACTTAAGAAAGAATTAAAACTAGAAATTAAGAGCTTGAAAAAATAGTACAAATCTGTGATATTGCCCAGACCTGCTTAAAGTTAACATTGGTTTAGGAGAAGCCACTTTAGACCTGCTACTTGATTCTGTGACCCTTTATTTTAGCATGAATGAAACTAAAAAAATGATATTTTCCATTAGTTAACTTAAGAACGATGTAGAAGATGGATTCCTGCAAACCATTTGACATTGCATACTTTGATTAAGAATGGCCTAGTCACTTGTTTGTTTGCCTATTTGCCTTGTCTTGTAATTTTTGAACTTTGTTAGGCATAGGAAGTTAAAAATAATCTTTCCTAAACCTGTCTAATGAATTTGAGACTGTCTATGGGGGAAATTAGTTAAAACATGAAAAATGTGAGATTTGTAGTCTATTTTGACCCAAGAAGAGTTCAAGTGGCCTAGATTTTGTGTGCATTGGCTGGCTTCATTTCTGGGAACCAGTGCAGGATCTATGCATTTTCTTGTTTGTTTCTTTGACTTGGTGTGACATGATCTTCCCCTATCCTTTCTCTGCATTGTTGTTGTTTGCCTCTCCTATCACCATAAATCCTCTATGGTTTCTATATTCCTACTGTTGTGGCTTCTGTGTTACTTGCAACTTCCTAATACTTTACCCTACTTGATTCATAACTTGACACCTCCCTAGACCTCTGTTTGCATCCTCGGATCAGTGTTGAGACCTTAGATTGAATTCAAATGAACAATAGTAACTTCTTTGAGTGTTGTGGACCACTGATTAGTCTTGTTAATCTTCAGAGACCCCCCTATGCTTTTAAAACCCATTAGAAGTCAAAAATTTGGGTTAAAAAAATCAAATTTCTGGGGGTCCTGTTCTAGTTTTTATTTCTAGGAATTGAAATGATTAAGTGGGATGTATATCAAGCATATTTGGAGGGTATGCCAATAAGGTTTTGCTCTCCATTGAATGTATTCTTGATGTATATCGAGTGTATATCACAACTTTTGACACTTAGAAAGAATTTGAGGAAAATGGGGGTAGTATACCAGTGGTATATCATGTATACCACCCTTTTGACACTTGGGAAATTTTTTAAGAGGAAAATGGCTTGGGCTTGGGCCAGTTATCCGGGTTTCCATGCTGGACTTAGTATTACTAATATTTTACGTCTATTTTTACTTGGGCCGTCTGATTATCTACTGCTGTCAGTTTTAATGAATGGGCTTGGGCCAATAATGTTGTTATTCATTTTTAGCTATGTAATAATTATTGTAAAATTTACTTTGCATAGCCTACATTATTACCTATTTATGGAACATAACTAAACTTTACAATAATTATATTTAGTAGCTAAAATATAACATATTTACTTCCTATAGCTACCATTTTTTTACCACTCATCTGATAACTCCCCACACCCCTAAATTTAAGCCAAAAAAAAAATTTCCCTCTCTCCTATCCCCCTAAATACACGCCATTATGCCCAATATACCTTAATTTCCTCCAATTTCAAATCATTTTTACAACAGTTCAACTTTCTTGTTTATCTCTAATTAATTACTCATTAATTTCACTCATAATTCAAATCTAATTCCCAAAAAAGGTAAGATTCTATATTGATTTTTACGTTTTCACCGTGTATTTAACCTATATTTTCGATTTTTTTTTGTTTGAATCAGCAATGCAACTCTAAATAATTAATTATCACTGTTTGTTCTTGGTTGTTTTTTCTTAGATTCAAGTGAAATGGCTAAGAAAGCTTCTACTCTGATGAAGACTAGAGGTATAGAACCCGAATTTTCAATTTCTAATTTTTCTTTGGGAATTTCTCAACATGAAACTGCCATTGCAGGCTCTTATGCTGAGAATCGTTCAAAAAATAATTAACGATCCTAGGCGTTCTGCTGAATATGTTGATTCGAAGAGTAAACAACAAGAAAAAATGGAAAAGATTTCTCAAATGGAGAAACAAAAGAAGAGAAAGGCTGGTAACAATGTTGCTAATGTTAAGGGAAAGAAAATTGCTAAAACCAAACATAATGTCGATGAAGATGACGATGGAGAGGTATATTTATGTTGTATTTTCAGTATATTTAGTTCATTTGTATCTTTTAGTTCAGTTATTACAGATCTGTGACTTAACCAGATCTATAATTTTTGTGCATTTTAAGTATATTTTGTATTTGTTGTTTTTTTGTTCACATGTTTCTTCAGTTAATTTGTGTTTATTGTTCTTCACCATAACTGTAATTTTTAAGATGTTTAAGTATATTTGTGTATATTTTGTTGACAGTTATTACAGATCTGTAATTTACATACTTAGTCAATATATGTCATTATATTTTCAGTATATATTTATTGTTGAATTACATTATATTTTTTCATTGCCAATCACTGTTTTGTTGTATATTTGTATATATTTTTGGTTGATCCCTTTTTTACCTGATTGTGTTCACTGTTTTTTGTCAATCATATGTGTTTTTTGGCATGTTGTTTCAGGTATCTAAATTTTTGGTTATCAAGCACGCTGCTGTGGCACCATCTATCTGTAGATACATGAATGTTAATGTAATGCAAGATATTAGAGGCAAACTAACAGACGCACAGAAGGATATGTTCAAAAATACTTGTTTTGGTAAATATCTCAGAATGCAGCAATTGGATGTACAAGCACAGATTCTTCGGTGCTTTATGGTCAAAGAACTTAGGGGCAGCACATATAGGTGCTTTACAAATGAAACAAATGGAAAAGTTCTGCGTTTCGGCCTTAGAGAATTTGCACTGATCACTGGGTTAGGTTGTGTCTCTGATGAATGCGATTTTGTTTATGATAACTCACAACCGAATAGGCTTATGGTTGAATATTTTGGTAGAAATAATGAGAACCAACTGCCAGTTAAAAGACACAAGCTTATTGAGTGTTTCAACAAGACAGTTTGGGATGATAAAGAGGAGGACGCAGTCAAGATGCCAATATTGTATTTCATAAATACGTGGGTACATTGTGGTGAGCCAAACTCAACAAACATACAAAGGATCCATTTTGATGTTGTAGAGGACGGGAGATATAATGAGTATCCTTGGGGAAAAGAGTCGTTTAGAGAGTTGGTTGTAAGCATTGGGCAGAAATATGCTAGTTTTAAGAGATATTATAGGATTTATGGGTTGCCACTTGCTATGCAAGTCTGGTTGTATGAATGTTGCTCAAAAGTCCCGTCCACCATTGCAGTTAAGACGGGGAATTTAGTTCCTAGAATTTTGAACTGGCGGACTGCGGAAGAAAAACCAGAATTCAAGAGATTGATAGATGGCATGTTCAGAGATGACAAAAACCCGGTAAACCAGATTTTTAACAAACTGAACAGTTATATTTATTTGTGTCCTTTACCATTTAACTGTTTTCATATGTTTGTTTTTCATAGTATATTTTGATTATATTTTGACTATATTTATTAATTAATGCATTTTGTGATCAATATATTTTAACTATATTTTCCTCATATTTTAGGATGTTCCCAATAAAGATATATATGGTAATGTAGTTTCTATATTTTGTTGTTCACAGTCTTGTAGATTTGAGGAAGTTGTGCCAACAACCGATGAGTTGGAGACTCTTAATTTGCCTCCTATTGCACATGATATACCAGACGTCAAACATGGAGTTGATGGTGTACATGGTACTGACTTGGTAGACGATGATTTTAGTAACACACCACCGCATCTGTCCAGTGGCAAACAGCAACAAAGGAGTGCCAATTCTGATTCCCCGCGATGCAAGAAACGGACACAGTTTCCCGTTTCTTTTTCTCCTTCTGGAAACATACATCACCGAAGGAATCTCGGATAAAAGGGACAAGGAAACCAGATGCACCTACAGGACCCGGAACAAATGAGTTGAAACTGATAAGGGAAGAGATTCAGATTTTCAAGAAAGAAGTAGGCGTTTTGTTTTCAATATGTTTTTGATACTTCATATTGCTTGTGTCAAGTAATTAACAATTCTAATTTATTTTTGTGTTTCAAAACTGTAGGTGTTTGACTACATGGATAACAACTTCAAAAAGTTGTTAGATGCAATAAAGGGCAATCAAACACCAGATAAGGTAAAAATCAAAACTAAAAGTTATGTTCAATAAATACATTATAGGCATTAACAAGCCGGTTTCCTTTTTTATTAATAAGATATTTTTTTTTTGAAGCTCGCTGATAGTAAAGCCCCGTCACATCAACATGATGTTGGCATACAACACTCACATGAGAAAAGCCAACGTCATCGTTCTGATAAAGGGACACCAACTGTCAACGACGTAGTCGAAGAAAACATGGTAAAAATGGAAATTATTAACTTATTAAGTTATTTTGATATATGTATTAGAAGACTTTATATTTTTTATTTTTTTTGGAAAATTTTAAAGGTCGGAGACACAATGTTGCAAGCTGACTTACATACTGATGGTGGGATTTCTCGAGGTAATCAAAGTGGCGGTGCAGTAAAGGTTTCAACCGAAGAGAATCAAGGTGGTGGTGCAACTTCCGCGCAGAGGAGTCATCCAGTGGTACTCATTTTGTCTTTCACTATGCTATATTTGCAGTATATTTTCAAATTAAAAATCTTGCAATTATTTGTGTTTAGTATTACCTAGAGTGTATTTACATACATATTTTCCTTAGTCATTTTTTAGTGTGTCCCATTTGCTGTATCTATTTGTGTTATATTTGTTATGATTGTGTTTATATATAATAATAGTGCTATATTTGTTTTGGATTGATATTTTAATAGTTGTTTTTCATATATATTTTGGCTGGATTTTAATTGTATTTTGATTATTATGTTCAATATTACTTATTCTGGTTTCTGTTGACTATATTTCAGATATATTTTTCATATATTTGACTATATTTAGATGAAACCTTTAACTTTTATAGTAGTGCTATATATGTGTATATGTGTATTTGTTTTACTGATGCTTGTAAATTTATTTGAACCATGTTTTTATTGTTTTAGGTTGAGGAAGTTGGGTTGCCAATTAATTATTCGGTTTCTGTTGTTGATGTGGATAAAGAAACGGGAGTTAAAAGTGATGCACAAACAGATGGAGTGCCCATAACACCGATCCCTATAAAATTTTATGTAAGTATTGAAATTTGGCTTTTAAGTGAAAATCACATATCGTTTTGATAAGCAATAATTGACAAACACCAGTCATTTTTTGTTTGTTTTTTATTTCAGGAATCTCAACATTCTGGTGATATGGAGAATGCTATTGCTGAATTTACCGCATCAGAGGAAATGATAGAGGACTTGCTGGTCAACTGTCCTTTAGCATCTGTTATTCCTCTCGGTGCTTCTCCAGTACCATGCCATGATCTAGCCGATTTGTCAAGTTTAAGGACCCCTCAGAATCCGGACGATAACCCGATAACGATCTCTCAGTGGATGCTTCCTGATTCTCAGATACCAATCCAACTTGGAGTACAACTAACAACTGGAAAAAGTTCAACTAATGAAACTGAACAACAAGTTGGAGGACAACCAATCGTTGGCCACAATTCAAGTGATGAAACTGGACAACAAGTTCCTGTACAACCAAATGCAGGTCAAAGCTCAAGTGATGAGACTGCACAAATTTCAAACCCTAAAAAACAAATCGTTGTCCATCCAGGGGCTGCCCGAGAAGGAAACCAAGAAAATACAACCTGTCCCCTTACTGTCCCAATTTCAGCTCAGCGGGTTCTCCTGCCAAAAATATCAGTCCTTGCATTTATCAGAAAAAACACCCATTTGTTGAGCACCCTATCAATGCCCCGTTAGATACTTGGTTTCTTCAAGAATATCAAAAGTGACTTGAGAAGGATCTGTTGAAATCGCATGACAAAAAGTAATTATTTTCACAACTTATTTTTTTAGTTTTCCAGAAATCAATTCTTAATAAACTTAACGTATGTTCTTTCCATTGTTGATATACACGAAACCCAAGGAAAATCATTACAGAAAGAACAAGGAAGGATTGGATCCTGCTGATGCCGAACTTCGGTTACATTTAGGCGTTACAGTCGTATCCGACAAAAACTGGTTCTACTTGTTATCTATGGATGGACAAATTTGGACTGATGAGGTTTGATGTCTTTCTGCTTGTTATCTAAGTTTTTTATGTTTTATAATAGAATTACAGTGTGATGTATCTAGAGTATATTTTTACTATATTTGACATATATATAGATCACAATTCTGTACTTACATTATTATTGGATTGTATTTTAAAAATATTTCATCATTATATTTGCACTATATTTAATATAGAGACATTAATTTATTAGTTGAGTATAGTACTGATTAAGTACAAAATTGTATTTTTGCTATATTTATCAGTATATTTCACTATATTTAATATATATACAACAATAATTTTATTGAAGATAGTATTGATTATAGTTACTGAATTGATGTTTTTAAAGCATATTGATGTTATTTTCTACTACCTACGCAAGAAGGGGAAGTATCACAATAACAACAATTATAGATTTACTACTGTCAGTTGTATTTTTCACACTTTAGTTCCTAAAATTTACAGATCTTGGGAAAACCCCGATTCATCCAGAAGTGTCGCCAGTAAGGAAGATGAACTGTGTGAGTACATTAACGGGCACAGACTGTTGGCTAATGTACCATGGTATACTGTTGACAACGTACTAATTCCTGTCAATGTAAAAGAGGAAAATCACTGGATTTTGGTTGTGTTATCATTCACTGACAAGTGTGCTCTCATCCTTTGAAAAAATCATTCATTTTTCTACAAATTTATATGTTTGTTGTTATCGTATTTTTTCTTTTTACAAATAGGAGCATCTACGTATACAACTCATACCGAGCTGCAGGGCATGATGCTGTCGTTAGAGCCGGAATGAAAATGTTGGCTACTCTTGTGACACACAGTCTACAAATGACTGATTTCTATGAGAAGAAGGCGGATATAGATTTTGACACACATCCTTCTTACAGAAATAGAGAACAGACCAACAACTTTGACATTGTGAATGTAGACAATATTCCGCAACAAGCTCCCGCTAGCATGTAACAATTTATTCCAACAAAATACACAATAAATACATCTATTTTTTCTTGGGTTTTGATCAGTAAATTTTTTGATCATTTTTTCAGGGATTGTGGTGTGTATGTGGCAGCCTTTGCTGAATACTTGAGGTCAAGTGAAGTCATCCCAACCGAATTCGATGCAAAGTTACTCCGTATGAGATATGGTGCCCTTTTATGCGACTATGCATGGGATAAGTCAAACAAAAATGCATCAAGTGATAACGAGCAGCCTCCAAGACCAATTAGACCGGCAGTTGATTACGACGCAATTGATAAAGAAGATCTTGATTAGGCCACCATGTCTTTTGTGTTTTTGATTTTCATGTTGAACATTAGCATAGTTGGTTGTGACTTTTGTTGCTGTTTTTTCATTTTGGACATATCGTTTCACGTGCAGTAATGTTTTTTAGGATCATTAATGTTGAACACCACCTTATGGTTTTTATATGGTTGTTTCTTTCAAGTATGTTATTTTTTTAATGTATAAATTCCATTTTCATTTTCTGTAAAATGTATTCCTTAAACAAAGTAGTATATTTAACCATTTAAATATAGTCGAAATATACAGCAAATATAACTTAGATATATTCCATAAGTCCACTTTTAATGTACAGTGTGTTACAGAAGTTAAAATTTCATCTAAATACACTCCAAGTAGATGTAAAATATATATGAAATATAGTTAACAGTAAACCAGAATAAGTAGTATCTAACAGATCAGTCAAAATGCAACTAAAATATAGCCAAAATATATACGAAACACAACTATTAAAACATAAATCCAAAACAAAAGGTCAAATCAGTTTATATAGAGTAGACTTTTCAAATCTTATTAAACCACCAATATAACATAACATCGAAAAACATCGGATGTTCAACCATATGAAATACAACCATACTCGAATAATATGAATTCAAGATGAATTCATTTTTTATTTTTAACAGAAATTTAAAGTAGAATTGTCTTAACAAATAAAATTAAAATGGACTTATTTATTGAGCGGCGGATTATCACATGAACGCCTGTTATGACCAAGACGTCCTCATTTACCGCAAGCATTCCTGCGTTTACCAATCATCAACTCCTGTAATGGCTTATCCCTCTTCTTTTTTGGCCTCCCAGGGGGTCTCTTATAGATCAGTGGCATAACAACTTCATCGGATATGCTTTTAGGAACATTCCACTCGGTCTCATCGGGAAGAGGATCAACCGGCACATCATATGTGTTCACAAGTGTTTCTGGCTTGAATGATTCCGAACAATATGAATTAGCAGTCAAATTTTTATTTTACAATGCTGCCCATGCATGAGAACACGGTATCTTGTCCAGTTGGAACATCCTAGAGCTGCAAGTTTTCTTCTTCAAATCGATTATGAAACGCCTCGGTCCATCATTCACTGTGTAAACATATTCAGTTGACGCTTCAACCTGAGAGCCATTTAAACAATAAACAAGCATTAACCTGAGCAGTTTTACCATTTTGGGAATATAGATAAATATAGATTAGATATAGTAAAATATAAATTAAAATTTTGTGTTGCAAAACAAACATACCCTCATTCGTATTGATTTATACTCGTTGATCGACAACATCTCTTGATATCGCCTCATCAGTGTTGTGAATGTGTAGGTACCATTTTTTCTATTTGTGCAATTTCATCTACCAAACATCTTCCTCACTTCTTCAAGGAAATCAAAAATATGTAACTCTCTTGCAGCAACCAGTTTTCCATTAATAAATTCGGCTGTATTCGAAGTCATTGTCCATCCTTTGTTAACATGTGAATAAAGCCTAGACCATTTATCCCTTCCAGCATCTTCTAGGTATCGTTTTACCCGAATATCAACATTCCCAATCTTCTCCATCAATTTATTGAACTCATCCTGGGTGTATGCCTTCGCCACTGAATGAAAAATAGGACTCAACACCTCACTGTTCGTTGTGTATTGCTTTATCACATTTTTCCACAAATGCCATATACAAGCCAAATGAGGAACAGTAGGATACATCTTAGAAACTGCGTGTATTATGATTTCATGTCTGTCGGACACGACACACATATTTTGCCTAAAACCATAAGCTTGCTTGAACAGTTCAAAGAATCACGTCCAGGACTTATTATTCTCAGAATCTATCACACCATACGCTAGTGGTAGGATATTACCTACAAAAATCAATATATATTTATAATATATTCAACATATATTTTAACTAAATTTGATCTCACACTGTGTTTTTTGCAACATTATTTGTAAAACAACAATATATATTTACAATATATCCACCACATATTTACAGTGTATTTCAGCATATATTATTCACAAGTTAACACCAGCAATATATCCAGAGTATGTTTTTAGCAGCTTTTTTTGCAAATCAATAGCATATTGTTGTATTTATAAAAAAAACATTCATAGAATAGAATTACACATACCCGCTCCATCCAAATTACTTGCCGATACAAATGTACCATTATACGTTGATTTAAGGTGTGCACCATCCACTACAACTATTGGTCTACAACACTCGAATCCCTTTATGAATGCTTTGAGTGCTACAAACAAATGCATAAACTCATTTTCTGGTGATTTATGCATTTTAACAAGCGATCCAGGATACGTTTTATCAAGGATGTATATATATGCCCGCAACTTCTTGTATGAATCAGCTGGATCACCTCTAAAATCTTTTATAGCCTTCTCTCTAGCTCTCCATGCCATCATATAAGAAACATCTACGCCGAATTCATTTTTGACATCGTCTATTATATCACCAGGGGTGACCTTCCTTTTATGGTTAGTTATTTTCGCCTTGACAACCGCTTCTCTAATAAACCAACTTGTTGCTTGTCTTTGTGAATACACCTTTTCCTTCAACGGACATGTATGTTCTTTATCGAAAGATCTAACCCTGAACATTTCAGAATCCCCAATTCTCAACGCTCTGAACTCCCATTTACATTCCGGTGACCAACATACCAGAGCATAGCTACAGAATACAATGCAAATAGTACATATTGAATCAATCAAATACAGTTGAAATATACAAAAAATATATCAGAAATACATTGCATCAAACATTTTTTAATAAACAGTGTGCTAAACAAGTTAAAAAATCATCTCAATATAGTACAAATATAACAAAAATACATTTGCAATATAGTTACCAGAATACATATAAAAAATCATACCTTATAGCATTCGATCTTTCTGTTTTGAAATTGAATCTTTCATGAATTGCGTATTTCGTCATCACAATTTTCAAAGTTTCCTTATCCTAGTAAATTTGATCGACAAAAACTCCTTTCTATTCCGTGTTCGAAATTACCAAATTGTTATCATTCTCAAACAAAACAACAGCCTTTTGTAGAATCATAAACATCCATATCATCCCGATTCTCGCTATATCCAATTTGCAGCACATCATCTCTAATAATACGATTACCAGTTGCATCATCCTCAATATCAATATCATGAATACTAACGCACATTGGATACGTCCCAAAAACTTTGTTTTCTCTCTTAAGCTTAACGTACACACGAACTCCCATATCGTTGTGTATTTCCATTGGTTGAAAATCGCCTTCAACAGTATATTTTATTGAAATAGTTTTTCTAACAGTATCCACGCCTAATTGACTTGTAATCGTAGAAACTAACTCATCGTAATTGCAGTTATCAATGAATACAACAGCATCAATTTTGTAATTCACAAAACAGTTCTGATCGTTCCAAAAACCAGAATGTCGGATCAACGCAGTTATGCTTGTCATTATCCTGTTGTTTTCGAATACAACAATGTGTTATATTCAATTTAGCTGAAACAATAATATTTTGAATCTATGAATCTGAGTTTTCCTATATTCAAAATTTCAGAAAAAGCGAAAAAATAAAAAATTGCAGTGAAAACGTTGTTACCTCAATTATGAACTCAACTTGAATTCGATATTTCAACAGACGAATTCAAATACATACTCGTCATTTAAAACGAGCTCTGTTCACTGGTTTGATATTGTTATTTTTCAAAGTTTTTTGATGAAATAGTTTTTGAATTTTTTTTTTTTTGGTTAAAAATATGAATGTACTTTTTGAATTCATTTTTTTTTAATTTGTTAGCTGTTTGAATGAGATATGAGATCAGATATGGAATGAGAGGATATTTGCGTGAATCAGGGAACATTAAAACTGATTTTAATTTAAATTGGAATAGATTTTGTTTCCATAAATATAGCACTTTTAGTTTTCTCAGCGTGTGTATTTCCGTTATATTTATCCTATATTTAAGTCGATGCGTCTACCAGCTAAATATAGAGTCCTCCAGCTACGAATTGTAAATGTAGAACAGGTAGTTATAGGTTGTTAGAAGGAGCTAAAAGGTAACTGTTTGTGAAAAATTTACATAATTATTCTAGGCTTTAATTTTTAGTTAGTTTAATTTATGAGTGTATTCTAATGTCTTGTATACTCGTTTGTCTCTTTGTCCATCCAAACCCGTTGGTGGGTCCCAACGGGGCCCACTAGCATACCTAGATTGAGTCAACTTTTCTCTTGGAGCGAAATGGAGCATACGTTGGATTTAAGGCGAACCCGATTGCATAAAAACTTTTCTTTTGGGCTTGGCCGGCCCAAACTCTTTATCTCCATTAATTGTGTACTTTAAATATTTATTTGCGTAATTATTGTGTCAATTGGAGCCCTTATGAGATTGTCGTATTTTAAAGCTGCCAAAAAATGAATTTGCTACAAATTTAAGACTAATTTTGAGGCATTAATGCAAACTTGGGGCTGATTTGGATAGAAGGGCTAAAACTGCCGATTTTTGTAAAATTAAGGACCAAATTGAACATTTATGAAACCTGTCGACTTCGACATATGGACTGACTTGGACTAATATTCAGAACTTGTGGGACTAATTGTGATTATTTAGACTTAGACTAAAAAATAAAACATGGCTAAAACTTGACAAAAATAGAATAAAATGGACTATATATGTAGAATACGATTAATATACAGACTATTATTGTATACCTAAAATTATTTTCCTAAAAACTATTTTCTATACTTTAAAAAAAAAATTCAAAACTATTTTGGGTGGACTTACGTAGAGTCCTACTTAAGTTAACAACCTTCAGGTATTAGCCTAAGTGTTCTAGTCCAACACCCCAAACGCCAAATTATGGGTAAAGTTTTACCACTTTCGTTTCTTGAAACATGATATATCTCGCATGAATGACCAAATTTTTTTTTCGTTGTGAAAATATAAGTCGAAACAATTTTTCACTATAAACAATTCATATCTACAAAGGCATACTATTAGAACCCGTAGGTCAATAGTATAATGGATCCTTAATACTGGAGTGCCTAACACCTTTCCCCGGGGATCACCTGAACCATTACCCATACTTTGGTTCGATTAGGATTCTTTTAAAATTTAACTGTTTTGAATGAACCCTTTTCGAACTGGTTTTTCCTAATTTCCTAAAAATTAGGTGGCGACTCTAAAATAAAGTTCATTTAGAGCACCATCCACGTAGAAGTATATTTTTTTCTTTTTTCCGGTACAATTGATAATCGTACTTCCCCGGGACACTTTTCTTTTTAAATGAGGCAAGTGTAAATACGAATCGGAAAAAATAGAACCGCTACAAACCCAAGTGTCCTTCCTTAGACAACCAATTCATTTTATCTTATCCAATGTGACTCAATCTTGAATGCCATGTAAAAGCAACAACATCTTTGTTACTCGAAGTGCATGTCAAAATGTGTTAGTCCACATAATAGTTATAACACAACAACAACAAGCCCAGTATAATCCCACCATGTGGGGTCTGGGGAGGGTAGAGTGTACATAGACCTAACCTCCACCTTGAAAGGTAGGGCGGTTGTTTCAGAAAGACCCTCGGCTCAAGAAAGGAAAACAAGACAAAAGGTCAGATAGGACCAAGCATATCGAAAACAATATCAAAACAGGGAATAACAAAAGCATGAAAGTCATGGTAGAACAGTCCGGAAAGAAAGAAGCATTAACTACTATAGATAAATAAGATAACCAAAGTACAACGACCCAACAAATATAAGCAGGAATCAAATGCAGAAATCAAATGGCAATAAACAAATGAGCAAAACTACAACTACTATGGTGAAAGGATAAGCCACCTAGCCTTCTATCCTAATCTGAGTCCTCCACAACCTCCTATCTAAGGTCATGTCCTCGATGAGCTGAAACTGTGCCATATCCTGTCTAATCACCTCTCCCCAATACTTCTTCGGCCTCCCTTTACCTCTCCTGAAACCGTCCATAGCCAACCTCTCACAACTCCGCACTGGAGCATCTGTGTCTCTCCTCTTCACGTGCCCAAACCATCTCGGCCTCGTTTCCCGCATCTTGTCCTCCACCGATGCCACTCCCACCTTGTCTCGGACATCTTCATTCCTAATTCTATCCCTCCTAGTCTGCCCACACATCTATCGCAGCATTCGCATTTCCGCGACTTTCATCTTCTGAACGTGAAATTTCTTGACTGGCCAACACTCCGCCTCGGACAATAAAGTCGGTCTAACCACCACTTTGTAGAACTTGCCTTTAAGTTTTGGTGGCACTTTCTTATCACACAGCACTCCGGAGGCGAGCCTCCATTTCATCCACCCTGCACCAATACGATGTGAAACATTGTCGTCGATATCCCCATCTCCCTGTATAATAGTCCCAAGATACTTGAAACTTCATTTCTTTTGAATGGCCTGGGTACCAAGCCTCACTTCCTCGTCAGCCTCACGCGGTAGGCCACTGAACCTGCACTCCAAGTATTCTGTCTTGGTCCTACTCAATTTAAATCCTTTAGACTCTAACGTCTGTCTCCAGCCTTCCAGCTTATCGTTAACTCCGTTGCGAGTCTCGTCAATCAGGACTATGTCATCCGCGAACAACATACACCAAGGCACCTCACCTTGTATTTGTCGCATCAATTCATCCATCACCAAGGCGAATAGAAACGGGCTAAGAGCTGATCCCTGATGCAACCCTGAGTCCACATAATAGTTATAAGTGAAAGAATTATAATTTACGCTAAGAAAACATCATAAATGCGTCCAGAACCATAGAAAACATTCTCTAGAGTAATTTTCACAACATTATTGCTGAGGAGAAATCTAATACAAGAAGAACAAAACATTGACAGTTGCAGCACTGCAATTTTATTCTTTCTTATTGTAATGCCACTTTTCCTTGTTAGAATTAGTAGGTCTCTTTCCTTGAAGGATCCATCTTCGGTCTCCTTGACCCTTTTTTCAAGTCTCTTGCGCTTGATGTCTGGAAGTTATAATACCACTTGATTTGCCACATAAGCATTAGATATTGGTTTAGCAGCACCCAACCGCTCATCTTCAAGCTCCACATGATGGACAACAATAATAATTGTTTTGATGTCATCATTATGGGTCAAGTTAACCTTTTAAAGATTCTCAAATATTGGGAAAAGACTAGATCACTGTCTACCCTTACTGCTCATCCAATAGAACATGGCCAACACTTTTAAGTTGAACAATCATTCCAAACATCACTCTTTGATGTTTCTTGACACGGTGAGCAATTCATTTCTTCTACATGTCAAACTTGATTCTCAACTGTCTCAGGCGAGTAAAAATTGTACTGCCATATATATCGTATAAGTGTGCCTACATGACATGAGCAGTAAAATATATTTCACATCATAGATGAGATCATTAATAACTGAACTTATAATAATTCCACATGTAGTGGACTCTTTCTTCTTCTACGCATTGTAAGTATCAAGATCTCTCCTACATTAGGTAATGTTACCTTCCTTTGGGTGATACATCACGAGGTTTATGCTCTTTAAAGCATCTTGCGTTTTCAGTACAAACCATATCTTACGGCTCCATGTATCATGATTTCGTCGTTCGACTTATCACCCTTATTCAGATCACCAATCATACTTCTTGAAGCCATAGTCTTTTATGAGACACAATCATGTAAGTAAGACCCATCAATTATGCATGTGATATACATACTCAAGCAAATCAATTCCCATAATGACTTCACATTTAGTGTAGAATCAAAAGGTCATTTAATTTCCAATCATCTGCTATCCAAATGATTAATGAAAAATGGGAATCATTTCTTAGTATGTATCAAATTACATTTGTAACTAGAATCACACAGATTCTTTAAGTCTCATCCTCTTACATACTCTGTTATACATAACAAATGAGCAGAAAATATAACAGAAGAGAAAAACAACACATATTCATTAAAAAAAAGTTTACAACTCTTTAAGCCAAAGTCTTAGCTAGTTTGTCCATAGGAGAAGGTTGATAAAAACAAGGGGTAGGACATCTCTTTACTCTTCAAGACTTATTAAGCTTAGCCTCTATATCCTTTTTCTCCTCCCACTTGGCTTCAAGTGCCAGAATATATACACAAAGGGACTAATATAGACCATACTCAGGATAAATATTATCCAATATTTCGCCCCAATACTCTAGGAGAGAATTCCTCGATATGACCAAAGCAACCCAAAATTCAATCAATGAATAATGAGTTATCAATTCTGCTAATTTCGCCCCAAATAGGCAAATACGATATAGTAGCAGAAAGGTCTATTTTTACTTTATAAATTTCCTCATATTTTCTTCTCCCTTAGTTGACAATTGAATCCGATTTTTACCATCATTTTCATATCCGTAATAGTGCGAAAAGAGGGCCCGGCTGCAAGTTGTTCAAGAATAGTGGCGTTGAGTTTCTCGACCCTTCCCTATGACAATCTCTCTCATCTCTAAAGGTCCTTCATATTGTCGTCGAAACATTAGACCTGATGATCTCAGAATCATATCCATCAAACCTGATAATAGTCCTGTGTCAGCGTACTCTTTTACGTTGTCCCTAACTCAGCTCTCAGTGTCATTTTCACTTGGAGAACTTCGAGCTCATCCTCCTCCAGTTATTTTTGTTAACAGGAACAAGGAAACAACTAAAATGGTCACAACCATTCAATGTGACAACATATGTCACAATAACTCGTAGAAGAGAAATTTAGTAAAGAGTCATTTATTTTATAAATTCTTGACCCTTTCAGAATTGGACCATTCAAGTATCAGTAAAAAGAAATGACTAAGACTTAGCTATCCTTTTACTTCAAGAGACAATTTATAAGGATACGTACATTCAATATACATATTAAGAGTTATGATCTCTTTCCCAGTAGTACTTGACTACATATATAATTCCACATATATCATAAAGTTATGCAACCAAAATATTAGTGCTATTTTGAGAAAGAATATATTCTCGAGACAGTACACCGTCATAGCTTTAGACCAAAGTTACCGCAAAACAAAAGACAGTCAATTAGAAAAGTATTACAATGGTCTATACAGCTTTCAGCATAGGAAAGAAACCACATGGTTTTCCTTGTCAAAAATTCTTTTTTTTTAATCAATTTTTTTTATTCTCCGTTACTTTGCAATGACATACTCCGGGTTCACATCTCAAGAATTAATGACCACACTCATATGTCAAAGCACTGCAACATCCTTGGATCCCATTCTTCTTTTATTTTTATGAATCCATGTAGAAGTTAAAAAACGCATTAATAAATTCAGACAACAGTCCACAAATTCAGTCAACTATACAAGTTACATGACTATTCCAGTGAATGGAAAAAAATGACGGTGGGTTATTTACATAACAGAACTCCACTGGCAAGTCAAAATAAATTATGGTATCTTCTTTCAGGGAAAAATCTAGACTCACAACTTGAAATTCTCAAATCCCAAAAGAAAAATCGGTGGCGCACCAGAAAAGTTTTCCAGTGCCTACAATGATTTTAAAACTCTACGGGTATCCCTACTAATAAATTTAAGGGATATTTAAATCACTGCTACATGAGCAGCAATTTGATCGGTAAATTTTAAAAAATTTATGAAGCCCAAAGTTTTGACGGCAAGCGATTTCAAATCCATAGGGCAATGATTCAGAAAACAATAAACGAACAGTTCTGATATCACGACAGTGCTTCAACGATGTATTCCAAAACAACAAAACACACAGCGATGGCTCTGATGCCAATGTAATAATAAATCGCGGGGTGAGAACAACGAATTGTGTACCTTTATAACGCAGCGGAAGAGAACTCAGAACTCACCACCGAAAAAAATTACACCAAGTCGAACTTCGATTCACTAGGAAACGAAGTTAGTTTTCACGAACTAAATGCCTTTCGAATGCGTGTTAACATATAGCACAACCAGAGCAAAGTTTTCTTCTTGAAAGAAGAAGAAGAACAGAGAGTTGGTTTTCTTTTGCTTAAGAAAGCTTTCAGAGATTAGCAGGAAACTGATTTGCCGATTTCTTAAATTAACGTTATTCCATAACTTCTACCCTTATTTTTTTCAAACGGGTCAGGTCAGCCCATATGGAGCGAACCGTGACCCAGTTTAAATGTCTAACAAAAACTCCATAAGACTATACTATAAGAGATTCATGTTGATCAAGGATTTCTTTGTATAAATGTACATATGAACTGATGGAAATTTAAATGCTAAACCTTGAGGGGAAAGACACATACATATACACAACACAAGTCCAAATATTAGTATTATTATTATTATTACTACTACTACTACTTGTTTTTTTTATTTTTTTTTATTTTAGTGAAGGTACTATTCAAGCTTTCTGACTATAGTGCTTCTAGCCAATTACATCCGTTTAGAAAACTTCGAACTTTTCTTTTCTACAACTTGTTACCCGTTCCGGAAAAAAAAAAAGTTTATTAATTTCAATATTACTACACTTTGGGCAAGTTAGACATTTGGCCATTCGGCTAAAAATAATTACATTCGCTAGCCAATTATGTAAAATATACACAATTATGTATAAAAAAAAGTATATTTTATGTATATCATAATTTAATATACAAGAAATATATATTTGCTAGCTATTATTCAGGTGAGCGGCTATTTGTGTCAATTTTTCTTCTAACTAGAAGCCGCAAATTTTTAAATTTGCAACATTAAAAGAATCATAGAACTTGCCGTATGTATATGCATACAAGATCACGATCAAGAAACAATGGTACCGTGGACAAAGCAAGTAAATTGAGTATTGTACTTTTATAATAAGTGCAAGCTGTATGTTCTTCTCAAACAATTCGACAAGGAAGTCGTATTAATCAAGATTAAAAACAAGACAAACCTACATTAAAAGGACTATACAAATGCAACTTGGCTAATTTCTCCTTAATGTTTCAGAGTAGTGTTACATGACTCGTTGTGCCAAGCATAACAGACAAAAGGGATAAATTGCAATAGAACATTGACTTAACTTTAGGGGCCAATTATTAGAGACAAAGCTCAATTGTCAACGTTTTCAACTGGGCATGCCTTAATTGGCATCTGCAATCTGGAGTAGTAAACAAAGGATCTCTTTTGTTTTGTTAGATGTGAGACAGTGTAAAAGATTTCTACGTCATTATTTTAGTTTAACTAGTCAAACAGTGTAATTCTTCGTATAAATTAAATCTGCTATATGAAGAATTAGCTGTTGTATCAGCTTAATGTGATAGTTCAAAAAAATCTATATATATTGTAAAATCAAGCTCAGAATAACAATATAAAGATGAAAATAATAGAAACAATATATGATAGTTGTCTACTTAAAAAAGAAAAATATTAATATGAGATGTGTTATTTAAAATGCAGCAGCACTTGTACGCATCAAGACAAAAAGTTATAATAAGTTGCCCTATCACAATTGGTTCAGGGTCAGGAACCAAATAATTTTCATCTAGAAATTTGAACGTGCGGTACTGCTCCACCACAACGCACAAAGATGCATGGGTCCCCAACATGTTAGATTTTCTAACATTAGGGGGAGAGATAAGCAACAACAACATATTCAGTGTAATCTCATAAGTGCGGTCTGAAGAGGGTAGCATGTACGCAGACATTACCTGTCACGACCCAACTGGAGGGCCATAACGGGCACCCGGCGTTAACCTACCGAGCACCGCAACCCGTACATGCATCTCATATCCATGCCTGAGTGGGCCATCATGCTAACTCATAAATATCATAAATTGTATGGGACACAAGCCCAAAAGATAATATACACACATCATCAAGCTGATCCAAGTACACATGCCGACACGGTTATCAAAATGATGATACAATAAAACATAGACCGAGAAGACCATAGGAGATCTAACTGTGCATATCTGTCTGTGAGCCTCTACTGGAGTACATAACATATTGTGGCCGGGACAGGCCCCGCCATACCCATGCAAATGCATATGCAACCACACTGACTCACAGAGCAACTCCGGAGCAAGTGGAGTGCCACGACACTTCCTGCTGAGCTAGTATCCTACTGAGAATTCCGTCAACCTGTATCTCAAGACCTGCGGGCATGAAAGGCAGCGCCCCTAGCAAAGGGACGTCAGTACGAATAATGTACCGAGTATGTAAGGCGGAAATGTAACATAATAAACATATACTGTAAAGAAGAAGGATAAGAATCAACCTGGCACTTCTAAGCTACCGATGTAAATCTAGCATACTTATATATACCACTTCTAATTCTTGCAAGCTCCACTATGTCTATATACCCTACCATGGCCCTAGTTAGCTTATTATCATAACATTATCCGAATATATGTTGCGACGTGCAACCCGATCCAAATATGAATGCATGTGTTACGGAACGTGCAACCCGATCCAAATATGAATGCATGTGTTGCGGAACGTGTAACCTGATCCAAATATGAATGCATGTGTTGCGGAACGCGTAACCTGATCCAAATATGAATGCATCTGTTGCGGAACATGCAACCCGATCCAAATATGAATGCATGAGTTGTGGAACGTACAACCTGATCTAAATATGAATGCATGTGTTGTGGAACATGCAACCCGATCCAAATATGAATGTATGTGTTGCTCTCTATACTCTCGTGTGCTTAACTAAATCTATGTACAATACTGTGTCTCTGACCTACTTATCATCCTGGTGCTATCTGCCAAACTGATCATTGGTAACTGCCTAATCGGCCGTAGCTCAGTGGTATTAACCACCCAACCATCTGTAGCATGGTGGTAAATATAATCCACATCATAACCAGACGTCTATGAGTAATCTTTATGCACTTCTCATGGTCATCACTTATCCGTTAACACCTACATGATCACATAAGACTTATAAGCACATTTCTATGCCATTAAGACTTCTTCTCGATTAACTAAACCTTAGTCAATTCCTGGCTGCATCATAAGCCTATCTTCTGGCATAGAGTACCTCATCAGGGATCTTCTACTAGCATACCATTCATGTCTTACAAAACATTCATTGATGACACATTTCTGAATTCATCGGAGTGACGTAGGGTCGTTATACCTCCGATTTCCATTATGGAGCTAACATCATTGGCATATCTCACCTTGAAGGAACAATAATCATAAGATGAGACCAACATCAATAATATCGTAAGAACATCGAGAATCTAAGCTTCTAGCATTTATATGAAAGGAATCATTATGGACATCATTTATGAAAGATCATAACAATAGGATCATGCCTTAAGAAAGAAAGGGACAGCCTTAATATACTTTGCTACTTATTTAGCCACTCAACATCTACCTTCCGAGCCTGCAAATCTTATACTTGAAGAACTTCAACTCACACAACTTGTTTCAAGACCAAGTTCACCACAACTCCATGTAGAAGCAAGAACAATCACCTTTTTATGAACTAGTTAGGGATCTAGAGCTTGATCTTCTCTTAAAAATAGTTTGGGATGTTTATGGATGAGTAGGGATGGTTGAGAGAGAGTTTGAAGGGTCAAGAAGATCTGATTTTGGTGAAAGTGAGCCCCAAAGTCGTGGCCCTTCTTATTTATAGCAAAAGAGAAGTTTCCACTGCCTCAAGTCGACGGCAGCATTGACGGTACCGTTGTTATTCGACGGTCCGTCGAATTGCAACCGTCGAATTGCACAGAGGAATCGTACAATTTTGTACGAGCCGTATCTTCCACCACACATCTCGAATTTGCGATCTGTCAGTTGCATTGGAAAGAACTCTCTGAACTTCAATTTACATAGGTTATGTATTCCATAACTCCTCATATTCTAGGAGATCTACCTCTCTCAAGTTAGACCAAAATCCTATCCGGAATTCTGCCAAGTTTTTTCAAAGTTTTCGACAAACTTAATTCCTTCGATTCGCTTGATCCCGAAACCTTTAGACACTTGCCTAACACTTTTTAGAAGTATTCCTTAACCTTATAAGGGTTCGATGACCTCTCCGAGCTTACGCTAGTTTACTTATGATGCAAACGATGCGAAAATTTTTCCAGGTGTAACATTACCCCTATTTTTGTGGGGTAGAGAGGTTGTTCCCAATAGACCCTCAGCTCAAAACGGAGAGGTGATAAGCAGCTGGAAAATAAGTTATATGTAATGAATTATCACTGATATGATCCTCGTTCAAAAAATAATTCAAATAAACTGCGAGACACATTTGTGCGTATTATGGTCTTACCAACTAGTTATGTCTATTACTTTTGATAATGTCTCTAGCAACTAGATTGAGCTCATATTTTCCTGATATTTCCATGGTAGATATGCATGTCATATTTGTAATTTAATCGGAAATGATAGTCTGCAATTATTTAGCCCTACTATTTCAAAAATTGGATTTGCAGTTGGTTATATCTTTCACGCCCAAAAACAATGTAGAATTAGTTAATTTAAACGAAGATGTAAAGACTAGTGGACTTAACCCAAGAAAATTCCAAAACAATGTCCAACTAGGTGGAATTCGTTACAGGAAATGTTAATGATTGTTATGAAGTGCAGTCTGCATATACAATTAGTTCTTGACGCCCATAATAAAGCTCCCCACAATATGTTAGGATATGATGATTGGACTACTATTGAATTTCTTATCTGTTTTTTAGAAACTTTTAAGATTGCTACCAAAAAAAATGTTGGGACTTATTATCCTACCATGACCCAAATGTTATGTTATGTAGTTGATATTGCACCTATTTATCTGAATATAAGAAACCCCAGTATGAAGTAGCTATTGATCAAATGATTGAAATACCGAAAAGGCATAATACATAAGCAGGCCCTCAAACTTAGCCTCAGCCGACAAGTATGCCTTACAATTTTTGGGTGTGCCCAAGTAAGCACCTCAACTTGTCTCCACTTTGTCAGTTGAACACTCCAACGTATAAAATGATCATCTAGACACCTACAAAATTTATGTGTCACGTCAGCATTTGTGTTTACATGTTCAATTTTATACAAGTTGAGGTACCTATTTATGCACACCCAAAGTTGAAAGGCATACTTGCCAGCTGGCCAAATTTGAGGGCTTGTTTATGTATTATGCCTTTCAAAAACTGTTTTTTTCCATTCCGCCTCTTCATCAAAATTGTTGTTGTACTAATTTTTGGTTGCAGAAGTATTTACACAAACTATTGTTGATACTTCAGAAATTAAACCGTCGAAAAATCAAGTTTGAAAACTGCTAAGGTTTGCATAATTTCAAACATTCAAACTTTATATAGTTCTAATCAAAGGTTACTTGATAATGCTACACCAACTATTCTTACCCCTACTTCTTCAATTCAAACTTCTAAAAGAGCATCTTCTGTAAAAAGTGTTATAATTGTTTGGAGCAAGTCAATGCAACATTACGTTATGTTTCACAAATTAGCGAGCTTGATGATTATTTGATGTTAGGTTTTGAGGTTAAGTACCCTCCACTTCCAACCTTAAAGTTGTGGATTTGAGTCATTAAGGGAACGAAAAAGTGAAAGCTCCTTGGGAGGGGTAAAAAAAAAAACTGTCCATTAGCCTATTAAAAAAAAAAATGACTAGAGAAGAAGCCTTTGCCAATCAGAAGAAATGAGGAAGAAGACGCAGCTTATGACGAGATCCTATCACTTGGATCTTACCGCAGCGGCTGGAGTACAGATGAAGAAATTCCGGTCCCAACCCAACCTCCTCAAGTCATCAAAAAGTTGTCAAGAATTTGAGAAAATCTAATCACACTTTTTAGAAATATTTATACTTTGTAATATGCAAGTTTAGAAGTCAAAATACAAACTTGCAATTTACAAATTGTATTCAAACATATAAATATTAAGGTTTTATATGATAAAATTAAAGGATTTTTAGCCTTTGAGGTGTTCTTTTAATTCTTTAACTTTTTTTTTGTTCGAATTTTAAATTTTTCATATAAATTTTAGGGATACTTTCAGAAACCACTCCTCAAGTTTGGCCTCGTTTCACTAACCTGCCTTATGGTTTTGAATACTACGCTTACCTCTCTTATTTTAACTTTTTTTGTAACAAATCTTTTTAATCTATTTATTATTGATATAAAAAGTTGTAACCTGAATAATTTACCCTTTTGATGTATTTTTTAGATTTAATTAATTAAATAAATAAGGATATTCAAGTTGACGCCTAAACCAATAGAAATTATTAATAGCATCCCATGTTCTTCACCATACCCACATTTATACCCTATATGGAATTAAGGGGTAAAATGTTTTGATTGCCGACGCTTGATGCAGAGACTTTTTGGGAAATAGAATGAAAATGCTCATCAAGGGGCACATTAGCATTTATACATCAACAAAATCGGATTACATGGTAAATTAGTGTTGGGGTGGTTCGGATTTTGGAGATCATTTTATTTGCAAGAAAACTAATGCCAAAAACCATAATATTTTTATTGGGTTTAGGTGGCATTGTATTTTTAAGGAACAAATGGCAGGTGATAATGGATAGCTCATAGAAGTGGTAAATTTACAACCGATAATGATGCAATTATTGTTCTTGTGACTTGTGAGTATGGTGGAGATTGGAGAAGACTATTAACTTTTCTTCTTGTTTTTCAAGAGACGCCGATTTTAATCCATTGAGGAATTTGCTTTGCCTTACAATCATTATTTATAAAATTAATTAAATAAAAAAAATACATTAAACGGGGTAAATTAATCAGGTTACAACTTTTTATATTACTAATAAATAGATTAAAAGAATTATTACAAAAAAAAAATAAAAAAAAAAATAAGGGAGGTTAGCGTAATATTCGAAACTATAAGGGAGACCGGTTGAACAAGGCCAGGCCTGAGGGAGGTTTGTGAAATTATTCCTAAAATTTAAAATAAAATAAAGAGAAAAGGATATGGTGTTGGCTTCCAGCAAAAAGAAAATGGCCCAAAAAAGCTCATTTTTAAGTTATTAACCTGAAATATACCGTAGGCTCAAAATAAAGACAAGTTTTAGCCCATTTATCCTAAAGAATAGGGCATCAACCATTTTCTCTTGCCTTATTCCTTTTTGAGCTTCACTGCTCCGTCATCGTCATGACCAGTCGCTTCCTCAATGATCTCTAGCGAAAACCTCAGCCCAGTGCCGCCACAAAATGGAAAAACTCTAGCAATGTTAGCGTGTTTAAAAGTAGCGTTCCATTTGTTGACACCTAATTTTTGACCCCCCATAATTTATTTTAATTATTCAGAGTCCTTGGATGGCAAGCAAGATGAATCATGCATCTTAGAGATCAAAATAATTTTATAAAATTACTTAGGTCAATATGTTTACTCCTTTAAATTGATAGAATAATTTCTATGATATTACAAGTCATTTGGGAATTGGTACATTTTGTGACATTTATGAGGTATTTTTTAAATTTAATCAAAGTTTTTTTAAAAAAAATAATCATTTATTCAAATGTTTAAATTGTCAAAATCAAAATTAGCAAATACATTATGCCCTTTAATCCAAGGAGTTTGAGTAATTAAAATAATTGACCATTTTACCCCTTAATCTTTAATTTGTGTAATTGTATAATTTGTTAAAATTATTCATAATTGTCTATAAATGTTTTAATTAGGCTAATTAATCAATTAGAGGGTCATTATTGCAAATTGGTTTTAATTATTTAATTGTTTACATTATGGCCACAGTTGAACCAATCAATTCATGATTGAGGTAATTGGGGTCATTTTGCAAATTTGGCCTCCTAGTGACTTTAATTGAAATGGCCAAATTCATTTGGCTCAAATTAATTAAGGTCATTAATGTGATTGAACTTTAATTGACTAATTAAGCTACAAATGGCCGTAATTGCAATAATCAATTAGATTAAAATCAATTAAGGCTATACTTGCTAATTGAGCTTGTTTACACAATTAGACATATTTTAAATTAATTAATAAGTTAATTACGTCCTAATTTGTTTATAGTTAAAATACTATGGTTGATAATCAATATTCTTGTTATTTGTCCACTTGTTAAATTATCCGTGCTACCCCTATGCACGTATATACATTTAAATATACACAATATACATACATGTATGTATGTATATGACAAAGAGCGGGGGGGGGGGGGGGGGGGGGGGGGGGGAGGACATGTCTAATTTTTCTGGACCGAGTCCAGCCCAAACGGGCGTGACCCGACCCAATCCTTTTCCTGATAAGGGGGGTAATACCCCTTTAACCATTTTATTTCATACCAAATGACCCCTAACCCCCCCCCCCCCCCCCCCCCTTTCCTCTTCCATCCCAAGCCCTAACGTCGCCTTACCATTTTCTTTCTCTCTCTCTCTCTGCCAAAAATGGCAAAAATGCAGAGGGTGCAGAGAGACTACAACTTTTGCATGTCTATTATGGTGAAACAATTAATGTTCCACCTGATTTCGTGAAAATAACTCCAAACGCGGTGTTAATCCTTTCTTTTTTACTTTTTCTTCAATTTTCAAGTCAAACAATATGATTTTCTGTGTCTTTGTTGTTGTATTGTGCATGTACAAACTCGATTTTCATTGCTTCATAAGGTTTGGCTCGGATCGACCTAGAACGGGTCAGATCCAGCCACATACATTTGTTTTTCTATAGATCCTAGCCGTCAATTTCATGGTATTGAATTTTTACACCTAGAAATCAGGTTGTCCCACATCGATGCCGCAAGGTTTTGGGGATAACTTGGGGCTTCTATAAATAGAACCCCAACCCTCACTATTTCACAAGTTTTAGAGCACAAAAAGCCTGAGATTTGAATTAAAAAGTAAAAACTTGAGCTTATCAGTATAATTTTAGGCTTTAACTTTAAGGTTGAAGTCTTCCTAGTTCTAAAGTTTATTTTCTTTGTGTTTTGTGTGGTTGAGTGAGGGATTTGGAAGTATAAAGGGTCTCAAATCCATTCTTGTACACGACCGCGCATAAAAAAGGTAACCATTAATCTTGTTATTGCTTTTTATTTAATGTTGCTTAATTTAAATCCTAGTTAGTGATGTTCTGCTTATTTTTAAGTATTATGATAAGTGATATGTTGTTTTAGGTTTAGGTGTTTATTAGTAATGTGCTAAATTAATTTATATGCTTGCTATGTGTTGCTGACTGTGAACTGCTTAGATTAATCAGCTGGACTTATATTTATGTGGTGGTTTAAGTCTGATGATTTAGGTTAGGTAGAATGTGAAGTGATCAACTTGTTCTCTTATTTGGTCTAATCTCTGATGTAATAATTATATAGAAATGATATAAAAAATGGAAAACAAAATGGTGTTGAGTCTAAGCTTGGTTTTGATTGACTGAACATGGTTTAAAATGACTTGGTGTTGACACCCAATTTTGTCCCTCCTTTATTTCAATTTATTTCTTTGAGCTTCTAAATTTATTGACGAGCTGAACATTTTATTTTCACTATCACTAATTTTCACTACTTTACTATCAACATTACGAGCATTTACTTTATCACAATTTTTAATGGCTCGTCATCATTTTATTTTCGGATTTTTTGTACTCGTTAAATTAATTATACCTTATTAAATCCTTTATTTTTACATGTTATCACTAATTATCATAGTAAATAAGTGTACTAGTTATTAAATTAGAAGTTTAAAAATAATTAAATAAAAGAGAAGGGCCAATATTTTTCAGCCAAATTAATGGCCCAAAACACAAACACAATATTCACCAATTCAGACCAGCCCACATCATTCCCCTACCCAAAATAATTCAGCCCACTAACCTTTTACCCGGTCCGGCCCAAAAACTTACCATGACCCGACCCGACCCGGTCCAAGCCCATCCCTTTATTTCCTAAACCTAATCCCTTTCTCTTTCTCTTTGTTTCCCCTTTTCTCCGCCTCCCTCACCTCTCTCTCTCTACCCTCTCCTCACCCGCCGCCCCCCGCTCCCTCTCTACCCTACTCTTTCTCCCTTTCATCATCATCATCGCCGCTTCCCCGCTCCCTCTCTACCCTACTCTTTCTCCCTTTCATCATCATCATCGCCGCTTCCCCGCTCCCTCTCTACCCTACTCTTTCTCCCTTTCATCATCATCATCGTCGCTTCCCCGCTCCTCTCCACTCATTCTTTCCTCCACTCCTCTCTCTCCCCACTCTATAAAGACAGAGGAGAGGAGATCGGGAAAGGGGGGGGGGGGATTATTCAGTATTTTTTAGAGGATTCAGTATTTTTGAGGGATACTCACCATCTTCCGAACTTGATTTTTACTTTTCCGGTGAACTTTAGCCAGGGATTACCCAACGTTTTCAGAGAGATTTTTTTTTATCAGTAGCCTACTCTAAATTTCACACCATTTGATAAATCGCTTTTACCTGTTCTTAAACATTTCTCACACGAAAAAAACCTTCAGATCCGTTTCGATCTGGGATTTGAATCTGTTTGAGTGTAGCTCTGTGGATCGAGCCTAGTTCACTGCACTCGAAGAAGGTAAATGATCTTTCTTTAAGTAGTTTAATTTCAGTTTAGTAAGTTAAGAAGTAGTTATATGTTCACGCATGCTTGTTTCATTTGGGTTGAATCTTAGTTTATGACTTGTAGTATCGAGCATGTTCAGGATTGGTTAGTTTGATTTTGGTTTTAATGATGTTTGTATGATCGTGTCTTAATTTAGTTCGGGTTTTGCAGTTTAGAAGTTGACAGATTCTATTTGTTTAGGTCATAATTTTAGTTTAGTTTTAATTTCAGTTTTGTTGGCGTTTAGATGTTCGTACGAGTTTACGTGGGGATGATTATGATGATGGTGTTTAATCTCTAATTTGACATAGTCATGTTTGTTCGGACCTGTTTAGATTAGTTTAGTCATTTGCTGGTTTTCGTTTAAGGTGATTTTGGTGTTTAAGGTCAGTGTATTCTTCAATCAAACTCATGTTGATTCAATTCATGTAACTTGATATCTATGTACATGTGTGATCATCACTTTATGGTTTACCCAGCACTGTTCACGTCCCTGCCCTTTTGAATCTATGCGTGTTAGTCTTTCCCTGCAAATTTGAATAATATGAGACTATGTTATCATTCCACATGTTTAACTCTTCATCAAACTCTGAAATGTCAAGAAAAATACTAATCCTGCTTACCTAAATGTTTTGTCTAACTGTTGGTATCTCAGTAGCTTTAGATCGAATAGCCTTTCTTAGTCTTCTCATCTGAATTGCCTGGGATTACTTATTTGTGTGTCTATGTTCTAAAAAACTGCTCAACCACTGTTTCGTTGTCACACTTAGATTATGCTTAAACCCCTGCATTATAGTAGTTGTCGAATCCATGAAGTCCACAATTCATTTGTCTGATCTCAGAGTCTGTCAGTTTGACCTAGCAGCCTGCACATATTCGAAACAAGTTTGATACCTTGGCTTTTTCCTGGTCAAAACCAGAATGATTCTTATCCTAGTGTGTAAATATGATAGTATATGTCATCTACCATAATTCATGTATAAACTCTATAAGTGCAATTGTGTTCAATTAAGTTAGTACCCCCTTGATACTGTTTCTGTTAGTTGATATACCAGGCATCTCCATTTATGGTTTGTCACTGCCTCATGCTTGCTTTTGCATAACCCCTCCCCTTCAAACATGCTGTAACTTGCCTATTTTCTTTCATCTTGGTTGCTACATACCCATGCTACTCTGTGCCACTGTTTCCTTCCAACTTTTGCATGACATTCCTGCTCTTTTTTGACTTGTTTTCTTGTGTGCTTTCTCTTCTCCTGCTTCTTATCCTAGTTAAAACACTATGTAGGCTTGTTCTGTGTAATCACATGGCTTCCAAAGCATTTCATCTTGCTTATTATGGTGACCTGCATTTGATCATGCATCCTATGACAAGAACTTAATCTCTGTATTGCCTACATGAGTGTGCTGAGCTCCTAACCAAGCTGCAGTGCTATTGTTGACTTTAAATCCATGATAAGCCTGCTGTTGTGCCTTCTCATACTTGTTCCCATGTCTAAATGTCACCTTAGCCCAAGATGTGCCTAGGAATTATGTCCATCGATGCCTTCATTATAGTTGTGAATGAATGTTTATCATTGAACCAAAATGTTGACCTTGCATTGCTTGTATTACACTATCCTCAGCTCTGAAACCTGATTTCCTTAAATCACATCTCATCTCTTCTTGCTTTAAGCCACCCCTGCATCTTCTTTCTTTTTCCTGGCTGTGCTAATTCAATCCTTATCTGTTTCTGCTTTGTTGCACTTTTGGCTGCTATGCTTAGTTATTGGTTGCGGCATTTTAAACTAAAGTTTTGGTTAGTTTTGAGGTCAAATATCGTCACTCTTTAAAAGCATGCTGCTGTTGAGTTGTACCACCTGCTACTGTGTTTGAAACCTGTTTTCTGCCATAATTAGTTGATGGTTCAAAGTGTTATATTCTTGGCTGCCATTTTTGTTATTCGCGGCTGCATTGTTGGTTGTTCACCGCCATGGTTTTGAGCTTAATAATTGTTGTTTTCTAAGGATTGGACCGTATGCCCTCTGAAGCTTCATAATACCCTTTTTCTCCTTTTCCCTTGTTGAACATATGAAGCCAAATACCATGTTTTCTTATGTCTCCTATTCTGAGTCATGTTTGGTCTTGTCAAAACTGCTTGAAAGTCTATTCTGAATTAGAAAACACTCCATTATATTGACCAAAGTGATTTGAACAATGAAGATGTCCTGTAAAGTGAACAACATTGGCACTAAAAAGTTGAAATTGGAAGGTCTATTAGGCTGAATACGTGGAACTTTACTCGTTCAATGATTGTATGTGATAAATGTGTTTGGAGCGCAGAAAGTATATGGTTGTTATGCATTGAAGATGTTTGAGCCCTTTTCTAAATCCTATAGTCAAATTAGGCGTGCAAATTGGCTCCCGACATCCGTATTTGTTATTTTGAGTTGGTGTTTCAGCCTGACTGTGTGTGTTAATTACCCGAATGAATATACTTAAATATACACAGTATATATATTTAACTTGCTGATCTGTTTTGAGTCTATATTTTACATGTTTAACCATTGTTTATTGATCATATACTAATCGTTTTCTTTCGTTTTTATGCATGACTATCGCATACGAGTCCAAGCGACTCGTCATCTCCCGCATTTTGGCGTTGGGATAAAAGCCCAACATGACCTCTCTGTCCAGCCCTGTCCGCAGCAAGACAAAAACAAAAGAAAAAGAAGAAAGAAATCTTGGGCCAAAGCCCAACAGCCGCAGATTGCAGCAATCCTAAAATGGGCTGAGCCGACAAAAACAAAAGAAAAAGAAGAAAGAAATCTTAGGCCAAAGCCCAACAGCCGCAGATTGCAGCAATCCTAAAATGGGCTGTGCCCATTTAATATTATTTGCTCCTTCATTTTATTTTATGCATTTGATTTGTATTGTGCAACTAACACGTGACTTTGTTTGCTTTCTTAGCTAGAATGAGCCTTAGTGGGAATTAGCGGGTTAGTTTTAGGATGATGATTAGTCGATTTAAAGGAGAAATTAACAATTCATTTCATAAGTTTCAATCTTATTTTTTTCTATTTATGTTCTAAACTACTTATAGTATCTATAGTATTTATTTGGAGTAATTGATTTTCAAATAGCATGCCTACACATTCTCGGGTTAAAGGAATCATTTTTCATTCTTACCATCTTAGGATTTTCAAAATATCATAAATTATACACTAATGTTAGCTTATTTTGAGAAATAAAAAGGCAAGCTAGTTCTGTGGATAACTTCTTCACTTTAGCTCTTTTTCAACGCTTGAAACATATATTTGTTAAAGCAATCCTTACATAGTCCATATTGAAATAATAGTCTTTTGTAAGTCTTACTCTTAAATAGCATTCAAAATCTTCTTTTATACAAATCATTGTTTTTTTTACAAGTCCTCTTTTAAATAGCATTCTTACATGTCTATCTATAACTTTAGCCACATTTACAAAGCTACGTTCTTTTCTATAATATTATATTTACACTTAGCCTAACTAATCATAAGTCCGGTCGGTTAACCATTGTTAATGGGTCTTAAAGGGTGCCTAATACCTTCCCTTTAGACTAATTGAACCCTTACTCAGATATTTTGGTTTCGTAGACTTTAAAATAAAATCAACTTTAGATAATTACTTTAATTAACTTTAGGTGTCCTAATTCACCGTAAATAATTAGGTGGCGACTCCTTAAAATAAACAAAAAACAGGAATCACCAATATGTTGTACTCTACTTTAACCCGATCAAAATGGGGTATGACAGCTTGGCGACTCTGCTGGGGATAACTTAGGTTCTAACCATAACGGATTTAGTTTAAATAGGCTTTGTGTGCTTGTTTGATTACTTTATTTGTTGTTAACTGTTTGTACATGCTATTAATTGTGACCCCAAGTGACACTAACCATACTCTATGTGCATGTTTTGAAGATAACCGTGCCTAAATATGGACTATTCGAGGGAGAGGACTGACTTCATGGTAAACCACAGATTCTTTTGGTACCTCTTTTCACACCTTAAGTGACACTTCAAAATTCTCTTGCTTGCTTGTAAGACAAGAACAAAACTAACCTCATTGTTTCATGTGCATTGTGTGGTGAGCTTTAGACAGCGTTCAATTGCATTGCATTGTGATCTAGAACTTGGCCTGAATGTCTGTTGAGGCGAAATTATGAGTAACACTTGGTATAGGAAAGGATCGAAGGTCTTCTTTGACCCGTTTGAGCCTTTCTAGCCCACCAAATGACATTATCCCTAGCATTCCCCCTTTGAGCCTAAAACCTTTTCTTTGACAACCACATCATAAGCTTATACCATTTCTGAGTGCTTACATGCACTATTCCTCTCTTGGCCCAACCTCCCTGAGCTAGCGTCCTAGAAATGTGCAATCGCTGATAAAGATCCAAGCTGAAGTTTCCAATGAAAATAAAAATAAAAATAAAATACAAAAGTCCCATAAAAACAACGACGAACAACAACCTCCAAAGTAAGAAGGAGTCCCAAAAAAAAAAAACAGTCATTCGGGATCTCGGACATACAACCCGTTATTCCTTTTTATTTTCACATTTCGGCATACAACCCGGAATTAGCATCAAGACTTCGAGCATACAACGCAGGTCAATTTTCTTAATCCTCACAGAGTCTCGGGCATACAACCCCGAACTCCAAAAAAAATAAAAAATGGTTCCAGCTTGCAAAAGAAGTCGCACAAATACATAAGAAAGGGACAATAAAACGACGCAGATCAGCGTCAGAGCATATAAATACCAAGCACAGACATAGTGCAACGTTCAGGGAAGAATTAGTCACTCCTTACCCAAATAATATCCTACCCTTTTCCCAAGCCTACATTACAACCCCATAACAAGCTCTACGTGATTCTATACTAAGAGTTCTCACATTAGTCGATACTTACATGACGTCCAAGCTTATGGTATCATAATTGCAAGCATTGAACATCTTTCTGAGTTTGAGTGTACTTCTCTAGACGTCCCAAAGTTCAAAAATACTGAATATGTGTGAAAAAGGACTTTCTCTCTGGTGAGGGCACTTGAAACATGAGGATAGGTATAGTTCAAAATCTTTGAAGCAAAATGAACCAATCTTGTTGATCCTTAGGTATGTCTGAGGTACCATTTGAAGCTGTAGGAATTATCATTAAGTCTCCGAAGACAACCGGGGCATCTTTTGGCTATACAGCCTCATTTTCATAAGCTAGACGGCTACACTCTTACTCTACTCTCTACCTTATCATTTACTTTACCAACTTTACCTACTTTACCCTGCACTTTACAGGGATCTGCATTCATCTGAACTTTACAGGGTTTGCATTCACTTTACAACTTTACCCTGAACTTTACAGGGATCTGCATTCACCTAAACTTTACAGGAGTTTGCATTCACTTTACAACTTTACCCTGAACTTTACAGGGATCTGCATTCACCTGAACTTTACAGGATTTGCATCAAATCTCCGAAAACAACCGGAGATATCATTCACTGTACTTTGTCCTGAACTTTACAGGATTTACATCAAATCTCTGAAAACAACCGGAGACATCATTTACTTTACTTCATCTTGAACTTTACAGGGTTTGCATCAAGTCTCCGAAAACAACCGGAGACATTATCCTGAACTTTACAAGGTTTGCATCATGACTCCGAAAACAACCAGAGACATCATTTACATTTTTATCCTGAACTTTACAGGATCACATCAAGTTTCCGAAAACAACCGGAAACATTAACCTGAACTTTACAGGGATCTGCATCATTTACTTTACATACTTTAACGACTTTACCGTGAACTTTACAGAGACATCATACTTTACTTTACCCCGGACTTTACGGGAATTTACATCAAATCTCTGAATACAACCGGAGACATCACATGGCTACACAGCCTCACCTGCACAAGCCAAACGGCTATACACTTACTTTACTCTTTACTTTATCACTTTACTTCATCATCTGCTTTACCTACTTTAACGACTGTACCTTAAATTCCACAGACATCATTTATCATTCAAGTCCCTGAAGATAACCAGAGACAACATTTGGCCACACTGCCTCATTATAAGCCACACGGCTTCATCCTCACTCTCACACTCATATTTATTATCATTTTTACATTCTTTTGTGCACTTTCAACTTTATACCAAACTGTATTACTGATTTTGACATGAATTTCAGTTTTGACAGAACATACAACCTACAGAGGCACAGCGCAACGTGGAACTTTATCTTATGCAGTGAACTGGGGTAAATTTGCTGAAGACGAATATCAAACTCCTAAGCAAAGGTCACGGATCTACTCTCGAACTCAATTCCGTCTACATCCACAAACATGTGATATGTAGGTTGTCCAAAATTTTCTTTCATATACACCGCTGAGACTCTGCTCAATCAACTCCTCTGACAATCTTGTAAGCCTTTCTATATCCCAGTGTCTCCATGACTCAACACTAGGGCATTTTTTTTTAGAATCTACATCGTGTCTAGTAGAGTCCTACTTATAGGTGTGTTGCGCCACATTTATAATTAGGAGGCTATAAGCATACGTTCCATTCTTGACATTCTTGTCATCTGTCTACAACCTCCGCAAAGTTATAAATCCATAATTCAACCATAATTCCTTCCGCCCCATAATATTTCCCACCAATTCTCCTAAACCGTATTTTTCTCAAAATTTTCCAAGTCATACTTGTTGGTCGGAACAAAATTGGCTACTACGTCAACTTCTTCGCCCGAAAACTCTTACATTGTCTCCGGTCGAAGAGGGGCATCTGTTGACACCCAATTTTGTCCCTCCTTTATTTCAATTTATTTCTTTGAGCTTCTAAATTTATTGACTAGCTGAACATTTTATTTTCACTATCACTATTTTTCACTACTTTACTATCAACATTACGAGCATTTACTTTATCACAATTTTTAATGGCTCGTCATCATTTTATTTTCGGATTTTTTGTACTCGTTAAATTAATTATACCTTATTAAATCCTTTATTTTTACATGTTATCACTAATTATCATAGTAAATAAGTGTACTAGTTATTAAATTAGAAGTTTAAAAATAATTAAATAAAAGAGAAGGGCCAATATTTTTCAGCCAAATTAATGGCCCAAAACACAAACACAATATTCACCAATTCAGACCAGCCCACATCATTCCCCTACCCAAAATAATTCAGCCCACTACCCTTTTACCCGGTCCAGCCCAAAAACTTACCATGACCCGACCCGACCCGGTCCAAGCCCATCCCTTTATTTCCTAAACCTAATCCCTTTCTCTTTCTCTTTGTTTCCCCTTTTCTCCGCCTCCCTCACCTCTCTCTCTCTACCCTCTCCTCACCCGCCGCCCCCCGCTCCCTCTCTACCCTACTCTTTCTCCCTTTCATCATCATCATCGCCGCTTCCCCGCTCCCTCTCTACCCTACTCTTTCTCCCTTTCATCATCATCATCGCCGCTTTCCCGCTCCTCTCCACTCATTCTTTCCTCCGCTCCTCTCTCTCCCCACTCTATAAAGACAGAGGAGAGGAGATCGGGAAAGGGGGGGGGGGATTATTCAGTATTTTTTAGAGGATTCAGTATTTTTGAGGGATACTCACCATCTTCCGAACTTGATTTTTACTTTTCCGGTGAACTTTAGCCAGGGATTACCCAACGTTTTCAGAGAGATTTTTTTTTATCAGTAGCCTACTCTAAATTTCACACCATTTGATAAATCGCTTTTACCTGTTCTTAAACATTTCTCACACGAAAAAAACCTTCAGATCCGTTTCGATCTGGGATTTGAATCTGTTTGAGTGTAGCTCTGTGGATCGAGCCTAGTTCACTGCACTCGAAGAAGGTAAATGATCTTTCTTTAAGTAGTTTAATTTCAGTTTAGTATGTTAAGAAGTAGTTATATGTTCACGCATGCTTGTTTCATTTGGGTTGAATCTTAGTTTATGACTTGTAGTATCGAGCATGTTCAGGATTGGTTAGTTTGATTTTGGTTTTAATGATGTTTGTATGATCGTGTCTTAATTTAGTTCGGGTTTTGCAGTTTAGAAGTTGACAGATTCTATTTGTTTAGGTCATAATTTTAGTTTAGTTTTAATTTCAGTTTTGTTGGCGTTTAGATGTTCGTACGAGTTTACGTGGGGATGATTATGATGATGGTGTTTAATCTCTAATTTGACATAGTCATGTTTGTTCGGACCTGTTTAGATTAGTTTAGTCATTTGCTGGTTTTCGTTTAAGGTGATTTTGGTGTTTAAGGTCAGTGTATTCTTCAATCAAACTCAAGTTGATTCAATTCATGTAACTTGATATCTATGTACATGTGTGATCATCACTTTATGGTTTACCCAGCACTGTTCACTTCCCTGCCCTTTTGAATCTGTGCGTGTTATTCTTTCCCTGCAAATTTGAATAATATGAGACTATGTTATCATTCCACATGTTTAACTCTTAATCAAAGTCTGAAATGTCAAGAAAAATACTAATCATGCTTACCTAAATGTTTTGTCTAACTGTTGGTATCTTAGTAGATTTAGATCGAATAGCCTTTCTTAGTCTTCTCATCTGAATTGCCTGGGATTACTTATTTGTGTGTCTATGTTCTAAAAAACTGCTCAACCACTGTTTCGTTGTCACACTTAGATTATGCTTAAACCCCTACATTATAGTAGTTGTCGAATCCATGAAGTCCACAATTCATTTGTCTGATCTCAGAGTCTGTCAGTTTAACCTAGCAGCCTGCACATATTCGAAACAAGTTTGATTCCTTGGCTTATTCCTGGTCAAAACCAGAATGATTCTTATCCTAGTGTGTAAATATGATAGTATATGTCATCTACCATAATTCATGTATAAACTCTATAAGTGCAATTGTGTTCAATTAAGTTAGTACCCCCTTGATACTATTTCTGTTAATTGATATACCAGGCATCTCCATTTATGGTTTGTCACTGCCTCATGCTTGCTTTTGCATAACCCCTCCCCTTCAAACATGCTGTAACTTGCCTGTTTTCTTTCATCTTGGCTGCTACATACCCATGCTACTCTGTGCCACTGTTTCCTTCCAACTTTTGCATGACACTTCTGCTCCTTTTTGACTTGTTTTCTTGTGTGCTTTCTCCTCTCCTGCTTCTTATCCTAGTTAAAAAACTCTGTAGGCTTGGTCTGTCTAATCACATGGCTTCCAAATCATTTCATCTTGCTTATTATGGTGACCTGCATTTGATCGTGCATCCTATGACTAGAACTTAATCTCTGTATTGCCTGCATGAGTGTGCTGAGCTCCTAACCAAGCTGCAGTGCTATTGTTGACTTTAAATCCATGATAAGCCTGCTGTTGTGCCTCCTCATACTTGTTCCCATGTCTAAATGTCACCTTAGCCCAAGATGTGCCTAGGAATTATGTCCATTGATGCCTTCATTATAGTTGTGAATGAATGTTTATCATTGAACCAAAATGTTGACCTTGCATTGCTTGCATTACACTATCCTCAGCTCTGAAACCTGATTTTCTTAAATCATATCTCATCTCTTCTTGCTTTAAGCCACCCCTACATCTTCTTTCTTTTTCCTGGCTGTGCTAATTCAATCCTTATCTGTTTCTGCTTTGTTGCACTTTTGGCTGCTATGCTTAGTTATTGGTTGCGGCATTTTAAACTAAAGTTTTGGTTAGTTTTGAGGTCAAATATCGTCACTCTTTAAAAGCATGCTGCTGTTGAGTTGTACCACCTGCTACTGTGTTTGACACCTGTTTTCTTCCATAATTAGTTGATGGTTCAAAGTGTTACATTCTTGGCTGCCATTTTTGTTATTCGCGGCAGCATTGTTGGTTGTTCACCGCCATGGTTTTGAGCTTAATAATTGTTGTTTTCTAAGGATTGGACCGTATGCCCTCTGAAGCTTCATAATACCCTTTTTCTCCTTTTCCCTTGTTGAACATATGAAGCCAAATACCATGTTTTCTTATGTCTCCTATTCTGAGTCTTGTTTGGTCTTGTCAAAACTACTTGAAAGTCTATTTTGAATTAGAAAACACTCCATTATATTGACCAAAGTGATTTGAACAATGAAGATGTCCTGTAAAATGAACAACATTGGCACTAAACAGTTGAAATTGGAAGGTCTATTAGGCTGAATACGTGGAACTTTACTCGTTCAATGATTGTATGTGATAAATGTGTTTGGAGCGCAGAAAGTATATGGTTGTTATGCATTGAAGATGTTTGAGCCCTTTTCTAAATCCTATAGTCAAATTAGGCGTGCAAATTGCCTCCCGACATCCGTATTTGTTATTTTGAGTTGGTGTTTCAGCCTGACTGTGTGTGTTAATTACCCGAATGAATATACTTAAATATACACAGTATATATATTTAACTTGCTGATCTGTTTTGAGTCCAAGCGACTCGTCATCTCCCGCATTTTGGCGTTGGGATAAAAGCCCAACATGACCTCTCTGTCCAGCCCTGTCCGCAGCAAGACAAAAACAAAAGAAAAAGAAGAAAGAAATCTTGGGCCAAAGCCCAACAGCCGCAGATTGCAGCAATCCTAAAATGGGCTGAGCCGACAAAAACAAAAGAAAAAGAAGAAAGAAATCTTGGGCCAAAGCCCAACAGCCGCAGATTGCAGCAATCCTAAAATGGGCTGAGCCCATTTAATATTATTTTCTCCTTGATTTTACTTTATGCATTTGATTTGTATTGTGCAACTAACACGTGACTTTGTTTGCTTTCTTAGCTAGAATGAGCCTTAGTGGGAATTAGCGGGTTAGTTTTAGGATGATGATTAGTCGATTTAAAGGAGAAATTAACAATTCATTTCATAAGTTTCAATCTTATTTTTTTCTATTTATGTTCTAAACTACTTATAGTATCTATAGTATTTATTTGGAGTAATTGATTTTCAAATAGCATGCCTACACATTCTCGGGTTAAAGGAATCATTTTTCATTCTTACCATCTTAGGATTTTCAAAATATCATAAATTATACACTAATGTTAGCTTATTTTGAGAAATAAAAAGGCAAGCTAGTTCTGTGGATAACTTCTTCACCTTAGCTCTTTTTCAACCCTTGAAACATATATTTGTTAAAGCAATCCTTACATAGTCCATATTGAACTAATAGTCTTTTGTAAGTCTTACTCTTAAATAGCATTCAAAATCTTCTTTTATACAAATCATTGTTTTTTTTTACAAGTCCTCTTTTAAATAGCATTCTTACATGTCTATCTATAACTTTAGCCACATTTACAAAGCTACGTTCTTTTCTATAATACTATATTTACACTTAGCCTAACTAATCATAAGTCCGGTCGGTTAACCATTGTTAATGGGTCTTAAAGGGTGCCTAATACCTTCCCTTTAGACTAATTGAACCCTTACTCAGATCTTTTGGTTTCGTAGACTTTAAAATAAAATCAACTTTAGATAATTACTTTAATTAACTTTAGGTGTCCTAATTCACCGTAAATAATTAGGTGGCGACTCCTTAAAATAAACAAAAAACAGGAATCACCAATATGTTGTACTCTACTTTAACCCGATCAAAAGGGGGTATGACAGCTTGGCGACTCTGCTGGGGATAACTTAGGTTCTAACCATAACGGACTTAATTTAAATAGTCGTTGTGTGCTTGTTTGATTACATTATTTGTTGTTAACTGTTTGTACATGCTATTAATTGTGACCCCAAGTGACACTAACCATACTCTATGTGCATGTTTTGAAGATAACCGTGCCTAAATATGGACTATTCGAGGGAGAGGACTGACTTCATGGTAAACCACAGATTCTTTTGGTACCTCTTTTCACACCTTAAGTGACACTTCAAAATTCTCTTGCTTGCTTGTAAGACAAGAACAAAACTAACCTCATTGTTTCATGTGCATTGTGTGGTGAGCTTTAGACAGCGTTCAATTGCATTGCATTGTGATCTAGAACTTGGCCTGAATGTCTGTTGAGGCGAAATTATGAGTAACACTTGGTATAGGAAAGGATCGAAGGTCTTCTTTGACCCGTTTGAGCCTTTCTAGCCCACCAAATGACATTATCCCTAGCATTCCCCCTTTGAGCCTAAAGCCTTTTCTTTGACAACCACATCATAAGCTTATACCATTTCTGAGTGCTTACATGCACTATTCCTCTCTTGGCCCAACCTCCCTGAGCTAGCGTCCTAGAAATGTGCAATCGCTGATAAAGATCCAAGCTGAAGTTTCCAATGAAAATAAAAATAAAAATAAAATACAAAAGTCCCATAAAAACAACGACGAACAACAACCTCCAAAGTAAGAAGGAGTCCCAAAAAAAAAAAAACAGTCATTCGGGATCTCGAACATGCAACCCGTTATTCCTTTTTATTTTCACATTTCGGCATACAACCCGGAATTAGCATCAAGACTTCGGGCATACAACCCAGGTCAATTTTCTTAATCCTCACAGAGTCTCGGGCATACAAACCCTAACTCCAAAAAAAAAAAAATGGTTCCAGCTTGCAAAAGAAGTCGCACAAATACATAAGAAAGGGACAATAAAATGAAGCAGATCAGCGTCAGAGCATATAAATACCAAGCACAGACATAGTGCAACGTTCAGGGAAGAATTAGTCACTCCTTACCCAAATAATATCCTACCCTTTTCCCAAGCCTACATTACAACCCCATAACAAGCTCTACGTGATTCTATACTAAGGGTTCTCACATTAGTGGATACTTACATGACAGCCAAGCTTATGGTATCATAATTGCAAGCATTGAACATCTTTCTGAGTTTGAGTGTACTTCTCTAGACGTCCCAAAGTTCAAAAATACTGAATATGTGTGAAAAGGGACTTTCTCTCTGGTGAGGGCACTTGAAACATGAGGATAGGTATAGTTCAAAATCTTTGAAGCAAAATGAACCAATCCTGTTGATCCTTAGGTATGTCTGAGGTACCATTTGAAGCTGTAGGAATTATCATTAAGTCTCCGAAGACAACCGGGGCATCTTTTGGCTATACAACCTCATTTTCATAAGCTAGACGGCTACACTCTTACTCTACTCTCTACCTTATCATTTACTTTACCAACTTTACCTACTTTACCCTGCACTTTACAGGGATCTGCATTCATATGAACTTTATAGGGTTTGCATTCACTTTACAACTTTACCCTGAACTTTACAGGGATCTGCATTCACCTAAACTTTACAGGAGTTTGCATTCACCATCATCATCGCCGCTTCCCCGCTCCCTCTCTACCCTACTCTTTCTCCCTTTCATCATCATCATCGCCGCTTCCCCGCTCCTCTCCACTCATTCTTTCCTCCGATCCACTCTCTCCCCACTCTATAAAGACAGAGGAGAGGAGATCGGGAAAGGGAGGGGGGGATTATTCAGTATTTTTGAGGGATACTCACCATCTTCCGAACTTGATTTTTACTTTTCCGGTGAACTTTAGCTGGGGATTACTCAACGTTTTCAGAGAGATTTTTTTTTATCAGTAGCCTACTCTAAATTTCACACCATTTGATAAATCGCTTTTACCTGTTCTTAAACATTTTCTCACACGAAAAAAAACCTTCGGATCCATTTCGATCTGGGATTTGAATCTGTTTGAGTGTAGCTTTGTGGATCGAGCCTAGTTCACTGCACTAGAAGAAGGTAAATGATCTTTCTTTAAGTAGTTTAATTTCAGTTTAGTAAGTCAAGAAGTAGTTATATGTTCACGCATGCTTGTTTCATTTGGGTTGAATCTTAGTTTATGATTTGTAGTATCGAGCATGTTCAGGATTGGTTAGTTTGATTTTGGTTTTAATGATGTTTGTATGATCGTGTCTTAATTTAGTTCGGGTTTTGCAGTTTAGAAGTTGACATAATCTATTTGTTTAGGTCTTAATTTTAGTTTAGTTTTAATTTCAGTTTTGTTGGCGTTTAGATGTTCGTACGAGTTTACGTGGGGATGATTATGATGATGGTGTTTAATCTCTAATTTGACATAGTCATGTTTGTTCGGACCTGTTTAGATTAGTTTAGTCATTTGCTGGTTTTCGTTTAAGGTGATTTTGGTGTTTAAGGTCAGTGTATTCTTCAATCACACTCATGTTGATTCAATTCATGTAACTTGATATCTATGTACATGTGTGATCATCACTTTATGGTTTACCCAGCACTGTTCACTTCCCTGCCCTTTTGAATTTGTGCGTGTTAGTCTTTCCATGCAAAATTGAATAATATGAGACTATGTTATCATTCCACATGTTTAACTCTTAATCAAAGTCTGAAATGTAAAGAAAAATACTAATCCTACTTACCTAAATGTTTTGTCTAACTGTTGGTATCTCAGTAGCTTTAGATCGAATAGCCTTTCTTAGTCTTCTCATCTGAATTGCCTAGGATTACTTATTTGTGTGTCTATGTTCTAAAAAACTGCTCAACCACTGTTTCGTTGTCACACTTAGATTATACTTAAACCCCTGCATTATAGTAGTTGTCGAATCCATGAAGTCCACAATTCATTTGTCTGATCTCAGAGTCTGTCAGTTTGACCTAGCAGCCTGCACATATTCGAAACAAGTTTGATACCTTGGCTTTTTCCTGGTCAAAACCAGAATGATTCTTATCCTAGTGTGTAAATATGATAGTATATGTCATCTACCATAATTCATGTATAAACTCTATAAGTGCAATTGTGTTCAATTAAGTTAGTACCCCCTTGATACTGTTTCTGTTAGTTGATATACCAGGCATCTCCATTTATGGTTTGTCACTGCCTCATGCTTGCTTTTGCATAACCCCTCCCCTTCAAACATGTTGTAACTTTCCTGTTTTCTTTCATCTTGGCTGCTACATACCCATGCTACTCTGTGCCACTGTTTCCTTCCAACTTTTGCATGACACTCCTGCACCTTTTTGACTTGTTTTCTTGTGTGCTTTCTCCTCTCCTGCTTCTTATCCTAGTTAAAACACCCTGTAGGCTTGTTCTGTGTAATCACATGGCTTCCAAAGCATTTCATCTTGCTTATTATGGTGACCTGCATTTGATCATGCATCCTATGACTAGAACTTAATCTCTGTATTGCCTGCATGAGTGTGCTGAGCTCCTAACCAAGCTGCAGTGCTATTGTTGACATTAAATCCATGATAAGCCTGCTGTTGTGCCTCCTCATACTTGTTCCCATGTCTAAATGTCACCTTAGCCCAAGATGTGCCTAGGAATTATGTCCATTGATGCCTTCATTATAGTTGTGAATGAATGTTTATCATTGAACCAAAATGTTGACCTTGCATTGCTTGCATTACACTATCCTCAGCTCTGAAACCTGATTTCCTTAAATCACATCTCCTCTCTTCTTGCTTTAAGCCACCCCTACATCTTCTTTCTTTTTCCTGGCTGTGCTAATTCAATCCTTATCTGTTTCTGCTTTGTTGCACTTTTGGCAGCTATACTTAGTTATTGGTTGCGGCATTTTAAACTAAAGTTTTGGTTAGTTTTGAGGTCAAATATCGTCACTCTTTAAAAGCATGCTGCTGTTGAGTTGTACCACCTGCTACTGTGTTTGAAACCTGTTTTTTTCCATAATTAGTTGATGGTTCAAAGTGTTATATTCTTGGCTGCCATTTTTGTTATTCGCGGCTGCATTGTTGGTTGTTCACCGCCATGGTTTTGAGCTTAATAATTGTTGTTTTCTAAGGATTGGACCGTATGCCCTCTGAAGCTTCATAATACCCTTTTTCTCCTTTTCCCTTGTTGAACATATGAAGCCAAATACCATGTTTTCGTATGTCTCCTATTCTGAGTCTTGTTTGGTCTTGTCAAAACTGCTTGAAAGTCTATTCTGAATTAGAAAACACTCCATTATATTGACCAAAGTGATTTGAACAATGAAGATGTCCTGTAAAATGAACAACATTGGCACTAAACAGTTGAAATTGGAAGGTCTATTAGGCTGAATACGTGGAACTTTACTCGTTCAATGATTGTATGTGATAAATGTGTTTGGAGCGCAGAAAGTATATGGTTGTTATGCATTGAAGATGTTTGAGCCCTTTTCTAAATCCTATAGTCAAATTAGGCGTGCAAATTGCCTCCCGACATCCGTATTTGTTATTTTGAGTTGGTGTTTCAGCCTGACTGTGTGTGTTAATTACCCGAATGAATATACTTAAATATACACAGTATATATATTTAACTTGCTGATCTGTTTTGAGTCTATATTTTACATGTTTAACCATTGTTTATTGATCATATACTAATCGTTTTCTTTCGTTTTTATGCATGACTATCGCATACGAGTCCAAGCGACTCGTCATCTCCCGCATTTTGGCGTTGGGCTAAAATCCCAACATGACCTCTCTGTCCAGCCCTGTCCGCAGCAAGACAAAAACAAAAGAAAAAGAAGAAAGAAATCTGGGGCCAAAGCCCAACAGCCGCAGATTGCAGCAATCCTAAAATAGGCTGAGCCGACAAAAACAAAAGAAAAAGAAGAAAGAAATCTTGGGCCAAAGCCCAACAGTCGCAGATTGCAGCAATCCTAAAATGGGCTGAGCCCATTTAATATTATTTGCTCCTTCATTTTATTTTATGCATTTGATTTGTATTGTGCAACTAACACGTGACTTTGTTTGCTTTCTTAGCTAGAATGAGCCTTAGTGGGAATTAGCGGGTTAGTTTTAGGATGATGATTAGTCGATTTAAAGGAGAAATTAACAATTCATTTCATAAGTTTCAATCTTATTTTTTTCTATTTATGTTCTAAACTACTTATAGTATCTATAGCATTTATTTGGAGTAATTGATTTTCAAATAGCATGCCTACACATTCTCGGGTTAAAGGAATCATTTTTTATTCTTACCATCTTAGGATTTTCAAAATATCATAAATTATACACTAATGTTAGCTTATTTTGAGAAATAAAAAGGCAAGCTAGTTTTGTGGATAACTTCTTCACTTTAGCTCTTTTTCAACGCTTGAAACATATATTTGTTAAAGCAATCCTTACATAGTCCACATTGAACTAATAGTCTTTTGTAAGTCTTACTCTTAAATAGCATTCAAAATCTTCTTTTATACAAATCATTGTTTTTTTTTACAAGTCCTCTTTTAAATAGCATTCTTACATGTCTATCTATAACTTTAGCCACATTTACAAACCTACGTTCTTTTCTATAATACTATATTTACACTTATCCTAACTAATCATAAGTCCGGTCGGTTAACCATTGTTAATGGGTCTTAAAGGGTGCCTAATACCTTCCCTTTAGACTAATTGAACCCTTACTCAGATCTTTTGGTTTCGTAGACTTTAAAATAAAATCAACTTTAGATAATTACTTTAATTAACTTTAGGTGTCCTAATTCACCGTAAATAATTAGGTGGCGACTCCTTAAAATAAACAAAAAACAGGAATCACCAATATGTTGTACTCTACTTTAACCCGATCAAAATGGGGTATGACAGCTTGGCGACTCTGCTGGGGATAACTTAGGTTCTAACCATAACGGATTTAGTTTAAATAGGCTTTGTGTGCTTGTTTGATTACTTTATTTGTTGTTAACTGTTTGTACATGCTATTAATTGTGACCCCAAGTGACACTAACCATACTCTATGTGCATGTTTTGAAGATAACCGTGCCTAAATATGGACTATTCGAGGGAGAGGACTGACTTCATGGTAAACCACAGATTCTTTTGGTACCTCTTTTCACACCTTAAGTGACACTTCAAAATTCTCTTGCTTGCTTGTAAGACAAGAACAAAACTAACCTCATTGTTTCATGTGCATTGTGTGGTGAGCTTTAGACAGCGTTCAATTGCATTGCATTGTGATCTAGAACTTGGCCTGAATGTCTGTTGAGGCGAAATTATGAGTAACACTTGGTATAGGAAAGGATCGAAGGTCTTCTTTGACCCGTTTGAGCCTTTCTAGCCCACCAAATGACATTATCCCTAGCATTCCCCCTTTGAGCCTAAAGCCTTTTCTTTGACAACCACATCATAAGCTTATACCATTTCTGAGTGCTTACATGCACTATTCCTCTCTTGGCCCAACCTCCCTGAGCTAGCGTCCTAGAAATGTGCAATCGCTGATAAAGATCCAAGCTGAAGATTCCAATGAAAAAAAAATACAAAAGTCCCATAAAAACAATGACGAACAACAACCTCCAAAGTAAGAAGGAGTCCCAAAAAAAAAAAAAAAACAGTCATTCGGGATCTCGGACATACAACCCGTTATTCCTTTTTATTTTCACATTTCGGCATACAACCCGGAATTAGCATCAAGACTTCGGGCATACAACCCAGGTCAATTTTCTTAATCCCCACAGAGTCTCGGGCATACAACCCCGAACTCCAAAAAAAAAAGAAAAAAAAAAGGGTTCCAGCTTGCAAAAGAAGTCGCACAAATACATAAGAAAGGGACAATAAAACGAAGCAGATCAGCGTCAGAGCATATAAATACCAAGCACAGACATAGTGCAACGTTCACGGAAGAATTAGTCACTCCTTACCCAAATAATATCCTACCCTTTTCCCAAGCCTACATTACAACCCCATAACAAGCCCTACGTGATTCTATACTAAGGGTTCTCACATTAGTGGATACTTACATGACGGCCAAGCTTATGGTATCACAATTGCAAGTACTGAACATCTTTCTGAGTTTGAGTGTACTTCTCTAGACGTCCCAAAGTTCAAAAATACTGAATATGTGTGAAAAAGGACTTTCTCTCTGGTGAGGGCACTTGAAAAATGAGGATAGGTATAGTTCAAAATTTGTGAAGCAAAATGAACCAATCTTGTTGATCCTTAGGTATGTCTGAGGTACCATTTGAAGCTGTAGGAATTATCATTAAGTCTCTGAAGACAACCGGGGCATCTTTTGGCTATACAGCCTCATTTTCATAAGCTAGACGGCTACACTCTTACTCTACTCTCTACCTTATCATTTACTTTACCAACTTTACCTACTTTACCCTGCACTTTACAGGGATTTGCATTCATATGAACTTTACAGGGGTTTGCATTCACTTTACAATATTACCCTGAACTTTACCGGGATCTACATTCACCTAAACTTTACAGGAGTTTGCATTCACTTTACAACTTTACCCTGAACTTTACAGGGATCTGCATTCACCTGAACTTTACAGGATTTGCATCAAATCTTCGAAAACAACCGGAGATATCATTGACTGTACGTTGTCCTGAACTTTACAGGATTTACATCAAATCTCTGAAAACAACCGGAGACATCATTTACTTTACTTCATCCTGAACTTTACAAGGTTTGCATCAAGTCTCTGAAAACAACCGGATACATTATCCTGAACTTTACAAGGTTTGCATCATGACTCCGAAAACAACCGGAGACATCATTTACATTTTTATCCTGAACTTTACAGGATCACATCAAGTTTCCGAAAACAACCGGAAACATTAACCTGAACTTTACAGGGATCTGCATCATTTACTTTACATACTTTAACGACTTTACCGTGAACTTTACAGAGACATCATACTTTACTTTACCCCGGACTTTACGGGAATTTACATCAAATCTCTGAATACAACCGGAGACATCACATGGCTACACAGCCTCACCTGCACAAGCCAAACGGCTATACACTTACTTTACTCTTTACTTTATCACTTTACTTCATCATCTGCTTTACCTACTTTAACGACTGTACCTTAAATTCCACAGACATCATTTATCATTCAAGTCCCTGAAGACAACCAGAGACAACATTTGGCCACACTGCCTCATTATAAGCCACACGGCTTCATCCTCACTCTCACACTCATATTTATTATCATTTTTACATTCTTTTGTGCACTTTCAACTTTATACCAAACTGTATTACTGATTTTGACATGAATTTCAGTTTTGACAGAACATACAACCTACAGAGGCACAGCGCAACGTGGAACTTTATCTTATGCAGTGAACTAGGGTAAATTTGCTGAAGACGAATATCAAACTCCTAAGCAAAGGTCACGGATCTACTCTCGAACTCAATTCCGTCTACATCCACAAACATGTGATATGTAGGTTGTCCAAAATTTTCTTTCATATACACTGCTGAGACTCTGCTCAATCAACTCCTCTGACAATCTTGTAAGCCTTTCTATATCCCAGTGTCTCCATGACTCAACACTAGGGCATTTTAGAATCTACATCGTGTCTAGTAGAGTCCTACTTATAGGTGTGTTGCGCCACATTTATAATTAGGAGGCTATAAGCATACGTTCCATTCTTAACATTCTTGTCATCTGTCTACAACCTCCGCAAAGTTATAAATCCATAATTCAACCATAATTCCTTCCGCCCCATAATATTTCCCACCAATTCTCCTAAACCGTATTTTTCTCAAAATTTTCCAAGTCATACTTGTTGGTCGGAACAAAATTGGCTACTACGTCAACTTCTTCGCCCGAAAACTCTTACATTGTCTCCGGTCGAAGAGGGGCATCTGTTGACACCCAATTTTGTCCCTCCTTTATTTCAATTTATTTCTTTGAGCTTCTAAATTTATTGATGAGCTGAACATTTTATTTTCACTATCACTAATTTTCACTACTTTACTATCAACATTACGAGCATTTACTTTATCACAATTTTTAATGGCTCGTCATCATTTTATTTTCAGATTTTTTGTACTCGTTAAATTAATTATACCTTATTAAATCCTTTATTTTTACATGTTATCACTAATTATCATAGTAAATAAGTGTACTAGTTATTAAATTAGAAGTTCAAAAATAATTAAATAAAAGAGAAGGGCCAATATTTTTCAGCCAAATTAATGGCCCAAAACACAAACACAATATTCACCAATTCAGACCAGCCCACATCATTCCCCTACCCAAAATAATTCATCCCACTACCCTTTTACCCGGTCCAGCCCAAAAACATACCATGACCCGACCCGACCCGGTCCAAGCCCATCCCTTTATTTCCTAAACCTAATCCCGTTCTCTTTCTCTTTTTTTCCCCTTTTCTCCGCCTCCCTCACCTCTCTCTCTCTACCCTCTCCTCACCCGCCGCCCCCCGCTCCCTCTCTACCCTACTCTTTCTCCCTTTCATCATCATCATCATCGCAGCTTCCCCGCTCCCTCTCTACCCTACACTTTCTCCCTTTCATCATCATCATCGCTGCTTCCCCGCTCCTCTCCACTCATTCTTTCCTCCGCTCCTCACTCTCCCCACTCTATAAAGACAGAGGAGAGGAGATCGGGAAAGGGGGGATTATTCAGTATTTTTTAGAGGATTCAGTATTTTTGAGGGATACTCACCATCTTCCAAACTTGATTTTTACTTTTCCGGTGAACTTTAGCCGGGGATTACTCAACGTTTTCAGAGAGATTTTTTTTTATCAGTAGCCTACTCTAAATTTCACACCATTTGATAAATCGCTTTTACCTTTTCTTAAACATTTTCTCACACAAAAAAAAACCTTCGGATCCGTTTCGATCTAGGATTTGAATCTGTTTGAGTGTAGCTCTGTGGATCGAGCCTAGTTCACTACACTCGAAGAAGGTAAATGATCTTTCTTTAAGTAGTTTAATTTTAGTTTAGTAAGTTAAGAAGTAGTTATATGTTCACGCATGCTTGTTTCATTTGGGTTGAATCTTAGTTTATGACTTGTAGTATCGAGCATGTTCAGGATTGGTTAGTTTGATTTTGGTTTTAATGATGTTTGTATGATCGTGTCTTAATTTAGTTCGGGTTTTGCAGTTTAGAAGTTGACAGATTCTATTTGTTTAGGTCTTAATTTTAGTTTAGTTTTAATTTCAGTTTTGTTGGCGTTTAGATGTTCGTACGAGTTTACGTGGGGATGATTATGATGATGGTGTTTAATCTCTAATTTGACATAGTCATGTTTGTTCGGACCTGTTTAGATTAGTTTAGTCATTTGCTGGTTTTTGTTTAAGGTGATTTTGGTGTTTAAGGTCAGTGTATTCTTCAATCAAACTCATGTTGATTCAATTCATGTAACTTGATATCTATGTACATGTGTGATCATCACTTTATGGTTTACCCAACACTGTTCACTTCCCTGCCCTTTTGAATCTGTGCGTGTTAGTCTTTCCCTGCAAATTTGAATAATATGAGACTGTGTTATCATTCCACATGTTTAACTCTTAATCAAAGTCTGAAATGTCAAGAAATATACTAATCCTGCTTACCTAAATGTTTTGTCTAACTGTTGGTATCTCAGTAGCTTTAGATCAAATAGCCTTTCTTAGTCTTCTCATCTGAATTGCCTGCGATTACTTATTTGTGTGTCTATGTTCTAAAAAACTGCTCAACCACTGTTTCGTTGTCACACTTAGATTATGCTTAAACCCCTGCATTATAGTAGTTGTCGAATCCATGAAGTCCACAATTCATTTGTCTGATCTCAGAGTCTGTCAGTTTGACCTAGCAGCCTGCACATATTCGAAACAAGTTTGATACCTTGGCTTTTTCCTAGTAAAAACCAGAATGATTCTTATCCTAGTGTGTAAATATGATAGTATATGTCATCTACCATAATTCATGTATAAACTCTATAAGTGCAATTGTGTTCAATTAAGTTAGTACCCCCTTGATACTGTTTCTGTTAGTTGATATACCAGGCATCTCCATTTATGGTTTGTCACTGCCTCATGCTTGCTTTTGCATAACCCCTCCCCTTCAAACATGCTGTAACTTGCCTGTTTTCTTTCATCTTGGCTGCTACATACCCATGCTACTCTGTGCCACTGTTTCCTTCCAACTTTTGCATGACACTCCTGCTCCTTTTTGACTTGTTTTCTTGTGTGCTTTCTCCTCTCCTACTTCTTATCCTAGTTAAAACACTCTGTAGGCTTGTTCTGTGTAATCACATGGCTTCCAAAGCATTTCCTCTTGCTTATTATGGTGACCTGCATTTGATCGTGCATCCTATGACTAGAACTTAATCTCTGTATTGCCTGCATGAGTGTGCTGAGCTCCTAACCAAGCTGCAGTGCTATTGTTGACTTTAAATCCATGATAAGCCTGCTGTTGTGCCTCCTCATACTTGTTCCCATGTCTAAATGTCACCTTAGCCCAAGATGTGCCTAGGAATTATGTCCATTGATGCCTTCATTATAGTTGTGAATGAATGTTTATCATTGAACCAAAATGTTGACCTTGCATTGCTTGCATTACACTATCCTCAGCTCTGAAACCTGATTTCCTTAAATCACATCTCATCTCTTCTTGCTTTAAGCCAACCCTACATCTTCTTTCTTTTTCCTGGCTGTGCTAATTCAATCCTTATCTGTTTCTGCTTTGTTGCACTTATGGCAGCTATACTTAGTTATTGGTTGCGGCATTTTAAACTAAAGTTTTGGTTAGTTTTGAGGTCAAATATCGTCACTCTTTAAAAGCATGCTGCTGTTGAGTTGTACCACCTGCTACTGTGTTTGAAACCTGTTTTCTGCCATAATTAGTTGATGGTTCAAAGTGTTATATTCTTGGCTGCCATTTTTGTTATTCGCGGCTGCATTGTTGGTTGTTCACCGCCATGGTTTTGAGCTTAATAATTGTTGTTTTCTAAGGATTGGACCGTATGCCCTCTGAAGCTTCATAATACCGTTTTTCTCCTTTTCCCTTGTTGAACATATGAAGCCAAATACCATGTTTTCTTATGTCTCCTATTCTGAGTCATGTTTGGTCTTGTCAAAACTGCTTGAAAGTCTATTCTGAATTAGAAAACACTCCATTATATTGACCAAAGTGATTTGAACAATGAAGATGTCATGTAAAATGTACAACATTGGGACTAAACAGTTGAATTGGAAGGTCTATTAGGCTGAATACGTGGAACTTTACTCGTTCAATGATTGTATGTGATAAATGTGTTTGGAGCGCAGAAAGTATATGGTTGTTATGCATTGAAGATGTTTGAGCCCTTTTCTAAATCCTATAGTCAAATTAGGCGTGCAAATTGCCTCCCGACATCCGTATTTGTTATTTTGAGTTGGTGTTTCAGCCTGACTGTGTGTGTTAATTACCCGAATGAATATTCTTAAATATACACAGTATATATATTTAACTTGCTGATCTGTTTTGAGTCTATATGTTACATGTTTAACCATTGTTTATTGATCATATACTAATCGTTTTCTTTCTTTTTATGCATGACTATCGCATACGAGTCCAAGCGACTCGTCATCTCCCGCATTTTGGCGTTGGGCTAAAAGCCCAACATGACCTCTCTGTCCAACCCTGTCCGCAGCAAGACAAAAACAAAAGAAAAAGAAGAAAGAAATCTTGGGCCAAAGCCCAACAGCCGCAGATTGCAGCAATCCTTAAATGGGCTGAGCCCATTTAATATTATTTGCTCCTTCATTTTATTTTATGCATTTGATTTGTATTGTGCAACTAACACGTGACTTTGTTTTCTTTCTTAGCTAGAATGAGCCTTAGTGGGAATTAGCGGGTTAGTTTTAGGATGATGATTAGTCGATTTAAAGGAGAAATTAACAATTCATTTCATAAGTTTCAATCTTATTTTTTTCTATTTATGTTCTAAACTACTTATAGTATCTATAGCTTTTATTTGGAGTAATTGATTTTCAAATAGCATGCCTACACATTCTCGGGTTAAAGGAATCATTTTTCATTCTTACCATCTTAGGATTTTCAAAATATCATAAATTATACACTAATGTTAGCTTATTTTGAGAAATAAAAAGGCAAGCTAGTTCTGTGGATAACTTCTTCACTTTAGCTCTTTTTCAACGCTTGAAACATATATTTGTTAAAGCAATCCTTACATAGTCCATATTGAACTAATAGTCTTTTGTAAGTCTTACTCTTAAATAGCATTCAAAATCTTCTTTTATACAAATCATTGTTTTGTTTTACAAGTCCTCTTTTAAATAGCATTCTTACATGTCTATCTATAACTTTAGCCACATTTACAAAGCTACGTTCTTTTCTATAATGCTATATTTACACTTAGCCTAACTAATCATAAGTCCGGTCGGTTAACCATTGTTAATGGGTCTTAAAGGGTGCCTAATACCTTCCCTTTAGACTAATTGAACCCTTACTCAGATCTTTTGGTTTCGTAGACTTTAAAATAAAATCAACTTTAGATAATTAACTTTAGGTGTCCTAATTCACCGTAAATAATTAGGTGGCGACTCCTTAAAATAAACAAAATACAGGAATCACCAATATGTTGTACTCTACTTTAACCCGATTAAAATGGGGTATGACACTTGGTCAACTGGTTTTAGGATTCATTTGTTTTCTCTCTAGAAGTAAGTTTAAAAAAATAAGATGACTCAATTTTCAAATATGAGACTCACTAAGTATCACCTAGTCAAGATAGAAACTGGTTTGGACATTCTTGACACCTAGATGTCTTCAAAATAAGATGTTTGCTACTTAAAACAGAGGTTAATTCAATTTATTTTGAAATTTTAAAGCGTGTAGTGGTTTTCTCTAAATTTTGCTTTCTTTTTTCGGTCTTGAGTGTGTAATTCTAGTGAATTGACATTGATTAATGGGACAGGATTGAGTTAAATCCATGTTGTAGTTGTAAGAGGATGAAGATCACGTCAGAATGAAGAGAAGGGATAGTTGAGCTTGAGTCTGTTATGCTCCTCTTTTTATGTCTTCTATTTGAAGTGTCATAATTACAGTCTTAGACAAACAAGTGGTCATAAGTAGAAATAGACATAAGAGAAGAGTTGTTTTGACTCTTTGAAGTTTAAGCACATATGTGTTGTTTTTCTATCTTTTTGTTGGGGTGCTGCATAAAACAAAAGGATTAACTACCTAATCTTTAGGGGAGCCTCTGGTGGTATGTCACTTAGTTTAGGATGGGGGTGGAGAACGGGAGTTGTTTCTGGGGAGTAAAGGGTGAGCTTAGGCATGAACTAGAAGTGATGACCAGTGGAGCCTTTGCTCCCCTTTTACTGAAAGGAAAGTCCAGGAAAGGGTGGGGGTAATGGCCTCACCCTGCACTGTCATTTCTTCAGGACCTGAAACCCTTTCTTCTAAATCCTATTTCCTATAACCATAGGATCCATCAAGGTCATCCCCATGATTGTTTAAATGAGATCTAGTGTTAATTCAAAAGTTCTGGTCAAAACTAGTGTCCCTGAGGGTCAATATACTAGAATCATGATGGTTTCAATATGTCTAAATAATCTGGTTAGTAACTTTAGTTTGAAGCTAAAGGATTCTGAGGTTTGAAAAGGTCTTGATTCTGTGAGCAGGGTTTGTTAGCTTGAATGTATGGTCCTGTTTCAAATGATCCTCTTGATCTTTGTGACTCTGTGTACCCTGGACTTTGTTTTGACCTTGGATGACCTTTCCTTGACATTCATTTGGCTATAATGGGAAGGAAGTTAAAGTATGAAACTGAGAATACTCACATAGCCTAAATCAGCTTTAAAACATGGTATGTATGTTTGTCTAGTACTTGTCAAGATTAAAAGAAGTTAAGAGTCGTGCACTAGGAGCAGGAGTCTAGTTTGAAATAATTAATTAACATTGATTAAGTGTTTGGGTTATGGCTGACTTAATGAGGTTATCTGAGGATGTCATAAGTGTTCATAGATAAGGTATGAACCACTTGACATAGAGGGGGTCTTATAAAGACATCTTAAAGAGGGGAGAGGGAAGGACCATGTTTAGCTTGGTCCACAGTACCTCTCCCCCAAATAAAAGGTGTCATGACACACTCTATAAACCCATGGGGGACATATATGCTATATGAATGCATTTGAATCTTTGGACCATCCCATTATGCCAAAGGGTTGAGTTTCCTTGTCAGAATCTGTAAAAGTTGCCAAAATTAAGAGGTAAGTCTGTCTGATGCTATTGATTTTTTTTTTAAAGGGAGAGGAGCTAGTCAGTTGAATTTTGAATGAGTAAGGTTGTTCTTATGCCATTCTGCATTTTTTATACTACATCAGTCCAAAATCATAGTCCCCTCTTCATCATGTATAAGTCCTGGTATAGACCCTGTGTCCTATTCTGAATATTTCTTTATTTTGTTTTAGCTTGAACCCTCTTGATGCTTTGTACATTCTAGTGAATTGGTGACACTCTATATTCATCTGATTGGCCATTTGATTCATTAAGCTTGTACTCTTCTGTTTTTTCCCTGCTCATGTGCTGAGTTCATTAGATAAATATGTGTCCCTCTGATACGCTCAAATTACACCTATTAATGGTATAACGCGGACGTTGTCAAATATAGTAACCCAACAAGGTTGGGGTCGAATCCCACAGAGAACAATATGTAGGCAATTTAAGCTGATTAGGAATTATCACTAACAATAGCTAGACCGAACGCATCAATGGTGGTTTTTGATAAGGTTTTGATAAAATACGAAAATATAAATTCTACTCTAGAAAGAAAGTAAATTGATCAATGGGAACAAGAATGGAATCAAGGAAACTACTTCTCAAGTAACGATCCAATATATTTCATGAATTATAAATAATAGCAAGTTTATGTCATTTAGCCTCGGATAATGACTCTAAATTAACTTCTCCCGAAGATTAACTAGACTACCCAATTGAAGATCCCTCAAGCAATTAGGAGCATTAAGAACACCCGAAGGTGGCTACAAGTGGTATCGCCTATTCCTAGGTCAATTTCCATTAGATGAGGGTTAACACCCCAAATTCATGTTAATTATTCTATCCCAACCCCGTTCTTCCTCTTCCGAGTTTCAAACAAAGTAAATGGGTAAGTCCTAGGGTTAGCTACTCCCTTGAGAAACGTTGAAGAACAAGAATAATTAAAATAACAAGAACTTACTTGAATATAAATAATGTCGATGAATAAATAAGCACAACAAGAGTATCAATCTTAATTGTCACCAAGAAATTCCCGTAAGCAAGGATTAAATAAAAGAAAGAATATTTACGTAGGAACCCTAGCCTCCAAACTTGTGTTTTATGCCAAAGATCTCTAAGAATTGTGGCTTATGAAATATTTATAGGTGTAGGAAAAAACCCAAATAAAATAATATTGTCCAAAACAAAATAGGAAGAGGTAAATTTCCTTGACTGCGTCGTACAGTAGACCGTCTCAAATGCTTTTGTTGTTTTCTTTCTTAAGCTTCCAGGTACGTACTTCTGCTTCTTTTTTTTTTTTCAATTCTTTTCCTTCTTTGCTTTGTATCATTACATGCCTTAAATGTTTTATTAGGAATCTTTTTCCTATTCCACATAGACAATTGTGTAGAAGGAATCCTTTTCCTATTCCACCATCTAAACTTTCCTTGTTTCATGCAGAATGTCACGTGCCATTGCCTTTTTGTTCCCGTTTTATTCAATTTTGTTCTAAATCTCTTCATCTTCACACCGTTTTATTCCTACACAATAAAATTATAATATTAGTACAAATCACAATAATTAATACTCAAAAGACAATTAAAAGTATTAATATGTGAGGCAACAGTGGCTAAATATATGCAATTTTGGCCGAACATCACCCTCCTGGTCAGCACTGCCTAGATTCATGGGTAGTGTAAGTGCTTGCATACTTTTAAATAATTGTTACACTTGCCTTGTCCATTGCAGGATATTAAAATTAGATGCTTGAATTATCTTGCAGTTGTTTAATTTTATCTCTAGTCTAGATTTAGACTTTGTTTTAAAATCCAGAAAGACTAAATAAGTGTTTGGTTAACTATGTATTTAAAGGCTTTTAGCTTAGAAAGGAAGGAATATCTGAGCATAGATAAATAAAGATAAAGAATAAGGGAAAGTATATCTGGGGTATACACCTGATATACATATCACATGTGTATATCAAGGGTATACCAGAGATATATGTGAGTGAGAGTCATGTGCTTTAAATATGAGGAGGATAGAAACTGCTGAAGTTTCCAATTTCAGTCCACATAGACTTAATATGAACTTGGGCCTATCCCATTCTAGGCCAATGTAGAAATGGGCCTCTTAGACTTAGTCTAAGAAGATAGAAAGCAAAAGAGGTCGTTTGGAGCAGACTGTGATAAGTAATTTGCTGCTAGGCCCATTCTCCCCTTAACTGAGTGTATATGAGCAAGCAGGCCAGTCATATATAAGGTAGGTCTTCATTGAATGAACACCAGGGGATAGGAATTCTATTAGGCATTAATCTTTAAATCGGTTTCATTTTAGAAGATAGATGGGCCTAGCCCAGTTCAGATTCAATTAAAGGTGGACCAGATTTCATTAAGTCCCAAAAGTAAGAAAGAAAAAAAAGGGTGACTCTGTTTTCGTTCATCACATGATTAAGTGTTTTGGTGTTGTTTTGTTTACCTTATATTTACATGTTGCAATATATGTTCTGGTTCAATTTCTAAGACCATGAGTTTGGTTTTGGCCATTATTCATCTTATGCCCACATACTGCACCCTGTTTTAATTACTCTATATCATGTGTCTTTGGAATGCTTTTTTGTTCACATCATATCTGCTAGTTCCAGTATTGTTTGTAATTACATTATATCCACACATGTTGATCTATACTATACTCGTGCATGATTATGGGATTCTGATTTATCATATGGCTACACTGGTTTGGGGAGCTGAGGTGATTTGAGGCCTGGTCTTAGCCTTCCCCCGATGTCCTGCCATGCCCGGGGTTCATGAAACCCCTTGGATCTTCTGCGGCGTTGGGAATACGGATGGTGATGACTTTCTCCTTTTGACTGTCTAAATCTCTGCCAGTGAAGTCCAATAGCATATAATCGAATACCTTAATTGTGTAACTTGTAAAATTTGATATATATATACATATATATATATATATATATATATATATATATATGTGTGTGTGTGTGTGTATGTGTGTGTCCGCGCGCGCGCGCATAGTTACACATGTGACAAATTCAATAAATATAAACTAACCGGGTTTCTTTGTTTCTTTTCTCCTCCACCACTGCATGGCCATTTGGGCCGAGTAACACACCAACTTGTTAGGTTAAGGCCTAACAGGAAATTCTTTTGAGTCTTGATCGAGCCCAGTGAAGAAATGGAATCCAATATATATATTAAACGCGTAGAAGGCCCAACCGTGGGTGAAAATGGCCGACTAGGGGCTTGGTATGCCCTTAGCCTACCCTTCACTCTATTTATTTGCTTAAGTTATACTTTTTCTTTTAATTGTAAAGTTGTTGTATTTATACTTGTAAAACTCTATATAAAAAAACTCATATATTATTGGAATATTATGGATTGAACTAGTCGTCTTAGGACAACGGTACTTATGCCGTTTAGTCGACTTTAGGTCTCCAAATATTTTTTTTTTCAAAATCCGTATCAAGTATAACGATCTTCCAAAAAAAATCTAAAAGCAATAGCTAAAAATATTCGGTACAAGTTCGGATAAAAATGGAAAAAAATTTCAAACTATTAAATACCATTTTTTACATGAGATCAATATCAAAACAAAGGCCACATTTTGCAAAAAACTGGACACAAATTACTTTCTGGATAAAAGATTAAGTTTTAAACCCCATGATTTTGGGCGAAGCCCCAACGGCTAAAACAAGGAGATGATTTCAGGCCCAAGGCCAAAACAGAAGAAGAACGAGACTAGGCCTAAGCCCACTTGGGACAGAAAGATTTTGGGCCTAAAGACCCTTTTTTACTTGATTTTCAAAAGAAAAAGTAAAAGCTTTGGGCCAAAACCCGCTTATTTTAAACAAAGATATATAGTTTTGGGTCAAACTGATCAAAAGTATTCCTCTAAACAAACATCTTGGGCCTAAGTCCCAAAAGCAAACCATTGTTTGCATACACATATGATTATAAGTTTACAAGAGCAAAAAATAAAACCATCTTTACAAAGTCGGACTTATTCAAATAAATGATATGCATTTGTAATATGAGGTTTAAGATAAGACGTTCTAAACGGATTGAACCGAGCCACGTATGAGTCAAGCATGAACGAAACATGTTTATATTCCGCACTTAAATATAAACAACTCTTCATATTTTTTACAATCCATACTACCCTTATCTATAAAAGGAAACTATTTATATCCGGATATTATAAGTGCGAATCTAAATACCCTATATATAAAGGGGATATATTCAATTCACTTTCAAAAAAATGGTATGCAAATGACAGAGTTCATAAATGCGGGAATAAACACTAGGGTTCATAGTACGGATCCTTAATACTAGGGTGCCTAACACCTTCCCTAGGGGATCACCAAAACCCTTACCTAGAACTTTAGATTACGAAGAATTTTTCGCGATGTCTGAATAAACCCTTCAAGACTGATTTTCCTAATTTCCTAAAAATTAGATAGTGACTCTTTTAAAACAAAGTCCGAAAGAGCATCAACGAGTTCGAAGTAGCTTCCCGAGCTAACCCCGCGTGCAAAATGCGAACCGTTATAGATGGAGACTCCGCTGGGGACTTAAAGGTTCTAACCAAAAGTATTCCAATATAATATGAGTATATTTGCCTTAACTGTTTATGTGTTTACTTTCTCGCAGTTATTAACTGTCATTGCATGCATATCACAACTTCGCCACTCCTGGTATTTATTTTACACTTTGTTCAAAGGAGACTTCACAAAGCATGCGGTCATTCCTTCAGTATAAAACTAAAATATTTATTTTAAAAACCGTTATGAGGCGGGGTTGGTTCGCGGTCGTCCAACAGCCGTAACGGTTTAGCCTCAGTTGTCCGCTCGGGTTCCCGGTCTTTTGTGAAAATCCCACTCTAGTAAAAACTAGGATAGAGCTAAGCCAAATCCCTACTGAACTAGAGCATTCATACTCTGACGAGCTTTGGATATCTCAGACCTACCTAAAGCTCATTAAGAGAGACTACCTTGTGTTCGGAGGGTCTATGACCCGAAGAACACCACCTTTCATTTATGTGTTATGTGGAAGCATGTTTGTGCCTATGTGATGAACCATTGATCCTATGGGGATGGGAGAATCTTAACCGTGTTTTGTTTTGTAGATGGAATGCAGAATCCATTTTGACATAGTTACCGAGGCTCCAGACTTGTTGAGAGCTTAGTGGGAATGGTTGGGTGATGCTCATCGAAGGATAGTTAGCTGCACTCTAGGTCATCTTCCCTCTATCATGACAATGAAGGGTCGCTCGGAGCTAATAGAGGTATTAGCCGGGCCTTGGGATGACAAGGAAATGTTGTTCTGTTTTGGTGATATCGAGATGACTCCGACCCTAGAGGAACTTAGGGATGCCATAGACAGCAATAGGACCTGTCTAAGGAGGCGATATAAGCCAGATCACAATCTGTTATTCCCACAAAGGCCCACCGTCGGCCAAATCATCAAGTTTCTTGCCTTAACTAAGGCGCCCTGGGCACAAGGACCCACTGTAGCCTTTAGGGATCTATACCAAAGTTCGGGGACGTCACTGGGTATATTTTATATCTGAGGGAATTCAAGAGTAGAGAAGAAGGGAAGTTGTTAGACCTTTGGTATTTGCCATAGCCCTACTAGGCACTATGGTATTCCCGAAGAATGAGTCACTGGCCGTAGACACCCGAGTGATCTACTTGGCCCATGCTATCTCCTATGGTATAACCAAAGATCAGGAAACCAAGTATTTCGACCTAGCACCCATCATCCTGGCGGACATTTTCCGAGCTTTAGACAAATGCCGGAATCATTTTCGATACTTCCAAGGGTGTAACATGTTGCTACAATGGTGGATTATCAAACACATCAACATGGATGAAGGAGTCCAGTATCTGAGCAACAACAATAGGATAGACAGCCTCACAAATTACTGTCCGAACGCTGATAACATGTCCAAAGGGACGCGGGCCCGTTTCTTTGCAGAGTTGACTGAAGATAGGATCCAGTGGATGTTCCTTGACTTCATTTCTGAAAGCATAGTAGTTCGAGGCAAAACATTGCCCATTTGTGCCATTAGTCGGGGTTCGAGGAACCTGTTCTTATTATCCATCTCGAGTTTTAAGGCCACTTGGTAGAAGGCAAGTGATACCCCAGATGTGGAACCCCAAGCATTATCGACCATACCGAGCAGAAAATCAAGAACGCTGGTGTAATCCTCAGGGAGTGGAATGATCGTGTGAGTTGGGGTCCTGATACTTTAGCTCCAGAAAGGTTCGAAGCAGGGTGTGACCCAGGGTATTATGAGTGGCTATAGGGACACTTGGCCCGAGCATCCGCCCCAGGGCTCACTCTTCATCACGATGCTTGAGAAGAGGAGCGTTTGAAAGAGTGTTTGGAAAGCACAGATGAGCACTTGGCCAAGATTTTAGAAGAAACTGACCCGGTGATAGTCCGAATGGAGATGTATCAAGCACGACTTCAGATTCAGATCACCCTTTGGAGTGTCAAGAAGGCCAAGACAAGCTAAACCTCGACATCAGCCGCTGGAGGAGGACCCTGTTGATTATTACTTTATATCAAGCCCCATGTCGGCTTAATCATCTTTTTAATCCCTTCGGGGAAGATATTTTTATTATTTATTAACTAATGATGATTTTTCGGGGCAATGGTTCATCTTCACAAATGGCACTTACATGTTTCAAAAGATTAAGAAAGCCTTAACTCAAAAAGGCCTTAGGAACACGAGTAGTATAAATATATGCAAATTACATGTTTGCTTGCTACGTGCTTCACATGCCTACTTGTTATGTGTGTTATCATATATTAAAGCTTGAGTACAATTGGTCCAATGATCTAAACTACATACCCAAAAAAAACCACGAGGCTTAAAACTTACCCGAATTTATCTCCACTAAAGGTTGACTTACAATGGCGAATCACGGAGAGCAGGAAACGCGGACTTTAAGAGAGACAAATGAGATGTTGCGGGATAAGGTGCTACAAATGGAAAAGAACCTCCAGGAAATAGGAAAGAAAATTGAGGAGGTAGACAAATTACCGGATATGTTTGGCAATCCGCCAGAAGGCATACCCGAAGAGCAATATTATGGGAATGTCCCGGAAGAAGTGAGAGAATTGGTGTTGAATTACATACCCTTAGAGAGAAGGCCTGTGACACCTAGAAAAGGGACTCCAGAAGGATTGAATAAAGACCAAGGAGCTAGGTTAGACCCGTGGGTGATGGAATCAGACGCGCAAGAAGAGTTGGAGCCTCAACAGGAAGCCTCCGAACCTATTGAGGAGAAAGAACCCATAGAGGAAGAAGGGCCAGACGAGGAAGAAGAAGAGCCCCAGGATATGGAGGAAGAAGAATTGGAGCCTATCGACATAGAGGTCGAGGAAGAAGAGGAACCATTTGAGATGTTTCCCGATTTTCAAAAATAAGAGAATGATATGACTGATGATTCTGACTACTATGCCCCAACTAACGAGGGATCTGACTTCTATGCACCCTCACCCATACTAGTACCTACGACCTCTACTATGGATCAGAGAATTTTGGGAGAGCAGGCCTTTCCGAACCTGCTTGGTAGGGCATAGCCTTCAAAGCCTATTCCTCCCCATTCAGAGTGGCCTCATGGCCCGTCACTTGTAAGGAAGTATTCGAAAGGATGATCACCACGGGAGTGTCTTACACTACTAGGGCTAGGTTGCCACCGCCCGAGTTAGTGTATGCCTACAAAAGGGGCCCGTTTCACCTCAACCAAGTGGGTCATACCTTGAATGAGTACCTAGAACTAAGGAAGAGGATTTGTAACTTGATCCATGATAGGATCATTGGGACTTTGTGGGGACCACACACCCTGCTATTCCATGAACCTATTATCCCCGGAGAAGGGGTCACCGCTGGTACTCAGATTTGGCGATATGATTTCACAGTCTTCGAGGAATCATACGCCCTCATCTTCTCAACCCTGGCTACGTTAAGGAAGATCTAACTCGTGGAGCCTGTCCACGAATCCGCGCCATTAGGGTGCAACAGGAACAAATTCTACTTGTACCATACTGGAGCTATAGGATATGACATAAAAGAATGTTACGCGTTCAAGCTTGAGCTCGAGCACAAGATCAGTACGGGAGCGATTTTGGTCATCCTCCCACTACAGAACTAAGAAGAAAGGAAGACAAGAGAGCGAGTTTGTAAGGACAGCAACTCGCAGAGCTATATTTTTGGGTAGATATTAAGTGTCCCCCACTTTCATATAAAAATTTACCCCCTCCCCTATAAATATTGTAAGGAACTACGCCGACTTGACGTCCCTATGGAGGGATACGCGGGTAGCCTTAGTCGGGCCTGGTCTAGGGATGTCTTTAGTTAGGGTTAGCCTAAAGGATATTTAGAGAAAATGTATATCTTTCTTTTGTAAACGAACAACGAGAGGGCCTGATTTCCCCTGGCGAGATACATAGGCAGTCTACGTAAGACTCGGCCCTATATAATATAAATTATAACTTCCCCCTATTTGTTTAATTTTTGCAATAGGAAGGGTTTGCCAAAGTAAGTCAGCCATAAAGCCCATTAACCAAGATCCACCCAATCGTAAAAGGCCCATAACGTCCAAACCTTTAGAACAAAGGATCAAAAAATAGTCAAGCTTTAATATATGACTTTATGTTCTATGTGCACTTTAAATGCCAATATGTGATATCTTGCTTTTACATTTATATCCGAGTAACTAACTTTGTCTACCGTTGAGTTATTTTTATCTTATAGAACGAGGCTGATTAGCGTAGTACCGAAAGCTGGCACACTTCACGAGATCTAAAGCTGCGTTAGCATCCCTCTTTGACAAAGGAAAAGAGAAGATGACTGGTACACCCAATAATGGAAATGAGCTCGTTCTCCACGAGGGAGATACCCAAGACCCACAGGAAGTATCGTCCTAAGAAGATGTGATCGCGACATTACTGACAACCGTCACGACCCTCCAAGAAAAGGTAGCTAGGAATGAGGCAGCCAATGCAAACAAGGACGCCTCGACGGAAGAAAGAAGGCCTCCTCCTCCTCCCTTTCCTTTACTAAGCTCCCTAATGCCCGATCACTACCTTATATGCCCACCAGGAACCATCCCGCCTCCACTAAACTCCACTAACCCAAACCACACTGGTCCTTCTTACCGCACCCCACCACTAATAAAATACACTCAAATCCCAGGAACCTCTCACTCGACCCCTTCTTACTAGGTTCCCCAGCTACTATTCATCAATCCAGCCAACCAAGCACGTGTTCCAGCCCCACCAACTAAGCAGACCATCATTGCCCCGCTCAACCATCCCACCAACCAAGTATCTTTCTTCACTCCCAATATCCCAAGTGAATCCTCCACAGCGCATAAAGAGCTAGACCATTACGAGGAAATGGAGAAGGCCTGGAGGGCCGAATAAGATAAGCGCGAGAGAGATATGGAAAAGAAGATGGAGGAGTTACTAGAAAGATCCAACATGTCAGCAAGGAAGGCTACGGGCCTAAGATATGATGAGTTGTGCATGCATCCGGATATGACCTTACCAAAAGGGTTCAAAATCCCAAAATTCGAAATGTTTAATGGGACAGAAAATCCCAAGGCACACCTCCGGTCCTACTGTGACCAATTGGTCGGGGTTAAGAAAAATGAACCTTTGATTATGCGACTATTCAGTTGTAGCCTGACCGGGGAAGCTGCTAAGTGGTTCGCAACTCAAGACATGTGCCAATGGCTCACTTGGAAGGACATGGCAGAATCTTTCATGGAGACATTTCGCTTTAATGTCGAAACAGTACCTGACCGCTACTACCTCGAAAAGGTCAAACAGAAGTCAACAGAAAACTATAGGGTGTTTGCCAGTAGGTGGAGGGCCGAGGAATCCCGTGTGCAGCCACAGATGTGTAAGGGAGAGCTAGTCTCCGTGTTCATTATGTCCCAGGAGCCGGACTTCTACGACAGAATGTTGTCGATGGCTGGGAGGCCATTTGCTGAGTTGGTCAAAATGGGAGAGGCCATCGAAGATGGTCTTAAATCTGGAAAAATAGTCAACATTTTCAACAAAGAATCCGGACAAACTACTACAGGAATCTTCCGCAAGAAGAAAGAGGCGTGGCAAGCATATCCCACATTCTGAACCCAAGCCCCAAAGAACCACAATTCTCCCACACGACTCCGCCTCTCATAAATGACTCTACACCTGCCTACGATCCAGCACCTGTATATTACGTACAACAAAGCTTCACTACCACTATACCAGCGTACACGGCTCCGCCTAGTGTCCGTGTATCCGCTCCTGCTTACGAAACACCACCATAACAAACATATCAACCACCACCTCAGCAAAACTACCGTCCATCGCAAAATAACCCAACACAAGCTTATCTACCTCCAAATTATCAAAATCAACCACCACCCCAACATATAATGCTCCACGTCCTGCTTTCAAGAGAAAGCAAGCAAGAGAATTCACAACACTTCTCGAACCTAGGGCTTCGCTCTTCGAAAAGCTATTAGCCGCTGGCCTAATCCAAAAGGTCCCTCCAAAACCAGCACAACTGGGGAACAGATTCTACAGGGCTGATCAGACTTGTGCCTACCATTAAGGAGGAAATGGCCACAGCATAGAAGACTATATAAATTTCAAGCACAAAATTCAGGATCTGATCGACAAAAGGGAAATCAATTTTGAAACTGCGGCTCATAATGTGAACACGAACCCATTACCCAACCATGGAAACGACGGGGTCCACATGATTGAGAAGGACGAGGACTGGGAAGCTTACAGAGCGTTGGTCCCTAAAGTGGTTGAATCCCTAGAACAAACAGTAGCTTCCCTCACACTCCAAAAGTGCCTCGATTTCAAAGTTTTTGTCCCAGCGCCGGGAGCTCCAAAAGCCATACCGATGTTTAAGACAGCTCTAAAAGCCATACCGATGTTTAAGACTTTGGTTCCATTGCCCGTGGTAGCCTAGACAGCACAGCAGATTACACCCGCTCCTAAAGAGCCAATCACTGCGCAAGCAGCCATGGCTCAGGGCATGACCCACTCGGAGATGTTACACTCCTGAACAACTGCTCAGAATGCTGCAAGAAAAGAAAACACACAAAAGAGAGCGATAACCAAAGGAGAAGTCGAAGATTTCTGGCGGCATATGCAACCAAAAGACTACTCCATCATTGAGCATTTGAAGAAGACACCAGTATAAATATCGGTGTTATCATTACTGGCCAGCTCCCCTTCACACAGGTACGTCCTCATAAGGGTGTTAGATGATGCACACGTACCAGCTGGTACGAGCAGCAAACACTTGGCTGGGTTGGTAGCCCATATCATCGGAGAACATAAATCTGCTTCTCCAAAGAAGAATTGCCAACAGAAGGAACCTCCCACAACAAAGTTCTTAACATCACTATAGAATTCTGTGGCAAGGCAATAGGAAGAGTGCTTGTGGATAATGGATCGAGCCTCAACATCTGCCCCATTACTACATTAACACGGCTCAGCTATGATATGAGCAAAATCCATCAGAGCAGGACAAACGTCAGAGGATTTGATGGATCCCAAAGTGATTCCCTAGGAGAAGTAGACCTCCAGTTCTAGGTTGGGCCTATCTCTTTCACAGCGGAATTTCAAGTCATGGCGATCACAGCCAACTACAACATGCTCTTGGAAAGACCCTAGATACATTCTGCAGGCGCAGTACCATCAACTCTGCACCAAGCCATAAAATTTGAATGGCAGGGATAGGAAATTGTGGTCGCAACTGAGAAGGATACCCAGAAGTATCCTTACAACATCATACCTGTGATCGAGGGGAGTCCCCACAGATCAAACTTCCATATGGTGGAATACATTGGGGCCACCAATGCAGAAGGGGAGGTCAATAAACCAATGCCAGCAGTTTACAGAATTATTGCCTCCACCATGCTGAGAAATTGTTTTGAAACAGGAAAAGGCCTGGGAAGGGACCTTGAAGGGATAACAGAGCCAGTACCAACCCCAAAAGAAAATTACCACTTCTGTCTAGGGTATACTCCTAGCGAGGATAAGCTCACAAAGGCTATCAAGAGAGAACCTAGAATGGGGAATCTATCTCGTCCAATTCTGAGTTTGTACCAGACATTTCCCAGAAAGATGTCGGTGCTGAATAAAGAAGAAACTGATGGGATTCTCAAGTCGCTGTTTCAAGAAGAGTGATGCTATGTGATCATTAAGGAAAGCCAAGAGATGCTCACTATACACAGTCTGAGGCCGGGAGAGCGCTTGAACAATTGGACATCTACGCCCCTCTTAGCTCCTCGTAGTAGCCATAACAAAACAACTGAAAATGTCATGACATGTCGTGAAAACAATGAGGAAAATAGTCAGCAGGAATACGAGGAGTACGACGAAGCAGCAATGATGCCAGAGGGACTGGTAGAAGAGTTGGAAGAATTAGAAGATAAGAAGAAACTGAATATGGACGAAACTGAGGTGATCAACCTCGGTGACGAAGGGGATGTCAAAGAAACACGAATCAGTGCTCACTTGGGAGCTCCACAGAAAAAAGACCTCATAGCTCTGTTGAAGGAATATGTAGACGTCTTCGCCTGGTCATACGCAGATATGCAGAGATTGAGCACTGAAATAGTGGCCCAAATATTACCCATTAAGAAGGGTTTTATCCCGGTCAAACAAAAGACGTGAACATTTAAGCCAGATATGAGTATCCGGATAAAGGATGAAGTAGAGAAACAGATCAAGTCTAGAATAGTGGAGGTGACATCCTACCCCACCTGGGTGGCCAACATAGTGCCAGTACCCAAGAAGGATGGATAGATTCGAATCTGTATAGACTACCGAGGTCTCAACCGGGCCAGTCCGAAAGATAACTTTCTTCTCCCAAACATCCACACTCTAATAGACAACTGCGCCAAACATGAGCTACAGTCATTCGTGGATTGTTTCGCCGGGTACCATCAGATACACATGAGCGAAGAAGATGCAGAAAAAACATCCTTCATCACCCCTTAGGGAGTCTACCATTATAGGGTAATGCCGTTCGGCCTAAAAAACGTCGGTGCTACATACATGAGAGCTATGACTACCCCATGATATGATGCATCGAGAGATTGAAGTCTATTTGGACGATGTCATTATAAAATCAAGGGAAAGCTCAGAACATACCACACACTTGCACAAGTTCTTTGACAGACTTTGCAAGTTCAATCTAACGCTGAATCCTGCAAAGTACGCCTTTGGAGTGCCTGCAGGTAAGTTGCTAGGATTCATAGTCAGCCGCAGGGGTAGTGAATTGGATCCTACCAAAATCAAAGCAACTCGAGAGTTGCCGCCTCCCAAGACTAAGAAAGAAGTCATGAGCTTCTTGGGAAGGTTAAACTACATTGGGCGGTTCATAGCCCAGTCAACTGTGATTGTGGAGCCAATCCTTAAATTGCTCAAGAAAGACGCTCCTACAAATTGGACAGAAGAATGCCAAGAGGCATTTGACAATATCAAGAGATATCTTTCCAATCCTCCCGCCTTAGTGCCACCCAGGCAAGGGAGTCCTCCGTTACTGTACCTATCAGTATCAAAAAATAATTTAAGGTGCATGCTCACCCAGCATGATGAAGAGGGCAAAAAGAAACATGCCATCTACTATCTAAGTAAGAAGTTCACATCCTGCGAGTCACGGTATACAGTCGTAGAAAAAACCTGTTGTGCGCTGACCTGGATTGCTCAAAAGCCGAGGCACTACCTGTCGGTGTTCACTACCCACCTCATATCCAGAATGGATCTATTGAGATCTATTTTCCGAAAATAGATGCTCGTAGGAAAATTGGCTATATGGCAGATGCTACTAAGCGAATTCGACATTGTATACGTAGCACAAAAGGAAATCAAAGGACAAGCCCTAGCTGACTTGTTGGCAGAAAGTCCCGTCGATGACAAACTTGAACCATTACAGACTTTCTTCCTAGATGAGGAAGTGATGGTTATGGAAGAAGAGATGGCAGAACCATACTCAATTTGCAGACTGTGCTTCGATGGAGTAGTCAATTTCAGAGGATCATGCATCGGGGCAGTATTAATATCAGAAACAGGAGAACACTACCCGATGGTCGCAAAGCTCAACTTCAGATGTACCAACAACAAGGCAGAATATGAAGCGTGTATCCTCGGCCTCAGGATGGCATTGGATATGAACATACAAGAGATGTTAGTAATCGGGGACTCCGATTTGCTCGTAAATCAAGTGCAAGGAAATTGGGCACCCAAAAATGATAAGATACTCCCATATGTGAATTTGATACAGAGGTTGTGCGGGAGATTCAAGAGTATCGACTTCAGGCATACTCCGAGGGCTAGAAATGAGTTTGTAGACGAATTGGCTACGATAGCCTCCATGATCTAGCACCCCGAGAGTACTCACATTGATCCACTAGAGATCACACTGAGAGAAGAACAGGCTCACTGCGCCCATGTCGAGGTCGAACCGGATGGCCAACCATGGTATGCCGACATCAAGGCCTACCTAGAGAAAGGAGAGTGCCCCCCATAGTGTTCAGCAAATTAGAATAAGACCATCAGGAGGTTGGCTAGTGGGTTCTTCTTTAACAAAGAAGTGTTGTACAAAAGGACCCCTGACCTTGGGTTACTCAGGTGCATGGATGCCGAAGAGGCTATGAAACTTTTGAAAGAGGAGCATGTTGGGGAATACGGACCACACATGAATGGATTCATCCTCGCCAAGAAAATCTTGAGGACGGGATACCATTGGATTACCATGGAGAATGACTCCTGTAAATTCGTGCAGAAGTGCCATCAGTGTCAGATACACAGAAATCTGATCAAGGTTCCCTCCACAGATTTACATGCGATGAGCTCGCCTTGGCCATTCGTGGCATGGGGAATGGACGTCATAGGACCCATCGAGCCTCCAACCTCCAATGGACATTGTTTCATTTTAGTAGCCATCGATTACTTAACTAAATGGGTGGAGGGGACTTCCCACAAATCAGTGACCAAGAAAGTCATGGCTGACTTCATCAAAAACAATCTGATATGTCGTTTCGGTGTATCGGAATCCGTCATCACAGACAATGGTGCCAATCTGAATAGCAATTTGATGAAGGACATTTGCGAACCATTCAAGATCACCCACAGGAACTCTACCGCTTACCGGCCACAGATGAATGGAGCCGTAGAGGCTGCCAACAAGAACATTAAAAGAATCTTGAGAAAAATGATCGATAACTACAAGAATTGGCACGAGCAGTTGCCTTATGCTTTGTTGGGGTACAGAACGACAACCCGAACTTCTACCGGGGCAACCCCATACCTCTTTGTCTACGGTACATAAGCAGTCATACCCTCAAAAGTGGAGATCCCTTCACTCAGGATCATCCAAGAGGCAGAGCTAAATGATGCAGAATGGGTCAGAAACCGCTACGAGCAACTGGCCATGATACATGAAAAGAGAATGGTAGCGGTATGCCACGGATAGCTGTACAGACAAAGAATGTCTCGAACCTTCCACAAGCGGGTCAGAGCCCGACTTTTCCAAATTGGACAACTCGTACTCAAGCGAGTCTTTCCCCACTAAGAAGAATACAAAGGAAAATTTGCGCCAAACTGGCAAGGGCCATACATGGTCAGGAAAGTACTCTCTGGAAGAGCCGTAGTACTAGCCGAGATGGACGGACAAGAGTGGCCCAAAGCTATCAATGTAGACGCACTTAAGAGATAATATGTTTAGGATCCTATTTTCTTGTAATTGCATTATTGTTTCCTTGTAATCGTACTTTTGTAATAGACTATGAAGAAGAAAATCCTTTATGTAATGAACTGCGCAATGACCTGAATTCCCCACAGTGGGATACATAGGTAGTCCATATCGGACCCGTTCATATTATTAGTAAAAACCAAAACTCATTTACTTTATTCCGAACTACGTTCGACCTGAATTCCTGCTGTGACAGGATACATAGGCGCTTCCGAAATCGGTAGTCATAAAAGAAAAACCCAAGAAACCTTTAGAAAACCTCAGAGACAATAAAGCAGGAGAAAACAACAAGGTCAAGCTATAAAGGCCGGCACAAGAATACGCCAGAATCGGCCCTACACTGGGGCAGAATTTTTTAGGAAACTTCAAAAATTCCTATCAGAAATCAACAAAGAAGAGGGTAGGGCAAAGCCATACACTGGGGCAGAATTTTTGAGGGAACCTAAAAAATTCTTGCATGACAAGACGATGCAAAAGCCGATCAGAGCAAAAACCGAAACTGGGGCAGAATGTTTAAGAAAGATCTCAAAAATTCTACCAGTTCAGAACCCAACAATTATATCTCCGGGAAGAATCGGAAGACCTCGTTTGAAGAAGACACGCGTCATAACACAAAACGAAATAAAACATTTCTAATAAACCAAAAAAAAGGAAAACAGTGCGTATTTAACAAAACTTTAGTTTAAATTTTGAAATTAGTATAAGTACATCCCAAAACATCTCTCGAAATACCGAGCCCAAGAGGGTTCAAAGGAGCATCAAGAGGAGACACCGAACGGGAGGACAACAACGCTAATTGACCTCTTAGGAAACTCACAATTTTTTTGTGGATGCAGATTTTTAACAGGATACAAGTACATCATCAACCGGCTTATTCACAGTAAGGACGAAGGGCAACTCAGTCGAGAGGCGAAGTCCCAGGAGGTCACAGTAGAGAATAAGTGACCAAGACACACTCAACAACGAGAGTCACAAAAATAAAAGGATAAAGACAAATCCAGCCAAAAGGACCATGATAAGGACAAAAAGATATATTTGACCAAAAAGGTCACACAAAGAGTGAATGACAAGGACATATCAAGCCAAAAGGGATCACAATGAATGAGCATAAAGGTACATGTGACCAAAAGGGTCATGACAGAAGCAAAGGGCATATCTGACCATAAGGGTCAACAACCAATATAACAGACCAAAGAAAGATTATCCAGCCACAAGGGCCATATCTGTCATCTGCATGCCAAAAGGGCTATTCATTTATTTAATTCGCCGAGAGGGCCATTCATATCAAGCTGCTGAGAGGGCCATTCATACAAATAGCTGAGAGGGCCATTCATTCAGACAGCCGAGAGGGTTATTCATACAATTGCCGAGGAGGCCATTCATTCAAACAGCCAAAAGGGTCATTCATTCAAATTGCTGAGAGGGCCATTCATTTAAATAGCCAAAAGGGTCATTCATTCAAACTGCCAAGAGGGTCATTCATGCAAACTGTCGGGGGGGGGGGGGGGGGGCAATTCATATAATTGCCGAGAGGGTCGTTCATTCAAACAGCCAAAAGAGTCATTCATTCAAACTGCCGAGGGGGCCATTCATACAAACTGTCGAGAGGGCCATTCATACAAATAGCCAAAAGGGTCGTTTATTCAAACTGCCGAGAGGGCCATTCATACAAATAGCCAAGAGGGCCATGCATACAAACTGCCGAAAGGGCTATTCATACAAACTGCCGAAAAGGCCATTCATACAAACTGTCGAGAGGGCCATTCATGCAAACAGCCGAGAGGGCCATTCACCTAAAATTCCATGAAGAATATCTGCAATATTGTCAATTCCCGAAAACAGGCACACAGCCGCCAGAAAAGAGCCGGCTTGCTGAATCAGATCCAGACAAATTGTGGAGCGAACATGGAACTTTTTCTTACACAGTCGGTAAAGGAAAGGTGCCAATGAGAGTCAAGCTCTCCGACCAGGATTTGGAAGCCGTCCGATCTCAGACTCAGCCGCAATTTTGTCTATTTTTATTTTCTTTACTAAAAAAAAAAGGCGACTGGTCGGATACACACTGGGAAGTCTAAAGGTATTCCCGCATAAAGGATGTACTCTTCTCCAGCGAGTCGAACTACATGTGACCTGATTCCCAGAGACCAGGGATATGTAGGCGTAGTCAAGACCAGAGAGTCGATCACATTCTAACAGCCGTCTGAAGAAACCCCAGTCACAATACTGGGGATCTCAGGACTTTCCTTCCAAATAACTTAAAAGTCCTTAGTTGAGTCGAACTACAGGTGGCCTAAATTCTCATATAACCCGAGATATGTAGGAAACCCAGAAACTAGGGTCCGGCCACATATATGAAAATTGCATAATAATGAGAGGTAGAATGTGTCGGGTCAGTCAAAAATTAGGGTTAGCCAAATTTCGTTGCTCAGGAATGGTCTTGCTATCCCCGAACACTGAAGAGGCAGTTGTTGACATCTAATATTTGACCCCCCATAATTAATTTTAATTACTCAAGGTCCTTGGATGGCAAACAAGCTGAATCATGCATCTTAGAGATCAAAATAATTTTATAAAATTGCTTATGTCAATATTTTTACTCCTTTAAATTGATAGAATAATTTCTATGATATTACAAGTCATTTAGGAATTAATTGGTACATTTTGTGACATTTATGCTGTATTGGTTAAATTTAACCAAAGAAAACAATTTTAAAATAATCATTTATTCAAAATTTTAAATAGTCAAAATCAAAATTAGCAAATACATTATTCCCTTTAAGACAAGGAGTTCGAGTAATCAAAATAATTGACCATTTTACCCCTTAATCTTAATTTTGTGTAATTGTATAATTTGTTAAAATTATTCATAATTGTCTATAAATGTTTTAATTAGGCTAATTAATCAATTAGAGGGTCGTTATTGCAAATTGGTTTTAATTATTTAATTATTTACATTATGGCCACAATTGAACCAATCAATTCATGATTGAGGTAATTGGGGTCATTTTTGCAAATTTGGCCTCCTAGTGACTTTTATTGTAATGGCCAAATTCATTTGGCTCAAATTAATTAAGGTCGTTAATGTGATTGAACTTTAATCGACTAATGAAGCTAAAAATGGTCGTAATTGAAATAATCAATTGAGGCTATATTTGCGAAATTGAGCTTGTTTACACAATTAGACATATTTTAAATTAATTAATAAGTTAATTACGACCTAATTTGTTTATAATTAAAATACTATGGTTGATAATCGATATTCTTGTTATTTGTCCACTTGTTAAATTACCCGTGCTACCCCCATGCACGTATAAATATATATATATCGGTGTGTGTGTGTGTGAAAAGAGGGGGGGGGGGGGGGGGGCGGAACATGTCTAATTTTTTCTGATAAGGGGGGTAATACCCCTTTAAACATTCTATTTCATACCAAACGACCCCTAACCCCCTACCCCCTCTCTCTTTCCTCTTCCATCCTAAACCCGAACGCCGCCTCACCTTTTTCTTTCTCTCTCTCAGCCAAAAATGGCAAAAACGCAGAGGGTACAGAGAGACTACAGGTTTTGCATGTCTATTATGGTGAAACAATTAATGTTTCCACCTGATTTTGCGAAAATAACCCCAAACGCGGTATTAATCCTTTCTTTTTTACTTTTCTTCAATTTTCAAGTCAAACAATATGATTTTCTGTGTCTTTGTTATTGTATTGTGAATTGTCACGACCCAATTTGGCTATGTCGTTCGGGCACTTACCTTTCCAAAATCGGTAAGCGAACCCTCAACCCTATGATAATAAGGCATAAATAATAAAATCAATTCAGCGGAAGAGAATAATTCACGTAAGTCTTACGATAATAATATAGAAGAAAGTGCGGAAATAAGAAATACACCCAGGGTCTGAACTAATCCATACATGAGCATCTAAATGAAAATATACAAGTCTGGAATATAATAATACATCAATCTGTGTATGTCTCAGAATGAAAAAGTAAGACATAAATAAGAGGAGTCTTCAAGGCAGCAAACGTCTCATGCTCACCCTGGAAACTCAAAGTTGTACTGATAGCGACTATCAGCTATGAGAGACTGAAGCATATCCAACCTAGAACTCTGCATTCATAAAAGAATGCAGCAAGTGCAGGCCAGTACAAAACACAGTACTGGTAGGTATCATCGGCCGACTAAGTATAACTAACATAATTAAGAAAATAAAGCAGGATAGGCAGATAAATCAACAAGTATAAGTCAGACACAAATCAGAACTAAGTATCCGTCATCACCTAGGTTGAAGCATTTAAACTCAAGTGTGTCAAGTCTCAATATATCCAATCCGAATCCAAATATAACAGTAAATCATCATATCATCACAATATAGGCTATAATGCAATGCACTATAATAATGTATGTATGCAATGTAATGCAATGTTGTGTACACATGTACTCCGGACGAAAGTATCGACTTCTCAATAGCACAACCCAAGATGACTCGCGAAGTCTAAGTGCTACTCGTCTCGGATCTTTGCCCAATAGACAGACGAGACTCCGGATCTTTGCCCACGGAGGATATTCATCAGCACCACCCTGGGGGACCCACGGAGTCTATGCACTCACTCAATCCACGATTTCGGGCCAAACATCGGATATCGGACTCGTACGTCACTCTCATCAAAAATTGAGCCCAGCTCATCACAGTATTTCATCAAGTACCAACAATGTTTCAATAGTATACCATGAAGGATGAGAATGCATGCAATGTATGTGTCAACATCAATAATCAGATCAATATCACAAGTACCAACATGGGTACGTCAACAATATCATGAAAGACAACACAAGTCATATGGAACTCTATCCTCGTATCAACATCAACAAGTGAGGTACTACAATATCATAATCAAGATGGAACAACAGTTCCCAATATCAACTATCAATCACATGGCATCAAGCCAATCACAATAGAACAATCAAGTCACAACACAACGGGGTGGCAAGCCCCAATCACACAACAGGGCCCAACCTAAGGCAATATCCAACCCAACTTCATACTCGAAGGTTTACATGTTGTCTCTGATAATATCATCTAAATATATGCTTCGATACACGAAGTCTCACCAAGAGTAAGCCATAACCTACCTGGATGGCCCAACCGCAAAACACCAACAATCACTCCTTAGCTTTCCCCTTCTGCTGAGCCTTAGGATCAAGAAAGTCTAGGAATATTCAAAATCTAGATTAGAAAGCATGAAGATCGATACCTATGATGTTGTCATTCAAATTAGGTCAAAACCAACCCTAGGATCTGGGGAAACAGGGCCCACAAGGTCAAAATGGGAAATTCGGGAGTAAAATATCAAATTATGCACTCGGTGATCAAAACCCAACAACTAATTGCTAAATTAACTCAAGGATCCACTCAATTTCGAATTTCAAGTAAAACTCCTAATTTTAGGTATAAACCCTAACTCTTAGATTCAAGAATCCAACACTAATAATCAAAGATATATGATTAACAACCTTAGATATATCATAATCTAGCATAAATCCAATCAATTTCATCATTAATAAGCCTAGATAGAAAATCCATCAAAACTCACTTTTAATCTTCCATTACTAAGGGACTAACAAGGAAAGAGGAATTCTAAGATGATTAGGAACAATAAAATAAAAAGAAGGTTAGGAGAACTTACCACCAAGAATCTTCACCAATAATCCCCAAGAATAGTTTCCAAGAGCTCAAATTTCGGAATGGTATTAAATGATAGACTAAGGGCTTTTAACACTTCATTTAATAAACTAACTGCCCGTAACCCGCTTCCGCGACACTAATGCCGCTCCAGCGGTGCCATGACTGCTACAACGGTCATGCCCAAATGGCAAGGACCGCTCTAGCGGCGGGGTGACTGCTTCCGTGGTACCGCTGTCGCGGTGCTGGTGCCGCCAAAGCGGGCACCAGACACCAGAAACATCCAAAGTTTTTACACTTTAACTCGAATTTCCGACTCATTCCTGAGGCCATCTGCTCACAAACCACATACACAGACACATATAAAAATACGCTACGAGTGCACTCGTGGCCTCGAAATTCCCAACTGATGTCTTGTTGACCGAGTCTACCCTCGATAGCTCAAGTCCAACTTCCCAATCCAAGTCCCAAAATGCATCCGAAAGCATTGGGAACCGAACCAAAAAATACACACAAGTTCTAAACGACCATCCAGACCTCTTGGAATCGACGGATTTTCGAAAAAGGTTTGTTTACCCAAAAGTCAACTTTGAGTCGACTCTTTTTCGCTTAAAGCTCAAATTTCACAAAAAGTCACCGAATCAAATCTGGACACATCGAGAAGCGTGTCGACGGTGAAAGTGCCAGAAAGACTATAATGACCAAACGGATCATTATATTAGATACCAATTAAACCATCGCTCGTCCTCGAGCGAAGAAGGGAAATGAGCAAGGAAATACCTGAATCAGCAAACAACTGGGATATCGGCTACACATGTCGGACTCAGTCTCCTAAGTAGCCTTCTCAATAGGATGATGCTTCCATTGCACCTTCACAGAAGCAATCTCCTTCGACCTCAACTTCCAAACCTGCCTGTCCAAAATCGCAATAGGCTCCTCCTCATAGGTAAAATTCTCATCAAGTAATATCGAATCCCAACGAACAATGTAGGTACCCTCGGCATGGTACTTCTTCAGCATCGAAACATGAAAAATCGGATGAACTCCCGCCAAGCCTGGCGGCAATACCAACTTATAAGTTACATCGCCTACACGGTCCACAATCTCAAATGGGCCAATATATCTGGGGCTCAACTTGCCCCTCTTCCCGAACCTCATAACACCCTTCATGGGTGAAACATTCAATAGAACTTGGTCACCAATAGAAAACTCTAAATCTCGGACCTTCTGGTCCGCATATATCTTCTACCAACCGATCAACTATCACCCAAATAGAATCAAACTTGCCCAGGGTCTTCGGAAGACCAACAACAAAATCCATGGCAATCCTCTCCTACTTTCACTCGGAAATGGGCATCCTCTGAAGCACACTGCCAGGTCGCTGGTGCTCATACTTTACCTGCTGACACTTTCCATATTTAGCCACGAAATCAACTATATCTTTCTTCATCCGACGCCATCAATAGTGCTGTCTCAAATCACGGTACATCTTAGTCGCCCTCGGAGGAATGGAATAGCGAGCACTATGAGCCACGAACAGAATCAACTGAATCAAATCACTAACACGAGGAACGTACACGGGTCCTTAATCCTCAAAATGCCCTCATAATCAATCACTGCCTCTTTGGCCTCATCCTTCAAAACTCTATCACGAATCTTGCTCAACTGAGCATCCTCAAACTGATGAGTCCGGATCTGGTCCAATAAAGATGACTTCGCCTCTACACAAGCCAAAACCCTGCCTGGGGCTGAAATATCAAGGCGAACGAAACTATTGGCTAGAGTCTGAACCTCTATGGCCATGCTCGGCAACAATCAAATGAGCCAAACTCCCCATACTCACTGCCTTGCGACTCAAGGCATCAGCTACCACATTGGCTTTTCCGGGATGATAAAAGATAGAGATGGCATAGTCCTTCGGAAGCTGTATCCATCGGTGCTGTCGAGAATTAAGATCTCTCTACGTAAACACATGCTGAAGGCTACGGTGATGGGTGAAAACCTCACATTGGACACCGTACAAATAATGCCTCCAAATCTTCAAAGCGAAGACCACAGCCAACAAATCCAAATCACGGGTAAGGTAATTCTCCTCATGAATCTTCAACTGAAGGGAAGCATAATCTATCACTCTAGCCTCCTACATCAACACAGCACCCAAACCCACACGAGAGGCATCACAATGGATCATGAAATCCTTACCCTCTACGGGTAATGCTAAGATCAGGGCTAAAGTCAAAAGAAGCTTGAGCATTTAAAAGCTCTCCTCACAATCATCTGACCACTGGAAAGGAACATTCTTCTCAGTTAATCTGGTCAAAGATGAAGCGATAGCAGAAAAAACCCTTCACAAAGCGATGGTAATAGCTGGCTAAACCCACAAAACTATGAACCTCAGTGATAGTAGTAGGCCTCGCCCAACCCGTCACAGCCTCAATCTTCGATAGGTCAACCATAATCCCATCCTTGGACACAACGTGACCCAAGAATGCCACTGACTCCAACCAAAACTCACACTTAGAAAACATAGCAAACAAACTATGCTTCTTCAACAGCCCAAGAACAGTACGAAGATGGCTCTCATTCTCCTCTCTACTATTGAAATACACTAAGATATCATCAATAAACACAATCACGAAGGAGTCAAGGAATGGCCTAAAGATGTCATTCATCAAAGTCATAAATGCAGTCGGGGCATTAGTAAGCCCAAAAGACATCAACAGAAACTCATAGTGTCCATATCTCATCTGAAAGGCTGTCTTCGGAATATCCTCCGCCCTGATCTTCAACTGGTGGTAGCCTGAAGGCAAATCAATATTCAAAACACTGAAGCACCCTGAAGCTGGTCAAACAGATCATTAATTCGAGGCATAGGGCACTAGTTTCGAATAGTAACCTTGTTCAGCTGGCGATAATCAATGTACATCTTCATGGTCCCATCTTTCTTCTTCGCAAATAACACAGGAGCACCCCAAGGGGAGACACTTGGTCTAAGGAACCCCTTGCTCAACAAATCCTGTAATTGCTCCTTAAGCTCTCTCAACTTCGCAGATGCCATCCGATATGGCGAAATAAAAATAGGGCGAGTGCCCGAATCCAAATCAATACAGAAGTCAATGTCCCGATCAGGTGGCATACCCGGCAGATCAGACGGGAATACCTCTGCAAACTCGCTCTCAATAGGAATGGACTCAAGGGGTGGAGGTGCAACAGTCATGTCACGTACATGCGCGAGATAAGCTAAACACCCCTTGTTGACCAACTTCTTTGCCTGAAGGAAGGAAATGATTTTCTTCGGAGCAGGACCAGGAGTACCCCTCTACTCAAGTCTAGGAATGCCCGGCATAGCTAAAGTAACTATCTTGGCGTGACAGTCCAAAATCGTGTGATACGAAGAAAGCCAGGACATACCCAAGATAATATCAAAGTCCACCATATCAAGAATCATCAAATCTACCCAAGTATCATACCCCATAAACGTAACCAAACAGGACCGGTAAACTCAATCAACAACCACAGAATCTCCAATTGGAGTAGACACAAGAACAGGTATATCTATGCTATCACAAGGTAAATCCCAACCAACGGCATGATATGCAGACACATACAAATAAGTGGATCCAGGATCAAACAACACAGATGCTGCTCTATGAGTAATAATGGGCCCTACTACGTCCAGCCTAAGACCCCCCTCTTGCACTCTGGGACCTACCTCTAACTTCCTGGGATCCACCTCTAGAACTTTGAGAACCACCGTAGCCTGACTGAGCGCCGCCTCTCTGGAAAGCACCACCTCGACCGCCTGACGATGTCGGAGTCCTCTGTGGCTGGTAATCCCGTCTGGGCCGGGAACATCTCCTAGCAATATGCCCAACCTCTCCACACGAAAAATAGATCAGATGGGACGAAGGCTGATAAACTGAAGCTGAGGACCCGGATGAAACAACCCTGTCTACCTGTCAAGAAAATGAACTCTCAGGAGCTCTCTGTCTAGATGGCTCACTGGGGGAAGCCTGCAAAGCTGCATGCACAGGGCAGCCGGAATATGGCTAATACGGCCTAGAAGAATGACCGGTGCCCCTTGAACTAGAACCACTATAAATCCTAGTCTGACACGGTCTCTTGTCACCACCACCTCCAAATGCACGGGCCTTAGTGCCCTCAACCATAGAAGCATGCTCGACGATAGACTTGAAGGAAGCCCTCATACCCTTCATCTAAAGAGAATAATTCACGTAAGGCTTATGATAATAATATAGAAGAAAGTACGAAAAGAAAAAATACAAAGTGCGAAAATAAAAAATACACCCAGGGTCTGATCTAATGAATACAAGAACATCTAAACGAAAATATACAAGTCTGGAATATAATAATACATCAATCTATAAATGTCTCAGAATGGAAAAGAAAGACATAAATAAGAGGAGTCTTTAAGGCAACGAACGTCTCGTGCTCACCTTGGAAACTCGAAGCCATACTGATAGCAACTATCAGCCACGAGAGACGGAAGCAAATCCAACCTGGAACTCTACATTCACAAAAGAATGCAGCAAGTGCAGGTCTGTACAAAACACAGTACTGGTAGGTATCATCGGCCGACTAAGTATAGCTAACATAATTCAGACAATAAAGCAGGATAGGCAGATAAATCAACAAGTATAAGTCAGACACAAATCAGAACCAAGTATCCGTCATCACCTAGGTTGAAGCATCTAAACCCAAGTGTGTCAAGTCTCAATATATCCAATCTGAATCCAAATATCACAGTAAATCATCAGATCATCACAATATAGGCCATAATGCAATACAATGCAATAATGTATGAACGCAATGCAATACAATGCTATGTACACATGTACTCCGGACGGAAGTATCGACTTCTCGGTAGCATAACCCAAGATGACTCGCGAAGTCTAAGTGCTACTCATCTCGGATCTTTGCCCAACAGACAGACGAGACTCCGGATCTTTTCCCACGGAGGATTTTTATCAGCACCACCCTGGGGTACCTGCGGAGCCCATGCGCTCACTCAATCCATGATTTCAGGACAAACATTGGATATCGGACTCGCACGTCACTCTCTTCAAAAATCGAGCCCATCTCATCACAGTGTTTCATCAAGTACCAACAATGTCTCAACAGTATATCATGAAGGATGACAATGCATGCAATGTATGTGTAAACATCAATAATCAGATCAATATCACAAGTACCAACATCGGTACGTCAACAATATCATGAAAGGCAACACAAGTCAGATGGAATTCTATCCTCGTATCAACATCAACAAGTGAGGTACTATAATATCACAATCAAGATGGAACAACAGTTCCTAATATCTACTATCGATCACATGGCATTAAGCCAATCTCAATAGAACAATCAAGTCACAACACAACCGGGTGGCAAGCCCCAATCACATAAGAGGGCCCAACCTAAGGCAATATCCAACCCAACTTCATACCTGAAGGCTTATATGCTGTCTCCGATAATATCACCTAAATATATGCTTCACTACACGAAATCTCACTAAGGGTAAGCCATAACCTACCTGGATGGCCGAACCGCAAAACACCAACAATCACTCCTTCGCTTTCCCCTTCCGGTGAGCCTCAGGATCAAGAATGTCTAGGCATATTCAAAATCTAGATTAGAAAATATGAAGATCGATACCTATATTGTTGTCATTCAAATTAGCTCAAAACCAACCTTAGAACCTGGGAAAATAGGGCCCACAAGGTCAAAAAGGGAAATTCATGAGTAAAATATCAAATTAAGCACTCGGTGATCAAAACCGAACAACTAATTGCCAAATTAACTCAAGGATCCACTCAATTTCAAATTTCAAGTAAAACCCCCAATTTTGGGTATAAACCCTTACTCTTAGATTCAAGAATCCAACACTAATAATGGAAGATATATGATTAACAACCTTAGATACATCATAATCTAGTATAAACCCAATCAATTTCATCATTAATAAGCCTAGATAGAAAATCCATCAAAACCCGCTTTTAATCTTTCATTACTAAGGGACTAACAAGGAAAGAGGAATTTTAAGATGATTAGGAACAATGAAATAGCAAAAAGGTTAGGAAAACTTAACACCAAGAATCTTCACCAATAATCCCCAAGAATAGTTTCCAAGAGCTCAAATTTCGAAATGGTATTAAATGATAGAATAAGGGCTTTTAACACTTCATTTAATGAACTAACTACCCGTCACCCGCTTCCGCGACACTAATACTGCTCCAGCGGTACAGCAGTCATGCCCAAATGGCAAGGACCGCTCCAGCGGCAGGGTGACTGCTTCAGCGATACCGCTGTTGTGGTGCTGGTGCCCGAACACCAAAATTTCTGACTTATTCCCGAGGCTATCTACTCACAAACCACATACGCAGACACATATAAAAATACGCTACGAACGCGCTTGTGGCCTCAGAATTCCCAACGGAGGTCTTATTGACCGAGTCAACCCCCGATAGCTCAATTCCAACTTCCCAACTCAAGTCCCAAAATCCATCTGAGAGCATTGGAAACCGAACTAGATATACACACAAGTTCTAAACGACTATCCGGACCTCTCAAAATTGATGAATTTTTGAAAAGGGTCCGTTTATCCAAAAGTCAACTCTTTTTTGCTTAAAGCTCAAGTTTCATAAAAAGTCACCTGAATCAAATCTGAACACCTCGAGAAGCGTGTCAACAGTCCCCTCTGGTCAAAAGTAAGCAAACCAAGCTCGGAAAGGGGCGAAAGTGTCGAAAAGACTATAACGACCAAACGGGTCATTACATAAATTTACAAACTTGATTTTCATTGGTTCACAAGGTTTTGCTCGGATCGACCTAGAACGGGTCAGATCCAACCACATACATTTGTTTTTCTGTAGATCCTAGGCGTTAATTTCATGGTATTGAATATTCACACCTAGAAATCAGGTTGTCCCACATCGATGCCTCAAGATTTCGGGGATAACTTAGGGGTTCTATAATAGAACCCCAAACCTCACTATTTCACAAGTTTCAGAATCCAAAAACCTTGAGATTTGAATTACAAAGTCAAAACTTGAGCTTACAAGTATAATTTTAGGCTTTAAATTTTACGGTTGAAGTCTTCCTAGTTCTAAAGTTTATTTTCTTTGTGTTTTGTGTGGCTGAGTGTGGGATTTGGAATCATAAAGGGTCTTCAAAACCTTTCTTGTACACGTTTGTGCATAAAAAAGGTAGCCATTAATCTTGTTATTGCTTTTTATTTAATGTTGCTTAATTTAAATCCTAGTTAGTGATGTTCTGCTTATTTTTAAGTATTATGATAAGATATATGTTGTTTTAGGTTTAGGTGTTTGTTAGTAATGTGCTAAATTAATTTATATGCTTGCAATGTGTTGCTGACTGTGAACTGCTTAGATAAATCAGCTGGACTTATATTTATGTGGTGGTTTAAGTCTGATGACTTAGGTTAGGTAGAATATGAAGTAATCAACTTGTTCTCTTATTTGGTCTAATCTCTGATGTGCTGATTATATAGAAATGATATAAAAAAATAGAAAATAAAAAGATGTTGAGTTTAAGCTTGATTTTGATTTATTGAACATGGTTTGAAATGACTGGGTCAACTGGTTTTGGGATTCTTTTGTTTTCTCTCTAAAATTAAGTTTTAAAAAAATAAGATGACTCAATTTTCAAATAAGAGACTCACTAAGTGTCACCTAGTCAAGATAGAAACTGGTTTGGACATTCTAGATACCTAGGTGTCTTCAAAATAAGATGTTTGCTACTTAAAACAGAGGTTAATTAAGTTTATCGTGTAGTGGTTTTCTCTGAATTTTGCATTCTTTTTCTGTCCTGAGTGTGTGATTCTAATGAGTTGACTTGGATTAATGGGATAGGTTTTAGTTAAATCCATGTTGTAATTGTAAGAGGATGAAAATCATGTCAAAATGAAGAGAAGGGATAGTTGAGCTTAAGTCTGTTATGCTCCTCTTTTTATGTCTTCTATTTTGAGTGTCATAATTACAGTCTTAGATAAACAAGTGGTCATAACCAGAAATAGATAAAAGAGAAGATCTGTTTTGACTCTGAAAGTTTAAGTACATATGTGTTGTTTTTCTCTCTTTTGTTTGCTTGTACATCACTTAGCCTATAAAAATGAAAAGTCACATGTTGGGGTGCTGCATAAAACAAAGGGATTAACTGCCTAATCTTTACGGGAGCCTCTGGTGGTATGTTACTTTGTTTAGGATGGGGGGTGGAGAATGGAGTTATTTCTGGGGAGTAAAGGGTGAGCTTAGGCATGAACTGGAAGTGATGACCAGTAGATCCTTTGCTCCCCTTTTATTGAAAGGAAAGTCCAGGAAGGGTGGGGGATAATGGTCTCACCCTGCACTGTCTTTTCTTCAGGACCTGGAAACCCTTTCTTCTAAATCCTATTTCCTATAACCATGGGATCCATCAAGTTCATCCCCATGATTGTTTAAATGAGAGCTAGTGTTAATTAAAAGGTTCTGCTCAAAACTAGTGTCTCTGAGGGTCAATACACTAGAATCAAGATGGTTTCAATATGTCTAAATAATCTGGTTAGTAACTTTAGTTCGAAGTTAAGAGGATTCTTAGGTTTGAAAATGTCTTGATTCTGTGAGCAGGGTTTGTTAACTTAAATGTATGGCCTTGTTTCAAATGATCCTCTTGATCTTTGTGACTCTGTGTACCTTGGACTTTGTTTTGACCTTGGATGACCTTTCCTTGACATTCATTTGGCTATAATGGGAAGGGTGTTAAAGTATGAAACTCAGAATACTCACATAGCCTAAATCGGCTTTAAAACATGGTGTGTATGTTTGTTTAGTACTTGTCAAGATTAAAAGATGTTAAGAGTCATGCACTAGGAGCAGGAGTCTAGTTTGAAATAATTAAAATAAGTCTGTGTTAATATTAATTAAGTGTTTGGGTTATGGTTGACTTAATGAGGTTGTCTGAGGATGTCATAAGTGTTCATAGATAAGGTATGAACCGCTTGACATAGAGGGGGTCTTTTAAAGACATCTTAAAGAGGGGACAAGGAAGGACCATGTTTAGCTTGGTCCATAGTACCTCTCCCCCAAATAAAAGGTGTCATAACACACTCTATAAGCCCATGGGGGACATATCTGCTATACGAATGCATTTGAATCTTTGGACCTCCCCATTATGCCAAAAGGTTGAGTTTCCTGGTCAGAATCTGGAAAAGTTGCCAAAATTAAGAGGTAAGTTTGTCTGATGCTGTTAATTATTATTTTTTTGGAAAAAGAGAGAGGAGCTAGTCAGTTGAATTTTGAATGAGTAAGGTTGCTCTTATGCCATTCTGCATTTTTGATACTACATCATTCCAAAATCATAGCTCCCTCTTCATCATGTATAAGTCCTGGAATAGACCCTGTGTCCCATTCTGAATATTTCTTTATTTTGGTTTAGCTTGAACCCTCTTGATGCTATGCACATTCCTATGAATTGGTGACACTCTATATTCATCATATTGGTCATTTGATTCATTAAGCTTGTACTCTTCTGGTTTTTCCCTGCTCATGTGCTGAGTTCATTAGATAAATATGTGTCCTTCCTGGTCAGCACTGCCTAGATTCATGGGCAGTGTAAGTGCTTGCTTTCTTTTGAATAATTGTTAAACTTGCCTTGTCCATTGCAGGATATTAAAATTAGATGCCTGGATTATCTTGCAGTTGTTTGATTAAACTCTAGTCTAGATTTAGACTTTCTTTTAAAAATCCAAAAAGACTAAATAAGTGGTTGGTTAACCATGTATTTAAAGGCTTTTAGCTTAGAAAGGAAGGAATATCGGAGCATAGATAGATAAAGATAAAAAAAGAAGGGAAAGTATACCTGGGGTATACACCTGATATACATATCACATGTGTATATCAAGGGTATACCAGAGATATATGTGAGTGAGAGTCATGTGCTTTAAATATAAGGAGGATAGAAACTACTGAAGTTTCCAATTTCATTCCACGTAGACTTAATATGAACTTGGGCCTAGCCCATTCTAGGACAATGCAAAAATGGGCCTCTTAGACTTAGTCTAAGTAGAAAGAAAGCTGAAGAGGTCGTTTGGAGCAGACTGTGCTAAGTAATTGGGCTGCCAGGCCCATTCTCCCCTTAACTGAGTGTATATGACCAAGCAGGTCAGTTATATATAAGATAGGTCTTCATTGAATTAGCAATAGGGGATAGGAATTCCATCAGGCATTAATCTTTAACTTAGTTTCAGTTTAGAAGATAAATAAGCCTAGCCAAGATCAGATTCGATTAAGGGTGGACCAGATTTCATTAAGCCCCAAAAGTAAGAAAGAAAAAAAAGGGTGACTTTGTTTTGGTTCATCGCATGATTAAGTGTTTTGGTGCTGTTTTGTTTATCTTATATTTACATATTGCAGTATCTGTTCTGGTTCCATTTCTATGACCAAGAGTTTGGTTTTGGCCATTATTCATCTTATGCCCGCATACTGCACCCTGTTTTAATTAGTCTATATCATGTGTCTTTGGAATGCTTTTTGTTCACATCATATCTGTCGGTTCTAGTATTGTTTGTAATTACATTATATCCACACATGTTGATCTATACCATATTTGTGCATGATTATGAGATTCTGATTTATCGTATGGCTACACTGCTTTGGGGAGCTGGGGTGATTTGGCGCCTGGTCTTAGCCTTCCCTCGATGTCCTGCCATGCCTGGGGTTCACACCACTGCATGGCCATTTGGGCCGAGTAACACACCAACCTGTTGGGCTAAGGCCTAACATGCAATTCGTTTGAGTCATGATCAAGCCCAGCGAAGAAATGGAAGCCAATATATATATATATATATATATATATATATATATATATATATATATATATTAAACGCGTAAAAGGCCCAGCCATGGGTGAAAATGGCTGACTAGGGGCTTGGTATGCCCTTAGCCTACCCTTCACTCTATTTATTTGCTTAAGTTATACTTTTTTGTTTAATTGTAAAGTTGTTGTATTTATACTTGTAAATATCTATATAAAAAAACTCATATATTATTGGTATATTACGGATTCAACTAGTCGTCTTAGGACAACTGTACTTATGACTTTAGGTCCCCAAATATTATTTTTTTCAAAATCCGTATAAGTATAATGACCTTCCAAAAAAATAAAATCTAAAAGAAATAGCCAAACAATTTCGGTACAAGTTCGGATAAAAATGGAAAGAATTTTCAAACTATTAAATGCCATTTTTTACATAGGATCCATATCAAAACAAAGGTCACATTTTGCAAAAATCTGGACACAAATTACTTTCTAGATAAAAAAGATTAAGTTTTAAACCCCATGATTTTGGGCCAAGTCCCAACGGCTAAAACAAGAAGATGATTTCAGGCCCAAGGCCAAAACAGAAGAAGAACGAGACCTAGGCCTAAGCCCACTTGGGACGGAAAGATTTTGGGCCTAAAGCCCCCTTTTTACTTGATTTTCAAAAGAAAGAGTAAAAGTTTTGGGCCAAAACCCGCTTATTTTGAACAAAGATATATAGTTTTAGGCCAAACTGATCAAAAGTTTTCCTCTAAACAAACATCTTGGGCCTAAGCCCCAAAAGCAAACCATCCTTTGCATACACATATGATTATAAGTTTACAAGAGCAAAAACTAAAACCATCTTTACAAAACCGGACTTATTCAAATAAATGATACGCATTTGTAATACGAGGTTTAAGATAAGACGTTCTAAACGGATTGACCCGAGCCACGTATGAGTCAAGCATGAACGAAACATGTTTATATTCCACACTTAAATATAAACAACTCTTCATATCTTTTACAATCCATACTAACCTTATATATAAAACGAAACTATTTATATCTGGATATTATATGTCCGAATCTAAATACTCTATATATAAAGGGGATATATTCAATTCACTTTCAAAAAAATGGTATGCAAATGATAGATTTCATAACTGCGAGAATAAACACTAAATAAACAGTTCATGCAAATACTCATATATTGGAATTCGAAGGTCAACCGTATAGTACGGATCCTTAATACTAGGGTGCCTAAGACCTTCCTTAGGGGATCACCAGAACCCTTACCTAGAATTTTGGATTACGAAGGATTTTTCACGGTGTCTGAATAAACCCTTAAAAACTGGTTTTCTTAATTTCCTAAAAATTAGGTGGCGACTCTTTTAAAATAAAGTCTGAAAAAGCACCAATGAGTTCGAAGTAGATTTTCGAGCGCTAACCCCACCCGCGAAATGCAAACCGTTACACCATTTTAGAAAGCATGGCTCCGGCAAATACCGTGGTCCTGCTAATGATATTTTTCGTTCAATGCTAATGCTTTTGTCATTGTGCAGAGACCTGGCCGGAGGTTTGAAACTCCAGCGACCTTTGTTTGACTGTATCACTTGAGATCTACTGACTACCGTTGTTAAGGGACTAATTTCGTACAATTTTTATTTTCTAGTGATGTTCTGATGTTTTTCGATGTTATATCATTTTTCTGGCGTTCTACTCATTTTTCCAAACCTGTTTTGTCTCCATTTCGTCTAGCTATTGATTGTTTCTATTTTTTATTATTTATATTTTGACTGATATGGCAATTCATGTTGCCGTACTTTGGCCAAGGTCTGACCGGAAGAAAACCATCTCCGGGGAACTCCATATAATGCTACTCCTAATTCGATTTGTCTTGTTCGTTGCTCCATTTTCCGGTGACTCTTTCAGATATGCTGGTCATTTATACATTGTTTAATTCGTGTATAATAATTGTTTAATATGTGTCATTAGTGTGTATACATTATGCATTGATTATACATTTATTATACACAAATTATACAACAACGATACAGTTTCTATACGTATGATACATTTTCTATACAAATACAGTAGTGACACATATTCTATACAACAATGACACGGTTTCTATACATATGCTGCAACTAGTTTAAAAAGGCTACGACATGTAATTATTTTAAAAAGGCTAAAAAATATCTATTAAGCTTCTTGAGCCATCTGGTTGTCAATAGTTTCACCGGATCGATGACCATTTGTCTTTATCCCTAAAATAAACTATATCTTCATGCCCACTAAGGCCCCTAACCAGCCCACTTAATAGAGTCCGGAACCAAAATGATCCAATAAAAAAAGACTCGAACCAAAATACCCCAAAAAAAGTGGTACAAGTACCTTTAAAGCAGTAAAATACTGCGTTAATGGACTTAACCATAACAGTACGGTTAAGTCCATTAACGCAATATTTTATTGCGCTAAAGGATATCTCTTCTCTCCTTTAGCACAGTAAAATACTGCGCTATAGGACCCCGACATAAAACCATCGGGCTCCACCACTGGTTCAACCCCCCCCCCCCCCCCCCCCCACTAATACTTAAAAAAAAAATTGAACGCCATTGAAGGAGAAAAAAGGTCCGGCCCACTTCCAAAAAACGTCATTTTCTGTTCAAGTTTCGTTTGAAAAGTTTAGATTCTCGGTATATTCAAGTCAAGGAGAGAGATTCTAAGGTCGAATTTTGGAAAAAAACGACGTGCAACTCGATTAACACAATCCTACAACAAGCTTCGATCAAGGTATTCTACTATGAACATTTTAATTATTTTGTTAAATAAATTATAATCCTAAGCATGTTTAACGTTTCATTGTCTCGAATTTCAAAAAATCATTAGTTTTGCATTTTTTGGCTGTTGGGCTGCTGCCTTTGTTAATTGATTATGAATTGTTAATTTGTTAATTGTTTATGAACTGTTAATTTGTTAATTTTTTATGACTTATTTAATTCGAAAAAATATAGTAATCTACTATTATTTGTTAATTATGTCATTGTTAATTTATTAGTTGTTAATTGTTGATTATGAATTGTTATTTTGTTAATTGTTTATGAATTATTGATTTATTAATTCTTTACTAATTTTTTAATTAGAGAAAATATAATAATCTCCTATTATTTATTAATTATGGTATTGTTAATTTATTTACTTTTGAAATTGTTTATCTCATGTTAATCGTTAAATAAATTAGTTCGTTATTTCTTTAATTGTAGTTAGGAGAATAATTATAATTAGATATAATTATTCACAAAATATAGTACAACATAATCATCATAATTCACATATTCACTATAAATGATTCATTAGTTAATATAATTTCACTTTAATTTCAAGAATAATGAATAATTTAGTTTCTACAGACACGACACTTTCATAGATCTGGATGTTCACCCGGGGCCTGATGATCACCCGGGGCCCGCTGTTCACGTGGGGCCCGATGATAGATCAGTACTTTCTTTGCAAGACAATCATAGGGAAAGGGACTGGGCTCCGTCCCCGTAGGTTGCAGACAGCGTGGACTCTTTTACGCAAGCGCCCCCCCTCCCCCCGCGCGTCTTAGAGATATTGTTTCGGGACGGTATCTATCGTTGCGTGTTCGTTGGTCGGGTACAGCATGATTAGGCGCTCATTACGGCCGTGGTTGAGCGGTGGAGGCCGGAGACACCTACCTTCCATCTACGCACTGGTGAGGCTACGATTACACTTCAGGATGTGGAGGTCTTGTTTGGATTGCGGGTAGATGGAGAGCTATTATAAAGTCGGTACGAGCCTCCTCCTGTTAAGACATGGGTGTCGGAGTTGACTAGGCTGACCCACTTCGTGCCTGGTGTCGTGGCCCATATCTCGGAATAGAGTCGGGTGTAGATTAGTGCAGTCCGCACTTATTTGCTCGCAGAGCCTCCTATTGACCACGGCACTCCTCAGGTCATTATTGATCGTCATACCCGTTTATATCTTCTCATTATATTCAGGGGCATCTAGTTCCCGAAAACATCGGGTGCCTATGTCAGCTTACGATATTTGATCTTCTTGGAGCATCTGGACCGCTTAGGAGACTACAGTTAGGGCGTGTTGTTTTGGCGTACCTCTACCGATGCCTATGCCGAGCGTCTCTTGGCCATATCAGCGATGTGTGTGGGTTTTTTGCTCTTCTCCAGGTAATATTTTAAGTGTGTGTTCCTTTAATGTAAACAAATTCTTGAAACGACGACTAAAAAATCGTATTTTCTAATATCTCTTTCAGTTATGGGCGTGGGAGAGGATGCTGCCTTTTCAGCCCATACCTAGGCATCACCTTGGTAATGACATGTCCTACGCGAGGAGTTGGATGGCAGGGTTATCGGGATGTGGATATGCACCACAGTATTCTTCCATTCCGGGACCAACTTGATCAGATGACGGACGATGCGGTAAAACTATTTAACTCTACACTATTAATTTAATTAAACGTCTTTTCTAGTTGGTAATCACTAATTTGTATCTATATTTTATGCGAAGGTCGGTCATGTGACTCCCATCATGGATTACATGCACTGGTATCATGGGATCACACGCCGATTGATTGACCACCCAGCTTTATGTCCCGCAAGAGATGTAGGATACGCAGCACTCGTAGGGAAGTATGAGGCGTTAGTAAGTTTATCGCATTTAGATTTATTTAATTGTATAAATTATTATGTTTTGAAATAACTACTTTTTACTGTTGAACACAAATGCAGACGGTGACCGTACAGCGAGTGTGCATATTGGGGTTAGAGCATATGTATAACCTTGGGGTTGCGGGGCTTGCTACGGAGATGGTACGGATATCCGAGGAGGGTATCCGGCAGGCCGGAGAGATTAGGCGCATGGATGATCATGTTCCAGAGGGTGAGTATCAGGGAGCGCGAGGAGGAGGACATGGTGCTGCTAGAGGACATGTTGCTTCTAGAGGACGCGGTGCTATTAGAGGGCGTGGTGGTGGAGGACACCATCTGGTCGATGAGGTAGATGAGGTCGCTCCCATTCCAGTCCATCCATAGCTGTTCTAGGCCAGTGACAGCTCAGTTGTACAGTTACCTACGTTTACACCGGCTCGCCTACTTGCAGAGATACCTGGGTCTTCATCTCAGCCGAGCCAGAATGCGTACATCGAGGAAAGTGATGACATCGATTGGGAGGCGTTTCGCGCATCATTAGATGATGAGCTGCCAGTGAGAAATTTAGACGATCCCAGGATTCTTGACTTCGATGACTTTTTAATCTCGGTTAGTGTTTACACCTAATTTTTGACATCCCGTAAAAAAATTTAAGTACTCGGAGTCCTTGGACAATAAGTAAAATTAGTTGCGCACCTTAAAAGGTCTAGATGATTTTATGAAAATTATTTGGGATAATATTTCACCCTTTTGAATTGATAAAGAGAATTTTCAGGATATTTTAAGTTGTGGAAATTAATTGAGGTGTTATGACATTTAGGGAATATATTTTTAAAATTAATCAAGGGCAAAAACCATTTTGAATAATTATTTACTTAATTGATTAAATCAAGGAAAATTAGAACAATGGGTGATTTATTCTATTTATTGTCCAAGGTACTTTAAGTAATTAAAAGAATTGACCATTTTACCCCTCAAACCTTGATTCTATGTGTTTGCGTAATTGTTTAATTGATAAATTATCTGGTTAATTAATTTGGTAAATTATTGGGACCATTATCTGCAAAATGATTTTTCAATAAGTCATGTTTTAGAATTAATTAAATCCTAATGGGCTAATGATTGGGTTTTTATTTTTATTATTTATCCCCGACCCTCCATACATATTTATACACACCATGTATAGACAAATATACATCATGTATATATATACACTTACAATGGCCCATCATTTTTTTTAAAAGGAAAGGGGACCGAGCCCAGGCCCAATTGCTTAGACCCGGCCCAAGGCGGAGTAATAATACTCCCCGCCTCATTATCAAAAGACCCCTAAGGAGTCATTCCCTTTCTCTTAAAGCTAGGGTTCAAAACCCTAGCCGCCACCCTACCCCTCCCCCCTACTCAGTTGTCCCATCGCCACTTGAGCATGAACAGGGCTCGGCGTGGAGGAAAGGACAGAGCATTTATTGCTTCCGTCCTCCTTCACGGCTCCTCTCCCACAAAACCTGGCCAAACAGCCCCTAAAGGTACAGACCAGCCCCTTTCTTTATATTTTCTGTCGTTTACATTAGTGTTGAAGTGACTTGAGCCATTGATTCCATTTTTACTTCAGATCTGGGCCGTGTGTTGAAGTTTTAAGTGAAGACTTGTGTAAATTTACAAGTCCCACATCGGTTGTATGAGTTCCGAGATGTGTTCTAGGATAGAACCCCATTTGTTCAAAAAAAGAAAGGGGTTGGAACTGAGAAAGGCTTTAAAATTACGATTTTTCAAAGTTTAAAAGTTCCATCAGTCACATTATTTTAGCTTTAGCCAAAAGGTTTCAGTTTTCTTTAGTTCTAAAACTTTCTGCATTTTATTTAGTTGTGGTGTTGGTGGCTGAGTCTAGCATTGGAAGCATAGAAGCATCCAAGTCCATTGCTTACCCCGGTTGCACTCACAAAAGGTAAATACTCTTTAGTTTATTGCTTTCCATTTAGAGTCCTGTCTATATTAGTGTAGTTTAATGTGATTAAGAGTATTATGTGTGGCTTAGAATGTAGTTTAAGCTATGTGTTTGTTTGATCTGTGTATAATGAGTCTTGTGTTTTAAATAGGGATTAAGGGGGTCTATTATGTATTATCCTTGGCTTAATCCGATGTGTTCCATGTAACAGTGCTTGGTTTGGAGGTTATAGGACCTTTCTGTGAATTATTTGACTTACATTTTTGGCTGTGTCCATTTGGAAATGTATTTGGCTTGAAGGTTAATTCAGAGAGGGGTTAAAGGTATGTTAAAGTGAGGTGTTTGATTTGGTTTCTGAGCAATCTATTTGATAGTGTGTATGGTATGGAGATTATTTTAAGGTTGAAGATTTGTTATATATGGACTTAGCCTGATCCTGTTCATCCTAGTTAATCATGTGTTTGGTTGGGAGGTTGATGGTTTGATATATATTGGACCTAGTCTGATCCTGTTTGGTCCTACTTGATCATGTGTTTGGTTTGAAGATTTAAGGTTTATTAAGTGTTTTGTCTAATTCTATTTGTCCTACTTGGTAAATGTGTTTGGCTTCAAGGGTAGTTAATGGCTACAGGTGGGTTAAGTAAGATGTTGGCCTGATTCTTATTTGTTCCATCTAGTAATATCTTATTGGAAGGTTGGTCTGAGGTCATAAGACTTGGTATTTTATGTCACATTAGTAATATGTTGGGATAGAGGTTTTAAATAATGATTTTGGGAGGGGAAGGGATTTGAACTTGATCAAAAATATTCACTTAGCTTGCATCTGCCTGATTGTTTTGCTTGTGGTGAGCATTGGAACTTGTTGAACCCACCTCTGAGTAGAACCTGGAGAATATGTAAGTGCTTGTGATGAGTCTAAAAGGTCTTTAATATTGCTACAATGAACTGACTTCAGGGCAGTCTTGAGATGGTCTTTGTTTGGTCCAAAATGGTCAGTCATTTATTTAAATAGGCTTGTTAAAGGGATAATTGTTATGTTTGCTTTAACCTAGTAATGAGATGCATCCATTCTGAAAAATGGCATTAAAAGGAAAGGGCTTAAGAATTGGTAGCTTGCCAAGAAATATATGTATATGTGTAAGTCTGTTTTGGTCCAACAATTGTAGAAATGTCCATGAATGTGTTATGTTTAGAAAAATCTTGTTTTTTGAGACTAATCACCTAATTTAGGATGATTATAAAGATAAAGGACAAAAAGGAAGAGCAGTAATGGGAACCTTGATATAAGTTTGCTTATTTTATCTTTGTGTGGCTGTCCTGGATGCTTTGTTTTCCCTTTTGATGTTGTGAACTGAGTTCTATTAAAGGAGTAATGATAAGGTTCAGAAAAGGTTAAGGAAAATGTCTCAGAATTTGGCTAAGGCTTGAGTAATCGTGCTTGGAGTCTGTTGTTGTTTCTCTCTGTGTGAATTGATCCTGATGGAAAGAAAATGTGTGTTTCTTTGAATGCAATGTGGTTAAGAGCAAAGATCCTTTCATGATTATAATTTTAGCTTGAAGTTTCTTAGGAACACTAGCTTGTTATTGTTTTTACATGTTTATGGTGGGTCTGTTCCTAGTGCATCATGTTTGAACTTGGCAACAAAAGTCTTTAAAAGTTGGGCATAGTTTCATGAGTCAACTGTGGAAGTGTGATAGAGCTAGGTTGTTTTGAACCTGCCTATGACCTTTAGTGTTGTCACTGGAAGATTAGGATGAGGCTATAGAATGGGGGCAAGAGTTTTAGGAGAGGAAAAGGTGAGCCTGGGCATGAACCGGAGGTAGTGACCAGTGGGGCCCAGGATCCCTTTTTGCTGAAAGGAGACTCAGAAAAAAGAAGATGGGGAGGTGATGACCCCACCCTATCATGTTTCCCTTTCAGGAGCCTAAGATTGTTTCTTTCATTTTTTGACCTTCTCCTCGTGATCTTGGGACACATAAAGGTCTTAGGTAGATTAGAACAACTTAGCTATATCTAAAGAGAGGGGGGAATACACCTAGAGTTAAATGAACTACTATCAATATTTAAAAAGTATAAGTGTTGTATGATTTTCACCATGTCTCCTGAAAGTTTCTCTTTATCTAAGATGTCTGCCTGTTTGGAGTGTTATTGTTCAAACTGGTTTTGTGTAAAAAGGTAGGACTGATAAATGTATTGGTGCTGGTCTGATTCCACATCATGAGAACTAAGGGTCAACTTTGTTGCTTACTACTTGCTCCTGTGTGATCATGTGTCTTTTATCCACTTTTTCTTATCTTGTTTATCCAAGACTAGTGACTGAGAGTTTTCCCTGATTGAAATCTATTTCCTATGTGATGATTGAATCTCTTTGTTTACCAAACTATGATCATGCCATAGACCTATCTCTTACTTTTTTTCCCCTTCTTTTTGTTCCTTGAGGAAAGCCTTCTGATTAGTCTAAGTATTTGAAAGGTCATTGCTAAGGGTCAAAATTGTTTTAAGACTGTTTTGACTAAGTTTCCATATAACTTGCCCATTGGAAATCTCTTTACTTTAACAAAGGTCTTCAAAGCTCATTCATTTTGTTAACAAGTAATCCTGATTAGTTAACATGTCTATTACATGCTTGGGTAATAAAAGAGAGGTCAGATTTAAAGGCTTCCAGTTTTAAATGTATGCTCTAAAGACATAAATGCTGTCAAACTCTTTTTTATCGGAAATAAGTAACACTGTCTTAAGTCTTGATTGCTTGTGGAGTCTTCCCTAGGCCTTTTTGTGAGAATGTTGTGCTTGCTTTATTATTGATTTGGTCATGTGTGCCCTTGAGGTTAGTTTGGATGAGACTTGTGCCATAACTTCAACCTATGAAGAATGTAGACCTATCTGGGATGAGGTTGGGAAGCCAAGGGAGCCTGAATGGTCTGTATTAATTGAACCTGATCCTGCCATCACTTGAATTAGTTTAACCTGTCCTATTTTCTCTAGGAAATGGCTTTGACCTTAGTATAAATGGATAGGTCTGTTTGGTTTGAGCATGTGCATTTGGAACCCTTTTATATAAAGTCCTAGGCTAGGTAACCTTAAACAATGCAACCTCCATGTGATCATAGAGAAGGCTGGAAATTAACCAAGCCACATGACCTAAGGAAGGCCTTTTAAAGGGGCCTTGGGGAAAGGAGAAGAGGAAAGCCAGGCCTAGCCTGGTTCACAACAGTCTCCTTCAAATAAGAGGTCCCGTGGCACTTCTGTGGTTTGTGGAGGCTGAGGTTCATTGCCAAGAATGCTGGAAACCATCTAGATTCTGCCTCCCTAGGCTTAGTGAAACCCCCCCCCCCCCCCCCCCTCCCCAGCTTAGAGTTAGCATTGACCTAGTAAGGTTGATTTTGACCAAATGAAGAATAATTGTGCCCATGAGTTCAAAATAGAGACAAAGATGGAAGGTTAGGCAGAAGTGCAAATTTTACTTGCTCATTTTCCTTTATCTGGTTTTGTTTACTTGTCCTTGAGAGTGCATTAGTTGCCCCCCTTCCCTGCCATGGCCATATCCTTGTTTGGTTTTATATGCTCTTCTCATTGGTAAGAGACAACGATGCTTTAGTTCACTTCATGGTGGTATGTTTGGTACTGATTTTCCCCTTTGAGTGTCACAGCTTGTGTGCCCTTTTCATGACTGTGTGACTTTGATTTATCTTCCCAAATCCTTCCATATTTGATATTGCAACGGTGTTATTTTTCTCTATGACTATGTTGTTTTTCCTTTGTCGCATTTATAAATTCATGGGTTGCAGTTGTGTTACCCTATGACTGTGGGCTTGGTCTTTTAGTTCTTTGATTCATTTAGTCTATTTTTAGCCTCTCTCATAAGTGTGTGCATGGTGAATCTGGGCAGCTGTGCAATGTCTTATCCTGGGATCTGGTTATGTTTGTGTGGCTGAATTGGTATGGGTCAAGGTAATTTTGGGGTGAGGTCTAGTCTTAGCCTTCCCTGATGGCCAGCCATGCCTGGGGTTTGTGAAACCCCTTGGAACTTGTGTGGCATCGGGAATTCGGGGGCAACGACTTACCCTTCCTCCTCGTTACCAAGGACCAGCCAACAGGCCTGGTGATATTCACACATAACCCTTGGCACAGCTGTCGTGCTTCCTTGACCTATAGAATCTGTGATGATATACATGTATATGTTTGATGTATATGGCCTATTCTTTCTTAGTATAATCGTGATAATTGAGCTTGTTTTGATATACATGTATATGTTTGATGTATATTCCCCTTTTTTCATAGTATAATTGTGATAAGATCAAAAATTATAAACTAACCGGTTTCCCCTTTTTCTTTCCTCCCTCACCACATGGCCACTCGGGTCCGGTCAGCCTGCCTATTGGGCCTCAGGCCCAATAAGGAAAATTCTTTCCTCGGAGATATTGAGTCCGCAAAGACAGAGAAAAAGCTTGGCGCGCAGAAGGCCTAGCTATGGGTGAAAATGACTAGCTAGGGGCTTGGTACGCCCCAAGTCTTTACATTATTTGCTCATTGCTCTCCTTTGTTCTTTTTTTGGTTTTTCTGTTTTTTGAGTTTTCATGTGTTTGTAAAACTTATACAAACTCATGTTATAGTGAAATCTTTATTGTGTGAACTAGTAGTCTTAGGACAACGGTGCTCATGCCGTCTAGATTCCCAACCGCTTATTTCAAAAACCCGGATTTATGATTTTTGACAACTTAAAAGTGGATTAATTAAACTATTTGATATGGTTTTAAATCTTTAAAACAAGAAAATGAAAAGAGTATTTCAAAAAAGGGCTTTGACTAATGCAAATGTGTTAAACGGATTGTTTTTCCAAAGCCAAAACCGAGTTTTGTTTTCTAGAACTAAAAGGATAAAAATAGGTAAGTATTTTTATGACTAACTTGGTATAATTTGGGCCAAACCCCACTGATTTTGGCAAGACAAGGCCAGAATTGGCCAAAACAAAAAGATTTTTCGACCCAAATCCCATTTACAAGAAAATAAAAAAGGGGAGGATATGAACACTCCTAAAGCCTTTAAACAAACTCATTTGGGCCCAAAATAGGTAGATCTCTTTCAAAAAAATCAAATGTTGGTTATGAAGGTCCAAAACACAAAACCAATTTCATAAATTGTCTCAAACAATGCATTTCCTAAAAATAAATACATTCGTATACATATGAGTTCTCAGATAAAGTGTTCTAAACGTGTTATACGGATTGAACCAAATAAAGTATGAGTCAAGCATGGACAAAATTGGACATTTCAAAACATTATAAGTTTATATTTTTCAAATAAGACAACGATCTTATACTCATTTTCAAACGAAATACATCACCCTTACATACAAAAAAGGGGGAATTATTTTACCCGGACATTATAAATCCGAACCTACGTACCATATATATAAAAGGAACATCTTCAAATTCTTTTAAAAATGATATGCGAAATGACAAGAATATTTGCGGGAATAAACACTAAATGGACAGTTCATGCAAACGCTCATACGTTGGAATTCGAAAGTCAACCGTATGGGCGGATCCTTAATACTGGGGTGCCTAACACCTTCCCTAAGGGATCATCAGAACCCTTACCTAGAACTCTGGATTACAAAGGATTTTTCACAGTATTTGAATATGTCACGACCCATTTTACTAGGCCTTGCGGGCACCTATCATTCCCACTGCGATAGGCGAACCCTTATCCCAATATAACCAATGTAAGTAAAGGCGGAAGAAATAAATATAGAATAAGTCTCAAATCATCCACATAAGATAAAGTGCGAAAATACCAAATACAACCCCCATAGACCTGGTCTGGTCATACAAGAGCACTAACTACATACTACGATGTCTGAAAGATGATAAAGTCTCATAATACAACTGTCTCGAAATAAGAGTAAGACAAGTAAGTAAAGAAGAGGACATCTGGGCAGCGGCCGTCATCGTGCTCACCCTGGAATGACTCTACAGCAGCCTCGCCAATCATCCCCGAAAAGAGTGGAACCTGTCTAATACTCTACATCCATAAAAGAATGCAGCAAGCGTAGGTCAGTACAAAACAACGGTACTTGTAGGTTTCATCGGCCGACTAAGCATAGCTGACATAATTCAGACAATAAAGCAGGACAGGCAGATAAATCAACAAGTATAAATCATCCACAAGACAGAACCAATTACACGTCATCACCTAAGTTGAAGCATCTACTCCCCAAATGTGCCAAGTCTCAAATACTCAGTCCGAATCCATAGATCACAAGTACATCACAAGAATATCAAGTACATCACAAGGATATCACAACATAAACCAAGTGCAATGCAATGCAATAATGTATGAAATGTATATGCAATGTAATGTTGTGTACACATGTACTCTGGACGGAAATATTGACGTCTCGGTAGCACAGCCCATGGGGGACCCGCGAAGTCCATGTAGTATGTCACTCCGTATCACACATTATAGAGACGACTTTTCCACCCTTCACACTTGTCGACCATCCTGTATCACACAGCATAGAATGGTCGCGCAATTAGTATAAAACCTCCCAAGTATTTCAAAATAACATAGGCCATATCGTCACCGCCCTGTCAAATGTGCCTTATAGATATATATATATGCAAGATGAGTGCTCAATGTATGATTCAAGTATGTAGATGACAACAACAAGACCTCTTATCACACTCATTCCGCTCCGGTACATAACCTTGGATCACAGACTCTCATCTTTTTTTAACACAATCCATGATTCCGGAACAACCAGCGGACATCGAACTACTCACATCACTTGCATGCAAACTGAGCTCAACTCATCACAATGTTTCATCAAGTACCGACAATGTATCAACAGTATATCATGAGAATGGGTGCAATGCATGTGCCAACATCAAGAATCAGGTCAATATCACAAGTACCAACATGGGTACACCAACAACATATCAATATCACAAGTACCAACATTTTACGCCAACAACATATCAGTGTCACAAGTGCCAACATGGGTACGCCAACAATATCATGAGAGACTACACAAGTCATATAGAACTCTATCCTCGTATTAACATCCACCCGTAAGATACTATAATATCACAATCAAGATGGAACAACAATTCCCAATATCTCCTAACAACACGTGGCATCAAACCAACACAATAAAACAATCAAGTCACAACACAACGGGGTGGCTAGCCCCAATCACGCAACAGGGCCCAACCTAAGGCAATATCCAATCCAACTTCATACCCGAAGGTTTACATGCTTTCTTCGAAAATGTAATCTAAATATATGCTTCGCTATACAAAGTCTCACCAAGGGTAAGCCATAACCTATCTGGATGGCCGAATCGCAAACATCAACAACTCACTCCTTAGCTTTCCCCTTTCGCTGAGCCTCAGAACCAAAGTAGTCTAGGCATATTCAAAATCTAGATTAGAAATCATGAAGAATGATACTAATATTGCTACTATTCAATTTAGGTCAAACTAACCCTAGAAATTGGGGAAATAGGGCCCACAAGGGCAAAACGAAAAATTCGAAAGCAAAATATCAAATTAAGCACTAGGTGATCATAACTCAACCACTAATTGCTAAATTAACCCATAGATTTACCAAATTTCAAATTTGAAGCAAAACCCCTAATTTGGGTATAAACCCTAACTCTTAGATTCCGAAATTCAACACTAAAAATGGAAGATATATGATTAACAAGCTTAGATTCATCAAAATCTAACATAAACACTATCGATTTTATCATTAATAAGCCTGGGAAAAAGTTCATCAAAACCCACTTCCATCTTCCATTCCTAAGGGATTATTTAAGGAAAGGGGGGGAATCTATGATGATAAGGATTAATGAAATAGAAGGGGGATAGCAAGATTTACCTCCAAGAGTATTCCCAAAATATCTCCAAGAAACCTCTAGAAAAGCTCCCAAGATAAACTACTTAGGAACAACAAATTAATGGAAAGATTTGGGATTTTATAGCATTAAATACCCCAGTCGTTGCCCGTCACCGAATTGGAGGTCAACAGACCACCATGGCGCCACCGAATTGGAGGCACCGAATTGGAGGTCACCGAATTGGAGGCACCAAATTGGAGGTCACTGAATTAGAGGCACCAGACCGCCATGGCGCCACCGAATTCTGGTGTCTTCCAAATTTGAAATTGGCAGCCGGAACATCCCGAATACAAACCAAATATGCAGATATACATAAAAACACGCTACGAACGCACTCGTGGCCTCGGAATTCCCATTGGTGGTCTCGTTGACCGAGTCAACCCCCGATACCTCAAAACTAACTTTCCAACCCAAGTCTCAAAATGCACCCGAGTGCATTGGGAACCGAACCAAATACGCATATAAGTTCTAAATGACCATCCGGACCTCTTGGAATCGACGGATTTTCGAAAAAGGTCCGTTTACCCAAAAGCTAACCTTGAGTCAACCATTTTTCGCTTTAAGCCCAATTTTCAAGAAAAGTCACCCGAATCAAATATAAACACCTCGGGAAGCGTGTCGATAGTTCCCTCGGGTCAAAAGTGAGCTAACCAATCTAGGGAAATGGTCAAAAGTGTCGGAAATGCAATAACGACCAAATGGGTAGTTACAGAATGAACCCTTGACCCCCAGTTTTCCTAATTTCCTAAAAATTAAATTAGGTGGCGACTCTTTTCAAAAAAAAGTCTGAAAGAGCACCAACGAGTTCGTAGTAGCTTTTATGCCTTAACACAGTCTAAAAAGTGAACTGTTATAGTTAGTATTTAAAATACTTCTTTGACATAATAAAGTACTTATTTTAAATATATATGTTACTTAATATTTTGTAACTTTTCATATTTTAGGATTCATCACCAGTGGGTCCACCAGAGTGACCCACTCAGGTGTTTTCTCATGGGTCTGCCGAGCCACAAGTGTCTTCTCATGAGACTGTCAAGCCACAAGTAAGATTTTTAGTAAAACTTAATTTTATTCAATATAAGGTGAATATTACTTTATTTTTTTTAACCTTTATTTGGACCTTGAACAGCACACCGCTCCAGCTTCAGCCTCTCAGCATCTCGTCCATGAGACTACTTCATATTCTGCACCAGACCCATCTTAGGAGCCCACTCGTGAGCCTACTCAGGCACTCATCGATACACAGGTTTGATTATTTAACAAACGTTAATGTATTCAATATAAATAAGAATTGGTACTAATTTTTATATATTTTTCAGGTTCATCCTTCGGCGCCTGCGGTGGGATCTCCCCAAGAGGATGAAGTTTCGTTTCCAGAACCAGATCAGCCTGAGATTCCGAGCGTACCAGTGGGACTAGATCTCAAGAAGAAGCACGTGATGCAGAAGGGCGCAAGGGCGAGGGATGATCATGGCTTAGAGCGCCCTCTTATTAAGAGAAAAAAGGGGGATGGAGACGATGGCGAGGGCGATGGGGATGGTATGAGCCTTAGGCCTAAGGATAGTCTCAGGCATACCACATGTGGGGCCCATCCAGGATAGTATATATACAATTAAGTTGTACAGTTTAAGTAAATATTATATATTTTTTGCGTATTTATTTATATTTATAAATATTATCTTAATCTTTATTATCGTTTATAGTGTCACATCCTAAATTGATAATAAAAAAAAATAGTGACATATTTGAAATAAAGGTACGCACTAATTTAAAAATAACACGAAACCCTAAAACATAAATAACTTAAAGCTAATGAAAACAAGTCTTCAAACAAAAACTTACTTCGAGCACTTTTCAACCACTAAAACGACAATCTGAAGTTTTGCGTATCCTTGATGTATTGAGTCTGCCTTATTAATCGCACAAAAATAAGTAGGGTTCTATATAAAAATATTGAAGTTCCGGAGTCTCGAAGCATGATTAATCTATGACTAAAGTACATAAAAAGTGTGAAAATGTAAAAGAAAGAGAGTTTAACCAAAACAAAAAGGTCCTATAGAGCGGTATTTTACTGCGCTAAAGAAGATGAGAGATATCCTTTATAGCAGTAAAATACTGCGTTAAAGGTACTTTTGTAACATTTTTTTTTTCTGGGGTATTTTAGTTCAATCTTTTTTTATTGGGTCATTTTAGTTCCGGACTCCACTTAATAAGGGGCCATGGGCCGGTCAGGTTCCCCCTCCCAGGCCCTTGAATCGACCTCTAAATGCAAGGGACTGCCCGCGTCCTGAAACAGGACATGAACTGAACCGAACTGGCCCCTTTGACAAGCTTATTCCCATTCATTTTAAAAAAAAAAAAAAAAAAAAAGGACAATAGATCATCCGTCTTTATAATCTATTAACTCCGCGTACGTTTAGATTAACTCAGGATAGATTGTAAATGCTTGGTTCCACTTTGAGAGGCTCGATTAAAAGATGTTTAGGTGTAGATAATTTGAAATTAGAGAGAGAGAGAGATTGTGTTTGACTCCTATCCACTTAATTCTAATCCGGGTCTAGAAAGTGCTAATGTGTTTCATACACGGGTTTAGAAATAAGTGATAACACACATGGAAGTATCAGAATTTGAGATGCTTTCAAGTCACAAGAAGCAATTGAAAATGCTCAACTTCAACATTATATATTGTATATTTATAGTTCGGCAAGTGCATCTAGCATTAAATAATGATGAAACTTCAATGCTCAAAAGGGGTACCAAATTGCTATTGCGCCACAAAAGTTCCACCAAGAACTATGTAGTGGACTTCCTCTGCCATCGCCATACCCATATAATTTATTCGTATCTCCATCTTGATGACATTGAACTTTGGGATTCTGTTTGAAATTATTATGTGAAAACATAGCTGACCGACCCCTTTTATACCAGGCATCATCACAAATGCGACCAATAGTCCGCAATTGCAGAATAGACCATGGAACAGATCCGTCAAAATTTCAAGCCTAAACTTTTAAAACCTCCTTTCCATATCCGAATGTAACCAAACGGCTTAACCCTAGCCAAAAAACACTTAACGGTCAAATAATGATATTGAACTCAATTTTATAATTCCATATGCGGTTTAGGTCAAGGTCAATCAAAAGTTAACCTAAAAATCAACTCCGAGCCCACATGGTCAAACCTCAAAAACAAAACACATATCCGAGTTATTCTTAAATCCACGAGTCCAAATCTAACAAAAGTTCTTTCAAGAAAAGCAGCTTTTAGAAATTTTAACAAGACTCTTAACGCAAATAAATGAATAATTCTCCTCATAATCGATTTTTGTGACAAATATAGAAGTGCATAATACAGATTTTTCAAATTTATGCGTGAGATACACTGTAGACATAAGTTCACAAATTCACATGATGTTTATTCTCTATCCAAGTCAAAGTGGTTTCAATGTATTTTTCAGCATTAATTTGTGAAGAACGAGATCTTAGTGTATATGGAAAAAGCTATTAGATAAGTGTTTGCATATTTAATGTATATTTTAAATATTTTTTTTTTTTTTATAATCCCTCCAAATATTTGTCTAGCAAGTTCATGGAATTGACAAACAAAATAAGAGATGCGAATGAAATCCAATTTCAATCTATTTCACTAGATAATATTCCATAATAGCATCCAAGGGTGTGACGTAGGTGTGAATGAAGTGGGTTAAGAACCATGAGTTCTGAGGTTCAAAATTTTAACGGAGGCAAAAATATTAGGTAATTTTTTCTCTTTTGTTCAAATCTCGGTCATAGAGTCACCATGTACTGATGCTGGTGGAACATAGGAGGCACCCCATAAAATTAGTCAAAATATGCACAAGCTAATCAAGACACTATAATTATAAAGATAATACTAATCTATATTATATTAAAAGCACAAAGAGCTTTAGAAATGTTGATTGAACTTTTTTCCCTTGATTAAAAAATTCCATAATAGACAAAATCATCATTTACTATTTTTCTAAATATTAAATAAGTATAAATTTATAAAAAAATATGTGGGAGTCCTAATTTTCACGTACATGTATCATTAATTTATGAATCTGTTACTATTTCCTTATATTCATATAGAAGTCATCTTTCCTTATTTTTAGTTCGTGGGAGTCCTAATTAATTTGCACGTACATCTTTAATTTAATTATGAATCTTTTTGTTATTTCCTTATATTCATTAGAGACGGGGCTATTTATGCGTCCTAAATATCCTATAATTCAGCTACTAAACTTTTTCTTTTGGAGTCTATTCCTCTATATACTTTGCTGCATCTCATTCACTAGATTTCGCATACCGTGACGAATTGGCCAAAAACCTTTAGACTTTAGAGGTTAGCTTTTCTTCGTTTTTTTGTAGCATGTCTTTCACGTTATGGAGTTACATATTAAATTGCTTTTGTTCTTTTCGTTTTATTGTTTTTTCACTTTTATCTGATGTTCTCGAGACTAGAGAAGTTCCTTATATTTTAATTACTTACTCATGTGCATAGAAAAAGGGGCTGTTTCCTACTCATTATGTGACGAAGTGGAAACAAGTTATATGGAAGAAAAAAGTGGCGCTAGCGATACAATAATCGTGAAACAATTTTTATTCGAAGCAAGTGCTGAAGAAGTGGACGCAGTGCATATAGAAATTCCAACACGCACAAATCTAATATTTAGAACTTTTTCCATGTTAATATCATTAATTCAGGTACTTTTTTCTAAATTTTTAATTGCCAATTAAATTGCTTTATATGTATTTGTATGAAATTGTGTAACCTTCAACCTTCCAATTCCTTAATTTGTACGAAGGATCCGTTTTGTTTAAATTGCCATAACTACAAGTAACTTAATTTTCTTCATTATATGAATTTACTTTTAAAATTTAACTACATGCAACAATTTTAATTGTGAATAAACCATTAAATCTAACATATCGTCATTTTTTGAATAATAGTCTTTAATGATTGTCTTTGGGTTCAGACTCTATTAATGGTTATTGCATGTACAAAATATGATTAAACAGTTTCTTAGAGGGGATTTAATTTCTTTTATCAATTCAAATAACTATCTTTTGCAAGTATGTTTTTAAGATCTCAGATTTTACGTCTTTTTCTTTGAAAATATCAACAATATTTAAATTTGTTATTAAAAGTTACTATCGTTATGTTTTGTTTAAATTGTCATAACTACAAGTAACTTTATTTTCTTTATTAATGAATTCCCTTTTAACATTTAACTACATGCAATAATTTCAATGTGAATAAACCATGAGATCTAACATATTATCATTGCTTTGATAATAGGCTTTAATGATTGTCTTTTTTTTTTCTTTTTGTTTAAATTGCCATAACTACACATAACTTAATTTTCGTCATTATATGAATTCTCTTTTTAAATTTAACTACATGTAATAGTTTCAATTGTGAATAAACCATGAGATCTAACAATTGTCAATGTTTTGATAATAGGCTAATGATTGTCTTTTTTTCTTTTTTGGTTCAGGCCCTATTAACGGTTATCGCACACACAAATATGATTAAACAGTCTTTTTAGAGGTAATTTAATTTCTTTTATCTATTCAAATAACTATCTTTGCAAGTATATTTTTTAGATTCTCAGATTTAAGGCCCTTTTCTTTGAAAATATCTCAAATGTTTATATTTGTTATTAAATGTTACTATCATTACGTTTTGTTTAAATTGTCGTAACTGTAGCTAACTTATTTTTTTTTCATTATATGAATTCTCTTTTTAAATTTAACTACAGGCAATAATTTCAATGTATACCATGAGATCTAAAATATCGTCATTGTTTTGATAATAGACTTTAACGATAGCCTTTTTTTTTTTTTTTTTTGGTTCAGGCTCTATTAATGGTTGTTGCACGCACAAAATATAATTAAACAATCTTTTTAGAGGTAATTTAATTTATTTTAATCATTCATATAATTATATTATGCAAATATGTTTTTTTAGATTCTTAGATTTTTCGCCTTTTTCTTTGAAAATATCTACAATGTTTAAATTTGTTTTTAAATGTACTATCATTAATGCTAACATTTTAAATTGCATTTTAATTATTATTAACCAAAAACTCAAAAGAGAATTTAAGTCTTTTGAAAGAAAAAATAACACCTTTTTGGTTGAGAGAAAAGTGACTAGCTCAAATAAACCAAAGTTGGAGTCTTTCTGGAATAACGATAATAGTTCATTAATTACAATTAATAAAATGATGTATTTGAAAAGCTCGATATTATTAGCAAAGTACATTTGCATCTATTTTAACGTTCATTGCTATTTTATATAAGTCGTTCTTTTTGTATAATTTTTTTTAATTTGATGTTACGTACAACGCACGTACGCTAAAACTAATACTAGTAATAATAGACCCTTCTACCAAGAATAAAATAAGAAAATAATAGCACCCAAAGTAACCAAAAAGAAAAAACAAATTGCTTTTGCGTAAACTTCACATTTCACACCCCACTAAAAGCACAGTACTATTCATTGAAATAAATGGTACTCCCTTTTACACATACTAATTGTTCTGACATTTAGTGAAACAAGTCTCCGCATAATAATTCAACCTGTAAGCCTTCAAGAAATGAATAATTTTATGCTAGAGTATAAAATAAAAAACATTAAAAAATATGCGATGTCTTTACACCTATGTCACAGTTGTTTTCTATAATATGGTTCTATCTTCTGGTTATTATATCTCTTCGCTTCAAAGGTAGTAATGCTTTCCACTTTGTACAGTGACTCATATTTACACTAGCAACATGATCAATTAAAAACGAAATGATGGAATTAATGGCATGTCACTACAGCAATATAAATTAGAAAACAAATTGGAGGAAGTCTTCTCTTATTTTGACATGTCACAACCAGGGGCGAACCCAGTAACTTTAGTCTAAAAGTCTGTATTTGTCTTGAGAAATTTATTGAATATGTATAAATTATTAATTTAGAACCCACTAACTTAAACGAATTAGAATTTCGAAGCCACACGCTTTGAATCCTGGCTCCGCCTGTGAATTCATAACATACTTTTCATCTAAAGAAAAATTCGCAGAAAAGTCTCTTATTTTACTCATGATAGCAAAAACAAAAGTAGCCATCTGTCTCAAGTACCGACGTTATAACACTGTTCATGAAGATTATAAAGGGGGTAATTGGAATGTCAAAATTCATGTCAAGATATTTTTATGGGCTCCTTTCTTTGCCTACAAAATACTCTCTCTATATATAATTTAACAAGTGTTTCACGCAACTGAACTACTTCTTTTTACCTCACAAGTCAGTGTTTTCAAAATTTGTGCACCAAAAAGTGTAATAATTGAGTCCACCAGCTTATGAAATTAAAAAATAAGTCTCACTTAACTAGTTTCAATTGCTGAGACATAAAAAGGTTTTTCATAATTCTACTTGGCCAGAATACCTAAAAACCTTTCTAAACTTCGACACAAATTATTAATTACATATTAACTATCAGTAGTCTTAATTCCGCCCCTAATTTGACAATTTCCTATTCTTTATCCCCTTATAGAACGATGTGGCAAAGAGAGTAGCTATATTTGATAGTCTTTAGGCGCAGGAGAGCTTTCAATTAGTAGGCTATATTTCAACTGTTAATGGATACAGCCATATATAATAGTTTATTTATTTCAATTAGGTATTTCTTCTTGCTTCATCTTAATATATAATGCAAATTTAATCTAACAGCAATTTATTTTTAGTGAACTACAAAGTTTTAGTAGAATAATGAAGTTGCAACTGTATAATCTTTATAAATATCTAACTTAGATATAATAACTATAGGTTTCAATAGTGTATTTCTTCTTTTCGGGCAAAATATGTAAAACAAAATTGGCTGAAATTTCATTAGTTTTAGCCAGATAAAAAATTATTGCCTCAAAAGTGGAGTTCTAGCCTAGTTTTTTTTTTTTTTGTTAAATAATTTAATATGAAAAATAAAATCCAAAATTTAATGAATTTAATGAATTTAATAAAGGAAAAAAAATTAATTTTTATTTTTCAAAAAAATCAACAGACATGTGAGTGTATCTCACTTTCTTAGGATGAGATTGTGTGGGGGTAAAAATTATCAAATAGCCAACTTCAGAGGGAGCAAGAATTCAGAATCTGGCTCCTCTCCATTTTCCTCAAGTTCTTGCTTGGATTAATGACACATATCATGATCTAGAATTAATGGAATAGATTTAATTAACTAAAACAAAACTCTAATCATAGTTAGAATAATTAATCACTTCCATATATTTGCTCCCAAAATATATTTTTACAATCCTGTAATTCTAGATCTACCTTATATCTTTCCTAAATATATTACAAACTTTTCTTTCTTTCCTTGAGTAAACTTTTTCCATGCCTTAAATATTTTTACGTCTATCCTTTTTTTTTCTTCATAATATTTATTTTTCTAATTGAATTTGAAAGGGCCAGAACTCCTGTAAGGCGATAGAGTAACAGAAAGTTGAGTGCTTAAATTTAATTTGCTCGTACTACTAATATTATGTTAGGCCACACTATATTTTTATTTGGCAAATATTATTTTATAAAGTTCTTTATTTGTATCATCATAGGTTTGAGTTTACTTCTAATTTTCCATCTTTGAATGAGAACGTGAGTATATACCTATGAGATAAGCTTCAATATCGAGGGATAGAGAAAAAGAAGCGAAAAAATAACAATGATTCACTACAAAAATTTATTCATGCCAAGAAAGAAAAGTTTTTAATATATTTAGAAAAAAATATAATGTAGATTTAGAATTGTGGGATTGTAATAGTATATTTTGGGAGCAAATATATGGAAGTAATTAATTATTCTAATTGTGGTTAGAAGTTTTACTTTAGTTAATTAAATCTAGACCATTAATTTTAGACTATGTCACGTGTCCTTAATCCAAGCAAGAATTTAGGGAAAATGAATTAAAGAGAAATGGAGAGGAGCCGGAACCAAGAATTCATGCCACTAATAATTCATGCCAAATTTAAGGAAATTTCCAGATATTTTGCCTTTAACTTATAAGCTACATCATAAATTTATTTCGGTAATTCTCTGTCTAGAATTTGTACTTCCTCTCTCAGATTACCAGTCATGGGTGACCCCAAAATCTTCTTGAAACTAAGCTGGATTTTCTTTATGATTTACTCAGTGAAATCTAGCCCACCTGAAGATCCCATAAAATGTTCATCCAAAACCAACCTTAACTGCACCATTACAAACTCTTATGGTGCCTTCCCGGATCGGACCATTTGCAAGGCAGCTCAAGCTGTTTTTCCAACCACAGAAGAAGAGATCATTTCTATAGTGGCAAACGCAACAAAGGAAAAAAGAAAAATGAAAGTGGCGACTCGGTTTTCACACAGCATACCAAAGTTGGTTTGTCCAGATGGTGAAGATGGATTGCTTATAAGTACAAAGTTTCTAAGCAAGATCCTAAGAGTAGATCAAGAAAACATGACCATGACGGTTGAAAGTGGGGTGACTTTGAAACAGTTGATCCGTGAGGCGGCCAAGGCAGGACTGGTCCTGCCTTATACGCCTTACTGGTGGGGTTTAACCATTGGTGGCCTACTTGGGACAGGTGAAGAAAAATATTTTATGATATTCTCTTTATGAATTTTCATACTTAGCTTCTCCTCAATAAGCAAATAACTAGCAGCATTCTTGTTTATAATATTACCAAAACCAACTTCGAATAAAAACTGGAAAACCTAAACTACAAAATTATTCTATTCAATTTTAATTTCCTATAACTTTGAATTATGTTTTCCAATAACAGGTGCTCACGGAAGTACTCTTTGGGGTTTGGGAAGTTCGGTACATGATTATATTGTGCAACTTCGAATTATCACACCAGATGAAGCGGCAAATAATTATGCTAAAGTACGTACACTGACAAATGGTAACCCTGAGCTGGATGCAGCTAGAGTGTCCCTAGGTGTTCTTGGAGTTATTTCACAGGTAACACTGTTTATAGCATCATGTCCAGCTAATTGTCATTTTCCCCCGACCTTCCAATTGTACCAAAATGAAAAGACGGAAAGTTTTCAGGGTGAAAATTTCAAACCAAAACCCATTAAAGGAGAAGAATTGACTTTTAACTTGTATTATTGCTTATATATATAATTATTATTAGAATGTAAAAGTCTTTCTGAAATTCAAAAAAGATCTTGAGGCGGATGGAACATACCGACACCGGGTTCATCTGCATGAACCCAGAACTTTCAACGGAAAGCATAAATTTATATGTAAAACTTCACGAAAATTACAACAATAGTAGTAGGTATCTAACTTTAAAGATATAATGAGTTTAATGCTATGAACTTTAAATGTTGAACCTATAAAACTTAAATCCTGAATCGGCTTCGCCTAAGTAGGAATTGAGGTTCCCATGTCCTTTCTCTCTTCTATTTTTTATTATTACCAGTACTCCCATCATCCACTTTTACTTGCCCATTATATTAAAATTAGATGTCCGGTTTTCACTTAGTTCCTAATTTATCCTTTCATTAATTATAATCATTTTCCAATGCATTTCCCAAAATATTGAATTTATTATATTCAAAGGTGATATAGTAAACTTATCATTTTATCAATCACTTCTTAAGTGTGAATTGAATGGATGGAATACTTTCCTTTCATATTGATAGCGTATAACATAACAACACAAGACGATTACAAGAAGCATATATCGAAAATGTTGAAGATATATCTATAAGAATGACAAATCCTTATCGTGTGTGAAATTTTAGGTGACACTGAAACTGCAACCAGTGTTCAAACGTTCAATTACCCTTTCAGAAAGGAATGACTCAGATTTGGGGGATGATGCAGCTAAGTTTGGGAGACAACATGAATTTGCAGATTTTACATGGTATCCTAGTCAGCGCAAGGTTGTTTATAGGTTTGTAATTCTACTATTTAGCTAGAACAATCTTATGCTAGCAGTAATGCTACAACTTCTGTTTGTAATGATGCATAATATTAAATAAATAAATCTCTGTTTAACATGAAAAAGGTTGTTTATAGGATTGATGATCGAGTTCCTGCCAACATTCCTGGCAATGGCCTTAATGATTTTCTAGGATTTCGCTCTACATCTTCACTCGTCCTCGCCATTTTAAGAACTTCAGGTACTCTCTCCGTCCATTTTGTTCATGATATTAAAAATAAATTTTCACCTTTTACTTGTCCAATTTGAAAAATCAATAGATAAATATCAATTTATACTAGTTTACCCTTATTATTAATGCTTTAATTATTTCCACATCATTTCCCAACATTAAATGACTTGTAATAATTAGGGTTACTATAGCAAAATTACCGTTTTATTTATTTATTACTTCTTAAGGATGTACCAAATTTAAACATGGACAAGCAAATATGAACGAAGGGTGTAATTATTACTCCTTTCAACACCCCTTAAGACCCCCCCCCCCCCCCCCCCAAAAAAAAAAAAAAAAAACCCTAAACCCAAGAAAGTAAGAAGTGCTTTTCACTAAATTACCATTTAATTAAATAACAGCAATTTAATATGATTTCTTGTATATGTAAACTATCACAATTATCTAAATAATGTTAAATTTTGAAGGAAAAAAAACAATTAATAACTTGTTAATTATGTAAAAAATTATTTACTTTGAACTAAATATAAAACCTAAAAATACCATTAAATTACTCTCTCAGTCTCAAAAAGATTGTCTTACTTTTCTTATTAAGTTGTCACAAAAAGATTGACACATTTCTTCATTAGAAACAGTTTAACTTTATAAAATGATTTACTGCTACACAAATATTTAAGGTTTATTTTGGACCACACATTTCAAAAGTTTTCCTTTATTTTTTTAAATTTTGTGTCAAATCAAACTAAACAATCTTTTTGGAACGGAGAGAGTAATATGGATCGGAGGGAGCTAGTAACTGGTTTACATGTTACTAACATTTTCTATGAGTCCGGAGCCTAAAGGGTATAAAAATACACGGTATAAATCAAAAGGGGATAGCCAAAAATTTACAGACCAAAACGGGTATAACGTGGACCAGTCCACGTTATACCCCAAAAAAAAATTTCAACTGTCAGACCATTGAAAAATTTTAAAAAAAATTAAAAGGTATAACGTGGATCAGTCCACGTTATACCTTTTTCATTGATTTTGTCATCACAATTTACTTGTTTGATCTCTTGTGTTACTGATTTTCCTTCCTGCTCCAATTTTGTTTCACAATGAATTCCATTATTATCGTGGAGCTCCTTGGCTACTGCCTCAACTTTTCCCTCCATCACTTTCTTTCTTGCAACTATAACCAGCAGAGAAGTATACAGAGGAAAACCCAACTTTCAAAACGTGGACTGAAGGTATAACGTGGACTGATCCACCATACTAACCTGACTAATCTTCGGTCAAAGTACGAAAAAAAACCTAAAGATAACAAGTTTCCAAACTTACTTCGGAGCATTTTACAAATTGTACGCTAAAACAAATATTAAGTTCTATATAAAATATTTATATATCTTTGGTCAAAGTACGAAAAAAAACTTAAAGATAACAAGTTTCCAAGCTTACTTCGAGGCACTTTACAACTCCTAAAACGACGATCCAAACATATATGTATACCTGATGTAATGAGCCGACATTATTGTACGCTAAAAAAGATATTAAGTTCTATATAAAATATTTATATTCTGGAGTTTAGAAACGTTACTAATCTTCAGTCAACGTACAGAAAAAAACTTAATTTTGAGTGATTTTCAAAGAACAAAAGCTGGATTGCAGTGCTTTTATGCGTAAAAGAACTTAAGTGTAAATGTACACTTTGGTCCTTTTATGCATATATTCTGTGCGTAAAACCTATTTTAATTTCTTTATTTTTTAATGGGTTATTTTAATTCTAAAAATTTATTTTTAAGTTACAGAAGTCTTGGGCTCTCATCCTGCCATATGTTATATTCTAACTTCGTAACAGCTAGAATACAAGTATATAGATACTCATCTTGAAGGTTGTATAGTATATGGTCCCTTTAAATACATCACTCAACTACATCCATTGCGGTCCCATTTGATTTACTCATTCAGACAAAGTCTTAAATTTTCTAACCTCCTATATGGCTCCATTTAATTTCCTCTCTATGTTAGGCATAAATTAAAGTAGAACATTATATTATTTTGAAAGTTGGGTTTTCCTCTGTATACTTCTCTGCTGGTTATAGTTGCAAGAAAGAAAGTGATAGAGGGAAAAGTTGAGGCAGTAGCCAAGGAGCTACACGATAATAATGGAATTCATTGTGAAATAAAATTGGAGCAGGAAGGAAAATTAGTAACACAAGAGATCAAACAAGTAAATAGGTATAACGTGGACTGATCCACGTTATACAAATAATTTTGTATAACGTGGACTGATCCACGTTATACCTTTTAATTTATTTTTTTTAATTTTTCAGTGGTCTGACAGTTGAATTTTTTTTGGGGGGTATAACGTGGACCAATCCACGTTATACCCGTTTTGGTCTGTAAATTTTTAGTTATCCCCTTTTGATTTATACCGTGTATTTTTATACCCTTTAGGCTTCGGACTCCATTTTCTATACCTGGCCATGACCTTACTGTACTTTCTTTGTATTTCTTATTTGTTCACTAGAGGAGACTCAAGAATCTACAAACGATGCTTTTGGAAAATGTTCAAGTGCCAAAATCGCCACTTCCACATTGAAGATTGGTGCTTATGGGTTCACAAACAATGGTTAGTTAATTCTTTCATCACTTGACTCTACCATTATTGAATACATACATAGTGGAAGAAAGAAATCATGACGAGAACTAAAAGGCTCTTTTGGTTTATTAGAAAACGAAAAGTTAGTTTCGAAACAATATATATTGTTTGCCAATACCATCGTCTGAAGGCACAACATAGTAATTATAATGGATTAGTATTGAGTATTGACAACTGCTTTTCAAAGTTACAGTCCCCTTTTCTCGGTTGAATTGCTTTATTTCTTTAAGGGGACGTTTGTTTTATGAACAAATTATACTAAGACTATAATGTGGAGATTGTATTATAGAGATGAAATAATGAAAACATTATTTTATATATATATATATATATATACTTTTATTAGTAAGCCGATGGTTTGTTCTGTCACCCCCACAAGCCGACATGAGACATGATTGGTACCTAACCTAGCTAACCCGCCGTGTGAATCCTGATTTAGCTGTATGAATATTATTTAATATACAATCAAACCTCTCTACCATCATTTGTCCGAAAATTTAATGGCTGCTATAGTGAGGTGTTATTATATATGTATACTGCATTTGATGTTTGGATCTCATTTAGTTGTTATAAACAAAAGTACGCAAAAAATTATTTTTCTATACTTTTTATGCTATAAACGAAAACAAAATATTTGTTAATTTTAAAATCTCAAATGATTTTCATATTTTATAAATTAAAAATTGAAGTGACTAATAAATTCATAACTAGTTGTACTGCACCGATAAAGAATTAAAATCTAAGGAACATATATGCATTTAAAATTAATTGAAAATTTAAATATTTCAAGTTTGACGTAAGAATTCTACAACTGTAGGTTGTTTTGTAATTTCAGTCTCTTGATGATAATACAACGCTTGAATTGTCTAAGAGTTTTATCCAAACTTTCAGCAAAAACGAATTCAATAGCTTTCCCTTGATGATTACCATAAATATTTTAATATTTTATTTTTATAAATAATATATTTCTTACAAAATATTATTACACAATATTTGAGTATGACTGTTATAGGGAGGTAATATCATTTCACAATATTCAATAGATTTCCCTTGATGATTACTATAAATATTTTAATATTTTATTTTTATAAATAATATATTTCTTACACAATATTTGAGTATGATTGTTATAGAGAGGTAATTTTACAAAGAGTGTACTGCTATAATGAATGTCACTACCGTTATAGGCAGAATGCTATTATAGAGAAGTAAAATATAACATGAAAAATTGGTTTCGGAGAAAATCAGGCCGTTACAGTGAAATTATATTATAACAAATGGCAATTATAGAGAGGTTATTATTATTATTATTATTGTATTTTATTTTTATAAGTAATATATTTTTTACAAAATATTATTAAACAATATTTGAGTATGACTGTTATAAAGATGTAATTTTATAAAGAGTGTACCGCTATAATGAATGCCACTACCGTTATAGGTAGAATGCATGCCACTACCGTTATAGGTAAAATGTTGTTATAGAGAAGTAAAATATAACATGAAAAATCGGTTCTGGAAAAAATCAGGCTGTTACAGTGAAATGATATTATAACGAGTAGCAATTATAGAGAGGTTTTTATTATTATTACTATTATTACTATTATTATTATTATTATTATTATTATTATTACCATAAATATTTTATTTTTATAAACAATATATTTCTTACAAAATATTATTACACAATATTTGAGTATGACTGTTATAAAGAGGTAATTTTACAAAGAGTGTACCGTTATAATGAATGTCACTACTGTTATAGGTAGAATGTTGTTATAGAGAAGTAAAACATAACATGAAAAATCAGTTCCGAAGAAAATCAGGTCGTTATAGAAATGATATTATAACGCATGGCAATTATAGAGAGGTTATTATTATTATTATTATTACTATTATTATTATTATTATTATTAATAATAATAATAATAATAATAATAATAATAATAATAATAATAATAATAGCGGCAGCGGCAGCAGTAGTAGTAATAATAGTAGTAGTAGGAGAAGGAGGAGGAGGAGGAGGATTCCGCAACTTAAATGACCCAAAAAGTGGGTTCGGGTACCAAAATAACGCAGTTAAAAAAAAAAAAACAAAGTCCCCTTTGCGCACTAAATCAGTGCGCAATAGGGGTTATTTTTTTTTTATTTTTTTTTTACAATTTTAAAGTTCTCAAATTCACATTTTTTCCATACTTTGACCAAAGATTAGTGATGTTTCAAAACGCCGTAATATCAGCTATCTTTTTCTGCGAACAATAATATAGGCTCAATACATCAAGTATACGTAAATGTTTGGATCGTCGTTTTAGGAGTTGTAAAGTGCCCCGAAGTAAGTTTTGTTTGTTTGGAAACTTGTTATCTTTAGGTTTAAGTATTTTATTTTATAGCGCAGTAATTTACTGCGTTAATGACGTCATTAAAAAAATTGTTTGAATAACGCAGTAAATGAATGCGTTATACAAGTCCCATAAATTTTTTATCCAGTAGATTTAAGTAGTTATAAAAATAAGATAAAATTATCAATAATGAGTATAGGTAGAAAAAGTAATTGTAAATTGGTGAAACTTGGAACGGTCAAAACTTTGTGCTCAGATGTCCGATTTACGCGATTTTTTTTTTTTTTTTATTTTGCATATTTTCCCGAGATCTAGCCGCATAAACTGTCGCAAGGCGATTTGGCCGGGCCAGTTTTAGAAAAACGTCCTTTATCCCATTCAATTTGAATTTTGCCCCAAATTGGTGCACAATTTTTTATTCATCTTTAGTAAAAATCTAATGATAAAAAATATATTTCAAGATGGTAATCCTGTGATAATGATATTTTGAATGTCAAATTTCAAGGCTCGAAATTTAATTTATGAAAACAAGTTAGATAGCATTAGTAAACATTATGAAAAGTGTCTACATTGTAGCTTTCACCAACTTGGCTTGGTGGTGTACTTCTTTTTTATGCCAACCACCTGGGATCAAATCTAGGTGGAAGCATTGAGAAGGCATTGAGAAAACAACTTGGGTGCATGATGCATGTTTTAAGTAAAATAAGTATATTTTTTGCGTATCTATTTCTTAATGATAAATATTATTTTTACTCTTTGTTATCGTTTATAACTAACTCGTGTGACATACTAAACTAATTATAAATAAAAGACTTAAACCTTTAGATAACAAGATTCAAACAAATAAAACTTACTTAGGGGCACTTTACAACCCCTAAAATGACGATCCAAACGTTTAGGTATACTTATATAATAGCCGACATTATTGTCCGCAAAAAAAAGATATCAAGTTTTATATAAAATATTTATATTTCGGAGTTTTGAATTGGTCAAAGTATGGAAAAAACGTGAATTTGAGAACTTTAAAATTATACAAAAAAAAAAAAAAATATAACCCCTATTGCGCACTAATTTAGTGTGCAATAGGACTTAACTATAAATTTGCAGTTTAGTCCTATTGCGCACTAATTTAGTGCGCAAAGGTCACTTTGGTAACTTTTTTTTTATTGCGTTATTTTGGTCCCTACAACCACTTTTTGGGTCATTAAGTTGCGGACTCGTAGCAGCAGCAGCAGTAGTAATAATAGTAGAAGTAATATTAGTAGTAGTAGTAAAAATAATAATTCACATTCTCTCAGGTTTTGCCTTTACTGGCTACCCAATGGTTGGATTTCACAATCGATTCCAAGCATCAGGAACATGCCTAGACAGCCTTGAAGATGCAAGAATCACAACATGTCCTTGGGATTCTAGAGTTAAAGGTCTCTTCTTTCACCAAACAACATTCAGTATTAGCTTATCGAAAGTCAAAGACTTCATTGAAGATGTCCAAAGGCTAGTTGCTTTGGAGCCTAGGGCACTATGTGTCCTAGACTTATACAATGGCATCCTCATGAGGTACCTTACAACTTCAAATGCTTACTTGGGTGAACAAGAAGATGCTTTGGATTTTGACATCACATATTACCGAAGCAAGGACCCAATGTCTCCTAGGCTCTTTGAAGATTTCCTTGAAGAGATAGAGCAACTTGCATTCTTCAAATATGAGGCCTTGCCACATTGGGGAAAGAATAGGAATGTGGCATTTATTGGAGCAATCAGCAAGTACAAAAATGCTGACAAATTCTTGAAAGTGAAACAAAGCTATGACCAATTAGGGTTATTTTCAAGTGAGTGGACAGATCAAGTTCTAGGCTTAAAAGATGGGCTGACCATAGTCAAAGAGGGGTGTGCTCTAGAAGGACTATGCATTTGCTCTGAAGATATTCATTGTGCCCCAAAGAAGGGTTACTTCTGTCGACCAGGCAGAACTTACAAAGAAGCGAGGGTGTGTACTCGTTTGTCGTCACGATAGAGTCCTTATACCAATAAATTAAATCTTAATTATGATGTAAAAGACAACAAGAAATGCAGTGGTGTACGCAGGATTTTGCGCAAGCAGTGTGAATATTTAAAGAACGAAATAAATAAGCACAACAATGTAAGAAGGACGCCTTAATATAATATACTTGTATAGTAATACAATTATTGTTCTCGACGAGTTTTTATTACTTTTCAAATGCTAAAGACGATATATGATTTTTTTTTTCTTCAATTGAATGTACACTTTTCTTATTGAAACATGGTCATCTAGGTCGTCCTTTTGAATTTCTATCCTGGTCCTCTCCTCCACCCAAACCCTGTGATCAAACTTTTGACATCTAAATTAGCTTCTTCATTGAGTTTCAACTTTCAAGTGGATCTGTTTGTTCTGATTGATAGGCTCTCTATCCCATTCCAAGTGATGCTTTAGAGGTTAAATATTGATTTGAAAGCATCTATGTGTGTGTATATATATACTAGTTCCGCGAGGTCCGTATTATGCCCGGACCTAAACTCAAGATATAAAAATAGATATTTTAATCTATCTATCTATCTACTTGTCACGACCCAATTCGCGAGTCGTGGTGGCACCTACACTATCCCTCCGAGTAGGCGAACCACATTACTAATGACAAGTTAAATAAGCGGAAAATCTAATAAGAATAAGTTATCAAGTCTTAAATACTTATCATAACTAGAAATGTCACGACAACCCCAAAATCTGGTCAAAGGGTACAAGAGCGCTAACATAATACGGAATATAAGTCTGAAAATACCCGAAGGCTACATATTGTCTGTGGAATACAAAAACAGAAATAAATAGAGGAGGTCCTTCAAGGGCCACGGATAACCAAGTAGCTCACCCTGAATGACTGAAAGATGTCACCCTCTGTCACGACCCGGCTAGGGGGCCGCGACGAGCACCCGGTGCTACCCCACCCGGGCACCCCCTCATCATACATAACATAACATCTAGGTGAACCATAAGTCAATTCATGCTTTTCCTTTTATCGTTAATCACATTGATCCCATTAGATGACCATCATCATTTAACATACCATAGGCGTCTATGCCACATCATAAGTACAAGGCCGACGAGGCCAACAAAAGATATACAAAACATGGGGCGACATGGCCGAACATCTCTACCCACATACACATGACTATGAGCCTCTAAGAGTATGACATATCGTATGAGCGGGACAGGACCCCGCTATGCCCATAATTATGTACACAAAAGAATGAGTACCCAAAAGCTGCGGCTCCGAAAGAAATGGAGCTCTGCTATACAATCTCTGGATAAGCAGCTATGGATCAAGCCTGTCTCCCTGTGCACCTGCGGGCATGACGCAGCGTCCACAAACAAAAGGACGTCAGTACGAAGAATGTACTGAGTATTTAAAGCATGATCAACATTGATATATATATATATATAAGCATAATACATAACAGAAGAAATAGCGTAGGAGGGGAGACAATAATGTCATCGTCATGGCACTCACTTACCTTTCGTAGGGACTTTCCATTCCTCATACGTACTCATATACAGACATCATCATCCGTATTCCATAATAGTCCTCGTATCATAATTGTGCTCACATTCGTATTTATAGTCTTATCACATTCATATTCATATTATATACTTGGTCATTTTATATACATAACATTTACATAGCATACCCGACCTTATAGGATCAGTGTTCATACATATATACTTGGCCAACCAAGGCTCAAGATCATACATACCTGGCCCTACCAAGGCATCAGGGTTATCCGTACCATCTGCAGAGGTGTGTGCGCGTTACGTAATCGTATACATACTTTATACACAATCATATACATATATCCTACCCGGCGTTATAAGCTCGGGGTATCATTATAGCCCTTCATAGGCACATATAAGTATAATAGCCCGTAGGCACCTTTGGCATTATTATTATTATTATTATCGTCATCACTATCATCATCATTACTGCTACATCCATATCTTAGGCTTACTCGTCATATGAGGGGCGTAGTACAATCGTAGTACATGTTAAGGATCGTGAGCTTATGAGCTCGGAATGTCAATCACTTGAATACAACATACTCATATAGAGGAATTAGAAATTTGGCCAAGAACCATGCCTTATGAAAGAAGGGTTAGCCTTACATACCTTTTCGTCGGACTATTCTACACTTGCACGTTTCCTTCCAATGCTAGCATCTATACCTTCATTAATATCATAACAATGGCCATTAGTCATTCACATCATCCACATTATCTAGATTTCTCAATTTGCTTCTAATTCTCCCATATTTATGGTCATGACCTCCAACTTCGTCCATTCGTCTAAAGTGTCGAGTTCATGATCTTAGTACCCTTTATAATACATTCATATCGTAACACAACAACATTCATAATTCAATTCAAACTATTCCTCAAAATGTCACTATTCACCATTCATGACCTAGTTGACCACATTTTCTACAATCCATGTATTTTAATTCTCCAATACCTTAAACATCATGTAAAAATCATGAATCTTACCTTAGAAGTTGTAGGAACAAGCTTTGGTTGATAATACCCCACTTTGAGCAAAACCCTAGTTTTTCTCCATTTGCATTTCTTGACTTGAATGGTATTTAATGGCTTGATTCACTTGTTTATGTTGTTGGTGGCTTATAGTCCTTGAAAACTTATGAAATAAATGTAGAGAGATAATTCTAGAGAGAAGTGGTGTAATGTGGAAATGAAATAAAACAAGTCTTGATCCTCATATTTAATGAATTGAAAAATCTGTGCTGGGTGAACAGTGGTCGTCCATGGAGGTTTACGGTCCGTATTTCAGTTTACGGACCGTCCCTCGTGGTCGTCTTTAAGCTTAAGCAGAACCAGAAACTTAAGGCTGCATGCATGGTGATTTACGACCATGGTTTACGGGCCGTAAATCACTTTACGGTCCGTGAACCTGGTCGTATTTTACCATTTCTTGGCTGGGCAGAAAGCTGAAGCTTTTGCATGGCAGTTTACGACTGCTAGTTTATGGACCGTATAGCAATTTACGGTCCGTATTTTGCAATTTACGACCACTGGGCAGTTGCAATTCTGCAACTTCCCATATTTCTTAGACTTCTCATTTTAATCACCCCCGTCCATGCACATGCATTACTCACCTTGTATCTCATCTTAACTTAGCCAACTTCCTCGTCTCACATCGGATACTTTCGAAATCTCTCCTAAGGTCATCAAATGTCGTTTCTTGCTCATGGACATCATGCACTCATATTCATCACTAGTTCATTCTCTTGCGTACCAACGGAAAATTTTCCGAGGTGTAACATTCTCCCCCTCTTAAGAAAATTCGTCCTCGAATGTTAAAGTCTTCGGGGATTCTATAAAAATTTCGCCAGAGTTTCCCCTACATTATGGCACTGCCATCCTGCCACAACAACCCATAATATCGATGCCACACAGGGCCACTACATAATAACATAAAAATTGGCCACACACGACCCAAAAGCATAAAAGGAAAACATGCATACCTTATGATCTCGACATCTCATTTTGTACTTCTTCCAAGGGCTAAAATAGATGTGGGTATTTGGATTGCATACTCTCTTCTGCTTCCCACATCATTTCCTCTCGATTGTTGTTCCTCCATAAGACCTTAACTGAGGCCACTTCTTTGTTTCTAAGTCTCCGTACTTGCCTATCTAGCATGGCAATGGGTATCTCTTCATAAGTCAATTTCTCTGTTACTTGCACATCATTCACTGGGACGATCCTAGTAGGATCTCCAACACATTTCCGAAGCATCGAAACATGAAATACTGGATGAACTGACTCCAAGTCTGGAGGTAGATTTAACTCATAGGCCACTTTTCCTATCTTGCGTACAACTTCGTATGGCCTAATATACCGGGGACTGAGCTTCCCCTTTTTGCCAAATCTCATTACGCCCTTCATCGGCGACACTTTCAAGAATACCCAATCTTTCACTTCGAACTCTATGTCTCTTCGACGATTATCCGCATAGGACTTTTGACGACTTTGAGCCGTTAGCAACCGATCTTGTATGAGCTTAACTTTCTCTATTGCTTGCTGGACCGAGTCTGGCCCTATCAACTTAGTTTCTCCGGTTTCAAACCACCCAATTGGGGATCTACACTTTCGCCCATATAAAGCTTCATACGGTGCCATTTGAATGCTGGAATGGTAACTATTATTGTAAGCAAATTCAATGAGTGGCAAATGATCATCCCAATTTCCTCCAAAATCTAACATACATGCTCGCAACATATCTTCAAGAGTCTGAATGGTACGTTCGGCCTGCCCATCGGTCTGTGGGTGAAACGCCGTGCTAAGGCGCACTTGGGTCCCTAAACCCTCTTGGAAAGACTCCCAAAACGTAGTTGTAAACTGAGTCCCTCTATCGGAGATAATAGATACCGGAACGCCATGGAGTCTCACTATCTCTTTAAGATAAATCTTGGCATAATCTTCTGCCATATAGGTCGTTCTGACCGGTAAGAAATGTGCTGACTTTGTGAGTCTATCCACGATCACCCATATAGAATCATATTTACGTCGAGAACGGGGTAACCCTGTGATGAAGTCCATATTAATCACTTCCCACTTCCACGTCGGGATTTCTATAGCTTGCAACAAGCCACCCGGCTTTTGGTGCTCGATCTTTACTTGTTGGCAATTAGGACATTGAGCTACAAATTCCGCTACGTCTTTCTTCATCCCATTCCACCAATATATAGACTTAAGATCATGATACATTTTCGTCGCTCCGGGGTGAACGGAGTAACGGGAACAATGAGCTTCCATCAATATTTGGTGATGTAGACCTACCACATCGGGAACACATAACCTGCCTCGACATCGGAGAACTCCGTCTTCCGTAATATCAAATGATGACTCCTCCTTCTGAGGGAGTGTATCTCTGTACTGCATTAGCATGGGATCCTCATTTTGTCGCTCTTTTACTTCCGCTACTAGCGATGAAACTGCTGAATTCTGAATAGTAGCTCCGCTGCTACCTGAGTCCACTACTCGGACTCCTAGGCTCGCTAACTGTTGAAGCTCACGGGCCATCTCTTTCTTTTCTGGTCGTACATCACTTAGACTTCCCATGGATCTGCGGCTAAGAGCGTCAGCCACAACGTTAGCCTTTCCGGGGTGATACAAGATATCAACATCGTAATCCTTTAGCAACTCCAACCATCGTCGTTGTCGCAAATTCAACTCTTTCTGCTTGAAGATATACTGAAGGCTCTTATGATCTGTATAAACATCCACATGGACACCATATAAATAATGTCGCCATATCTTTAATGCATGGACCACTGCGGCTAATTCTAAATTGTGGATTGGATAGTTCTGTTCATGTTTCCGTAATTGTCTAGAAGCATACGCAATCACCTTACCATTTTGCATCAATACACAGCCTAGCCCGACGCTTGAAGCATCACAATAAATAACATATCCTTCCAATCCCTCTGGAAGTGTCAAGACTGGGGCTGAAGTCAATCGGTCTTTCAACTCTTGGAAACTACGCTCGCAAGCATCTGTCCATTGAAACTTAGCTGACTTCTGAGTCAACTTGGTGAGTGGCGCAGAAATAGAAGAAAAACCCTCAACAAATCTTATGTAATATCCTGCTAAGCCGAAAAAGCTACGAACCTCTGTAGGAGTCGTGGGCCTTGGCCAAGTATTCACGGCCTCGATCTTTTGGCTATCCACTCGAATACCATCGGCTGCAACGATATGGCCCAGAAATGATACCGAGTTCAACCAAAACTCACACTTGGAGAGTTTTGCAAACAACTCTCGAGCTCGAAGAACTCCAAGGATAATTCGCAAATGATCCGCATGCTCGTCCTCGAATCTAGAATACACTAAGATGTCGTCGATGAATACAATTACAAATAGATCCAGAAAAGGTCTGAATACATTGTTCATTAGGTCCATAAACACTGCCGGGGCATTAGTTAACCCAAACGACATCACTCGAAACTCAAAGTGACCGTATCTTGTTCTGAAGGCCGTCTTAGGGATATCTCTTTCCCTGACTCTCACTTGATGATACCCAGACCTCAAATCAATCTTTGAAAACCACTTGGCACCTTGCAATTGATGAAATAAGTCATCGATCCTCGGGAGAGGACACTTGTTCTTAATCGTCACTTTTTTCAATTGCCGATAATCGATGTACATTCTCAAGGAGCCATCTTTCTTTCGGACAAACAGTATGGGCGCTCCCCACGGGGACGAACTAGGCCTAATGAAGCCTTTTTCAAGCAAGTCTTTCAATTGCTCCTTCAATTCTTTCAACTCTGCGGGTGCCATTGTATAGGGAGGAATAGATATGGGTTTAGTGTCTGGCAACACATCAATCGCAAAATCGATCTCTCGCTCGGGAGGGAGGCCTGGAAGCTCTTCCGGGAACACATCCGGAAATTCGTTCACTACCGGAACTGACTGAAGAGTCGGCGACTCAGCTTCTACATCTCGAACTCGCACTAGGTGATAAATGCACCCTTTCGTGATCATCTTCCTTGCCTTTAGATAGGAAATAAACCTACCTTTTGGTGATGCCGTATTTCCTTTCCATTCTAAGACTGGTTCTCCCGGAAATTGGAAACGAACCATCTTCATTCTACAATCAACATTGGCATAACAAGAAGCCAACCAATCCATGCCCATAATGACATCAAAATCTACCATCTCTAGCTTATGCAAATCAATCCTGGTACGACGGTCACAAATCACGACTACACAACCTCTATACACTCGGCTAGCTATCACCGATTCGCCAACGGGCGTGGACACCTCAAAAGGTTTGATCGACTCCGGCTCGACTATAAATCGACCCGCAATGTATGGAGTAACAAAAGACAATGTAGAGCCCGGATCAATAAAAGCATATACATCATGAGAGAATACCGATAATATACCTGTGACCATGTCAGGAGAAGACTCAAGATCTTGGCGTCCAGCCAAAGCATAAATACGGTGTTGTTAGTACTGGGAGCTCTTCCTCTACCTCTACCATGGTCGACTGGCGCATGTGAACCTGGCCCCGTAAGGCGTACAGATGCCGAAGATCCGGCTACCGACCCTGATGGCTGGGTCCTACCTCTACCATACACTGAGGGGAAAGCACGGATAATATAGCCCGGTCGACCATATGAATAGCAAACATCTGAACCCAATCGGCACTGTCCCCAATGCGACTTCCCACACTGGGAGCATCGTGGCACAGACGGCTTTGAATGGCCTGAATCACCTCTAAACTGGGACCCTGAATAACTCTGACTCGGCCCTGAATGAACAAATCTATCAAGGCCTTGGCCTGAAAACCGTGGAGGTGGACTGGTCATGGAATAGCCCGAATGGCTGGGAAACTGCTGCCTGTGTCCGCCTCTAGACTCGCCCCTCGAACCCGAAGGTCTAGCCCTCTTGTTATGCCCCCTATCTTGCTCCCGTTCATTTCTCCGCTGCTGTAAGTGTTCCTCTAATTCCTGAGCATGTGTCTGAATGCGTGCAATATCCATGCCATCCTGAAGGGACGCAGTCAAGCATTTATCCATCAAGTGTGGCCCTAGGCCTTTCACAAATCGGTGCACCCGATCGCCCATATCTGTCACCATGGCCGAAGCATACCTAGCCAAGGAGTTAAAACGGAGACTATACTCTGTAGCACTCATGTTACCTTGCCTCAAATTCAAGAATTTATCGGCCCTAGCTCGCCGAACTTCTGGAGGCATGTAATGACGGAGAAAAGCATCGACAAACTCTTGCCATACCGGCGGAGGTGCATTGGCTCTCCGTGAAGCCATCCAAACCGTATACCACTGGATTGAGACGTCCCTCAATCTATACGACGCTAGCTCCACCGACTCGGTGTCTGAAGCATGTATCAATCGGAGCGTCCTCAACATACCGTCAATCAAGTCCTGAGGATCCTCCTCCGGTTTCGACTCAAAGAATTCCGGGGGTTTCAAAGCAATGAAGTCACGGGCCCTTGCACTAACAGCCCTGTCACCTTGCCCTGCGCTTGGCCTCTGAGTCTGGGCCGCAACCAACTGAGTCAACAAATTAATGGCCTCACTCACATCTTGGCCCGAAGCATTCGGTGGAGGAGATGGAGCTAGGGCTGAGGCTCCCACGTGCTCCTCGGTAATAGGCACTGTCTGGGAGGACTGAGATTGAGCTGCACTATGGGACTCATCTTCCTCTACTACCGGTGGGGGTGCTCTTTCAGCCCACTTTTCTGCCACCGTCTTGCCCTTTTGGGCTGCTGTAGCCTTTTTCTTTTTAGGCATCTCTGAAATACACAACACACGATTTAGGAACAAGAATTTCTTACATCATAGCTCTATCGCACGATTCTTATGAAGAACGAAGGTCATATATTCCTAAAATGTCCGCAGCTTCTTGTTTATAAGTGTGGCGCGCAACACATCCATAACCAAGACTCTACTAGACACGGCTCGTAGACACACCCTAGGACTGAACTGCTCTGATACCACTTTTGTCACGACCCGGCTAGGGGGCCGCGACGAGCACCCGGTGCTACCCCAGTCGGGCACCCCCTCATCGTACATAACATAACATCTAGGTGAACCATAAGTCAATTCGTGTTTTTCCTTTTAACGTTAATCATATTGATCCCATTAGATGACCATCATCATTTATCATACCATAGGCGTCTATGCCACATCATAAGTACAAGGCCGACGAGGCCAACAAAAGATATACAAAACATGGGCCGACATGGCCGAACATCTCTACCCACATACACATGACTATGAGTCTCTAAGAGTATGACATATCGTATGAGCGGGACAGGACCCCGCTATGCCCATAATTATGTACACAAAAGAATGAGTACCCAAAAGCTGCGGCTCCGAAAGAAATGGAGCTCTACTATGCAATCTCTGGATAAGCAGCTATGGATCAAGCCTGTCTCCCTGTGCACCTGCGGGCATGACGCAGCGTCCACAAACAAAAGGACGTCAGTACGAAGAATGTACTGAGTATTTAAAGCATGATCAACATTGATATATATATATATATATATATATATATATATATATATATATATATATATATATATATATATATATATATATATATATAAGCATAATACCTAACAGAAGAAATAGCGTAGGAGGGGAGACAATAATGTCATCGTCATGGCACTCACTTACTTTCGTAGGGACTTTCCATTCCTCATACGTACTCGTATACATACATCATCATCCATATTCCATAATAGTCCTCGTACCATAATTGTGCTCACATTCGTATTTAGTCTTATCACATTCATATTCATATTATATACTTGGTCATTTCATATACATAACATTTACATAGCATACCCGACCTTATAGGATCGGTGTTCATACATATATACTTGGCCAACCAAGGCTCAAGATCATACATACCTGGCCCTACCAAGGCATCAGGGTTATCCGTACCATCTGCAGAGGTGTGCGCGCGTTACGTAATCGTATACATACTTTATACACAATCATATACATATATCCTACCCGGCGTTATAAGCTCGGGGTATCATTATAGCCCTTCATAGGCACACATAAGTATAATATCCCGTAGGCACCTTTGGTATTATTATTATTATTATTATCGTCATCACTATCATCATCATTACTGCTACATCCATATCTTAGGCTTACTCGTCATATGAGGGGCGTAGTACAATCGTAGTACATGTTAAGGATCGTGAGCTTATGAGCTCGGAATGTCAATCACTTGAATACAACATACTCATATAGAGGAATTAGAAATTTGGCCAAGAACCATGCCTTATGAAAGAAGGGTTAGCCTTACATACCTTTTCGTCGGACTATTCTACACTTGCACGTTTCCTTCCAATGCTAGCGTCTATACCTTCAGTAATATCATAACAATGGCCATTAGTCATTCACATCATCCACATTATCTAGATTTCTCAATTTGCTTCTAATTCTCCCATATTTATGGTCATGACCTCCAACTTCGTCCATTCGTCTAAAGTGTCGAGTTCATGATCTTAGAACCCTTTATAATACATTCATATCGTAACACAACAACATTCATAATTCAATTCAAACTATTCCTCAAAATGTCACTATTCACTATTCATGACCTAGTTGACCACATTTTCTACAATCCATGTATTTTAATTCTCCAATACCTTAAACATCATGTAAATATCATGAATCTTACCTTAGAAGTTGTAGGAACAAGCTTTGGTTGATAATACCCCACTTTGAGCAAAACCCTAGTTTTTCTCCATTTGCATTTCTTGATTTGAATGGTATTTAATGGCTTGCTTACACTTGATTCACTTGTTTATGTTGTTGGTGGCTTATAGTCCTTGAAAACTTATGAAATAAATGTAGAGAGATGATTCTAGAGAGAAGTGGTGTAATGTGGAAATGAAATAAAACAAGTCTTGATCCTCATATTTAATGAATTGAAAAATCTGTGCTGGGTGAACAGTGGTCGTCCATGGAGGTTTACGGTCCGTATTTCAGTTTACGGACCGTCCCTCGTGGTCGTCTTTAAGCTTAAGCAGAACCAGAAACTTAAGGCTGCATGCATGGTGATTTACGACCATGGTTTACGGGCCGTAAATCACTTTACGGTCCGTAAACCTGGTCGTATTTTACCATTTCTCGGCTGGGCAGAAAGCTGAAGCTTTTGCATGGCAGTTTACGACTGCCAGTTTACGGACCGTATAGCAATTTACGGTCCGTATTTTGCAATTTACGACCACTGGGCAGTTGCAATTCTGCAACTTCCCATATTTCTTAGACTTCTCATTTTAATCACCCCCGTCTATGCACATGCATTGCTCACCTTGTATCTCATCTTAACTTAGCCAACTTCCTCGTCTCACATCGGATACTTTCGAAATCTCGCCTAAGGTCATCAAACGTCGTTTCTTGCTCATGGACATCATGCACTCATATTCATCACTAGTTCATTCTCTTGCGTACCAACGGAAAATTTTCCGAGGTGTAACATTCTCCCCCCCTTAAGAACATTCGTCCTTGAATGTTAAAGTCTTCGGGGATTCTATAAAAATTTCTCCAGAGTTTCCCCTACATTATGGCACTGTCATCCTGCCACAACAACCCATAATATCGATGCCACACAGGGCCACTACATAATAACATAAAAATTGTCCACACACGACCCAAAACCATAAAAGGAAAACATGCATACCTTATGATCTCGACGTCTCATATTGTACTTCTTCCAAGGGCTGAAATAGATGTGGGTATTTGGATCGCATACTCTCTTCTGCTTCCCACGTCATTTCCTCTCGATTGTTGTTCCTCCATAAGACCTTAACTGAGGCCACTTTTTTGTTTCTAAGTCTTCGTACTTGTCTATCTAGCATGGCAATGGGTATCTCTTCATAAGTCAATTTCTCTGTTACTTGCACATCATTCACTGGGACGATCCTAGTAGGATCTCCAACACATTTCCGAAGCATCGAAACATGAAATACTGGATGAACGGACTCCAAGTCTGGAGGTAGATTTAACTTATAGGTCACTTTGCCTATCTTGCGTACAACTTCGTATGGCCCAATATACCGGGGACTGAGCTTCCCCTTTTTGCCAAATCTCATTACGCCCTTCATCGGCGACACTTTCAAGAATACCCAATCTTTCACTTCGAACTCTAAGTCTCTTCGACGATTATCCGCATAGGACTTTTGACGACTTTGAGCCGCTAGCAACCGATCTAATGGCTATATATCTATCATTATGTAAAAAAAATATAAAAATCTGTTTAAGTATCAAAAACGCAATAAAGACGAGAATGATCATGTGAGGATAACATCTTAATGTTTCTCTTGGTATTTTAAAGCATATTTCAGAAATGATGAAAAAAGAAGAACATATGTGTGTTTGCGAGGCACCAATATGTCACAGATTTTGTCCTCCCTTCCATTCCAGGAATTAATGGCAGATTATTAAGGTTTAGAAAATACACTTTTAGAAGTAACACTATATACTTGAAATCTAAACTTCAGCTTTCAAGATAAATGAGGTTAAGAAGTTTGTACCTGAGGCCAAAATCACCACTGTAAAGGGAAAAAGGAAAAATAATTGCAATTCTTAAACTCTGCCTGCACTATCCTTTTTCAAGCCGCCACCTATATGTTTTACGGATTGTACTTGGTTTGAGTGAATGAAAGAATGATGCCCTTCTAATCAATTTACGTGCTGTGTTCTTTGAGAGTGGGCATTGCTTGGGGCCCACTAAACATTCACCTAGTCTAAAGTAAAAGTCCACACCTAATTATTAGAAAAAGTGGGGTAATGCCCAATGTAAAGTTACTGTTAGTGCACCTTCCTGTAGGATATAATTAATTTATACTTCTACATAAATTTTCTACAAGTATTCAGGTACTGCACCTATAATTATTATCAAGGCATACGTAAATGAACCCATAAAATAGTTAAATTCTAAAATTCAGAAATTACTCAAGATCCACCATAAGAAATTATCGTTTGTTACATTCTCCCTTACTTATTCACTTAACCACTTTGTGTACTTATAAAACTTTAACTCTCCGTCAAATACTTTATTTACCAACTTATACCTTCTATGGGTACAAATAATATTCCTTTGAATAGACTATTCATACTCATTAAATAAATATATTTCAAAAGTATCCGCCAATTAAATTACCGTGCCACGAATTTCCGCAAGTCAAGAATACCCTTTAAACTACGAAAAAGGTATTTTAGCGAAAACGAGTTCACAGGTGCTAAACGACCAAACGGGTCGTTATATCAGATACCAATCAAACAATCGCTCGTCCTCAAGCGACAAGGGTAAAGGTGGAGAAAAATAGGTACCTGAATTGTCGAACAACTGAGGATATCTACTCTGCATGTCCGCCTCGGTGTCCCAAGTAGCCTCTTAAACCGGACGGTGCTTCCACTGCACCTTGACTGAAGTAATTTCCTTGGACCTCAACTTTCTCACTTGCCTATCCAAGATTGCTACCGGCTCTTCCTCGAAGGACAGATTCTGATCAAATAATACTGAATCCCACCTAATGATATAAGACCCATTTGAATGGTACTTCTTCAGCATGGAAAGATGTAATACCGGATGAACACCTGCCAAACCTGGTGGCAAAGCTAACTCATATGCCACCTCGCCAACACGACGAAGAATCTCAAAAGGGCCAATAAACCTGGCTCTGATACAAACTTGTCACGACCCAATTCGCGAGTCGTGGTGGCACCTACACTATCCCTCCGAGTAGGCGAACCACATTACTAATGACAAGTTAAATAAGCGTAAAATCTAATAAGAATAAGTTATCAAGTCTTAAATACTTATCATAACTAGAAATGTCACGACAACCCCAAAATCTGGTTAAAGGGTACAAGAGCGCTAACATAATACGGAATATAAGTCTGAAAATACCCGAAGGCTACATATTGTCTGTGGAATACAAAAACAGAAATAAATAGAGGAGGTCCTTCAGAGGCCACGGATAACCAAGTAGCTCACCCTGAATGACTGAAAGATGTCACCCTCGCGTATCAACCACGGGGTGTAGAACTGGAGCCTGGATCGTACTCTGCACTCAACAAAAGTGCAGTAAGAGTAGTATCAGTACAACACTGGTACCGGTAAGCATCATAGGCCGACAATGATTAGATAACACATAAAGAAGTGGAAACTAACAAGTAGCACATAGAGCAAACAGGTATGGTCACATCTAATATACAAGTAAAGTGTAAAGGAATCATGAGATCAACCAAGACAGATATAGTTCACCAGATGATCAGTCAAATGTATAAGTGAATGAATGCAATGCAATGCAACAGTCACCTCTCTCACTCCACTCTCGTACACACATGCTAAGGGCAGTGCCTCAAAGCCATGACCCATGGGGGACCCGCGAAGTCCATGTACCACTCATGCTCTCCGGCAGAAACCTCGGAGGCTTTCAATCACTCTCAATCACTTAGCTCACCATCATCACAAGAATAATATGGAAAGCATGTCATGCATGATATCAGTCTCAACAATATCACCAATGTACAATCAACAAATACAAGTCATATTAATGTTATCATTCCTTTTCGTATGATGAGGGAGCTAGTATATGACAGAGGTACAAACAGGTGATAATCACAGAAAATAACACATATGGCGACCAACCCACATAACAGGTGACAGAGCCAACCTAATTGGAATCCCCGTCACTTTCTACAACTACATACGATTCTCTAATCAGAGTCTAACTAAAGTAGACCATAACCTACCTCAATGCCGAACAGGTGCCACGAACTCTCACGCCAAAGCTTTTCCCTTCTGAAGTGCTTCCGAACGGACAAAGTCTATCAAATATATAATCTACATTAGAATACGAATCTAAGAACACCCATACTGCTATACTTATATTCGAAACCCCAAAACGTGCCCTGAAAAGTGATCCTCAGAAAGGCAAAATTGGAATTTTATTGAAAAATCATTCCACCCATAACCTAAGGGTCATATATCCAGAAAATTAGTCAATTTCATCCACAATGGACTCTCAAATCATTGATTCTCCCTTCTTAAGGCTAGGGCTCAAAACCTTCAATTCCCAAAATTTTTAGAATTACAATACCATTTTTCATACCTCAAATACCAAGAACTTGAAGGTGTTCATATAATCTAATACAGCTATATGCAATTATATATATCCAATATATTAAAATTTAACGCTGCAACCTAATGCACTAAGTGAAGGACGAAATCAGAAGCAATTCTTTTGGACACAGTGATCGACGAAAGCAGAAGTAGTTTTTATTATTTAAAGAAACAGCGGGCAACCCTTAAACCAATATAAAGGAACCATAAATCCTTAACTTTAACAAAAACACTACCATATGAAATTATTTGGGAGTTAGTAATAATGCTTTATTTTGTATAACTTCTCCCAGTTGATTTTTTCCATATTGTATAATGTTCCTATCTATTTTTTTTCCTGCTTAACGGAAGGTCCTGTTTGAAATATTTAAAAGTAGATTTGAGCATGTTTTAATTATCAAGAAGAGAATAATAGTCAAATACATGAAATATAAAGCAAATGTACCAAATCACTTTGTCATAGTGCACACAATCTCCATAAAAAAATATGCAGATCCAAAAGTCATACGTTAACCTAATATATTTTGCTCAATCATTACTCCTATCATAATGGTAGGTTAGAGCACCTATTTTAAGTCTTTAAAGAAAATATTGAAGTTTCCCTACCGCACGTGGCGTAATTAAAACATGGAAAATTATACCTAGGCTTCATACTATATTAATCATAAAGGTACTTTCACAATTTTGCCAAATAAAATTACTCCTTTTTCGTTGCTACAGTGGTCCGACAATCCTAATGGCTATATATCTATCATTATGTAAAAAAAATATAAAAATCTGTTTAAGTATCAAAAACGCAATAAAGACGAGAATGATCATGTGAGGATAACATCTTAATGGTTCTCTTGGTATTTTAAAGCATATTTCAGAAATGATGAAAAAAGAAGAACATATGCGTGTTTGCGAGGCACCAATATGTCACAGATTTTGTCCTCCCTTCCATTCCAGGAATTAATGGCAGATTATTAAGGTTTAGAAAATACACTTTTAGAAGTAACACTATATACTTGAAATCTAAACTTCAGCTTTCAAGATAAATGAGGTTAAGAAGTTTGTATCTGAGGCCAAAATCACCACTGTACAGGAAAAAAGGAAAATAATTGCAATTCTTAAAGTCTGCCTTCACTATCCTTTTTCAAGCCGCCACCTATATGTTTTAGGGATTGTACTTGGTTTGAGTGAATAAAAGAATGATGCCCTTCTAGTCAATTTACGTGCTGTGTTCTTTTTTTGAGAGTGGGCATTGCTTGGGGCCCACTAAACATTCACCTAGTTTAAAGTAAAAGTCCACACCTAATTATTAGGAAAAGTGGGGTAATGCCCAATGTAAAGTTACTGCTAGTGCACCTTCCTGTAGGATATAATTAATTTATACTTCTACATAAATTTTCTACAAGCATTCAGGTACTACACCTATAATTATTATCAAGGCATATGTAAATGAACCCATAAAATAGCTAAATTCTAAAATTCAGAAATTACTCAAGATCCACCATAAGAAATTATCGTTTGTTACATTCTCCCTTACTTATTCACTTAACCACTTTGTGTACTTATAAAAATTTAACACTCCGTCAAATACTTTATTTACCAACTTATACCTTCTATGGGTACAAATAATATTCCTTTGAATAGACTATTCATACTCATTAAATAAATATATTTCAAAAGTATCCGCCAATTAAATTACCGTTTCACCAATCCCCGCAAGTCAAGAACACCCTTTAAACTACGAAAAGGGTATTTTAGCGAAAACTAGTTCACAGGTGCTAAACGACCAAACGGGTCGTTACACTACATCTACATATATTAAAAGAACGAATAATTTTCGCTAAATGTTGAACGATGAAAATATCCTCTAAATGTTGATCGACTTTTATGCCCTTAAATATTTGTGTAGTAGGATATAATTGTCCAAAGATGGAATTCTTTTTCAAAATGACTTTTCAATTGGACTTGAATTATAATTCGTTTGGAATACTATCCTAAATCACATAGAATTCTATAGTGATCGTATTAACTTTAATTTTTCTTTTTACAAATGCTTTTAGATTGTGAACAGGATTCTTTTTATTTTACAAATATCTCATAAATTCATATTACATCCGGGAATTATCGTCCTTATGTTCTTGGCCAAACGAAATTAATATATGTTCTTTCACAAAACACCTTGTGATAGAAATACCAATTAATTACTACTTCTATAATGTTTGCAGTGTAATAAAAAACCAATGGACGTAGTAGCGAGAATTGAACTTCCAAAATCGCAAAGGTATTGATACTCTTTTCTTTGTTTTCTTATTTACTTTATAATTATGTAGGAATTTAAAAAAGTTTTTTAAAATACGCGTGTTCACAGGATCACAGCAAGAGGTATTGACATGGATTAATACATTTTGAATTTGTTTTCTACTTCACTACACAAAATAATAATTAAATATTTAAATCAAAGGTGATAGGTAATCCAAATTTTGCAAACAATTTCAATATTAATTTAGTCATGGAAATTCAGCTTTTTGAGGTTATTTGTACTATTTAAGGCTAAGCACAAATCTTCTACATATATTAAAAGCACGAACAATTTTCGCTAAATATTGAACAACCAAAATATCCCTACAATATTTATCGACTTTTATGCCCTTCAAAAACTAAACTATTTATTCAAATAGTTGGATATAATTGTAGCATTAAAACCCTTTTAACAGAAATCTCTATGGAGTTCTATACTGATAACGTCCAAATTTACTTCTCAAAGAGAAAGTGTACACCGTCGTCACAATATAATTTACCCAACTATGAGTCAGGGTCGAATCCACATGGAACAATATAAAGGCGATTGTGAAAGTAAAGGATTTATTACCTACTACGCTAAGTCAAACACTTTGTCAAAATTTAATTTTTTTGATTTAAAAACTAACAAATATAAAACTAACTAGAAAGCGGATAAAGTGGTCAATGGCCTCACAAGCAAAGGAAAGCAACAGAAATTACTCTCAAGTAACGATCCAATGTAATTTACAATTTTACAACTAAGAGTGAGTTTATGTTAATAGTTAATAATTTCTAAAATCTCATTGAAAGTCTTCCAACCAAATATATGAATTTCACTCTAAGTTTTTCCAAGTCTTAGAGTGTGATATTAAGCACAATCAATTTAACCTCAAGTTAACTATCCTCTTCCAAGCTCAAGTAATTAGATGAGGTTTAAAGCCCCAAATCCTTGCTATTTACTCTTTTCCTAACCCTTACTTTCTTTTAATGTTTGCAACCACTAAATGACATTAAAGCTTGAAGAGTAAATAAAGAAACATTAACACACTTCATTAGAAATAAATATTATTTAATACATCAGCAAAACAAGAGATTCAATACAAACTTTAACATATGAATGTTTGCATAAACAAGATTAAAGTGATAGAATAAAATGCTACACACTTAGATATACAATAAAAGCAAGAGTTGAAGAAATGAGTAAAGAAATTCTCATTGAGTACTTCAAATCTTCGAACCCTAGGTGTAGTTTCTTGTTCCTCCTTTTGAAATAATGGCCAAAGATCAAAATATTTTGCCCCAAGCTTCACTTTTATAATTCGCAAATTTCCCAACTAAAAAAATGACAAAAACAACCCTCAAAATTTCAGATTTTTGAAATTACAAATCTGACCATTTTTTGCACTTCTAGCATGTTTTTCCTTTTCTTCGTTTTAGCTCTTTTTTGCCTCATTTTCACTTGGTTTCTTCCCGATCACTTCTAAATCACATAGAACCTGTAAAATGGAAGTAAACAATATTAAATACACTATTTTCTCAATCAAGATTAGCAAAAATTTAAGATTAAAGAAGAGATAAATTGGTAAAATACCAACTTATCAAACCCCCAAACTTAAATTATTGCATGTCCTCAAGCAATTCTAAACATACGATCTCCTTCCAAGGAATCAACTCAATAGTGCACCAATATCATACCAAGTCAAAAAGTCTACTCTAAGCACAAACACATGACTTTGATTGGTACTAACAATTAATCCAAAACATATGAATCACCAACTTCTCAATTTTTTTTTCAAGCGTTCAAATACCAAACTAATCAAATTATCAATCAAGTCATGACACTAAAGTTTCAAAATTTGCCTCTTTATCACAAACGACTTTTATTGTTCATTCCTCTCAATGGGAAATTGGATCAAATTCACTCAAATTTTTATGTGCTCTCACAATCAAGAGAGAATCCCAAATTCATAAAATGCAATTCAAAATACTTATGGGCTATCAATTGGAAAGTAACTCTCTCTCTCTCTCTCTCACACACAAAGATGTTCAAATGCACAGAAGTAGTACCATAAACTTGCCCTTTATGTACTTCTCCACTAATGTAGACACACTTGGTTCAAAATCAATTAGGACCTAAAGGATTGTAAAGTAGGCTTTTGATTAAGGTAGGGCACAATTTGGGTAAGAGTGACCCAAAACCTCCCTAAGCACTACAATTTGCAACAATCAAAACACACTTCCTTTCAAACTTTTTCACCCTTTTCTTCATTTTTCATTTCACCTACTAGTCTTCCCTTCATTCACAATTCTTTATCAATCCTTCCCTTTTCTTTTTCAAAATAACAAGGAAGTGTCCAATTTTTTTTAATTTTTAATTTTCATTTTCTTTCACTTCTCACCTTTTCACCATTCAAGCACCTGTCACATCACAATTTTCCAACCCCCCCCCCCCCCCCCCCCCCCAAAAAAAACTTGGGCTTTTAGCCTATGTTTGCACTTTTAAAGTACTTAGGGAGGTAGGATGCTAAGAGATGGATCAATTGAAGAACAAAATGATAAAACTTGTAATATAGTTGTCAAAGAAAGGTTAAAGGCTCAAAAGGAGTTGACTAGGGAAAGTATGCAAGGGCAGACAATTTAAGGCACAAAAACGGTCCAAGGAAGGCCTAACGTCATTTTTCAAACCAAGTTAGTCTAGGATTTCGCCTTGAAACACATTCCGAGCAAGTTATAGACTACAAATATTGCAAAAGAACTCACGAAAATCTCACCACACATGGCACATGCAAACTCAAGTGAAATATGTATCCAAAATTCAATTGAAACAAATGAACTCAAAGAAAGTCACTTATAGCCTAAAGAGACTACCTAGTGAACTTAAGGGCCAAACATTGAGTCTAAAAGTCACAACAAGAATCATTACTTTAATCTTAAAAAAAAAAAAAAACATTTCATATGCCCAGGTTTAAGTGTGTTGGTACCAAGCAAGCCAAAAATGGGTCAAGGGGAAAAAATCACATCCCACACCACTTTTACTCCTAACAAAAACTAAAGAAGCTAGTCGTTCAAAAAAAAAAAAAAGTCAATCTACCAAATTATCATCCATCATGACATATCACACCCCATCACAAGAATATCTATCAAAATGAAGTATCAGCCCCTAACTAAAAATGTTGCATTATCCTCAATGTAACTATATAATTAAAGCAAAAGTTAGGAGAACTCCGTGAAAAGATGATGTCGTTGAGCTAGTGCATAAAGGGAAGATCTTTCGCTTCTCCTTGAGTTGTACCATGTTAATTTGAAGCCATCTGTGTGAGAGTACATTTCAAGTAACCCTTTTCAGTTTGTACTCCAACACAAATAAAGAAAGAATTAGTTTCCTGCAACTCATGTTCCAATCAATCCAACATTGCACTAACACTACTAAAAAACTGGCAAAAACCGACTGCAAAACTGACAGAAAAAACGACGGATTCCGTCGGTTTTTCGATAATGTTTTTAATTTTTTTTTAAGGAAACCGACAGACTGCGTCGGTTATTTTTCGCGCAAAAATGCGTGAAAAATATAATCATTTTTTATAGTGTTTTCTAAAATAAACCGACGGACTCAGTTGCTTTTTTCTATTTTTTAATTTTTTTTATAAAAAAATCGAGGGAGTCCGTCGATATTTAGAGCGCAAAAATAGTATAAATTAAATGAATGTAAGTATTTGAACAAAAAACATGTAGAGCCCTTTAATGCCAAGGAACATACCTGGGTTCGATTCCAAGTTGCTACATTTCATTATATAAAATAATAAAAAAACCGACGGAGTCTTTCGATTTTTTAATTTTTTTTTTTTTTTTACATAACCGACGGATTCCGTCGGTTTTCGAAAGACGACGTAACGTAAACTGACGGACGTGTTGCGTCGATTTTCACTGAAAAACCGACGCAGTCCGTCGATTGTTGCCTGTTTTATTAGTAGTAAGCTACTCATTACTCCACTTTAAATCATTTACTGCATAATGGCATCACAATGGAGAATATCCATACAAGCCAACTCTTCGTGGGGATGAAACATACCTAAGAAAGCACCGTTATTGTTTTGCTTCACACAACCTATGCACATATTTCCAGTGACAAAATTGCATATCATGTAATCAACTTTAGAATGTTAAAATACATGTTCATAAGATCCTATCAATGAATTGAGAAGCCACAAATCAGCATAACGCCACACAAGTCCCAATGATCAAACTCAATTAACGACATTCAGAACAGGGTAGGCTTCTCAATTAACATAAAGCAATAATTGGAGTGCGCATAGAAAAAATCACGTAAAGCACAAGCACTCTAAAGGTTGATGCACGTTACAACTCCTAATTTGATCCAAACCTAGGCAATCTCCACCAACAATTGCTTCCCTATCAACTCCTAATAGCGCTGGGTTACTCAGACTTCACTGGCAAATGAAATCGTCTCTCAGACAATTCATCGAACAGGTTGCAGGCATCCTACAATTAGCTTAGTTTCAGCACCAACAATGAGTGATCAACCCTCCCAAAATATTGGGAATTATAGTTCAATGAAGCACAGTCACATATTAATCAACCAACAAAACCAGAATCGCACAATTTGTGCTCTCAACTGCGCATCAAAACGAATCATAGGGAAGGAAAAGCAAAAACATACTGCAAGCATAGAGAGATTGAGGGGAGAGGAAAGAGAACTTACCTTAGCGCCACTGAAAACCTCAACTGGTGGTGGAGTTACGGTGGAGTTGTGAGTGAGAATGGAATGAGTGTGTTTGCTGTGTTGTAGGGGGACTTACAAGAGAGGAAATTGGTGAAATTCTTTTCTAAACAACTCAGGTACCTTAGTTTGTCCGTATGTGTGGGGTTGTTTGTTTAAAACACAATTTGTATTGCCTGAACATGCTACTTCCTAGAATACTAAAGATAGAATTACACGTGTCATGGACTTACCTGCGAGCAGAACAATTCCTTTATAATTTTCACCCGGATGGGCTTTAGATTTAGACACAATTTCTGCAGCTTTTTAGCACAAACTGTGCAATGCAAAATCGTTCACATCTCAACTCCATAATCTTGTCCAAATGAAGTCCAAAAATAATGAACTTGGTAGATTATTAGTCAAAAATAATATAAGAAAACTTATCTAAAATTAAAATTGTACTGAACTACAAAATTAAGGAAATATGGGTTGTCTCCCATAGAGCGTCGCATTTAACGCCATCGCACGACGTGAGTTAACTTTACCATTTTTCTCTCCACTTGGAGGATATGAATTTTCGTCCCAACTTTGAATCAAGATTACGATGACGCTCATGGGCCGGTGGTAGAATAGCAAAGAGGCCAAATCTCGGGTACCACATTTTGCACTTGTTGGCCTTTAAGTGAGACATGTCATTTTGTCTTCTTGGCATGACAAACTTCAAAATGAAAACGCTTCGTTCTTCATCTCCAAAATCCTCCATATCCTTGGTTAATTCAATTTCTATATCATCAACTAAGCACAATGCTGAAAAATAGTTGGAATGCGGTCTAAGACGCTCCATTTTTAAATTCACTCCATTTTTGACATCCTCACCCACAAATGAACTAGAATCTTCAAAAATTATGTTATTGTAGGAAATCAATCCGTGATTTGTATTGATGTATCAAAGTCATTATATACAAAGTAAGTATCTCACTATCAGATTGATACTAGGCTAAATTATAGGACCTAATTACTATACATAAGGAAGAGAATATTTACAATATTTACATAGACTATTACATAGTCTATCACACCCCCGCAGTCAAGCGGGAGGTTGTCGTACGCTTAGACTGTCCCTGAAATCATCAAAGAGCACGCGCGGAAGACCTTTAGTGAAGATATCTGCGATCTGGTAACGGGACGAGACGTGAAGAACACGAACTTCTCCACGGGCAACTTTCTCAAGTACGAAATGTATGTCCATCTCAATATGTTTAGTGCGTTGGTGCTGAACTGGATTACCTGATAGGTATATGGCACTAACATTATCACAATAAACTAATGTAGCTGTCCGGATGGGACAACGGAGCTCCAAAAGAAGGTTGCGAAGCCAACAGGACTCAGAGACGACATTAGCGACGCCACGGTATTCGGCCTCGGCACTCGACTTAGACATAGTAGGTTGCCGTTTGGATGACCATGAGAGGAGATTATCGCCAAGGAAGACACAGTAACCTGATGTGGATCGGCGAGTGTCCGGACAACCACCCCAATCTGCATCTGTATAAGAAACAAGAGAGGCAATGGAGGATTTGTACAGATGGAGACCAAACTCAATAGTACCTTGAATGTATCGGACTATGCGTTTAAGAGCATGCATATGTGCAACCTTTGGATCATGAATGTGAAGGCATACTTGTTGAACCGCATAGGAGATGTCTGGTCTTGTGAATGTAAGGTACTGCAACGCGCCGGCCAACTTACGATATTGGGTGGGATCATCGCAAGGAGGCCCGGCCGTGGCACCAAGTTTGGCTTTGGTGTCGACCGGTGTCTGACTTGGCTTACAAGCAGTCATGCCCGCACGCTCTATAATATCTGCTGCATAATTTTTCTGCGAGAGAAACATGCCATGTGAAGTCCGGGTAACAGCGATACCCAGAAAATAGCTTAGAGGGCCCAAATCCTTCATAGCAAATTCGGCACTAAGCAGAGACATGATGGATTTTCTGAGAGCATCTGAGGAAGCTGTGAGAATAATATCATCAACATATAGCAGAATGTAAGCAATGTCAGAACCTCGACAATAAATAAAGAGAGAGTGATCAGATCGGCTATGTGAAAAACCAATAGTGGAGACATAGTCTGCAAAGCGTTGGAACCATGCACGGGGAGCTTGCTTAAGTCCGTACAACGATTTCTTCAAGAGAAAGACATGATGTGGATGCTTTGGATCCTTAAACCCAATAGGCTGATGCATATAAACAGTCTCATTAAGATTACCGTGTAGGAAAGCATTCTTGACGTCCAACTGATGAATGGGCCAAAAGTGTGCAAGTTCAATGCTCAAGACAGCGCGAATAGTAGCCGGTTTGACAACCAGACTGAAAGTCTCGTCGCAGTCAACTCCAACCTATTGAGACCTGCCATCACAGACAAGACGGGCTTTGTGCCTCTCAAAAGAACCATCAGATTTCTTTTTATGACGAAAAATCCACATAGAACGAATAAGATTCACATCAGTGGGACGTGGAACCAACTCCCATGTCTTATTACTAATTAGAGCATTATATTCATCAACCATGGCATCTTTCCAATTGTGGTCATTTAGTGTACTGACAGGATTTCGTGGGATAGGCGAGATGGAGGGAGTGCTAGAAGTATTTAAGTTGAACGGTTGTTTGGGCTTAAAAATCCCATGTTGGCTTCTAGTGATCATACGGGTGGGCTGCTAGGCAGTCACGGGTGGGGCAGTGGGGGGTAGGGGCTGTGGGGCTGTGAACGTGGGGTTGGACTACTAGGCAGTGGGGGGGGGGAGGGCTGCTGGGCAGTCACGGGTGGAGCAGCGGGGGGGAGGGGCTGGACCGGGGGAACGACGGGTGGAGGAGGCTGTGATAGAAAATGCAGGGTATATGGAGAAATCCCATGGTCCAAAAAATTATAAGAAGTTGGGGTTGGTGAGTGCAATTTGGAGAAGAGAAATTGAGTTTCCTCAAAGATGACATGCCTTGAGATGATGATTTTGTTGGTGGATAAATCATAACATTTATATCCTCTATGATTCAACGGATAGCCCAAAAATACACACGGGGTGGATCTTGCTTGTAACTTATGAATAGTTGTAGATCGGAAAAGTGGATAGCATAGACACCTAAAAACCCGGAGATGAGAATAGGAGGGGGTTCGTTGATAGAGAACTTGCGTTGGTGATTTATACCAAGGACTTTGATGGGAAGTACATTAAGGAGGTATGTGGCCATTTGGAGAGCATGATGCCAAAAAGAGGGGGGCATGGAAGAGTGGACAAGAAGAGTGCGCACTATGTTGTTAATAGATTTAATTTTTCTTTCCGCTTTGCCATTTTAAGGAGAGGTATGGGGGCAATAAAATCGGAAATTTAAACCATTTGAGGCGCAAAAAGATTGAAAATGCCCATTGGCGAACTCCCGCCCATTATCACATTGAATGTTTTTAATGTCTCTTTCAAATTGAGTCCGTATTAATGCCTTAAAAGATAGAAAAGTGGAATAGACTTGGGACTTGTTAGAGATTGGAAAAGTCCAAAGAAAATTACTATAATCATCAAGAAAGAAAACATAATAGCGGTGCGCATTAGAACTTAAAACAGGAGATGTCCATAAATCACTATGAATGATATCAAATGGCATAGTAGGAAATGACAATGAATCATAAAATGGAAATTTAACATGTTTCCCCAAAGGACAAGAGGTACAAAAAGAAGTTCGGGCCCTATTACATTCAATTAAGGCATTACTACGAAGAGAACTAAGGATAGCATTTCCCGGATGGCCGAGTCGGGAATGCCACAAGCTAGGTGATGTGGCAATGAAGGTGGATGGTGGAGTGGCCCATTTTGTGGCAATGATAGGATACAATTCCCCAGTGCTCTCACATCTCATTAGGCGGCTCCCCGTCGGTAAATCCTTCACCGAAAACCCAAGAGGATCAAACTCAATAGAAACATTATTGTCCTTAGTGAATTTACGTACGGAAATAAGGTTTTTGATGAGTTTTGGAGCATGCAAGACATTTCGGAGACGTAATTCAGGATTAGGTGGGGGTAGGGATGTATGACCATAGCCTCGAATTGGAATAGTGCTACCATTACCAACAATGATTCCAGAATTATTGCTCAAATTAAAATAAGACGTGAGAGTACCTGAGTTGGTAGTCATGTGGGAAGTCGCTCCGGTGTTCATGTACCAATTATTATCCGGGTGATGCATGGACAGAGTGTGCATGGCTGCCTCCACGTCTGTCGGAGTGTACCCAGAATAGGTCGGACCATGCATGAAATAGGCCTGCTGAGGTCGTGGACCCGCACCGAGAATGCCGCTGTGTGGTGGAAGGTTGCTGCCACTGTCTCGTCGGATACGGGCAGGGGGGCATTGGCCACTGCTGGGGCGGCCAGGCAGGCCAGTAGTAGCCCCCTGCCGGTGGCTGTCCCGTCGGCCACTGGCCGTTGCTGGTCTATCCGCTGCCGCCGCGGCCGGATTTCCCGCGGTTGTTGTTGTTCCCCTTTCCCTAGTTCCTGTTAGAATTCCTGCCACAATTATTATCATGACGGTTAGTTGAATTATTGTTGCCGCCAGGTGGCGGGGAGGGAGTATCATTATCAACAAGTAGAGCTGCGGGACTGGAATCACGGGCACGTTCCTTGGCTGCTGCGTCTTCGAACTTGAGTCTGGAGCACACTTCAGAGAAAGAGGGCAGCACATCCTTCTGCTGGATGGTGGTGACAAAGTGTGCATATGTCTCCGGTAAGCCTGCAAGGAGGCGTAAGACCATACGTTGGTCGGACACCGGTGACCCCACGTTGGCAAGCTTATCCGTGAGAGACTTGAGCCTGTTATAATAGGCCATAACCGAGCCGAAGTCGGCCATTTTTGTGGTGGTGAATTCAGTTTCAAGGTACTCTGCCTTGAGTGCTTATTATCTTGGAAAAGTTGAGCAACTCGATTCCAAGCCTTCTCTGCAACATCATCTGCCACGAGAATAGAGGTAAGAATATCATGGGATACGGTGGCGTATATCCATTGAAGGACCACCGCATCTAGTCGTTTCCAGAGCGGAAGGTTAGCCGCCTTTATTGCGTTGTACGCGGTGAGTTCAGTGGTGTCAGTTGGTGGTATGATGTGTTCAAGTACGGAGTGGACGCGGGCTAGAACTTTGAATAGTGTCGCCCATTCGTGATAATGGCCGGTTTCCATGTCTAGAGTGATTGGGATTAAAGATTTCACATTCGTGACGGTTAAAGCAGAATAGAATTTTTTGTTGTCAGCCATTGAAGAGAGAAGAGGGAGGAGGAAGGGGTGGCGGCTACGGCTAGGGTTAGGAGAGAAGAGGGAGGTGGACGGCTGGGGTTTAGGAAGCTAGGGTTTTTAGGAGAAACCTAGTCTGATACCATGTAGGAAATCAATCCGTGATTTGTATTGATGTATCAAAGTCATTATATACAAAGTAGGTATCTCACTATCAGAATGATACTAGGCTAAATTATAGGACCTAATTACTATACATAAGGAAGAGAATATTTATAATATTTACATAGACTATTACATAGTCTATCAGTTATGAACTCTTCCATTCAACTCTATTATCATTTCTTCAATCTCGGCTTGCATTATTTTTTGGTTGGCCGGTTGGCAATTCACCATTAGGTCTTGAAAATCAATCTTGACCCCTTCCTCATTGGAAACCAACTCAAAACTACTATCCATGGCTGATATTGAGCATCACATGCCTCAATTTTTGCATTCAATTCGGCCTTCAATTCCCGAATGGCAATTTCAAGTATCTCCACTTCTTGACTTCGCTCAACATGAATTTTTAGAAATTCTTTCATCATCCATGAAATGCCTTCACGGTGATCCCCGACCCATAGACTCTAAGTTGTTGAGCTTGTTTCATAAGCCAATCTTGGCTCACAATTTCCACTTTTTCAAGTTATTCATCATGGTGAGAGTCGTTCAAAACTTGTAAAAATCCACCCATTGAGAAATCCATATTGTCGACACTTTCTTGACTACTTTCAACATCCTCAAGTTGGTGAGCATTATGAGCCTCAACCAATAATTTCATTTGATCCTCCAAGATGTTAATAGCTTTGTCATTGCAACTAATTGCTTGAGTCAAGTCATTAAGTGCCTCCCTCAAGTCCTCGAGTTTTAAGTTCAACTTTTCCTCATTTTCAAGAATGGTCTCCAACGTGAGCATTATCCTCTCATTTTGAGCATTTGAAACTTCTTCCACTTCCATATCCCTATCATCATCAAAATCAAAAGTAGAATCGTCATAGTGGGGGTTCGGGGAAGGGAAGGACAAATAAGCACAATTAGCCCAATGACCACCACACCAATCGCAAATACTCCACTCATAGGTTTGGGATTGTGCGCACAATCCGCCCTCGAGAGAATTCAAACAATTTTACCATGACTGTGGTCCTCCACAATAAGGACAAGGGCCATTAAAATATGAACAACTATCATCCGACCAATTTCATTATATGATGCCAGTTACAAAAACTAAGAAAATAAACAAAAAAAATAACTACACAAAATATTCACAAGTTTGGACTAAAACAAGTAAGCTTAAATCCCAAACTAACTCAAATACGCCAAACAGTTCCCCGGCAACGGCGCCAAAATTGATAACGTCCAAATCCACTCCTCAAAGAGAAAGTCTACACGATTATCGCAATATAATTTACGCAACTATGAGTCGGGGTCGAATCCACAGGGAACAATATAAAGGCGATTGTGAAAGTAAACGATTTATCACCAACTACGCTAAGCCAAACACTTTTTCAATAGTTGATTTTTTTTATTTAAAAACTAACAAAGATAAAACTAACTAGCAAGTGGGTAAAGTGATCAATGGCCTCTCAAGCAAAGGAAAACAAGAGAAATTACTCTCAAGTAACAATCCAATATATTTTACAATTTTACAACTAAGAGCAAGTCTATGTTAATATATAAGGAGTTCTAAAATCTCATTGAAAGTCTTCCAACCAAATCAATGAATTTCAGTCTAAGCTTTTCCAAATCTTAAAGTGTGATATTAAGCACAATCAATTTAACCTCAAGTTAACTATCCTCTTCCGAGCTAAAGTTATTAGATGAGGTTTAAGGCCCCAAATCCTTGTCGTTTACTCTTTCCTAACCCTTACTTTATTTTCCAAGCAAAGCCAAGGTAAAATAGCACACTTAATGTTTGCAACCACTAAATGACATTAAAGCTTGAAGATTAAATAGAGAAATATTAACATACTTCATTAGAAATAAAAATTATTTAATACATAAGCAAAATAAGAGATTCAATCCAAATTTTAACATATGAATGTTTGCATAAACAAGATTAAAGTGATGGAATAAATGCTACACACTTAGATATACAATAAAAGCAAGAGTTGAAGAAATGGATAAAGAAATTCTCATTGAGTGCTCCAAATCTTCAAACCCTAGGTGTAGTTTCTTGTCCCTCCACTGGAAAGAATGGCCAAAGATCAAAATATTTTGCCCCAAGCTTCACTTTTATAATTCCCAAATTTCCCAACTAAAAAAAATGACAAAAACAGCCCTCAAAATTTCAGATTTTCGAAATTGCAAATCTGGCCATTTTTTGCAGTTCTAGCAAGTTTTTCCTTTTGTTTGTTTTAGCTCTTTTTTGCCTCATTTTCACTTGGTTTCTTGCCGATCACTTCTAAATCACATAGAACCTGTAAAATGGAAGTAAACGACATTAAATACACTATTTTTTCAATCAAACTTAGCAAAAATTTAAGATTAAAAAAAGAGATAAGTTGGTAAAATATCAACTTATCATATACCAATTAAGTTTCCTACTAATATTTGAATTTCCAAGTATACGAATCCTATAAAGATAAAAACACTTGGAACCACCTTTTTTTTCAACTATATAAAATGTACTTCTTGTGCCAACATACTTGTGAAAGACTTAGACGGAAGAAATACGTTTCTATTGCTTAATTTGCTTTTTCCAGGCAATATTATTTCCCTTTTATTTATTTTCGTCCAATGATTCTTCTTTCTCTTCAGATGTATATGTAATTATATTTCATACACTATATTTGTATGGAAATTATACGATGTTTATATGGAAATTATATGATTTGGCGTGTTTTTAATATTTTTCTTGTGTGTTTTGTAAATATGTTTCATTCATCTGTTCGAGATGAAACATTGAAACTAAAGATTTATTTTAATTGAATTGGTTGTAACGCCTCCAAACAGTCTTTAATTTAGAGAAAACATTGAGAGAGAAATTTAGTGAGATCTGTATCCGCCTCCTAGAGTAGAAATATTTGAGATTTAAGGAACTGGTATAATCTTTGTTGGCGGAATATGCTGGTTCAAAATAAAGGAGCCCTTTATAATAAAGACAAGAGATGCTTTAAAGTGTTTAGCCTTAACATTTAGGAAAAGTTAAGGTTTTAGGAAAAGTTTTTAGAGAAAAATTAAGTATGTTTAAGTAGCAAAAGCTCTTTCCGTAAGCTAAAAGAGTAGGTTCTTACCGGGAGCAATTTTGAATCTTGGTCAAATATAAATTAATGTTCTAATATTGATAAAGTATTTTTCATTGATTAGTCAAACATAAATTGTTATTCTCAAATATATGGTAAGAATCAATTTAGACCAGCCATAAATTAACCACAAAAAATATATATCATAAACCATAGAAAAAAAATATCTAATCGATTATAGTTCATTCGTTATTAAACCATTGAAGAATAATTAACTTCAGTAAAGATTATAGTTCATTCGTTATTAAACCATTGAAGAATAATTAACTTCAGTAAGAAGATTATCTATTAATTTAGACCAACCAACTAAGACGGAAGTCTTCATATATTATAGGGGTCGGGGGTTACGTGTGAGGCACGTAGGTGGAGACAATATAAATATTGATTGACCAAAATATTTTTTAAATATTATTAGACTTTTATACTTGATAAGTTGGTATTTTACCAACTTATTTCTTCTTTAATATTAGATTTTTGCTATGTTTGATTGAGAAAATAGTGCAATTAATATCGTTTACTTCCATTTTATAGGTTTTATGTGATTTAGAAGTGATCGAGAAGAAACCGAGTGAAAAACAAGTAAAAAAGAGGCCAAATTGAAGAAATGAGAAAATTGGCTAAAAGTTCAAAAAGTGGACTGAAAATCTAGGGTTATCTTCGTCACTTTTTATTGGGAAATTTTTGGGAACTATAAAAGCAACACTTGAGAGATTTTATTATCATCTTCGGCCATATTTTCAAGCTTGAGGAGCTAGGGTTCATCAACCAACACTTTGGAAGAGAAGATTGGAGCACTTTAATGAGCAAACTCTTAGCCCTTTCTTCAATTCCTTGTTATGTATTGAATATTTAAGTGTGTGGTATTTTATTCTTTCACTTGAATCTTGTTTATGAGAATATACATTATCAAGTGTTGAATTAAACCTCTTGTTTTGCTTATGTAGTGATTGACTTTTTTTCCTAATGAAGTGGGTCTTTGTTTCTTTAATTAATCTTGTTCTTTAGTGTTTCTTAAGGGATTAGCTAACCCTAAGACTCGCCATTTTACTTCTATTTGAGCTCGAAAGAGAAAAATTGAGGTTGGAAAAGATTAATTAACTAGGATTTGGGGCTTTAAACCCCATCTAATAATTTGAGCTAGGAATAGGAAAGTTAACTTGAGATTCAATTGTTGTTCTTAATATCACACTCTAAGGCTTGGAAAAGCTTAGAGTGAAATTCATCGATTTGGTTGGAAGACTATCAATGAGATTTTAGAAATCATTATTTATTAACATAGACTCGTTCTTAGTTGTAAAATCATAAAATATGTTGGATCATTACTTGAGTGTAAATTCCCTTGTATCCATGTGTGTGGTCATTGATCATTTTACTTGCTTTCTAGGTTAGTTTTATCTTTATTAGTTTTTAAATCAAAAACTAAATATTGAAAATGTGTTTGGCTTAGCTTAGTTGGTGATAAATCCTTAACTTTCTTAATCGTTTTTATATTGTTCTCTGTGGGATCAACCCCGACTCATAGTTGGGTAAATTATATTGCGACGACGGTGTACACTTTCTCTTTGAGGAATGGATTTGAACGTTATCAATTTTGGCGCCGTTGCTGGGGAACAATTTAGCGTATTTAGGCTAGTTTAGGAAATAAGCTAACTTGCTTTGGTCCAAACTTGTGAATATTTGTGTAGTTGTTTTCTTTGCTGTATTTTATTTTTATTTCATAATGGCATCATTCCATGAAAATGGGTCAGAGGGTAGTTTTTCATACTTTAATGACCCTTGTCCTTATTGTGGAGGATCCCACTCTTGGCAAACTTGTTTAAAGTCTCCCGGAGGAGGATTGTGCGCACAATCTTGAATGAGTGGAGCATATGTGATAGATGTGGTGGTCAAAATGGTCATTGGGCTAATTGTGCTTATATGTCCTTCCCTTCCCCGAACCCCCACTATGATGATTCTACTTTGTGTTGTGTCATTGATCGGGATATGGAAGTGGAAGAAGTTGAGATTGGTCAAAATGGAGAGTTTAAGCTCATGATGGAATGCCTACTTGAAGGAGGAAATGAAAAGCAAAAAGCCTTGGAGGAGTACTTGGAAACTAGTCTTCAAAATGGTTTGATGATTGAAGACAAATTCTCTACGGGCATTTGAACAAAATCAAGAAGAATTCTCAATGCTCAATATGAGAGGATAATGCCCATGTTGGAGGCCAATGTTGAAAAGAAGGAATCAAGAATTGAACATCCTCCAACCGACTTTATGCTAATTGGAGATGCCGAAGAAAAAGAAAAGGAATTAGAGTCAACCGTTGTCATGGAAAATATGGTTTAAATTGACTCTAGTTCGGGAAAAAATGCGAATGTCAAAATCCGAACAAATTTGCAAATTGGGAGGTTGAAGTCTCACTCTAAGCATTTTTCAACATTGGAGTTGTATAGTGATATGGAAATTGAACCATATGATTCCATGCGGGATGGCGAAGGAGAAAGACGAGGGCCATACATTTTGCAATTTGAAAACTCAAGAAGGCAAAATGATATTCCTCATTTGAAGGCTAAGAAGTGCAAAATGAAGAAAATAATGTTTGGCATGTTCATCTACTTACCACCCCCCACCGCTCGCGGTCACAAATTAGAGTTCAAGTTGGGTACCCAATTCATAAGCTCGAAATGGCAAGAAAAGAGGTAAAATTGGTAACCGTCGTGCCGCGACATTTAATCAAGCACTTGGTGGGAGGTAATCTATCGTTTTCAAATTTTTACTCGTTTTTAAATTTTCTTTTGTAGAATAGTTAATTAATTATTTTTGACAAATTGTCACGCCCCGAACCATGGCCTGGGCGTAACACAGTACTCGGTGCCTGACTGCATGTGACTGAGCGAAACTGGCTGGCTGAATCAACATGTGAAATCAAAACGTACTAAATGGAAATAATACTAACACATGCTGATCTACTATATCATCTGTCTGAAATATCATAAATGCGAAAATACTGAATAAACTCGAAAGTCTGAATAAATGGCCGACAAGGCTAACACAAAAGCTTGCTAAATATCTGACTGACCGCCACTATAGTCTATGAAGCCTATAAGAATAATAAAGTCTGACTGTTTACCGGGATAAGGCCCGGCATACCTGACTGACTAGAAATACTGAAAAGACTGTAAAGTGTGTTAACGCCCCGAGGGAACTGGGCTCACCAAATAGCTGGTACGATAATCCTAGCGCTCTGAATCATCAACCTGTCAATCGTTACCTGCATCGTGAAATGCAGGCCCTCGGGAAATAAAAGGGAACGTCAGTACATTTGAATTGCACTAGTATGTAAAGCAACTGAAAGAAAGAACTATAAATGGGGTGCTCGGGGAAAAGGAAGTCCAAATCAATAAACATGTAAAGAGTGCTAAAACTGAAACTGATATCTGATAGCTGATAACTGAAATGAACAAAGGAAGTAAAGATATGAATACTCCCTGTTCTGATTGGAGAACCACCTGTTTAACTGAAAATCATGGTCTGTGGCCTTTGGCCTAATATATATGTGCATACATAATCTCTGGCCTTATGCCCAAGTATAAGTATGCAAAATCAATGGCCTTGTGCCTAGGTATAAGCATGCTAAAATCTGTGGCCTTGTGCCAAGTATAAACATGCAAAATCTGTGGCCTTGTGCCCATTTACAGATATTCAACATTCAATAATTTGTATCAAGGAACTGAGGATCATGCTGTAATGCATAACTCTGGAATACTGAACATTACTATACTGAGACTTGTATTCATGAACTGATTAAGATACCTGAAGCTTTACTATTTATAAACATGTTGCGTATATTCTAGATTGAGATTCATGGGTATCAAACACAATTCTATATTGATTACGTACTGAGCTCACAACGTTCAGAATGAAAGTCGTGAACGAATTACGAAACTAGAGAATAGAAGTTCTACAACTATTCAAGGAACTAAGCTTAACTATATTTCTGAGGCAATTAGTAACGTTGTTAAAGAACATGGCGTAGGGAGAATCACTAACATTCCCAAACATAGAGAGTTAGCCTCACATACCTTAATTTCGTCCTTTGAGCGTAATACAACGTTCGTCAATCCTTTCAACTTTAATGTATAGCAACATAAGTCAAAGGGATTCTATATTAGCAATAATATCCATACTTTGGTCACCTAAGCATTTTATCAAACACTTAGTGGGCATAAAGCTCCACAGCCTTCATTAATGGTGTTTTCTTCACCCAATTCCCATTCTATTACTTCTAGGTGATTTTACAATATCAATTTGATGAAATTAACATCATTCTTCATCACCCATATGATTACAACAATCCTAAGTTAATAATCCAAAACCCTAGCATAGTTCATATGATACTCTCTATCAAACCCATTTACTATTCCCCCAAGAACTCATCAATTCATAACTATAAGTGATTAGAGAGTAGAAGTATTACCTTTTTGAAGTTTAATCCTCTTGAATTCGGATTCTGGGGCTCTTTTGTCTAAGACAAAGATTCAATCGATAATCTATGGAATAGATGAGGATTCTAGCGTTAATCTTTGTTAGATTGATGTAATAATCAACGGGGTTTGACCAGGAACTCAGCTTGGATGCTTTGTGGAAGCCCTAGGGTGTTTTCTCTCCAAAAAGACGGTTTAGAATGAAGTGGAAAAAGTTTTACGGAGTTGGGTATATATACAATTTGAAAAAAGGCCGTTTCAGGGATAATTCGGCCTGGCTAGTCGCCCCTAGCGTCGTAAGGGGCGGTGCCCTAGGCTTATATTACAAAATTTGATGAATTTTACATTTTTCAGTGATTTTGGTCTGGCGCATTGCCCGGGGCGGCGCCCTAGGCCATTTCTGACAACTTTCAGTAAAATGGGAATAACTCCTAGCACAAAGCTCCGTTCAGCCTCCACAACATATCGTTAGAAAGGTATTTCAAATATCTATAACTTTTATGTTTAAGTTTTCTCAAATTCTCAATGGATTTTCATGAAATTGGGATGGAAGGCAGACATATCGAAAACTTAGCTGATTCCATTGAATTTTAAGCACCTTACTATTAGCCGTCTTGCAATGATCATATCTCCCTGCTCCAATCTCTGATTGGCATGGTCCTTATATGGTTGGAAAGGTATTTCTACATACTACAACTTTCATTCAGGGCACTTTCCCAAATTCCCAATTAATCAAGGGGATACGGCTGCCCAAAGTAGGCATATCAACCATTTTCGCAAAACGTTCAAACCTTCAGTTTTTCCACTAAAACTCTAACAATACGAGTCTAACCTTAGTTTTAAGATACAGGGTGCGACATTATCTCCCCTTGGGATCATTCTTCTCGAATGATGGTCTTGGTTATAATCGAGGCTAATTCTGAGACTCTACGGAAGCTTGGCAGAGTTTACTCTGTAACTCATATACGTGAAACTGATTAGCTGAGGCACGTGATCACTGAGCTGACGTGAACACATGCTTACTGATCTGAATGAATACATGATTACTGAGCTGAATGTCTACTGAACTGACTGAATACTCAGCTGACTGAATACTAGACTGGCTGAATAGTGGACTGACTGGACATTGAAAAATATGTAGATTATACTAGAAGCATCTGAATGAAAAGGTTAGTTACCTTCAACATTTTCTGCTTGCTCTTCAAAGAGATGGGGATATCTGGACTTCATGTCCTCTTCGGCCTCCCACGTATCCTCTTCAACTTTCTAATTTCTCTATAGCACTTTCACTGAAGCAATCTCTTTAGTTCTCAACTTGCGGATTTGACGATCAAGGATAGCCACTGGAATAGCTTCGTAAGACATGCTATCTTTAACCCCTGTGATATCTGTAGGAACAACCAGAGACGAGTCCCCATGAATTTCTTCAACATAGACACATGAAACACTGGGTGTACGGTAGCTAATTCTTGTGGCAATTGTAACTCATAAGCCACTTGCCCGATCCTTCGCAGGATTCTATAAGTCCCAATATAGCGGAATCTCATAACGTCTTTCTTAGGCGAAACTTTCAGAAACACCCAATTATCAACTTGGAATTCTAAGTCTCTACGCCGCATATCCGAATAGGACTTTTGGTGACTCTGAGCCGTTTTCAACCGCTCCTGAATTAACTTGACTTTTTGCATAACCTAATAAACCAAGTATGGCCCTAACAACTCTGCTTCACCAATCTCAAACCAACCAATTGACGACCTACATCTCCGCCCATACAAGGCCTCAAACAATGCCATCTAGATACTAGAGTTGTAACTGTTATTATAAGCAAACTCAATGAGAGGCAAATAGTCATCCCAATTACTTTTGAAATCTAGGACACATGCTCTCAACATATCCTCAAAAGTCTGAATAGTGCGCTCTGCCTGGCCATCTGTCTGAGGATGAAAAGTTATGCTTAGGTTCACCCTTGTGCCCAATCCTTTCTGAAAGGACTTCTAAGAGCTCGTTGTGAACTGAGTGCCACGATCTAAAATAATGGAAAAAGGATTCCCATGCAAGCAGATAATTTCCTGGATATACCACTTAGCATAATCCTCTGATGAATCTATAGTCTTCACTGGCAAAAAGTGAGTTGACTTGGTAAGTAGGTCTATGATTACCCAACTCAAATCATGCTTTCAAAAGGAGTGAGGTAAACCTGTTATGAAGTCTATGTTTATCATCTCCCATTTCCAAACGGGAATTTCTATACTCTGAGCCAACCTACCATGACTCTGGTGTTTAGCTTTCACTTGTTGGCAATCTGGACACTTAGCCACAAAATCTGCTACGTTCTTTTTCATGTCGTTCCACCCAGTGGCGTATGCAGGATTTTTGGTCACCAGTGTCATATTTTAAAATGAGAAATAATAAATAAAACAATGCAACACCATATTAAAAAAGAACAAAATATAAACGAAACACAATTCGCGTGCGTTACTATAATTTTGTTTTTTTAAAAAAAACACCTTAACTTTTCTCAATGAGTTTTGTTTTTGTGAAATGTATTCAAAATAACCTCATTATAAATAATACCAAATACTTTTTTTATATAGCGCACCAAATGATCACGAAACAACTCATTATTCATGTAATTTCATTAATTATTCTTAATCAATTTCATTGACGAGGAAGAAGGTGAGAGATCCTTCTTTATGGTCTAAGTAATTTATTGTCACTCTAATCTAAAAGTGTGAGTTTGGATCAAGTGGTTTAAGTTTTGATAACTTACAAGAGGTCATAGGTTCGATCCTGAAATGTAGTATATCATTTTTTAGGTGAGGAGCAAAAGTTCTACAAAACTAAATGATGCCGCGGCGAATCGAACTCGTGCACTCATTTGAAAATCTAAGCACCTAACCGCTTGAGCTACGTGGTCTTTAGTGTCTAGGAGTGTCACCTTATATTATATTCATTGTTTCACTGTTTCCTTTTAATAATATATACGTATTTAGTAAAATTTTCCAATGAAGCAGTGTCACGTGACACCCCTCACACTAAGGTAGATCCGCCCCTGGTTCCACCAACAAATCTCCTTAAGATCATGATACATCTTTGTGGAACCTGGATGAATAGAATACCTAGAATTGTGGGCTTCAGACATAATTTGATCTCTGAGCCCATCTATGTCTGGAACGCATAGTCTGCCTCTATACCTTAAAGTATCATCATCTCCCCCTTGTTCAAAAGTCGTAGTCTTGTGTTTGTGAATCCCCTCCTTCGGCTACAATAAGTAGGGATCACTAAACTGCTTCCCCTTCATTTCGGCTACTAAGGAGGATTCAGCCCCGTTCTGAACAGCAACACTACTATCCTCGGGGTCCAAACAACTTTCCTTATGTTCTGCAAGTCTTTTCACTTTACGTCACTGACGACTCACCTTTCGACTCACTTCTGAGCAATCTTTCTTACTAGAAAAACTAAGTTATTTACATAAACGGAAAACTAATGTATTCGCAACTATCATACATACTCTTAATGACTTAACTCTGCTCACACTACCAATCTTAGGGAAACCTCCTTTTTGATAACTCTTAAAAGCTATTCATCTCTGGTTTGCTCTCTTACGGCTTAACTGATTTCTTCTTCCCCTAATCACTATACTTCAAATTTAACTTAAACCCCTTGGGTTCTAACAGGCATTCAATGTATTCAAATTGTTACTCATTCACTAGTGTTAACCTGACTAAGGATATCAAATCATACTGTACTAGTCCTGCTGTAATCATTAATTCACTGTATCTACTCAAAACTTACTCATTATTCTTCTACTAACCATCTGCTAGTATCATGTCCTCTTATTATGCTCTGAATAACTAAAATGAAGCAAAAGGTTATTTCTAACTCCCTTCATCATCCGACGTTATACTACGGTCGTATATGTCACGACCCAAACCGATGAGCCGTGACGAGTGCCTGATCCCTAGTGACCAAACACCCCTATACTCGTACCTGGATAACACTAAATAACAAGGGCCCACAAATCACACAATCTGAGCTACACTGACTCATGGAAGGATTGCATCATGAACTCTGTACATATATATATATATATATATATATATATATATATATATATGCTGAAAGAACAGTGCAAGCCAACTAGGCCGCTACATTTGCTGTACACAAAAGAATAAGAACCGGCAAGGCTACATCATCTGTCAAATACATACAACTGTCTATAGACCTCTACTGGAGTATAAAGCTGTAGAAAGGACGGGACAGGGCCCCGTCGTACCCATATGCATATACATCTCAAAAGAATGGCATAACAAAATAAACTGCAGCTCCGGATCAAGTGGAGCGCACTGACCACCGCTGGATGGAGATCTTACTGAGCTGGACCGCCTGTCTGTCTACCTGATCCTGCGGGCATGAACGCAACCCCCCAAGCAATAGGGGAGTCAGTACAGATAATGTACTGAGTATGTAAGGCATAAGAGTAAAGTAACATATACATAAGAATCATGAAAGGAATCTAAAACTCAAAGATCAAACTGATCAACCGAATACATCTGTATGACTGAATATCTATAAGTATCTGAATAAATCCGTATAACTGAAAGTGCCACTGAGGGCGTATGATATGCATGCTCTCTATGAAAATCATGTATATACATGTAGGTCATAGTGCTGAGAAACGTTCAGCCCGATCCATATCTCATAACCCATCGGTCTCTCTGCGGCCATCATCATCATCATCATAATATACATTGCTGCGGAACGTGCAGCCCGATCCATATCTCATCATCACTGTGCACCAGCTGATCAGGTGGTAACGCGTATATAACGCCTATCCCTTCCCCATACCCCATATACATATAATATATGCGTATATAATGGTTTCTGGCCACGGTTCAATATGCATATGAATATATAAATGCAATGCATGAATAAACTGAATACATAGAACTCTTGGAGTGACATAAGGTCGTACTACCTCCGATAGACATCTTTTGAGGTAATATCATCAATATAAGAACTTTCAAGACCCATGAATAGAAGGAACAATCATAAAAGGGGTACAGGAACATCAATGACTGAAGTACTCCTAGTGCTTCTAAGAGTAGAGTAATATGGAAGCTCATTTACTCACTTGTTGGTTCATATCATAAGATCATGCCAAAAATGAAAGAAAGTTAGCCTTAACATACCTTAACGTCTCCATAATCACTTAACGTTCTCCTTCCAAGTTTGCAAAGTCTACATCCAAAAGGATTTACACTAAAGTTAGGTCTAGAAAACACTACTTAAGTTCCAACTAGCGAAATTAATGAATTAGCGAAATTTGGGCAGCGTTTCCCCTATTTTATCGACTTCCATTTATATGATAAAACAGCTACGAATCAACTATGACATTATCATCAATTCCATAATCAAAAGACTTCATTTAATGCCCAAAATTCCTTTCTATAATCAACACCCAACAACAATTCCAGCACAACTCTATATACACTCATATATCACACTTCCTCGTCATCATTACTATCATTCATAGTAAGATTATACCCAAAGTACTCCAACAATTACAACTCAAGTTAATCTACTACTCCTAATATCATCAAATCAACATTTGAACTTCCTTTTCCACTTTATTTTCTCAAACAAGTTGTTTACAACCAAATATTCTCAATAATATGGAGATGGACATGACAACTAACCTTTTATCACTTGGGAACAAGCCTTGGATCAAATTATTCCATTAGGGTGAAGTCTCCAACTTAAGAACCACAAGAATTCGTGATCTTGTCAAACCCTAGTGGGCTTTCTAGCACTTGAATCACTTGATCTTCTTGGATTTGGTATAGATTAGCACATAGACTTGAGGAGAGGGTTCTAGAGAATTTTAGGGTCTGGTTTGGAAAAATAATGAATCCAAATGAGGCAAAAAGAAATATAAAGAGTCACTTAAAATCCCGCCGACTCACTTTGACGGTGGATTTGACAGATCGTCAAACATTCTGCGATCCGTCAAATGGACCGTCAACATTCCAACAAATCCATACCTTTCCGTAACCGTTATACGATGGAGCCTCACTATTTGACGGGCTGTCAAACATCCTGCGGTCCGTCAAATTAGTCGTCAAAATGTCCCTTCAGTTAAACTTGTTCCCATCAGATCTTTTTAACCTCTAATCCTTCCGATTCTCATTAAGCATCAACTTAAGCCTTCACCTACATAACATGAGCATGCTTAATTTCCTTTGGCCTCAAAGGTAATCCCCGTCCAAGACTATGACGACTAACATACGACAGGTCTTAACATGCCAAACCATGGGGTATAACATTCTTCCCCCCTTAGAAACATTCGTCCTCGAATGTTCACGCAAGTCATAAGTTATAAAAAAATTGGCAAAGTCTCCCTTGTAAATATACCAATCCCACCTGTACACAGCAACCCAATACAATGCCACACAGGACCACATGCTAAAATATACAATACCATGGCCTCACACGACCAATCACAATATCTATAAATAAAATCAATACCTGGGGGTGATGATGACTCACACTGAGCCTCCTTGGACAACGAAAATAAGTACGAGTACTTAGCCTTCATCTCCTCTTCAGCTTCCCAAGTCATTTCTTCAACATTATTATTTCTCCAGAGTACTTTAACAGAAGCCACATCTTTAGTTTGGAACCAACAAACCTGTCTATCCAATATAGCCACTAGGGTCTCTTCATATGATAACTGCTCGGTCACCTGGATATTATCTATCAGTACAATCCTAAAGGGATCTCCTATACACTTGCGGAGCATCGATATATGAAATACCGAATGTATAGACTCCAACTCGGAAGGCAGTTCTAACTCATATCCTACCTTACCCACTGTGCGAATGATTCTATATGGTCTAATGTATCGAGGGCTCAATTTACCCTTCTTGCCAAACCTCATCACTCCCTTCATAGGTGAGACTTTCAGGAAGACCCAATCACCTACCTCAAGCTCTAACTAGCGTCGCCGATTATCTGCATAGGATTTCTGTCGACTCTGTGCTGCTAGTAATCTTTCCTGAATCGTTCACCTTATCAACTGCTTGCTGAATTAAATCTAGGCCTACTAGCTGATTTTCTCCAACATCAAACCACCCTATAGGGGATCTACATCTCCGCCCATATAAAGCCTCATAAAGAGCCATCTGGATACTAGAATGATAACTGTTATTATAGGCAAACTCAATAAGAGGTAAATAATCATCCCAACTACCTTGAAAATCAAGTACAGAAGCTCTTAGCATATCCTTCAGTGTCTGTAAAGTACGCTCCGCTTGTTTGTCTGTCTGCGGATGAATGCGGTACTAAGACTCACCTGGGTCCCCAATCCATTCTAAAAAGATTTCCAGAAGTTAGTTGTGAACTACGCTCCTCTATCTGAAATAATGGATGTAGGGACACCATGAAGTCGTACAATATCTTTAAGATGAAGCTTCGCATAATCTTCAGCTGAATAAATCGTTCTGACAGGTAGGAAATGAGCGGACTTTGTAAGTCTATCAACTATGACCCGTATTGAATCATACTTCCGCTGCGTATGGGAAAAACCTGTAATGAAATCCATATTAATTACCTCCCATTTCCATGTCAGAATCTCCATCGCCTGCAATAAACCTTTAGGCTTCTGGTGCTCTATCTTGACTTGCTGACAATTTGGGCACTGAGCGACAAACTCCACTATATCTTTCTTCATCCCATCCCACCAATACACTTCCTTGAGATCATGATACATCTTTGTTGTGCCCGGATGGATAGAATAGCGAGAATAATGGGCTTCCACCATAACTTGCTGACGGAGGCCTGCAATATTAGGAGCGCACAGTCTACCTCGATACCTGAGTACTCCATCTCATGTGATCACGAAGGGTGTCTTTTCTTTCTGTGGAGCTGTATCTCGATAGTGAACTAAAACAGGATCCTCGTACTGACGCTCCTTTATCTCCGCTACCAAAGATGACATCGTTGTATCCTGAACTGTAACTCCTGTATCACCTGAGTCTATCAACCAGACTCCCAAACTGGCTAGCTGACAAACATCATGGGCTAGTTCTCTTTTCTCTGGCTGCAAATGTGACAAGCTGCCCATGGATTTACGACTAAGAGCATCGACTACTACATTGGCCTTCCCAGGATGGTACAAAATATCAACGTCATAATCTTTTAGTAACTCTAGCTATCGCCTCTGACGTAAGTTCAAGTCCTTCTGCTTAAATATATACTGGAGACTCTTATGGTTGGTATAGATATCCACATGAACACCTTATAAATAATGCCTCCACATTTTTAAAGCATGGATCACTGCAACTAACTCAAGATCATGGGTTGGATAATTCTTCTCGTGCTTCTTCAGCTGTCTAGAAGCATAAGCAATAACCTTACCGTGCTGCATCAGTACACAGCCCAACCCAATACCTGAAGCATCACAATAAATCATATAACTATTTGTTCCCTCTGGAAGAGTCAAGACAGGTGCTGAGGTCAACTTGTACTTTAATATCTAAAAACTTCGCTCACAAGCATCTGTCCACTGAAACTTAGCTGATTTCTGAGTCAGCTTAGTCAACGAGGCTGACAGAGAGGAAAATCCTTCTACGAACCTTCTATAATATCCAGCCAAACCCAAGAAACTATGTATCTCTGTTGGTGTCATGGGCCTTGGCCAATTCTTCACAGCTTCAATCTTTTGGGTATCCACTCTAATGCCTTCATCAGAAATAATGTGACCAAGAAAAGCCACGGAGTTCAACCAGAACTCACATTTGGAAAACTTTGCATACAACTCTCTATCTCGAAGAACTCTAAGCATTGCTCGTAGATGTTCTGCATGCTCAGCCTCTGACGGTGAATAAACCAGAATATCATCTATAAACACAATCACGAACAGATCTAGAAAGGGTCTGAATACACGATTCATCAGGTCCATGAATACAGCTGGAGCATTAGTTAACCCGAACGACATAACACGAAACTCATAATGCCCATATCTAGTCCTGAATTCCATTTTCGAGATGTCTTCCTCCTTCACCCTGACCTTATGATACCCCGATCTCAAGTCTATCTTCGAGAAATACTTGGCGCCTTGTAGTTGATCAAACAGGTCATCTATCCTCGGAAATGGGTATTTATTCTGTATGGTCACCTTATTCAGTTGCCGATAATCAATACACATTCGCAAGGTGCCATCCTTCTTTCTTACAAATAACACTGGCGCTCCCCACGGCGATGTACTAGGTCTAATAAAACCCTTCTCAAGTAAATCCTTCAATTGCTCCTTCTGTTCCTTCAACTCCGCAGGTGCCATTCTATAAGGAGGGATGGATATTGGCTGAGTATCTGGCAATATATCGATAGTGAAATCAATCTCTCGTTCTAATGGAATGCCTGGAAGCTTATCTGGAAACACCTCTGGAACTCAATAACCACCGGGACAAACGGAAGGGTCGGTGACTCTGCTTGCACATCCTGAACCCGAACCAGGTGATAAATGTACCCTTTTCTAATCATCTTTCTTGCCTTGAGGTAGGAAATAAACCTACCCCTCGGCGAAGCAGCATTTCCCTTCCACTCTTGGTGGCTCGCCTGGAAATTGAAATTGAACTATCTTTGTTCTGCAATCAACATTAGCATAACAGGAAGCCAACCAATCCATACCCATAATAATATCAAAATCAATCATGTATAACTCAATCAAGTCTGCTAGGGTGTGGCGATTGCAAACTACCACTACACAACTTCGATATACTCTCCTAGCTATAATTGGATCACCAATTAGTGTCGACACCTCAAAAGGTTGAATGAACTCGGGCTCTTCCCAAACTTGCCGGCAACAAATGGAGTAACATATGATAACGTGGAACCTGGGTCAATCAGTGCATATACATCATAGGAGGAAACTGATAATATACCTGTAACAACATCAGGAGACGACTCACAATCCTGTCTACCAGCTAATGCATAAATGCGATTCTGAGGACCGCTCGAGCTAGACGCTCGACTCCTTCCACTACTACATCCTGCTGGTATCTAAGAACCTTGCCCTGAAGGGCACACTGCAGAAGAAGAACCAGCTACGGACCTTGTGGGCTAAACCATACCCCACTTTCTCTCATTGGGCACTAGCGCATCCTATGACCTGGCTGACCACAAGCATCTGACCCCAACCGACACTGTCCTGCATGTAACTTGCCATACTTGGCACACCGCAGCAAAGGTGGTCTCATCTGTCCTGACTCCAATCTATGCTGAGAGCCCGAAGCTCTAGAACTTTGACCTACTCAAGAATAAGAAGATCGATCAAATCTCGGACCTGAAAACTGCGGAGGTGCACTCCCTGCTGAATGGAATGGATACCGGGAATACTGATATCTCTGTCCTCCTCTGAACTCACCCCCGATATCTAAAGATCTGTCCCTCTTACCATGGCCCCGGTCACGCTCACGCTCTGTCCTCCGTTGACGCTTACGATCTTCCAGATTCTGTGCATAAGTATGTATACGGGAAATATCCATGGCTGGCTGTAACACAGCTATCGTACACTCATCAATCAAATGTGGTCCTAAACCAGCCACAAAACGATGAACTCGATCATCCATTTCAGCCACCATAGCTGGGGCATATCTGGCCAAGGAGTCGAAGTATACACTGTACTCTTGAACACTCATGCTACCCTGCTCAATGCGCAAGAACCTATCTGCTCGGGCTAGTCGGACTTCTGGTGGTAAATAATGGAGAATAAAAACATCCGAAAACTCTCGCCGAATGACTGGAAGCGCATTCTCTCTTCTAGATAGCTCCCATGTCTGATACCACTGTACTGCAATATCTCAAAGCCTATACGAAGCTAACTCCACTGACTCGACCTCATCCGTATGCATAACCCTCAAGGTCCTCTGCATACCATCAATGAAATCTCGGGGGTCTATATTTTGCTTCAACACAGAAAACTCTGGAGGATTTAATCCGAGGAAAGTCTTAACCCTCGAACTACAGCCCGGTCTGCCTGATCAACACCAACTCCCTGCCACTGAGCCTGGGCGGCTACCAATCTGGTCAATAACTGTATAGCATCCCGCACATCCAGGCCCGGTGCATCTGGCTGAGGAACTAGGGCAGGTGCTGGAGGCGCGGTACATGATGTCTACGATGGGCTCTCGCTCTGAAACTCATTCTGAGCCCTAGCAGCCTACTGAGTACGGCTAGTGGCCTTACCAGTCGGTCCCTTGCCCTTCTGGGTAGCTGTAGCTTTCTTACAGGACATCGCTGAAATCGGAACAAATCATCAGAAGGAAAACTCTTAACACATGGCTCTATCGCACGATCTAAAAGTGAAAGAATGACATCATCCTAAACGTCCTATAGCCTCCTATTTATAAGTGTGGTGCATAACACACCCATAAGCAAGACTCAACTAGACACAGTTTGTAGACAACCCTAGCACGGAACTTCTCAGATACCACTTCTGTCACGACCCAAATCGATGAGTGATACGCTCAAATTACACCTATTAATGGCGTAAAGCGGACGTTGTCAAATATAGTAACCCAAACAAGGTTGGGGTCGAATCCCACAGGGAATATGGAGAGAAAAGGATACTAATTGTATGCGATACTATTCTTTAAAGGCTTTAATCCTATTCCGGACAGTTTGAAATAATTGTTGAGTAATGTAATTGAATATTTTGACTTGAATTGTATTTAATGCGAGAGAGAGACCAAGGTTGTGTTCCCCATTTTGATTAGATATTATGCTTCAGGTTTCAATGTGATATATTTTTAATGGTTGTTCTAAGAATATGCACTTGATCTCTTAAAGACTTCCTAATGTTTCCCAACAGTTAGGCCGTATTTCCTCTTTATAATTTTTCCAAATATAAAAGTGTTGACATCGAAGAGCGACCAATAATGCCAATTTAGACTTGTTCTTATCCCTAAGTTAGTCTATTAAACGAGGGTTAACGCCCCGAGTCATTGTTATTCAATCTTACCAATCCTAATTCTCTTTTCCAAGAAAAGTTAGTATAATGGCTTAGGCTAATGCTTGCAATCATTACCTATCGCTAACGCACAAAGATAGAATAAATACTAACAACCATTATGCATATATCAATAGAAGAAACCCATTCACATAATACCCATCATGGGATCCACAACCTTAGTATTAAAATTAGCTACTCATAATTTTGGCTAACAAAGAAAGCTTACAAGTTAACATAATATACTTACGATGCGAATACAATATGGAATAAAAGTGAAGTTGTTGCTTTAAATGCACCAACCACTTCTAATATTCAAAGCCTAAAGTTAATGCTCCCAAGAAAAATCAGAATATGAAATTAAAACCCTACTTTAAGTATTTATAGGGCCAAAAATCGTGCCAAGTTTCTGCATAAAAACACCCTTACGCGGCATCGTTACGGACCGTAACACAGGTTACGGTCCGTCCTTTTGTCAGCATGATGTCACGGCCACTATGCGACGGATCGTAACACAGGTTACGGTCCGTATCTCCCAGCGGATCATGGCCTCAGTGGCCAATGCGTTACGCCACGACGTTACGACCCGTAACCTAAGTTACAGACCGTCCTTCTGGGGCGTAACCTGTGACACTACTTGGCAAATTTCTGGAAATGTTCCTCATCTTACGGTACACGTTACGGCCCGTAATATGAGTTACGGACTGTCCTTCATAGCGGCACGTATCCTCTTTGGTACGGATCACGTTACGGTCCGTAACATGAGTTACGGATCGTCATTTAGCTCCAAGTTGTCCGTTTTTCAGCATTTCATATCATTTCCGATCCTTATTCAACCAACCCTATAAAACACAAAAATAACATAAGAAACGATGTAAAAACAAGAAACACTTCTAGTTACAAAGGCATAAAATGTGCCAAAATGCACGGCACATCAACACCCCCAACTTAAGCTTTTGCTTGTCCTCAAGCAACTACAATAAGACTCACTACTAACACACGACATCTTAGCTAAATAAGAATGACTACGGTGGTTTTGGCATGTGTTTCTAGCACAGACTCTTCAATCCAAGAAAAATATTTAGGCTCTTTATCCATCTCCTATTTGTGACACAAAACGCACATTTAAGAAAAATTGCAATTCACTATGCAACCTCAATTAATGACACAATCATAGTATGAGAGTCTCTATGCATATGAATTTCAACCTTCGGAAAGCCAGTCACTTTGCAATCTACAATCCTTACGCCCACACATAGACCATAGAATGTCCCAACACACATTTACAAAATAAATGGGACAGAAGACTAAAGAGACAGAAGGACACTCACACTCACAAAGAAATTTGCTTACCATGCTTGCACATACCATAGGCTTGCCTTTATTTTCCATGCCTTCAACTTTGAACAGTTTGATTGTGATCACATTAGGACTTTTTAGTCTTGTAACATTGGCTTAGGGACGGGTAGGATGAATATTTGGATAGTGGTGACTCACCCTCCTTGACGCTTCTTTTTGACTTCATTCACCTTTTCTTCCTCTTATTTCTGACTCTACAGCTTCAGCGTGGATTTATTTAGAACTTATATATCTATATATCTACTTTATATATATATATATATATATATATATATATATATATATATATATATATATATATATCCACACTGAATCATGCCCCGCAATACTCACGATCACCCCCAACAGGCCTTTGGCCTTACTTTCCGCATCTTTCACTTATCACACCCGACTTAAGATTTTAGCCTCATTTTCCGCATTTTTCACTTATCACCCCCAACTTAGGCTTTTAGCCTCATTTGTAATTCTTTAGTGTCAAGAAGGGACTTGGTACCAAATGGGTTTATTCACAGAAGGGAAGGAGGTTAGTTCACGGCTAATCAAAGAAAAAGTCTATAGGCTCAAAATGGGAGACTAGGGATCATTTTCTGTACGGGCTAGGCTCATTTATATAAACAGGCTTTGGAGTCAATACAAAGAAAGCCTAGGATCACTTCACAATCAAACTCTCCTTAAAATTCACGCACGACCAACCGGGAAAGTTCTAGATTACACGCATCATACACAAATAGAAACTAAGAACTCACAACACAATGGCATGAGGATTGTTTAAATATTCTGACTTCACTTCCGTTTGAAGATTTCACATACATGGACACCCTTTATTTGCAATGTCATTAAAAGAACCATACATGTCAATATCAACAACTCATTCTTAATGTACATCACAAATTATTTTTCGGAGGGATATCATTGACTTGTAAAAACCACTTTTATATATGCTAGAAACACGGACCACCACCACTTAAGTCATCATTACTTTATTCTTAACTAAACATCCTAAACATGTCGGGTTCAACATAAAAATAACATTCTTCGGGAAAAGAACACATGGCAAAGAACAGCCGAAGAGGGTTCTAACACATACTTAATAATAAAAACAATACCAACAAAAACAACAATACTAACAATTGTCCTAAACACATACTTACTATCACAATTTGGGATAAAATACCCACCAAAAACAAAAACAATAACAACCAGTATCCAATATACCAAAGCAATACCAACAATACCATCAAAAACAACAATTACCCACACCCCCAGCCGGGACTCATGTCGGAGCTTCTTCAAAGTTCTCCGCTCCTCCTCCTCATTCTGTGAGCACAAAGCAGCAAATGGATCAAGACTCTGGAGAATGGGCTCGAGGTTTTCATCATCTGATGTGGCTTTCCTGCGCTTCCCTTTGGCCAAAGAGTGGGTATCCTCTTCCAACTCCTCGTCGTGCTCCTCCTTAACCGTGTCCTCGATTTCATCATCCCCAAGTAGACTCTGACCCGGCTGGTATAAGCTCTGTACCAACTCTGTGTGTACTTTCGGAAGCTGGTCCGTCACAACAGCCACTTCCTGTGCCTTCAATTTCTGCACATCATCCTTGACAGACCGCAACTCATTCTGCATAGTTCCCCATTCCGTAGCAGGGTGTGTCCTATTCAGCTCAGTCATTCTGTTTTCAATACCATGTATTCGAGAGTGGATCCGTAGGTGGTCATTATCCATCTGTTCTTTTATTGGCCGCAACGCAGCATCAATAGCTCTTTTTGTGTACAATTTCAGCTCAGTCATGAGCTGCTTGACCTGCCTATCTGTTCGATCTGCTTGCAGGACCACTGCCCTAAAAACTTTTCGATTGAACATCATTTTTCTCGCAAGCTCGGGTGGGACTCCAGGTATGGGCTGAGCCGGTGCTGGGCTCGCTCTAGTGGAAGAGGTAGGACCACCCGAAGTAGGTACGGCTAGAGCTGGCATGGGCTGTGTAGCATAATCAGCCGGTGGAGCCTCAGAATCTGTAGGCTGACCCGCAGCAGTTTCCTCAGCACCCATGATAGCCAAGGGTAAAACATCTGATCCTGTTGGCCCCTCCGGCACATCAGAAGACGAGACAGATGGCATTGAACCCTGGCTCAACATATCATACCTCCCCTTTGTGATGTCATAGATAGTCCTGACCATTACACTGTGATCGATAAGGGGGAGGGGTTCTGGTCCCTCACGCAAGCATAATAGCGTAAGTAAACATGGATGAATGAGGGAAGTGGCTGGCTGGGTGGCTCTCTCCCGGAGATCTGCTGCTACCAGTCGTCCGAAGTTGATCTTATACCTCGACATAAGGGCAGCCACAAGAACAGCCCTGTCCGGAATCAAATAATTATCTGACTGGGTAGGACGGATGCAGAACAGAACAATCTGCCACCAAAACTTTGCCTCTAGCGTGAGGGTGTTTTTCCAAATTCACGTAGCGGCTGTCAACTTTGGCACTATTGCCCATTCGGGATCTGCCGACCGTGCAATCACTGAGGCCACCCATTTTCTGACGGAGATTGTATCTTTCTGTTCAATTTTGTAGATAAACTCCCCTTCCTTCGCCGTTGTAGGCGCGATATAATCCTCCCCGAATAGTATTTTATTGATGGCTATCGGGGAAACATCAATCTTCTTCTTTCGCACGACGACCTCATTCATGGATAACACTTGAGTTGCTCGCTGCCCCTTTTTCTGTGCTTTGAATACAGCAGCCCCATAAGAAGCGTAGAATTCCCGAACAAGAGTCGGGATGTAGGACCCCACAGAGTTTTTCGAAAACTCTAACTTATGGAAACGGATAGTGTCACGAATGCCTGGATATCCATCGAGACCATCGAAGCTGACGTTCCTCTCCTAAAAAATACTCCGCTTTGGGTCCTGCCCCTCATTCTTTGCCAGCTCACACCCTTTGTTGTACAAGTCTTTAAATCCCTCCACAGAAAACTGGAGGTCCTACTCATACATAGCCCTCATCCGAATGTCAGTTTCTCTCCTTTCCTGCTCGCGCTCTTTTTCGCGCTCCTCCGCAGTAGGTTGTCTAATGGGTGGTTGAGGTCGGTGTGTTTGTGTGACAGCCCGCCTGGGTTCACTATGGCTCGACGAACTAGACAAACTCTCCGCATCAGACCAGGAGGAACTTTCGGATGGTGTGGCCGGCCTGGTAGATGCAGCAGGCTTCTTTATAGCTCTTGTGTCCTTGCTTAGATCTTCATCACGCAACCGTGAGGTGACTTTGCTTGCAGCACGACCCTTTCCTTTTCCTGCAACCTTGGGTGAAACCTTTTTTCCTTGCCTTGGGTTACCCATACCTGTGGAAGGCAAAGTTAGATAAGAAGCTGTTCAATTTATACAACGCATTGGTTGACGTTGAGGACTTCCATTAGCTCATGCACCGTAACACGGTCGACGGACCGTCGATGGTGTTACGGGCCGTAGCTTCAACCGTAACTCAAATGGTTCATTTATAACATAGGAAGCGTAACATGATCGACGGACCATCATACGCGTTACGGTCCGTAACATTGAACCGTAACAGGACCCAAATTTCCAGAAAGTTTGCTGGAAATCATAGGTGTTACGGTATGGTGTTACGGTCCGTCACATGGGTTACGGTCCGTAACATCAACCAAATTTCCAGAAAGTTTTCATGGAAATCATCGGTGTTATGATGGATGTTACGGTCCGTAACACACGTTACGGCCCGTAACACTAAACGCCGGACAATCAGTTAACAGACAAATTGCTTGGCCAAATTTTCTCGTTTAAACACGAAGCCAAGATTTTCGACTTTATGCTCCTTGGGTATGGTGTAAAACACCATTTTATCCCCTCACATATCTCGGGTTACTCAGACTTCACCCGGTTTTACCAAAGTTTTCATTGGAACCTTTTATCGAACAGTTGGTGGGCAAACCAATTTAGTAATTTCACGAATGAAGCTTTCAATCGGGATGCCCTCCGATTCAGTGGGAGACAATGTGCTTGTGCCCACGAGTCTCTCAAACAGCAAACATACCAATCCCAACCCCCAACCATTGTTAAATCCCGTGCAATTATTCAATGGGGATTTTGACGTCTTGCAATTATTCAATACGGTTCCTTAACTCGAAAACCATGGCAATTATTCGACGTGATACCTCATTTTCGAGTTCAGGAACCGTATTTCAAACGATACCTATCAACGACCTTACCATCATCAATACACCAATGGTAATGCTTCACTCTTTGTGCATTCACTTTAAAAGTCCGAGTGCCATCCTCGGATTTCACCTCAATGACGCTTCCATTTGGGGAAACATTTACGATTTCAAAAGGACCGGACCACCGAGACTTTAGCTTGCCCAGAAAGAACTTTAGGCGCGAATTGTACAACAAGACCGAGTCCTTTGGCTGAAAATCCCTTTTGAGGATCTTCGAGTCATGATAGTATTTCATCTTTTCCTTGTACAGTGTTGCACTTTCATAGGCATTGTACCTAAATTCATCCATCTCATTGATTTGAAACAACCTCAGCTTTGTTGCTTCATGCCAATCCATATTCAGCCTTTTCAATGCCCAAAGGGCCTTATGCTCAAGCTCAATAGGCAAATGACATGCCTTCCCAAATACCAACTTATACGGTGAAGTCCCAATAGGCGTTTTGAACGCCGTACGATATGCCCATAGAGCATCATCCAACTTTTTGGACCAGTCAATGCGATTCACATTGACCGTATTTGCCAAGATGCTTTTTATCTCTCTGTTTGAGACCTCAACCTGACCACTCGTCTGAGGATGATATGGAGTGGCAACCCTGTGATGCACGCCATATTTTTCAAGAAGGTCAGAAAATGGTTTGTTGCAAAAATGAGAACCACCATCACTAATAATAGCTCTAGGAGTGCCAAATCTAGTAAAGATGTTCTTTTTCAGAAAGGCATTGACTCTTCTACCATCATTGTTAGGCAATGCCACCGCCTCCACCCACTTGGAGACATAATCCACCGCAACAAGAATATATTTCAGGCCGTAGGAGCTCACGAAGGGCCCCATAAAATCAATCCTCCATACATCAAAGAGCTCCACCTCAAGCACAAAATTCATCGGTGTTTCATGCTTCCTACCTATTGTGCCCTGGCGTTGGCATTTGTCACAAGAACGTGCCAACATATTCGCATCACGATAGATGGCTGGCCAATAGTAGCCACACTCTAGCACCTTGGCTGCGGTTCTATTTCCACAGTGATGCCCACCAACCGGAGAATCATGACACGCCTACAAAATATCCATCACCTCAGATTCAGCCACACATCTTCTGATCATATTGTCAGCACAAGTCCTGAATAAGTAAGGCTCATCCCAATAATACTGTCGGCAATCTGTCAAGAATTGCTTCTTTTGATATGCCTTCAACTCTTTAGGAACAACGCAGTTACCAAATAATTGGCAATATCGGCATACCATGGTGCCACATCATTGGAGATGACCAAGACTCTTTCATCCGGAAAAGTGTCATCAATATCCAGCACATCAATCGGTCTCCCTGGTGCTTCAAGTCTGGATAGATGATCAGCTACTTGATTTTCTGACCCTTTTCGGTCTTTGACTTCAAAGTCAAATTCCTATAGCAACAACACCCATCTAATCAACCGAGGCTTAGCATCCTTTTTAGCCATCAAGTAGCGCAAGGCAGCATGGTCAGTGTTAACCACTACCTTGGCACCCAACAAATAAGCCTGGAACTTTTCGAAGGCATAAACAATAACAAGTAGTTCTTGCTCCGTGACTGTATAGTTCAGTTGAGCTCCATTTAATGTTTTGTTTGCATAATAAATTGGATGCAAGATTTTGTTTAGCCGCTGACCAAGCACAGCGCCAATTACAAGACCACTGGCATCACACATTAATTCAAAGGGCAGTGACCAATCCGGGGACACAACAATAGGTACGGAGGTTAATTTCAGCTTCAACTCTTCGAAAGCCTTGATGCACTTCTCATCAAAATTGAATTTGGACTCTTTTTTCAAAAGTTTGCACATTGGGTTTGTAATTTTGGAGAAGTCTTTGATAAATCTTCTATAGAATCCGGCGTGTCCCAAAAAACTCCGAACTCCTTTTACTGAAATGGGTGGAGGGAGTTGTGAAATCACATCGATTTTGGCTTGATCAACCTCAATATCTCTTTCGGAAATCTTATGGCCAAGGACAATTCCTTCATTTACCATAAAATGACACTTTTCCCAGTTGAGCACGAGGTTTGTCTCTTCAAACCTTTGTAGCACCCGATCAAGATGGTCTAAACATTCATCGAATGTATCTCCCACCACAGAGAAGTCATCCATGAATACTTCAAGAAAGTTTTCAACCATGTCAGAGAATATGGACATCATGCATCGTTGGAAAGTAGCTGGGGTATTGCAAAGACCAAATGGCATCCGGCTGAAAGCGAATGTCCCATAGGGACAAGTGAAAGTAGTCTTTTCTTGGTCTTCCAATGCAATGTTGATTTGGTTGTAACCTGAATACCCATCCAAGAAACAATAATAAGACATTCCAGCTAGCCGACCAAGCATTTGATCAATAAAAGGCATAGGGAAATGATCTTTGCAAGATGTCGTGTTCAGCTTCCGGTAGTCCATACACACTCTCCAACCGGTGATAGTTCTTGTCGGAATCAACTCATTTTTTGAGTTAGGAACAACAGTGATGCCCCCTTTCTTTGGCACACACTGGACTGGACTTACCCATGGACTGTTGGCAATCGGGTAAACCACCCCAGCATCCAGCCACTTAATAATATCTTTCTTCACCACCTCTTGCATCGGTGGATTCAATCTTCGCTGATGCTCAACACTTGGTGAACTTTCCTCCTCCAACTAAATTAGGTGCTCACAAATTCCGGAGGGAATCCCCCGGATGTCTGCAATAGTCCAACCCAAAGCTCTTAAACGCTTCCTCAGAACTGCGATGAGTCTTTGAGTTTGGCCCTCGTTCAGAAGCGATGACACAATAACTAGGAGGGTGTCATTTGCTCCAAGAAACACATATTTAAGATGGGATGGAAGTTGCTTGAGTTCCAACTTCAGTGGATCAATAATTGATGGTTTTGCTGGAGGAGTTGTTCGTTTCTCTAAATCAAGAGATAACTTCTTGGGCTCATAAGAGTAAGACCCCAGACCGGTAAGTGAATTCACTGTCTCAATATATTTCTCCATTTGTTCTGCATCAAAATTCACCAAGATGGCAGATAATGCTTCACCCAAGCATTCTTCCTCCATTTTGAATTCTACCGCTTCATCCACCACATCAACGGAATTAATGACTGAAATACTTTGATAAAGACTAGGTAATTTCATGCCTTTGCTGGCGTGAAAGTCACCTCCTCATCATTTACCCGGAACTTGATTTCATTCTTCTCGGAATCCATAAGAGCCCTCCCCGTCGCAAGGAAAGGTCTTCCTAGAATAATAGGAATTTATTGATCAATAGCACAATCAAGAATCACGAAATCTGCCGGCAGTAGGAATTCCCCGATTTGGACAAGCGCATCGTCAACTACCCCCACTGGCCTTTTTATCGATCTGTTAGCCATCTGCAACCTCATGGTAGTTGGCCTTGGCATCCCTAATCCTGATCTCTTGAAAATCTCAAGGGGCATAAGATTTATGCTAGCCCCGTAATCACACAAAGCCTTGGCAAAATCATGTTGCCCTATGGTGCATGGAATTGTGAATGCTCCTGGATCTTCCCTTTTTTGCACTGTGGTCTTGGAAAGAATAGCACTAACGCGATGAGTGATACCCACAGTGTCGTGTTTCAATGGCTTCTTCTTCTTTGTTAAGAGATCCTTCAAATACTTAGCAAACCCAGGCATTTCTTGGACAGCGTCCATGAAAGGGATGTTCATCGTCAACTGCTTAAGTTGATCATAAAATCGCAAGCACTTGTCATCCTCTGTTTTCCTCACTAACCTTTGAGGAAAAGGTGGTGAAGATTTGAACAATTGGCTCAAAGGGCATAGAGCGCCAGAAAGTTTTGCTTTCCCTTTTTCCAGGTTTTCTCTATGTGCCTTGAGATTATCAAGATTCTGCTCCTCTTCAGCTATAATAGGGACTTCCTCCTCTGTTTCTTCCTCCACAATATCATCAGATACATCAGGTTGTACCTCTTCTTCAACAACTGGCTCGAGATCAACCACCTTTTTATTAGCACCTTGAAGTATTTTACCACTTCTGGTGCTAATAGCAGCTACATGCTCCACAGAGTTTACCCCACTACCTTTTGTATTTGGAACTGTATCGCTTGGTAGTTATCCACGTTGAGGAGTATGCACTTCTCTAGAAATGTCTCTTAATTGCGATTCAAGCTTCTGAATGGAAGCTGAATGAGATAGTTGAACCTGAGACATTCCCTTGATTGTGCTCTCTGTTCTGTCCTGATTCATTAGCATTTTCTGCATCATACTTTTCAGTTCCGCAGAATCTTTAGAAGTGTTGCCAGCAGAGTTGCTAGCTGAATTGTCTCTCCATTGTTGGGAATTCGATGCTTGCCCCCTTGGTGGAATGTAAGGGTTCGAGCTCTTGTTGCCATAATTATTGTTGTTGTAATTCCCTTTATTTGGATTTCCCTGATCATTTCTGCTATAATTGTTCCCTTGAAATTGTTGTTGAGGCTTTTGCCATGGGTGATGGCCCGGACCTTGATAATTTTGCCTTTGATAGCCCCCTTGCGAGTTATTGATATAATTAGCATCTTCATACTGTTGTTGCCCATCTTGGTACATCCCTTCAGGGACTTGATACATGCCCTGTGGAAGAGGTGGTAACTCGTCAACAACATTTACCCCTTGTGCATCTTTTTCTGCCAACTTCTTTGATAATAGATCCACCGTGGTTTGCAATTGAGCAAAGGTATGTTCTCTCTCATGGTTTTCTTTTGCAACGGTAGCTAGTGATGGACTACCATAAGAGATGCTCTCACTATCAGTTGAATGCCAAGCTTGATTGTGGGTGGTGAGTTTATCAAGCAAGCGGGTGATGACGATAAATGACTTGTCCATGAAGCATCCTCCCGCGGCAGTATTGACAACAATCTGATTCATTGTGTCTAAGCCCTAGTAGAATTTCTCCGTGACAATAGCATCCGGAAACCCGTGAGTTGGAGATTGAGCTAGATAATACTTGAACCGCTCCCATACTGAATATAATTGTTCCACCGGAAGTTATTTGAACTCAAAGATCTTATCCCGAAGCTCAGCCTTTTTTCTTGGAGGGAACCATTTCTTCAAAAAATGTATTGGCTAACTCGTTCCAGGTATGAATAGAATTGCTGGGGAGCTTTTCATACCATTCCCTGGCTTGACCAGCCAAGGATTATTTAAAGACCCGTAATCGAAGTGCATCGGCAGAAACAACACCTTGGGATTGTTGAGAACATACATGCAAGAAGTTCTTCAAATGTCGAAGAGGACAATCCTCCGAAGAATTTCGAAAATAACCTTCAAGTTTCAGCTGCTGATAGATAGAACTATCAATTTTGAAGGTAGCATTTCCAGTTCTAGGAGGAACCACAGTAGAAGCATAATCAGCTTCATTGATGAATTCAGCAAATATATTCTCATCGTCATTCTCTTCTGGTGCAGGTGGGTTCACTTGGAGTCCACCTTGGTTTCCTTGATTCCAATTCGGTCTTCCTGTCATGTTCACCTAGTTTACCACAACAGCAAACGAGGTGTGATGGAATAGAAAAAATTTTAAACAAGAGTACACAACAATTAGTAATTTCTAAACCGTAGTCCCCGGCAACGGCTCCAAAATTTGATATGCACAAATTACACCTAGTAATGGCGTAAAGTGGACGTTGTCAAATATAGTAACCCAAACAAGGTTGGGGTCGAATCCCACAGGGAATATGGAGAGAAAAGGATACTAATTGTATGTGATACTATTCTTTAAAGGCTTTAATCCTATTCTGGACAGTTTGAAATAATTGTTGAGTAATGTAATTGAATATTTTGACTTGAATTGTATTTAATGCGAGAGAGAGACCAAGGTTGTGTTCCCCATTTTGAATAGATATTATGCTTCAGGTTCAATGTGATATATTTTTAATGGTTGTTCTAAGAATATGCACTTGATCTCTTAAGGACTTCCTAATGATTCCCAAAAGTTAAGTCGTATTTCCTCTTTATAATTTTTCCAAATATAAAAGAGTTGAAATCGAAGAGCGACCAATAATGCCAATTTAGACTTGTTCTTATCCCTAAGTTAGTCTATTAAACGAGGATTAACGCCCCGAGTCATTGTTATTAAATCTTACCAATACTAACTCTCTTTACCAAGAAAATTTAGTATAATGGCTTAGGCTAATGCTTGCAATCATTACCTATCGCTAACGCACAAAGATAGAATAATACTAACAACCATTATGCATATATCAATAGAAGAAACCCATTCACATAATACCCATCATGGGATCCACAACCTTAGTATTAAAATTAGCTACTCATAATTTTGGCTAACAAAGAAAGCTTACAAGTTAACATAATATACTTACGATGCGAATACAATATGGATTGAAAGTGAAGTTGTTGCTTTAAATGCTCCAACCACTTCTAATATTCAAAGCCTAAAGTTAATGCTCCCAAGAAAAATCGGAATATGAAATTAAAACCCTACTTTAAGTATTTATAGGGACAAAAATCGCGCTAAGTTTCTGGACAAAAACACCCTTACGCGGCATCGTTACGGACCGTAACACAGGTTACGGTCCGTCCTTTTGTCAGCATGATGTCACGGCCACTATGCGACAGACCGTAACACAGGTTACGGTCCGTATCTCCCAGCGGATCATGGCCTCAGTGGCCAATGCGTTACGCCACGACGTTACGACCCGTAACCTAAGTTATGGACCGTCCTTCTGGGGTGTAACCTGTGACACTACTTGGCAACTTTCTGGAAATTTTCCTCAGCTTACAGTACACGTTACGACCCGTAATATGAGTTATGGACCGTCCTTCATAGCGGCACGTAACCTCTCTGGTACGGATCACGTTACGGTCCGTAACATGAGTTACGGACCGTCATTTAGCTCCAAGTTGTCCGTTTTTCAGCATTTCATATCATTTCCGATCCTTATTCAACCAACCCTATAAAACACAAAAATAACATAAGAAACGATGTAAAAACACTTAAAAACAAGCAACACTTCTAGTTACAAAGGCATAAAATGTGCCGAAAGTCACGGCACATCAATGAGCCGTGATGAGTGCCTGATCCCTAGTGACTAAAACCCCTATACTCGTACCTAGATAACACTGAATACAAAGGCCCACAAATCACACAATCTGAGCTACACTGACTCATGGAAGGATGGCATCATGAACTCTGTACATATATATATATATATATATATATATATATATATATATATATATATATGCTGAAAGAACAGTGCAAGCCGACTAGGCCGCTACATTTGTTGTACACAAAAGAATAGGAACCGACAAGGCTACATCATCTGTCAAATACATACAACTGTCTACAGACCTCTACTGGAGTATAAAGCTGTAGAAAGGACTGGACAGGGCCCCGTCGTACCCATATGCATATACATCTCAAAAGAATGGCATAACAAAATAAACTGCAGCTCCGGATCAAGTGGAGCGTGCTGACCACCGCTGGATGGAGATCTTACTGAGCTGGACCGTCTGTCTGTCTACCTGATCCTGCGGGCATGAACGCAGCCCCCCAAGCAATAGGGGAGTCAGTACAGATAATGTACTGAGTATGTAAGGCATAAGAGTAAAGTAACATATACATAAGAATCATGAAAGAAATCTAAAACACAAAGATCAAACTGACTAACCGAATACATCTGTATGACTGAATATTTATAAGTATCTGAATAACACCATATAACTGAAAGTGCCTCCGAGGGCGTATGATATGCATGCTCTCTATGAAAATCATGTATATACATGTAGGTCATAGTGCTGAGAAACGTTCCCGATCCATATCTCATAACCCATCGGCCTCTCTGCGGCCATCATCATCATCATAATATACATTGATGCGGAACGTGCAGCCCGATCCATATCCCATCATCACTGTGCACCAGCTGATCAGGTGGTAATGCGTATATAACATCTATCCCTTCCCCATACCCCATATACATATAATATACGCATATATAATGGCTTCTGGCCACGGGTCAATATGCATATGAATATATAAATGCAATGCATGAATAAACTGAATACATAGAACTCTCGGAGTAACATAAGGTCGTACTACCTCCGATAGACATCTTTTGAGCTAATATCATCAATATAAGAACTTTCAAGACCCATGAATAGAAGGAACAATCATAAAAGGTGTACAGGAACATCAATGACTGAAGTACTCCTAGTGCTTCTAAGAGTAGAGTAATATGGAAGCTCGTTTACTCACTTGTTGTTTCATATCATAAGATCATGCCAAAAATGAAAGAAGGTTAGCCTTAACATACCTTAACGTCTCCTTAATCCCTTAACGTTCTCCTTCCAAGTTTGCAAAGTCTACATCCAAGAGGATTTACACTAAAGTTAGGTCTAGAAAACACTACTTAAGTTCCAACTAGCGAAATTAATGAATTAACGAAATTTGGGCAGCGTTTCCCCTATTTTATCGACTTCCATTTCTATCATAAAACAGCTACCAATCAACTATGACATTATCATCAATTCCATAATCAAAAGACTTCATTTAATGCCCAAAATTCCTTTCCATAATCAACACCCAACAACAATTTCAGGACAACTCTATATACACTCATATATCACACTTCCTCGTCATCATTACTATCATTCATAGCAAGATTATACCCAAAGTACTCCAACAATTACAACTCAAATTAATCTACTACTCCTAATATCATCAAATCAACATTTGAACTTCCTTTTCCACTTTCTTTCCTCAAACAAGTTGCTTACAACCAAATATTCTCAATAATACGGAGATGGACATGACAACTAACCTTTTATCACTTGGGAACAAGCCTTGGATAATATTATTCCATTAGGGTGAAGTCTCCAACTTTAGCACCACAATAATTATTGATCTTGTCAAACCCTAGTGGGCTTTCTAGCACTTGAATTACTTGATATTCTTGGATTTGGTATAGATTAGCACATAGACTTGAGGAGAGGGTTCTAGAGAGTTTTAGGGTCTGGTTTGGAAAAATAATGAATCCAAATGAGGCAAAAAGAAATATAAAGAGTCACTTAAAATCCCGCCGACTCACTTTGACGGTGGATTTGACGGACCGTCAAACATTATGCGATCTGTCAACTGGACCGTCAAACATTCCAACCAATCCAGACCTTTCTGTTACCATTATACGATGGAGCCTCACTGTCTGACAGGCCGTCAAACATCCTGCGGTCCGTTTAACCTCTAATCCTTCTGATTCTCATTAAGCATCAACTTAAGCCTTCACCTATATAACATGAGCATGCTTAGTGTCCTTTGGCCTCAAAGGTAATCCCCATCCAAGACTATGACGACTAACATACGACAGGTCTTAACACGCCAAACCACGGGGTGTAACATTATACTGTCTTTTCTGAACTATAGACATGGACCACACTTAGGGAAATTTCATTTGTCTTAAACGAAACATTGGAACAACTAACCCCAAACTTTCTATGCACTTCAAAATCATATCAGACAATAAACATGTGGGATAAACACTTAGTCACATAATCTAAGAGGGAACTGTCATATCTTTTATCTCATAGTAATATCTTCTTCTTGTAGTAACTTACTAGCATAGTATTTTCTAGTTCTAACCTGAATAAACTTGAACAAATTAAACTTATTCAATATCGTCTCCTCTTGGTTCCCATTTCGTACACTATATCTTCTTAGTCATGTGCATGAGTCGTATGAAAAACATATCTTTGTAAAACGTGTCGGACTCCTATATATTCTGCCCTTAGGCTCCATTCAGAACCATGGTAATCAATTTATGCCCAATGTGGCTAAGATCATAACATATTGCCCTATAGGGTCTGACATTAGAGTTATCATCATCATACCTGTGGAGAAATCTCAGAATGCTTCTGAGTCTTGATGACCTGCTAAAGCATACAAGTGTTTCTGGCCTCTATCTATATCACCAGCCTTAGTTGCACTGCGCCCCGCTTGGGATTGAGAATTACGGAGGACTACTGAATTTATGGATCGTGCCACATTACATCTAGAGTGTTGTCTCACTGATGGGCACTCCCTCAGATTGTGACCCTGTTGGCCATACCTAAAACACCCATCTATTCCTGAGCGGCACACCCATTGGTGTCTCCTAATACACTTGCTGCAGATAGGATTCTGAAAACCCTTTTTGCCCACACTAACCTGTGACTTGGAACTTGGTGCCCTGAAATTCTGTTTTTAGGCTGGACTGACCCTTTCGGCCATACTTGAACTTCTGAGCTGGTGAGCAGGCGCTGATGAACTCCTATTAAAGAATTATCTACCTCCACATTCTCGAGATCCTTCAGGGTGAAAATTACCTACAGAGTTAACTCTTTTGCTGAACTCGCCAACCCTGGAATTGACCCACTCCTCGTGAGCATTAGTGTTTGAAGCCACACGTTGACGCTGAGCTTGCATGGCAACAAATTGGGTGAGCACCTAGATAGCTGTCCTAACATCCATATTAGTGGAACTAGGCCGCAGAGTGACAGTAGTATGAACCTTTGCAGACCTCTATATAGCCAGTGAGGATGAAGTATGGGGTAAAGAACCCGATGCAAGTCCCTGTGCCCTGATGCAAACTTATTGAGTCTACGAGTCCTCTTTTGGTGTAACATCGGTAGCAACCCTTGGGCTCGTAGCTGCCATTCTCTTAGAAGACATTTTCTGAAATACATAATTCACACAAGTTAGAAGAATTCCTGAAAGTACTGCTCTAACTGCACGATCTAGAGTATGAAATAAGTGAGACAATCTTGAATGTCTTGGCGGTCAACTGTTTACATGTGTGGCGCGCACACACACATAAAAGTGACACCACTGGACACGGCTTCATAGAATCCCTAGGACTCTTGAACCTAGGCTCTGATACCAAGATTGTCACGCCCCGAACCATGGCCTGGGCGTAACATGGCACTTGGTGCCTGATTGCATGTGACCGAGCGAACCAACTGGCTGGTTGAATCAATATGTGACATCAAAACATACTAAATGGTAATAATACTAACACATGTTGCTCTACTAAGAGTCTGTCTAAAATATCATAAATGCGAAAATGCTGAATAAGGCCGAAGTCTGAATAAGTAGCCGACAAGGCTAACACAAAAGCCTGCTAAACATCTGACTAACTGCAACTATAGTCTATGAAGCCTATAACAATAATAAAGTCTGACTGTTTACCAGGACAAGGCCCTTGGCATACCTGACTGAGTAGAAATACTAAAAAGACTGTAAATAGTGATAACACCCCGAGGGAACTAGGGCTCACCAAATAGCTAGTACGATAATCCTTGCGCTCTAAATCGTCAACCTGTCAATCGTTACCTGCATCGTGAAATACAGGCCCCAGGCAATAAAAGGGGACGTCAATACATTTGAATTGCATTGGTATGTAAAGAAACTGAAAGAAAGAACTGTAAATGGGGTGCTCGGGGAAAGGGCAGTCCAAATTAATAAACATGTAAAGAGTGCTGAAACTAAAACTAATATCTGATAGCTGATAACTGAAATGAACAAAGGAAGTATAGAAATGAATACTCCCTGTTCTGAATGGAGAACCACCTGTTTAACTGAAAATCATGGTCTGTGGCCTTAGGCCCAATATATATGTGCATACATAATTTGTAGCCTTGTGCCCAAGTATAAGTATGCAAAATCTGTGGCCTTGTGCCCAAGTATAAGCACGCTAACTCTGTGGCCTTATGCCTAAGTATGAGCGTACTAAAATCTGTGGCCTTGTGCCTAAGTATAAGCATGCTAAATCTGTGACCTTGTGCCTAAGTATAAGCATGTAAAATCTGTGGCCTTGTGCCGGTTTACAGGTATTCAACATTCAACAATTTATATCAAGGAACTATAGATCATGCTGTAATACATAACTCTGGAATACTGAACATTACTATACTGAGACCTGTATTCATGAACTAATTAAGAGACCTGAAGCTTTATTATTTGTAAACAACCTGCGTATATTATAAACTGAGAATCATGGGTATCAAACACAAGTCTATATTGATTACGTACTGAGCTCACAACGTTCAGAATGAAAGTCATGAACGAATTACGAAACTAGATAATAGAAGTTCTACAACTATTCAGGAAACTAAGGTTAACTATATTTCTGAGGCAATTAGTAACGTTGTAAAAAAACATGGCGTAGGGAGAATCACTAACATTTCCAAACATAGAGAGTTAGCCTCACATACCTTAATTCCGGCCTTTGAGCATAATATAACGTTCGTCAACCTTTCAACTTTAATCTATAGCAACACAAGTCAAATGGATTCCATATTAGCAATAATATCCATGCTTTGGTCACCTAAGCATTTTATCAAATACTTAGTGGGCATAAAGCTCCATAGCCTTCATTAATGGTGTTTTCTTCACCCAATTCTCATTCTATTACTTCTAGATGATTCTACAATATCAATTTGATGAAATTAACATCATTATTCATCACCTATATGATTACAACAATCTTAAGTTAATAATTCAAAAACCTAGCATAGTTCATATGATACTCTCTATCAAACCCATTTACTATTCTCCCAAGAACTCATCAATTCACAACTATAAGTGATTAGAGAGTAGAAGCATTACCTTTTTGAAGTTTACTCCTCTTGAATTCGGATTCTAGGGTTCTTTTGTCCAAGACAAAGATTCAATCGATAATCTATGGAATACATGAGGATTCTAGCGTTAATCTTTGCTAGATTGATGTAATAATTAATGCGGTTTGAGTAGGAACTCACCTTGGATGCTTTGTGGAAGACCTAGGGTGTTTTCTCTCCAAATATTCGGTTTAGAATGAAGTGAGAAAAGGTTTACGGAGTTGGGTACATATAAAATTCAAAAAAAGGTCCTTTCAGGCATAATTTGGCCTCGTGTGTTGCCTCACTCGCCGCGGGGGGGGGGGGGGGGGGGGGCATACTAGGCCTATATTACAAGACCTGATGAATTTTACATTTTTCAGTGATTTTGGCCTGGGGCGGCACCCAAGGCCATTTCTAATAGCATTTGGTAAAATAGGTATAACTCATAGCATAAAGCTCCGTTCAGCCTCCACAATATATCGTTGGAAAGGTATTTCAAATACCCACAACTTTAATGTTTTAAGGTTTCTCAAATTCTCAACGGATTTTCATGAAATTAGGATGGAAGGTTGACGTATCGAAAACTTAGCCGATTCTATCGAATTTTAAGCGCCTTACTATTAGCCGTCTTGCGACGATCATATCTCCCTGCTCCAATCTTTGATTGGCCTGGTCCTTATATGGTTGAAAAGGAATTTTTACGTACTACAACTTTGATTAAGAATACTTTCCCAAATTCCCAACTGATCAAGGGGTTACGGTTGCCCGAAGTAGGTCTATCAACCATTTTCGCAAAACGTTCAAACCTTCAGGCTTTCCACTAAAAATCTAACAATACGAGTCTAACCTTAGTTCTAAGATACGGGGTGTGACACTAATCCGCAAAGTTTCAGAATTGTTTTAGTTGATTTGAACAGGTCGGGGCGACGGAGCAGCCCCAAACCAGTAGCTGCTGCTAAAAACTGGTATCAGGTTCTGTGACTTCGTGGAATCGCGCAAAAGGGGCGCCAACAGCGCTGGGCAATTTTTCAGGAAAGAGTGCAAACGCGTTAAAATGACGCAATTGCGTTGAGTACAAAAAAAACAATTAAAATTTTTTTTTACTCAACACAATCACATTGTCTCGGCTCAAAAGCGCTAACTTAAAATTCTGCTCAGCTCATAAACACCTGGGGCTTGAAATTCTTTTATTTCTCTCTTTCCTCTGGATGAAAATACACCTCACCCCTAAATGCCCCTGGCTTCTCTGAATTCCCCATTGTTTCTCCATTGCCCATTGCATCATTGTTAAGGTTTTACTTTGCCGAGTTACTTTCAAGTGAGCAGTTAAAGTTTTGCTCTTTATCTTCTTTTTGGCTACTGTCTCGCCCTCATTCTAGGTACGTCTTTTTCCCTCTATTCTTTCATGGTAAAGTTTCTTTCTTCTCTTAAATTCACCACAATTTCTTCTCTTAAATTCACCACAATTTCTTACTTCGTTGCAAGAGATTGAGATTTTTGAGCATGAATTTCAGATTTGAACTAAAATTGGGGCTAGATTCTTGTGAGATTTTGAAATGTGTTTACGGGAGTTTGAAGTGTATGATGAGGGATTTGGTCTGAATGATTTGCACGGGCTGCTTTAACTAAAAATTGGGGAAATTTTGAGTACCCAATGTTTACCATTTTCATGAAGCTTACAACATGTTTGCTTAAATGCTTGAATGAAATTTCTTGAATTTTTGAAAAAATGAGCATGAATAGATGATGTAATTGAGTTTGTGTTGGATATTAGGATTGAAAATGGAGGATGAAACAACTTTTGGTTGTGGAATTGCTACTTGAGAACTGCCTTTTTTGAGAAAAAAAAAGTAAGAAGAAGTTTTGATTGTGAAATTGTCATGATCAAGCACCAAAAGGAAAAAAAAAATTGTTAAACCAGTTCCATGCTGCAAACGCACTGTACCTGCGCAGTTGCGAAAAGAAAAAAAAAATGTAGGTGCGATCGCGCTATTCTTGCACAATAGCGCTAAAAAAAAGAATGGTGGATTTATCGCGATTGCGCTAAATAAGCGCGATAGCGCTGTGAACTGGACTGTGCAGAAAATAGTTGCACTGTCCAGAGCTATGTTTTGAAGTTCTCAACCATTTCTTTGACTTGTTTCACTCCTTATACACTGTTTTACATGCTTGAATCTTCTTTTTTGCTTGTGTGTATATATCATTTTCAGGTATTTTTTACACCAAATGGTCTAGTGCACTTGAAAACAATTGAAGGAGAAGCAGAAACAAGAGAGTATCTAAGTAGCACATATTTTCAGGGAGTCTCTCCTAACTTTTGCTTTAATCATATAGTAACATCGAGGACAATGTAACATTTTAAGTTGGGGGAAGCTTTATTTTGATAGACATTTTTGTGATGGTGTGTGATATGTCATGATGGATAATAATTTGGTAGATTGACTTTATTTTGGTATTTTTTTTAATAACATATTTATATTAGTATGATTTTCTTGTTTGTTTAGTTTTTGTTTGTTTTTGTATGCCCATGTTTTGTCTTGTATTAGCATATCCTTGGCTTTTCTTTGTCGTGGTTCTTTTCTCGAGGATGCTAAAGTCTTTTGAACCCGGTGTTTTTAGGTAGTTTTGAGTCGGCTTGTCCCTATGACAGATAGTTGGGCACTTTCTTAAGGGAAATAAGCCTTGTAGGTTAGGTGTAGAAGTGAGTTTTAGGTAGTTTAGGAGTAAAAATGGTGTTGGGATGTGATTTTTTGCCCCTTGGCTAACTTTTGGCCTGCTTGGTATCAACTTATTTAAACTTTGACATATGAATTCTTGATTTTTGAAAAAGAAAAATGATTGAAGTAATGATTCTTGTTTTGGCCTTTATACTCAATATTTTGCTCTTACTTTCACTAATTAGTCTATTTAGATTAAAAGTGAATTTTTTTGAGTTCATTTGTTTCAATTGAATTATGGAGACATCTTCTACTTAAGTTCCATGTGCCATGTGTGGTGAGATCTTTGTGAGTTCTTTTGCATTATGTGTAGTCTAGAACTTGCCGGGAATGTGCTTCAAGGCGAAATCCTAGACTAACTTGGTTGGAATATGATTTTAGGCCTTCCTTGGACCGTTTTTGTATCTTAAATTCCCTACCCTTGCATATTTTCCTAGTCAATCCCATTTGAGCCTTTAACCTTTTCTTTGGCAAACATGGTACAAACGTTAACTTTTTGTTCTTTATTGATCTATGTTTTGGCATCCTACCTCTCTAAGTGCTTTAAAAGTTTAAATATAGGCTAAAGGCCTAAGTTTGGGGGTGATAGTTTGAAAAGTTGTGATGTGGAAGTCGCTTAAAAGGTGAAAGGTTTTTAAAAAATAGACAAAAAAAAAAAAGGAACGACAAAAATAATGAAGAATAAAGAATTGTGAATAAAAGAAAGATTAGGGAGTGAAATGAAAAGATGAAGAGAAGGGTGGAAAAGTTTTAAAGGAAGTGTGCTTTGATTGTTGAAAATTATAGTGCTTAGGGGGGTTTTGAGTTGCTATTTCTAAATTTTGCCCCTACCTTAATCAAAAGCCTACATTACAACCCTTTAAGTCCTAATAAATTTCGAACCAAGTGTGTCTACATTAGTGGAGAAATACATGAAGGGCAAGCCTATAGTTCTACGTATATGCATTTGAACATCTTTGTGTGTGTGAGAGAGAGAGAGCTAATTCTTTCCATTTGATATCCCATTTGTGTTTTAAATTGCATTTTATGAGTTGGGATTCTCTCTTGGTTGTGAGGGCACATGAGAATCGAGTTGTGAATTTGTTCCATGTTTCAATTGAGAGGAATGAACAAAAGAAATTTGTTTTGTGATAATGAAGCAAATAATTGAAGCTTTAATGTCATGACTTGATTGATACTTTGATTAACTTGGTGTTTAAGCACTTGAAATGTAAAAAAATCTTGAGAAGTTGGCTATGATTCATATGTTTTGGATTAATTGTTGGTACCAATCAAAGTCATGTTTTTGTACTTAAAGTGGACCTTTTTGACTTGGTATAATGTCGGTGCACTATTGAGTTGATTCCTTGGAAGGAAATTTTATGATTTGATTTGCTTGAGGACAAGTAATAGTTTAAGTTTGGGGGTTTGATAAGTTGACATTTTACCAACTTATTTCTTCTTTAATCTTATATTTTTGCTATGTTTGATTAAGAAAATAGTGCATTTAATATCGTTTACTTTCATTTTATAGGTTTTATGTGATTTAGAAGTGATCGGGAAGTAACTAAGTGGAAAAAAAAAAATCAAAAAGAGGCCAAATTGAAGAAATGAGAAAATTGGCTAGAAGTGCAAAAAGTGGACTAAATTGAAATTCTAAAAATCTAGGGCTATTTTCGTCACTTTTTGTTGGGAAATTTTTGAAACTACAAAAGCAACACTTGAGAGATTTTATTATCATCTTTGGCCATATTTTCAAGCTTGAGGAGCTAGGGTTCATCAAACAACACTTTGGAAGAGAAGATTAGAGCACTTTAATGAACAAACTCTTAACTCTTTCTTCAATTCCTTGTTATGTATTGAATATTTAAGTGTGTGGTATTTTATTCTTTTACTTGAATCTTGTTTATGAGAATATACATTATCAAGTATTGAATTAAATCTCTTATTTTGCTTAAATATTGATTGATTTTTATTTCTAATTAAGTGAGTCTTTGTTTCTTTAATTAATCTTGTTCTTTAGTGTTTCTTAAGGGATTAGCTAACCCTAAGACTCGCTCATTTACTTCCATTTGAGCTCGAAAGTGGAAAATTGAGGTTGGGAAAGATTTAATTAACAAGGATTTGGGGCTTTAAACCCCATCTAATAACTTGAGCTAGGAATAGGAAAGTTAACTTGAGATTCAATTGGTTGTGCTTGATATCACACTAAGGCTTGGAAAAGCTTAGAGTGAAATTCTTTGATTTGGTTGGAAGACTTTCAATGAGATTTTAGAAATCATTATTTATTAACATAGGCTCGCTCTTAGTGGTAAAATAGTAAAATATGTTGGATCGTTACTTGAGTGTAAATTCTCTTGTATCCATGCTTGTGGCCATTGATCATTTTACTTGCTTTTTAGGTTAGTTTTGTGTTTGTTAGTTTTTAAATCAAAAACCAAATATTGAAAATGTGTTTGGCTTAGCTTAGTTGGTGATAAATCCTTAACTTTATTAATAGCTTTTATATTGTTCTCTGTGGGATCAATCCCGACTCATAATTGGATAAATTATATTGTGACGACCGTGTAAACTTTCTCTTTGAGGAGTAGATTTGAACGTTATCAATACTCTCAATGAGCTCTCATCTTATTTCTTTTGAACATAATTCTTAAATATTTAAACCTAAAAGCAACACGTTAGTACGTAATATTCTTTCGATACATATATAATCCTATTATTACTAGGAACCAACTATTTCGTTAAGTAGATTATGTCCCAAAAAGAATCAAATTTCATGGATGTTTTCAAGTTAACCATTGGTCTTAGTGTAAGTTAATTTATTTATATCCCATAATTAGAAAATAGAATATCTTTTAAGGTTCTAACAAATTTTCTTATGTTAGATTTAGATATTAGATGACCACATCACATGCAAGTACAAATAATTTTAATAAATAGTTTTAAGAATTGTATATGAGGAAAACTAATTGTTTCTTATGCAAGTCACATACTCTTATTACTGACTCATTATCTGATGAAGAACAAGCAAGTTAAATTAAGGAAATCTATTTGTGAGAGGCTTCTTGTCTTTTAGGTATCTCAACAAGTTCACCAAAGAGAATATATATTCTAAGAATTCGTCCAGATAACGATCCTTATGTAAGAGTGATTTTTAGTATGAGATCCCGTATTCTTTAGAAGATCATTTAGATGTATAGCGCAAAAACTTATGTTTTTAGGTTCAGACTATATCCAATTATATTAACCTTTGAATTAGGTGACAACATGCAAGTACAATTTAGCATTATTATATATTGAATTTACACTGCTTTCCTCCACTTGTGCATAAGCTTATTTGACATTTTTGTGACAAATGAGCAGGTAGGGAATTAATTAAGAAATGAAAAATAGAGAGGAAAAAAAAGGAAATGGGCTGGCCTAAATATAGACGAGATTCTTACGGTTTAATTCAGTGAACTTCGAATTATATTTGTTCACTTTTAGTTTTATTTTTTCTTTCATTCTTCTTTGATTGTTGTTTTTATTAGTTTAGAATAGAATAAAATATAAAAGTGATAAAAATAAATTAAAAATATAAAAGTGATAAAAATAAATTAATCTAAATATTTATAAATATTTATAAATTCTAAAATACAAATAATTTATAAATATTTCCTTAGTAGAAAAATTAACTTCAAAACAGAATAAAAAGTAGGAATCTTTTTTTCATCTAAAATTTGCACTTTTGTGAACAGTAACATTTATTTATTTTTAAGCTACCCATATATTAAAAGATCATTTGCTTAAAAAATAAATTTACAGGCTACAAGGCTCATGCACTTATTTCACACTAGACAAAACTGTCATTCAATCATTTTTCTAAACTTTAAGACTTTAAAATCAACTAAAATTTTAGTTATTAAATATTTCCTTATTTGAACTATGTAGGACGTCCTAATATTTAGAAATTTGAAATCGATTAAGATTTCTCCTTATATAAATAATTTCCTTATTTATGTTATGTAGTATAACTATAAAACCTTCCATAATAGTTCTCCTAATCTCCACTATATACAATAAAAAAAAATTACAAATGAGGTAATGTTTACCTTGAAAAAAGGACTAGAATTGAAACATTTTTTTTTTAATTGTTTCAACATTGATCTTTATCAAAAGTTTTATTTTTTCTGAATTCTTGAAATATTTGTTATTATTGTGAGAAATATTCATCTAGTTATCGTTGGACACTTTTTCTTTATTAAACTATGATACATATTTATATTTTTATATTGATAACATTAAACAAGTAGTTTTTTTTTTAATTTCTCTATTTTCAAAACACATCTAATAAATAGGGGTCACTCTAAAGCAATAGTTAAAATGGGACAAAAAAAGTATGAGAGATATTTTATCTAATTATTGGGCACTTTTTCTTTTATTCACCTATAGTACTTATTTATATTTCTATATTTATGAAACCAAACATTACAAATTGCCAAGTCGTAAGCTGATATATATATATATATATATATATCTACGAACGTGCCTCGCACGATAATAATAGCACGTAAATGTTCAGACGATCAACATTAACTAAGTCATTCTCCCACTTCTTCCACAATTGCGTATTTATTGGGAGTAAAGTTCATCTATTTAAGTAATAATTCAGTTTTAAAACGGTATAATAGCATGTCAACATTAAGGTCATATGTCAAAGTAGATATAGTATAAATTATGAACGTAGTTTAGGGTCTGTTTCTTTTTTCATTCATTTTTTTTTCTTGATTGAAAAAGTACAAAAAGTTTTAGTCTCTGTTTTAATATATTCTCTACCACCTCATATAATTTTGATTTATCTAAATAAGTTATGAAATTACCTTTATTCAAATAATTCTTTTAATCGAACCAAAAATGATATTTTTAGTGGGGATAGACGAATTTAGAGGATGAAGGTGTATTTGATGGCACATTAATTAGCCCATCATAATTTCTTTTTATTTTTCTTTATTTTCAATTAAACAGTTAACTGAATATATTGACTAAAATTTTTAAACATTACTGATTAGAATTTATTAATGTATCTAACAATTAATTGACCCTGTTCAATGTAACCTCTAATAGTCAGAATCTAACAGGCAACAACTTCCAAGTATCTGTATAAATTTTTATGGATTAAAATAACGTAAAATAGTAAACGGTACTAAGGATATTCTCATCTTAGGTTTCATTTATTTTCTTAGTTGTCTTATAATCAACCAAATCAATGCAGTAGAAAATAATTCATTTAATATTACTCTCGATATAAAAATGTCCCAGAGAAAATTTCGTGATATCATCAACCAATTTGACTTTCAAATTTAATATATTAGCCGTAGTGTTGAGATACAGTCCGACCTCTCCGTAATGACATTAGCATATAACAGCACCTCTCTATAACATCCAAGTTTTTTCGGAACTAATTTTTATGTTATATTTTACCTCTCTATAACAAGTATTTTTTTAATAACAGTACGCTCTTTGTATAACAACTATCTTTTTTTTTTGGTAATATAATGATTAATCATTTTTATAGAAATAGAATCTCTAAGATTACCAATAATAGATCTAGAGATTTTGACCAAATATTTTAATACACTATTTATGATAAAGAATATTATATGAATATATATATTTCTCTCATTAAAAGATTTCCCTTGGTTATAGAAAGTGTGATTAAGCTTAGAATTTGATAGTTAAAAATGAAAAATTAAATTTTATGCATCTTTTTTTATGACTCAATTTTATTTTAGGATCAAACATAAGGGGTAAAAGGTAAACTAAAAACATCTAAGCCTATTAAAACATGAATTAATATCACGTAATCATTTTCTATGTTGGAATTATGATTTTGCACGCACAAAGCAACCTTCATTAATCTTAAAGACACTTCAAGTTGAATAAGGCCAGGGGTTTCTATAATTCTATTGATACGCTTTCTTACCCAAATAGAATTTTTTATTTCGAACGGAATTGTTTTTGTTTAGATGTGCAGGAGGCTTAGTGGTATTTTTAGGATAAATTTCATATGATTATGAATGAGTCCTTCTAAATGACGTGTCTTTTAATCCAAGGAGAATTTATTTGTTTCTCCACATTATCAATTTGTATTTATGCAACAAACAAATTTCAAGCTTTTTTAAAAAAAAAAAAAAAAAAATCTTCCAATTATTTAGGAGGTTGTTGTCTTATAGTACTATACATTGATAGTGTCTTGTTGTAGGAAAGAAGACACGGTAAAAATAAGTTTAGTTCTACTTCAACTCATCTTTTCTCCAAATTTAATTAGTTGACTTTGAATCTTAATTACAATTTTATCCTACATTAAAAGTATTTTTTCAAATTTTCAAAGGGTATAAAAGTCGTTCAATATATTAAGGTTATTTTGGTCAACTAACATTTATATTCATGCTTTTATAATATATATATATATATTATAAAAGTTAAACTATATTTTATTAGTCCAACTTTTTAATTTAGGATAATTAAGTAGAAAGTTATTTTATAGGCTTTAGACGTTGACATGACAAAGCGAATTTATTAAGTTATATATATTGAAAGTTTTGACCAACTCTGGAAGGGAAAATTGAGTACTCTTATAGGATTTGTACCTGCCAATGGCCTAAGGATTTATCAAAATATAGTTGGGTTTGGAGTCCTCGATATTAGTAGATAATTAAATGTCTATTATAAATAAATATTAGGAAAATGATTAATTTGAAGTCCTAAGTATTGGGAGAATAATTAAATGTCTATTTATAAATAAATATTAGAAAAATTATGTCACGACCCAAATCTGACACTCAGGAATTGACAGCGCACCTGACGAGCTTCTACCCATAAGGCAAACCCTCTAAGCTAATAATGCGAAAAATTAACGAAATAAAATGAATAATACTCAGTGTCTCATAATATAAATAAAAGTGCAGAAGCGAAATACAAATATTGAGTCTGCCCATAAACCCCATAAAATGTCTAAGTCATGGAACTACTAGTATGAATACAAAAGTACGAGACGTAGCTCGGAGTACTACTAAGTTAACTAAAGAAGAAGAGGCCGCCATGATCTAATGGTGGCTCACCTCGACTGAACTGGACTGATGAAAGCTGGAATGATCAGGTTTCGGCTACCTGGTCGCCATTAAGCACACCTGCACACATACAAACATAAACAAGCGTGAGTCTAAAAGATCCAGCAAGATCATCAACACACTCTCAGCTTACCTCTGGGGCAAGTCTTAGAAATTCTTGATAATGCATAAAAGCAATTAAACAATACAAGCATATTAAATATATACAAACAATGAAGCTGAAGCTGAAATCATGAAGCATCAACAAGCAATGCATGAAATACACTGAATCTGAATCTATGCTCACGGGACACAGTACGTATTTGTCCATGTCCTATCCCGTCTTCCGGAGTGGGCATTATTTACCCATATCTTACCCGGGTCACTTATAATTCTGGCATCTACCTCCAACCGAACCCAATGGGGCCTGTCGGAGTATGCCCCTTTGAAGATATGATAAAGTGGAAGAAACATTCAATCAATACCCATTCAAAACTTTACTTATATAGCAAGTATCTATTTAAGTGATATTACGCTAAAGGACTCATACGGTCATTACTTTAGACACTTGGAACTTTTACAATTTAAATCATGTTTGCCCACTCACACGAATTAAAGGGTTTAAATGCATACATACAACACAAACCATAAGCTTTTTATGAAAACAATAAACTAAGAGCTTAAGTCTCACTTGCCTTATAACCGGAATGCAAACCTCTCTTGAAACGCCAAATTCTCTTCAAACGATCTCCAATAGCCTCAATCTATTTAATAACATAAATAATGGATCCAAATTAATATACGAAAACTAATCCCATAATTTTTAGGACACCTCGGATTCAAAGTCCAATAATTGTCATGCTACTAGTCAACTAATCTCATTAAGCGCTTAGTCGACTAATCTCATTAAGCGCTCCCATATTCAAAACGTATTGGTTTAAAAATAAAATGCTTTCTCGGCATAATATGGCAGGGACTCTGTCTCATTAATCTTCCCGTACCAACAGATGAGTTAATATTTATAATACTAGTCCAAACAAATATGCAAAGCCCAAACGAATTCTCTGCAAATTAGAGAAGAGCTATATCTTGAGAAGTTTTGTCCATTATAATATAATATTGTTATTCCCAATGCCTATGAAACACAATCATTACCCCATAATTATTTTGTCCCCCAAAAGATACCATATTTGCTTTATGTAATAAAGAATTAACTTTACTCCTCATCTTGATTCAATTCAGGAAGCATAGGTATGAAACGAAGTTGGTGTAATACCTTAATAGGATGTATACTTGGAAATTCTACTCCTAACCACTGTCAGTTAATGTTGCCAAAACCCCTTGCTTGATATTACCAACTTATATCTTCTTGAATTTTAGATTTTTGCTATGTTTAATTGAGAAAAATAGTGCATGTAATTTCATTTACTCCTATTTTGCAGTTTATGTGATTCGAAAGTGATTGGGAAAGAAAACAAGTGAAAACAAGTCAAAAGAAGCCAAATTGAAGAAAACGAAAAAAAGTGGTTAAAAAAGCAAAACGGCCAGATTTGCAAATTTGAAATTTTGGGGTTGTTTTGGTCATATTTTGACGTGGGAAAATGTGGGAGAATTTGTTTCTGAAATTTTGGGGTTGTTTTGGTCATATTTTGACTTGGGAGAAATTATTATCATCTTTGGTCATATTTTTCAAGCTTGGAGAGCTAGGGTTCATCAACTAACACATTGGAAGAGAAGATTGAAGTGCTTTAATGAGAAAACTCTTAACCCTTTCTTCAATTTTATGTATTGAATAGCTAAGTGTGTATTACTCCATTTTATAACTTGAATCTTGCATATGAGAATATTCATTATCAAGTATTGAATAAAATCTCTTGTTTTGCTTATGTATTGAACTATTTTTATTTCTAATGAAGTGGGTTTTTGTTTCTTTAATTAATCTTGTTCTTTAATGCTTCTTAAGGGATTAGCTAACCGTAGGACTCGCCATTTACTTCGATTTGAGCTCGGAAGAGGAAAATTAAGGTTGGGAAAGATTAATTAACAAGGGGTTGAGGCTTTAAACCTCATCTAATAACTTGAGCTAGGAATAAGATAGTTAACTTGATGTTAAATTGATTGTGCCTAATATCACACTTTAAGGCTTGAAAAAGCTTAGAGTGAAATTCATTGATTTGATTGGAAGACTTTCAATGAGATTTTAGAAATCATTATCTTTTAATATAGACTCGCTCTTAGTTATAAAATCGTAAAATACATTAGATTGTTACTTGAGAGTCCCTTGTATTCATGCTCGTGGCCATTGATCATTTTACCTGCTTTCTAGTTAGTTTTATATTTGTTAGTTCTTAAACCAAAAATCAAATATTGAAAATGTATTTGGCTTAGCTTAGTTGGTGATAAATCCTTAACTTTCTTAATCGCCTTTATATTGTTCTCTGTGGGATCGACCCCGACTCAGTTGGGTAAATTATATTGCGACGACCGTGCACACTTTCTCTTTGAGAAGTGGATTTAGACGTTATCAGGTGTTACGTTGTTTTCTCCTCAACACCAGAAATATTTCAATCCCTAATAACCTCTCTAGATGTGGCCTGAATTTTGGGGTGGCTCGGCCCACTCCTTCCCTTTTAAAAAACATTTTTTTTTTAAGTCCTTAATTATTCAATCTATGTAAAGTGATATTGGCCCATTATTCACTAATTAACTGACTACCATATATACATACATATATACATACATATATATATATATATATATATATATATATATATATATATATATATATATATATATATATAGACACACACACTCTACTAGTACTTTTAACAAAATAAAAAGATAAGTATAATATAACTCTAAAATCCACTTGAGAATAAAATATCAGGTCATTACAAATTATTAGTTACATGTTTAAAACAAAGACACGGAAAAACTAAATACTTATTACACGTAATTCAACAACTAAGTCAGTGTAATAATATTATTTTGTCCTTTAACTTAATATTGTATCTATTTTAACGTCGATTGTTATTTTACATAATTTACTTTTTTCGTATATAATTTTTAACTTATTAACACATGCAACGCACGTATGCTGAGACTAGTTAAAGAAAATATAATCTATGTTACACTTTTATACTATATAACAATTAAAATTTCAAATAAGTATATTTTCAATATATAAAAGCAAAATTTTCATTTTACTCCTTTAATATCTTAACTTTCATTTGAGATTAAATTACTTACTTCAAATCAGATGCAGAGTCATAATTTGAAGTTTATGAGTTCTAAATCCTAATTGTTTTAACCTAAATATATATATAATATAAAACTAGGCATAGACAATTCTATGTGGCACCTCTCTATGACCTTCATTGGCAATTATCTTTTTTCTCCTTTTTTTTTTTTTTGGCATTTTCCCTTCATTTTTGTAGATCATCTATTAAGTATATGGTTTAAAAAAAGCCTCACAAAATATATACAGAACTAAAGCCCACGTAGCATGAAGCAAGACAGGTATTTAAGGCAACCCTTCTAAGTAGCCCACGCAGCAGATAACATGGTCTTAATGATAGTAATTAAATCAGTTTTGCATTAAAACCCTACTATTAATCACTTCTCCTGAGACCTTTCTTATTCCTTCTATTACGTTGCCCCATTATTTTCCCCTTGAACCTCATCATTATTGCTATTTATAATTTTCCTTAAAGCTCTCTTTTTTCTATGCAGATTCCGATTTATCTTAATCTTCCCTTTTTTTAAAAATAAAAAATCTACAGTTATCCATTTTTTCCATTTAAATTAAATAACTTCTATTGCAATTAACACACTTAATACTCATTCAATTGTAATTATTCAAATGTACATTAATTTCATGTTACGTTACTTATTATTTTGGTTACTATAAATACTAAATCACATCCTTTCCATTGCAACGACGTTCTCCCTTTGCATTGCATAATTTTCTTCTCTTATTCTTCATTGTTATCATTTCACTCCTTTTCATTTTGGAACTCTCTTTACATAATATTCCCCCTTTTTTTTTTTTTTTTTTTTTTCCTCAGGGTGTTTTTGATGCAATTTTGGTGCATAATTTTCATAGGCTAGGAAGTGGAAGAGCATGGTGTATGACCTTATTTGCAGGAAGTATTCGTCGGATTCAAGCTTGATGAGTACATTATTATTAGCGATATATACAAATTCTTTTATTCTTTTCATTTGTTGCAAGTTTGTATGTGGTGTGTATTCAAATGTAATAAATTTACCTTTTTGGGGTATAAAATACCCTATTTGAAGAAGCCAACCTCTATAATCCCTATTTTCAAATCATATATGCTTCTCCATGTGTGTATGAATGTGTCTCTAGAGCTTTGTTTTTCTTGACTTTTTTTATTGAATTTACACAGAAAGTGACGGTCTATTATATTGTAATGGTAGGAGAAACTAATCAAGAGACAGTGATGTTTGGAGTTTTCGGTAAGATTAGTTGGAGAAGAATGGGGAATTAACTTGGCTACTGAACGAAGTATTACAACTTCTAATATTTTGGAAGGGTATAAATATGAGAAAGAAAAGAAAAATATGCATTATCTATACTATATTTTGGTAAATATTTAAATATTAAAAATTTATTTTAAGACCAAAATTATATATGCATGATTTAAGATCACGATTAGATTTGAATTCTTTAAGAATGAAATAGGCTATAATATTTGGACGAAATAAGAAATTAAATTTAGAATAGTAATTAGCGCCACTGAACTGTAACAATTTTAGAATATTCTTAGTGTCAAAGGAAGATTATAGAATTTTGACGTTTTTAACTCGCTAACTTTATATGTTATTTTGTGTAATTATGTTATTTTGGTAAATAAAATATACATTATTTGAAATATGATTAGAAAATTATAAAATCGTATCATTAAAAAAAGAATTTCTAATTTCTGATCGTATCATTGAAATATGATTAGATAATTACAATTTCTAATTTTCTGAAGGAATGGAGGAGTATGACTAAAAAAACTAACGAATAAAATTTAAAAATATAAGAAAAGATAAAGAATTGAAAAGAAAAAAAAATATAGAAACTGAAAAATAATATCGAAATGAATATAAGAAATGAGTAGGATCATATGAGAGAAAATTATCAAAATGGAAAACATGGGGGAAAAGATAAGCAATTGGTAGATAACACAAGAAGAAGAAGAAGAAGGAGGAGGAGGAAAAGACAATTTTTTTAAAGTTATGTAAATGTGATCAAATGAAGAACTATTCTTTGTCGCGTTTTCTTTGTTAAATTCCTAAATTGTGAAAACAAGGTTCGTAATAACATTTACTATAGAAATGTTAAGAAAATAATTGACATGGGAGGATAAAAATTAAGTGTTTACAACTATTTCTTTTTAACTAGAAATGCGTAGACTTTTAAAGCAAAGAAGTAGATTAAAAATATTTTATTAGATAAAAAATGATTTTTGAAACAATGCTACTGCATAAGTGGCGTTATTTTTAATATTCGAGACCGCGCGAAGCGCGAACAAATACACTAGCTAATAATATATACATACTCAACGAACTTTTAAGACAAATACCGAATTTGAATCAAAGCGCTACTGAATCTGACCAAATACCTAGCCAACACGCTAACTCTGTCATGCTTCAAACTCATTTTGTGTTTATCTTAACTCACTTAAAATTTTAATAATGTATTTTATTTTCACCTGTATTAGACAAACTCACGTTTTCATCTTCTAGAATCATCTAAGGCAACAATTTTTTTCAGTAACTCCAAATATATGGTACAATATTTTTAACCTTAGTTTCGAGTTTTTACACAAATAAACCTAACGATCTTACAAGAATATTAATAAACAATAATTAAAATACATAAATAAAGTAAAAGATTTTAAAACTACACCTAAAAATAATTTTTGAACAGATATTTATAAGCACATATGAGCTCACTAAAGAAACAAAATATTGGAGGTTTAATAAACAATATAGTAAGACTTAATAAATGCTCCCGTTGTAAAAGAAAACTACTCTAAAGTTGTTTAAATTTTACCAGAACGTATACGGACAAATAATACATCATCTGTGCCAAAATATTTGTCACGTTTCATTTTTTTTGAAAGTCAATTTAATTTGATTAATCTTCGGAGCTAAATTGAATTCGATTAATTCAATATTTTAAAATTTAGATATTCAAAAACTATATACAAAATTTTTGAGATGAAGGAGTAAAAAATTATTTAATAAGGAGCAAAAAATATCAATAACAAATGCCACGTATGCAAAAGTGAGAATTTGCAAAAGTGAAAATCTGCAAAGGGATAAAGCAAGGCAACAACCACGAATGCAACTTATTGCTCCCAGGGTTCCCGTGGAATGTGAGGACGACAAAATTTTCGGATGAACACTTATATATAGTAGTAATATACTAGTTTCTGAGTACACCATAATAATAATTTTAATTAAAAAAATTTATATTATTAAATAGTGTGTCTGAGTTATGAAATAAAAATTTAAAAGAGAAATGTTTTATTAAGAGACAATGTTTTATTAAATTTTCTACAATTAAAGGCTTGTTAAAAGATGTTTTACATTTTTGTACCAAAAATATTATAGGACAAATATTTGATTGGAGGGTAAAAGACTCTTTTAGCTTTCATGAGCATTTTGGTATATCATTTTTTCACTTTGGCCTTTGCATCTCCTGATAATTAATAATATGTATCCAAAAGATAATTGGTTTTTATCCACAAGCACATGGAAAAATAATTATTAAGTTACAAATATTAAAAACTGAAGGTACATAAAGTGTTATTATTTGTAATTTGAAAGTAGAATATCTTGTGGACATTGCTATTGTTTCTATGTATAGTTTAATTGTCTGACTCTATATGTCTCAATTGCTATAGAAAAAGAAGAACGCTTCGATCAATACATTCTTAAAAGTTGAAATTACAAATACAAATATATATATATATATATATAAAATAAAAAAAAATAAAAAAAATCCAGGAGCAAGCTTCAATGGCATAAGGCTAGCAAGAAATATAGGGAAATTCTAAGATTATCCCGCTTTGTCTTGATATTGGAAATTGAAACAAACCTAATGTAATAAACACTCAATATTTGTGCATAAAAAAAAAAATTAAAAAGCCTGGAAAGCAAGTTAACAAAAGTGACTTTTCAGCTATGTAATTCTAATCTCTGCAAATAAGTATAAAACTAAGAAGTCAAACGCCGATATTCCGGTAATTCAATTGTTGTCTATCCCCATAACCACCATTAGCATACCTCACAATTTTTGCCACAAAATCATCCGTCTCTTGACATTGTTTCACTGGTTTTGAGCTCCAGAGTCTTCCACACACAAGACTTGTAGCACATAGAAATCCTTCTATGCAAATAGTATGAAAGAGCTGGAATATGAAGATTCAGAATCCGCGACTTAAGTAGCACAAACAAAAAAAAAAAAAAAGTTGAACCAAACTAGTACAAAAAAAAAAAAGACATTAGTAGTTTTCACGCACGAATTTCGTGCGTAAAAGGACCAAACTGCAAAAATGCAGCTAGTGCCTTTCACGCACGAAATTCGTGCGTTAAAGGACCAAAACTCAAAAATCAGCGTTGGCCTGTGTGAATCAACCTTTCACGCACATAAACTGTGCGCGAAAGGCTTTTTCCCACACACACTAATTTCGTGCGTGAAAAGGCCTCCCTTCCCATCACCTTGATTTGACAATGCATTATTTGACCGTTTTAACACGACTTGTATTGCGCACCATTTTAATGCGCAATCTAAGTGTTGATTTGACAACACACCACGCATGACAATTTCAGGAATCTATGACACATAAAGCCTTGATTTGACAATACGTTATTGCATTATTTGACCGTTTTAACACGACTTGTATTGCGCACCATTTTAATGGGCAACGTAACACCACGCATGACAATTTCAGGAATCTATGACACATAAAACCTTGATTTGACAATACATTGCTGCATTATTTGACCGTTTTAACACGACTTGTATTCGACACCATTTTAATGCGCAATCTAAGTGTTGATTTGACAACACACCACACATGACAATTTCAGGAATCTATGACACATAAAGCCTTGATTTGACAATACGTTATTGCATTATTTGACCGTTTTAACACGACTTGTATTGCGCACCATTTTAATGCGCAATGTAACACCACGCATGACAATTTCAGGAATATATGACACATAAAGCCTTGATTTGACAATACATTGCTGCATTAATTGACCGTTTTAACACGACTTGTATTGGACACCATTTTAATGCGCAATCTAAGTGTTGATTTGACAACACACCACGCATGACAATTTCAGGAATCTATGACACATAAAGCCTTGATTTGACAATACATTATTGCATTATTTAACCGTTTTAACACGACTTGTATTGCGCACCATTTTAATGCGCAATGTAACACCACACATGACAATTTCAGGAATATATGACACATAAAGCCTTGATTTGACAATACATTGCTGCATTATTTGACCGTTTTAACACGACTTGTATTGCGCAATCTAAGTGTTGATTTGACAACACACCACACATTATAATTTCAGGAATCTATGACACATAAAGCCTTGATTTGACAATACGTTGTTGCATTATTTGACCGTTTTAACACGACTTGTATTGCGCACCATTTTAATGCGCAATGTAACACCACGCATGACAATTTCAGGAATCTATGACACATAAAGCCTTGATTTGACAATATATTGCTACATTATTTGACCGTTTTAACACGACTTGTATTGCGCACCATTTTAATGTGCAATCTAAGTGTTGATTTGACAACACACCACGCATTACAATTTTGAGTGGTCTATTTAACTTGAAGGCTTGACGAGTGAAAAACTCATCAACTTCATAAGTCTAAGTCTTACAAGTCATTCAAAAATATCATTACTAAATGTTGTTTGTTTAAACTTGTGCAGGATCCCCATCAAAGATTGTATTCGAAACGTTCAAACCGTATATAGTAAAACTATAAGCAACAGAAAGGGATTTCTCGGGCGTAGACGTGCTTTTGAGATGGTCTTTGGAAATTGGCATACTTCTTTTCAATCGTTGCCAAGGTATATGGCAGCTCTACAACATTTGAATAATGGTACTGTTGTTGAGTGGCGGTTTATAGAGGGTAAAATCTTCAACTTCGTATTTTGGACATTCAAACCATGCATGCATTGATGGTTTTGCTCACTGCCGACCAGTGATATCCATAGATGGTACGCATGTATATGGTGCCTACGACATCAAGCTCCTAATTGCAATAGGAATGGATGCCAATGGGTCAATATTTCCTCTTGCTTTCGCAATTGCCGCTAACGAGAGCAACGACACATGGGGGATCTTTTTGACCCTTTTGAAAACTCATGTTATTAAGGATCGTACCGGCATATGCGTGTTGTCTGATCGTCATAAAGGCATATTGCACAATATGGCTAATTTACCGGGGTGGCAACCTCCCTTTGTTTACCATCGCTATTGTTTAAGGCACTTGAAGACAAATTTGCAATCAACGTTTCACAATGACACTCTAAACAAATTGATGTGGGGGGCTACGATGGAGCATCAACAATGAAAATGGGCTGCAAAAATGGATCTGATCAGGGCAGTGAGTGAACCCGCATATGTTTCGTTGATGAAGCTCGAAGTTGAAAAATGGACGCTTCATGCTGATGAAGGCAAAAGATGGGGCATGCTCACAACAAACAGCTCAGAGTCTTTCAATGGCTTGCTGAAATCTGCTCGAGGACTACCTGTCACCGCAATGGTCAGAATGACTTTCAAGCACGTTGTGGAGCGATTTGTTGTTAGGACAAGGCAGGCTAGAGCGATATTAGCCGACGACGGGACATGGATGCCAAAACCCTTCAAAAATATGGAGCATTATAGAAACAAATGTGAGCATCACCAAATGACCGAGTATGACCCAATTCAACATGTGTATGAAGTTAGGACGGGTTATCACAACGGTAAGGGTGGAAACTTGCATACCGTTTATGAGGCAACAAGAACATGCACTTGCGGTAAGTGGCAAACGTACCACATGCCGTGTTCTCATGCTGTCAAATGCTTCGAGAGAATGAGAAAAATGGTAACAAGTTATGTGGCCGGGGAATACAAGGTCCAGAGTTACCTTAGAGCATATTCCGGCCAATTTCACCCACTTGGTAATGAAGCTTATTGGCCAAACGAGCCGTTTTCGATGGTTGCTAACAAGGATTACATTAGGAAATTAGGCATTAACTCACAGCGTCATAGACCCAATTAAATGGATGTTAGTGAAAGAACTTATTCTCGCAAGTGCTCTACATGTAAGCAATATGGCCATGACAAGCGTTCGTGTGGGCAACAAGGCCGTGGTAGTACAAGCACGTCTCGAAGTAATAGAGCCTCTAGAACTTGAAGATTGTATTATTATTGTAATTTATTATTGTATTGCTTTGAATTAGTATTGTAATTAAATGGAATGAATTATGTTTTAATTAGTATAAACCTCTCGTATTGGATGAATTATCAAATATAATAAAACACTTAAATCAAAACCCTATAAATATAACAAGTTTCAAAACTTACTTCGGGGCACTTTAGAACCCCTAAAACGACGATCCAAACGTTTAAGTGGAGTTGATGTAATGAGCCGACATTATTGTGCGCAAAAAAAATATTAAGTTTTATATAAAATATTGATATTTTGGGATTTTGAAACATGACTAATCTTTGCCCAAAGTATGGAAAAAAATGTGATTTGAAAGGTAACACCAAAAAAAAAAAAAAAAAACAGAACAGCTGCTTCACTCACGAATTTCGTGCGTGAAAGGCACTAGCTGCATTTTTGCAGTTTGGTCCTTTCACGCACGAAATTCGTGCGTGAAAACTACTAATGTCTCTTCTTTTTTTTTGTACTAGTTTGGTTCAATTTTATTTTTTGTGCTACTTAAGTCGCGGATTCTGAACATTCACTTACAAATCTGAAAGGTCAAGTGTTAAAACAAATTAAAGGCAGAAAAGATAAATATGATCATTAACTTTGGAAGATGAAACACGTGCATCCCGCACATGTATCTATTCAATGGGATAATTACTATTTGGCCATATGCATAAGCGGACCCTTAAACTTGTCACAATTTTCCATTTTAGCACCTCAACTAAGGATTGTTCCTATTAGACACTTAACCTATGTTCAAAATAAAGTGTGCCGATTGAACACCTCACTAACAATCACCAAAAATAAATCAAGTATGTGTGATTTTCACATTGCTGATGTGGATATTATCAAATAAAATGTAGACAAGTGGTATTATATATATATATATATATATATATATATATATTCTATCTTAATTAGTTACATAAATCTCTGACCTCCTCAACCCCCTACCCCCGACATTATCTTCTTCACCAATCTTACACCAGCCTCTTTCACCGTTTGTTCGTCCCTACTCCTAAATCCTCCCTCGTACTACTACAGTATCTTACTAATTCCTCCTCGCCCTTGTTACCCAGTCTTCTCTGCCTCGACTCTCACTAGTAATTTTCTTTAGGAGACCCCGTTCATGTTCTCTTTGATATCCATTGCTTTTTCAAAGTTTTGTTTTGCGTGGGGATTTGGAATATGACGCAAGTAGATGATTTTAATTATTTAATAGCTTTGTTAAAATTTATTTTGTGCTGTTTTGTCATTAAGGAGGGGATTGGGAAATTTTGTAATCACAACCCATAATCATTAATCACAAATAATTCGATGCTATATTTTGCAAATACTTTGTGATGTAATTTCTATATTCATCTTCTTGTTGTCTGCATAAACTTAATATTGTTGAAATTGCCGGAAGAAAGAAGGGGAGGAGGAAGGATGGTGGTGTCAATGCTGAGAGATAGAAGGAGAAGGGAAACAAAAAACAGAAAAAAAAAAACTTGATTTCTTTGGCTTTTCACGCTCTTAGGGATGGTGCGCAACACACACTATGCCACATCAGCTATTTGTGTTCAATAGTTACACTATTAGTAATGTTGAAGTGTCTAATAGGAACAACCCTTGATTGAGGTGTCAAATGGAAAATCGTGACAACTTTAAGGGTCCGCTTATGCATTTGGCCATTTTGTATTATTTTTCTATTTAATTTACTCACATGTATATCAATTCTTTTGGAATTAAATTGAGTTTAAAGGGTAGAAAAGTCGTTCAACAATTGATGGGCATTTTAGTAATTCAACTCTTAACTTTATAAGTTGCCACTTTTAGAATAGTATAGAAGATATATATATCTATACACACACGCACTCACACAAATTTTAAGGAAAAAATCTTATTATTTTGAATTTTAACAAAAGTACAAATTAAAAATTCGATCTTACATTGATATTTTATTCAAAGTAAAGTAGTAAAACAAGTTTATACATTTCGAAGTTTTGTTGAGTCATGACAAGTATGTGTATTGATAAACAGGTTTGAAGAACTTGTTCATGTACGTATTAATGTAGAAGAAAGGTTCGAGTATGAAACTTGGGGGGGGGGGGGGGCAGAATTATTGTGATTAATCAATTCGTGATATTATATTATGAATTGATTATTTGCTAGCTGATGTTTCCCGTTCGTACAAGGAAAAACTTAATTGAAGCTACACACTTGTGCTTGGAAAGAAAGCCGCATGAATCAAGGAAGTTAAGTTTGACTATGAAGAATTTTTCTTTTTAACGAAAAATTCCTTATTTCTTGAAGCTGATTTGTGTCCAATTTGATTAGAGATTAAAGATCTATTTCAACACAAATTGGAGACATATTCACGCTCATCTAAAGCACGTATTATTGCCAGAGATCGAGGCTGGAGCAAACATGAGACGAAGTGAATGAAGCACGTGCTTGAACCTGATCCATGAACATGTTCCAACTCAAAATCCTGCTGCGAGTTAGATTCCTAAACTTAAAGATTCTGATGTAAGGACTTGGTGGACAAGTTACAGGATTTCCCGCCTTATTATCCAGGATGTGCTTCAGACTCCTAAAGGGATTATGAAGCCGCATGCATGCAAGAAGCCTAAGTCAACTCAAACCTTAATTCTTTTAATGGGCCTCATCATGTAGGGATTGTGTTCAGCCGACTTACTGCGCACCAAAAGCTTATATATATCCAAGTCCTGTCTTGAAGAACTTTGCGCACTTACAAAGGGAAAATCAGGAATTGAGCAAACCCTGTCGAAGGAACAATTGAGAGAGTCCTGATTACCTAAGTGCGACCCTGATACTACGAAGAAGATTGAAGAACCTATTTAATAGAGTTTATGTTTTACAATTAGTGAGTCTAGATTTGTGTATTAGGTTGTTTATCGAGTTGTATCTTTATCCTCTTTCTTAGAAGAATAAATTTTAGATACAAACAATTAGTTAAATTCAACTTCAAGTTGAGATAACTTGAAGTGGGCTTACTAGTCTAGGGAGATTACTGAGATATGAATTATATTTTAGTTCCTAGGTTACAGAGTTTGTAACTTAAATTTTTAAGGGCATTGTAGTGGAGTTTGGAAAAAATCCTACAGAGGTTGGTTTTTTCACCCTTTGTGAGTTGGGTGATTTCCACCTAAAAATTGTTGTGTCCTTACTTTCCTGTTCTTTATTATTCTGCAAACTCTAGCATGGAACAGGTAAAGTAACCTGGTCTATCCTATAGGTGAAAATAGGGCATAATGTAGGATAGATATGTGGTCATGCAAACTAGCAATTGGTATCAGAGCATGTTCTCTTTAAGCGAGGCTAACACCTTAAGAGAAGATCAAGATGAATGTTGCACCATCAATTGGACACAATGAAGGTTTTGATAATGAAAAAAAATTGATGAACAGACACTGATCTTAGATTCAGAAGTGAAGGACAAACATGAGGTAAATCTTTTTGAAGTAAAAAATAAACTCGACTTGTTTTCAAAGAAAAGATTAACCTCCTTAATGCTCACCTTGATAGATGCCTTTCAGGATGTGAGATCTGAAAGAAATCAGTTATTGAGTGCTTTTACTAGTTTAAACTATGAATTCTTAGATATTGAAAATAGTAAAAATAAGGCTAAAAAGGAAAATTGCTCCTTAAAGGAACAGGTTCATCAACTTTATTCATCTGTTTTTGCCTTAAAATCTGAAATCTTGAAACCTTGGGTTACTAAAAAAGGTAAAGAAGTTCTTGGTAATCAACAGGTTAAATCAGAAGCTGAACTAAATAAGGTCAAAGATGATCTATACAAGGAAAGTGAGAAATCTAGACTTTAAAAAATAGATCTTGCTAAGGTAAAGTGTGATCTTGAAAGAGCTAGTCATTGGGCATAATCCTCTCAAATTCTTACTAATCTCACCAATGGAACACGTAGTGTAACCATTGGCTTAGTAAGAACTGCAAAAAGGGAATCTGTAGAAGGGGAATTTTGCACTCTTTGTGGCAAAAAAGGACATCCTAGAATCAAGTACCCAGTGAACCTAAGACATAAAGAAAGAAATATGAAAGTAATAAATAAAAAGACCAAACCTATAGAAATAAATGGAACAGGTAGATGGAACCGGTCTTCTTATGTGTTGTCAGATTGGATAAAGAAAGATTTGATTCATTCTTTTGCTCAAGGAAAAGGACTCAAGCTAGTCTGGGTTCCTAAAACTAACCTCTGATTGTCTTGTAATTGAAGTGAAATGAAGCAAGTACAAGTGGTACATAAATAGTGTTTTCTCAAGACACATGACAAGAAACAAATAAAAATACCTTTCACTTGAAACTCTTCAAGGAGGTAATGTGGCTTTTGAAAACGGTGAATGTTATACCCCTTTTTAACCCGGGAGATTAAAGCGGAGTACAACATATTGGAGATTCCTAAATTATTTATTTTAAAGAGTCGCCACCTAATTGATTTTACGGTGAATTAGGACACCTAATTATTAACTAAGGTAAAGTTAACTAAACCTCTGTTAATAGTCTGCTTAACTAATATGATTCTAGGTAAGGGTTCTATATTATCCTAAAGGGAAGGGGTTAGGCATCCTTTAGAATCCGTTAACTTACGGTTATCCGACCAAACTTAGGTTAATGAATTAATGTTAAAGATGCTTGAAATTTTAAGAAAAGAAGCTAAGAAATATCACTAAGGTTTTAAGAAAAAAAAATATGAGAATATTGCTTAAGATAAGATTTAAAGAAAATATAATAATTTGCATAAAAGAAAATTTTAGATGCCCTTTAAAATAAAACTTATAAAAGTTACTAAGACTTTAAGTAAAGACGCTATTTAGAATGGGGTTTGTAGAAAAATATAATAATTTGCATAAAGAGAAACTTCAAGCGCCATTCAAACTAACTTATAGGTGTTACAATGACTCTGAATAATAAAAACTATTTAAAATAAGATTTGAATAAAAATAGAAGAAAACGCGAATTTGTGCAGTGTTCTAATAAATACCTAAACAAACTACCCTAGGTGATACTACTTTACTTTGCATTTTTTAGAAGTATAAACAGAATTATGTTTTATTAACTACATTCGGCTAAATGTATGCATAACTTAGATAACCTTAAAGGTGTTTACAAATAGTTTTTGTTATTTTTCTTAAACTAACTACCCATTCTCTAACTAAACCCACTAATTCATCCGGATTTATCCAAAATTAAAAGTTAGTTGCCTAATACAAGTCAATGAGCACAAAATAAAATGAAAGGGCAATAAATTGAATGGGCCAGCCCACTATGGGGCTGCTGATCTGCTGCTGGTGGGTTGTTCCTGTCTAGTGGGCCTTGGCCCAGAATTCCCTTTAAAATTTCTGCTGCGGGTGGGCTGACTCGAGAGAAGGATTTTTGTTGGGCTTTTAGCCCAACACTGAATGTGGAAGAAGAACGAGTCCCTCGGACTCGTATGTGGTGGTCATGCAAAAAATGAAAGGAAAAGGAGATTAGTATACAATCAGTGAGATATACTAACCATATGAAATATAACTCAGTCAAACAAGTAGATTGTGTATATTATATGTATATCTTAAGTATACCTTACGTATACACACTTCAACGAGACGTGCTTGCAAAATACACAAGATTCTAACAGGAAGATGTATTGATATCCGAATGTATGCATGACTTAACTAACATGTATTTCACTCCTTCATTCAAAAGACTTCAAAATATTCCAAATCATACAACAAATGCTGCACTGCCTGTGTTCCAAGATACTAACATAACACATAAAAAAAGAAAGTACAAACTGAGTGGCAATCAACTTATACTTATCAATTTATCCTTATCAATTTATCCTTGGCATGGTTTAACCCAATTCAAACTGTAAAGCACACATTAAGACGAATTTTAAAAGTTACAGGAGGCGGCATACACGCGTGCATTATAGAGACAAAACCAGAGGGAGTATCGAGTTCAAAATGATATCAGGAATGCATAGATGAATTCAAAACCTGCATATGCTATAAATCACAGAAAGGGGTAAAGGGTAGGAAATCAATTATGCCTTTGAAAGAAAAAAAAAAAAGAGATTTAAATAATTCCAATGATCAGATGACTTCTTTTCAAAGAGTTAAGATCTAGATCCCAACTCTGTTAAGCTTTGCTCTTCCTTTTAATACTCAGCAACCACACAACAAGCTATACCAATGAACTTATCAGGAAGCCACAGATCAGTTAAGGATGGGACAAGAAAGAAAGATCATCATTTTAGTCTAATGGACTCCAGGAGGTCATTAATCCTTATTCATTTTTTACCAGACAATGAGAGAAGCTAGAATTGGTTTCCTGTTTACTAAGCTTATTACAAAATAAGTAGGTTTTTTTTGGAAAAAATAGGTTGGCCAATTCATGCCAACAATTCCTGGTCAAGAGAGACAATCAGATACTTAGCAGGACACTTAGCAAACCCCAGGACTCCTCTTTTGTCTTTTAAGTAAGGTGACAACAAACAGGGAAGTACAAACATCCATGGCAATCAACATATGTCAAATAGTGCGCAACTCAAAAGAAAACCCCAGAATTTGACTTTACCTTTTCCTAATCTCATCTTGAAATTCATTCTTTCCGAAAAAAAAACAATCAAATGTAATGCAAACAAATTAAACTGAACATAAGGTGATCAAACAGTTTTAAAGAACCAATGTTGACTCCTTTGAAAAGAAGAGCATCCACTACTTAACCATCTACTAGTGAAATCTTATTCAATAAACTATCCCAAAGTGACTCATAATCCTAGTTCAGACAGGTCTCAAGCAGATCTGCATACATTTTTTTTAACTTTAAAGTCTACTGGGGGTGAGATGCAAGCAGCTTTAAGTCATGTGAAGCAGTAGACATGTATCATTCTCAATAAAGAAAAGACCCTTAATCACATACAAGACATACAGATTAATGAGCCCCCCTTTACACTGGTTCAAACTCAAACAAGGGTCAAACAAAGAGGAACCGCATGGCTATTTGATCTTTAAGCATGCTATTGTGCCAACAGAGTGCACAAACTATCATCTAATGAACATGCTAACAAACTTGCAGTATAACAGGCGACAACAGTTAAATGCACATGCAAGATCAGGCTAAAAAAAAAACAGTAGGTATATGAGGAAATTAATGATTTAAGTAGGTCCTGGCTGCATGAGAATACATGACTAGAATGGGTTAAACATGAAACATCGTTCAAATAAGACACTAGATAGCATCCATAAATACGTGGATTAGTAATATCCAGACTCATATAAAGATTAATGATGTGTTTCAAGACTAATCATAGCGACAACATTAAAGTAATAATACGATAACATCTGAGTCAACACATAAGCGAACGACATTTGCACTAGACTAGAATAGAACAGACCTATAGTGCCAAAGCTGCTGAACAGTGATAAACTAGTCATTAATGTCAACCAATCAACCACGGATATTCATCAACATGGAATAAAACAAAAATAAGATCCATACACAAACAAACTAAAACGAGCTCGTCTGAGCACCAAACAAAATAGATATTACATATAGATCCGGCTGTAAAAAAAATGGCTTAAAGGAGGAGAAATTACCTCCTTCGAGTGCAGCGAAGTGGGTACGGGGTCTTCGATTCACACTCGAACACTTCAAAACTCGATTCCCAAAGATAAAAGGACTGATAGAACTGAAATTTTGCTTAGGAGGTTTTTTTAGCGACAAAACCGAAAGCTTCAATTTCTATAGATTTTTTTGGGGCTAAAGAACTCAATTTTTCATGGGATTTTGTATGGCTCCGAATTTCCTCCTCCGGAATCTCTTCCCCCTCCTACTGACTTGGGAAAACATTATTTATAATATCAATCTTAGGTTTGAACTAGGGTTTTCGTCCGAAAAGGAAGAGAGAGAGGAGCGGGGGGGACAAGACGAATAGGGGAAGTGGGGGTTGCAGAAGAAGGGAGCGTGGGGAACAAGGGTAACGTGGGTGTGTGTCAGAGGTGAGTGGGAGGTCACGTGGGGGGTATGGGAGAGAGAAACAGTGGGGTGGCGATGGGAGGATGGGCGACGGCTTTAGGGTTTGGGGGTAAAGGGAAAGGGAAGGGGAAGGAAGGAAGCGTAGGCGAAAGGGGATGAGGGGGATGGCCGGAGATGGAGGCGGTGGTGAGGAAGTGGGTGGCGACGGAGAAGAAGGAAAGAGGCGGAGACGATCATGAAGGGAATAAGGGAAACCCTTTTCCCTTATTTTGAACGAAAATGGATCGGGCCTGGTCCATTTGTGGACTGGGTCAATTTTTAGACCGGGTATTAAAAGAATAGGCTAATAAATTAAAACACGGATTATTCCAAAAATTGAGATAAGGGATATGGACTAGTCCAAAAAATATCAGGAGTCAATCGGGCTTTGATTTGGAGTCCGGTAAGTCAAAATGCGGACCGAGTGCAAGAAATAGTTCGTCTTCGAAATTTGAATAAAAGACCCATTTTGATTAACGATGTACTAAGGGTGCCAGAATATCACCTGGTACGAAAAAATGTGTAATTGTAAAAAGACCCGGATAATAAATTATATGTTGTTGCACTGACCGTGCAATAAAAAATTTTAACGATAAATGAAGCTATCATTTTAAATGCGCGAAAATAAATGCGATGTGCATGCGGGAGTTGATAAAATGCCGAGAAATGCCAGTTTCAATAATACTAAATAGCCGTAGCGAATGACTAGCGGTAATAGTACTGCTAATAATGATAACAATAATGATAATGGTAATAATGATAATGGCGATAAAAATAATAATAGATATAATAATAATAGTAGATAACAAACATTGATAATTAAAATGATAATAATTAATAATAATAATAATAAAGATGATAATAATTAATAACAAGATAACAATTATTGATAGTGACAAAACGTTAATAAATTAATAATAATAACAATAATAGTGGTAATAATAAGATAATAATGATAATAATAATGATGATGATGATAATAATAAATAAATAACAATTATTGATAAAACAATGACAATAATTAATAATAAAATAACGATGATAATGATGATTAATAATTGATAACAAAATAACGCTGATAATAGTGATTAGTAATTAACAATAATAATAATAATGACAATTAGTAATAATGATAATTTAAGAATAATAATAATAGTTATTAATATTAATAATAATGATAATAATAATAGTTGTAACAGAATAATAAAACGTCGTTATTGATAAGAGACTAATAACTATAGTAAACATAATATATATTATTATTTATTTTTTTATTTTTTTATTATTTTTTATTATTATATTTTTTTTATTTGTTTATTTATTTATTTATTTTATTTATTTTTTAATATTAGAAGCGCAAATATGTATTTCGGAGGAGAGGCGGGACAAAATTGGGTGTCAACAGTGAACACAATAAAGAACCATATTCATCCAATGCTGAATAAGTTGGCACTCAGACAGGGGAACCTTGCCATGAAACATGTGGATGAACTTGGTCCATCGGAGGAATCTCAACAGAATTATCAAGAAGACTCTCTATGAATTACTGAGAAACCTGATTAGAGTAATCTAAAATGCTGAACAAACTAAACCGGTTGATGAACTAGGTTCTTGGTAGCTGAGCATGGTGATTATCCAGTAGGGAACGGAACAGTTGATGATGGAGCAACTAATGATAGTGAACCTAGTTCCTCTGATGATGAGGTTTGAAATAATGATAAGGATATTCAGGTGGTACTTGAAAGCACAAAAGATCCTGATCTAATCCAAAGAAAATTACTCACTCTTTTGGAATTCTAGAAAGCGTTCTAGATCTAAAGTGAGGAACATGTGTGCCTTCACTACTTTCTTGTCCCCCATTGAACTTAAAAATATGCAAGCAGCTCAGAATGATGCAACTTGGATACTGTATATGCAATATGAGCTTCATAAAATTGAAAGAAATAAAGTGTGGTACTCGGTTCCTCGACTTGTATACAAAACCATCAGAAGGAGCCATTTGGATATTCAGAAACAAGATTGATGAAGATAGAAACGTTACAAGAGGAAAGGTGTATGTTAATGATATTATTTCTAGTGTTACTCATAAATCGTTATGAGAAGAATCTTCAAAGCTTATGGGAAATGAATTTGAGAAGAGCAGGATAGGTGAGCTATGTTTCCTTTTTGATGGGCTGACAAGAGAAACTAATCAAGAACCTGGTCCGTAGGAACTGATCAAGCGTTCAATATGGAGATCAATGATTCTTCTTTGCATTTGGTACTCAGTTGGATATGAAAAAAACTTGGTTCTTCAGTTAAATAAAAAAAGTATATGTCAAACCACAAGTAGATGCAGATTATACTGGAGATCATCTTGAGATGAACCGCATGAAGTTTTGGGCTGATCAGGATGGAATGATTACACTCATGGGTTCCCTCAATTATTGGCTATGAGAATGAGTTAGTTAATTATATTCTAAGGGTTGAAAGTAATATCTAACTCAGTCTTATACTGTAATAGGTATGCACGCATGACATGATCTTGAGATCAAGAAAAGTCTAACGACAGTATGCCAATTTTGTGGAAACTCGTCAAAGAACCTGGTTCTTGTGACAGTCAGCTATGTGCCTCCTTTCCAACACTTAATTTCATCATCTTGTTTAAAAGGCCACACGTTAAACCAGGTTCCTGAGTCAACTCTTGTTCATTATCAATCCTTTTAACACAAAAAAAATTATTTTCTCTTCATGTTGACCCATCTAACAAAGTCTTGGAATTTGTTCTTCTTGGTCGAATTTGAACAAGATTTTTCTCTTTATTGGTCTTTCTGAAAGATAATGGGAGAGTGCTAGTACTTAGGGGGAAGGTTCAGACTTTGGATGGATGATGTTTGTGCAATTTCTCAAAAGGGGAAGGTATTGTTGAAAGAGGCTTAAAGTGCCGATGAACCTGTTTCTTGTGCAAAAAAGAATGGTTGAATTTTTATTCAGATTCACATTAACCTAGTCACCAACTGGGTTGCAATGAGTGAAAGGTTAGTCCCATGAAAGATTTAGACAATTCAAAATTTCACTAAGTCTGGTTGTTCAAATTGAAAAATTTCCGTGGAGAAGGCCATGTTTAAGAAAAAAAATGCTTTGCAAGAGTAATAGCAAAGAAAAAAAAGGAAGGCAAAGATAGCTCTGGCTACAAATCCTAACACTGTGCTAAATGAATGTGATATGACTCGAGGTTGATAACTAAATCAAATGTAGTGGAGGAGAAGGTATTGATGTGATTCTTTGAGTTAACAAAGAATCAATCGACCACGATCTTGATCTTGAAACGATTTGATGGGCAAAATTCAAGAAGGATGTAACTCAAGCTATAGGTCTCGGATTTAAGTGATTCAAAAAGAAGGTGAAAGATGACGATTTGAACTACGGAAATAACTATCGAATCATTAAAACAAAAAATATTGAGGGCGGAATGATAGAAAGGAAGTTAAGGTTCTGGGTATGAACTAGAACGAATTTTAAATCAAGAAACGTGTTTTTGAATGATCAAGAACCTATAAAGTTCCTAAGTCACCATTTGAAATCAATTAACGTGTTAAAGAAACACCACACGCTATTGAATATAAAGACTATCACCACCTTGCTTGGAACCAAAAACAAGGATAAAGAATACCAAATAGAGAAAATAACTCTATTGCAAACTAGGGTTTATGCTAAAAACGTGGATCCTCTATTACATAGCATGAGAACCCTTTATATAGGCCCAGGGTCTCTTCTTTATGACTACAAATCCCTATTCTACTCTAGAAATGAAATAGCTAAAAACAAGGAAAGCAAAATCCATATTCTATAAGGAAAAGAATAAAGAAAACAAGAATCCTACTAGAACTAGGATAAAGATCCTACTAATGATAGAAATTAAATCCTTACTATAATAATAATGAAGAAACAAGAAACCTATTTAGAAAAGGATTCAAGAAAGAAGAATTCTCATTTTTGAAAGAAATTAATCTTCAGTCTCTCTTTCTCTTGAATTTCAATCTTGTGTTTCTTGTTTTTCTTAGATTTATTGATCTTCTTGATATTTCATCAGGTTTGAAAGACAAGTGGTGACTACCTTGTGCAAAATTGCTTATCAATGTGTAGTACATATTTCTTCTTGTCCTTTGTCTCTTCCTAACCTATTCCAAACTCAGTCCTTCCTGTGTAAAGAGCTGATTCTCAAATGATAGCCTTGTACTCTACTGGTTTAACGTTTATTGTTGTGGCTTTTAAATCAGGTTCTTGTGATTATTGTTGGTTGGGTCTTATGACTTAAAATGGTACGTGCTGGGGTTTTGGATCATTGGTTTTGTTGTGTCTATTCAATATGACTATGATTTGGACTTAAATGTTTGATTTCTCGACTTATGTTCATGTTAGTGTGGCCCCAACGGCCATGAGTTAACGTTACTAACATTCTCACTTTTGACATAACTAATTTTGTTTTTGATGATGCCAAAAGGGGTAGGTTATGAAGTGTTGGTTTTCTGAGTAAGACCTGGTTCTTTAACACATAATATATATATATATATATATAACTGATGAAGAACTAGGTCGACAAAACATATTCTTAAGAAGAGTTACCAAGTCTTATGATTGAAGCTAGTTGGTTCTTTAGAGTAAGCTGGTTCTCAAAGGGAAGATTGTCAACATAGAAGTTTTTTCTTAAGGGGAAGATGCACATGAAGAAGTGCAAAGCTACTATGGGTTTGTCATCATGAAAAAAGGGGAAATTATTTAGATGCTCACAAGACTTTATGAAGTTTTGATGATTGACAAGCAGAGTATAATTGGCAATCAATGTTCAAGAAGGATTGACAAACATATCAAAGATTCAGGTCCCTCACAGGTCTCAACACAGGGTTGGTATTGATCATGTTCAAGAAGTTTTGCAGAAAAATTTTATGGTTCTTATACTCAGAAAGTGCATATGTTTGTCATCATCGAAAAGGGGAAAATTGTTGAGTTATGATAAGTATGTGTTTTGATTATTGACAAACAGATTTGAAGAACTTGTTCATGTACTTAATAATGTTAGAAGAAAGGTTCAAGTATAAAACTTTGGAGGCGGTGTAAAATTATTGTGATTAATCAATTCGTGATATTATATTATGAATTAATTATTTGGTAGATGATGTTTCCAATTTTTACAAGGAAAGGATTAATTAAAGCTACATGCTTGGAAAGGAAGCCGCATGAATCAAGGAAGTCAAGTTTGACTAGGAAGAGTTTTTAAGGAAAATTTCCTTATTTCTTGAAGCTAATTTGTGTCTAATTTGGATAGAGATTAGTGACCTATTTCAACACAAATTGGAGACATATTCACGCTCATCTAAAGCACATATTATTTCCAGAGATCGAGGCTGGAGCAAACATGAGACGAAGTGAATGAACCAGGTGCTTGAACCTGATCCATGAACATGTTCCAACTCAAAATCCTGCTGCGAGTTAGATCCTAAACTTAAAGATTCTGATGTAAGGACTTGGTGGAGAAGTTACAGGATTTCCTGCCTTATTATCCAGGATGTGCTTCAGACTCCTAAAGGGATTATGAAGCCGCATGCATGCAAGAAGCCTAAGTCAACTCAAACCCTAATTCTCTTAATGAGCCTCATCATGTAGGTTTTGTTTTCAGCCGACTTACTGTGCACCAAAAGCTATATATATCCAAGTCTGTCTTGAAGAACTTTGCGCACTTACAAAGAGACAAATCATAAATTGAGCAAACCCTGTCAAAGAAACAATTGAGAGAGTTCTAATTACATAAGTGCGACCCTGATACAGCGAAGAAGATTAAAGAACCTGTTTAATAGAGTTTATATTTTACAGTTCTTAGACATGGCTCTGTTAACAAGTTAATTAGCTATTGTTGTGCAACACCAATAGGTTCCACATTAAGCTGTTTGTTTCATCTTAAAGAGGGAAAATTTGTGTCACATGGGGGTGTGTTTTGATTTTGATTAATGTGCCTAGATTTCATTTAAGTCATGCCTGTTTTTAAAGAAATGTGTTATTGATAGTTGCTAAAACCTGAGGTGGCAGTGCTTCTTAATTAAACATGCTCACATAAGTTAACCTAGTTTAGTTTGTTAAAGTACATTAGTGCAGGAAGCCTGGCTTAATCTGTCTTGATTGAGCATGCTTATGTGTTAGTTCAACCTGTTTGATGCTATTATTCTATACAATCAGTCTAGCTTAATTTGCCTAGTCAGAGATGCCTTCTGTGAGGTGTTGTTAAGTTGATCACTTTGGTGGTGATAACATGATCTAGGCATGATTAATTTAAAAAGTCTGTTTATGTCATCTCCAATATCTTCCATAGGCTCGGTTAGTTCAACTTCCATTTCACCAACCAAACATAATGTTGAAAAATGGTTAGAATGCGGTCCAATGCGCTCAAATTCCAAACTTGCATGAATTTTGACATCCTCACCCACAAATGAACTAGAGTCCTCAAAAATTATTTTGTGAACCTTTTTATGCAACTCTAGTATCATTTCTTAAACTTCGGCATCATTCACTACTTTTGGGTCGGTTGGTTGGCAATCCACCATTAGCTTTTCAAAATCAATCTTGACCTCTTCTTCAATTGAAGCCATCTCAAAATTACATTCCATGGCTCTTTGATATTGAGCATCACATGCCTCAATATTTGCATTCAATTCGGCCTCCAATTTCCGGATAGCAATTTCAAGTAGCTCCACTTCTTGACTTTGCTCAAAATGCATTTTTAGAAATTTTTCCATCATCCGTGAAATGCCTTCACGGTGATCCCCATAGGCTCCAAGTTGTTGAGCTTGAGTTATAAGCCAATCTTGGCTCACAATTTCCATTTCTTCATGGTGAGAGTCATTCAAAGCTTGTAAAAATCCACCCTTGGAGAAATTCATGTTTTGGTCACTTTCTTGTCTACTTTCCACACCCTCAAGTTAGTGAGCATTATGATCCTCAACCAATAATTTCATTTGATCCTCCAAGGTGTGAATAGCTTTGTCATTGCAATTAATTGCTTGCCTCAAGTCATTAAGTGGTTGCCTCAAGTCCTCGAGTGCTAAGTTCAACTTTTCTTCTTTTTCAAGAATGGTCTCCAACATGAGCATTATCCTCTCATTTTGAGCATTTGAGACTTCTTCCACTTCCATAGCCCTATCATCATCAAAATCCAAAGCAGAATCGTCATAGCGGGGGTTAGAGGAAGGGAAGGACAAATAAGCACAATTAGTCCAATGAACATTTTGCCTGCCACACCTATCACAAATACTCCACTCATAGGTTTGAGATTGTGCGCACAATCCGCCCCCGGGAGAATTCAAACAATTTTGCCATGAGTGTGGTCCTCCACAATAAGGACAACGGTCATCAAAGTATGAACAACTACCATCCAACCAATTTTCATTATATGATGCCATTTCCAAAAAATATTTAAAAAATAAACAAAGAAAATAACTACACAAAATATTCACAAGTTTGGACCAAAGCAAGCAAGCTTAAATCCCAAACTAACCCAAATACGCCAAATTTTTCCCTGGCAACGGCGCCAAAATTGATAACGTCCAAATCTACTCCTCAAAGAGAAAGTGTACATGGTCGTATGTAATATAATTTACCCAACTATGAGTCGGGATTGATCCCACAGGGAACAATATACTAGGCGATTTAAACAAGTAAGGAATTATCACCAACTACGCTAAGCCAAACACTTTTTCAATATTTGATTTTTGTTTTAACAGCTAACAAAGACAAAACTAGCTAGAAAGCGGGTAAAATGATCAATGGCCTCAAGTATGGATAAAAAAGAAATTACTGTCAAATAACGATCCAATGTTTTTCACGATTTTACAACTACGAGTGAGTTTATGCTAATTAGATAATGATCTCTAAAATCTCATCAAAAGTCTCTCGACCAAATCAATGAATTTCACTCTAAGCTTTCTCAAGCCTTAGAGTGTGATATTAAGTACAATCAATATAATCTCAAGTAACTTTCCTATCTTTAGCTCAAGTTATTAGATGAGTTTTAAAGCCCCAAATTCTTGTTAATTAGTCTTTCCTAATGTCACGACCCAGCTAGGGGCCGCAACGGGTACCCGGGGCTATCCACCTAGCACCACTCGTTCTGCTACTCATCTTACTCATTTAATGCTTTTTATCAATTTATACTCAAGACATAAGAAAATTATCTTTTCATTTGAGAACATAAAAATACCTTTATATGCACAAGCCTCTTGACCATCAAAATAATATATATACATATACATAGTAGCATCTCGTGAGACCATCTAACCCACACTGCGTATCTACGAGCCTCTACTGGAGTGCTAAACATAAGGACGGGACAAGACCCTGTCATGCCATAAAATACATATACATGAGAATACACAAAAGAAAAATCAAGAACCTCCGAGACAAAGGAGTGCTTTTAATCAGCTGACAGCTACTACGGATCTGGGTCGAGCACTCCTCCCTGTCTACCTGTGGGCATGAACACAGCGTCCAAAGAAAACGGATGTCAGTACGAACATTGTACTGAGTATGAGAGGCATAAACAATGAAATAGGACAATGACATACAGGAAATATCAATATGGAATATCTACATCTGACTGTCAAGTATAACAGAATTAAGTCATGCTGTCTTACTCATACTCGTCATCATATCATGTATGCATAATGTATAAGCTGCCCGCCCATATAGGTGCGGTGTATTAATATATATATAAGCTGCCCGTCCATATCGGATCGGTGTGATAATCATAGCATTAGCCTGCGTCCAGGCCTCCCGCGTCCGGGGTATCAACTCATACCGCCCACTAGTGGTGTCTGCCCATGCCATTTGGCCATGGTGTATCGTATAGCTGCCCGCCTTGGCGGTGACTGCCCGGCCAAATAGGCGCGGTGTCATATCATCATCATACATGCTCATCATAATATGCTTATCGTAACATACTTATCATAATACATGCAAAAGGCTTAAAACAATTTTACTGTATCGGGGTGACGTAAGGTCGTGATCCCCCGATTTCATTATGGAGCAATAATTAACATTCTGCCTCACCTTGAAGGAAGTAGCATATAAGGTGAGTGTAAGCAATAGATATCATCATTATCATTATAGGACTCATGACGTATCTCATATCATATATAGTTACTTACATGCATAGGCTTTTAGCTTTCTGGAATATAGGAACTCGCGAAGAGGAAGGAAAATCATGCTAGAAGATTCATGCCATTAGAAAGAAAGGACTAGCCTCACATACCTTTGACGTTTAACTAAGCTACCTCTTGCTTGTTCTCCTTTAGTGCGTACGTTCTACCTTCAAGAGAATTTGTATCGACATTAGCTAGCGATTATAAAAACAGCTTACTAACGCTAGAGAAAATTGGACAACCTTTCCTTTCGTTTATGCAACTCTTCCCATATTCTATATCAACTCTCAAACGCTCACAACAACATTCACAATATTTTAATCAACAATCATCATTTATATACATTGACCCCAATCCACCATTTCTCTTCAATTTCTCCACATTTGTGGTTATAGCTTACTATCGTGTTTCCTCATATATAATACTTATTTCATGGCCTAAATGTCATTTATAACGTATTCATAATCATTTAGCTAGGTTTCACACACTTTGTCTTATGAATTTGGTGTTATTGATCATGGATTTCCTTTGATTTTCTTGTAATGAAGAGTAGAGAGTACTCTAGAGGTTTCTAGAGAGAAATGTCGTGGAGATGAAATGAATTTAATGAGCTTGGGTCTCCTTTTAATGACTTAAAATCTGATTCAGAATGAACAGTAGCTGAAGTGTACAGTGGTCGTAAACCCAGTTTACGGTTCGTATTCCAGTTTATGGGTTGTATTTCGTGGTCGTATTTAAGCATATCAAAAACCAGAAAGGTATGCTGGAGGTCATGGTGATTTACGATCGCAGTTTACGGTCCGTATTCCGATTTACGGTCCGTATTCCAAGTCGTATTTAACCATTTGAACATTTAGCTGAAAGTTGAAGTTTTGTAAGTTGAAATACGACATGGTGGTTTACGGGCCGTATACCACTTTACGGTCGGTATTTCATTTTACGACTAACTGGGCCAAAATGCAAATCTGCAACTTTTCACATTTTCAAAACCTATAATTAGTCATTGTGAAACATAACCCATCTCTTATTGCAATTACCTTGGAAATCTTACTGAAGGTTGTCAAACGTCGTTCCCTTTTTATTAAAACACCATATACTCGTATTCTTCGTTAGTCTATTCGTTGTGCATTCACGGGGAAATTTCCGAGGTGTAACACTCTTACCCCCTTTTGGAACATTCGTCCTCGAATGTTAAGTCATCGGGGATTCTAGAAAAATTTCGCCAGAGCTTCCCCTGTAATATGGCACTACCATCCTGTCATCTCAACCCATAATATCATTGCCTCACAGGGCTACATCACAATAGCAACATATCTATGGCCACACACGACTAAAAGCACGAAAAGTTAGCATAAATACATACCTTATATCGTTGACGTTTCATCTTGAATTTCTTCTGGGGTTTGAAATAAATACGGGTACTTGGACTTCATACTCTCTTCCGCTTCCCAAGTCACTTCTTCTCAGTTATTGTTTCGCCACAATACTTTAACTGAAGCTACCTCTTTATTTCGGAGTCTTCCCACTTGCCTGTCTAGAATAGCAATAGGCACTTCTTCATAGGTTAGCTTTTCTGTCACTTGCATATCATCTATCGGGACAATCTTTGTGGGATCTCCAATACACTTGCGGAGCATTGAAACATGAAAGACTGGATGGACTAGTTCGAGCTCCGAAGAAAGAAAGTCCAATTCATAGGCGACATGACCCACCTTGTGGATAATTCTATAGGGTCCAATATATCTAGGACTTAACTTCCCTCTCTTGCCAAATCTCATCACCCCTTTCATTGGCGATACTTTCCAAAATACCCAATCATCAACCTGAAATTCCAAGTCTCGTCGGCGATTGTCTGCATAAGACTTTTGGCGACTTTGGGCTGTTAGCAATCGATCTCGGATCACTTTAACTTTTTCCACCGCTTGCTGAATCAATTCAGGGCCTACTAGTTGTGCTTCTCCTATTTCGAACCATCCGATCGGAGATCTACATTTCCTTCCATACAAAGCTTCATATGGGGCCATTTGAATACTAGAATGATAACTATTATTATATGCAAATTCAATTAAGGGTAAATGATCATCCCAATTTCCACCGAAATCCAGCACACACGCTCGTAACATATCTTCCAAGGTCTGAATAGTTCGTTCGGCTTGTCCATCAGTCTGAGGATGAAATGTCGTGCTAAGCTTCACTTGAGTGCCTAGACCATCTTGAAAGGACTTCCAAAACTTGGCTGTAAACTGTGCTCCTCTATCTGTGATAATGGATAATGGTATACCATGGAGGCGCACAATTTCCTTGAGGTACAACCTCATATAATCTTCTGCTGAGTAGGTAGTTCTAACCGAAAGAAAATGGGCCGCTTTCGTCAATCTATCCACAATCTCCCATATAGAATCATACCTGCCGCGGGAATGAGATAACCCCACAATAAAATCCATGTTGATTACTTCCCATTTCCAAGTAGGGATCTCCATTGCTTGCAATAAGCCTCCCGGCTTTTGATGCTCAACTTTTACTTGTTGGCAATTTGGACACTGTGCTACAAATTCCGCTATGTCTTTTTTCATGCCATCCCACTATTATATTAACTTAAGATCATGATACATTTTGGTGGTACCTGGGTGAATAGAATACCTGGAACAATGTGCTTCTTCTAGAATTCGTCGGCGCAATTCTGCTACATTCGGCACACATAGCCTGCCTCGGTGTCTAAGAATCCCATCCATAGAAACTTCAAATGAAGACTTCTCTTTTCCATAAGATGTGTCTCTGTAACGACACAATTGAGGATCTTCATATTGCCGTTCTTTCACTTCCATGTCCAAGGACGAGATTGTGGGATAATTGATACTAATCCCCACATTACCCGAATCGATTACACGTACTCCAAGGTTAGCTAGTTGGCGGAGCTCATGAACCATCTTTTTTTTTTTTCCGGAGGGACTTTACATGAACTGCCCATTGATCGCCGGCTAAGCGCATCGGCTACTATATTCGCTTTTCCAGGGTGGTACAAAATGTTTACATCATAATCTTTTAACAATTCTAACCACCGCCTCTGCCGCAGGTTCAACTCCTTTTCCTTGAAAATGTATTGAAGGCTTTTGTGATCTGTATAAATATCTACATGCACACCATACAAATAATGCCTCCATATTTTTAAGGCATGAATAACCGCAGCCAATTCGAGATCATGGGTTGAATAATTCTTTTCATGTTTCCGTAATTGTCTCGAAGCATATGCAATAACTTTACCATGCTGCATCAATACACATCCTAGTCCGACACCGGAAGCGTCACAATACACAACATAGCCATCCGATCCTTCTGGGAGTGTTAAGACCGGAGCTGAGGTCAATCTGCCTTTCAATTCTTGGAAACTGCGCTCACAAGCATCATTCCACTGAAATTTGGCGGACTTCTGGGTTAGCTTAGTCAATGGGGCTGAAATAGATGAAAAACCCTCTACGAATCTTCTATAATAACCTGCCAAACCCAGAAAACTACGAACTTCTGTAGGCATTGTAGGCCTTGGCCAAGTCTTCATAGCTTTAATTTTCTGACTATCGATTCGAATGCCATCATCTGAGATAACATGGCCCAGAAATGTCACAGAATTTAGCCAAAACTCGCACTTTGAAAACTTTGCATACAATTCTCGGGCTCGCCAAGAACAATTCGCAAGTGATCTGCATGCTCTGATTCTGTGCGGGAATACACCAAGATGTCATCTATGAACACTATCACGAATAAATCCAAGAGTGGTCTGAATGCATTATTCATTAGATTCATAAACACGGCCGGAGCATTAGTCAATCCAAATGAAATCACTCGGAATTCATAGTGGCCAAATCTCGTTCTGAAGGCCGTTTTGGGAATATCCGCTTCTCTAACTCTCACTTGATGGTAACCCGACCTTAAATCTATTTTATAAAACCACTTGGCACCTTGCAATTGGTCAAATAAATCATCAATCCTCAGAAGAGGATACTTGTTCTTTATCGTCACCTTGTTCAATTGCCTATAATCGATGCACATTCGCAGGGGCCCGTCTTTCTTTCTCACAAACAAGACCGGCGCTCCCCACGGTGATGAACTGGGTCTAATAAACCCTTTTTCAAGCAAATCTTTCAACTGTGCCTTTAACTCTTTCAATTCTGCCGGAGCCATTCGGTAAGGTGGAATAGAAATAGGCTTGGTGTCCGGCAACACGTCAATGGCAAAATCAATTTCTCTTTCTAGAGGAAGACCTGGGAGTTCGTCTGGAAACACGTCCGGGAATTCATTTACTACCGAAACTGATTGGAAAGTTGGCGGCTTTGACTCGGTGTCACGAACCCGAACTAAATGATAAATATAACCCTTTGCTATGATCTTTCTCGCTTTAAGGTAGGAAATAAACCTACCTTTCGGTGATGCTGCATTACCCTTCCATTCAAGCACGGGCTCTCCCGGAAATTGGAATCGAACCACTTTCAATCGACAATTAACATTAGCATAGCACGAGGCCAACCAATCCATGCCCATAATTACATCGAATCTAACATTTCCAACTCAATCAAATCAGTTGTGGTCTGGCGATCACATATCACAACTACACAATTTTTATACACTTGTCTTGCTATCACGGGATCACTAACCGGAGTAGACACCTCAAAAGATTTTATTGGCTCTGGTTTCACCCCAATACAACCAGCAACATATGGAGTAATATAAGAAAGAGTAGAACCCGGATCTATCAATGCATACACATCTCGGGAAAATATAGACAATGTACCTGTAACTACTTCTGGGGAGGACTCAAGATTCTGCCGTCCGGCTAAGGTGTATACACGGGGCTGAATAGCACCTGAAGTAGATGCTGCCCCTCTACCTCTACCTCGACCTGCTGGCATCTGAGGAGTCTGCCCTATCGGGCGCGCTGAGGAAGAACCAGCCGCTGAACCTGTAGGCTGAACTCCAACTCTACCACTTATTGACGGGCAATCTCTCATCATGTGCCCAACCTGGCCACAAGTATAACAAGCATCCGAACCATGGTGACACTGTCCAGAATGTAATCTACCACACTGGCTGCATCGCGGTACTGGGGGTCTCCTCTGGCTATAATCTTCCCTGAACTGGGAATCTGAGGCCCTCGAACTCTGGCCCTGTCCTGGACGGAAGGAGCGATCAAACCTCCTACCTGTAAATCGAGGGGGTGCACTGGTCACTGACTGGCCTGAGTGCCTAGAATATGTCTGCCTTGATCCCCTTCTATAATCACTGCCTGCTCCCATAGCTCTGGCCCTCTTACTTTTCCTTCTATCACTATCACGGTCACTTCTCTGTGGCTGTTGTTGCCCCTCTAAATTCTGAGCATGAGCCTGTATTCGGGAAATATCCATCCCATCTTGCAAGGAAACTGTCAAACAATCTCTAAATAGATGTGGCCCTAGGCCACTCACAAATCTATGTACCCGATCTCCCATGTCGGCCACCATAGCTGAGGCATATCTAGCCAAAGAATTAAATTGCATGCCATACTCCCGGGCACTCATATTTCCTTGCCTCAAATTTAGAAATCTATCTGTTCTAGCTCGATGGACCTCGGGTGGCAAATAGTGTCGAATAAAAGCATCCACGAATTCTTGCCAAACCGGAGGAGGCGCATTCTCTCCTCTTGATAATACCCAGTTATTATACCATAAAACTGCCAGATCCCGGAGTCTATAAGATGCCAACTCCACGGATTCAGTTTCGGAGGCATGGACAATTCTCAATGTCCTCAATATCTCATCTATGAAACCTTGCGAGTCTTCATCTGGTTTTGACCCGAAGAACTCCGGAGGATTTAGACTCATAAAATCACGGGCTTTGGTACTTGCTGCTTGATCACTTGAACTCACATTTTGTCGTTGTGCCTGTGCGGCGACCAATTGTGTCAATAGATATATGGCCTCGGTCATTTGTTGACCCGAAGCAACCGGTGGAGGAATTGGAGCTGGAGCTCCTCCTTGCTCTTCCACGTTAGGCGGGGTAGAAGAAGTATTAGATAAGGCCTCATTGTGTGATTCGCCTTCTTCTATATTCATCGGAGGCTCTCTTTCTACCCGCCTCTTTGCCGTAGTCTTGCCCTTCTGGGCGGCTGTAGCTTTTCCCTTTGGCGGCATTCTGAAATCACAATACACAATTAGGGAGGATAAAATCTTATGTATGGTTCTATTGCACGATCTCATAAGAAGAAAAATGGTCATTTTTCCTAAATGCCCTGTAGCCTCTTGTTTATTGATGTGGCGCGCAACACACCATAAACAAGACTCTACTAGACACGGCTTGTAGACACTTCCTAGGACTGAACCGCTCTGATACCACTTTTGTCACGACCCAGCTATGGGCCGCGACGGGTACCCGGGGCTAGCCACCGAGCACCACTCGTTCTGCTATTCATCTTACTTATTTAATGTTTTTTATCAATTTATACTCAAGATATAAGAAAATTATCTTTTCATTTGAGAACATAAAAATACGTTTATATGCACAAGCCTCTCGGCCATCAAAATAATATATATACATATACATAGTAGCATCTCGTGAGACCATCTAACCCACACTGCGTATCTACGAGCCTCTACTGGAGTGCTAAACATAAGGATGGGACAAGACCCCATCATGCCCAAAAATACATATACATGAGAATACACAAAAGAATAATCAAGCACCTCCGAGACAAAGGAGTGCTTTTAATCAGCTGACAGCTACTACGGATCTGGGTCGAGCTCTCCTCCCTGTCTACCTGTGGGCATGAACACAGCGTCCAAAGAAAACGGACGTTAGTATGAACATTGTACTGAGTATGAGAGGCATAAACAATGAAATAGGACAATGACATAAAGGAAATATCAATATGGAACATCTACATCTGACTGTCAAGTATAACAGAATTAAGTCATGCTGTCTTACTCATAATCGTCATCATATCATGTATGCATAATGTATAAGTTGCCCGCCCATATAGGTGCGGTGTAGTAATATATATAAGCTGCCCGTCCATATCGGATCGGTGTGATAATCATAACATTAGCCTGTGTCCAGGCCTCCCGCGTCCGGGGTATCAACTCATACCGCCCACTAGTGGTGTCTGCCCATGCCATTTGGCCATGGTGTATCGTATAGCTGCCCGCCTTGGCGGTGACTGCCCGGCCAAATAGGCGCGGTGTCATATCATCATCATACATGCTCATCATAATATGCTTATCCTAACATACTTATCATAATACATGCAAAAGGCTTAAAACAGCTTTACTGTATCGGGGTGACGTAAGGTCGTGATCCCCCGATTTCATTATGGAGCAATTATTGACATTCTGCCTCACCTTGAAGGAAGTAGCATATAAGGTGAGTGTAAGCAATAGATATCATCATTATCATTATAGGAATCATGACGTATCTCTTATCTTATATAGTTACTTACATACATAGGCTTTTAGCTTTCTGGAATATAGGAACTCACGAAGAGGAAGGAAAATCATGCTAGAAGATTCATGCCATTAGAAAGAAAGGACTAGCCTCACATACCTTTGACGTTTAACTAAGCTACCGCTTGCTTGTTCTCCTTTAGTGCGTACGTTCTACCTTCAAGAGAATTTGTATCGACATTAGCTAGCGATTATAAAAATAGCTTACTAACGCTAGAGAAAATTGGAAAACCTTTCCTTTCGTTTATGCAACTCTTCCCATATTCTATATCAACTCTCAAACGCTCATAACAACATTCACAATATTGTAATCAACAATCATCATTTATATACATTGACCACAATCCACCATTTCTCTTCAATTTCTCCACATTTGTGGTTATAGCTTACTATCGTGTTTCCTCATATATAATACATATTTCATGGCCTAAATGTCATTTATAACGTATTCATAATCAAAACAATCGAACATTCATGATTCAACCCAACTACCATCCAACCATGGCACTATTCACTCATGAATGACCCATTTCCTATATCTTTCTACAATTCAAGTATCTTAACCTTCCAATACCTTAAACAACATGGTTTAGTCATGAAACTTACCTTAGATGATGGTTGAACAAGCATTGAATGGAATTACTCCTTTAGCACCAAAACCCTACTTCACTTCCTTTGGGTTTTCTTGAGAGAGATGAACTTTAGCTAGGTTTCACACACTTTGTCTCAAGGATTTGGTGTTATTGATCATGGATTTCATTTGATTTTCTTGTAATGAAGAGTAGAGAGTACTCTAGAGGTTTCTAGAGAGAAATGTCGTGGAGATGAAATGAATTTAATGAGCTTGGGTCTCCTTTTAATGACTTAAAATCTGATCTGGAATGAACAGTAGCTGAAGTGTACAGTGGTCGTAAATCCAGTTTACGGTCCGTATTCCAATTTACGGGCCATATTTCGTGGTCGTATTTAAGCATATAAAAAACCAGAAAGGTATGCTGGAGGTCATGGTGATTTGCGATCGCAGTTTACAGTCCGTATTCCGATTTACGGTCCGTATTCCAAGTCGTATTTAACCATTTGAACATTTAGCAGAAAGTTGAAGTTTTGTAATTGAAATACGACATGGTGGTTTACGGGCCGTATACCACTTTACGGTCGGTATTTCATTTTACGACTAACTGGGCCAAAATGCAAATCTTCAACTTTTCACATTTTCAAAACCTATAATTAGTCATTGTGAAGCATAACCTATCTCTTATTGCAATTACCTTGGAAATCTTACTCAAGGTCGTCAAACGTCGTTCCCTTCTTATTAAAACACCGTATACTCGTATTCTTCATTAGTCTATTCGTTGTGCGTTCACGGGAAAATTTCCGAGGTGTAACACCTAACCTCAATCTTCCTCTATTGATCTCAAATCGAAGTAAATGAGTGGGTCTTAGGGTTAGCTAATCCCTTAAGAAACATTAAAGAACAAGATTAATTAAAACAACATTAACTCACTTTATTAGCAATAAAAATCATTCAATACATAAGCAAAACAAGAGTTTCAACCCAAACTTTAACAATGTATATTTTGATAAACAAGTTTCAAGCATTGAAATGAAAAGCTACACACTTAAATAGTCAGTACAAAGCAAGGTATTGAAGAAATGAGTAAAGGATTAAGAAATTTCTTATCAAGATCTTCAAATCTTTAATCCCCAAGTGTGGATGCAAAAACCCTAGCTCTCCAAGCTTGTAAATATGGCCAAAGATGATGATATTTTCCTTCTAGTGTTGCTTTTATAGCTCCCCAATATTTCCACATCTAAATATGACCAAAACAGCCCCATATTTTCAGATTTGCAAATCTGTCACATTTTTGCAGTTTTAGACATTTTTGTCATTTTCTTCACTCTGACCTCTTTTTGACTTGTTTTTCACTTGATTTATTCATGATCACTTCTCAAGCATATAAACCTATAAAATTGAAGGAAACGATATTAAATGCACTATTTTCTCAATCAAAACATAACAACAATCTAAGATTAAAGAAGAAATAAGTTGGTAAAATACCAACTTATCACCCCCCTCCCCTCCGATTTTTATCCTCTTGGATATTTATACCTTTGTTTGATTTTAAAGACAAGACAATATGGATCTTTGAAAGCTCTAAATTTGTCCTCATGAACTGCCTAATTATTTGAGCCAATAAAATAAGTTGGTCCCAATTTTTTGTACAAGTCTAAGTGTTTGAACTGCTCATCAGTCTCATGTGGTATTATTTGGTCACTAGTCTATCTGTTTAGAAGCTGTTAGGGTAAACAAGTCCTATACATGAATCTCAAGCAATTACTTAATCATACTTTTCTTTGTGGTTTGTTGTTATGTTTAAAGTAACTGGAAATTAAGCTTGTTTTGAAGATTAATATTTGATTTATGGTATAGGATAAGGCATGCCCCTTAATGAATTTATGCCATATTCTAGGGAGGTAAAAAACTGTGCCCTATTAAGGAGGTCTTGTCTGCCTAAACAGATTATAAGTTGGAAATATGGCCTTTTTTTGTGGGATGTTGGGTGCATGCTGGTTTGGTTTGTTATATGAGAATTAAGTAACAACCCCTGAAAATCTTACCTCTACCTGCTATGTGCCATTTATATTTGTGCCTTAAGCTAGGGATATGCCCAGTATACCAGGTATACACAGCTTGGTATGCCTTTGGTATACCAAGATCAATATATTTGGTATAAGTGAGGAATATCACCTATATGAATTAGGAATTTTTCTTTTGTTTCAATCAATACTCAGTTGGGCTTGGTCTTTTACTGGTCTTCCATTTGCTTACCTCTGCTACCCCCTTTTATGATTGGAATTTGGGCCTTCCACTTTCTTCATCTCTTTTAAAGTTTGGTTCAGTTGGGCCACCTATGTTTGGGCCAGACCTTTATGCCATGTTAGCCTAATTAATTATATGATTGTACACTATGTGGGTGGATAAGTATAGCTAGTTTCTTATTTTAAGCTTTGTATACAAAATATTGAACACTCCCTGTTTTATATACCATGAGTTTAACACATAAATAGAGAGGCAAAATAGCACTTGGGGATTAAGCTTAAGCCTTCACTGGTGTCTACCATGTCTAGGGTTCCTGGAAACCCCTTGGATCTTGTGTGACATTAGGAACAAGAGGGTGAGAGCTTTCCTTTTTGGGCTATTTTAGTATCTCCATGGATGTGTATATCCATGGTATATTGGCTGAGGATTGTGTATATTTATTTTGTGGTATTGTCTATTTTTTAGTCAAGAAAATGATCTTGTGGACTTTTTGATATTGGGCCTGTTTCTGTACTATTTTAATGGGCTTTAGAATTGTAAGGCTATTAGTTATTTGCAGTTTTGGGCCTATCTCTTTGTTGTTTCCAGTCTATATGGGTATATATGCCTAGTCGAGTTCCTATTTCATTGCATGATGTAGATTTTAGAGTTACATGCCTTTTATGTATTTATTATGTCAGTTTTTCTTTAATTTAAGTCTCAGTCTACACATGTCCTAATCCATATCTCCCTTTTTGCTTGCATGAAATATCATTATTTGGGCGATTTCTATTGCATAAACCTCTTGGGCCAAGGGCCCAATACCCTGACACGACCCATTTTGCCTAGGTCGTGCGGGCACTTACCTTCCCACCTCGGTAAGCAAACCCTCACCCCAACAATGAACCAATACATAAAAGGATGAAAATTAAGTAGCGGAATAGAACAATTACGTAAGTCTCACGATATATATATATATATATATATAAGTAGTAGAAAATGCGGAAGAGAATAAACACCCCCAAGGTCTAGTCTGAATAATACAAGAGCATATAAGGGGAATAATACAATCTGAAATACTAATGCATATAATGTCTATGTCTCTGAAGTAAATAGGACATATGATAGGAAAGTTGTCAAGGTCAGCGGACGGCCATGCTCGCCCTGGAAACTCGAGAGAAAGCTGAATGAGTCGATCAGCCATGGGTCACGAAAGTGGATCTGACCTGGTACTCTGCATTCATAAAAGAATGCAGCAAGTGCAGGTCAGTACAAATAACAGTACTGGTAGGCATCATCGGCCGACTAAGCATAGTTGACACAATTCAAAAAATAAAGCAGATAAGCAAGGAAAGTAACAAGTATAAGACAATGCAATGAATTCCAATTATCCGTCATCACCTACGTAGAGCATCTTTTCCCAACAGACAGACGGAACCCCGGATCTTTGCCCACGGGGGGTTCTCACCGGCACCACCCTGGGGGACCCGCGGAGTCCATGCACTAACAACGATTCCGGAAATATCATCGGAATCGGCCATGCAACAATGATGCCGGAATAGATCATCGGACATCGGCCATCTCACAATCACTCAAGTAAAAGAGTTTATCAAATATCAGTTTCATACAATCAACGATTCTTGAATTGATCTTCGGACATCGGCCTTCTCACAATCACTCAAGTAAAAGAGTTTATCAAATATCAGTTTCATACCATCAACGATTCCGGGATTGATATTCGGACATCGGCCTTCTCACAATCACTCAAGTAAAAGAGTTTATCAAAATATCAGTTTACTCAATCAATGATACCGGATCATCACCGGGTATCGTCCATGCATCATGAATGAGTGAGAATGCATGCAATGCGTGTATCAACATCAACAATCAAGTTCAATATCACAAGTACCAACAATGGGGTACGCCAACAATGTATCATATCACAATACCAACAGTGGGTATGCAAACAGTATATCAATATCACAATACCAATAGTGGGTATGCCAATAATGTAACCGAATCACAAGTACCAACAGTGGGTGCGCCAATAACATATCCAAGTACAAATACCAACAACGGGTATGTCAATTCTATCCCAATTAAGGCGATAACACAGATTCCAATATCTACCAACTACTCATGGCATCAAACCAGCACAATATAATAATTTAAGCACACATAACGGGGTGGCTAGTCCCAACACTCAACAAGGCCCAACCTAAGGCAATATCTAACCCAACTTCGTACTTGAAGGTTCACATGCTGTCTCCGGCAATATAATCTAAATATGTGCTTCACTAAACGAAGTCTAACCAAAGGTAAGCCATAACCTACCTGGATGGCCGAACCGCAGCACCAACAACTCACTCCTTTGCCTTGCCTTTTGCTGAACCTCAGAACCAAAGTAGTCTAAGCATAATCGAATTCTATACTAGAACTCATGAAGAATGATACTAATATTGCTATTATTCAAATTATGTCAATTCTAACCCTAGAAATTGGGGAAATGGGCCACAAGGGAAAAACGGAAAATTCGAGAATAAAATACCAAATTAAGTACTAGGTGGTCATAACCCAACCACTAATTGTTGATTTAACTCGAGAATTAGCCTAATTTCCGATTTCAAGTAAAACCCCCAAATTGAGTATAAACCCTAAGTCTTTGATTCCGAAATTCAATGCTAAAAGTGGAAGATATATGATTAATAAGCTTAGGTTATTCAATATCTAACATAAACATCACCAATTTATCATTAATAAGCCTATGGACAATGTTCTTCCAAAACCCTCTTTCAACTACGATCACGATGGGTTTATTAAGGAAAAAGGGGAATCTAACATGATTATGGTTAAAGGAAGAGTGAAGAAATAAGCATGATTTACCTCCAAGATTCTCCTCCAAATATCCTTAAGAACAGCTCCCTCAAGCTCAAATATCGAAATGGGACACAATGAGGGTCTAAGGGCTTTTAACGCTTTAGTAATGTTACTAACTGCCCGTCACCCGCCTCAGCAGTACTGGGACCGCCCCAGGGGTCAAGCCCAAAACGCTTGGACTGCTTTAGCGGCAAGGTTACCGCCCCAGCGGTACCGCTGCCGCGGTGCTTGTGCCGCCAAAGCGGGCACGAGACACCAGAAAACTTTCCAAATTTCACAATTCGATCCGATTTTCTGACTAGTTCCCGAGGCCATCTGCTCACATACCATACACACAGACTCACATAAAAACGTGCTACGAACGCGCCCGTGGCCTCAGAATTCCCAACGGAGGTCTCATTGACCGAGTCAACCACCGATGCCTTACTTTCAATTTTCCAACCCAAGTCCTGAAATGCATCCGAGTGCATTGGGAACCGAGCCAAATGCACACACAAGTTCTAAACGGCCATCCAGATGTCTCGGAATCGGCAAAATTTCAAAAAAAGTTCGTTTGCCCAAAAGTCAACTTTGGGTCAACTATTTTTCACTTTAAGCCTATATTTTCCAAAAGTTGCCCGAATCCGGTCTATATACCTGGAAAAGCATGTCAATGGTCCCCTCAGGTCAAAAGTGAGCTAATCAATGCCCAGGAACGGGCAAAAATGCTGAAAAGACTATAACGACCAAACGGGTCGTTACATCAGATACCAATTGAACCGTCGCTCGTGCTCGAGTGAAGAAAAGAAGGAAAGTAGGGAAATACCTGAATCAGTGAACAACTGGGGATATCGGCTACGCATGTTGGACTCGGTCTCCCAAGTAGCCTCCTCCACAGGACGGTGCTTCCATTGCACCTTCACAAAAGCAATTTCCTTTGACCTCAACATCCAAACCTGCCTATCCAAGATCGCGATAGGCTCCTTCTCATAAGTCAAATTCTCATCAAGCAATATAGAATCCCAACGGACAATGTAAGTACTGTCGGCATGGTACTTCTTCAGCATCGAAACATGAAAGACCGGATGAACTCCCGCCAAGCCTGGCGGCAATGCTAAATCATAAGCAACATCACCGATACAATCCACAATTTCAAACGGACCAATGTACCTGAGGCTCAACTTGCCCCTCTTATCAAACCTTATAACACCCTTCATGGGTGAAACCTTCAATAGAACCTGGTCACCAATAGCAAACTTCAAATCCCGGACCTTCCAGTCTGCATACATCTTTTGCCGACTCTGAGCTGCCACAAGCTTGGCCTGAATAACTCTCACCCTATCAAGGGACTCTCTCAATAGATCCGTGCTCCAAGGTCGAGCCTTGAATCCATCAAACCAACCAATCGGAGATCTACATCTCCTACCATATAAGGCTTCAAAAGGTGCCATGCCAATACTCAAATGATAACTGTTATTGTACGCAAAATCTACCAAGGGCAAGTGCTAATCCCAATGACCACCGAAATCAATAACACACGCTCTCAACATGTCCTCGAGCACCTGAATGGTCCGCTCGAATTGGCCATCGGTCTACGGATGGAAAGTTGTACTAAGATCCAATCGGGTACCCAACTCCTCGTGAAATGCCCTCCAAAATCGGAAAGTGAAGATAGTACCCCGATCAAATACAACAGAAATAGGAACCCCATGTAATCTCACAATGTCCAGAATATACATCTTAGCTAACTTCTCTGCGGTAACCTGAACTGGGACAAAGTGAGAGGACTTCGTCAACCGATCCACTACAACCCAAATAGAATCAAACTTGCCAAGGGTTTTCGGAAGACCCGTGACAAAATCCATGGTAATCCTCTCCTACTTGCACTCGAGAATGGGCATCCTTTGAAGTACCCCACCGGGCCGCCGGTGTTCATATTTTATCTATTGACAATTTCCACACTTAGCCACAAAGTCAACTATATCTCTCTTCATCCGACGCCACCAATAGTGTTGTCTCAAGTCACGGTACATCTTAGTCGCCCCCGGATGAATGGAATAGCGAGAGGTATGAGCCTCAGATAAGATCAACTGAATGAAATCATCAACACGAGGAACACACATGCGTCCTCTAATCCTCAAAATGCCCTCAGAATCAATCACGGCCTCCTTGGCCTCACCTCTCAAAACTCTATCTCGAATCTTGCTAAACTGAGCATCCTCAAACAGATGAGTCATGATCCGATCCAATAAAGACGATCTTGCCTCTATACAAGCCAAAATCCTGCCCGGGGCTGAAATATCCGGATGGACGAAACTGTTGGCCAGAGTTTGAATCTCCATGGCTAACGGACACTCGAAAATAATCAATCTAGCTAAACTCCCCATACTCACTGCTTTGTGACTCAAGGCATCAGCCACCACATTGACTTTCCCAGGATGGTATAGGATAGAGATGTCATAGTCGTTCAGGAGCTCCATCCATCGGCGCTGCCTGGAATTAAGATCTCTCTGGGTAAACACATGCTGAAGGCTATAGTGATTGGTAAAAACCTCGCAATGGGCACCGTACAAGTAATGTCTCCAAAGCTTCAAAGCGAAGACTATAGCCAACAACTCCAAATCATGGGTAGGGTAATTCTTCTCATGAACTTTTAACTGATGGGAAGCATAAGCTATCACTCTACCCTCCTGCATCAACACCGCACCCAAACCCATACGGGAGGCATCACAATAGACCGCAAAATCCTTACCTTTCACAAGTAAGGCTAAGATCGGGGTTGTAGTCAAAAGAAGCTTGAGCTTTAGAAAACTCTCCTCACAATCATCCGTCCACTGGAAGGGAACATCTTTCTGAGTCAATCTGGTCAAGGATGAAGCAATGGCAGCAAAACCCTTCACAAAGCGACAGTAATAACTGGACAAACCCACAAAACAACGAATCTCAGTAATAGTAGTGGGTCTCGCCCAACCCCTCACAGCTTCAATCTTCTGTGGATCAACCATAAATGCTACAGACTCTAACCAGAACTCACACTTAGAAAATTTAGCAAACAAGCAATGTTTCTTCAATAACCCCAGAACGGTATGAAGATGGCTCTCATGGTCCTCTCTACTCTTAGAGTAAACCAAGATGTCATCATTGAACACAATCATAAAGGAATCAAGAAATGGCCTAAAGATGCCATTCATCAAGGTCATAAATGCAGCCAGGGCATTGGTAAGCCCAAAAGACATCACTAGAAACCCATAGTGGCTGTATCTCATCTGAAATGTTGTCTTCGGAGTATCCTCCGCCTTGATCTTCAACTGGTGATAGCCGGAACGCAAATCAATCTTCAAAAATACCGAAGCACCCTGAAGCTGGTCAAACAGGTAATCAATACGAGGCATAGGACAATTGTTCCGAATAGTTACCTTGTTCAACTGGCGGTAATCAATACACATCCTCATGGTCCCATCTTTCTTCTTCACGAATAACACAGGAGCACCCCAAGGGGAGACGCTAGGTCTAATGAACCCCTTGCTCAATAAATCCTGAAATTGCTCCTTAAGCTCCCTCAACTCGGCAGGTGCCATCCTATAAGGTGGGATGGAAATAAGATGAGTGCCCGAGTCCACGTCGATACAGAAATCAATGTCGCGATCGGGTGGCATATCCGACAAATCCGACAGGAATACCTCCGCGAACTCGCTCATAATAGGGATAGACTCAAGAAGTGGAGATGCAACAGTCGTATCACGAACATGCGCCAAATACGCTAAACACCCCTTACTTACTAACTTCTTTGCCCGAAGGAAGGAAATGATCTTCTTCGGAGAGGGACTAGAAGTACCTCTCCACTCAAGCCTAGGAATGCCCAGCATGGCTAAGGTGACTATCTTGGCATGACAGTCCAAGATCGCATGATAGAGATAAAGCCAGGACATACCCATATAATATTAAAGTCCACCATGTCAAGAATCATCAAATCTACCCAAGTGTCGTACCCCATAAACGTAACCAAACAAGACCGATAGACTCGATCAACAACCACAGAATCTCCGACCGGAGTAGACACATGTACAGGTATATCTATGCTATCACGAGGCAATGATATCACAAGGGAAATCCCAACCAACGGCATAAAATGTAGATACATACGAATAAGTGGATCCAAGAGCAAATAACACAGATGTTGCTCTATGACGGATAGAAAAGGTACCTGAGATCACTGCATCTGAGGCCTCTGCCGCGGGCCTACCAAGTAATGAGTAACAATGGGTTCCACCACGCCCAGTCTGGGATCCCCCTCTCGCACTCTGAGTACCACCTCTAGTTGGCTAGGACCCACCTCTAGAAACATGGGAAGTGCCGCGGCCTGATTGAGCACCGCCTCTCTGAGAAGTCCCACCTCGACCACCAGATGACACAGGAGTCCTCAACGGCTAATAATCCCGCCTAGGTCGGGGACATCTCCTGGAAACATGCCCAACCTCTCTACAAGAGTAACATGTAAGAGGAGTCGAGTGCTGAAACACGGAAGCTGAAGACCCGGATGAAACAGCCCTGTCCATTGGTCTGGAGAACGAGCTCTCAGGAGCTCTCTGCCTAGGTGGCTCACTAGAGGAACCCGGCAACGCTGAATGCATGGGACCACCGAAATAGGGTTGAGGTGGCCTCAAAAACTGACCGGCGCCCCTTGAACCAGAACCCCCAAAACTGCCAGTCTGACGTGGCCTCTTGCCACCACCACAGAAAGCACGGGCCTTAGCTCCCTCAACCATAGAAGCATGCTCGATAATGGAATGGAAGGAAGCCCCCATACACTCCAGCTGAAGACAAGGAATCTGTAAAGAGCCCACTAGTCCTCCAACAAAGCGCCTGATCCTATCGGCCTCAGTAGGGATCAACGGAGTAGAGCAACGGGCCAGATAAAGAAAACGGGTCACATAGGACTCCAAGGACATGCCCCTCTGCTCAAGGTGTAAAAACTGCTCCCTACACGCCTCTCTCAAAGACCGGGGCACATACTTCTCAAGGAAGGCCCGATAGAACTGAGTCCAAGTGAAAAGAGGAAAACCCTCAGGTCTGCCCGCTACAAAATACCTCCACCACGTTTTCGCGTCGCCGCGAAACTGGTAGGACACATAATCAACGTCGTGGGTCTCCACTATCCCCATACGGTGCTGCAACTCATGCATATCAAGAATAAACTCATAGGCATCCTTAGACGAGGTACCAGAATCTCCTAACCAGCTCCTGGTCAGAAGCAGTCATCACAACGCCCTCCATAGGCCTAATCTCATCACCAGGAGCGGGTCATCACATCAATGCGAGGAGCCATAGCTGCATCTGGATGTGCTGCCCACATAGGTCCCTGCTCAGAGGTCTGCGTCCCAACCTTAGTCTGTGAACCCCCTCCGGGTGTAGTAACACCTCCTGCCGCCTGCTGGGCATCAAGATGAAGCAATACTCTGGCCATGGTATCATGCATGGCCTGATCAGAAGTAACTTCAGGCTGTGTCTGAGCTGGAGCCACATCCTCGGGATCGAGAGACGAAGATCTCTCTCGGCGCTGTCGTACCGCCGGAGCTCTACCCCTGGCTGGGGCAGCCCCGCGGCCTTTCGCTCTGCCGTGCCCTCTGACCGTCGCTCGCCCTCGGGTGCCAGTCGTAGCTGCGGGCTCTGGTACCTGATCTCGGGCCATAGTAGCTCGAGTCCTCACCATCTGTGAGAGAAAAGATACGAGTCAGATACCAATTTGAATAAAGTAGCGCGATGGAAAGAAAGAAAGTGAGATTTCCTAAATGTTCTATAGCCTCACGCAGATAAGTATAAAGCTCATCGTACCAATCCGCGAGACTCTACTAGACACGTTCTTGTATTAAAGACCGGGTAACCTAGGGCTCTGATATCAACTTGACACGACCCATTTTGCCTAGGCCATGCGAGCACTTACCTTTCCACCTCGGTGAGCGAACCCTCACCCCAACAATGAACCAATACATAAAAGGATGAAAATTAAGTAGCGGAATAGAACAATTACGTAAGTCTCACGATATATATATATATATATATAAGTAGTAGAAAATGCGGAAGACAATAAACACCCCCACGGTCTAGTCTGAATAATACAAGAGCATCTAAGGGGAATAATACAATCCGGAATACTAATACATATAATGTCTATGTCTCTGAAGTAAATAGGACATATGATAGGAAAGTCTTCAAGGTCAGCGGAAGGCCATGCTCACCCTCAAAAATCGAGAGAAAGTTGAATGCGTCGATCAGCCACGGGTCACGGAAGTTGATCCGACCTGGTACTCTGCATTCATAAAGAATGCAGCAAGTGCAGGTCAGTACAAACAACAGTACTGGTAGGCATCATCGGCCGACTAAGAATAGTTAACACAATTCAAAAAATAAAGCAGATAAGCAAGGAAACTAACAAGTATAAGACAATGCAATCAATTCTAATTATCTGTCATCACCTACGTAGAGCATCTAATCCTAAATGTGCCATGTTGAAGGTATCTAATCCAATATCACAATACAACACCAAACATCACAATTAAGTCATAATGCAATGCAATGCAGTAATGGTATGAGTGCAATGCAATGCCATGCAAATGCGGTGTACACATGTACTCCGAACGAAAATATCGACGTCTCGGTAGCAGAACCCAGCGTGACACGCGAAGTCTAAGTGCCACCCGTCCCGGATCTTTGCCCAACAGACAGACGGGATCCCGGATCTTTGCCCACGGGGGATTCTCACCGGCACCACCCTAGGGGACCCGCGGAGTCCATGCACTAACAACGTTTCTGGAAATATCATCAGAATCGACCATGCAACAACGACGTCGGAATAGGTCATCGGACATCGGCCATCTCGCAATCACTCCATCGGCCATCTCACAATCACTCAAGTAAAAGAGTTTATCAAATTTCAGTTTCATACAATCAACGATTCCGGAATTGATCTTCGGACATCGGCCTTCTCACAACCACTCAAGTAAAAGAGTTTATCAAATATCAGTTTCATACCATCAACGATTCCGGGATTGATATTCGAACATCGGCCTTCTCACAATCACTCAAGTAAAAGAGTTTATCAAAATATCAGTTTACTCAATCAATGATACCGGATCATCACCGGGTATCGGCCATGCATCATGAATGAGTGAGAATGCGTGCAATGCGTGTATCAACATCAACAATCAAGTTTAATATCACAAGTACCAGCAATGGGGTACGCCAACAATGTATCATATCACAATACCAACAGTGGGTATGCAAACAGTATATCAATATCACAATACCAATAGTAGGTATGCTAATAATGTAACCGAATCACAAGTACCAACAGTGGGTGCGCCAATAACATATCCAAGTACAAATACCAACAACGGGTATGTCAATTCTATCCCAATCAAGGAGATAACACAGATTCCAATATCTACCAACTACTCATGGCATCAAACTAACACAATAGAATAATTTAAGCACACATAACAGGGTGGCTAGTCCCAACACTCAACAGGGCCCAACCTAAGGCAATATCCAACCCAAATTCGTACCCGAAGGTTCACATGCTGCCTCCGGCAATATAATCTAAATATGTGCTTCGCTATACGAAGTCTAACCAAAGGTAAGCCATAACCTACCTGGATAGCCGAACCGTAGCACCAACAGCTCCCTCCTTTGCCTTGCCCTTTCGAGGTACCGCTGCCGCGGTGCTGGTGCCACCAAAGCGGGCACCAGACACCAGAAAACTTCCCAAATTCCACAATTCGATCTGATTTTCCGACTAGTTCTCGAGGCTATCTGCTCACATACCATACACATAGACTCACATAAAAACATGCTACGAACGCGCCCGTGGCATCTGAATTCCCAACGGGGGTCTCGTTGATCGAGTCAACCCCCGATGCCTTACTTCCAATTTCCCAACCCAAGTCCCAAAATGCATCCGAGTACATTGGGAACCGAACCAAATACACACACAAGTTCTAAACGACCATCCGGACCTCTCAGAATCGACGGAAAAGTCAACTTTGGGTCAACCATTTTTCACTTTAAGCCTATATTTTTCAAAAGTTGCCCGAATCTGGTCTAGACACCTCGAAAAGTGTGTCAACGGTCCCCTCGGGTCAAAAGTGAGCTAATCAATGCTCGAAAAATGAACGAAAATGCCGAAAGGACTATAACGACCAAACGGGTCGTTACATACCTTTTCTTGATCGAGTTCGTGGGAAAAGTGGAAAGGGAAGCAAATATGATGAAGGCCCATCCATGGGTAGAAGTGGAGGCTAGTTAGTTTGGTAGGCCCCACCAGCTCGATTTCCTCTCTTTTAATTTCAGTTGTACATCATATATGTATGTGTATATGTAAATACTCATGAAAAATATTGAAACTCTTATGCGTGTAGAACTAGGAAAAAATACGTACTGTTTAGGAAAGTCGCCAAATGATTTTCAAAGGAACTCGGATGATAACTATTTTCGCATAAACTGGGGTTTTTAACAATAAGCTTTAAGTCTAAAAGCTGTGTTTTTTTTTAAGTTAAAGTTTAGCACAAAGAATGAAGAGCGGGATTTGTGTAAATTTTAAAATTGATTCAATTTTAAACAAAACGGGATATTTCTTCAAAAAAATGTTGAATAACTGATTGTTGACCTTAAGCCCGTGATTCAAATGAATTTGTGGAATAGATATGTCTCAGAATTGGTTAAAGGGATGGCTTGATTTATTTTGCAAGGAATGCGCAGTTGGTTGTACAAAAAATGAAAAACAAATTCTGGGTTTGAGCTGATCTGGATAATTTTAAAATAGGCCCGGACTTGAACACAAAATTCTGAGGAAAATAAAGGCTATTTGGGCCTGGAAGCCCACATTAAACTTAGACGAAAAACTGAGATTGTTTTTGGGCTACATTTGGACCGAAAATTTTGGACTGGGTTATGATGGTGAAATGAACTTGGACCTAAAGAAAATTATTGACTTATGGGCTTCAATAATTAAAATGGATCTAAATTAATGAACTTGCATTATATATATATATATATATATATATATGTGTGTGTGTGTGTGTGTGTGTGTGTGATATACTCCATATTTTTTATAGATATGTATAAAAAATCCGTAGGTACTAAACTCATTTTGTTAGGACTAGAATAGTAGCGACTCTACTTGGGAGAAATCCCGAGTGTGTCCTAGTTTGGCAACAAAGTGAGTTGAACACTTACGCGGATTTTCTAAGCCAAAAACCCTTTTGTATAATGGGACTTTTTTGCCGAATTTTTCCTTGAAATTATGATATGAATGAAATGACATTTTCTTGCGGAAAACTAAACACTTTTTATAAAAAAAAGTACATTAATCACACATTGAAGCTCGTAGGTCAACCGTATTTTACAGATCTTTAATACTAGGGTGCGTAAAACCTTTCCTAGGGGATCACCAGAACCCTTACCTCGAACTTTGGTCCAAAAGACCTTTTTCCTCTCATTTGGAAAAACTCTTTAAACCCGGTTTTCCTAGTTTTCCATAAATAAATTAGGTGGCGACTCTAAAAAATACTAAAATTCAATTAGAGCACCAACAACCTCGTAGTAACTTTTATGCCTTAACCCGCGTAAAAGCGAACCGTAACAAATATAATATAAAGTTATTATTTGAAAACCTAAAACAAATTTTTTCTTCTAAATTTTTCTTGTGCTGGGTTTTCTTTTGCTTAGTCTTTGTTGTTTTCTGCTCCTAGTTTATACTAGAAAATCTTGTTGCAACCTGCAGGGGGATGCACTTTACTGGTAAAACATCGTTAAGGAGAGTATTACATATACACCTCAAGCTAAAAAGGATTTCCTACTATTTCCCTGATTGTTCAACAATTTCCGCACAAAGAAATGTCCTAACATTCGACCCCAAAAAGAAAAAGTTCTTAACAACATTTGATTAAGGTATTTGGATTCCAATCATATATCTCATCACATCCATTAATAGTTATATGCTTACTGATACTTGACAATTCTGCATGTTCGAATCTTCACTATAAGAAATATGTTTTTCGTGGCGATACAAGACGCCACAGAAAGCCAAAAGGTCGCCACAAATGATATTCACCACAAATGACATTTCGTGGCAACCCATTGGTCGTTGGCTATACTAAGTAGTTGATACTTATGCGCGGCGACAACATAAGTCGCCACCAAAAGTTCATTTTCTGTGGCGACTTATACCGCCACAAAGGCTTATTAAACTCGCCACAAAATGTACCAACCAATTTACATCAATAGAGGTCGCCCCGAAAGGACGGCTTCTGTGGCAACAATGCTTCCCACTGAAAATCATTGGTGGCGAATTTTAGTGGTCACAATTACCCTATGTTCTTGCAATAGACTATTGGCGGCGACAATAGGTCGCCACAAAATACCAACTTTTTCAAAAAAACAAATATATATATATATATATATATATATATATATATATATATATATATATATATATCGTACTAGTAGCTCAAAAATATAACAGTAGTCCTCTATCAATACAAAGACAATACCAAAAACATTTCTTAAAAGAGTAGTAAAAGAACATTACATTACTTACAGTCATAATGCAAAATTTACACAACATTTCATAATACATCGTCATTGTAAGTACACATGGTCAAAAAAGAAATAAAGGAACCACAAAAGTATCTTCAAAATCCTTCTCGGCAGCCAGTTCCCATCTTAGAAGACCTTTATCCCTGAAATCAAAAAAGAAAAGAGAAGAAGAAACTAAAGATTCATTTTGATAATTCAGTATCAAGTAGGAACTGGATTTTGAGAATCTCTAGAATTCCCTTGAAAGAGATGACCAAAATTATAACGTAGTGAACACCAAAATCAGTCCATAGAAACAAACTCACTAACGTAAATAGAATACAAGTTACATACTTACTGTCCACCATTCACCATATAGAAAACCACACCATAAGTTTTGCGATCAGACAAGCACCTCAAAATTATTTCCTAGTGCACATCGTAACAAATCTTAACAGCACTCTCCGGCGACATAATTCCAATAAATCCTCTTTATTCAGTTTTGCTTATTGTCAGTAAAACTTTGTCACCACAAATTCAAGTACATACAGTTTTAGGTTCTACTAAACAAACTAGTGAAATTTTATTTGGCAAAAAATCAAATATCAGGAAAAGAATTAGTCTCAGTCTGACCCTGATTTAACAAACTCGTGATATTTTATTTAGCAGGACAATCCAATATCAGGAAAAGATTTTGTCTCAGTCTGAATCTGATTTGGATTAGGCTATGCCAAGTTTTCCAATAAATTAAGCAGGACGCACTCAGAGGCGGAGCCAGGATTCGAAGTTTGTGGGTTCGGGTTCTAATTCTTTAAAGTTACTGAGTTCTTAATTAATAATTTGTACATATTTGACAAACACTCCTCACTTAATTAAGGGGAGATGAGAGCACAAGATGAGAGACCCCAATAGTCGCATTGCCTTTGGCACATATAAAATAAACAGACACTGTGAGTCTGTGAGTACTTGATAAATCTATGCAGCATCCAGAGATCAAGATAGAGGTTGCCACAGAAGCTCCACATTAGTGGCGACCACCGTTGCCACAAAATCCCTTTCTTGGCGAGTCCTTTATCAGTCGCCACTAAATACTTTTTTAGCCACATTTATTAGAGGAGTTACATATTCGTGGAGATATATGAATAGTCGCCACTAATACATTCGTTTCTGCCGCGACTATTAGGGTCGCCAGTAAAACAATCACCTTTTGTGGCAACGCTCTTCTGGCACCACGAAAAAGCTTACTTTCGGAGGTTGTGGCTGCATGTTCTACCATACACAATACAATTGCCATATTTAATTAAACTGGAACTATTTATGTTCTTACTTAGAGTATAATATAGTTTTCCTGAGTTGAAGCTTAACAATAAATATAATACTACGATATCTTGATCTTGATTTCAAAGGCTGTGGATGGATGTGCTCTAGCACATGACAACTCTACATGTTTTAAAAAGTCATTTTTGTTTTAATTTCTTCACAGAAAGTTTACTACTTCCTCCGCTCCTTTTTTTATTGTACTAGTCAACTTACCCGTGCTTCGCGCGGTTATAAACAGATTTTAAATTTTAAGACATAAGAAATAAAATTTTATACATATTTTTGTGTGTATACCGATTAGCTTCAAAACTCAATCATCGACTCTTAAAATCATTTTGTTTAAACCCCAAAAAAGTAGTTCATCATGTACTTCAAATTTCCAAAACAAAACCATAAAATTGGAAAGCATTATGTAACAAAATAAAATATTAACTGAGAAGGAATTTAACTAATTTCGTTCAAATTATGATAAGGAAATCATTAATAATCTATTCTACAACTTATTGGAATAGGTTAAAGCCATGAAAAATTGAAGAGTCTTACTTTCAGGAAGGTATGGATAATAAAAGATGCCTTCCCAATGATCGCCAAGTTGACATATACTTTAAAAGTTGAATAAGAATCTAGAACGTCAAAAACTTATCATATGAAATTATTAATGGAAAAATCAACTCACTTAAATAAAATTAATTACTTATCTCCTCCACTTCTCATATTTCACTCCTGATAGCAATTATTAATGGTTTAGTAATTGAGTATTTGCTTACCCTTCTGTTACTCCAAATTTATGTTACGAAATTATTAATGAAAAAATTTAACTCACTTAAATAAAATTAATTACTTATCTCCTCCACTCCTCATATTTCACTTATGATAGAAATTATTAATGGTTTAGCAATCAAGTATTTACTCCCCCTTCTGTTACTCCTCCCCTAATTATTGTATTACTGTTTAATTTTAGAAACTTTTACCTTGTCAAGATTTTCATAATTAAGAACTTTAAACAAATCAGTTGACCACCTCGTTCAAACTTTCTTCACTTTCTCATTGACTCCGTCGGTATCTTTAAAAATAATTATATATAATTCTTATTTTTTTTAGATTTTTTGAGTTTTTTTCTGTTTAATTTATTGGCGGAGGTCCATATGCAATATATGATGCCAAAATTTCCAAATATATGGTCTACTAAGAAATTCAATAGAATTTTTTTAAGTTGCCAACAGATTCTATTGGGAAATTCATTTAAAAAGTTCTTGAAAAAAAATGATCGTCGGAAAAAGGCGAGGTTCTATAATATTAAATTTTTATGATGTCAAAAATGTGTTTATTTTTCAAAGTACCGCTATCTAAAAGGGTATTCTCATTCTTAATTTCTTTTATCGTCTTTGTTAAAAGCTCCAAGGGCTTTAAATTGTTTGATCATATTAACTATAAGTATTATTTGTCATTTAGGTTTAGAGCGATATTTTGAAACTTTAAATTCTTATTTCTTCTTAGAGAACATGCGTTGTTATCAAGTTTTTCATCTCTTTTTCACCTGCTAATTGAGAGGGAGATTTTTACTAATCAATTATGGACTTAAGCAATCTCAATAATATATGTATCATCAGTAAGCTACGCTAAGTCTTCAGCTAAACCAAATCAATTAAGTGAAATTGTTCCAGTTATATTTGCATTCTGAAAATAATGCGAAGGACAATCAACTTTCATTAGAAATACATATGAAAATATAAACATGAGATATTCCTTTTTGGTTTTTATATCTCATGCAAGAACATTTAAGATAAGTTCCATATCCTTCCACATATTAGTATCAAATAAAACATAATCCAACTAATTAACATACTTCAAACTCATTAGATGGTCTCTTAATTAAGAATACTTTCAAGAGAAGTTAGAGAGGCAACGACTCACCATGGCTAATTACAACCTGATTCCTAGGACTACATCTCCAAATTATTTTCATATATTTTTTTTTTCTATTAAAGAAAATTGAGTAGAAAAAATTGAGGACAGTTAAAAAATAAGGTGAAAAGAGTAAAATATGGGTAAAAGCTTAACCGAAATTCATGTAAATTTCTGTACATGTTTCTCACCTTACTAATCTTAGAGACCAAACATCTCAGCAGTGAAGCTCTAGAAAATGAGTTGGCTTTGATCATTTGTAGCGTGCATCTTGTCTTATTTTTGCTTTTTCAAAGATTAATTAACGCGATTCATTTGTAATTCCCGAAGTTGGTTGGTTCAAGAGAATGATTATCTATCAACAAAAATACTAAACTTGCATATTAATAATTGGGAGGTTATATATTAACATAAAGAGCTTGGGAGTTATGTATTTTACTATTTCTTATACTAATTAAGAGTAGAAGTCATAAAGATGAAGAGCTTTGAGTTATGAAGGTGTATTTTTAGAATAAAATAAATGAGAAAAATAGAAGGAAAAAAGAGAGAAAAAAGATAAATAGAATTCATGGCCGAAGAAAAGTGTAATATTACTTATAGATGTGTGTATGAAATAAGAAGCAAATTCTGGAAAACGAAAAACCAGTGAAACTGTACAGAAATAAGATCCCGAACACAATTTTACTTGGCCTATAATCTAAAGCTACTAACACCAATAGTAATAATGGGTAATTATTCCATCAAGAACGATCAATTTTTTCTACTTACGTCGTGCCCCCAAAATTCATATTAATAGTGAAAGTTGAATAGCATATATATTGGTAAATTTGTAACAGAATATAAAATGGATAAAAAAATGTTCTTCTATACATTGATTTGGAAATAACCCGAGAAGAAATTTAGCTCATCCGCTGAGAAATCAAATTCTAAACCAAAAATGACATTAGCAGAGTAGTAAATACAAGAGGGAAGTACTATGGCAATATGACAAAATAATAATATAATATTTATTTCATATATATTCATTAATTTGTAAAATAGCAAAACAATTGAAAATATAATCATTTCTTTTTGTAATGATGAATTTATGATATCATTATTAGGATCATAGAAAATATTAACATTTCAAAACAAAAACAAATAGTAAAAGAAATGGTACCTGAAACCTGCCTAAACAACTACAGCAAAAGGGAGGAAATTGGTGAACAAAAAGATACTTCTCCATGACACAAATGGCTAAAGATATAGGAATTACAAAGGGAAGCAGTGGCTTCTCCTGCACAATTGATTTCGGGACAGGAAAAAGTCGATTGCCATGAAAAGTGTTTTATAAATAAATATACTATGATATGAGTATGAAAAGTTGAAAAGATGTATAAGGAGATTTTCAGAAGTTAGAGATCTTGGTCGAGGGGAGAGGGAAGGTTTATTGCTTTAACTAATAAATTTAATACAAATTAATCACACATTAATTATAGGGAAAAAAAAAGGATTAACAAAAATATGTAGAGATTAAAAACTCAAAAAAAAGAGAAAAAAGATAAATGTCAATGGAGGCCATAGAGAGATGCCACATAGGATTGTCTATGCCTAGCTTTATATTATATATAGATTCATGGCTATAAAATAATTGGTCCAGAATACTTGTCATTTCAAAGTATAAGAAAGTACTAATTAATTTTTTTCACCTTTAATTTTTCTAAAAGTGGGGGAAGTATATAATGAAAGAAAGACCAATAATTAATTGAGATCAAAGAGTATAATTTAGTTTAAGGAAAATTTAATTATTAGTTACATAAGGAGCATGATATGGAAGTCATCTCCAAGAGAGGAAGTTTCAAGTATCTTGGGTCTCCAATCCAATGAAATGGAGAGACTGACGATGATGTTACACATCATATTGGAGAAGGGTCAATGCAATGAAGGATCACATCTGTCTTGTGTGATAAGAATGTGCCACCAAGACTTAAAGGTGTGTTTTATAAAGTGGTTGTTAGACCAGCTATATATGCTATAGGAGGTAGAGTGTTGGCCGGTCAAGAACTCACACGTCTAGAAGATGAAAGTAGCGGAAATGAGGATGTTGAGATGGATGTGTGCGCATATTATTAGGAGAGATAGGATTAGGAACGAAGATATTTGAGACAAGTTGGAGTGGCCTCTGTGGTGAACAAGATGAGAAAAGAGAGGTTTAGATCGATGGTTCAAACATGTGAAGAGGAGATACATCGATGCCCCAGTGAGGTGGTGAGAGGTTGACACACTTGCAGCTTACCAAGGACACAATCCTAGATAAGAGGATATGGAGTCAAGGATTACGGTAGATGGTTAGTAGGTAGTCGAGCATTGTCTAGTTTGCCCTATTAGTTTTATTGTTAGAATTACTCTTATACTATCTTATTCTTTTATTTTATTATACATATTGTTTCCTTTGCTTCGGTTATCAAATTATTTGGTGTTACTACTATTCTTTTTCTTCGGCTTTTTTCAGCATAGCTTCTTCGCTTTTGTATTTCCGTTTCATACCTGATTTGATTATATGCTTTACTTGAGTCGGGGGCCTCTCAGAAACAGCCTCTCTACCTTCACAAGATAGGGATAAGGCTATGGAATTACATTGAGCATGTTGTTGTCGTCGTCTCAAGGAGCATGTAAAAGTCAAATATGACAAGTATAAGGGATCAGAGGGAGTATATGATAACTTTGAGTGGAAGATAAGTAGATCACAACTGGTATCTTGATCTTAATTCTGGAGGTTGTGGCTGCATGACCTCTTGAACTTGATACAAACTCTACAAGCATTAAATTATTATTTATGCTTGAAATAATAAGGCTTGATTAAGGGTTGGCTGAGTTGGTTAGGTGAATGGTTTCCCACATGGGAGAGGTGGGATCGATTCCCCTCACCAGCAGCTCAAGCCTTGCGGTTTACATCTCCTATGTCGATTTCCAAAAAAAAAAAAAAGGCTTGATTATCACTCTACTCTTCATTAAATGAATCAACGTGTAAAGTACAAAGGGGCTATTAGGGTCGCCAGTAAAACAATCACCTTTTGTGGCAAGGCTCTTCTGGCGCCACGAAAAAGCTTACTTTTGGAGGTTGTAGCTGCATGTTATATACCATACACAATACAATTTCCATATTTAATTAAACCGCAACTATATATGTTCTTACTTAGAGTATAATATAGTTTTCATGAGATGAAGCTTAACAATGAATATAATACTACGATATCTTGATCTTGATTTCAAAGGCTGTGGATGGATGAGCTCTAGCACATGACAACTCTACATGTTTTAAAAAGTCAATTTTGTTTTAATTTCTTCACAGAAAGTTTACTACTTCCTCCACTCCTTTTTTTTTTTTTTTTATTGTATTCATGGCTATGAAACATAATTGGTCCAGAATACTTGTCATTTCAAAGTGTCAGAAAGTACTAATTATTTTTTTTCACCTTTATTTTTCTAAAAGTGGAGGAAGTTTAATATAATGAAAGAAAGACCAATAATGAGTATAATTTAGTTTAAGGAAAATTTAATTAATATTTACTTAAGGAGCATGATATGGTAGTCATCTCCAAGAGAGGAAGTTTCAAGTATCTTGAGTCTACCATCCAATGAAATGAGGAGACTGACGATGATGTTACACATCATATTGGAGAAGGGTCAATGCAATGAAGGATCACATCTGTCTTGTGTGATAAGAATGTGCCACCAATACTTAAAGGTGTGTTTTATAAAGTGGTTGTTAGACCAGCTATATATGCTATAGGGGGTAGTGATAAATAGTGTAAATATGTAGTAAAAGAATATTTTGTAAATCTTCTATTTTAGGTTAGTATAGTTTGTATCCTAATAGGACATTGTAACTATGGTATATTTACCAACTCAATCAATGAGAATAATCACGGAATTAATCTCTTTCATGGTATCAGATACTAGGGTTTCTTTTCCTTCTCTTCCGCTGCCCTAATTCTCCGACGTCCTCTACCCACTTTTCCGACGTCTTCTTCTTCTTCTTCTTCTTCTTCTTCTTCTTCTTCTTCTTCGATTTCGTCCATTTTTCTTGCCTTCCATCAATGGCAGAGACCAAGTTCCATCCTGCTTTGGCTGTCTCCAACATCAAGAATCACATCCCAATCATTCTTGAGATGGAAACGGATCAATATTCGGCTTGGGCCGAATTATTCAAACTTCATGCCCGGTCTCACCGTGTCCTTTCCCACATTCTGCCAACCGGAAAGGAGAAGGCTCCTACCACCGACGACGAAAAGGACTTGTGGTCCACTTTGGATGCCACGGTACTTCAATGGGTATATGCAACCATCTCCACGGACTTATTGCATACAATCATCGAAGAAGACCTATCGGCAAAGGAGGCCTGGGATCGCCTCCGTAATCTTTTTCAAGACAACAAAAACTCCTGTGTCATTGCTTTGGAACATGATTTCTCTCATGTCAAGATGCGTGTTACATCCCGCGTTTTCACAAGTTGTAAGCGTACAAGTTCAATGACATTAGTAACGAAATAAGTTTGATGAATTTTGAAACTATTATATATGGTCTTGATATGGTATTTTAATAACAAAAGTTTTGGAAGCTTATGTATTTCAAAGAAATATTAAAATATTAGTGTATGAGATTATGTCTTATGATTTTACTTTTTATATTAAAATAATTGGAGGGGTGGCATATCATCCACGTTACCACATGGATTTTGGACATGTATTAGACATCATTACTACCTATTCATTCTTTATAATTAAGAAATTTGACCAGTAATAATCTTTTTTCTGATAAGTTTCCATCTGATCCCATAACATCCCGTATTTTTGGATGAAGAAATTAAACCGTCCAACATGAGAGATTTTACCGAGGCCGTAGGATTTGGTCATACTTAAGCATGAAAATCAAGAACTAGGTGTGTATACAAGGGATTTAGTCCCGAAATGATTTAAGACGAAGAATTGTGGTGACGGTGATTGAAAATAATATTTTATGTGTGGCAAGTGAGGCTATGAATTAGTGATATACCACATGATTACGATAATGAGTATATAAAGAGTATCCAAAAATAATTTATTATTTAACTAAATTGAGTGCAAAAATTAATTATGTGTATTTGATTAAATGTTGGATTGTAGTGAGATAAAGAAATAAATTAAGTTAATGACATGGTGGTGAGTGGGACACCAATCCACGCGTGCTCTTGACTAGTGGGGCAGCTGGTACATTAAAATATGCATAGGCATGCATGATTAATATTTGGTGGCACCCTTAGATTACGTATAAGTGGATAAAAACAAAAGGTGCCATGTGTGATTAATCACAAAAGTGATATGAGGTTCTTTTCCTCAATCAATAAGTACAGACAAAGATATACATACAAAAAAAAAAACTAATTTAATTCTTAAGGGATGAGTAATATAAGGGACACATGTCTTCTTATATATCAATTAGACTAAATATTTCCAACACCCATTTTCATTGATTTTGACGACAAGTCATTGAGAGAATTAAACGTTGGCACTTGACAGTAGCTATTTTCTTATGCTGGGAGCAATTTCCAAACGTAACCAGAAAAAAAAAATCTCAAGAACTTATGCAGCAACGTTTCATACTTATTTTATGAAAGCAAATATAGTTCTTGTTCAAATATCTAACAGAAGCAAGATTGTTCTTGGCAAGTTCAAGTGAAAAGGGTGGTTGATAGATTCATCAATTAAGGTAATATTTTCTCGTTTTATGACGTAATTTGTTAATTGTATTGTAATGGAATTATTAGAATTGGATTGGACGAAATTGAAATTAAGAAAACGCATGAAATCGGTGTTATAGGAAATTGTGGGCTGAAATGAATTTAGAGAAGTTGTTGGGTTGTTGGAATTGTTATGGGCTGGATTGTAAGAATTTTATATGTATATCTCGGTTATTGGTATTTCTGTGTTAACAGAAGAATAATTGAAAATTCGGGTTAGGCGAATATACAGGGGAAATGCTGCCCGATTTTCATTAAGTCCTTAATAAGGGAAAACCCTTTAACGAGAAAGTATAAGTTAAGAAAAAATGAGTTCTATAAGCGATGGGCTACGAATTTACGAACTAGAAAGCACAGTTACTAACGATAGCATTACTTTTATATTAAATAGGCTAAAGGGGCGACAAAGCGAACGAGATTACGAATAACATTCATCAGGTATGTAAAGCTATCTCATTTCTTCTTTTGGCATGTCCTAGATATACTAGGTTGGATATGAACCTCGGGGACAACTCCATTCTCCGGAATCCGCACCTAAAGTTTCCCCTTTTTCATTCAGTAGAATTGAATTAGAAATTGTGTAAAATATTGGAAAAACTTCCTAAACATCTAGAACTGGCATAAATATGACCCGACTACCTTAAAACCCTCACAAGTGACGTCATGAAATATAATGTACGTAAATTTGGTACGCCGCCTCATTTGACCCGAGGTGGGCCCATTGTTCCCGGATTTTCCCTATTGCTCCGTTTGACTTATTTTGGAGTAGAATCCAAAGGAAACTTTTGATCCTCGTTCCGATTATCAAACGATAAGTACTGTACCATTCTAATGGAAATATGTATATGTATATAAAACATGTATATGTATATAAGATATGTATATGTATATGTATATAAGATATGTATATGAACATGGGATGGGGGGAAGGGATACATGGGGGAATGGGAAGGGAAACATGTTTCATTGCCACCTGGTCAGCTGGCTTATCATCCTGGACGCGGGATGCCCGGACGCGGGATATATGGGCGAGCCGGTATTTCGGCGCTATGTGGGCGAGCCGACATTGTTCGGTGCTATGCTATGACATGACCTGATATGCTATGATATGATATGCTATGACATGGCCTGATATGCTATGATATGATATGCTATGACATGACCTGATATGCTATGATATGATACGCTATGACATGCTATGATATGATATGATACGCTATGACATGCTATGCTATGACATGATACACTATGACATGCTATGCTATGACATGATACGCTATGACACGCTATGCTATGACATAATATACTATGATATGATATGCTACGACATGATATGATACGACACGCTATGAGATGATAGGATATAATATGATAAAACATGACATGATATAAACCCTATTTTCTATGCCTATGAAAAAGGAACGTTTTAAAAAGGGAAAGACAAGCATGCACGGTATCCGGCCTAAAAGGGGCGTTCCTACGTACAGGTCACTTTCTAGCCTCATTATATGTCCTACGACCTCATGATATTGTTAATCGTACTCTATGTTCCTGCTTGTATTATCTTTTATGCCTTACATACTCGGTACACTATTTGTACTGACGTCCCTTCTTGTGGACGCTGCGTTTCATGCCGCGCAGGTCAGCAGGTAGACGGACCTGATTCCTAGGAGTTCTATCAGCAGTAAGTGGCAGCGCTCCAGTTATCCCGGAGCCTCAGTCCCTTGGTAGTATTTTGTGTATATATTCGGGCACGGCAGTACTCGACCCTTCCTATGTATATGTGTACTATGTTTAGAGGCTCGTAGACAGATATGTACAGTCAGATGTTTTGTACTTTTGTTGTCCTCATCGTTGTATAACGTGCTAGCAAAGTTTATAAGTCCATGTTTACAATTATGCCATTAATGTTAGCGTTAAGCAACAAAAAAAAAAAGAGAAAAAAAAAATACGGTATAGTCTATACGGCCCACCTAGTAGTAAAAGTATGATATGAGATAAGGGGTGCTCAGTACAAGTATCGGGTACCCGTCGCGGCCCCTAGTTGGGTCGTGACAATGCGGCATTTTCCAAACGCTTCGGCGTATTGCCAACGTCTCAAGACCTTGGCCGATCAACTTAAGAGTGTGGGGGCTCCGATGACCGACAACCGGCTCGTTCTCCAACTGGTGGCTGGACTCCCAGAGGCATACAAGAATTTGGGTACCTACATCCGCCAAAGTAAGCCTCTTCCACCATTCTCCGAAGCTCGGTCAAGTTTGTGCCTTGAGGAAATGGCGTTGGCTGAAATGCACGATGACTCGCCCGCGGCTATGGTGGCTAATTCCAAACGTGATTTTGATGACTCTTCTCATCTGGAAAATTCTGGTCGTTCTCACCATCTTCGGGGAAAAAATAACAACAAAAACCGCGGCTCTAGCAGCGGGAATAATAACGGCGGTGGCCGTGGTTCGGGCGGCGGCAGTGGCAGCCGACGCCGTGGAGGACGCCCCTCAGGTGACCAGCAGCAGTGGCAACGGCCCTCCTCACCGTGGCAGTGGGGTTGGATGCCTCAGTGGGCTCCCCCTTGCCCGTATCCTACCACGCAGTGGGCTCGGCCACAGCAGCAGTGGCAGCCGCCATCTTATTCGTCTGGCCCGATGTCGCTGGCCCAGCCTGGCATTTTGGGCTCGCGACCACAACAGCAGTCATATGCAGCCGCGGGCCCCCCGACGCAATGGACTTCGACGGATATTGAATCGGCCATGCACACGATGACGTTGAACCAACCCGATTCGAATTGGTATATGGATACCGGCGCCACGTCCCATATGACATCCACAAAAGGTACTCTCTCGTCTTATTTTAATTTGAGCAATCGTAATACTGGCATTGTTGTTGGTAATGGTAATTCAATTCCAATTCGAGGTTGTGGTCATGCTAAATTGCCTCCCCCGAACCCTCCTTTATTGTTAAACAATTTCTTTCATGCGCCAAAACTCATAAAGAATTTGATATCGGTTCGTAAATTTACTACTGATAACTATGTGAGTGTTGAATTTGATCCTTATGGGTTTTCTGTGAAGGATTTCCGGACGGGGATGGCTCTCATGAGATGTAATAGTAGGGGTGCTCTCTATCCATTGTCCACCTTCAAATTTTCCACCAATTCACCGTCGACTTTTGCTGCCTTGTCTTCTACCCGTTGGCATGATCGTTTGGGCCACCCGGGAGCTTCTATTTTGGATTTTCTTAGGCGTAATAAAAGCATTGAATGTAATAGTTCTAGTTCATCTAGTATTTGTCATTCTTGCGTTCTTGGTAAACATGTTAAGTTTCCATTTGCTAGTTCTATTTCCGAAACTTTGTTTCCATTTGACATTATTCATAGTGATTTGTGGACTTTTCCAATTTTGAGTTCTATGGGCCATCGTTATTATGTTCTGTTTTTGGATGATTTTACCAACTATTTGTGGACTTTCCCTTTGGCTAGAAAATCTGATGTTTACTCAAAATTCATGGATTTTAAGACCCATATTCTTACTCAATTTGAACGTCCTATCAAGAATGTCCAATGTGATAATGGGAGGGAATATACTAATAGTCAATTCGGAAAATTTTGTGCATCCAATGGGATGTCTTTCCGTCTTTCGTGTCCTCATACATCCTCTCAAAATGGGAAAGCAGAAAGAAAAATTTGTTCACTAAATAATGTCATCCGGACTCTTCTTGCTCATGCCTCCATTCCTCCGTCTTTTTGGCATCATGCATTGCAAATGGCGACGTATCTCATTAATATTTTACCAAGTAAGCTATTGGGTCACAAATCACCTTTAGAGATCCTTTACCAACGGAAACCATCTTATTCTCATCTCCGAGTCTTTGGGTGTTTATGTTATCCCCTTTTTCCGTCTACTACTATTCACAAGTTGCACCCTCGGTCAACTCCATGTGTCTTTTTGGGATATCCACCAAACCATCGTGACTACAAATGTTTTGATTTATCCTCAAATAAAATCATTATTTGTCGTCACGTTTTATTTGATGAGACTCAATTTCCGTTTTCCAAAATCCATACTCCGGCTCCCACCTCTTATGACTTCCTTGATGATGGCCTCTCTCCTTACTTGATCCATCATATAGCCGCCAGCCTTCCACCGCTGCCCTGTCCCCCTCCGTCGCTGCCCGTGACTCAGGACCACGCCGACCCCTCCCCACCTGGGCAGCAGCCTTCATCGACCTCTACGCAGGACCAGTCCGTCCCTCTCCCCCACCAGCTTCCCACCACCCCGCAAAACTCGACCATTTCTCCACCTGTCCAGCCCAATACCCACACACGCATGGTCACTCGTAGTCAGCGCGGGATTTTCAAACCCAAGCACCCATTTAATCTACATGCGGCGGTTACCAAGTCCCCCATACCTCGTAAACCGTTGGATGCGCTACGTGACCCGAATTGGAAATTGGCCATGGATGATGAATATGATGCTCTTATTAAAAATAAGACGTGGGATTTGGTACCCCGTCCACCTAATGTGAATGTTATTCGGTCTATGTGGATTTTTACTCATAAAGAAAAGTCTAATGGTGATTTTGAGAGGCATAAAGCCCGTCTTGTAGGTGATGGCAAAACACAGCAGGTTGGCATTGATTGTGGTGAGACTTTCAGTGCGGTCGTGAAGCCAGCAACGATCCGCACTGTCTTAAGTCTAGCTCTATCTAAACATTGGCCCATTCATCAGTTGGATGTCAAAAATGCATTTCTTCATGGCGAGCTCAAGGAGACGGTTTATATGCATCAGCCTATGGGTTTTAGAGACCCATCTCGTCCCGATTATGTGTGTTTGTTGCGCAAGTCCTTATATGGGCTTAAACAGGCACCGAGAGCTTGGTATAAAAGATTTGCTGACTTTGTTTCTTCCATTGGTTTTGCTAATAGCAGGTCTGACCACTCCTTGTTCATCTATCGCAAAGGGCACCACTTGGCTTACATTTTACTATATGTGGATGATATTATTCTTACTGCTTCTTCAGATGCTCTCCATTGTTCTATTATGGGCCATCTTGGCTCAGAATTTGCTATGAAGGACTTAGGTCCTTTGAACTATTTTCTTGGCATTGCGGTGACCCGTCACAAGGGTGGTATGTTTCTATCACAACGAAGTTATGCTACAGACATTATTGAACGTGCAGGAATGCCCTCGTGTAAGCCTTCTTCCACTCCGGTTGACACTAAACCGAAGGTCAGTGCCTCTTCTGGCGATCTGTGTGACGATCCCACTCATTTCCGGAGCCTTGCAGGTGCTCTTCAGTATCTTACCTTCACCAGACCAGATATTTCTTATGCCGTACAACAGATTTGTCTTCATATGCATGCTCCACGAGATACGCATATGCTTGCTCTTAAACGGATTATTCGGTATATTCAGGGTACTCTTGATCACGGTTTGCATCTCTACTCATCTTCAGTTACTGATTTGGTTTCATACACTGATGCTGATTGGGGGGGATGTCCAGACACTAGACGCTCGACGTCGGGTTATTGCGTGTTTTTGGGAGATAATTTGATATCCTGGTCATCTAAGCGCCAACCTACTCTTTCCCGCTCTAGTGCGGAAGCAGAATATAGGGGGGTTGCTAATGTTGTCTCTGAATCATGCTGGATACGTAACCTCCTCTTGGAACTACATTGTCCGATCCCTAAGGCTACTTTAGTTTATTGTGATAATGTCAGTGCCATTTACCTGTCAGGAAATCCAGTCCAACATCAGCGCACCAAGCACATTGAGATGGATATACATTTTGTTCGTGAAAAGGTGGCGCGCGGCCACGTCCTTGTCCTTCATGTTTCGTCCCGATATCAGCTCGCCGATATTTTCACTAAAGGACTGCCACAGGTCTTATTTGAAGATTTTCGGGACAGTCTCAGCGTTCGTAAACCTCCCGTTTCGACTGCGGGGGTGTGATAAATAGTGTAAATATGTAGTAAAAGAATATTTTGTAAATCTTCTATTTTAGGTTAGTATAGTTTGTATCCTAATAGGACATTGTAACTATGGTATATTTACCAACTCAATCAATGAGAATAATCACGGAATTAATCTCTTTCAGGTAGAGTGTTGGCCGGTCAAGAACTCACACGTCTAGAAGATGAAAGTAGCGGAAATGAGGATGTTGAGATGGATGTGTGCGCATATTATTAGGAGAGATAGGATTAGGAACGAAGATATTCGAGACAAGGTGGAAGTTGCCTCTGTGGTGGACAAGATGAGAAAAGTGAGGTTTAGATGGTTCAAACATGTGAACAGGAGATACATCGATGCCCCAGTGAGGTGGTGAGAGGTTGACAAACTTGCAGCTTACCGATGACACAATCCTAGATAGGAGGATATGGAGTCGAGGATTACGGTAGAAGGTTAGTAGATAGTCGAGCATTGTCTAGTTTGCCTTATTAGTTTTATTGTTGGAATTACTCTTCTGCGATATTATTCTTTTATTTTATTATACATATGTTGTTTCCTTTGCTTCGGTTATCATATTATTTGGTGTTACTACTGTTCCTTTTCTCCGGCTTTTTTCAGCATAGCTTCTTCGCTTTTATATTTTCTTTTCATACCTGATTTGATTATAAGCTTTACTTGAGTCGGGGGCCTATCAGAAACAACCTCTCTACCTTCACAAGATAGGAGTAAGGCTATGGAATTACACTGGGCATGTTATTGTCGTCGTCTCAAGGAGCATGAAAAAGTCAAATATGACAAGGGATCAGAGGGAGTATATGATAACTTTGAGTTGAAGATAAGTAGATCACAACTGGTATTTTGATCTTAATTCTGGAGGTTGTGGCTGCATGTACTCTTGAACTTGATACAAACTCTACAAGCATTAAATTGTTATTTATGCTTGAAATATTAATGGCTTGATTAACCCGCAAGGGTTGGGTGAATGATTTCCCACATGAGAGACCTGGGATCGATTCCCCTCACCAGCAGCTTTCTCAGTTAGATCTCGTCGCCTTGTGCGGTTTACATCTCCTGTGTCGATTTCCAAAAAAATAAAAACAAAAAGAGGCTTGATTATCACTCTACTTTTCATTAGATGAATCAACGTGTGAAGTACGAAGGGGCTGATATTGAAAAGGAAATTAAGGGAGACTTCTTAGAGGCCCATATAAATAAGTGTATAGCAGATCAACTCTCTCTTTTTTCTTGAAAAAAAAACACAATACTCTCAGCAATGGCTGGAGCCAACTCGCTCAGATCTGCTTTCTGCTTCATTGTTCTTCTACTAGCTGGTAAATAATTTTATCCTATTTATATTTTTCTCCTTTTAATCTTTTACGTAAATAAGTAGTTTTTATTTTGGCATACAAAATACTATTTAATCCGTCCCAATTTATATGACTAGACATAGAGCTTATAAGAGAAAGAAAGTTCTAAAATTTGTAATCTATAACAAATCATAATTGGATATTTGTGTCTTATAAAATCATATCATTATGGGTGATAGAAAAATGGAACAGAAGGAATATGTCTTTTAAAATCATAGCACATGCGATATATACTCAAATCATCTATATGTACCCTTATGCATAGAGTTCGTTGATTGCTTAGATGGTCATTCAATTATTGAAAATGGTGTAACATAGACAATTTTCTTTATTTTATAAAAGAAAAAATCACTCAATTATTGGAAATGATGTAACTAAGACACTTAAAATGCGTTTTTCCAAGAAAAACACCGACGGCCTCCATCGGTCATGTATTCCATTAGGATAACCAACAGAGCCTATCGGAAAATCAATAAAAAATTCTAAAAAAAAATGGACGTCTCTCGATTTTGTTTTAAAGAAAATCAACGACAGTCCGTTTGTTAATTTTGGGAAAACATGCGTGAGAAGTGTGAAGCTTTTTTTAAAAACATATAAGACGATCAACGGACGATCGTCGGTTATGTGACTTCATGCAAAAATGTGTGGAAACTATGAATTAAAAAAAAAAAAAAAAAACTCAAAGAAAACTAACGGACGTCTGATGGTCAGTATTGCGGAAAATGGTTGATGAATATAAATAAGAATAACGAAAACCTTAGGCCAACAAGGAGTCCGGAACCAAAATGCCCCCAAAAAAACCACTTTGAACCAAAATACCCCAATAAAAAAAATGTTACAAAACTACCTTTAGCGCAGTAATTTACTGCGCTAAAGCAGTTCACGGAGACGGAGCCGTTAACCGCTTTAGCACAGTATTTTACTGCGTTATAGAAGCTGTTAAAAAAAAAATCTATAATGCAGTAAAATACTGCGTTATAGAAACAGTACCAAAAAAAATATTGGCTAACTTTATTTTTTGAAACACTTAGTGTTTTTTTTTCATACTTTGACCAATGATTAGTCGTGTGTCAAAACTCCGAAACGTCAATATTTTATATAGAACCTAATATTTTTTTCTGTGTACAATAATGTACGCTCAATACATCAAGGATACGTAAACGTTTGGATCGTCATTTTAGGGGTTGAAAAGGTGTCCAAAGTAAGTTTTGTTTGTAAACTTTTGGTTTAAGTGTTCTATATACATAGACGTCCATTTTTGTTTTGAAGACTTGTTGACATTAGCTTAAAGTTTTTTATTTTTAGGGTTTAGATTTAAGTGTGTTATTTTTTAAAGCGTAACTTTATTTCGAATATACGCGGTTTTTTGCGCTCGGACGTCCGATTTACGCGATTTTTTTTTTGCAACATATTCGAAAGAAAGTTACGCATTAAAAAATAACACACTTAAGGAACTTAGTGTTTTTTTCCATAAAAAGATCGCAACATCTTATTTTAACAAATCTTTTCTTTGCAGCGCTTAGTGTTGTTTCCATACTTTGACCAACGATTAATTGTGTGTCAAGACTCCGAAACGTCAATATTTTATATAGAACCTGATTTATTTTTTTGTGTACTATAATGTAGGCTCAATACATCAAGGATACATAAACGTTCGGATCGTCGTTTTAGGGGTTGAAAAGGTAGCCGAAGTAAGTTTTGTTTAAGGTTTAAGTGTTTTATTTTTTAAGGTTTTGATTTAAGCGTGTTATTTTTTAATCAAGACATAACTTTATTTTGAATATAAATATAATTCTAAAAAATATAGGGAGAAAAGCTAGTTGTAAAGTGGTCAAACTTTAGATGGTCATAACTTTGCGGTCGGACGTCTGATTTACGCGTTTTTTTTAACTTGCGTTGTTTTTCGAGATCTATGCGGACAAACAGCCGCAAGGCGGTTTGGCCGAGCCGATTTAAAAAAAAACACCTTTTATCCCATTCAATTTCAATTTTCCCCCAAATTGGCGTGAAATTTTCAGTTTTATTTACTTATAAGATGATGATACGCAATAGATTTCAACGTAAAAATCCCGGGGTAATGTAGCTGTGAATGTCAATTTCACTTCTGCGGTTTCAATTTTTGAAAATAAAGTTGACTAATTTTCTCGACATATAAAGTTGACTAAAATAACCTTACAGTAAAACACTAAGTTTTTTCAAACAAAACTTACTTCGGGCACCTTTTCAACCCCTAAAATGATGATCCGAACGTATATATACCCTTGATATATTGAGCCTACATTATTGTACGCAGAAAAAAAATATCAGGTTCTATATAAAATATTGACGTTTCGGAATCTATTTTACTGCGCTAAAGTAGTTAAAAACCTTTTGGCAACGGCTTTATTTTCAATAAATCTAAACCCTAAAAATAAAAAACCTTAAGCTAATGATAACAAGTAGTCAAACAAAAATGGACGTCTATGTACATAGAACACTTAAATCTAAAGTTTACAAATAAAACTTACTTCGGACACCTTTTCAACCCCTAAAATGACGATCTGAACGTTTACGTATCCTTGATGTATTGAGCCTACATTATTGTACGCAGAAAAAAATATCAGGTTCTATATAAAATATTGACGTTTCGGAGTCTTGACACACGACTAATCATTGGTCAAAGTATGAAAAAAAACACCAAGTGTTGCAAAAAATAAAGTTGGCCAATTTTTTTTTTAACAGCTTCTATAACGCAGTAAAATACTACGCTAAAGCAGTTAACGGCTCCGTCTCCGTGAACTGCTTTAGTGCAGTAAATTACTGCGCTAAAGGTAGTTTTGTAACATTTTTTTTTTTTTGGATATTTTGGTTCAAAGTGATTTTTTTGAAGGCATTTTGGTTCCGGACTCGACCAACGAGCACCCGTGGTCTTAGTGGTAGAATAGTATATATCCTGCACTGTATATACTTGAGTTTGATTCTCGGCTAGTGCATTTCAAAATAATTGTGAATACAATTTTGTAATTTATGAAAATCAATGGACTAAACTATTTTCCGAAGATGTCAGAAAACACTGTCATTATTTTTTAATTTAATTAACCATTGAAACTGATCAAAATTTCTGATGGTGTGCATCAGTTTCCTTACTGATGTGATAAATTTTGGCAGACCTCTGTTTGGCAATTTTATCGGAAATCCTTGATTAGCCGTCAGTATTTTCCTCAGAAAAATGCGTGTTTTTCGATAGTGAATTTACTATAACAGAAATTACTTTACTATTGCTATATCACACCATATATATACTCTTAGTTGAAAAGTGTATTTCAGGTAACCATTAATGATGTGACACACAATGTTCCCCCGCACCCACAACCCCAAATGAGCCAAAAAACACACTTTCCGGCTAAGAGTATATTTGGTGTAATGCAATAATAAAGTGACTTTTTTTTGTTACAAAATATAGAAAAATGACTTTATTACACCTTCTTCAATAGTTGAATGATTTTTCTATTATAAAATTACAAAAAAAAAAGTAACGTTATTACACCATTTCCCATTGTTGAATGACCATATAAAAAATTAACTTTTTTGCATTATATCCATATAGCTTAAAAAAATGGAATAGGGCCTAAAATACCTTTGAACAATTAGATTTGGTGCAAAAATACACTTCATCCACCTTTGGGGTCTACAATACCCTTGACGTTAACCTTTGGGGTCCAAATACCCCTGACGTTAACTTTTGGGGCCTAAAATACCCTTATTTTTAACGGACCCATTTCAAAACCCAATTAACAATTTCATTTATTACGTGGCAGCTTCTCATTGGTTAATAAAATAATTAACTTAAACTAATTAATCTCCCTATTTAACCCGATCCAACTAATAAGTCTTACCCGCCCAATTAAATCCCCTTTTATCCATATCAAAAGAAACCCTCGAACCCATTCAACTAATAAGCCCGACCCTCGAACGGTGCCGACATTTGGATGGTGATTCAACCAATACATGAAACACTGAAAGAAAAAGATCATGAAACAGAAACACATTGTTTCTATTTTATTTTAGTTCAAACTTTCAAAGTAGAATTAGTCAAACACCACCCTATAGAAGTAATATTCTTTTCTGTTTTTTTTTTTTTTGCATTGCTATATATATGTTGCTTCATACATTCTTGATTCACCAATAAATACCTCAACATAAAAAGGATCAGTTAGTTTGATAAAACTTTACGTTGAAATACTTGAAGACTTACTAGAATTTGACTACATGATATTTCTTGTTAAAGGAAATTAAATACGTAATTTTCAGTTGAAATTATGACCATGAAACATTGAAAGAAACAGACCATGAAACAGAAACACACTGTTTCTTTCCGTGTTTCATGTATTGGTTGAATCACCACTCAAATGTCGACACCATTCAAGGGTCAACTTATTAGTTGAATGGGTTCGAGAGTTTCTTTTGATATGGACAAAAGGGGATTTAATTGGGGGGTAGGACTTATTAGTAGGATCGGGTTAAATGGGGGATTAATTAGTTTAAGTTAATTATTTTATTAACCAATGAGAAGTTGCCGTGTAATAAATAAAATTGTTAATTTAGGCCGTTAAAAATAAGGGTATTTTAGGTCCCAAAGGTTAACGCCAGGGGTATTTTAGGCCCCAAAGATTAACGTCAGCGGTATTTTAGGCCCCAAAGGTGGATGAAGGGTATTTTGCACCAAATTTAATAGTTCATGAGTATTTTAGGCCCTTTTCCATAAAAAAAATAAAAAATCATATATATATATATATATATATATATATATATATATATATATATATATATATATATATCTGGCCTTCTCAACTTGATTAATTGATGTGCTTATTAATTTGAAGTGCAGTTCAATGACTTGTTTCCCTGAAACACACGTAATGGCAATGGGAGATCTGGGACGTGCTTTAGGAGTGCTCAAACAAAATTATTGTGGTGGCTTTTTTGTATTTGGAAGTTGGGAATGCGATCATCCTGTATGTAACTTACTGTTTTTTCCACTCTGTAAGTATTGGGATGTGCATAGAGCCGTTACCACCTATCGGAAAACATATCTGAAATATAATGAGAAGGTAATTATATGGGCATATTTTGTAATATGTAATAATAATGAGAATAATCCAACACTAGTTAGTGTATATGTTGGCCTGGCATGTGAGCATTTTCTGTTTATTATTGTATACCTATGTGTCAATATTATTTACTAGACTTGAGCACACACTTAAAAAGTGCAAATTAAAGAGTGGAGAGAGAAACTCTGACTTCTCTCTAATTTTCACCTACTAACCCAAACCTCCATATCGTCTGTTTGACTAGAGGATGACCACGCCCACCGGTACTGCGGAAAACACCCTCCCGTCAATTCCACCGGAACCCCCAGATCCCACGACACAACATATGGAAGAGGACTCCTCTTCTTCCCATACCACTACCATCTCCTACAAGGATGCGGTTTTAGAGAAAACCCCAGAAACGGAGACTACCTATCAACCAGATTTTCAAGCCCTAAGTGGCTCAAATCCACCCCCTAGAACCACTAAAGGATCTAGATGCCATCACCTCGACGGTGGAAAAAATCGGATATATCACCTGGCGATTGTCAGTAATTATAAAAATCTTCGTCAAGAGATTCAATCACCAAAATTTGCGAAATAAGCTGTTGGATTTCTAGAAATTAGAGGAAACCCTAATACTAATAGATCTAGGGGCGACTTCTATGTTGTCAAATTCAAGAAAGATGAAAGTCTTGATAAAGTCTTGCAAGAGGGACCATGGTTTGTAGCGGGGAATTTCCTTTCTATACGCCGATGGGAACCGAATTTTGTGCCAAAAGAGAACACTATCGACTCAACAGCCATCTGGGTTCGTCTTCCACAACTGTCCAAAGAATTCTATGATAGAGGCATACTAGGAAAAATTGGAAGACAAATCGGTAAATTGGTTAAGATTGATGCATGCACCTCTTCTACTGGTAGAGGGCGGTATGCACGAGGAAATTAATTTGGGGATCTCGTTGAAAACCTCTATCACTATAGGTAACCATCGGCAATTACTAATATACGAAGGGGAGGGTATTTTATGCGTCGGTTGTGGTAGGATTGATCATACTGCAGTCAACTGCACCTTTGTCCAATCAAAGCCAAACCCAAACCCTCAATCAATGGAGACTCGACATAAGGAGAAGAAACCAGAAAATGGTGAATGGCAGACGGTGCAATTTGGACGGAGGAGACGAAGTACACCGAAGAAAGGAGTGCAAGCATCAACCAGAAGGGTGGATAAATCAGATGATCCAAACATCAAGGTAAAACAATTTGACGCGGGATCAGGTAAGTTTTTTGAAACCCATAATCACCCTAAGTTTGACTGGAAAATCACCGGTAAAGGTAAGGCGGCGACGGAGGATCCTAGGGCAAAATCTAAAAGGCCTAACCAGTATAGGCCACATGATTTTGGCCGAGGCAAAGGTCACTATTGTCAGACCAGCCCAAAAAGTTTTAAAAAGGTATCTTTTAATGACCAGCCCAATAAAGAAGTCGTGGCCTATATGGAACAAGCCCAAACGCATTACTTTAAGCCCACTATTATTAGTTTGGGTATGGACTCTTCCAAAACCCCCTCTAATATTACGGACCCTCCAGTCAAGCCCAATAATAGTACTAAAAAGGCCAAAAAAAGAGACCATGATGAGTTGACAGACCCTGATAAAAAATATATTTTAAGTCAACTACTCCTAATCCGGTTTTATTTACTTACAATAGTAATAATAAGGTAGATACAAATATACCATCTCTGTCTGACCCACCTCATTCTTCCCACTTCTCAACTGAATCCATATCCACTAAAATAGATTCTCCCTTCCCAAAAACCTCCATTTCACCTCTTTCCAAGAGTAATGATTACTCTGGCCCAAAAGTGCATGGGAGCGACAAAATCGAAGCGTTTGCATTTAATGCAAAATCACTTCTGCCTGCTGAAGTTAACTCTTATAAGCAATCTTTGGAAGTGTTTAACACTTCATCTGCTCAATCCCTCTCCACTACTATCTCTTCTTTTCCTGCATTACCTTTCTCTACTAAAGAAACCCATAATGTCGATATAGAACAATACCATGTATTTCGTGACTGCACCACCACCTCTGGATTATACCTCAACTTCATGGTTGGAATGGGGTCTCCTAGGCCAATCCTTCACCTTGAACCTAGTGGTGGACCACCAACCTATCACCATAGTGGTCCAGGATGCAACATTCCTAGCCCACCTAGTGACGGAGGGCCTGAACCTGGGTCTGAGGAATTATGGCCATCAGGTCTGGATGTGGACATTGCTTCAAGCGCTACTAAGGGACATTCTTATGCCTATCAACCCCATACACTGAACTCTCTGATAACAGAGATGACCAACAACACTCCTTTCTTCCCCATACCGAACCCTCAGGTGTTGCCTTTCAACCCAAGATTTGCCCAATGGATTGCTCCTCCACCCCAGAACCCCATGCAAGTAGAATGGACCATAGTGTCAACTCAAAGAGCTCTTTTGGAAGCTCTGAGAGTCGACTAATAGACCCTAGAAACTCTAAGGGCCAATAACAAAGAACTGGAGGCTATGTTGACCTCCATGTACATCCCAAGATCAGATGCGATGACCCTAGAGAAACTAGAGTTGGTGGAACTCAATGGCCCAAGGAGCGAGCTCCTGATAGTCCTTTGTCCCCGTTTTCTGACCAAATTTGCTCTAGGTATTAAGTACCCTGTGGACCCAGTGACAGGAAACTTTATAGTAGTGTTGAATCCAACACTGAGCAAGACACCTGTACAAACTCTGAACAATAACTCCAACCCAAAAGGAAAGGGGAAGGGAGTGAGAAGGGATCCCCCAAAACCTCACAAGATGTTACTTATGAACTTTATCATATGGAATGCTAGAGGAGCAAACAATCTTGAGTTTAGGAGGCACTGTACAACCATGATTGGTCTTCATAAGCCTACCATGCTTTGTCTGCTTGAAACTAAAATGGATAAGTATAAGCACATTGCAGAGTAACTAGGCTTTAATGCTATTATTTAGTCACCTGCTGTTAGTAACTCTGGGGGTCTGATGGTAATGTGGAAAGATGATCTTTTAAAAGTTGATGAGATCACCATTACAAATCAGGGAATCCATGCTCTAGTTAAGGTAATCCATTCTACTATATATGCTAGTAATTTATTTGCTGATAGAAAAATCCTATGGGAACAACTCTGTAACATTGCTGATAACAATAATGCTAGTTGAATTGTAGGAGGATACTTCACTGAAATTCTCATTGCTTCTGATAAATTTGGTAGGAACAGTATTAACAACTATAGGGCTAGTTTTTTTTGGAACTGCATAAATCACTGTAACCTTATTGATATGGGGTTTAAGGGTAGTAAATTCACTTGGACTAATAAAAGATATAGAAATAGACATCACCTAATCCTTGAAAGATTGGATAGATGTTTAACTAATGATGCATGGCTTAGACTCTACCCTGATGCCACTGTCACTTATCTACCTAGAACTCAGTCCGATCACTCCCCTTTATTAGTTAAACTAACTAATAATAACTTAAACCCTAATGACAAGCCTTTCAGACTTGAAACCATGTGGTGCAGACATCCTGAATTCCAAAACATTGTGAATGAATGCTTTGAACATACCATGGACCTAACTACTGCTACTTCCATCTTTAAGGATAGAATTATAACCTGGAACAAAGAAGTCTTTGGGAACATCTTCCACAAAAAAAAAAAAAAAAAAAAAAAAAAAGAACTTCTAGCCAAACTAGGTGTTATATCCCGTATTTTTGCATATTCGGAAAATTCGAAATAATTTTGACTTGTAAGAAATAAGGTCATAATTTAATTTTTATTTAATATATATGTGTTGTTCATGAAGTGTTGATGTGGAATATGGAGGAAGGTCAAGGGAAAAATGGGAACCTTTAGAAATTAGTTTCGGGAATTTCAAAATAAGACCCATAACTAATTGGGCTCAAAATTAATGAAAAAAAAAGAGAAAGAAAGGCCCAATCCACAAGGTGTGGCCGGCCATGGAGGAAAATATAGGGCCCAAGCCCATAAAATTTTAAAATCCATGTATTAAAAAGGGAAGGGGCCACACTTAGACCATTCACTAGAAGCTTCAAGAGATAGAAAAAAAAAAAAAAAAAGTGAGAGAGAGGAGCAAGAAGGCCATTCGGCCGTGTAGAAGGGAAAGAAAAAAAAAATCTTGGAGCCTAAATCCTTGGTTCAAAAATTCATCTCTCTTTGAATTCCTACTAAGCTCGAGACCCTCTTCAACGTGATATAAATTTTGAGGCAAGAAAGTACTTTTGTTGGCAAGCGGAAAAATTGGAAAAAAGGTAAAGATTCTATTGTAGTGTTTGGAAATGAATGTAAAGTATGAAAGTTGTGTGTTGTGGGTGTGTGGGTGTGTGGCCGTGTGTGGGTATGGTGAAGGGGGGAAGAATGAAATTTATTTAGTATGTTAAATTATGTTGTTGTGGCCTTGTGATGTAAATAGAAGAGTAATAGCTCAAGATTGGCATGAAATTGGTTGTTAAGTTGTTGTAGGAAATTATATGATTTTATTATAGTTTTATGTAATTATGGGAATGGAGTTGTTAAGGTGCAAATTGTTGTTGTTGTTGATGAAATTGGAAGATAAAAATGTGTTGTGAATGTTGTGTCGAAGGTTGGAGGTTTCGGGTGAATTATAGTTTTTGGTGGGAATGTTGTATATTTTGTAGAATGGTATGAAATGCTTTTGAAATTGTATTTGAATGATCTTGAATTAGTAGTGAATATGTAAGTGTCGATATCGGCTTGAAAATTCGTAGTTGAATTGAATAATGATGAATATGTAGAAAGGAAGGTTACTAGTGTTGGAATGCGTTTTAAATTGGTTTTTGATGTTATTGGTATGGTTGTTGGTATCGTTGGTATGGTTGTTGATGAATTTGGCCGAGTTTAATTCTCGGGGATGTTGAATTTACAGGGGAGGTGCTGCCGAAATTTCTGTAGGCAAGTACTAGTTAGAATTAAATTTCTAAGTACTTATAACTAATGTTTGGTAATTGATGATATTATTGTAGATATTGGAGAGCCCGAGACTTGATTCGGGAATTGATTAGCGGGCGATTGAGGTATGTAGAGCCTACCTTTCTATCTTTGGCATGACCGTTATGAAATAAACAAATGACATATATGTATGCTTCTAAAGACAATTCTATTCCTAGAGCCACTAGGATGGCCCATGTCTTTGATTGCCATAAACTATCCCATATGGTTTGATACATACTTGTGATGTTTGAAGTTCTAGTCGATACGTTTCCGGATGTTGTTCGAAAAATATTTGATATGGCCAAAGTTTGGATATGTATATTTTGGATATGTGCATATGATTCTAAGGCTCCGTTTGAAGTGCTCTATAATGTTATTTGAAAGCTCCTTAATATGAATGATACTTAATTTTCAGAAAATGACCTATGAAGTGTTTTTCGAAAGTTTTGTAATTTAAAAGCTCGTAACTTTTGTATACTAATTCTGATGGACTCGATACTTACTTTGAGCCTTCTGATATCTGTATGTATATGTATTTATTCGTCGAGTTTTGAAATTTATTTATTTGTATGCATATGGTTTTCGCACTACTCCGCTCGTGCATACTACTATTACATCGTTCGCCGGATCCCGGGCCGGTTTTGTGATCGTGCGCACTATGTCATATTCGGCAGTATGATGTGTTACGGTTCCCGAGACCTCGCCATAAGGCCGGGTACCGTTTGTATACGGAGTTATGATGTGATATGGCATATGATATGTTCTGGTGTTGTGATATGTTATGATGATACGATATGTTCGGAGATTGTACGGAGATATGAAACCTTCTGGAGTATGATGTGTTTTGGCGCCAGCGTCGGAGTGGCGACCACGTTCCCGAGCCCTATGCATGATTTTTATTTGCATTATATATATGTATATTTTCAGCACAGGTTTTGACATACTAATCCTGTATCCATTTTCTGTACTCCTCACTTCAGTTATGATTCAGATTTCTGTATTTCATGCTTTGCATACTCAGTACATATTTCGTACTGACCCACTTTCTTCGGGGGCTGCGTTTCATGCCCGCAGGTACGGACGTTCATTTTGGCGATCCTCCAGTATACGATACATATTCTGCCACTTGGATTACTCGTTTTGATCCGGAGCTCATATTTTTGGTACATATCTTCTGTTATACATATTCCGTATATATGACTATTTGGGTATGGCGGGGCCCTGTCCCGTCATATGTTTCTGTCATGGTTTGTAGAGGCCTGTAGTCATATATGTGGGTCATGGGTCACGTTGTTCGATTGTGTTTGTGCCTTAAGCGGTCCCGTTTGCTATTATGGCCATAACGGCCCACATGTTTGCATATGTGTGTATATTCGGGCGATCTGTATTCCGCCAGCCTACCAGCTTTTGATATGATATTTCTGTGCAGGTGACCGCTTAAGATGATATTTGTTTTCAGTATCTGTTTAAAATGACGTATGTTAAGTTTGAATAAATATTTGATATGTCAATCTGGTACGTAAATCTGTTTGGGTGTCCAAATAGGGCACCAGTCGCGGCCCATGGGGCTGGGTCATGACAGAAGTGGTATCAGAGCGGTTTGTCCTCGGAATTTCTACAGGCCGTGTCTAGTAGAGTCTTGTTTATCGGTGTGTTGTCCACCACATCCATAAATAGGAGGCTACAGGACATTTAGGGTGTTACCTTTCTTTGGATCTTAGATCGTGCGATAGAGCTGTGCTATTAGGATGATCTCTTCTGACCGATTGTTATGTTTACAGTGATGCCTCCGAAGAAGACGACGGCTGCCCAGAAGGGCAAAGCAGTGGCAGGAGAGACCAGCCAGATACAGTGGGTTACTCGGGCTCGTGTTCAGACTATGCCTGATATTGCGCCGCAGTCAGCGGGCTCTGCTACGCCATCATCATCAGAGGAGCCTGAAGCGGCTCCACCAGTAGCTCCATAGGCTCCAGCGCCTGCGCCCGCGCCCCCAGCTCCTCAGCCAGGGGCGGAGGATAGGACGATGAGAGATGCGGTACAGTTATTGACGAGGTTGGTAGCAGGACAGGCTCGCAGACGCGGGCTAGGGGGTGATGATATGGACAGACGTGACAGTCTGAGGGTTCGTGATTTCTTGACTTGTGGTCCTCCAGAGTTTTATGGGTCCAAGCCCGAGGAGGATCCCCAGGATTTTATTCGACAGATGCAGCGTGCGTTGAGACTAGTCAGGGCTTCTGAGACTGAGTCTGTCGAGTTAGCTTCACACAAACTGTGGGATGTAGCGATTAATTGGTACGAGTCTTGGGAGCTGTCTAGAGGCGAGGATGCTCCTCCAGCCGTGTGGGACGAGTTTGTAGCCGCCTTTCTCAGCCACTTTTTTCCCCCAGAGTTGCGGCGGGCGAGAGTTGACAGATTTTTGCAGCTGCGGCAGAGAGGCAGGAGTGTCCGAGAGTACAACTTGGAGTTTGATTCTCTGGCCAGATATGCACCTACCATAGTAGCTGAGATGGCTGACCGGATGCACCGGTACGTGATAGGATTGGATCGTTATTTGATTGACAGCTGTATGGCGATGGCATCGCAGACTGGTATGGACATTGCCCGGTTACAGGCTTATGCGCAAGGGATGGAGGACCGGCACAGAGAGGATCAGTTAGGTAGAGATCGTGATAGGAGGCCGCCTAAGCGGGCTAGGTCATCTGGGTATTCTGGGGAGTCTCGAGGCGGGCAGCCTCAGCAGCAGCAGTCTAGTAGATATCCTCCTTCGTCAGGCCGGGGTACACAGTCTACAGGTAGACGATTTGGCAGTGAAGGGTATTCTGGAGCGGGCCAGAGTTCCAGAGCCTCGGGTTCGCAGACGAGCAGGGGTCCTAGTCAGTCTAGGCCACCCATGCCCCGGTGTTCTTATTGTGGGAGGTCGCACCCGGGGGAGTGCTATAGAGCTACGGGTGCCTGTTTTTCTTGTGGCCGCCGGGGCCATATTATGAGAGACTGTTCGTTAGCGGGTGGTTCTGGTGTTGCAGCTCAGCCGACGAGATCAGCTGCTGGCTCGTCTTCCACTCCTTCAGTTATGCGCCCTGTTGGGGGAGGTATGCCAGCACCAGCGGGCCGCGGTAGAGGCCGTGGCGGGGTTTCTGATTCTAGCGGTCCCTCGAACCGCATATATGCATTGGCTAGCCGACAGGATCAGGAGGCGTCGCCAAATGTTGTCACAGGTACATTATTAGTCTTCTCTCGAGCTGTGTATGCATTGATCGATCCGGGTTCTACTTTATCATATATTTCTCCCCTTGTCGCTAGTAAAATTGGGATAACACCTGAACCTATAGAGCCGTTCGAGGTAGCTACACCGGTTGGGGATTTTATTATAGCGAGGCAGGTATATAAATACTGTTCTGTGATTATATGTGGCCGGTGCACTAAGGCTGATTTGGTAGAATTAGATATGATGGAATTTGATGTTATTATGGGTATGGACTGGTTAGCCTCCTGTTATGATAATGTTGACTGCCAGAAAAAGGTAGTTCGCTTCCAGTTTCCAGGGGAACCAGTTATAGAATGGGCAGGAAGTACAGCATCGCCGAGAGGTAAGTTTATTTCATACCTCAAGGCTAAAAAGATGATCCAGAAAGGGTATATCTATCATTTGGTTCGAGTGCATGATACTAAAGCAGAAACACCTACTCTCCAGTCAGTTTCGGTTGTTAATGAATTTCCAGATGTGTTTCCGGACGAGCTTCCAGGTCTTCCCCCTGAACGGGAGATAGACTTCATGATAGATGTGCTGCCAGACACTCAGCCTATATCTATTCCTCCTTACAGAATGGCACCTGCAGAATTGAAAGAATTGAAAGAACAGCTGAAAGATCTATTAGAAAAAGGCTTTATCAGACCCAGTACGTCACCCTGGGGAGCGTCGGTATTGTTTGTAAGAAAGAAAGATGGGTCGCTGCGGATGTGTATCGATTACAGACAGTTGAATAAGATGACTATAAAGAATAAATATCCCCTCCCCCGGATTGATGATTTATTTGATCAGTTGCAGGGTGCTAAATATGTTTCGAAGATAGATTTGCGTTCGGGCTATCATCAGGTGCGGGTACGAGAGGCAGACATTCCAAAGACTGCCTTCAGGACCCGATACGGGCATTATGAGTTTAGAGTGATGTCTTTTTGGCTAACAAATGCTCCAGCAGTGTTTATGGATTTGATGAATCGGGTATTCAGCCAGTTCCTCGACATGCTTGTGATTGTATTTATTGATGATATTCTGGTTTATTCCCGGTCAGCAGAGGAGCATTCAGATCATCTAAGGACAGTACTTGGCACACTTCGGCGACAGAAATTATATGCTAAGTTCTCCAAATATGAATTCTGGTTAACCTCAGTGGCATTCTTGGGGCATATCGATGGAGCAGATGGTATTCGGGTCGATACACAGAAGATCGAGGTTGTGCAGAATTGGCCTAGGCCCACGACACCGACTGAGGTACGCAGTTTTCTGGAATTGGCCGGATATTACAGGAGATTTGTGGAGAATTTTGCTTCTATTGCGGCACCATTAACAAAGCTAACTCAGAAGGTAGCAAAATTTCAGTGGACCGATGCTTTTGAACGCAGTTTCCAGTTGCTGAAGGAAAAATTAATTACAGCTCCAGTTCTAGCTCTTCCAGAGGGGTCTGACGGGTATGTCGTTTATTGTGATGCTTCTGGTATTGGGATAGGTTGTGTATTAATGCAGTATGGTCGAGTTATAGCCTATGCTTCCCAGCAGCTCAGATCGCACGAGAGAAATTATCCTACCCATGATCTGGAATTAGCCGCGGTGATTCATGCTTTGAAGATATGGCGGCATTACTTATATGGGGTCCATGTTGATATCTATACGGACCACAAAAGCCTTCAGTATATTTTTAAGCAAAAGGAGCTGAATTTGCGGCAAAGAAGATGGCTTGAATTATTGAAAGATTACGACGTCGATATTTTGTATCATCCTGGAAAAGCTAATGTTGTGGCAGATGCACTTAGTCGCAAGTCTATGGGCAGTTTGACCGACGTGCAGCTAGGGAAGAAGGAATTGGTTCGTGAAATTCATCAGTTAGCCAGCCTTGGAGTCCGTTTGGCCGATTCTGGAAATATTGAGGTTTCTGTCCGAGAAGTTGCTGAATCATCGATGATAGAAGAGGTAAAATGGCGTCAGTTCGAGGATCCTATTCTGGAACAGTACAGAGATGTGGCCCTTAATAAGGAAAAGACTCAGTTTGAAATTTCACCTGACGGGGTATTATTATATAGAGGCAGGTTATGTGTACCTGCCGTTGCAGGGCTGCGGCAACAAATTATTGGGGAAGCACATTATGCTCGGTATTCTGTTCATCCCGGATCCACTAAAATGTACCATGATCTCAGATGTTTATATTGGTGGGATGGTATGAAAAGAGATATTGCAAAGTTCGTTGCTCAGTGCCCAAATTGCCAGCAAGTTAAGATCGAGCATCAAAAGCCCGGTGGATTGTTGCAGGAAATGGAAATCCCAGCTTGGAAATGGGAAATAATCAATATGGATTTCATTATAGGTTTCCCGCGCACTCCACGCAGGTATGATTCTATATGGGTTATTGTTGATAGACTGACGAAATCAGCCCATTTTCTTCCGGTCAGGACCACTTATTCGGCTGAGGATTATGCCCGGTTGTATATTAAAGAAATAGTAAGGCTTCATGGAGTTCCTATATCTATTATAACCGACAGAGGTGCTCAGTTTACAGCAAATTTCTGGAGGTCATTTCAGGAGGGATTGGGGACTCAGGTGAGTCTTAGCACAGCATTCCATCCTCAGTCCGACGGACAGGCCGAGCGTACTATTCAGACGCTGGAAGATATGCTACGGGCCTGTGTTATTGATTTCAGAGGTAGTTGGGATGATCATTTGCCGCTTATTGAATTTGCTTATAATAATAGTTATCATTCCAGCATCCAGATGGCACCGTATGAAGCCTTATATGGTAGAAAGTGCAGATCTCCGATTGGTTGGTTCGATGTGGGTGAAACTAAATTGATCGGGCCAGATATGATCCAGCAAGCAGTCGATAAGGTGAAACTTATTCAGGAACGGTTATTAGCAGCTCAGAGTCGACAAAAATCATATGCAGATAAACGACATCGACCGTGAGAGTTCCAGATTGATGACTGGGTATTCCTGAAAGTGTCGCCTATGAAAGGTGTAATGAGATTCGGTAGAAAAGGAAAGCTCAGTCCGCGATATATTGGGCCTTATCAGATTATTCGAAAGATAGACGAGGTCGCCTACGAGCTAGACTTACCATCCGATCTGGAGGCAGTACATCCGGTATTTCATGTGTCAATGCTCCGTAAATGTATTGGTGATCCTTCCAGGGTATTCCCCATAGAAGATATTCAGGTAACGGAGGACTTGTCTTATGAAGAGCAGCCTGTAGCTATTTTGGATCGTCAGGTGAGGAGACTACGCACCAAGGATGTACCTTCTGTTAAGGTCTTGTGGCGAAACAATAACAGAGAAGAAATGACCTAGGAAGCAGAGGACGAAATGAAGAAGAAGTATCCTCACATGTTTCCTATGCCTACAGGTAATCTAAATTCCGTAACTGGTTATATTGATTAATGAATGATTTATATGTACTGTCCATATAAAGAACCTCCCCCAAAATGCTTGTAAGGCCTATAGGGCTAATTTAACATTCGAGGACGAATGTTCTAAAGGGGGGAAGGATGTTATATCCCGTATTTTTGCATATTCGGAAAATTCGAAATAATTTTGACTTGTAAGAAATAAGGCCATAATTTGATTTTTATTTAATATATATGTGTTGTTCATGAAGTGTTGATGTGGAATATGGAGAAAATCAAGGGCAAAATGGGAAACTTTAGAAATTAGTTTCGGGAATTTCAAAATAAGACCCATAACTAATTGGGCTCAAAATTAATGAAAAAAAAAAGAGAAAGAAAGGCCCAATCCACAAGGTATGGCCGGCCATGGAGGAAAATATAGGGCCCAAGCCCATAAAATTTTAAAATCCATGTATTAAAAAGGGAAGGGGCCACACTTAGACCATTCACTAGAAGCTTCAAGAGATAGAAAAAAAAAAGTGAGAGAGAGGAGCAAGAAGGCCATTCGGCCGTGTAGAAGGGAAAGAAAAAAAAAATTCTTGGAGCCTAAATCCTTGGTTCAAAAATTCATCTCTCTTTGAATTCCTACTAAGCTCGAGACCCTCTTCAACGTGATATAAATTTTTAGGCAAGAAAGTACTTTTGTTGGCAAGCGGAAAAATTGGAAAAAAGGTAAAGATTCTACTCTTTTTGTCTTGGAAGAATTATATATATATATATATATATATATATATATATATATATATATATATATATATATATATATATATATATATATATATATATATATTGTAGTGTATGGAAATGAATGTAAAGTATGGAAGTTGTGTGTTGTGGGTGTGTGGGTGTGTGGCCGTGTGTGGGTATGGTGAAGGGGGGAAGAATGAAATTTATTTTGTATGTTAAATTATGTTGTTGTGGCCTTGTGATGTAAATAGAAGAGTAATAGCTCAAGATTGGCATGAAATTGGTTGTTAAGTTGTTGTAGGAAATTATGTGATTTTATTATAGTTTTATGTAATTATGAGAATGGAGTTGTTAAGGTGCAAATTGTTGTTGTTGTTGATGAAATTGGAAGATAAAAATGTGTTGTGAATGTTGTGTCGAATGTTGGAGGTTTCGGGTGAATTATAGTTTTTGGTGGGAATGTTGTATATTTTGTAGAATGGTATGACATGCTTTTGAAATTGTATTTGAATGATCTTGAATTAGTAGTGAATATGTAAGTGTCGATATCGGCTTGAAAATTCGTAGTTGAATTGAATAATGATGAATATGTAGAAAGAAAGGTTACTAGTGTTGGAATGCGTTTTAAATTGGTTTTTGATGTTGTTGGTATGGTTGTTGGTATCGTTGGTATGGTTGTTGATGAATTTGGCCGAGTTTAATTCTCGGGGATGTTGAATTTACAGGGGAGGTGCTGCCGAAATTTCTATAGACAAGTACTAGTTAGAATTGAATTTCTAAGTACTTGTAGCTAATGTTTGGTAATTGATGATATTATTGTAGATATTGGAGAGCCCGAGACTTGATTCGGGAATTGATTAGCGGGCGATTGAGGTATGTAGAGCCTACCTTTCTTTCTTTGGCATGACCTTTATGAAATAAACAAATGACATATATGTATGCTTCTAAAGACAATTCTATTCCTAGAGCCACTAGGACGACCCATGACTTTGATTGCCATAAACTATCCCATATGGTTTGATACATACTTGTGATGTTTGAAGTTCTAGTCGATACGTTTCCGGATGTTATTCGAAAAATATTTGATATGGCCAAAGTTTGGATATGTATATTTTGGATATGTGCATATGATTCTAAGGCTCCGTTTGAAGTGCTCTATAATGTTATTTGAAAGCTCCTTAATATGAATGATACTTAATTTTCAGAAAATGACCTATGAAGTATTTTTCGAAAGTTTTGTAATTTAAAAGCTCGTAACCTTTGTATACTAATTCCGATGGACTCGATACTTACTTTGAGCCTTCTGATATCTGTATATATATGTATTTATTCGTCGAGTTTTGGAATTTATTTATTTGTATGCATATGGTTTCCGCACTACTCCGCTGTTGCATACTACTATTACATCGTTCGCCGGATCCGGGGCCGGTTTTGTGATCGTGCGCACTATGTCATATTCGGCAGTATGATGTATTACGGTTCTCGAAACCTCGCCATAAGGCCAGGTACCGTTTGTATACGGAGTTATGATGTGATATGGCATATGATATGTTCTGGTGTTGTGATAGGTTATGATGATACAATATGTTCGGAGATTGTACGGAGATATGAAACCTTCTGGAGTATGATGTCTTGTGGCGCCAGCGTCGGAGTGGCGACCACGTTCCCGAGCCCTATGCATGATTTTTATTTGCATTATATATATGTATATTTTCAGCACAGGTTTTGACATACTAATCCTGTATCCATTTTCTGTACTCCTCACTTCAGTTATGATTCGGATTTCTGTATTTCATGCTTTGCATACTCAGTACATATTTCGTACTGACCCCCTTTCTTCGGGGGCTGCGTTTCATGCCCGCAGGTACGGACGTTCATTTTGGCGATCCTCCAGTATAGGATACATATTCTGCCACTTGGATTACTCCTTTTGATCCGGAGCTCATATTTTTGGTACATATCTTCTGTTATACATATTCTGTATATATGACTATTTGGGTATGGCGGGGCCCTGTCCCGTCATATGTTTCTGTCATGGTTTGTAGAGGCCTGTAGTCATATATGTGGGTCATGGGTCACGTTTGTTCGATTGTGTTTGTGCCTTAAGCAGTCCCGTTTGCTATTATGGCCATAACGGCCCACATGTTTGCATATGTGTGTATATTCGGGCGATGTGTATTCCGCCAGCCTACCGGCTTTTGATATGATATTTCTGTGCAGGTGACCGCTTAAGATGATATTTGTTTTCAGTATTTGTTTAAAATGACGTATGTTAACTTTGAATAAATCTTTGATATGTCAATCTGGTACGTAAATCTATTTGGGTGTCCAAATAGGGCACCAGTCGCGGCCCACGGGGCTGGGTCGTGACACTAGGAGACCGTTTGGATTAGCTAAATAAAAAGTGGCTTTTAAGCATAGGTGCTTAAAGTACTTTAAGCACTTATGCTTAAAAGTACTTTTAAGTGCTGAAAGTTATTTTATAAATAAGCAGTTACATGTTTGGATAGAAGTGCTTAAAGGGTTTTTATAAGTAAGGGTAGTATTGGAATTAACAGAAAATATAAGCGATAAAAGGGTAAAGTTGTTGATCAAACCAAAATGGCTTTTAAGCCAAAAAAAAATTTGGGATTGAGCAACTTCTTGGTTTTGGCTTATTTTAAGCACTTTTTAACTTAATTTAAGTTGTTTTCTATTTTTGTCAAACACTCAAATAAGTTTAAAATGGCTTATAAGCTGGTTTGACCAACTTATAAGCCAATCCAAACGGGCTCTAGATGGTATCCAAAGATCCTCAAGCTACCCTTATAGCAACTTCCTTCAAAACTTAGAACAGACCCTCCAGGATGAATATAGTGAAATCATTAGACAAGAAGCTGAGTTTTCGAAACTTAAGTCTAGGATCAACTGGTTGATTGAGGGAGACTCAAATACAAACTTTTTTCATACTTCCACCCTTAATAGGAGGAGGAGAAATAGAATTCTAGCCCTTAAAGATGAAGTAGGCAACTGGATCTATGACCACAAGGCCATCAAGGAAACCATCAGCAATTTCTATTATAACCTCTATACCACTAACCATCTTCAGGTTGATATTATCTAACCTCTTAGCCTTACTCTTAGAGGAATTTTGAGTGAACAGCATAAAGCGACCCTGGGTTCACCCTTAAAAACCTGGGAAGTTAAAAAAGTTGTTTTGTCCTTCAAGCCCATGAAAGCTCCTAGGCCATATGGGATTCACCCTTTATTTTATCAAAAATACTGGCAGAGCATCCAAAGACCCTTAATGGATTTTTGTAGCAAGACCTTTACCTCTCTTACCATGGATGAATCTGCTAAAAGCACTTACCTTTGCCTGATCCCTAAATGTGCTAATGTTGTTCATCTCAAGAACTTTAAGCCTATTGGACTTTGTAATACCCAATATAAAATTATCACTAAGATTATAGTCCATAGATTGAAGCCCTTACTTCATAATATCATAGGCCCAACCCAAACCAGCTTCTTAGCAGGCAGAAGGGCTGCTGACAATGCCATTATTGTGCAAGAGTACCTTAGCCACTTTAGAACTATGAAAGGCAAGAATGCTAATATGATTTTTAAAATGGATCTTGAAAAAGTCTTTGATAGGTTAGAATGGACTTCATTAAGGAGACTCTATTCGCTTTTAACTTCCCTCCAAATATCATCAAGCTCATTCTCTCTTGTATTTCCTCTCCTACTATTTCAGTCTTAGTCAATGGAGGGAAAACTGAACCTTTTAGACCCTCTAGAGGAATAAGGTAAGGTGATCTCATGTCCCCTTATCTGTTCATCTTATGCATGGAAAGACTTTCTAGAAGCATTAATCCTGAAATGGATCTTCTTAATTGGTTTCCTATTTCTACTACCAGAGAGGGACCAAAAATTTCTCACTTATTCTTTGCTGATGACTTGACTCTTTTTGCCAGAGCAAACTTTAAAAACTATAACACCATCATTAATACCTTGACAAACTTCAACAACAAGTCTGGTCAAAGAATTAACTTCCAAAAATCAAAAGTCATTTTCTCTAAGAATTGTAAGCTTGATGACATTGCTATGTACCCTAGTTGCCTCACCATTACTGCTAGATATTCTTTTGAAAAATACCTAGGTTTTCCTATCTTTCAAAAGAGACCTGACAAGAGAGACTTCCAATTTATAATTGACAACCTTAACAAAAAACTTGCAGGTTAGAAGACTAAGTTTCTAAACATGGCTGGAAGAACTACTTTAGTTCATGCTTCCCTTATTAGTATCCCCAACCATCTCATGCAATATATTAAGCTGCCTAGTAGAACCCACCACCTTATAAATAGAGTTCAAAGGAATTTTATCTAGGAAACCACTACTGAAAAGAAGAAAATGCATATGGTGGGATGGGATACAGTGACAAAGCCTAAGTATGAAGGGGGGTTAAGAATTCACAAGGCTGAGGTCAAAAACAAGACCATGCATACTGCCCTAACCTGGAGACTCCTGAAAAAGCCTGACTCCTTGTGGGATTCTATTCTAATTGCTAAGAACTGTAGAACCAATCAAAGGAGACAGCATTCCAGAACCTGGAGGAATATTTTAGAGGGATATCAGACCACTCAATAGGTGGCTACTAAAGCAATAGAGTTAGTTTTTGGCATGATAGGTGGATCCAAAATAGCTCCCCTCTTAGAGAAACCATCCAAGGCCCCCTAAATAGAGAGGAAGAACATCTCAAGGCGAGTGACATTAGAAATGGACTAAATTCCTCCTTTGATCTTCCACCTCAAATTAAGCTCCTCATCTCTAACACCTTTATACCCTCCAATACTAATGAAGAAGATGATAACTATTGGAAGTTGACTACTAATGGGGAATTCTCCTCTAAAACTGCCTACAACCTCATAGATAGCAAGTCACCTAGTTGCAGTACCAGAGATAACCTCAAACTCCACTGGATTTGGAAACTTAAAGTGCCCAATAAGATTAAATTCTTCCTTTGGCTCATGAACCACAACAAACTACCCACTAGCTCCTATATCCATTATATTGGTCTTAATATTAACCCTCAGTGCAAGTACTGTAACCACCCTAGTGAAAATCTGAACTACATCTTCTTTAAATGTAGTGCTAACACAAATTTCTGGAATTTTGTTGTTCACCATCGTACCAATGCTAACACTAACACTGATATCTTTAATAGCAGCAATAACTTCTTTAATAGCTGGCCTCTCCTTAAGAAGGAAAAGTATAATCATCTTTTGAATTGGAATACCTTTATTCCTTTCTGCTTATGGGAAATCTGGCTTAATAGGAATGCAACCTCTTCAATGGGAAAAATGACCAACCAAAGTTTGAGGGCTCCTATGGAAAAGCTATTGAATACACTCAACTTACACAACTTTTAAACACTGAGCATAGAAGAATAAATATTTCCCTAAAATGGGAACCCCCTGATAATGGTACTTTTAAACTTAACACTGATGGATCTTGTTTAAGGAATCCAGGAGTGCGAGGGATAGGAGGAGTTATTCGAACAAACAGGGGTGACTAGGGAGTGGATTTTATCAAAGGACTCCCGAACACTATGAGTACTTATGCAAAACTAACAGCTATTTTGCATGGTTTCCGACTAGTAGATGAACACAATCTACAACCTTTGGAAATCAACTATAATTCACGGAGGTAATTAAAATGCTAAAAGAATGGACACACTCCTTACAATTCCATTATTTCTGAATGCAGGTTGTTCATGCACAAGCTGGGCCGTCCGGAACTAAAACATATATACCGTGAGCAGAATAGGGTGGCAGACTTATTAGCTAAAGAAGGTGCTAAACAAAAGCTTTTTGGTGCCGTAAGGTCCATGTAGTTTCTCCTTTTTTAGTGAATAAGGCTTTTTGGGATGACAAAACAAGAACTGTTTTTGATAGATATGTAAATTTTGATGATGTTCAAACAATGGCGCATCTGCCAGGGCATGTAGGATCCTTGTAGTGTGTGTGTTTGTGTGTGTATATATATATAAAACAAAAAAAGTGTTATTTACTAATAAAAACATTCATATCGTGCTCAAGTCTATTATTTACAAATAAAAACATTCGTATCGTGCTCAAGTCTGTAATTTTTTAATAGAAGGCTCTCGTAGTGTGATAGATATTCAAGGATTTCTGTGAGACTACTGGCTATTTGTGTGATTAATAATTACTACTTCCTCCATTTCAAAATGTTTGTATGGCTTTGACTTGACACAAAATTTAAGAAACTAAAGAAGACTTTTAAATTTGTGGTTGTTAATTAAATATACGTGGAATGTATCAAAATGTCCTTTAATCATGTGGTCTTAAACATGTTATGTGGAAAGTTGAAATTAAAGAGTTGTCAAAAAAGAAAAAAAGACATCTTTATGAAACAGACTAAAAAGGAAAGTAAAACAAACATTTTGAAATAGAGGGAGTATTATAAAAGAGCTAACCAATATTAGAATGAGAATTCTAATCTTCATTGCCATAAACTCTGTAACTTAGGAAATAAACTCTAATTCATATTTCACTGATCTCCCTAGACTAATGAGCCCGCTTCAAGTTATCCCAACTTGAAGTTGAATTTGACCAATGTTTATACCTATGAATATTGCTTCTATGAAAGATGATAAAGGTACAACTCGATAACCACTCCTAATACAAAATTCTAGACTCAAGAACTGTAACACATAAACTCTACGAAACAAATTCTTCAATCTTCTTCATTGTATTAGGTCACACTTAATTCTGTAATCAGAACTCTCTCAATTATTGCATTGACAAGGTTTGTTCAATATTCTGATTTTCTCTCTTTGAGAGTGTGTAACTGTTCTTCATGGCAAGACTTGGATATATATAGCACTTGGTTTGCATCAAGTCGGCTGAACTCAATCCCTACATGGTAAGACCTATTGTGAGAGTTAGGGTTTACATTGACTTGGGATTCTTGCTTTCACGCAGCTTCAGTGTCCTTGTAGGACTCTAAAATATCTTGATAATTATAGCAAGAAATCCTGCATTCACGAGGCTTCAGTGTCCTTGTAGGAGTCTGAAGTATGTTGGTAATTATGGCAAGAAATCCTGCAACTTGTCCGCCAAGTCTTTACCATAAATCACAAATCCTTCTTGTAGTAGGACTCTGAACTGGAACACGTTCTTGGACCCAATTCAAGCACCTGGTTCATCTATCTCTGAATCGTCTCATTGTTTGAGATGGAACATGTCCATAGACCTGTTTCATTCGACCTTGTCTCGCAACTGTCTCTGATCTATTCACTGCACCTGTCTCTGAGGTAGAGCATGTTTTACAGTACTTGCCTGGTTCATTCGCTTTGTCAATCATCAAAACGCACACACGTACTTATGACAACAATATATAAATTACAGTCCCTGTGCTTTTCATGATAACGTGATACAAAGGTATGTCTCTTTTCTGCTATATTGTTGAATGTATCCTTGCGCAATTTACTTAGTACATATCGAAACTATCTACAGATTTGGACATTTTTCTAGTTGTGTCCTAGGAGAAACAATAGTTCACACATGTTGTTGCTTATGAAGAAATTATGTCGAGACGGCAGGGTTGTAAGTAGTACAATAGGGCAGTTATGTTGAATATATGATGAAGTCCTACTGAAAGGACGGGATTTTTATGCTACAGTTCTTAAATGTATTCATTTTTTCTTCTGTGTGTTGTAGCTTTTACGTTAAAACCTTTACTTAGGAGTGTGTCATTGAAGGACTGAAGCAGTCCTCCATGATACCATCACAATATATATATATATATATATCATGGAGGACTAAGAGAAAGACTGAAGCAGTCTTCCAGGATACCATCTCAGTATGATACCAACATTCATAATTTCCATCCATCCATATTATTATTGCTTTAAATTTGAAACGACAAAAGGATGGAACCATAGAGCAAATATATCTATATTTGTTTCCTATACAAATACTTTTAATCGATTTTAAATTTTCAAATATTAGATATCACATGGTGATTTGTTGCAAAGTTGTTGTACGAAATGATGGAATAATAATTCTGAGCAAATTGTTACAATTATAGAACATCTTGTGTATAAACTCGATTTTGTGTAATTTACATCTTCTAATTATAATCTACGTAATGAGGAGCTTGAAATAAATGTCTTGATAGGTCAATGCACATAAATTAATTAGTCCGGGCTTTAAATGCTACATTAAATAAATGTTCTGATATCCACAATTAACACCATTTTTTTTTTTGCTAATCGATCAGTTGAAAGTTAACTTAACACTTACAAATACAAACTTCATTACAAAACCAAACATATAACCTCTCCCTCTCTCTCATCAGCTTTCTTTTCGCAGCTAAATTTTCAAAATAATTAGGTGGAATTGAACTAAGTTGACATTCACGATAAAAAAATGAAGTACTTTATCACAGAGAATTGTAAAGAAACATTTTTCATAACAAATATTTTTAATTTTGGATTTCCAAAATTTTAAGAAATAGATATCAACTGGAATTTATTGCGAAGTTCTCGTACAAAATAATGGAAGAATAATTCCTATCAAATTGTCAAAATTGTAGAACATCTTGAATATGAACTTCTTGTTGTGTATAATTTACTCCTTGCAATTTTATCTACCTAATAAAGAACTTGCAAGCCTCAAGGGGACTCCCTCACGGCATAAGCCCTATCAATATTTTTAAAAAGTAAAATCTAAATAGAAATACGATATTAAAGTGGTTTTATTTCATTGTTAAATTAAAAGAGAAGAAATATATAATTGGATGTTAAGACAATTATGTATTTAAAAAACAAAGCTAAAAACTCTTTTCCACATTAGCATTCTGAAAACGAAACTTTTCCATCAATTCTGTAACAACTTTCTCCTCTTTATTCCCCCCCCCCCCCCCCCCCCCCCCCACAAAATAGAATCACATACTTCTACTTGGTGTACTACATAAGCTAACTGGTGTTTCATAGGAACATTATGTTTTATATTTTGTATTTTTAACTTAAATTGAGCAACTTGAAACATTTGGATATCAGGGAGAGCTTCTGGTTAAAAAAATCCTGAATTTTGGTGATATGCCAAACTTGGCAACACTAATTTTACAGAATTGTGAGAATTTGGAAGAGGTCCATCCCTCTCTTGGACATTGCAGAATGCTTACATAATTAGATTTGTCTGGTTGTGAAAAACTTAAGAAGCTTTCAAAATTTGTTACCATGGAATCTCTTGAGACTCTCAACCTCCGTTGGTGCACAAGTTTAGAAGAATTTCCAGAAATCTGTGGAGATATGCGGCGCTTATCAGAACTCCATGTAGGATCCCCCTGGATAAGAAGCTTACCCCCGTTTCTCAGCGCCCTTAGTTATTTGAAATTGGATGGTTGTGAAGTTCTTGAAAGTATTCCAGACACTATTCGTAATCTTGAATATATCTATATTTCAGATTGCAATAAACTTGAAGCGCTGCCAAACAACCTCTTTGAATTGGAACGTCTTTATACATACAAATGTTCTGGATTGGTAGAGCTCCCCATATTTCTTGGAGTTCAAAAGAAGCTCCATCGGTTAAGGGTAGATAGATGTGAGAGCTTAAAGAAGCTTAATTCCAAGCTCTATTAAGATGGAATCCCCTTAATAACTCAAGATATATAATTGCCCAAAAACTAGAAATCAACGGAGATATGCATAGCTTAGAATATGTTACCATAGAATCTACTGGGATAAGAGAACTGCATTCATCTATTGGGAATTTGAGCGGTCTCACTCACCTCTATCTGAGAGGTTGTGAAGATCTTGTAAGTCTACCAGACAGCCTCTATAATTTGAAGAATCTTCATGGATGCAAAAAGCTAGAGAAGCTTCCAAAAAACATTGACGATCTGCAAGAGTTATGGTTACTTGATGCAAGTGAAACTGCAATCTCCCAACCACCTCTCTCCATCACCAAGCTTACCAAACTGATGGATTTATGATTCTCATTTGAACAACTTCAACATTCCTCCAGCTCTTTTTTGCATCAACTATCAGGTTTATCCTTCTTGAGATTTCTTCATCTTAGAAATCGCAACATATTGGTGTTAGGTGTGGAATTGGCCAAACAAGTCAATTCTTTTGTTCACATAGTCGTGATGTAAGCGCTTACCTCATAATAGTTGTGATGTAAGCGCTTACCTCATCATAAGAAATTCATTCCTATAAATAGGTAGCTTATGGTTCATTTGTAAGATATCATCAAGATCATTTGCTAAACACATCCCAAAGAGAGAGAGAAATCTAAGAGAAATACTCTTAGTGAAAGGCCTAAGTAAGAGAAGGTCTTTGAGAGAATTTTCTGTGGTAAAATTCTTGAGTGTAATTGGGATTGGGGTTGTGAGGTTGAGTGTTGTAAACACTTGTAATATTTCTTCTTTAATAAGATCTGCAGCAGCAACGTGGACGTAGCTCTCACATTGAGGGTGAACCACTATAAATCTGTGTGTGCTATTTATTCTTCGCTTACATCACAGCGTAAGTAGGTTCTGTCTAAGGAGGTTGGTATTTAAGTGGTCCAGCTGTGACCCTCCAATCTTTCCTGGGAACCTGCTTACAAAGGTCGGATTTGGGATTCAAATCCTAACAACTGGTATCAGAGCAACAGGTTGTGTTGTGATTTAGAAACGATGGGAGGCGAAGATGGTACGACGCACGGCATCGGTAAATTCGATGGTACAGATTTTGCGTTCTGGAGAATGCAAATTGAAGATTATTTATATGGCAGAAAGCTTCATGAACCTCTGAGTCCGAAACCAGAGGAGATGAAGCAAGCAGATTGGAATCTCCTCGACAGACAAGTTCTGGGAGTCATTCGGCTGACGCTGTCGAAGAACGTTGCTCACAACGTGGCAAAGGAGAAGACCACCGCAGATATGATGAAGGTATTGTCTGACATGTATGAGAAACCTTCGGCAAATAATAAGGTATTTCTCATGAAGAAACTATTTCATCTAACGATGATGGAAAATGCTCATGTTGCTGCACACGTAAATGAATTCAATACCATTGTAAATCAATTGTCATCGGTAAAAATTGATTTCGATGATGAAGTGCAAGCTCTAATTTTGTTGGCATCCCTACCAAATAGCTGGGAGCCAATGAGAGCAGCGGTTAGTAATTCTGTCGGTAGTGACAAACTAAAGTTCAACGATGTTAGGGATCGTATCCTTGCTGAGGAAGTGCGCAGGACAGATTCTGGAGAGGCATCGACGAGTTCTGCTTTTAATGTTGAAAACAGAAGTAGAAATTATGACAGAAACTACAACCGAAATAGGGGCAGATCGAAGTCAAGGAATGGCAGGGGTCAATCCAGACCAGGACGAACATTTGAGTGTTGGAACTGTGGAAAACCAGGTCACTTCAAGAAGAACTGCAGGGCGCCAAAGAAGGAGGACAACAAGGGGGCTGGAATCAACGCTGCTACGGAAGACATTGGCGATGCGTTGTTGCTATCGGTTGACAGCCCGATAGACTCTTGGGTGCTTGACTCAGGAGCGTCCTTTCATACCACCCCACATCATGATATAATGACAAACTACGTGGCTGGGAATCTCGGCAAAGTTTATTTAGCCGATGGAGAGCCGCTAGATGTTGTTGGCACGGGAGACATTAATTTGAAGATGTCAAATGGATCCTCGTGGAAGATTACAAAAGTTAGACATGTTCCAAAGCTGATGCGAAACCTGATCTCAGTAGGTCAGCTTGATGATGAGGGATATGATCTCAATTTTGGTAATGGGTCTTGGAAGGTGGCGAAAGGTGCTATGGTAGTTGGCCGAGGAAAGAAGATTGGCACTCTCTACATGACGACTAGCTGTCGTGATACTGTTGCTGTGGTTGACAACACAAAGAAGACAGATTTGTGGCATTGTCGGCTGGGGCATATCAGCCAGAAGGGGATGAAGCTGTTGGTGACAAATGGCTTAATTCCGGAGCTGAAGACGGTGGACCTTCATACGTGTGAGAGCTGCATTCTCGGAAAACAAAAGCGAGTAAGCTTCTCAAGTGCAGGCAGAGAGTTGAAGGTCGAAAAGCTGGAATTGGTGCACACAGACGTGTGGGGACCTACCACTGTACCCTCCCTTGGAGGATCACACTACTACGTGACCTTCATTGATGATTCAACCAGGAAGGTATGGGTTTATTTTATGAAAAATAAATCCGATGTGTTTAGTGTATTCAAAAGATGGAAAGCCATGGTCGAGAATGAAACAAACCTCAAGTTGAAGTGTTTGAGGTCCGACAACGGCGGAGAATACACTGATGGTGATTTCAAACGGTATTGTGCCGATAATGGGATCAAGATGATGAAGACTATTCCTGGAACGCCGCAACAGAATGGAGTAGCCGAAAGAATGAACCGAACGTTGAACGAGCGTGCTCGGAGTATGAGAATACACTCTGGACTGCCCAAGACATTCTGGGCAGATGCAGTCAATACCGCGGCCTTCTTAATTAACCGAGGACCGTCAGTTCCCTTGGATTTCAGAATTCCAGAAGAAGTCTGGAGTGGCAAGAAGGTAAATCTTTCATTTCTGAAAGTGTTCGGTTGCTTATCATATGTTCATAATGATGATACGGCTAGAAGCAAGCTTGATCCAAAATCAAAGAAGTGTTACTTCATTGGCTATGGTGACACCGAGCTTGGGTACCGATTTTGGGATGAACAAAATCGGAAGATCATCCGAAGCAGGAATGTTGTCTTTAACGAAGAGGTACTGTACAAAGACAAGCTGCAAAAGAATTCAGAATGTCAGGACAAGGAATCGGAAATAGTCGATTTGAGGGACTTTCCGGCACCTGAGCCGCAGCCAGGTACAACCGAGGCAGAGGAACAAAAAATCCGAGAAGGTGCTGATGAAAGTGCTGATTCTGAAACAAATGAACAGACGCCAATCACAGAGCTGCGTAGATCATCCAGGATCAGGAAGCCGCTTCACAGGTACTCTCCATCCCTCAACTACATTCTACTCACTGATAGAGGGGAGCCGGAATGTTATGAAGAAGCAATGCAAGTCGATGAATCGACTAAGTGGGAGCTGGCAATGAAGGATGAAATGGATTCACTATCGGCAAATCATACATGGGAATTATCCGAGTTGCCAAAGGATAAAAAGGCATTGCAAAACAAATGGGTTTATCGGATAAAGGAAGAACCCAATGGAAGCAAGCGTTATAAAGCAAGGCTGGTTGCAAAGGGATTTCAACAGAAAGAAGGCATTGACTATACGGAGATCTTCTCTCCCGTAGTCAAGATGGTGACTATCAGAACTGTTCTTGGGCTGGTAGCAAAGGAAAATCTACATCTGCAACAGATGGACGTGAAAACTGCATTTCTTCACGGTGATCTAGACGAGGAAATCTACATGCGACAGCCGGAGGGATTCAAAATCAAAGGAAAGGAGAATCTGGTGTGCAAACTTCAAAAGAGTCTGTACGGACTAAAACAGGCTCCAAGACAGTGGTATTTAAAGTTTGACAGCTTTATGAAGAAAGCTGATTTTTCAAGGTGCGAGGCAGATCACTGCTGTTACTTCAAAAAATTTGAAGACTCGTACATGATACTGCTACTCTATGTCGACGACATGCTAATCGTAGGAGCAAACCTACAGGAGATTGATCGGTTGAAAAAAGGGTTATCGGACGAGTTTGCAATGAAGGATTTGGGAGCTGCAAAGCAAATCCTTGGGATGAGAATCGACCGAAGCAAGGAGGGCATCAAACTCTCACAAGAAGAATATGTGAGGAAAGTTATCAAAAGGTTTAACATGCATGATGCCAAGCCAGTCAGCACTCCCTTGGCTGGACACTTTCGGTTGTCAAAGGATCAGTCGCCGACAACCGAGGATGAGAAGAAGCAGATGGACAAGATACCTTATGCATCTGCAATCGGTAGTCTTATGTATGCAATGATATGTACAAGGCCAGACATTGCACATGCAGTGGGAGTTGTCAGCCGATTTATGAGCAATCCGGGAAAGCAACACTGGGAGGCTGTGAAGTGGATATTCAGATATCTGAAAGGCAGCTCGAGTTCAGCTCTGTATTTCCGAAAATCAAAAACAGGATTGCAAGGGTATGTTGATGCTGACAACGGTGGTGATATTGATAGCAGAAAGAGCACATCCGGGTATGTTTACACCTTCGGAGGTACTGCAATCTCTTGGGTTTCCAAGTTGCAAAAGATAGTAGCTCTCTCTAGTTGTGAGGCTGAGTACGTTGCTGTGACGGAGGCCACAAAGGAAATGATGTGGCTACAATCTTTTATGCGGGAATTGGATCAGGACCACGAGGGAAGTGTGCTATATTGTGATAGCCAAAGCGCCATTCATTTGGCAAAGAACCCGGTTTACCATGCTCGAACGAAGCACATACAACTCCGGTACCATTTCATTAGATCAGCTTTGGAAGATGGAGCGCTAGTGCTTGAGAAGATCGCAGGGAGTCAGAATCCAGCAGACATGCTGACAAAGGCAGTGACGATAGACAAACTGAAGCTATGCTCAACTTCAGTTGGCCTGCACGAAGTATGAAAGTAGGAAAGAGCTGCTGCATCGATCAAAGTGTGAAGACAAATTAAAATTAGTCTTCAAGTGGGAGATTTGTTAGGTGTGGAATTGGCCAAACAAGTCAATTCTTTTGTTCACATAGTCGTGATGTAAGCGCTTACCTCATAATAGTTGTGATGTAAGCGCTTACCTCATCATAAGAAATTCATTCCTATAAATAGGTAGCTTATGGTTCATTTGTAAGATATCATCAAGATCATTTGCTAAACACATCCCAAAGAGAGAGAGAAATCTAAGAGAAATACTCTTAGTGAAAGGCCTAAGTAAGAGAAGGTCTTTGAGAGAATTTTCTGTGGTAAAATTCTTGAGTGTAATTGGGATTGGGGTTGTGAGGTTGAGTGTTGTAAACACTTGTAATATTTCTTCTTTAATAAGATCTGCAGCAGCAACGTGGACGTAGCTCTCACATTGAGGGTGAACCACTATAAATCTGTGTGTGCTATTTATTCTTCGCTTACATCACAGCGTAAGTAGGTTCTGTCTAAGGAGGTTGGTATTTAAGTGGTCCAGCTGTGACCCTCCAATCTTTCCTGGGAACCTGCTTACAAAGGTCGGATTTGGGATTCAAATCCTAACAATTGGGTGGACTTCATGAGGATTTAGGATCTCTGCACTTTTTGGAAGAGTTGAATTTAAGTGGAAGCAATATTTCTTGTTTACCCAAAAGCATCAAAGAACTCTTACGGCTTAAAAGCCTGGACGTGCAATTTTGTCAGCATCTTAATGAACTTCCAGGAGAGCTACCCCCAAATTTAAGGGAGCTATTTGTAGGTTATCATTTGGCCTTGATGAGCATCAGAGATCTAGTAATTAAGTGTGTTCTCTTCTGAAAGATCTCAATATCATGGCATGGTCATGAAAAATCGGAATACGAAACTGTCTCAACTTGCCAAGTTAATGTGTTAAAGTTGTTACAACATTTTCTCAAGACATGTATCCAGGTTTTTATCTCTCCCTCACATATATGAATGTTGAATATTCTTGTCAAATTGATTTCTATTAATAATACTTTCTGTTGCACCAAAGGGATTCTTTTTTCATTTCGTTTCCCAAAGTTAGAATTCCAGACTTACTCGATTATCAGTTTATAAATCAAAAAGAGATCTCAATTGAACTGAACCCTTCTTGGTATAACGATAAATTCATGGTTTTTTCAATATGTGATGAAGAGGACGTGGCATTAATAGCTTCATTGGTCTACAAATCTGACCCTGAAAGAAAACACTCCTTGAAGTATAACCACCCTGAATGTTGGCGCGAGTCTGCTATGTGTTTCATCTACATACCATTTGAAACATTGTGGCACACTTCTGACAATAAAGAAGGGAAGAACCCAAATGATTACTACCTGTTTGAAGTATCTTCAGTGTACAAGGACGAACTATGCTGTGGAATTCGCCTGGAGTATGAGAGTAAAGATACTGCAGTGACTACTGAAATTGGCTTCTCCATGGTACTTGAGCAACCAGAGCCATCACATACTTCTGGACATTTGCAAGCGTTTTCTGAGCATAACATACAACAAACAAGGGACTACACTTGAGCAATAAGAATAAAGATGTTGAGGTGGATCAAGCAGCAATGGCAGTTCAAAAGGAAAATGAATCTCAAAATGTTGAGCTGACTAGAGTTTGTGATAGCCCATCGAGGAAATGGACGATGCTTCAAGAAAGAGAAAGATAAAAAGAAAGAGAAATAGAAACAAACAAAGAAAGATAGGAGGGACATATGAGACTAGCTGCTCCCATTTCACCAACAAGCACACATGATTTTGATTGGATCTTAAGAAAGCTCTTCCTTTGCTAGCAAAAATTTGTCACTGAAAGGAGAAAATCGAGGTTAGCCTTGAAAATATCTTGAGAATTCTTGTGTTCATTAGTATTTTTACCAGTAATTTCATGGTTATTTGATGTAGGAAGCATCTATCCAATCAGATATTCAAAACAAAGAAGGTGTAATGAGGGAGCAATTACTCAAACATCAAAGCCAAGTGCAAGTAAAATTGAGAGTTGAGACAGACCAGAAGGGAATCCTCTTGCTAATTGCAAGTTTGATTACTATAAAGTAAATTTAATTGCTCATTGCAAGTTTTCTAAAGATGTCTTTTTTCTCATTTTTTTCTTCTTCAAAGTTTCAGAAAAATAAACTTAAGTTGGGAAAAGAAAACACATCTTTAGAAGATTGATTATTATCCTGTTTGTTTGAAATTTAAGTTACATTTAATTGAAGTAATTTGACCAACCTTTCCTGATTTTTCACATGTAAAGTGAAAAACAAATTTTAGAACATACTGCCGAATCCTTTTTGTCCTTTATCCAATGCATAAAAGTGAGATAACAAATCATAAATCACTGTAGTAGATGGAAGCTCCTTAAGACAATTGACTTCACTGGCTGCAGGTGAAGGCTTTCAAGTTACAAGATTTAACTTTTGGTATTTCAAGGGACAGACAAAAAGGAGGAAACTGAATGATAGTTTCAAGAGGTACACAATTAATTTCACCTCGACTCTGCAAAGAAAACAAACACACAATATACCAGTATAATCCCACCAGGTGGGGTCTGGGAGGATAGAGTGTAGGAAAACCTTACCCCTACCATGTGAAGGTAAGGAGCTTGTTTCCGACTTCGCAAAGAAAAATGGTGATAATGTTTTTGCATTAGCGTACCGTGAAAATACCCCAATAACAAGTAGAAGATAACGCAATCAACTAAACGTAACTCACTGGTGTTTTTCAGGACACAACTTAGGTGAAAGATCAAGAAAGTCGGCTACATTTACCTTCTCCCAAGCCCCCGGCCTTTGTACTATTTTAATTGTATAGTGATTGGTGTCGGAAGGGGGGGGGGGGGGGGGGGGGGGGGGGGGGGGGGGGGGGGGGGGGGGGGTTATGCTCATTTTCTAAAATGGTATTTCTCGAGGAGGTTGCATCATACTCCCAATCCAAGTATTGTTATTGATTTCCTGTTTTTACTAATAAATACAACCATCTTTGTATACTTTAATAAAACCTATTTCCATGTATATCAAATTGCCAAATTTAGTTCAGTGCACTCTTTGACTTCGTCCAATGATAACATAAATTGATGAGAGGTTGATGGCTCTCAAAGATGTGTTTGCTTGCTACTTTGTTAGAGTGTCACTGTCTCATTTTCACCTATTTCACGTTTTGGAGAGGTCTAACTAATACTCTTGCAACCTTTTACGTAATGAACTTGAGCTTACAAGATTGAAGATGTATAATTGTGACTTTTCTTTTCGTACTCAGATTGGTGAATTGATACGGTTTTAATCTGGAGACATGGAATCATACATAATGGTGACTTTTCGTTTCGTACTTAGAGACCCTGATTGGGTATGTCTCTACTCCTCTTGTCTGTTTTCCTGATTGGCTATGTCTTTCACTTTCCTCAGTTTCATGTGATCGATAAAACAGAGTCTAATTGAATCCGTTGAACAAAGGTTGCATCCTCCTCTGCTAGTAGTCATTCGAATTACACCTTTACTAGTTATTCCTATGGATAATCATGAAATCTTTAAACTGTCAGGGGACGTATTGTTTGAAGTATAAAAAGTTTTAGTGTCTGTATAAAATTCCTTATTACTTGAACGTTCGTTTTTCGTATAAAACCTACATGATCTCCGTATAATTAATGCATTGTTTGGCATTTGGTATTAACCTTTGGATAACTTAAATTCTACATAAGTTATGCAAATGTTTTTACGGAAAATTAGATTTTGTATTGCTAATTTTGTTATAGCTTATATATTGATCCCCCCCCCCCCCCCCCCCCCCCCCCAATGTTTTCCAGATAGCTAAAAGAGTGGGATTTCGATGATTAGTTCGGAATTGCCATGGTTACGAAATTGTAATGGGATTGCTTTAGTTGCTTCTCTAGAATGCTTGTCGTAATTTGAATTCCAAAGTCGGGCTTTTTTTAACCAACTTTTCAGCAGAGATCTCCTAGTTGTATGTAATCTTGGTGAATATATAGCTGAGATATCATTCTTCTCAAAACAAAGGACTAAATTTGCAAGTTTGAACAATTCTTTAATACTGGCATTGTTTACTCACATTTTTTGTAAATAATTTTGTAGTGTTGGGGTGTCAATATATGTTGGATAATTCTTTGCACCACGTGTTTTTCCTTTCTTTCTTGCTTTGGATTTTGGCATTTGTATTGAGCTTGCTTGACTTAGTATCTCAATCCATGATTGGCTTTTTAAATTGAGTTTTGTTTTTGCTCGTGTTTGGGCACTAAACTAAATTTTATTCTTAGCCATTTTATTGCAAGAGAATCAATATGTAAATGTATGTGATATGAAGTGAAATGCTACACTATCTTATTCGTTCACCTCTTCTTTATTGCATAAGTCCGTCAGATATATAGTGTCAAATGAATCATCTTTCGAACACTAGGATTGTCAAGGTTTACTTGTAAGTTGTAACTACTTATAACAGGTGTTGTTGAATTTCATTAAAGTCCTACTAGATTGTTAAGATTTACATTTAATATTTTATAACTTGTGTTGTTGAGTTCTTTGAAATCCAACTGGACTGTCAAGGCTTGTAACTGTTTACATCATGTGTTGTTGAATTACCTCGAAATCCCACAAAAGCCTCCTCTTTTCCAACAAACCTCCAATCTTGAAATTATAATAATCATCCACTTGGTGCTATCTCCATGCTATTTATCTTGTTAAATTGTTCACAAATTTTACCGGATTGATATGTTTTGGATGTGTTGTTCCACAAGGTATTATTCGAATTTACAATTCTAATTTCAATCAAAACCACCCCAAATTTGCTTCAAAATCTGAAATAAAACCTTCAAACACCAAGACGAATGATCCCCAATTACCAATTTTTTTTTTTTTTTTTTAAAACAAATCAAGTAGACCCTTTTTGTCTTTTTCATCACTTTCTAAGGATGAAAATTGGAGTTTTGAGATTTCTAAAAGCAAAATCACTAAATTAGTGTTTGAACTAATAATTTAAGCACAATTTTCTTATTATCTTAAATCCGGGTTATTTGATTTAAACCAATGGAAATCATAAACTTCATACACAATAGAGAGATATGATAGAGTTTTTTTTCCAAAAAATTAATGAATGAAGTTCCTTTTTCATCCTATCATATTTATTCATATTTCATGGGTACTGATTAGAGATATTGTAATAGTCCTTTTCTTACTTTTGTGCCAGCTCATGATCTTAACAAGTTGTACATATACCTTGGTATACGCTGAGAACACTCTCGAATAACAGGGATCTAATGATCAACACTCAAACAATTTTAACATAAATCAACCATTAACTCCGAATCCACCCCCCCCCCCCCCCCCCCCTTCCCCAACAATAATTCCGAGGTTTCAAAAATTGAAAACACTATAATATTCTTGACGAAATTAAAGATTAAGAGAAGAAAGGAAAAGATGAAAGATTAAAAATGTCAATCGTACGCTGCAAAATTCTTAACTCGAAAATTAACGTTAAGGGTAATTGAGGTCCAATAGATGTAAGGAGGGAAAATTTACTCGGCGTTGTTTTACTATATCGTGTTATCAAAATGGTCTTTAATATATTGCGGCGTGATCAAAACGGTCTTTAATATATTGCAGTTATTTTGTTTTGATCCTTGATATATTCTCCTTATTTTAACTAAATAGAAACATGAGTTTCAGAAGTGGATCGTCGTCATGCCTGCTTCAGGGGCTCTTTCGGAATTTCAGTAATTATCAGCTTTAAGGCTGTTGTACCAAATGGTGTTGTTCACGTACATTTCATTTCTTAGACAAAACACCCAACTAACATTTCCTTAATTCCCCATACGTCCCCTTAAAGAAACATATAGTTTTGCCTGAGTTTGTGGGGGCCACTTGACTTTATCCCACAGACTTTCTGAAACATGGGTCCCATTTACTTCTTAAGTTTGTTTATTGACATGGGATGAACTGTTCATGTATTTTAATATGAATTGTTCATGATATTCAAAGTTAAATATTGGAATTTCCAACTTTAGAAAGGCATGTACTATTGAAAAACATTTCATGTACAATTGCTTAAAATAAGCGAAACAATATGACAATAAAATGTAATTTGAGTGATGAACTACGAGTAATTGCTTTCTCATTGTAGAGAATTATTTGGAATTATTATTTAACTGAAGTAATGTTTTAACATAGTTGCATATTGTTATTTCATGAAATTATATAGATTAATTTTAAGAAAAATAAAACTATTTGAAGCCTTTAACAAACTTTGAGAAATCTGGTAGATACAACACCTTTTTGGTTAAGGAGTTGTCATTTTTTTTTGGTTACTTATATACAATTCATACCATAATTTAAATGAAAAAACGAATTGCCTTCATGAAATTTGTTGAAATTAGATTTAGTTTGAACTTGGAAAAGGGAGATTTTCACAATTGTAAATGAATATTCCTCATATTTAATATAATCGCATTTACAAGCAATATTCTTTCTTTTTTGGTTAAGGAGTTGTCATTTTTTTTTTTTTGGTTACTTATATACAATTCATACCATAATTGAAATGAAAAAACGAATTTCCTTCATGAAATTTGTTGAAATTATATTTGGTTTGAACTTGGAAAAGGGAGATTTTCACAATTGTAAATGAATATTCCTCATATTTAATATAATCGCATTTACAAGCAATATTCTTGCTTCAACAACAAAATGACATCCATCAGATAAAAACTCTTCTATACACACTCATTAAGATAAAAAGATACGTATAAGTAGAACTACTAAAATAAAGAAATATGGTCATTTTTTGAGCTTACTGCTTGAGAGAATTGCCCAGAGCCTTTTCACATGAAGTAATATATTGTGGACCGGAGAAGAAATAACTTTAAGGTAGAATAAGAAGTATCAAAGATGTCAACATTAAGGTTCTGACCAAACAGAAAAATTATACGTCTAAAATAACTAACCGGAAACTAAGCTCAATCCTTGATTCTCAATGAACTTAAAGTAAGGTAAATGTATCACCTATCTAGGTTTCAACTGATTTACAATTCTCATCTTAATTACAAACTTAAAAAATTCTTCCCCATATAAATTTCTCAAACACAACTCTGTTTACCCCAAATTTAGGTAATCAATTGAATTTGTAAGTGAGGTATAGGATATGTGGATGAACTTTAATCTATTTTGGGTTTATGAGATACAATTATGGATTTTCGTGCTATAGCATGTGTACGTGAATATATACGCTAATGATTGAAATAAAGATATGGATGTTTGTGATTATGCCAACTATATTGGAAGAATAAGCATAAGATGCCATTGATCCGGACCAAAGGAGAGAGAGAGCTTCAATATATAATTTCTATTACATTGTTCTAGATCTTGAAAAGCTAACCCTTAAAAGTAGGGAAATGCTTCTTATTTATAGTTTTTTCTTATGAGCCTTGCATACACATAAAGCCCCTTTAGAATAAAGAAAACCCTAAAAGGATAAGGTTGGGCCATACGGTCTGACACCCGTACGATTGACAGTACAATATGGCAGAACGGTCTTGACGCGTGGAAATTTTGTAACTGATCACCCGGACTAACGGCCACGATCAACTCGGCCATGGAGAAACCGGACTAACGGCCACGATCAACTCGGCCATGGAGAAACCGGACTAACGGCCACGATGAACTTGGCCATGGAGATTTCCTCCGCTTTCTTCTGATCAACCACTTCTAGTGCAATACCTCCGGTCCGAAAGAAAGTCTTCATGCTCGTGCTTGTTTCTTTCTTCCCTCGATTCCCGGTCTCACCGGTCTAGCATAAATCCGATTTTTACCGTATACAGATAGTCCCCACACTTTCCGGACAGTAGTTTTACCGGAGTAACGGGAAGTTGATGAGTCACGAAACCGGTGGTTCCATAAGCTCGTTCTTATCTTTTCATTTTGGCGGGAACAGTTGCGTCACGTCCCTCTGCCATCAGCCACGTGTCTCATCCCAAACGGCTAACTTTGGCAACCGCCGTAACGCACGTCGTTTCAAATCACGTCTCATTAATTGTGGGACACGTGGCATCCCCTGGTTGGCACGTTTTCTCCCCTCAATTCGTTGCTTACATTGTGTGTAAGAAAACCAACTTTGCCGACTTTTTCATTTGCCGTTTTCCTATCGAAAGTGCTGCTTTGTTTCTTCTCTCACTTTGCCATTTTGAATTTTTTCAACTGCTCCTTCACTCTTTCTTATTATTTTTTAACTTGTTCCTTCTCCCTTTTCGAATTCGCCAATCTCCTTTTCCATAACTTCCAAATGTCTGCCAACACCGAAACCATTTCCCAGGATGTTCCCTCAGTTTCTTCTCAAAGAACCGAGCCAACTTCACAACCCAAGGGAAAAATCATCGTTGAGCCCACTGCTTTGGACATTGTACCGTCCAAACCCAACTATAAAAAGGAGTTTGAAGTTGAGAAGCCTTCTCTGGTTGCTGATAGAGGGTTTGATGTAAGACGGTACCCGTCGTCCATTACCGAGGACAAACTTGATCAAGTCCGGGCTGATTGCGGATGGGATAACCGTCCGGTATAAGTGTTTGCCCCCGGACCTGATGAATCGATCATCGATCATCGGGAGGGCTTCCTGTACGTTTACACTTATCCTTTTACACTCAAGCTCGACCCCCCAATCGACCCGGTTATTTTGGATATGTGCCAGACATATAATGTAACCTTGGCCCAGATTGGTCCGATAGTCTGGAGGACCGTGGCCTACCTCCGGCTATTAGCTAACAACTTGTAGAAGAAGTTTACGATGGCTCACTTCATCCGATTATATTCCCTGAGGTTGTTCCGAGGAGGTGTAATAAAGCTCGCCAAGCGAAGCCGGAACCCAATCTTTTCGAAGATGGATGAAGATAAAGACCGAGGTTGGCTAGAGCGCTACGTCCGGGTGAGGACCGCGGACATTATTCCGGCCAACTATATGCCCTTTCCGGAGAGGTGGAATGATAATCTTAAGTGTCTCAGTTATTTTAATAGTTACCTTTGAAGCTTTGTCAAACACTTGTCCTTTCATATTATCACGATTTGTCCCCTTCTTTATACCAGCCGAAACAGAGCCCGATTTCCTCGCTCGGAGGATCGGTGTGACCCCTTCCGTTGCTTCTATTCCGGAGGAGGATACCGCCATTCCACCACTTCCTTCCGCCGGGGAAGGACCGTCAGCTCCGGCATTGCACACAGGTGGGGAAGAAATTCTTTACCCGACTCTTCTAAGGTCGATTGAATATGTTGATATTTCAGGTGATGCTTCATCCGAGAAGACCCCCCTGCAAAGGACCAGAAGGTCCGGGCATGCACCAGCTACCGAAGCCGATCAGAGGGCTGAGCTGGTCCCCGAGACCGAGGCTCCAATGGATGTTGGTCCACTACCCGGCGATGAGACTGCTGCAACTTTCGAGATCCCTGCCTCTACCGAGGCTGCTGAGGCTGCTCCGAATTCTCCAACTCCAGTTTCTTCGACTCCAGCTTCGAGGTCGGATAACTTTTGATGATATGTTCTCGGATACTCCTCCTGCTACCGGGGAAGCTGCCGGTTTCGGACATCTCCCTATCTCTCGAGTCATGAGGGCAGCTTGCCGGTCCACCGAAACTGGTGCAAGGGATAGCCTGGTGCTCATTTTCCCGGCCCCAAGTGTGGAACCTAGAAGGACAAGATCGGCCGTGATTACCGTCCCCGAGGACTGTAGTTTTTTATCGCGTCCTGTGGGGGTTGCAAGCTACGTAAGGCCCCTCGTCTCGGACTCGATAAGCGGAAGATGACCGGGGTCTCCTGGCAGAGTCTTATTAACGAGGGCATGCACGCGGGTAACCGGGTAAGCTTATCAGCCTATCTTTCCATGATTCGATGTGAATTTTTCCTTCTCGTTTTATCCAAGTTTAATGTCTCGTTTCTTTCACAGAGCATGGTGCTCGACAATGAAGCCTTCATCCGTGCTCAGCAAGAGGTTGACGACCTTAGGGGCCAGCTGGACGCCCAGGGTCGGGAAACGGAGAAGTTCCAGTACCTTTTGTAAGTGAAGGAGGATCAATTGAACCGAGCTGCTGCCCTTTCCAACCTTCAACCCGAGCTCAAAGCAGCGAAGGCCGAAAACCTTCAGTTAAAGGATGAGTTAGCCGGGATGGTCGAGAAGAACCGGCTTCTGGAAGCGGACAAGGTCGTCCTTAGCCAAGATAATGTTCATTTTTCTTCAAGTCTTGGTGAACTCGAAGCCACTATTTCTCAACTCTGGGGGAGCTTGACTCGGTCAAGTTTGATGCCGTGAACATGGCCGAGAGGCATCGACCGCTTGAATCCGAGAGTGCTAAGTATAAGGAAAGGATGAGGGTGTTCGAGCAAAAAGCCGAGGACAGGGCCCGGATATGTGACGAGCTGAAAATCGAACTCTAGGAGACGGCCGAGGCTAATGACCTTCTCAAAGCCGAGCTCGAGTCGACCACTCAAATCCAAATAATCCTTGATGAAGAGAGAGATGAATTAGTGGCCAAGTTGGCCCAGGCTGAGGCCTATTTGGCAGAAGCACTTAGGAGTGTGGAGGCTGCTGAGGCTCATACCACGATTGCGGTGGAGTATGAACGGTAGAAGTCCCGGAGGGCCACCCTTGAGCTAGCCGAGCATGGCTTTGCGGATCTCCCGGCCCTGATACTTGAAGCTAAAAGGACCGAGGAAGAAGCCAAGAGAGCCCTCAATACTGACTCCGAAGATTCCGAGCGGACAGTGTCCGAGTATTCTGGATCCAGCCTCACCGGATAGATCAGGGCCTGCACTTAGCCTTTATTTTGTCTTTGCCTTTTTGGCTTGATTTTTGTTTTTCAACGTCGTAGGAATTTCAGGTGTAAAAAACTTCCATATATGAAATGTGCATTTTCCGTTCTGATTCTCTTTATTCTTTTGCTTGAATGTTTGTTATGACTTTTGCTCGAATTGTCGGTCCGTTTTAAGGACAAGCAGAGACTCAGAGTCATTTTTTGGGACTGTGCCTGAATATTGGCTTTTCTCTTCGTCCGGTACATTTTGTCCGGGAATTTTATCGAGTGGTTTGCCCGTTGGACTTATTTATGCTTTGTGAGTTCAGACGTCTCCGAATCACGTTAGGCATTTTTAGGGCTGATATTTTTTTGGCCTTACCAATTTTTAATACAGCAGTCCCCATTTGGGGTGTTTACAAGATTTTGGCTCGATTCAATGTGACCTTGTTACCTTTGTCGAATTTCGACTATAATCCCCGGTATAGGGTATTTAGTTAAAAATGATGCCGGATTTCGGTGGTAATCACCAGGGTAGGCCGTTTTAATAAGAAGACACATCCGCAATGAATTTTTAATGATCTTAATATTGCAAGTATTTGCATGTACATGATATAAAGACTTCGTCCGTTTCCTTCTGTTTTCGCCGTAGCAAGTACTAAGTGGACACGATTCGTTCTGATTGTTTGGTCCTTACATCGAAACCTAATACAGAAGGTCTGGCTTTAGGCGAAGATGGGAAATACAAAAATCTCGAGGATTTTTCCGGGGTAGCATCTATTAACGTTCACTCTCTTTGTTGAGCTTCTCCGTTTTCGACTAACCGGGATAAACCTCGATGTGGGTATAGTAGTCCCCTAGTGCTTATCCAAGCTGCAAGATTGGGTAAGCACTATCAAGTCCCCACTCGTAGGGTGTGGCCCCGAGTTTCTGGGCATTTGTCCTCGTCTTTATCAAGTAACACGTTGTACTTGTTGCCTCATTAAAAACCTTGTCGGAAAACCCATTTTGGGACAAAACCGTACTAAGGAAAAGAGTGCAACACGTGTTTTCAGACCTAGCACCTAACTTTATCCTGTACTTGACTTCCTGCAAAAAAGAAAAGGTTATTAAATAAACACAAGTGTCCATACCTTAGCAGTAGTATCTCTTCAAATGAGCCACATTCCAGTTATTGCGCAACCATTGCCTGTCCATGGATTCCAACTGATACGATCCTTTGCCCGTTACCTCGGTTATCTTGTACGGCCCTTCCCAGTTCGGACCCAGTTTTTCATCGTTGGGATTCTTGGTGTTCAAGGTAACTTTCCGAAGCACAAAGTCCCCAACTTGGAAATGTCGAAAATTGGCCCTCCGGTTGTAGTACCTTTCCATTCTCTGCTTCTGGGTTGCAATACGGACCAACGCGTTTTCGCGAAGTTCATCCGTGAGATCGAGTTTTACGGCCATGTCCTCCTCGTTTGACTCCTCGGTGGTGTACCTGAATCGGAGACTCGGTTCACTAACTTCAACGGGAATGAGGGCTTCGACTCTGTAGACCAACGAGAAGGGTGTTTCTCCCGTGCTTGATTTCGATGTGGTTCTGTAAGCCCACAATACCTCCAATAGTATTTCCCTCCAGTGATTCTTTGATGTTTCAAGTCTTTTCATCAGATTTTGAATTATTGTTTTATTCGTGGATTCCGCCTGTCCGTTCGCACTCGGGTGATACGGAGTTGATACGATTTTCTTGATCTTCAACCCTTCGAGGAAATCATTGACTTTGCCGCTAACGAACTGAGGATCGTTATCACAAGTTATCTCGGCCGGGATGCCGAAACAACAGATGATGTGGTCCCATATGAAGTCAATAACTTCCTTTTTCTAATCTTTTCAAAGGCCTGCACTTCAACCTATTTGGAGAAATAGTTAGTCATAAACAAAATAAAACGGGCCTTACCTGGTGCCCATGGCAATGGACCAACAATGTCCATTCCCCACTTCATGAAGGGCCAAGGTGATATCACCGAGTGCAGCAACTCCCCGGGCTGATGAATCATTAGGCATGTCTTTGACACCCGTCACATTTCCGGACAAAAGTTTTCGAATCCTCCTCCATCCGGTTCCAGTAGTAACCGACTCTGATAATTTTTCGGACTAAGGCTTCAGCCCCAGAGTGATTGCCGCAGGTCCCCTCATGTACTTCTTTCATCACGTACTTGGTTTCTCCGGGACCCAAACACTTGACCAGGGGTCTGAAGAAAGACCGTCCATACAATTGACCGTCTACCAAGCAGAACCGCGCTGCTTTTGTCCTTAGTGACCATGATTCTTTTGGGTCACTCGGGAGCTTTCCATCTTGCAAGTACTCGATGTATTTGTTGCGCCAATCCCATGTTAAAACCATTGTATTTATTTTAGCATGTCCGTTTTCTATCGCCGAATTCATCAAGTGCACCATAGTCCCGGGGTTGATTTCTTCCCCTTCGACCGAAGATCCCAAATTGGCCAATGCATCGGCTTCGCTGTTCTGCTCCCTGGGTACATGCTGCATGGTCCATTCTTTAAACCGGTGTAGTATCACTTGGATTTTTTCCAGATACCTTTGCATCCGTTCGTCCTTAACCTCGAAGATGCCATTCACCTGGTTAACGACCAAGAGAGAGTCGCATTTTGCTTCATTTATTTCAGCCCCCATACTCCGAGCTAATTCCAAACCTGTAATCATAGCCTCATACTCGGCTTCATTGTTAGTCAATTTAACAGTTCTAATGGATTGTCGAACGGCATCCCTGGCCGGGGTTCTAAGGACGATTCCTAGCTCGGAACCTTTGAGGTTCGAGGCCCCGTCCGTGTGTAGCGACCAAATACCCGAAGCTTTTCTTGAGGTTAGCAGAATTTATTTCTCAACCTCGGGGACCATAGCCGGGGTGAAGTCTGCCACAAAATCGGCCAAGATCTGGGACTTGATGGCCGTCCAAGGCTTGTATTCGATATCATATCCGCTAATCTTTACGGCCCATTTAGTTAGTCTACCCGATAATTCCGGTTTATGCATGATGTTCTTTAGAGGGTAAGTAGTCACTACACATATCAGATGGCATTGAAAGTAAGGCTTGAGCTTTCTAGAAGCACTTACCAATGCCAATGCCAACTTTTCTAGGTGGGGATAACGGGTTTCCGCATCCCCTAAAGTTCTACTCACATAATATATAGGGAATTGTGTACCTGATTCTTCTCGGACCAAATACCACCTACTGCTACCTTGGATACGACAATGTAGAGAAAAAGCTGCTCGTCCGCTTTCGGTGTGTGCAGTAGAGGCGAGCTGGACAAGTACCTTTTCAATTCTTGCAAAGCTCTTTGGCACTCCGGTGTCCAAACGAAGTCATTCTTCTTCCTTAGTAAGGAGAAAAAACGGTGACTTTTATCTGAAGACCTCGTTGTGAAATGACTCAGCGCCGTTATCCTTCCGGTAAGCCTCTGCACTTCTTTGACGTTATTCACCACCTCAATATCCTAGATGGCTTTGATCTTATCCGGATTGATTTCAGTCCCCCGGTTTGACACCATAAAACCCAAAAATTTGCCAGATCGGACACCGAAGGCACATTTTTCCGGGTTAAGCTCCATGTTGTTCTTGCGGAGAACATCGAAGGTTTCCTGCAAATTCTTTAAATGGTCTTCTGGTTTCAGGGACTTGGCCACCTTGTCGTCAATATAAACTTCTATTGTTTTCCCTATTTGTTCTTCGAACATTCCACTAACTAGGCGTTGGTAAGTTGCACCGGCATTTTTTAATCCGAAGGGCATGACATTGTAGCAGTAAGTCCCATACCGGGTAATAAAGGATGTTTTCTCTTGATCCTCCGGGTGCATCTGAATTTGGTTATACCCGGAGTAAGCATCGAGAAAACTTAACATCTCATGTCCGGCCGTTGCATCGATCATTCTATCTATGTGAGGCATCGAAAATGAATCCTTCGGGCATGCTTTGTTTAGATCCTTATAATCAACGCACATTCAAAATTTATTACCTTTTTTCGGCACCACTACTACGTTAGCTAGCCAGTCCGGGTATTTTACCTCCCGGATAGAGCCTATTTTCAAAAGCTTTGTTACCTCATCCTTTACGAAGGCGTGTTTTACCTCTGTCATAGGCCTTCTCTTCTGCTTCACCGGGGGGAACCTCCCGTCAAGGCTGAGCTTGTGAGTCGTCACTCCCGGTGGTACACCTGTCATATCTATATGGGACCATGCGAAACAATCGACATTAGCTTGAAGAAATTTAATTAACTTGTTCCTGAGCTCCGAGGTTAACCCCGTGCACAGGTATACCTTTCTATCTGGTAGATATTCAAACAAGATGACTTTCTCCAACTCCTCTACTGTAGACTTGGTTGCATCCGAGTCATCCGGCAAGACGAATGATATGGGTACACCGAAATCATCCTCTTCATGCCTCGGGTCCAACCCCTTCTTCTCCGTTGTTGAACCCGTGTACTTTAGTTGCTATTTAGAGTCCTTGCCCCCGGTTGACTCATCTTTTTTTTTTATCCAGTTTTTTGGGAAGGGGTGACGCTTCTTCGACCGCGAGCATCTCCCTTGCAGCGGGCTGTTCACCTGGGATGGTTTTTATCCCCTCCGGGGTCGAGAATTTCAGCACTGATGTAATGTCGATGGCACAGCCCTCATGCTATGTATCCATGGTCTACCCACCAATGCATTATACTTTATATCTCCTTCGATTACATAGAACACCGTTTGCTGAATAGTGCCGTCAATGTTGACTGGCAAAGAAATCTCCCCCGTCGTGGTTTCACTCGCCATATTCAACCCGCTGAGCACTCGGGCTACCGGTACGATCTAATCGAGTAGCCTTAGCTGTTCAACCACTCTCCACCGGATGATGTTGGCCGAGCTACCTGGGTCAATCAAAATACGTTTAACTTGCGATTTAAAAATAAGAATAGAAATTACCAACGCATCATTGTGCGGTTGAATGATGCCTTCTGCATCCTCGTTGCTGAAAGAGATGGAACCCTCGGGTACGTAGTCCCGGCTGCGCTTCTCACGTACAATGGAAACCTTAGTCCGTTTCATCACCGGCCCTCGAGGAGCATCAGTACCCCCGATTATCATGTTGATTATATGTTGAGGTTCCACTGGTTCGGCCCGTTTGTGAGATTCCCTTTCCTTGTAGTGGCTTCTGGCTTGTTCACTCAGGAAAAAAAAAGTTTAACATCATACTCTTATGTCAAACTCCAACATTATATGAGTAAGTTCTAACGTAACTTAAGTAAATATAATTTAAAAGAAAGGGAAAATATAAGTCTATAGCCTCAATTACAACGAAATCTACTTTAATAACATCACTCATTATATTTCAGGTTTGTTTATGACTCATTCTTTCTAATACTAAGAGGTGTAAGTTTGTTTATGACTCATGCTTTCTAATACTAAGAGGTGTAGTTTAAAAAATTAGAATAATACCATAGTTATGCTAAATGAATAAAATAAAAAAAATACGAGCAATTACGTGGAATCACAAGAAGTAAAGGTTGGGTATGAAAAAAAGAAAAGAAATGAAAGATAAATAATATATTTTTAAAATTAAAAATAATTAAAAAGTAAAAAATAAAAAAGAAGATAAAATAATAGAATTAAGAATAAATTAAAAAGGAAAAGAAATTAAAATGAACAAACAAGAAAGAATTGGCCAAGAAACAAGTCAAACTGTGTTATTACACCCAATTCCAATTAACTGATTGGCTTTCCAAACATGCCCAAAAGGAAAATCTCTCATTTCTTCCTATTTACTTTACTTTTTCTTATTCCACTCTTTAATTTCTCAAAAATGGTGGAAATGGTAGGGTATGATATTATTGATGACAAGAAAGAAGACGCTATGAAGTTGCCCATAAGTTGCATTGGCAAATGACTAGCAATGCTGAAGACAAAAAGGTTAAATTTTCACTCTTTATTACTGTATTCTTTAATAAGGCACCAATTTTGTTGATTTTTTTCCTTTTTCACACACCGTTCATTTATACCTTCTTCTTTGTTTCACTCTTTAATTTCTCACTCCAATATTGAAAAAAGGTACAATTTTAAAACTTGAAAAGTATAAGATTTTTTTTTTCATTTTTTATAATTTTTCTATAAAATTAAAATAAATATTTAAAATAGAAATTTTGAGGGAGGTTGGGGTAGCATGGAGGGGGGAGGTCGGGGGTAGGGTGGCGTGGAGGGGGTAGGTGGTGTTGGAATTGGGATGCCTTGGTGTGTTTTTATTGAATTCGAAAAATGTTCTCCGTCGAATTTTTAAGGAAAATATTTGCCAAGACATTTAGTGTAACCAAATAAGAGAAAATAGGAAAACATTTTCCGTCATTACGAAACACACCCTGATTCTCTCCCCAATTTCCTGGAATTGCGAAGCTTCAAAGGAATTTCCCCTTGGTTTTTCTTTTCCTTTCTTAATAATAGAGATGAGTGAAAGGGTAACAAAACAGAATATTTCTCATGCCACGAAATTCTTTCATTCCTTCCTTTTTTTTACGTTGCTTTTTATTTTTATTTTTATTCCACTCTTTAATTTCTCACAAATGGTGGAAAAAGGTAGGGAACGATAAGTTGCATTGGCAGATGACTAGCAATGGTGAAGACAAAAGGTAACATTTTCACTCTTTTATTACTTTACTCTTTAATAAGTTACCAATTAATTTTGTTGAGTGTTCTCCTTTTTCAGTCACTGCTCATTCACTCCTTTGTTTCACTCTTTAATATATCACCCCAATACTGAAAAGGTTTTATTTTATGACTTGAAATAGGAAGATGATAAGAAGTTACCCATAAAGACTATGAATACTGAAAAAATGTAGTGTCTTTCTCTTTATTATGTGATATATTAATAACTCTAACCTAACTCTTCCATGTATTAACTTGTTGGATTTTCTTATGTAGTAGGAGTAAGTATGAATCTCCTAAGATGGTTTTAAGTATTAATGTTGTATATTTTGTCACAGCAAAGTACGACATTAGTGTGTTAAGTAGGAAAATAAGAACTGTGACGTTGGTCCATTCCATTTAGGTTCAACTCACTGTAAAAGGGAAAAAACAGAAGCAAACAAAAGAAAGAAACCGGATACTAAAGTTGTTGGAAAATTGTTGGACCCATTCACAATAATGTTGCAAAAACAATAACCATAAGGCAATACAGATATTACAATAAAATCTTTTAAGCAGTAAAAATATAATGACTTAGCTTTTTCTTCGCCTTTATGGTCAAGGGCCAAGTTAAGTCTTCTTGCCTGTTTCGGTACTCTTTAATTTCTCACAATAATGAAAAAGGTAGGGTACAGTTGTATGACTTTAAATAGGAAGATGATAAGAAGTTTTCCTTAAAGACTAGGAATAGTGAAAAAGGTGAAGTCTTGCTCTTTATTAAGGACCAGAGCCGCCCAATTATTTGAGTTATCTAACCATATATCCAAAGCTGTGAATTTGCCTGTTAGTCTTTAGCAATATTCTTCAAAATGTCTAACCTTCATCTTCCAAAATTTGCAAGTATGATGTCTTTTTGTGTTTTAGAGGTGAAGATACACGTAAAACTTTTGTAAGTCATCTAAGACGATGAGTGGTTGGAAACGGGAAAATCAATTTTTGAGGAACTCTTGCAAACTATAGAAGAGTCTAGATTTGCTGTTGTGATAATTTTAAAAAGCTATGCATCCTCAATATGGTGCTTTGAGGAGCTTGCACACATCATAAAGTGCAAAAATGAATTGGAGCAGATTGTGATTCCGGTCTTGTATGATGTGAGTCCATCAGTTGTGCGCCATCAATATCCCCCTTTCGCTGAGTCATTTTCCCTACATGAGGAAAATTGCAAAGATGATTTGGAGAAGGTTCAAAGATGGAGGGATGCATTTGCGGAGGCAGGGAAAATATCAGGGTATCATTTACAAAATTTCAAGTACGATTTCTTTCTTTTTCTATTTTGGTGCTTTCTGGTTTTTTGAATAAATGAAACTAAATACCCTTGTATAAAAATTAACCTGCTAATATATATCAATTATACTAGCTAGTCATAACTTTTTTTCTTTTTATAAACATGCATGTAAGCTAGGTATTACGTTTTTCTTATGAAAATTATATAAGAAAATAATCACTAATATATTACAATTTTTAAATTTATATTTTAATATGTCTTTTGAACATTCACTTCATTTTGCTTTAGTTTATCTAGAAAACCAATTGACCTATTTTTATTTATTTATTTATTATTACTATTTTTTATTTTTTTTGAAAATATAATGTTATTATCAATTTATATATGTTAGTTTCTAATTAGATTTAGTTTCTAATTAGATATAATTTATGCACATGAGAAAACAAACAGTTTTGATTATCTAGTATTTAGATCTAGATACCACATTTCGACAATCAAATCTGCCGTAAGAGGTAGAAATCTTAATCTTACTAATAACACAAGTCTTCTTTCAGTCCGTCTAGGAGGACCTTTAGATGTATTAGATCTCTTTAATTCTTATCTTGGAAAATTAGATTGATTTTCTTGCATCTCTTGAATAACTTATCTCGTCTTCCTTTTTTGAAAATTCCTTAATACTGGAATTATGAATCATTGATTGATATTTTCTAGCATATTGTTGTGAAATGTAAAACATATAGGCATGAATTATGAATAATTGATGGAAATTAATTTCTATTTCATCATCTAATACGTAGAGCTTATAATTTCTAGTAAATGTTAGTTTTACAAAAGTAAAATGTTGAACTAATAATAGTTGGGCAATTTGCAAGATTGCCCTTCGTTGGGAGTGGTCTTTAATTTTTGGCCCCTCAAATTGGGGGTCTTTAATTTTTGTCCTGCAGAATTTCGCAATGCAGAATTCTGCCCATGCTTAAGGCAGAATTTGTATGAACAGAATTTGTAAAATTCTGCCTTAGCAGAATTTGCAAAGGCAGAGGGCAAAAGTTAAAGACCACCAATTTGGGGGGGGGGGGGGGGGGGGGGACTTAAAGACCACCAATTTGAAGGGAAAAAATTAAAGACCAACCCAAATGAAGGGCAATCTGCGCAAAAATAAAATTAAAAAAATAATAGTTTATTTAAACTTCTGTGTCGTGTTATTATTGCCCTTCATTTTAACTTGTAAATGCATATATAGGTAAAACAATCTGAAGAATTAATCCAAACACAGTTTGCAGGATCATTGAATTCGTTTCACTAGTCTAATAATGCAATCACTTTGAAACATGAACTACACCGAAATAGCCACATTCTATAATCGCGTACCTGTTTCGGAAGTGTTCTTGCTTTCGGGAAGAATCTTCAATAGTATCACTTTGCAAGAACTTGAGAATTAGAGAAGGAGAAGAAATTTGTTTGGGAGTAGAAGAAGATTTCAGAGTATGTGTTTTCTGTAAACAAAGCTTCTTCTTATTATGAGGTTGAAACATCACAACGTTTAGGATTCCCTAAACCGTTGTGACCTCTTTTAATTATTAACTAATTAATTAATATATGACTAGTTATATATTATCTCTTCTCCTTAATATGGTCCCCGATTGACCCACATGGACCCAATTTCCTTCATCTCACTCACACATAGTGGGTCAACTCTCATTTCTATTCTCCAACATTCATACACCACGACTTGCCCTTCGGCTTCCCACGTGGCTTCTTCAACTTTCTGATTTCTCCATCTCTTTGAAGAACAAGCAGAAAATGTTGAAGGTAATTAACCCTTTCATTCAGACCTTATAGTATAATCTCCATGTCTTTCAGTATTCAGTTAGTTAAGTAGATATCCAGTTCAGTACCTCTGCAGTTTAGTAATCATGTATTCATTCTGCTCAGTAAGCATGTGTTCATGTCAGTTTAGCGATCACGTGTCTCAGCTAGTCAATTTCAGGTATCTAAGTTACAGAGCAAACTCTACCGAATTTTCCGTAGAGTCTCAGAATTAGCCGCGATTATAACCAAGACCATCATTTGAGGACGAATGATCCCAAGGGGAGATAATGTTACACCCCGTATCTTAGAACTAAGCTTAGACTTTTATCGTTCAGTTTTAGTGGAAAATCTGAAGAGTTGAACGTTTTGCAAAAATGGTTGACAGACATACTTCAGGCAACCATAACCCCTTGATTAGTTGGGAATTTGGAAAAAGTCTCTTAATGAAAGTTGTAGTACTTAGAAATATCTTTCCATCCATATAAATATCAGGCGAAACGGAGATTGGAGAAAGAAGTTATGAGCGTCACAAAAACACTCATAGGGACAGTCCACCTGCGTTGGCCACGCCACGCGGGAATGGTCCTTGCACATTGGCCACGCGTCACGGGCTTTGAGGGGGGGGGGGGGGGGAATCAGCTGCAGAATCTCGCCTGCATAACAGGCCCTGCGTTTGCCACGCGTCGCCAGCCTAATATGCGAGGGTCGGGTTTTCGCGTTTAAATTATATTTAAGCTTGGGGTTCATTCCCTAACACCTCTATTCACGAAAAATCATCTGAAGGCATGAGAGAACAAGTCCCAAGCCCCAAGAACCTTACAAGGTAGGTTCTATGATGATTCTAGGTTGATTTCAAGTCTCTAGTCGCTTTCTAACTTGAGTAAACCCTTCTAATCGTTAGAGTTGTGATTGGAACATTATTGTTGGATGTAGGAACCCTAGAACTCAAATTCAAGAGGATTGAACTTAAAAAAAGTAATGCTTCTACTCCCTAATCATTTATAATTGCGAATTGATGAGTTCTTGGGAGAATAGTAAATAGGTTTGGTAAAGAGAATTATATGATCTATGCTAGGGTTTTGGATTGTTGACTTGAGATTGTTGTAATCATATGGGTGATGAAAAATAGTGTTAGTATATCTATTTGGGATTGTCCACCTAGAAGCAAGAGAATGGGAATTGGGTGAAGCAAAACACCATTAGTAAGGGCTATAAAGTTTTATGCCCACCAAGTGTTTGATAAAATGCTTAGACAGACCAAAGCATGGATGACCAAAGCATGGGTATTATTGCTAATATGGAATCCCTTTGACTTGTACTGCTATAGATTAAAGTTGAAAGGGTTGACGAACGTTGTACTACGCTCAAAGGCCGAAATTAAGGTATGTGAGGCTAACTCTCTACGTTTGGGAATGTTAATGATTCTCCCTATGACACATTCTTTTACAACGTTACTAATTGCCTCAGAAATATTGTTAAGCTCAATTCTTTGAATAGTTACAGAACTTCTATTATCTAGTTTCGTAATTCATTCATGACTTTCATTCCGAACGTTGTGAGCTGAGTACATAATCAATATAGACTTGTGTTTGATACCTATGAGTCTCAGTCTAGAATACTCAGCATGTTTATAAATGGTTAAAGCTTCAGGTCTCATAATCAGTTCATGAATATGTCTCAGTTAATCATTTCTCAGTATGTTAGTGTTGTACTTTTCAGCATGAGTCTCAGTTATTTTATATAACTTGTTTAATGTTGAACACCTGTGTTTTGGGCCTAAGGCCACAGTTATGTATACGTATACTGGGCTTGAGGCCACAGACTTGTGCACTTATATTGGGCCTGAGGCCACAGATTATGTTTTCAGTTAAATAGGTGATTCTCCATTTGGAACAGGAAGTATTCTTATCGTTACTTCTTTTGTTCACTTCAGTTATCAACTATCAGTTATCAGATCAGTTTTAGTTTCAGTATTTATAGTTCTTTCTTTCTGTTGCTTTTATATACTAGTACAATTCAAATGTACTGACGTCCCTTTTTGGCCGGGGCCTGCATCTGTAATGATTTACAGGTTGATGATTCTGCTTGCTAGGACATCTCGCACCAGCTATTGGTGAGCCCCAGTCTTCCGGGGCATTATCCCTCTTTTCAGTCTTTATAGTATTTCAGTTAATAAGGTATGTCGAGTGCCTTATCCCGATAAACAGTTAGCATTTTCAGTATTCTTTAGAGGCTTCATAGACTATACTTGTAGTCAGTTAGATGTTTAGTAGGCTTTTGTGTTAGCCTTGTCGGCTACTTATTCAGACTTTCAGGCTTATTCAGTATTTTTGCTTTTATGATATTTCAGTCATACTATAAGTAGATCAACATGTGTTAGTGTTATTATCGCTTTCAGAATGTTTTGATATCACATGTTGATTCAGCCAGCTAGTTGGTTCGCTTGGTCACATGTAGTCAGGTACCGAGTGTGGCCATGGTTCGGGGCCTGACAGTGTGACCAGTGCATACTTCGAGAGCTTCATTGCTATACATCTGTTAGGAATATATAACATCTCGATCAATGAAATGTAGAGTAGAGTATAGTATGTTCTACCCTAGATCATTTATCATATCTTTCACAATCTCTTTGTCTTAGATTTGAGTTCATCATTATGTTCTTGTATCAAAGACAAACGTAAAGGACTGGTCAATGAACACAATTAATGTGATGATCTTCCTGTTCTCATGAATATCTTAATCTCAATTTGATATGCTTTTCAAGATATGTCTAGCCAGACCGAATCAAGCATGATCTCGTGGCAACATTCTAAGATAGCAAACACTGAATTGAATCTCAAGAAACTGATCAAAGTCATGAGTGTACATTGTGAAAAATTACTTATAATTTTCAGGGCTTCACACGATAGCAAGTAGAGATTAAACTTGTATAGCCCTTATGGGTCACTATATGCATACATGGTATGAAACATGTATCACATTATTGACTCCTTTTCCACGGAGCGTATGTTATTAAAAATTAAAAACCGTGCAAATGATAGTTCAGACAACTCATGTCTAACTTTAAGTTCACCAATCTTCTCAATCATTTTATTCATTAGAACTCACATCTGGCATTAAGAAGAGACTATTCATTAGAACTCACATCTGGAATTAAGAACAGACTAACTCATTTTAATCACATATATTTAAACATAAAAACAAAAACAAAAAATGACATTCTTATTATAAACTCCAAGCTCTCTTTTATCATCACTTCTAACAATAATTGGTTTATAATTGTCTCATCTCTATTTGTCACTTAGACAATAGAGGCGATTGCTTGTGTGAATAGGCCAATATTTTTGTTTGTCCGACATATTTCTTATACTAAAAATTTGTGTACTAAACATTAAAAAATTATACATGTATATGAACCAACAAGAATGGATAATTAGGCATGAACTAAGAAGATATACATACATTAGCATCTACGCAAACCCAATGACTTCACATATCTTTCATAAGCATCACATGTTATGGGTTTCGTTAATGAATCTGTTATCATTTGATGCGTAAATATGTATTTCACATTCACTTCTTTATGAAAAATAATGTCTGTAACAAAATTATACTTAATGTCAATATGTTTCGTCTTCCCATGGTACTTTGTATCCTTTGTGTAGGTTGTTGCAGCTTGACTATCACAATTGATGGTGACAGGTTCAATAACATTGTTATACACACCCAAGTGGACCAGAAAATGTTTAAGCCAAATAGCTTCTTGCATAGCTGCTGAAAGTGCTACAAGTTCAACTTCCATTGTCGATTATCCATGATTGCTTCTTGCTACTCCATGATATGGCGCCATTGTTAAGTAAGAATACATATCAAGAGGTGAATTTTCTTTCATCCAAATCTCCTCCATAATCAGCATCAGTGTATCCTTTGAGCTGTAGATCATTTCCTTGGTAACACAAAGAATAGTCGACTGTGCCTCTAAGATACCGTAATATCCTTTTAACTACTTTCCAATGTTCTTGTCCTAGATTAGATTGAAATCTGCTAGTCAACTCTGCGGCATAACATATATTATGTCTAGTACATATTATAGCATACATTAGACAACCGATGGCATTGGCATAAGGAACCTTTCTCATTCGTTCCTTCTCTTGTAGAGTTTGAGGACACATCGTCCGGCCTAAAGCTTCACTTTTAGAAACATGAGTGTTTATAGGTTTCCAGTCTTGCATATTAAATCGTTCAAGAACTTTCTTTATATAAGACTATTGTGAAAGAGACATTTATCTCTTTGAACAATTTCTTGAAATCTTAACTCCAAGAATATGTGACGCTTCACCCATATCTTTCATCTCAAATGTTAATGATAGCCACCCATTTATTTCTTTAACATACTCGATGTCACTCGATAAGATCACAAACTTATTTTTAGATATTTTGATGTACACACAATGGTTTTCATGAATCATAGTGAAACCATATGATATGATCTCCTTATGAAAACGTAAATACCATTGTCTAGAAGACTGCTTAAGGCCATAAATTGACCTACGAAGTCGGCAAACTTTATGCTCTTGACGTTTTTTCACAAAACCTACATATTGATCCATATAGATTTCCTCTTCTAGTTCTCCTTGGAGAAATGTGATTTTTACATCCATTTGATGCATTTCAAGATCTAAATTAGCTACCATTGACAAAATTAGCCTTATCGAGGTAAACCCCATAACAGGTGAAAAAGTTTTCTCATAATCGATTCCTTCAAGTTGTGTATACCCTTAGCTACGAGGCGAGCTTTATACCTTTCATTACTACCATCAGCCTTACGCTTTATTTTGGGAATCCATTTGTTCCCAATAGCTTTACGACCCATAGGTAGATCAACCAATTCCCACACTTGGTTTGATTTCATTGATTCCATTTCCTCCTACATTGCTTTTAGCCATTTATCCTTTGCTGGCATGTAAGAGCCTCATTTATATTCCATGGTTCTTTTTCATCTTCTGGAGTATCTATATAAATGCTTCATCTTCGATCTCAAGTTGACGACGGGGAATTTTTGGACGACTCGTTGGTCGAGGTTGAGATGGATAAATTGATTTATCAATTGGTAAGTTACTCTCACTCGGACTAGCAATATCAAAAGAATTCAATAATGATTGAGTATTTGTGGTGGTAGGAACTAATCCATTATCATCTAAATGACTACCACTCCAATCCATTTGAGCATCTATAGCGAAGGCAATCTGGTCTGTAGGTTCATAAAGAGATAAGTCTTGACCTATCTCGCCCTGCTTAGGAAAATCATTCTCTAGGAATGTAACATCGCGTGATTCAACTTCAGTTACAATGCCACTATCTTGCTCACTTAAGAACACATACCCTTAGACTGCTTAGAGTATCATATAAAGATATACTTTCTTCCCTTGGACCTAATTTTCCATATCAGAAAAATCGATTATGAATAAGAGCAGCACAACCCCAAAGCTTCAAAATGCTCAAATTAGGCTTTGGTTTAGTCCATAACTCATATCGCATAGATGTAACTGACTTAGAAGGGACACAATTAAGTACAAATGCAACAATGAGCAAAGTATCACCTTAATAGGTGATAGGAAATTTTGCTTGTGCCATCATTGACCCAACCATTTCTAACAAGGTTCTATTTCGTCATTCCGCAACACCATTTTGTTGTGGAGTGTAGGGAGTAGTTAATTGTCTTTGAATTCCCTTTTCATCACACAATTGTTTGAACTCATCAGACAAATATGTGCTTAAAGCTTTGATTTTTCTATCTAGTTGATTTTCAACTATGTTCATAAACTTAATAAAACAACTCAAAGCTTTATATCTATGAGAAATCAACTATACATAACCAAATCGAGTAAAATCATTTATAAATGTGATGAAGTAAATAGCATCATGGTTTTCCCTTACATTCATTGGACCACAGATGTCAGAATGAATTAATTGCAATAGAGTATCAACTCTTGTGCCTTTCCCAAATGGTTTTCTTGTCGTTTTTCCGGCTAGGAAAAATTCGCAAGTAGACAAATCTACTTTGTCTATAGAGCCAAGAAGACTTTATTTGTCTAGGCGATTCATTCTTTGCTAACCAATATGGCCAAGCCTAGCATACCATAGATTTACATCATTTTCATAATTAGAAGTAAACGTAAATAAGGAAAATTTTTTATTATTATTGAAACTAGGTACACTATCCAATATAATAAAACCATTACAAGGATAACTAGTGCCATATTTTGTCTTGGCCAAATTCAAATCCAAACCATGTTTATGAAAGATTAAATAAAATCCTAAATTAATCAACATTGTGAATGAGAATAGATTCCGACGAATTGAAGGGGCGAATAGTACATCATGTAGAAACAAAGTTCGGCCACCATGCCTTTGGAGTTGTTTCCTACGTAAATCCATTTTGCTCGTTGTGGAATTCTTCAAAAATGTACAAATGCATCTCTGTCCTTCACTAGATGGTCGGTGGCTCTCGAGTCTACAATCTACATAAGATGTGATTCAGTTAGATAAGCACAACAAGATACATTTACATCACTATGTAAATTAGAAATAAGGTCATATACCTTTTTAGGCTCAGGACAATTATGAGCAATATGTCCCTTGTTCTCACAATTGTAGCATTTTACCTTCGCCATATTCACTTTCTTCTGTCGAACAGAAGCACCTTTTAGTTCTTCTTGATTATATTTAGGCTTTTTCGTGGCTTGTCCCTTCCTTTTCTTTTTGAAAAACCCACCATACTTGCGTTTTTGGCCTTGTCCACGTTCTGGACTTGAACTCGCCACACACACACTTGTAGTAGCTTTGTCCATCCCAAGGCTCTTTCTCGAGTTCCGAATAATGCTTAGCATCTTCCATAGTTTTGATGCTACATTATGGGTCAAGTGCATTTCATATTTTCCCAGCGTTGGGTAGGGAGTGAATCACAGCTTGTACTTGTTGCTCTTTGATCAACACGTGACCGGCATCTTTCAGTTCATTCACCATATTCGACATATGGCGCAGATGCTTACGCATAGTATGATCAAGACACTTCTTATAAGTATCAAACTTAATAGTAAGCGCTCTTAACTTGGCAACTGAAGTATGATCAAACTTTTCTTTTAATGCGGACCACATGTCCTTATCATTGTAATACTCTTGGAATTCTCTCATAATCTCGTTATCCATGTTGCTCAACAACGTTATGCGAGCAAGAGAATTCTTCTTTTTCCAAGACTGATAAGCCTCGAGATCTTTCACATGTTGGGGAGTATCACCATTTTCAGGAAGTGTCAGACACATTAAGAGCTTCAAAAGCCTCTTGCTCTTCTCGGGCATATTGGATTTTCATACTCCATATTTCGTAATTGTCACCGTTTAGCTTATCACCTTTGTTAAGCTCAGTGACAATGTTTTTCGCGAAAATTGACATACTGAATTAAACAAGTATAAACTATCATGAGACAATATGTACTTTTCACATGCCTGAATTCATATACATAGGGATGAGGCAGATTGCATCAAGAAGGTAGTTGACGACATATCACCCAAGTCCATTCAAGTTATTTCACCTTTTTCGGAATGTTTAGTGGGAATAAATTCTCAAATCGAGAAAATAATCTCATTTTTAGATATGGAATCAGATGATGTTGGTTATATTGGAATATGGGGGATGGGCGGTATAGGCAAAACAAAAATTGCTAGTGCTACATACGAGAGATGTCGCCTTCGATTTGACGCTGATTGTTTTCTTGATGATGTTGGAGAAATTTACCAGAAGAAGGGACTAATATGGTTACAGAAAGATCTCATCCAAAAGCTCTTGGGTATAAAGATGACTATAACTAGTGAATGTGAAGGTGTCATAATTATCAGCAATAGGCTTAGCCGGAAGAAAGTTTTGGTCATTCTTGATGATGTAAACCATATAAATCAACTAAAATTTTTAGTTGAAGGGCAAGAGTGGTTTGGTAGGGGTAGTAGACTTCTGATTACCACGAGAGACAAGCACCTGTTAATCACTCGTTCGGCTAAAGTATATGAAGTCCTAGTAGATGAAGTCCTACTATTATCTGAGAGAGCTCTTGAACTGTTATGCATGCATGCTTTCAAAAGAAAATCTCTAGAGAGAGATTTTGAGGAACTTTCAAGTGAAATGGTGAAGTATGCTGATGGACTCCCTTTAGCTCTTATAGTTTTGGGTTCTTCGGTTTATGAACGAAACAAAGAGCAATGGAGAGACATAATTGATAGAACGAAGAAAATCCCTAGTGATGACATTCTAGGAAAACTTAAGAGTGGTCTTGATGGGTTGGATAAAGATTTGATGAGAATATTCCTAGATATCGCATGCTTGTTCAATCATGAACCAAGAAAGTATGTGGAACGAATACTTAAGAGTTGTGGTATTCAATTGATTGGAATAAACTACCTCATCGAAAAATTTCTCCTATCCATCAGTGGAGATGGCTGCTGCAGATATCAGATACATAAATTGATAAGAGAAATGGATCAAAATGTGTTGTTAAGGAAAGAGTATCGAAACTGCAGAATATGGCTTCATGAGGAGGTTCAAGACCTTTTTGCATGAAAGTTGGTAAGGAATATTTTAACTAAATTGATAATTTTGTAAGCTCATACTATTGCGACTTTGTTCCGTTGAGTTTTCTGCTTCATATTTTTTTATTCCCGGACAAATAGATATTTGTTTCCTTCTTTACAGAAAATCAAAAAGGTGGAAAGCCTACGGATCTCAAAAGGTTATAGTTTTGAAGATGAACACGTAAATCATAGCAAGGTATTCAAGAGGTTTCAAAGCTTACAGGTGTTGATACTTGATCATGAAATTGTTTTCTCGTATAGCGCTATCACTTATCTTCCTTCTAGCCTGCAGTGGATAGAATGGCGAAACTATCCTTCAAGTTCATTGCCTGAGAGGTTTGAACCATCACACCTTGTTGGCCTTGTATTATCTGAAATTCGGCTTACGGAACTTTGGCCAACATCAAAGGTATACTTTGTGCGCACTGTCTCTTTCCAATTAATCACGCCACGATTCAAGTACTACACCAAATAAATGCTTTGATATACATAATTAGCATCATGTAAAACTTAAAACTTGCAACAACAACAATAACAAACCCAGTGTAATCTCACAAGTGGGGTCTGGGTAGGATAAGATGTACGCAGCCTTATCCCTACCTTTATCGGGTAGAGAGGTTGTTGTTGATTGACCCTCGACAACCCTCATCCTTCATTCGGGCTTGAGATCGGCAATGTGCACGCTCTCACACAGGCAAAGTTAAAACTTAAAACTTGAAAGTCCAATGTATATAGACTTTGTCCAATTTGTTAGGACTTGCATGCCACATTGCTTTACCATCTTTGCCACTCAACTTAAGGTTATTTTAGTCCAAATATTTTTCATTAAAACCTAAAAAGGCTATTTTGAACCGTAAATCAGGGACAATTTTTAAATACCCGGCGCGAAAATAGCTTTTTGGTACCAAGTCATCCCTAGAAAAAGGCTATTTTGAACCGTAAATCAGGGACAATGTCCTGTTCGATTTAAAAAAATTGTGAACCAAAGATGGATCGAGAAACTATGTTTGTAGGAGCAAACATAATACAAAAATCCAATGTGAAGCACGCAAAAGGACTTAAACATGCTATATATTTGTTTCTGCTATTCATTTTCTCTAAACATTCATATTTATGTATTATGAAACATAAGCATTTAAATATATTCCATCCATATATATTGTAATTGCATTAAATTTTAAACGACAAAAGGAAGGAACCATAGAAAGCAAATATGTCTATATTTGTTTTCTATAGGAACAGGGTTATAAATAACTTAAGGTGAAGTACTTTATCACAAAGAATATATTTATGTATTATGAAACATAGGCATTTAAATATATTCCATCCATATATATTGTAATTGCATTAAATTTGAAACGACAAAAGGATGGAACCATAAAAAGCAAATATGTCTATATTTGTTTTCTATAGGAACAGGGTTATAAATAACATAAGGTGAAGTACTTTATCACAAAGAATAGTAAAGAAGCAGTTTTCATGTGAAATACTTTTGATTTAAATTTTCAAATAGTAGATATCAAATGGTGACATGTTGCAAAATTCTCGTACAAAATAATGGAACAATAATTCTGAACAAATTGTTACAATGATAGAACATCTGGTATATAAACTTGCTTTTGTGTAATTTACATCTTCTAATTATAATCTACGAAATAAGGAGATTGAAATAAATGTTTTGATAGGTCAATGCAAGTAAATTAATCAGTCCATGATTTAAATGCTACATTAAATAAATATTCTGATATCCATAATTAAATCCATTTTTTTTTTTTTTGGCTAATCACTCACTTGGAAGTGAATTTAAAACTTACAAATACAAACTTCATCACAAAATCAAAACTTACAAATACAAACTTCATCACAAAATCAAAACTTACAAATACAAACTTCATCACAAAATCAGACGTATAACCTCTCCCTCTCTCTCCATCAGCTTTCTTTTAGCAATTATATCTTTAAAATATTTAGGTGGGATTGAACTAATTTGACGTTCACAATCTAAAACGAAGTACTGTATCATAAAGAATTGTAAAGAAACATTTCTCATGTGAAATATTTTTAATTCTTGGAATTTAATGTTTTTTTAAAAATTAGATATCAACTGGAGTTCGTTGCGAAGTTCTCATACAAAATAATGAAATAATAATTCCGATCAAATTGTTATAATTGTAGAAGATCTTGAATATAAACTTGCTTTTGTGTATAATTTACTCCTTGAAATTATATTTACTTAGTAAAGAACATGCAAGTCCCGGGGGACTCCCTCACATTCCTATAAATATTTAATCTTTAATATTGTGAAAAGTAAACCCTAAAAAGAAATTACGATATTAAAGAGGTAAAATTGCATAGATTGTCACATAACTATCACTTTTTTTTTTTTTAGCAAAGTCACTTAATTGTGTTTTCTAACACAAAAATCACATAACTATCATTTGTTTTCACCAAAGCCACTTAACTATGTTTTCGAACAAAAAAATCACATAACCAACACTTTTTTTTCACCAAAGTTACTTAACTATGTATTCTAACTGAAAAATCACATAACTATCACTTTTTTTCACTAACGTTACTTAACTATTTTTTCTAACATAAAAATCACAAAACTTAGAACTTATTAACACAAAAATCACACCTAGCTTAAAATCCAACTTCCAATGGGTAGTAATTTTTAATTCTCTTTTTATTTTTATTTTTAATCAAATAAATAGAAACCGACCTGACCCAAAATCCATATGCAGAAATTAAAATATTAAAGAAACAAAAATAATCCTTCCACCAAATATACAATTCTTCTCTCTATGTGGAAAAAACAATTCAGTCTAGGATTAACTTTTTTGATTTTGATAATTTTATTTTTTTTCTTCCTAATTATAATGCAATTCAAAATCTTTTTCCATATGATTCATTTTGATGAGGGAAAATTAAATGTTATGGCTTGTGATGCTAACTGTTGGATGGTGGTTTTCCCCATGATTATGGTACGCGAACAAAATGTACCAGAGCAAGACATGACCATAGATAAGCTTGTCCTTGATTATTTAATCCCAGCGACTAAAAATTTTGACGAGTTGTTCTTGGAAAATTTTTACATTCGTAAATCTTATATTACTTGATATAAATATTAGTTAACGTTGGTTAATTTGCCCGAAACAACTTTTTTTTTTCAATCTTAGGGCATATTAGGCCCCTTTTCCAATGTAAATTGAAATTTTACATTGTTGTTGGTGTCACGACCCAAATTAGGCTCGTGCGGGCACCTACCTCCCCACCTTAGTAGGCGAACCCTCTCGTTTATATAACGTTTCAGTCACATAACATTCCTTTAAAAAACATTAGGAAATTAAGAAATACAGTGGAATTTCATTTATAAATACTAACTCAAATGTTTCATAATCCAACAATACATGTTTACAGACTCGATACAATTTTCCCATGACCCGGTCTAGACTAATACAAGAGTGACTAAGTAAATTTCAGAATGACATCATATTAGACTCAACCTCCAATCCCCGAATGAAATGGGAGGCCTTCCAGACAAGCACCGCATAACTTCCGCATATACTTTGATCAATCACCTGAAACAATCTACACCCAAAAAGGGTGTAGCAAGTGCATTATTAGTACAAACACACGTACTGAGTAAGTATCATAGGCCGATAATGGTTAGTAACACATATTGGTAAAGAATTCACGAATAATGCTGATAATCACTAAATCAAGTCACATATCCCGAAACAGTAGATCACAACTTCAATATAACTTAAGTCACAACTAATCCACCATAAATTATAAGTTGGCCAAACACCTATACAGATTCTCAACATCTTTACCATTCCCAAGTCGCTCGTTCGTGTTTTAGGAGCGAACTCATTGTTACAACACCTTCATGTCCAACCTCGCTTAACACGATACACTACTAGTCTTAGGTTTATTTGGCAGGCACAAGTCAACAATACAGGTCACAAAAACCGAGTTCAAATGTTCGTCATTGCCTATGTATAGTATCTAAACCCTATATGATAAGTCTGAGTATATCTGATCCAACCGATCACTACGATAGAATCATTGCATTACGATCATCACAACAGATTTATCACAATCCAATCAACACAACAGAATCATCATAATACAATTATCACATACATCTCGGCCAAGTCATAATGCAATGCAATGTGATAATGGTATGAATGCAATGCATGACATGCAAATGAGGTGTACACATGTACTCCGGATGGAAATATCAACGTCTCGGTAGCACAACCCAGTGTGACTCACGAAGTCTAAGTGCCACCCGTCCCGGATCTTTGCCCAACAAACAGACGGGATCCTGGCTAATTGCTCACAGGGGAGTCTCACCGGCACCACTCTGGGGGACCCGCGGAGCCCATGTACTAACAATGATTCCGGGATAACGTCGGAATCGGCCATGCAAGAACGATGCCCAAATTATAACCATCGGACACCGGCCTCCTCACAATCACTCGAAAGAGTCTGTCAAATATCAGTTTCACAAATCAACAATTCCAGAATGGACTTCAGACATCGGCCTTCTCACAATCACTCAAGTAAAGAGTTTATCAAATATCAATTTCATAAAATCAACGATTCCGAAATGGATCTTCGGACATCGACCTTTTCATAATCACTCAAGTAAAAGAGTTTATCAAGTATCAGTTTTGCTCAATCAACGATACCGGATCATCATCGGGTATCAGCCATGAATGAATATGAGAGAATGCGTGTAATGCATATGTCAACAATCAACAATCAAGTTTAATATCACAAGTACCATAACGAGGTAAGCCAACAACGTATCACATCACAGTACCAACAGTGGGCATGCCAACATATATTTATAGCTCAAGTACCCATGGCGGGTATGCCATTATATATTGAGCACAAATACCAACAACGGTATATCAATTCTATTCAATCAAGACGACACACAGAACTCGATACCTACCAACTACACCTGACATCAAGCCAACACAGTTAAATAACCCAGTACACATAACGGGTGGCTAGTCCCACCACATCTCAAGTCAATAATTTGACCTACGATATGGCCATTTTCCTAATTCATCATATTTGCTTAGGCTAAGAACCTCATCCTACACACGAGTCATTTGTCACCATTTAACTAGGACATCATTCACTACCATGATACATGTTATATTTTGTCTAGCGTTTACATTCACTACAAATACTTTCATCGATAGGCATAATTAGATTACGTCCGCTACTTTCAAGTCACATAAATCAACCCAGAAACAACAAGGCCACATCCATACCTAAGGAGTCTACAGGCCACAAGCCCGAACAATAATTCACATATAACAATACTATCCTAAAGTTCCATCCCAGATCTCCAATTTCCCATACATGTATTCTCCGTTTCTTCTACACACAATACGAAAAACTAACCGGAGTCTACCGAAAGGAAATTCGTAACCTACGTCATGGCTAAGCGGGTGCTACGAACATCCATTAATTCCTTCAAACTGATTGCTACATCGTGATCCATGTGATATAATTTGGAGACAGCCATGTTACCCAAGATTAAAGCTTTCCATATGAATCCTTCATACGAGATTTGGATTAATAGGGAGGTTTGGGGGTCTTAACCCACCTCTAGCCTTCTTCTATATCAAATGTTAAAGATTGTTCCCATTTTCAAGCTTATATTTTAGAAGAACCCATCTCCAAGATCCATGCAAGGATCTATTTTTAAAGGACAAGGAGTGTAGAGATCTTAGTTATTAGCTCCTTTCTTTGGTTAAGAACATGGGAGGTGGCTTAGAAGGAGTTTAGGAAGAAAATGTTGCTACCTCATCACTCTTCCAATTCTAGATGACTTGAAACCCACTTGATAATTCTCTAGATGAGTATGTTTAGGAGTAATTTCTTAGGTGGAAGGAGGGTTGTTGGGTGTTAGAAGGACTTATTTGGACTAAAGACCTCATTTTTGAGCTTTCCCACCGAGCTGGGCGGCTGGAATTTAGGATTATGAAAAATGGGACAATTCCCGAAATGATCCTTTAAATAGGGAAATTCACTGTGCGAGACCGCCCCAGCGACAAGTTTACCGCTACGGCAGTACCGCTAGGGCGTCTAAAGTGTCGTTATGGCGGCTGTGAGATCACCTGGTACCTGTGGCGGTTAGTACACCGCTACAGCGGCATTGCTGTAGAGCCAATACAACTGCTACGGCGGTTAAGTTGGGTCTGGTCCCCATGCTTCTACATCATACACGATGCGTACAACGAGTTTGGTTGACTTAAATAATCTCTAGGATAGGACTAGGTGAAAACACTGTTAGGGACCCATTGCTGTCTTCCTCCTTCAAAATTCACGGTAACGACGAAATGAGTCGTTACAGTTGGCTAGTAGGAAATTGAATTTTATGGGGTAATAGTTATTACTATTTGCATTGAAAGTAATAATCTTGTAATAACGTTTTTCAAATTTATTCACTCTTTTAGTTTTTAATATCTACATATGAGTTTTGGGTCGCGTTAGTTCTTTTCAATTGAGTTTGTATGTTTTAGATGAAAATTTTAAAAAACATTACCCATACAAAAGTTGAATTTTCCGACAGGTGTGATTTTTGTGTTAGTAAGGTCAAAGTTTTGTTACTTTTGTGTTAGAAAATATAGTTAAGTGCCTTTGATGAACGAAAATGTGATAGTTATGTGGCCATTTATGAAATTTACGCTATAGAGGTTTTATTTGCATTGCTAAATTAAAATAGAAGAAATATATGTTTAGATGTTAAGACACTTATGTATTCCAAATACAAAGCTGAAACCTCTTTTTCACATTAGCTACAATCAATATATTTTCATGAGCATTCTAAAAACGAAATTTTTCCATCAATTCTGTAACAACCTTCCCTTTATTGTTTCCCCACAATATTTCTATTAGGAGTAGCTAATTGATATTTCATAGAAACCTTATGTTTTATATATATTTTGTTTTTTATTAATGAAAACAGAAAATAAGCAACTTGAAGCATTTGAATCTCAAGAGGAGCCTTGAGTTAACAAAACCCCCTAATTTTGGTGATATGCTAAACTTGGAGACACAAAATTTATGGAGGTGTAAGAATTTGGAAGAGGCCCATTCTTCTCTTGGAGATTGCGGAATGCTTACAGAACTGGACTTGCAATTCTGTCAGAATCTTAATGAATTGCAAGGAGAGATACCCTGTCACGACCCAATTTGACTAAGTCGTGCGGGTACTTAAATTTTTCACTTCGGTAAGTGAACCCTCAACCTAACGATAACGAAATACATGAATAATAATGTCACGCCTCAAATTTGGAGTGGCATGACCGGCACTCGATGCCACACTAGGCCTGAGCGAACCACTCTAAGGCTAAAAATCTGGGGAGTAACCCCCAACTTAGACCGATAAGGCCCACCTGCCCACAACGATACCAATAAGCTGGCAAGGCCACAATCTAGACATATATAAAAGTACTGACTATCTCGTCTGAACTGGGCACACACACCCAAAATATATATACACAACTGAGCAGGCCGACAAGGTTACTTTGATCGTACAAATCCAACAGTATCCAACAGACATATACAAGCCGACAAGGCTATCACACAGTCACACTATATATGTAGGACTCGTCTACAAGCCTCTAGGGAAAGTATGAATGTACCACGGTCGGAACAGGGCTCCGACCGTACAATTGGAATAAAAAAGGGAGTGACTCCAAAGACCTGGCAACTCCGAACAAAGAGAGAGCTCACCAATCAGCTGATATCCAATCCCGCCTACTGGGGAGGTCTATCGGTCTGTCGATCTGCACCTGTAGGCATGAATACATCACCCCCAGACAAAGGGACGTGTGTACGAATAATGTACTGAATATATAAGGCAAGATAACAGCTGGAATGGAATAACAAACTATACCCTGGATATTTCAAGAAAGCATCTGGAGGTATTCTACCTAGGTTGCCTTTCATCCGAGGCAAGATAACATAACTCCGTGACCCGAGGGTCAGGCATAGATAACTCTATGACTCATAAGCCAGGTATAATCAACTCCATGACCCGTAGGTCAGGTATGCGCAACTCCGTGACCCATCGGTCAGGCAACAACTCCATGACCCGTGGGCCAGGCGTATACAAACACATAACGATAACTCGAAGGCAACATAACAACCTATAAGCAACATATACACTAATTATACCTCATGTCACTCAATCATCTTATAAAACGCAACTATTCTTATACTCACTCTTAACTAGAAAGGAGTACTATAATAGGGTTATGGTAACCCAAGTATAATCTTCGTGAATAGCATATCTTTGTGTGAATAGTCAAGGATGTCTCAATAGTAGGAATCATGCCAATGAAAATAAGGAATAGCATTAACATACCTGAAGCTTACTTCTCGACTTTCCAACTTACTTCCTATCTTTTAATCTACAAACGATCTTTCGTAGTCTCACAATCTACATAAAAAACCATTCATACTATTGTTAGGCTTATCGTCAAATGCTTGTCTTAAGCCTTCAAATTAAATCCTTTTAGAATCTGCTGAAATTTGGGTAGCATCTCCCCTGTTTATATCCCTATCCCGAAATCACAATACCAATGTTACACTCCGTAAGAGTCTGTGCTATTTTAATTAAGACAAGAAAGAATGAGTTAAGAAAGTTCAAGGAAAGTTAATCGAGTTAGTAAGAATATCGTTATATATATGGTTGCCTTAAGTATCCCGAGGTGACATCGTAACCTAAAGGATTTGAAATCGCGTTATGAGCGTATATGAGGTAATGTGAGTGCCCTTTTAAAGTATTTGAGATTATTAGTAATGATATAGAAGATGGATAAAAGATATGAATATATTTTTGCGATTGGAGTTTCGTCGAAGCTTCGTAAGTTCTCCAGTTACGTTTAAGGTTATGGTGATTCTCCGGACCCTTCAAGACGTGTATGGATTGTTATGTATGTATATGTATGTATAAGAGGTTACATGAGAGTTGGAAGAGGATTAGAAGATAAACGAATCTAAACAAAATGCATCGGAACAACTTCAGTAAAATCTCGGACCAGATTTTTAGCCCATATTGTTGGGGGCATATCTCCTAGTATATGAGGAGTTTTAAGGTGTTTCAAAAGCCTAAAATTACGTTCATCGAGTCTAGTTTCCAACGCAACAAACCGCTCGGCAAAATGATATTTAGATAAGGAAATATGGACGATGCAATTTGGGCTGGCAGGGCAGCAAGTTTGGACCCGACCCAAACACTAATGTTTCGGCCCATGAGGCCCATTAACGTTAATATATATGGCAAATTCACTTGAGGGCTGATCATTTTCAGCTAATATCCTCCAAAAACATTAGAGAGAGAGAGAGAGAGAGAGAGAGAGATCCTAGGCTAAGGAAGCCATTTTGATCAAAATCCGAGCTCCGAATCCCGAAGCTCATGAAGAGAAAAACGTTGTACGTTGCGTTGCCTTCAATTTGAGATAAATATTGGTCTTGGGGGATGAAATTTTCGTGGTGGAGCTTCTGATAAGGTATTTATAAAATTCCTTTTATGTTATTAAAGTGTTTATTTAGAGTTTTAACGAATTAGAACGGAGAAAACAACATTATAAACTCGTTTGTTGTTTTGTTGAAATTTATGGGTGAGGGGCTGTTTTAATTGAAATTGATGGACTGATTTTAATTAATATTTTGGTTGTTGTAATCATGGATATGTGAGGAGAGTGAAGGAATTTAATGGTTAGAGTTGGAGTTAAATTGTTGTGGGTTGTTGTAAGGATTATAGAGATAATAATGTGGTTTTATTGCACATGAGTAGATGATGTGGTGTCGAGTGGCTGCTGTTGTATTTCCCTGAAATTTTCTGAAAATATGGCATGAAATAAGGTATAAGAAGTGCATATGGGCTGCTTGGTGTATTGCAAGTGTTCGTTAGAATTTCGGGCATCGTTATGTTACAGTTGGGGGTTGTTTTGATATGTTGTTGTTCTTGTTGAAATAAAAGAATTGAAGATATGGTTGTGTCCATATGTTATTATTGGTATTTTTGTGTCAACAGGAGAGCAATTGGAAATTCGGATAGACGAGTTTATAGGGGAAATGCTGCCCAAATTGTTGTAGACAAGTGATGAGTTAAAGATTGAATACCAAAAGCCTTATAGTTAACAATTGGTAAAAATGACCATTTGTAGGTTTTGGGCGAATCGGAGATTGAGTTTGGACAAGCGTGAGTAGCGCGAAAGGTATGTAAAGCTTATCCTTTCCTTCTTTGGCATGCCCTAGGTCTACTAGGTTGAGATTTCGGCCTCGGGGACCATCCTGCTCATCGTAACCCGAGATTAGTTTTCGTTACTATTCATTCAATAGAATTGAATTATAAAAGGTGCATTTTACTAGAAAAGTGGTTGGACTTCCAAAACGTTTACAAATGTAACCCGATCGTTCTAAAACTTTCTTGGATGACTCCGTAGAGTCTAATGGGCGTGATTCTCGTCCGCCGCCTCGACTTGGCCCGAGGTGGGCCCGCTATCCCCGATGCCTCTCTTATTGTTCTGTTTGTCTTATTCCCGTACGGTAAGTCAAGGGAACTCATGGTTATTGTTCCGACTACTAAACGGGAGATATTTTATCTATCCCGAGACGGATTTTAATGATTATTGACCCAATTGTGGGGACCGAAACCCTGACATGTGATGTACGGCTTTAGCCAATGTACTCTTGTCCGGAGTTCGCAGGTAACTCCTGGTTATTATGCTGTTCACTATATGATAGGTGTTATGACCACCTTCATGAGCATTATAAAATGTTTTTGACATCTAAAGCGTTTTTAAAAATCTTACCCTGAGATTCTGGACAAACTACTTATTTTCTTTATTTTCTGATATACGATTTTGGTATACCTGAGTCCTGTGTGATGCATGATCCTGGCATGTGTGATTATGTTTGGAAAGTGATAATTTGGCATTTTGTCTGGTTATCTTCTGTGTTACCGAGTCCCGGGCCGGTTATGTGAATATGCGCATATGTGATATTGGCCGCTGGACCCTCGACCGCGGCGTGCTCGACATTGACTACTGGACCCTTGACCGCGTCATGCCGGACGTGTGGCATTGACTGCTGGACCCTTGACCGCGTCTTCCGCACTTGTGATTATGCCGACATAGACCGCTGGACCCTTGACCGCGGTATGTCGAACTTGTGATAGAAAACCGCTGGATACTTGACCGCGGTATGTGTGATTGTGACCGCTGGACTTATGGCCGCGGAAATTGTGCGTTGATTCTTCTATGTGTGTGAAACAAAGATGTTTTCCAAAAGAAAGCAAACATTTTGTCATCCCGATTGTCGTGTTGATTTCTCCGGAACTTCTTTTGCCTGTTGTACGCCGGATACGATTCCTTAGTATGCTGGCTATTGTGCTCGCTTTCTATATATCGCATTTCAGTTGTGACTTTTCTTTCTGTGTTGTATGCTTTACATACTCAGTACATATTTCGTACTGACCCCTCTTTTCGGGGGGCTGCGTTTCATGCCGCGCAGGTACTCCCAGGTGAGTTGAAGACAATATAGAAGATGTTCCAGTGCAGATGGCAAGCTCCATTTGTTCCCGGAGTGCTGCCGAGTCAGAGTTGGTATGTTATGCTTTCTGGATTACGTTAGAGACTTTGCAGACAGCGTCGTGGGTATTGGTTGTCAGTCTGTAAGCGGCTCCGTCAGCCAAAATGTCGGTCTGTGTTATGTACTGAATTTTGTATGATTATTGATTCGTTATGCTTGGAAGCTACGTGAAAGAATATTTCTGGAAAAAAAAAATTTACGATGTATTTCATCTCATTTGATTTGAAAAGTTTGACATGATTTTATGTGCAGCAAGAGTCTGAGGGTTCGCTCGGCCCTAGGTAAGGGTCGGGTGCCCATCACACCCTAGCGGAATTAGGGTGTGACAACCAACAACCAACAACAACGACAACTCTAATATCAACAACATCATTATCAGTACCAATATACTCCAAAAAATATCCCACACGATGTTTACCTGATTTCCCAACCAACTAATCCACTACACGATGATTTAATAAATCTATCTTTGTAAATAAACCTAAATCAATATCAATAAAGAGAGATCCATACCGTGTTCTTACTAGAACAAAAATATCTTCAATATCTACTTTGAATCCAGGCCAACATCCACCGCAAAACGACACTATAATCACAACTATATGTTAGCCGAGCCTTGATTAGTACTTCGCCACTTGAAATCACTCAAATCCCTTAATTCTATGGTACATATATGCCCCTTTATGTTTGCTGAGCTTTTTGGGAAATTATTGGATGGAGAAAAGGGCATTTAGGTCCTTATATAGTGTGTGGAAGTCGGTGGAAACCGACTTAAAATTGCTTTGCGCGTTCGTGTCAGTCCCAGCCGCGTTCGCGCAGGGTTATTTCCCTGCTTTGGTAGTCCGTCTTCAAATGCTCATAATGTTAGATTCCGATGTCGGATCGATGCATGGTTTGTTGCATTGGAAACTAGAATTTATGAACTTCAATTTAGGCTTTTATTTTACTTCAAAACTCCTAATATACTAGGAGATATCCTTCTCTCAAATTAGACCAAATTATCGTACGAAACCTTGCCCATCCTCTTTCCAAAGCTCCAACAAACTTAACTTCCTTAAGCCACTTGCCCTCCAATCCGTCCATGACCTAGTACATGAACTTAAACCCTCATAACCATAAAACGGACACATATAATCTAATATATCCTAGAAAATACCCCAGCGTCTGCAATTGGATAGCTAACACCTAACGAATCTCAACGTACAAAATTACGAGGTGCAACAAATAAATCAAGCAAGCGAAAAAGAAAAATTACAAAAGTCTCACAATAATATATAATAGAAATAGTGCGGAAATAAGGAAACACCCCCAGGGTCTGATCTAAGTCATATAAGAGCATCTAAAAGAAATAATACAAGTCTGGAATAATATAATAATACATCAATATGTCTGTGTCTCAGAGTAGAAAAGTAAGACGTGATAATAAGAGGAGTCTTCAAGGCGGCGAATGACTCGTGCTCACCCTGGAAACTTGACGCTAATGCTGAAGGCGACTATCAGCTAGAGGAGATGGATGAAGACCTAACCTGGTACTCTGCATTCATAAAAGAATGCAGCAAGTGTAGATCAGTACAAAACCACAGTACTGGTAGGTATCATAGGCTAACTAAGTATAGCTAACATAATTTAGACAATAAAGAAAGATAGGCAGATAAACTAACAAGTATAAGTCAAGCATAATCGAAGCCAAGTACACGTCATCACCTAAGTAGAGCATCTAATCCCACATGTGCCAAGTCTCAATATGTCAAATCCGAATCCAACATCACAAGTAAAACACCAAATCATCTCAATGTAAGTCGTGATGCAATGCAATGCAATAATGTATGAATGCAATGCAATGCCATGCAAATGCTATGTACACATGTTCTCCAGACGAAAATATTGACGTCTCGGTAGCACAACCCAAGGTGACTCGCGATGTCTAAGTGCCACTCATCCCGGATCTTTGCCCACGGGGATTCTCACCGGCACCACCCTGGAGGACCCGCGGAGTCTATGCACTCACTCAATCCATGATTCCGGGACTAACATCGGATATCAGACTCTCACGTCATTCTCATTTAAAAATCGAGCCCAGCTTATCACAGTGTTTCATCAAATACCAACAATGTATCAAAAGTATATCATAAGAGTGCGTGCAATGCATGTATCAACATCAATAATCAGATCAATAACACAAGAACCAACAATGGGTATGCCAACAATATATTAGTGTCACAAGTACCAACAGTGGTATGCCGACAATATCATGAAAGACTACATAAGTCATATAGAACTCTATCCTCGCATTAAAATCAACCCGTAAAGTACTACAATATCACAATCAAGAAGGACTAATAGATCCCAATATCTACTAACAGCACGTGGCATCAAGCCAATACAATAGAACAATCAAGTCACAACACAATGGGGTGGCTAGCCCCAATCACACAACAGGCCCCAACCTAAGACAATATCCAACCCAACTTCATATCCGAAGGTTTACATACTTTCTTCGAAAATATCATATAAATATATGCTTCGCTACACGAAGTCTCACCAAGGGTAAGCCATAACCTACCTGGATGGCTGAACAACAATACACCAACAGTCACTCCTTAGCCTTGCCCTTCCGCTGAGCCTCAAGATCAAGAAAGTCTAGGTATATTTTAAATCTAGATTAGAAATCATGAAGATCGATACCTATCTTGAAATCATTCAAATTAGGTCAAAACCCAACCCTAGAATTTAGGAAAACAGGGCCCACAAGGTCAAAACGAAAAATTCGAGGGTAAAATATCCAATTAAACACTAGATGATCAAAACCCATCAACTAATTGCTAATTTAGCTCAAGGATTCATCCAATTTAGAAATCCAAGCAAAACTCCCAATTTTGGGTATAAACCCTAACTCTTAGATTCAAGAATTCAAAACTAATAATCAGAGATATATGATTAACAACCTTAGATACAATATAATCTAGCATAAACCCAATCAATTAATCAAGATTACAAGCCTAGAAGGAGAACTCATAAAAACTCTCTTTTAATCCACAAGTTCATAAGTGTCTTAAGTTGTGTTCTCTCCATTTATCATGGGGTGGTCATGAATGTTCCGAATGGCAAGTTAATGTGTTGAAGTCCCTACAGTATTTAACTTGGACAATTATATCCAGGTTTTCATCTCTCCCTCACATATATGTATGTTTAATATTCTTGTCAAATTGTTCCCTATTAATAATTATTATTTCTGTTGCAGTATGACTTCCACCAAAGGGATTATTTTCACATTTGATTTCCTGGAGGAAACAAAATTTGGTTATAAGTTTAAAAATCAAAAGGGGATCTCAATTGATCTGAACCCATCTTCGTATATCGATAATTTCATGGGTTTTTCAATAAGCTACCGTCCTAATATGAAGCAAATATGGTATTAATAGCTGCATTGGTCTGCAAATCTGACCCTGAAAGAGAACATTCCTTGAAGTGTGTCATCCTTGAATCTAATCCTTTTCCTTCTGCCAAGTGTTTCATCTACATACCATCTAAAACATTGTGGCATGCTTATGACAATAAATAAGGGAAGAACCCAAATGATTATTGCCTATTTGAGGTATCTACACAGTCAGGGGAGGAAGCATGTTGAGGAGTTCGCCTGGAGTATGATAGTAGATTTAGGAGATGGAGAAGGATGCGGCTAATGGAATTTAGGCAAATCGAGCCATCACACACTTCTAGTTTGCAGGTGTCTGGTGAGCATAACATTGCAACAGACTGGGACAACATTCGGGCTAAAAGAATAAAGAGATGGATCAAGCAACAATGGTTTTGTTGTGCATCAAGTATCAGGTTTGTCCTCCTTGACTAAATTTGATAGGCATAATACATAAACAGGCCCTCAAATTTTTCCTCGCAAGTATGCCCTCCAATTTTGGGTGTGCACAAGTAGGCACCTCAACTTGTCTCCACTTTGTCAGCTGAACACTCCAACTTACAAAAGGATCATCTAGACACTTCTAAAATTTATGTGTCATGCCAGCATTTTTGTTTACGTGTTCAACTTTATACAAGTTGAGGTGCCTACTTGTGCACACCTAAAGTTGAGGGTATACTTGCCAGTTGAGGCCAAGTTTGAGGTCCTGTTTATGTATTATGCCAAGTTGATATTTTTAATTTTAATATATAGGTTGGACGTCCTGAGGATCTTGAATCTTTGCACTCCTTGCTGTATGTGTAGATTATCATTTAACCAAGCGGAAGTCTCCAGATTTTTTGCATACTCGATGGACAACTGAAACATGATTCTCTGAAAATTAGAATTAAAATTGCATGTATGAATAACTACATCAACATTAATTCTTCAATGGTGGGATTCTAAGCTACCTTTGTAATTATGTGCAGTTAGTGGCTGCAATTTTTTGACGGTCTTTGTTCCATGTTGGATACAGTTCTTAGTGGAACAAAATGTCCTTTTCTAGAAACTCTAGAAGTTCCTTCAATTTTAGTTCATCATGATCTCAATACGAAAATAAAAATTTCGATCCATTCTGATATCATCAAGTTTCAAAGAAAATGAAGGTACTCTTGAAAAATATTTTAGTAAGTTAGCCCTAATCTTACTAAAATATTTTTCCAAGACACTAACTTATATCATCTATTTGTAATCCCTCGCTAATTACCCTGCCTGTTAGATTGATAATTTATCTCATGTTAATTTTTTGACTCATAAATCCATGTTTCTTCAAGTAGAAATAGGATCCTAGGAGTGGCGTTTAAGCCACTTTGATACGATATCGAGAAGCTTAATGTTGATAATGACTCGAGTTGGAGCTGATCCTCAATACCATCTAGTGTTAACTTTCAATTTCAAGAAGATGGACACTTTGAGGAGAAATTCATTGAGAGTATGCAACCTCTTGGGAATTCAAGGAAGCTCAAGTGCACATCTTCAAGCTATACATTCCTTGATCATGAAGCTGGAGCTCTTGAAGATGATAGAAGGTCAACGGGTGGCAGCCTTTAAGATATGGGAGATAGTTTGGATGGAAGAGTCCAAGACTGCTACATTTTAAGAAGAGCCTTTCCTTGATAATGCCTAGATTTTAAATGTAGCTAGTAGTTAAATGCCAAATGTGGCTAGTTGTCAAATAAGTGTGGCTAGGCATGCAAAGGCAAAACTATATATACTTGTCTTAGCCTATTTTCATTAGTTAGTTTTGAGATTAATGAAACTTTTATGAGTGTAGTTTCTCCCTCATGGAGCTTAGGTTAATACTTAGTCATTAGTGGGTGGATTCCCTATCTCTTAGCTTGGAACATCTCTTAGATAATCTAGGATTAGAATTCCATGTATGAGTTCAAGTTTCCTTCCCCCTTGACTTGAATTCATCTTTGATTGTTGATTAGTCACAATTATAGTTGAATTAATCCTTTCTTTCTTCTATCTCATCCCCTCTTCTTTCTCATATATCAATTTCTCCTTTATTTAATTTCCACGCATTTGGTTGGTGTTTTCATACTTTCCTAATTAGGATCATATCACAGTTGATCAATTTACTAAGAGGAAACATGTGATTATGAGTCGGTAGCTCAGCATGAGGCAGAGTGGTGAATCTAACAGAAGCAATTAGCTAGTGACCTTTGGTAAATAAAATTTGGCGGTTAATTTATCTTATCTTATTTGCATGCAGCAACCCTGTAACACCCGTACTTTCGGGATAAGGTTTGACTCATAATACTGGGATCTAACGGATCCAAGATGGGAGGTGTAGGAAGTGGTTTGAAATACCTTTAATTCCATCCATATAAGGATCAGGTCAATCATATCTATGTACAAAAGGTTATGCATGTTTTACTAAGACCTATCAGTGGTGGTCGTCCACGGGCATGCAACGTGAGCAGACTGGTGACCCAAGGCCATGTCATGATTGTAAGGGCAGCGAAGAGAGGCCCATTGCATGCACGAGCGAGTGCGCGCTGCTGGGTACGAGGTTTTCAAGAAAATCCTTCTCAAGGGTTCAAGTGAAGGAATTGGAGTTCTTCATCAAAAGTTTGGATTTTCCTTTAGTTTTTGAAGCTAATAATGTATGTAAGACTTTCCTATTCCAAATGATTATAACTTTGAATTGGTGATTATGGACTAAGTTCTTGAGAGATAACCTAATAGGTTATATAGTAAGAAACGTATAAACTATTGTATGGTTTGGATTGTTGACTTAGGATTGTTGTAATCAGATGAAGAATGATGTTAATTATATCTATTTCAGATTTTAGAATCACCTAGAAGCAAAAGGTTGGGTAATTGGATCAAGAAACACCATTGATGAGGGTTGTGGAGCTTTATGCCCACAAGGTGTTTGATAAAATGCCTAGATGATCAAAGCATGAGTATTCTTATTAATATTGATTCCCTTTGATGTATATTGCTCTAGATTAACGTCGAAAGGGGTGACGAACGCTATAATACGCTAAAAGGTCGGAATTGTGGTATGTGAGGCTAAGTCTCTACGTTTGGGAATGTTAATGATTCTCCTTACGCCACGTTGCGCCGCATTCTTTTACAACGTTACAAATTGCCTAAGAAATATAGTTAAGTTTAGTTCCTGGAATAGTTGCAGAACTTCTATTCCCTAGTTTCGTAGTTCATTCATGACTTTCATTCCAAACGTTGTGAGCTCGGTATGTAATCAATGTAGACTTGTGTTTGATGCCCATGAGTCTCAGTCTAGAATACTCAGTATGTTTTAAACAATTAAAGTTTCAATTCTCATAATTAGTCATGAATACATGTCTTAGCCTAGTTCTATTCAGTATTCCAATATAATGTAACTCAGTATGATTCAGTATTCTAGTATCATGTAACTCAGTATTATTTAGTACACATGTATTATAGTATGGTTCTCAATTCCTGATTTTAAATCCCTGAATGTTAAACAGTTGTATTTGCGCTTGAGGCCATAGTTTATGCTTTATGCATCTTTGGGCCTGAGGCCGCAGTTGTGTTTACTTATACTTGGGCCCGAGGCCGCAGCTTGTGCACATATATATTGGGCCTGAGGCCGCAACTTATTTACTCAGATAAACAGGTGGTTTCTCATTCATAACAGGGAGTATTCACATCTTTACTTCTTTGTTCGATTCATCTATCACTTATCAATTATCAGTTCAGTTTTAGTTTCAGTAGTTACAGTTCTTTCTTTCAGTTGCTTTACATACCAGTGCAATTTAAATGTATTGACGTCCCCTTTTATTGCTCGGGGCTTGCATTTCACGATGTAGGTACAGATTTACAGGATGATGGATCCGCTCGCTAGGATTCTCGTATCAGCTGCTTGGTGAGCCCCAGTTCCTTCGGGGTGTTATTATATTTTCAGTCTTTACAATATTTCAGTCAGTGAGGTATGTCGGGGGCCTTGTCCTGGTAAAACAGTCATACTTCATTATTCATATAGGCTTCATAGACTATAGTGGCAGTCAGTCAGATGTTTAAAAGGCTTGGTGTTAGCGCTGTCGGCTACTTATTTATACATTCAGACTTTCAGTATATCAGCATGTGTTAGTTTATTTTTTGCATTCAATATGTTATGATATCACATTTTGGTTCAGCCAACTAGTTGGTTCGTTGGGTCACATATAGTTAGGCACTAGGTGCCGTGTAACATCCAAACCCAGGTTCGGGGCGTGACAAACCCTTAAGACACTGTTGAAGTGTGGCAATTGTGATCCATTGAACAGTTCTACCCATGAAGAAGGTGAAGACAAGGAAGAGTTGACTAGTCATAATTAGGTTCTGTCTTGTTGTTGAAAAAACAAAAACTTTGTTTGTTGAATATTTTTGATAATTTTTCTTTCTTCTAAGATGTATTATTTGATAATTAGTTGTTTTTGGTGTATTCTATTTATTATTGTTATTGAGTAATTTGTAATTGGCTCTTATTTATTATTGAGGTTGAATTGGTGAATTTTTGGCTGAAATTGTTGTTTGGTTTGTCCAGCATCGCATATATAGTTGTTTCTTCTGGTTGTCAGGTGGTAAAGCTCGCTGCTTGAGAAAAATATACCAGAATTACCAAAAGACTGTCAAGAGTCTCTCTTGGTAACACTAACCATATTTTAATAACACTGACGGAAACCGTTGGTAATGTAAATAAATATTTCCAGGATATTGAATATACTGATGGATAGATGGGATTTTTCTTTCTTTTTCATAATGAACTAACACTTTTCCTTCTGTACTTTAAATCTAATGTTTAAAAAGTATACGATAGCTTCCATCGATACATTTTATTTTCCCCCAGAAATTTTGTCGGGTATCTAATCGATAGGGCTTGTAATGAGCTCCATCGGAAGATACCAAGGATGTCTCCTAGTAATTATTACAGAGATAGAATTTTTCTGGATACCCTGTATCAATGGACTTTCATCGACAAGGGCTTATTACCTAGTGACTTCGTTGATAATGTTCATCGGTAAAATGTGAAAATGTAGTAGTGTGAACCTGTGCTCTAAACGTAGCACATGAAGTAGCAGCACATCTTTTGTCGTAAAATATTCGAATGGGGATTTGGTGCATGCTGTTACTAGATGATCACGTAAACACAATGTTTGAAATTCATGTCGTAAGAGATTCGGATGAGGACTTGTATAAAGTTGAACAAGTAAACAAAAATGCTGACATGGCACATAAATTTTGGAGGTGTCTAGATGATCATTTTGTAAGTTGGAGTATTCAACTGACAAAGTGGAGACAAGTTGAGGCGCCTACTTGTGCACACCCAAAGTTGGAAGGCATACTTGCCAGCTGAGGCCAGATTTGAGGGCTTGTTTATGTATTATGCCATGCCTAAAATATAGTAGTTGTAGTTGGATATTGTATTTTTGAAGTTGAAAAGATATTCAAGACAAACCTACTCAAAAGCAGAAAGAAATAAAACGAAACTTTTTTCTTTGTTGGTTTTCGAGTGTTATTGTGATTTAGATCCTTTCTAGGAAAGGATTAAACCTAGTACTATAAATACATGCTAGCTTGGATTTATTAAGTAGGACAGAATATAAAACCTAAGAGAACTCAATCTTGTAACTTACTTTCTCCCTTGATATTAATAAAAATGTCGGTCGTTCTCCACGGACTAGGATAACATCTATCCGAACCACGTTAATTACTGTATTTTTATCGTTTTCGCGCTAACAGTATTTATAGAGATCTCTATTTACAAGCTAGTGCCAAGTGCCAACATATGCTAAAATATTACTGAAACAGCTTTCTCGATTGTTGTGGTTTAGACAAAAGTCATACTAATATCTCAGTCTCAGATCCAATATTTTAACTGCAATTAGATGTATTATTAATTCTAATAGAGAATTTTTTTTGATTCCCTTTTCATTTGTTTGTCGTCGTCTTTTCCAACTTTATTTTTTCTTTCCTTTTGACCAATTCAGATCTACTCCCCTGTCTCACTCTTTAATTTCTCACAATAATGATGAAGATAGGGTTCAAATTTATGACATATAGGAAGATGATTGGAAGTTTCCCCATAGACCAAATTCTGCAATCACATAGCTGAGAATTAATTTGGTTGTTAGGCTTCCAATATTGCTCTTTATTAAGAAGCAGAACAACTATATTATTTGAGTTTTCTCACCATAAACCCAAAGCTGAGAATTTCCTGTTAAGCTTTAGCAATATTCTTCAACAATGTATCACGCTTCTTCTTCCAAAATTTGCAAGCATGATGTCTTTTTTAGTTTTAGAGGTGAAGATACACGTAGAACCTTTGTGAGTCATTTCTTTAATGCTCTAAAACAAAGAGGAATCCACGCTTTCAAAGACGATGAGCGGTTGGAAACTGGAAAATCAATTTCTGGTGAACTTTTGAAAACTATAGAAGAGTCTAGATTTGCTATTGTGATATTTCCAAAAAATATGCATCCTCAAGATGGTGCTTAGAGGAGCTTGCACACATCATAAAGTTCAAAAATGAATTGGATCAGATTGTGATTCCAGTCTTCTATGATGTGAGTCCATCAAATGTGTGCCATCAAAATGCCCCTTTCGCTAAATCCTTTTCCAAGCATGAGAAAAATTACAAAGATGATTTGGAGAAGGTTCAAAGATGGAGGGATGCATTTTCGGAGGCACAGAAAATATCAGGGTATCATTTACAAAATTTCAAGTAAGCATTTTTTTTCCGGGTTTCTCGTTCTCAAGAGGAAAAAGACCAAACGTTTAGCTACAATTCCACACAATTCTACTATACTTTTTTTCGAAAAAGGAACAAAGATCTAGGAAAATAGAGACACATATGGTAGTCAGTTTACTTATAATTATAAATTAGATTAGTGGATAGACCTTGAGTGTCACACCCCAACCTGTGGGGAAGGGGTGTGGCCGGCACCCGACACCCAAAGAGTCGAGCGAACCAGCTGTGATATTTGAACTCTGTAACATGAATCAATGGCCGACAAGGCTACTGAATAACAATTGTAAGAAGTAGATCATGACAACCTGCAAGAAGAAAAGGCCCAACAACACATATATGCATAACTAGGGCCGACAAGGCCACAACCAAGAAAGATAACTAGTCAGAAGGTCGGCAAGGCCAAACACAATACCTGTACACTGACTGATAGTCTGTAAGCCTCTAAGAGCACTAATATGCATCAACTGGTCCGGACAGTAGCCCCGTCATACCCGTAGCCATACGCATATCTCTCTCTCTCTATATATATATATATATATATACATGCATGCATCTTATTTAATGACTCTGACCAGCAACTCCGGAGAATGGAGTGCGAACATCCCCGCTGAACTCTAGTATCCTACTGAGAAAGGTACACCAATCCATCTACCGTACCTGTGGGCATGATCACATCGCACAAAATGCGTCAGTACGAAAGATGTACCGAGTATGTAAGGCAGTAAGCATAAACATAACATAAGCATAAGAGATATAAATAATAAGAGGGGAGATATAGAGGCAACCTGAAACTCTGAACGAGGCCACTGAGGGCGACTATAAGCATGACATAAATGTAAATGCATTCTCGTAAAATCCCTCCTCACAGTGGAGGCTTATAACATATCATATCATATCATATAATAATATATATCCCTCTGTGGGGTGAGCTCAACATCATATCATCATCTCTGCCCAACTGATCAGCGGTATGCACAGCTACGTGCCTGCCTGGCCGTCTATGACACGGCGCGGTAATGAAAGAAATCCATCTATGTGCACATCTACGTGCCTGCCCGACCGACTATAGCGTGGCACGGTAATGAAAATAAATACATATATATAAGTGCAATGCAAGACTGACCTCAGAAGGGATATCATTGAAGGAGTCAGAGTGACCTATCGTCGTTATCCTCTGACTATCGTTATTATTGCTACGCTCATAAATCTTTAATCAATAGGCCAAAGAAATAAAAGTACAGGGAAACATCCTGTTATGAATTATACACAAAGCCAAAGTTTGCCAAACTCTGATGAAATATGATCGACACAACTTTTATCGGAAAGAGTGTGCCAACGAGAGGTTTGTTACCTTGGAGCAATAGACAAAAAGATAAGGATTAACTCAATTAAAGGAAGTACAATCACTCAACTTTGATGTGAAGAGTACAATCACTAATACCATTCTTCATTCAATAAACAAGAGGGATACGACATGTGAAAGGTACTTCAATACAAGCTATTCGTGAGAAAAGGGTAAGCTTAACCATTTTGGAACATAATCGACATAAGTTGAACAGAACGTCTTTTAATCGATAACCAAAATGAGATGTGGAACATAATTTGGTATAAGTCATAGATGAAGTATGTGTCACACCCTAACAATGGTAGGGCATGACGGGCACCCAACTCTCATCAGAGTCGAGCGAACCCTTAGACATTCGCTCTATCAAAACCTGTCATTTCAAAAACTTTTAAAAACAAGAAATTTTTCCAAATAGAAATCATTATCTTTATAACGATTATGAAAACTTTCAATCAAATAAGTACTTTAAACCAATTGAAATCATCTAAAATACATACTCTTTTAAAATCCAGAAATGACTCAACTGACATCACTTTGTCGACATCTCGACAAATATACCACAGGACACTGTATGCAGAAGTCTCTAAGAAGTGAACTGAACATTATGAGTCAGGACAGGGCCCTGACATACCCATAATCATGCATATCTATACATGACTCAGCACAGCTCCAGAATGAGGTGAAACTTGCCAATCCCAGCTAACGTCCAAGCATTCTAGCTATACACTTAACCTGCCAAACAATCTGGGGCTGCGGGCATAAACGCAGCGTCCCCAGGCAAAAGGATGTCAGTACGGACAATGTACTGAGTATGTAAGGTGGTAACAAATCATAATCATAATTTGATTTAGGAGAGAAGAAATCAAAATCTAACTCAATACTTGCAGCCTTCGCTGGACGAAATATAAATGTGCACACGAAGTCTCAAAACAATCTTTAAGTAAATAATATGATCCAACACACATGCTGCTTCCGACATGTTAACCGAATGGTCCCTTCGGACAGCCGCTTCCGGCTAGTATCACAATAGTCCCTTCGGACGGCCGCTTCCGGCATAATAATGATGGCCCCTTCGGGCAGCCGCTTCCGGCTTAATAATGATGACCCTTTCGGGTAGCCGCTTCCGGCTTAATTATGATGGCCCCTTCGGGCAGCCGCTTCCGGCTTAATATCACCATCATATCAACACAAACTCAATCCACAAATATCAATTTCAATTTATATCATAAGTCACTAATTAATTCATCACAATCCAGTTATTAGCCTTAGTCTTTATAAGAAGTTATCAAATTTGTATCTCACTAGACTTAGGAGGACATACTTCCAGGTTTGAGGGTAGAATTGTTATGAAATTCTTATTACTTATATTCTACTCAATTTCATCTTATTGCCCTACTCAAAGAATAAATGATCATATCAATATAAAGGGATGATACTATGGAATGTAAACATAAATCGTAAATGAAATGAAATAGTAAAATCTCGCACCCCCTTCGGAGTGGTTTTGAAAATCAAACTTTATGTTTCCTTTAGTATAAAACTAATTTCCTCGAAATCATTAGTAAAATCATATACACAACTCAACTTGGCACCTTATGGGTGTTCCCTTGGGAACATAATAGAAGTACAATATCAATAAGCCATCACAAGAAACATTTAGACCTTACTCGTCTAAGAACGGAATTATATAGAGTACATATAATATGAATAGCAACAATAATCATGCCAAAAGAAGAAAGGTTTGCCTTACATACCTTACGTCGTCCAAGGAACTCAACTTAATCACGAACTTTTCACAATTAGTATGACAAACCTATAATCGTAAGAATATGCACGGGACTTAAGAAGGCTTTCGTATATCATATATATTAATTGATAACTTAATTCTAAAACGAAACGGGCAGCATCTCCTCTATATCATTAGTATCTCCCAATTCGGTATATCACCACAACAGCCCAACAACAAATAAATCTCAAAAACACAACAGTATACTTAATTTACTACAACAATCCATCCAATATATATCCTTAAAATCAATCCCTTAAACTTATCTCCATTTCTAACGGAATTTCGACAGCATTTCCTTTATAAACTGGATAAACCCGAAAATCCAATTCAGCTAAATTATCTGCAACAACGTCAAACAACAATATCGACAATCAATATACATCATAACTCAGATATTTCCATCCATTTAACTCCACTGAAACAGCCCCACCTTCATAAACCTCCCAAAAATGCCAAACGAGCTTTAAACATTATTTCCTCCGTTCTAATCCGTTAAAACTCTAAATAAACACTTTAATAACATAAGAGGAACCTTATACATACCTTAGCAGAAGATCAATCACGAAATATCATCCTCCAAGCACAATAATTAGCTTAAAACGACGACAACAACTCGTACTACACTTTATCCTTCACGAGTCTGGGGATTCGGGACCTCGAACTTGCTCGATTCTCCTCTTTCTCTTTCTAACTCTCCTCTCTCTCGATAAAAGTTCGTATACTGATTGATTTGTAAATGAGTGAATTTGTATGCATTTATCCCTTATATATGAGTCTTGGGTCGGTTCCCACCGACCTTGAGTCGGGTTGGGCCGAGCCCACTGCCCAGCTTGACCTTGCTGCATTAAAACATCCATAACGTTCTATACCTATGTTGTGTGAAGGCCCACGACCTATGGTTGGAAATATAATTTAATTATCTACAACTTTCATATTTGTGGTTTTCCCAAATTCCCAAATAATGATAGGGTTATGGTCTCCCGAAGTCAGATCACCCGAAAACGTAACTTAAAAACATCTTTTTGGAGGGCTTACACTTGAATTTGGCTCAAGGGTCCTTCTTGAGTTGTGTTTAACTTCACATATATTATCCATATAACTTATCATATGTACTTTATAAAAATCCCATCATGTGGGCCCCACCTCAGCTTACGGTTACGAGGGCTATATATCTTTTAACGTATCATTCCCATCATATTGTACGAATTCCAAATATCATACTCGTGCTATCGTCATGCTACTACAGTAGAATTTCATTCTTTATACTTGTAATATTTGCTCCTCCTTGAGCTCACATTAAGCGGTCTGTAGCCTTAGTAACACGAAATTTTCTGGGGTGTAACAGTATGTGTCAGCTCAATTATCATGGAACGCGATCGATCCAAGTTTACGAAACAACCTTTCAATGAAAGTTCATATGAAATCTAGTCATGCCACAAAGAGAATAGAAAGCCCTACATACCACGTTGATGAAGTTTTTCACGTTCCATGAGTCCTTGAATACCTTACGAACGATCACCTACATCATACAAACAATATGGGATCAATTCCAAGTTCATAGCTTATGAAAATACTCATTGAGGCATTTCATCGAACGACTTGCGGGCGTAAGTTAGTAGGGTCATTTGTAGTTTGGTTTCTTCATTCAAGACTACCATTTTTCTTTTCCTTTACTCCTACTCTTCCTTATAAATCCATCCATAACTTCATAGCTCCAAATAATACATTTAAACCACAAGAAACAGCCCAAAAAATCAAGTTCCTCCATAAGAGTTCCTTACAGTTAATAAAGACTTGTCCCTATGGGATTTCTCCTCCAATCTCTAAGTTAAATACTTGTAGAAGCTTAAGAGGACCATGAGAAGGGTAGAACATACCTTAAACTTCAAAATCACTCCAAAACAGAGATTACTTCAAGTTGAAGATTTCTTTCGAAAAGCGAAACAACGAAGAAACGACGATTCTACGATTACCACGTGAGTCCTTACGTTAAAGTTACTTGATTAGCCTTTAGATTTGCTTATGATTGATGGAGAAATGTTTGAGAGAGTATTGGGAGTGCTTAGGTTTTGTATCTTAGAGAAAATGAGGTCCAAGATGATTTGTGGGTCTTTTATACAAAAGGGAATAAGCTGCCACCGACCTTGCACACTGCTCCCATAGCAGTTTACGTCCCTAGACGGAAATGCGAATATCTATCTACTCCGATGTCGTATTGATGAACGGTAAAATGTACTGGAAACCAAACTCATAGACCTTCAATTTGATATGTGTATCACCCCGTAACTCCAAGTAAATTGAGATAAAAGCTCCTCGACATCTGACCCAAATTTTAGTGAAATTTACGAACTTAACTTGCGACGCCCTTTGTCGACTTTCGTATCACAACTCGTTTGACTTCCAAACTAAACAAACGAACATTATACAATTAAAATACTTCTATTATTACTTTATTAGCATGTGAAGAACTCCTAATCTCACCCAAAAGTACAAGTTATCGTATTCCCAACTTACCGACTTTTGACGAAACTCATGCTTTTTTGATTCATTCACCCTCTAAACCTTTCGCCACTTACTAATATTATTTATAGACTCTTATAATCATTTATATTAATAAGATGAATCCCTTTTAACCGCAAGATAATTTCTTTTGAACTTGCGTCAACTAACTCATTATGCAACTTTAACGTGCGAAGATCCGGGGTGTAACATTGAGTATGTGCTTGTTTGATAATGTAACTACATTTAAAAATGTTGTAGTTCATAATGGTTGATTTTTTTTCAAATGAAAAAGAAAAGAAACTACTCTGTGGCATTATCATGTGTTTGTTTTAGACATTAGTCCATGACAACTCTTGCTTTTAACCCGCAAGGGTGGCCGAGTTGGTTGGGCAGGGATCTCCCAAATGGGGTTGGGTTCGAATCCCCCTGTATGGTTTCTCGGTCGATCTCGTCACATGAGGCTTGCCTAGTGCGGTTTACCTCTCCTATGTGGTTTGCGGGCTATTACGCAGTGGCGAATTTAAGTGGAGGTGAGGGTGTTCAGCAAAAACATATAGTGTATATATAGGGTAGATTTTCTCTGTTTATGTACATATATTACCTTTTGAACACCTTGAACATATGCAAAAGGTTAGCTCAAGCAGTCCAGGTTGTTCAAAATTATCTCTAGCAGCATAGGTTCAATTCTCATCAACAACATTATTTTTTATTTTTAGCTTTTGTTGTTTTTTTTCGAACCTCCTAAGTGAAAATTCTGGATCCACCACTGCTATTACACTGGAGCGAGTTTACCCTATATGCACCCGAAGGGTAGCGGCTGAGGATTCCCTTGTCATAAAAAACTCTATCTGTTATTTCTATTTAATTTACTCTAAGATTCTTTTCCCTGTAATGTAGGGATGAGGCATATGGAATCAAGAAACTAGTTGATGACATATTTCCTAAATCGCTTCAAGTTATTTCACCTTTCCCGGAAAGCTTAGTGGGTATGAAATCTCTGGTTGAGAAAGTAACCTCATTATTAGATAGGGAATCAAACGATGTTTACTCTATTGGGATTTGGGGTATGGGCGGCATAGGAAAGACATAAATTGCAAGTTCTATAATCAGACATACCATCATCGATTTGAAGCCGATTGTTTTATTGGTGGTGTTGGAGCATTTTATCAGATCAATGGACTGACATGTCTAGCAGAAGTCTTCATTTGCAAGCTCTTGGGTGAAAAGATGACTCTAACTAGTGAACACGAAGGGCTGATTATTTTAAAGAATATGCTTCGCTAGAAGAAATTAGAATTTTTGGTTAGAGGGCCAGAGTAGCATGGTATGGGGATAACGTGTATGAAGTTCAACTATTAACTGAGGATGATGCTTTTGAATTGTTCAGTAGGCATGCTTTTAGAGAAAAATCACCAGAGAAATATTTTATGGAACCTTCAAGAGAAGTGGTGAACTATGCTGGTCGACTCCCTTTAGCTCTTAAAGTTTTGGGATCAATCTATATTGAGTGACTGCCTCCATTATGTTGTTGCTAGCAAATACCACTATTTTTGGTTTTGGATCTTCCAAATCATTCCCGCAGGAGATCCGGACCCATTTTTTTCTGATCCTTCGAGAAAAAGATTCTTCTTTTTACAAACGAGACAAAAAGCACTAGAGAAAAATAATTAATCTTCTGAAGGGAATCCCTCACAATGATATTCTAGGAAAGCTTAGGCTTAGTTTGATGGACTGGACAAAGATGAGAAGGAAATATTTCTAGATATTGCATGCTTGACTATATCTAGTTTTACTCTTTATGTGGAACAAGTACTTGAGACTCGTGGTTTTCAACTGATAAGAGATTACCTTATCAAAAAATCTCTATTATCTATTAACATAAAGAATATAATATTGATGCATAATATGATAAGAGATATGGGTGAAAATGTCACATGGGGAAAAGTATGCTACCAACAGAATATGGCTTCCGGAGGAGGTTCGTGACCTTTTCAAAGGAAAGTTGGTAAGCAATATTTAACGTAATTAATAATTTCATAAACGTTTAGTTCTGTTCACTTTTTTTTTTGTTTCATTTTTTCCCTCAGCAATTAAATATATGTTTCACTCTTTACAGCAAAGGTGGAAAGACTATATATCCCAAAAGATTACGATTTTGAAAATGATCCTTTCAATTATAGCGATAATTTCAAGAGAATGCAAAGCTTATAAGTACTCATAATTGGTGATGGAACTTTTTGCTCGGACTGCGCTATCACTTATTGTTACGACTACGTGATATGGATCTTGTCACAGGGCGATTCACTAAAACGTTTGTGCTTAACAGATCCTTTCCCTTGTTCCTATTCCGTGAATGACCTATTTTGCTAGAAAACAAATAAGCTTGTTAGAAGGGAGCCTATAACCTTAGGACTCATTAGAGAGAGTCCCAGACCTCTTGTTCTTTGATAGAAATTGTCCTCCCTTTCTTTTATTCCTGCTGCCTCTTTAAATAGAAAACCCTATTACATGATATTGAGAAAATCTAGGAATTTAATAACATAGAAAATCTATTTATATAACTAATTTAGTAAAACTAAACTACTGCCTATTTTAATGCGCAGAAAATCTGCCAGGAATCAGATCTACTTATCCTCTTTGATGTTACGATATTTCTCGACTTGAGGGCCCCGCGCAGCATACACTTTACCCAAAAATGAGTCTATAACATTACCCCCCTCCTCCGGAAAGAGCTTGTCCTCAAGCTCGAAGTCTAGATAAGCATTATGAAAACGTGCAACATCTTCCCAAGTAGCATCTGATTAATCAAACCCCACAAGTGCACTAAAATTTCCCAAGTTCCCTAATTATGTTGAGCACGTGATGTGCCATGAATTTCGACACATTTTATGTCTTTTTCACTAGAAGTGTTGCTTGTTTTTAAGTGTTTTTACATCGTTTCTTATGTTATTTTGGTGTTTTATAGGGTTGGTTGACTAAGGAACGGAAATGATAAGAAATGCTGAAAAATGAACAACTTGGAGCAAAAGGACGGTCTGTAACTCGAGTTACGGACCGTAACGTGATCCGTACCCAGAGAGGAAGATCCAGATATGTGCCGCTATAAAGGACGGTCCGTAACTCATGTTATGGGCCGTAACGTGTACCGTAATCTGAAGGAAATTTCCAGTAAGAAGCCTAAGTAGTGTCATATGTTACGCCCAGAAGGATGGTCCGTAACGTAGGTTACGGGGCGTAACATCATGGCGTAACGCATTGGCCACTGAACACTGAAGCCATGATCCGCTGGAAGATAAGGACTGTAACCTGTGTGACGGTCCGTCGCAAGAAGCCGTAACGGTTGACCTATATCAAGCTGACAAAGGACGGAACCGAAGGACGAACCGTAACCTGTTTTACGGTCCGTAATGATGCCGCGAAAGGGTATTTTTGTCCAGAAATTTGGCGCGATTTTTGGCCCTATAAATACTTAAAGTTAGGTGTTTAACATTTATTCTGATCTTTTGGGAGCTTTAACTTTAAGCCTTGGATATTTGTGAAGTGGTTGGAGCATTTAAAGCACCAACTTCACCCCCATTCCACATTGTATTAGCATTGTAAGTACATTATGTTAACTTTTAAGCTTTCTTTGTTAACCAAAATAACGAGTAGCTAATTTTAATTCTAAGGTTGTGGACCCCATGATGGGTATTATGTGAATGGGTTTCTACTATTGATATATGCATAATGGTTGTTGGTATTTATTCTATCTTTGTGCGTTTGCGTTGGGTAATGATTGCAAGCATTAGCCTAAGCCATTATACTAACTTTTCTTGGGAAAGAGAGTTAGTATTGGTAAGATTGAATAATAATGACTCGGGGCGTTAACCCTCATTTAATAGACTAACTTAGAGATAAGAACAAGTCTAATTGGCATTATTGGTCGCTCTTCGAGTTCAACTCTTTCACATTTGGAAAAATCATAAAGAGGAAATACGACCTAACTGTTGGGAAACATTAGGAAGTCCTTAAGGGATCAAGTGCATACTCTTAGAACAATCATTAGAAGTATATCACATTGAAACCTGAAGCATAATATCCAATCAAAGTGGGGAACACAACCTTAGTCTCTCTCTCGCATTAAGTACAATTCAAGTCAAAGTATTCAAATACATTACACAAAAAATATTTCAAACTATTCGGAATAGGATTAAAGCCTTTAAAGACTAGTATCGCATACAACTAGTACCCTTTTCTTTCCATATTCCCTGTGGGATTCGACCCCAACCTTGTTTGGGTTATTATATTTGACAACGACCGCTTTACGCCTCTCATAGGTGTAATTTGAGCGTATCAAATTTTGGCGCTGTTGCTGGGGAATACGGTTTTGAAATTACTGATTGTTGTGTACTTTTCTTTAAAAAAAATTCTATTCCATCACACCTTGTTTGCTGTTTTGGTGAACTAGGTGAACATGGCAGGAAGACATAATAGAAATCAAGGAAACCAAGGTGGGCTCTAAGTGAACCCACCTGCACAAGAAGAGGGGGAAGATGAGAATATATTTACTGAATTCATCAATGAAGCTAATTATGCTTCTGCTGTGGTCCCTCCTAGGACTGGAAATGCGACTTTCAAAATTGATAGTTCTATCTATCAGCTGCTGAAACTTGAAGGTTATTTCTGAAATTCTTTAGAGGACTGTCTACTCCGACATTTGAGGAACTTCCTGCACGTATGTGCTCAACAATCTCAAGGTGCTGTTTCTGCTGATGCACTTCGGTTACGGGTCTTCAAATATTCCTTGGCTGGCCAAACAAGGGAATGGTATGAAAAGCTTCCCAGCAATTCTATTCATACCTGGAGCAAGCTATCCCATACATTTCTGAAGAAGTGGTTCCCACCGATCAAAAAGGCTAAACTTCGAGATAAGATCTTTGAGTTCAAACAGTTCCCGGGGGAATAATTATATTCTTCATGGGAGCGGTTCAAGTACTATCTAGCTCAATCTCCAACTCACGGATTTTCGGATGCTATTCTCACCGAGAAATTCTACAAGGGCTTAGATACAATGAATCAGATTGCTGTCAATACTGTCGTGGGAGAATGCTTCATGGACAAGTCATTTATCAACATCACCCGTTTGCTTGATAAACTCACCACCCATAATCAAGTTTGGCATTCAACTGACAGTGAGAGTCTCTCTTATGGTAGTCCATCACTAGCTGCTATTGCAAAACAAAACCACGAGAGAGATCATGCCTTTGCTCAATTGCAAACCACGGTGGATCTATTATCAAAGAAGTTGGCAGAAAAGGATGCACAAGGGGTAAATGTTGTTGAGGAGTTACCACCTCATCCACAGGGGATGTATCAAGTCCCTGAGGGGATGTACCAAGATGGGAAACAACATTATGAAAATGCTAATTATGTCAACAACTCCCAAGGGGGTTATCAAAGGCAAAATTATCAAGGTCCGGGCCATCTCCCATGGAAAAAGCCTCAACACCAATTGCAAGGGAACAATTATAGTAGAAATGATCAGGGAAATCCAAATTAAGGGAATTACAATAACAACAATTATGGCAACAAGATCTCTATCCCCTACATTCCACCTAGGGGCAAGCATCAAGTTCCCAACAGTGAAGAGAAAATTCAGCTAGCAACTCTGCTAGCAATACTGCTAACGATTCTGCGGAGCTGAAAAGTGATACAGAAAATGCTAATGAATCAGGACAGAACTGAAAGTACAATGAAGGGAATGTCTCAAGTTTAAATATCTCATTCAGAAGCTTGAATCGCAATTCAGATACCTTTCCAGAGAAGTGCATACTCCTCAACGTGGACAACTACCAAGTGATACAGTTCCAAATCCGAAAGGTAGTGGGGTAAACTCTGTGGAGCATGTAGCTGCTATTAGCACCCAAAGTGGAAAAATACTTCAAGGTGCTGATAAAAAGGTGATTGATCTTGAGCCAATTGTTGAAGAAAAGGCACAACCTGATGTATCTGATGTTATTGTGGAGGAAGAAACAGAGGAGGAAGTCCCTATTATAGCTGAAGAGGAGCAAAATCTTGATAATCTCAAGGCACAAGGAGAAAAACGTGAAAAGGGGATGGCAAAACTTTTTGGCGCTCTACGCCCTTTGACTCAAATGTTCAAATCTTCACCGCCTTTTTCTCAAAGGCTAGTGAGGAAAATAGAAGATGACAACTGTTTGCGATTTTATGATCAACTCAAGCAACTGACGATGAACATTCCTTTCATGGATGCTGTCCAAGAAATGTCTGGGTTTGCTAAGTATTTGAAGGATCTCTTAACAAAGAAGAAGAAGCCATTGAAACACGACACTGTGAGTATCACTCATCGCGCCAGTGCTATTATTTCCAAGACCACAATGCAAAAAATGGAAGATCCTGGAGCATTCACCATTGCATATACCATAGGGCAGCAAGACTTTTTCAAGGCGTTGTGTGATAACGGGGCTAGCATAAATCTTATGCCTCTTGAGATTTTCAAGAGATCAGGATCAGGGATACCAAGGCCCACTACCATGAGGTTGCAGATGGCTGACAGGTCGATAAAAAGGCCAGTTGGGGTAGTTGATGATGTGCTTGTTCAAATTGGGGAATTCTTACTGCCGGCAGATTTCGTGATTCTTGACTATGCTGTTGATCAAGAAATTCCTATTATTATGGGGAGACCTTTCCTTGCTACAGGGAGGGCTCTTATGGATTCAGAAAAGAATGAAATCTAGTTCCGGGTTAACGATGAGGAGGTGACTTTTCATGCCAGCAAGGGTATGAAATTGCCTAGTCTTTATCAAAGTATTTCAGTCATTAATTCTTTTGATGTGGTGGATGAAGTGGTAGAATTCAAGATGGAGGAAAAATGCTTGGGTGAAGCATTATCGTCCATCTTGGTCAATTTTGATGCAGAAGAAATGGAGGGATATATTGAGACGGTGAATTAACTCACCGGTCTGGGGTCTTACTCTTATGAGCCCAAGAAATTGTCTCTTGATATAGAGAAGCGAACAACTCCTCCAGCAAAACCGTCAATTATTGAGCCACCGAAGTTGGAGCTCAAGAAACTTCCATCCCATCTTAGATATAAGTTTCTTGGAGCAAATTCCACTCTCCCAGTTATTGTGTCATCACTTCTGAATGAGGGCCAAACTCATAGACTCATCGCAGTTTTGAGGAAACATTTGAGAGCTTTGGGTTAGACTATTGCAAACATCCGGGGGATTCCCTCCGAAATTTGTGAGCACCGAATTCAGTTAGAAGAGGAAATTTCACCAAGTGTTGAGCATCAGAAAAGATTGAATCCACCGATGCAAGAGGTGGTAAAGAAAGAGATTATTAAGTGGCTAGATGCTGGGGTGGTTTACCCGATTGCCAACAGTCCATGGGTAAGTCCAGTCCAATGTGTGCCAAAGAAAGGGGGCATCACTGTAGTCCCTAATTCTAAAAATGAGTTGATTCCTACAAGAACTGTCACCGGTTGGAGAGTGTGTATAGACTACAAAAAGCTGAACACTGTATCTTGCAAGGATCATTTCCCGATGCCTTTTATTGATCAAATGCTTGATCGGCTAGCTGGAAGGTCTTATTATTGTTTCTTGGATGGGTACTCAGGTTACAACCAAATCAACATTGCATTGGAAGACCAAGAAAAGACTACTTTCACTTGTCCCTATGGGACATTCGCTTTCAGTCGAATGCCATTTGGTTTTTGCAATGCCCTATCTACTTTCCAACTATGCATGATGTCCATATTCACTGACATGGTTAAAAACTTCTCTTGAAGTCTTCATGGATGACTTCTCTGTTGTGGGAGATTCATTCGATGAATGTTTAGACCATCTTGATCGGGTGCTACAAAGGTGTGAGGAGACAAACCTCGTTCTCAACTGGAAAAAGTGTCATTTTATTGTAAAGGAGGGAATTGTCCTTGGCCATAAGATTTTCGAAATAGGGATTGAGGTTGACCAAGCCAAAATCGATGTGATTTCAAAACTCCCTCCACCCATCTGAGTAAAAGGGGTTCGAAGTTTCTTGGGTCACGCCGGATTCTATAGAATATTTATCAAAGACTTTTCTAAAATTTCAAATCCAATGTGCAAACTCTTGGAAAAGGAGTCCAAATTCAATTTTGATGAGAAGTGCATCAAGGCTTTCGACGAGTTGAGGTTAAAATTGACCTCAGCCCCTATTGTTGTGTCCCCGGATTGGTCGTTGCCCTTTGAATTAATGTGTGATGCCAGTGGTCTTGCAATTGGCGCTGTGCTTGGTCAGCGGCTCAACAAAATCTTGCACCCAATTTATTATGCCAGCAAAACACTAAATGGAGCTCAATTAAACTATACAGTAATAGAGCAGGAGCTACTTGCTATTGTTTATGCCTTTGAAAAGTTCCGGGCTTATTTATTGGGTGCCAAAGTAGTGGTTCACACTGACCATGCTGCCCTGCGGTACTTAATGGCTACAAAAGATGCTAATCCTCGGTTGATAAGATTGATAAGATGGGTGTTGTTGCTACAAGAATTTGACTTTGAAGTCAAAGGCCGAAAAGGGTCAGAAAATCAAGTGGCTGACCATCTCTCCAAACATGAAGCAGCAGGGAGACCGATTGATGTGCTGGATATTGATGACACTTTTCCGGATGAAAGAGTCTTGGTAGTCTCCAGTGATGTGACACCATCGTATGCCGATATTTCCAATTATTTGGTAACTGGCACTGTTCCTGAAGACTTGAAGGCATATCAAAAGAAGAAATTCTTGAGATATTGCCGATAGTATTGTTGGGATGGGCCTTAATTATTCAGGACTTGTGCAGACAATATGATCAGAAGATGTGTGGCTGAATCTGAGGTGATGGATATTTTGAAGGCTTGTCATGATTCTCCGGTTGGTGGGTATCACAGTGGAAATAGAACTGCAGCCAAGGTGCTAGAGTGTGGCTACTATTGGCCAGCCATCTATCGTGATGCAAATATGTTGGCACGTTCTTGTGATAAATGCCGGCGCCAGGGCACAATTGGTCGGAAGCATGAAACACCGATGAATTTTTTGCTTGAGGTGGAGCTCTTTGATGTGTGGGGCATTGATTTTATAGGGCCCTTTATGAGCTATATGGCCTGAAATATATTCTTGTTGCGGTGGATTATGTCTCCAAGTGGGTGGAGGCGGTGACCTTGCCTAACAATGATGGTAGGAGAGTCATTGTCTTTCTAAAAAAGAACATCTTAACTAGATTTGGCACTCCTAGAGATATTATTAGTGATGGTGGTTCTCATTTCTGCAACAAACTATTCGCTGATCTTCTTGAAAAATATGGCGTACATCACAGGGTTGCCACTCCATATCATCCTCAGATGAGTGGTCAGGTTGAAGTCTCCAACAAAGAGACAAAGAGCATCTTGGCAAAGACGGTCAATGTGAATCGCACTAACTGGTCCAAAAAGTTGGATGATGCTCTTTGGGCATATCGCACAGCGTTCAAAACGCCTATTGGGACTTCACTGTATAAGTTGGTATTTGTCACGACCCAGCTACGGGCCGCGATGGGTACTCGGGGCTAGCCACCGAGCACCACTCGTTCTACTACTCATCGTACTCATTTAATGCTCTTTTATTACATTTATACTCAAATTTTAGGAAAATCATATTTCATATGAAAACATAAATACTTTTATATACATATGCCTCTCGGCCATCAAAATAATATATATACATAGTAACAATCTCGTGAGACCATCTAACCCACACTGCGTATCTACGAGCCTCTACTGGAATGCTAAACATGAAGACGGGACAAGACCCCGTCATGCCCAAAATACATATACATGAATGTACACAAAAGAATAATCAAGCACCTCCGGAACAAAGGAGTACTTTCAATCGGCTGACATCTACTACGAATCTGGGTCAAGCTCTCCTCCCTGTCTACCTGTGGGCATGAACACAGCATCTAAAGAAACGGACGTCAGTACGAACATTGTACTGAGTATGAGAGGCATAAACAATGAAATAAGATAATGATACAAAGGAAATATCAATATGAAACATCTGTATCTGACTGTCAAATATAGAAGAAGTAATGCATCCTGTCTTACTCATACTCATCGTCATATCATATATGCATAAATGTATAAGCTGCCCGCCCATATAGGTACGGTGTGATAATGTATAAACTGCCCGTCCATATCGGATCGGTGTGATAATCATAACATTAGCCTGCATCCAGGCCTCCCGCGTCCGGGGTATCATCTCATGCCGCCCACTAATGGTGTCTGCCCATGCCATCTGGCCATGGTGTATACGCTGCCCGCCTTAGCGGTGAATGCCTGGCCATATAGGCGCGGTGTTATATCACAATATGCTCATCACAATATACTCATCATAATATGTTTATCATAGTACATACATAAGGCTCAAGGGCAACTGTACCTTGTCGGGGTGACGTAAGGTCGTGATCCCCCGATTTCATTATCGAAAATTCACCAATATCCTGCCTCACCTTGAAGGAATTAGTATATAAGGTGAGTATAAGCAACAAATAACATTATCAAAATTATAGGATCTCTAAACTATCTCTCATCTTATATAGCTATTCATGGATATAGACTTGTAGCTTTCCGGAATATAGGAACTCATGAAGAAAATATGAAGTCATGCTTTAGGATTCATGCCATTAGAAAGAAAGGACTAGCCTCACATACCTTTGACGTTTAACCAAGCTATCACTTGCTTGTTCTCCTTTGATATCACGTTTTTACCTTCAAGAGAGAATTCGCGCTAACGTTAGTTAATCGTCTATAAAAACGCGCTACTATTTCTAGGGAAAATTGAGCAGCATTTCCTTTGTTTATACTACTTTCCCTACATTCCATAACAACTCTCAAACGTTCATAACAACATTCTCAATATGATAGACAACACTCATCATTCGTTTACAATATCCATATTTCACAATTTGTCTTCAATTTCTCCAGAATCATGGTCATGGTTCATTGTTGCATTTTTCTCACATAGGATACTTACTCCATGTTCTAAATGTCATTCATAATATTTTTATAATCACAAATTATCAATGATCATGGCTCAATTCAAACCTTTACTCAACATTGCTACTATTCACACTTTCATGACCCATTTCTTACATCCTTCTATAATCCAAGTGTTTCAACTCTTCCATTCCCTAAATAACATGTAAATGCCATAAAACTTACCTTAGATGTTGTAGGAACAAGCCTTGAGTGGTATTACTCTTCTTGCACCAAAACCCTAGTTTGCTTCTCTTGAAATTTCTTAACTTGGATGAACTTTGATGAGTTTCATACACTTGATTCACTTGGATTCTTGATATTGATCTTTGATTCCCTTTGTTTTCTTGTATATGAAGAGTGGGGAATATTCTAGAGGTTTCTAGAAAGAAGTATCGTGGGAATGAGATGAATTTAATGAGCTTGGGTCTCCTTTTAATGACTTAAAATCTAATTTGGAATGAACAGTAGTTGAAGTGCACAGTGGTCGTAAACCCAGTTTACGGTCCATATTCCAGTTTATGGTTCGTATTCTGCGGGCGTATTTAAGCATCACAGAACCAGAAAGTCAGGCTGAGGACATGGTGGTTTACGACTCAGTTTACAGGCCGTATTTCAGTTTACGGTCCGTATTTCAAGTCGTTTTTAACCATTCAAGTCTTTGGCAGAAAGTTGAAGTTTTGTAAGTTGAAATATGACATGGCAGTTTACGGTCCGTATACCACTTTACGGTTTGTATTTCATTTTACGATCGACTGGGCCAAAGTGCAAATCTGCAACTTTCACGTCTTCAGAACCTATAATTAGTCATTGTGGAGCATAACCTATCTCTTATTCCCATTGCCTTTGAAATATTACTTAGGGTCGTCAAACATCACTCCCTTCTAGTTAAACCATCGTATACTCGTATTCTTCGTTAGTCTATTCATTGTACGTTCACGGGGAAATTTACGAGGTGTAACATTCTTCCCCCCTTTTGGAACATTCGTCCTCGACTGTTAAGTCATCGGGGATTCTAGAAAAAAAATTGCCAGAGTTTCCCCTGTAATATGGCACTACCTTCCTGTCACAATAACCCAAAATATCATTGCCTCATAGGGCTACATCACAATATCAACATATCTATGGTCACACACGACCAAAAGCATAAAAAGTAAGCATATATACCTTATATCGTTTGGCGTTTCATCTTGAATCTCTCCTGGGGGTTGAAATAAATGTGGGTACTTGGACTTCATATTCTCTTCTGCTTCCCAAGTCATTTCTTCACGGTTATTGTTTCGCCACAAGACTTTAACTGAAGCTACCTCTTTATTCTGAAGTTTTCGCACTTGTCTGTCTAGAATAGCAATAGGCACTTCTTCATAGGTTAGCTTTTCTGTCACTTGCAGTTCATCTATCGGGATAATCTTTGTGGGATCTCCAATACATTTGCGGAGCATCGAAACATAGAAGACTGGATGGACCGATTCAAGCTCCGAAGGCAAGTCCAATTCATAGGCGACATGACCCACCTTGCGGATAATTTTATAGGGTCCAATATATCTAGGACTTAACTTCCCTCTCTTGCCAAATCTCATTACCCCTTTCATTGGCGACACATTCAAAAATACCCAATCATCAGCCTGGAATTCCAAGTCTTATCGGCGATTGTCCGCATAAGACTTTTGGCGACTTTGGGCTGTCAGCAATCGATCTCGGATAACCTTAACTTTTTCCATCGCTTGCTGAATCAATTCGGGGCCTACTATCTGTATTTTTCCTATTTCAAACCATCCAATGTGAGACCTGCATTTCCTCCCATATAAAGCTTCATACGGAGCCATTTGAATACTGGAATGGTAGCTATTGTTATAAGAAAACTCAATAAGGGATAAGTGATAATCCCAGCTACCACCAAAATCTAATACACATGCCCATAGCATATCTTCCAAGGTCTGAATAGTACGCTCGGCTTGTCCATCGGTCTGCCGATGAAATGCCGTGCTAAGCTTCACTTGAGTGACTAGACCTTCTTGGAAGGACTTCCAGAACTTGGCTGTAAACTGTGCTCCTCTATCTGTGATAATAGATAATGGAATACCATGAAGTCGCACAAGTTATTTGAGATATAACCTCGCATAGTCTTCTGCTGAGTACGTGGTTCTAACTGGAAGAAAATGGGCTGCTTTCGTCAACCTATCCACGATCACCCATATAGAATCATATTTACCACGGTAACGAGGTAACCCCACAATAAAATCCATGTTGATCACTTCCCATTTCCAAGTAGGGATTTCCATTGCTTGCAATAGGCCCCCTGGCTTTTGATGTTCAATCTTTACTTGTTGGCAATTTGGACATTGAGCTACAAATTTTGCTATATCTCTCTTCATGCCATCCCACCAATACATCATCTTGAGGTCATGACACATTTTGGTTGCACCTGGGTGAATAGAATACCGAGAACAATGTGCTTCTTCTAGAATTCGTCGGCGCAATTCTGCCACATTCGGCACACATAACCTGCCTCGGTATCTAAGAATTCCATCCATAGAAACTCCAAATGAAGACTTCTCTTTTCCATGAGACGTGTCTCTGTAATGACACAATTGAGGATCTTCATATTGCCGTTCTTTCACTTCTATATCCAAGGACGAAATTGTGGGATCATTGATACTAATCCCCACATTACCCGAATCGATTACACGTACTCCAAGATTAGCTAGTTGATGGAGCTCATGAACTATCTCTTTTTTTTCCGGAGGAACTTCGCATAAATTGCTCATTGATCGGCGGCTAAGCACATCGGCTACTACATTTGCTTTTCCGGGGTGGTACAAAATATTCACATCATAATCTTTCCACAATTCTAACTACCGCCTCTGCCGCAGGTTCAGCTCCTTCTGCTTGAAAATGTACTGAAGACTTTTGTGATCTGTATAGATATCAACATGCACAACATACAAATAATGTCTCCACATTTTTAAGGCATGAATAACCGTAGCCAATTCGAGGTCATGAGTTGGATAGTTTTTTTCATGTTTCCGCAGCTGCCTCGAAGCATATGCAATAACTCTACCGTGCTGCATTAATACACATCCCAATCCAACACCGGAAGCGTCACAATACACCACATAGCCATCTGACCATTCTGGAAGTGTTAAGATCGAAGCTGAGGTCAATCTATCTTTCAACTCTTGGAAGCTGCACTCACAAGCGTCATTCTATTGGAATTTAGCTGACTTCTGGGTTAGCTTCGTCAATGGGGATGAAATAGACGAAAATACCTCTACGAATCTTCTATAATAACCCGCCAAACCCAGAAAACTATGAACTTCTGTAGGCGTCGTAGGCATTGGCCAGGTCATCACAGCTTCAATTTTCTGACTGTCGACTCGAATGCCATCATCTGAAATAACATGGCCCAGAAATGTTACAGAATTTAGCCAAAACTCGCACTTTGAAAAATTTTCATATAATTCCCGGGCTCAAAGAATGCCAAGAACGATACGTAAATGATCTGCATGTTCTGATTCTGTGCGAGAGTATACCAAGATATCATCGATGAATACTATCACGAATAAATCCAAGAGTGGCCTGAATACATTATTCATCAAATTCATAAACACGGCCGGAGCATTAGTTAATCCAAACGACATCACCCGGAACTCATAGTGGCCATATCTCGTTCTAAAGGCTGTTTTGGGAATATCCGCTTCTCTAACTCTCACTTGATGATAACCCGATCTCAAGTCTATTTTTGAAAACCATTTGACACCCTATAGTTGATCAAATAAATCATCAATCCTCGGAAGAGGATATTTGTTCTTTATTGTCACCTTGTTCAATTGCCTATAATCGATGCACATTCGTAGGGATCCGTCTTTCTTTCTCACGAACAAGACTGGGGCTCCCCACGGTGATGAGTTGGGTTTAATAAACCCCTTTTCAAGCAAATCTTTCAGCTGTGCCTTTAGCTCTTTCAATTCTGCCGGAACCATTCGATACGGAGGAATAGAAATAGGCTTGGTGTCCGGCAATACATCAATAGCAAAATTAATCTCCCGCTCGGGAGGAAGACCTGGAAGCTCTTCCGGGAACACATCCGGAAATGCATTCACTACAAGAACTGATCGGAAAATTGGCGACTTTGCCTCAGTGTCATGAACCCGAACTAAGTGATAAATATATCCCTTGGCTATCATCTTCCTTGCCTTAAGGTAGGAAATAAACCTACCTCTTGGAGATGCTGCATTACCCTTCCATTCAAGCACGGGCTCTCTCGGAAATTGGAATCGAACTACTTTCAACCGGCAATCGACATTAGCATAACATGATGCCAACCAATTCATACCCATAATTACATCGAAATCCAACATTTCCAGTTCAATTAAATCAGCTTTGGTCTGGCGATCACATATCACAATTACACAACTTTTATACATTCGTTTTGCTATCACGGGATCACCAACCGGAGTAGATACCTCAAAAGGTTTGATTGGCTCAGGTTGCACCCCAATACAACCAGCAACATACGGAGTAATATAAGAAAGAGTAGAACCCAGATCTATCAATGCATACATATCACAGAAGAATATAGACAATGTACCCGTAACCACATCCGGGGAGGACTCAAGATCCTGTCGTCCGGCTAAAGCATATACACGGGGCTGAGTGGCACCTGAAGTAGATGTTGCCCCTCTGCCTGTGCCTCGGCCTGCTGGTATCTGAGAAGTCTGCTCAGAGTTTAGTTGTCACCCCTCTAAACTCTGAGCATGAGCCTATATCCGGGAAATATCCATCCCATCTTGTAGCGAAGTTGTCAAGCAATCTTTGAATAAATGTGGCCCTAAGCCACTCACGAATCTATGTACCCGGTCTCCCATGTCAGCCACCATAGTCGGGGCATACCTAGCCAATGAATTAAATTGAAGGTTATATTCTCGGGCACTCATATTCCCTTGCCTCAAAGTTAGGAACCTATCCGCCCTAGCTCGACGGATCTCGGGTGGCAAATAGTGACGAATAAAAGCATCCACGAATTCTTGCCAAACCGGAGGAGGTGCATTTTCTCCTCTCGATAATGCCCAGTTATTATACCATAAGACTGCTACGTCCCGGAGTCTATAAGAGGCCAACTCCACGGATTCAGTTTCAGAGGCATGAATAATCTTTAGGGTCTTTAACATCTTATCAATAAAGCCTTGCGGATCTTCATCCGTCTTCGACCCGAAGAACTCTGGAGGATTTAAAGTCACGAATTCACGGGCTCTAGTACTGGCTGACCGATCACTTGGGCCCGCATTTTGCCGATGTGCCTGGGCGGCAACCAACTGTGTCAATAAATGTATGGCCTCGGTCATTTGTTGACCCGAAACACCCGGTGGAGGGATTGGAGCTGGAGCTCCTCCTTGTCCTTCCACATTAGGTGGGGTGGAGGAATTATTAGATAGAGCCTCATTATGCGATTCACCCTCTTCAATATTCATCAGAGGCTCTCTTTCTACCCGCCTCTTTGTCGTAGCCTTGCCCTTCTGGGCGGCTGTAGCTTTTCCCTTTGGCGGCATTTCTGGAATCACAACACACTATTAGGGCGGATAAAATCTTATACATGGCTCTATCGCACGATCTCATAAGAAGAAAGATGGTCATTTTTCCTAAATGCCCTGTAGCCTCTTATTTATTGATATGGCGCACAACACACCATAAACAAGACTCTACTAGACACGGCTCGTACACACTTCCTAGGACTGAACTGCTCTGATACCACTTTTGTCATGACCCAGCTAGGGGCCGCGACGGGTACCCGGGGCTAGCCACCGAGCACCACTCGTTCTACTACTCATCTTACTCATTTAATGCTTTTTTATTACATTTATACTCAAATTGTAGGAAAATCATATTTCATGTGAAAACATAAATACTTTTATATACATATGCCTCTCGGCTATCAAAATAATATGTATACATAGTAACAATCTCGTGAGACCATCTAACCCACACTGCGTATCTACGAGCCTGTACTGGAATGCTAAACATGAAGACGGGACAAGACCCCGTCATGCCCAAAATACATATACATGAATGTACACAAAATAATAATCAAGAACCTCCGGAAAAAAGGAGTGCTTTCAATCGGCTGACAGCTACTACGAATCTGGGTCAAGCACTCTTCTATGTCTACCTATGGGCATGAATGCAGCGTCCAAACTAACGGACGTCAGTACGAACATAGTACTGAGTATGAGAGGCATAAACAATGAAATAAGATAATGATACAAAGAAAATATCAATATGAAACATCTGTATCTGACTGTCAAATATAGAAGAAGTAATGCATCCTGTCTTACTCATACTCATCGTCATATCATATATGCATAAATGTATAAGTTGTCCGCCCATATAGGTACGGTGTGATAATGTATAAACTTCCCGTCCATATCAGATCGGTGTGATAATCATAACATTAGCCTGCGTCCAGGCCTCCCGCGTCCGGGGTATCATCTCATGCAGCCCACTAGTGGTGTCTGCCCATGCCATCTGGCCATGGTGTATACGCTGCCCGCATTAGCGGTGACTGCCCGTCCATATAGGCGTGGTGTTATATCACAATATGCTCATCATATATACTCATCATAATATGTTTATCATAGTACATGCATAAGGCTCAAGGACAACTATACTTTGTCAGGGTGACGTAAGGTCGTGATCCCCCGATTTCATTATGGAACATTCACCAATATCCTGCCTCACCTTGAAGGAATTAGTATATAAGGTGAGTGTAAGTAATAAATAACATTATTAAAATTATAGGATCTCTAACATATCTCTCATCTTATATAGCTATTCATGGATATAGACTTGTAGCTTTCCGGAATGTAGGAACTCATGAAGAAATAGGAAGTCATGCTTTAGGATTCGTGCCATTAGAAAGAAAGGACTAAGCTCACATACCTTTGACGTTTAACCAAGCTATCACTTGCTTGTTCTCCTTTGATATCACGTTTTTACCTTCAAGAGAGAATTCGCGCTAACGTTAGTTAATTGTCTATAAAAACGCGCTACTATTTCTAGGGAAAATTGAGCAGCATTTCCTTTGTTTATACTACTTTCCCTACATTCCATATCAACTCTCAAACGTTCATAACAACATTCTCAATATGATAGACAACACTCATCATTCGTTTACAATATCCATATTTCACAATTTGTCTTCAATTTCTCCATAATCATGGTCATGGTTCATTGTTGCATTTTTCTCACATAGGATACTTACTCCATATTCTAAATGTCATTCATAACATTTTTATAATCACAAATTATCAATGATCATGGCTCAATTCAAACCTTTACTCAACATTGCTACTATTCACACTTTCATGACCCATTTCTTACATCCTTCTATAATCCAAGTGTTTCAACTCTTCCATACCCTAAATAACATGTAAATACCATAAACCTTACCTTAGATGTTGTAGAAACAAGCCTTGAGTGGTATTACTCTTCTTGCACCAAAATCCTAGTTTGCTTCTCTTGAAATTTCTTAACTTGGATGAACTTTGATGAGTTTCATACACTTGATTCACTTGGATTCTTGATATTGATCTTTGATTCCCTTTGTTTTCTCGTAGATGAAGAGTGGGAATATTCTAGAGGTTTCTAGAGAGAAGTATCGTGGGAATGACATGAATTTAATGAGCTTGGGTCTCCTTTTAATGACTTAAAATCTAATTTGGAATGAACAGTAGTTGAAGTGCACAGTGGTCGTAAACCCAGTTTACGGTCCGTATTCTGCGGGCGTATTTAAGTATAACCGAACCAGAAAGTCAGGTTGAGGACATGGTGGTTTACGACTCAGTTTACGGGTCGTATTTCAGTTTATGGTCCGTATTTCAAGTCGTTTTTAACCATTCAAGTCTTTGGCAGAAAGTTGAAGTTTTGTAAGTTGAAATAAGACATGGCAGTTTACGGGCCGTATACCACTTTACGGTTTGTATTTCATTTTACGATCGACTGGGTCAAAGTGCAAATCTGCAACTTTCACGTCTTCAAAACCTTTAATTAGTCATTGTGGAGCATAACCTATCTCTTATTCCCATTGCCTTTGAAATCTTACTTAGGGTCGTCAAACGTCATTCCCTTCTACTTAAAACATCGTATACTCGTATTCTTCGTTAGTCTATTCATTGTATGTTCACGGGGAAATTTACCAGGTGTAACATTCTTCCCCCCTTTTGGAACATTCGTCCTCGAATGTTAAGTCATCGGGGATTCTAGAAACAAAATCCAGAGTTTCCCCTGTAATATGGCACTACCTTCCTATCACAACAACCCATAATATCATTGCCTCACAGGGCTACATCACAATATCAACATATCTATGGTCACACACGACCAAAAGCATAAAACGTAAGCATATCTACCTTATATCGTTTGGCGTTTCATCTTGAATCTCTCCTGGGGGTTGAAATAAATGTGGGTACTTGGACTTCATACTCTCTTCAACTTCCCAAGTCATTTCTTTTCGGTTATTGTTTCGCCACAAGACTTTAACTGAAGCTACCTCTTTATTCTGAAGTTTTCGCACTTGTCTGTCTAGAATAGCAATAGGCACTTCTTCATAGGTTAGCTTTTCTGTCACTTGCACATCATCTATCGGGATAATCTTTGTGGGATCTGTAATACACTTGTGGAGCATCGAAACATGGAAGACTGGATGGACCGATTCAAGCTCCGAAGGCAAGTCCAATTCATAGGCGACATGACCAACCTTGCAGATAATTTTATAGGGTCCAATATATCTAGGAATTAACTTCCCTCTCTTTCCAAATCTCATTATCCCTTTCATTGGCGACACTTTCAAAAATACCCAATCATCAGCCTGGAATTCCAAGTCTCGTCGGCGATTGTCCGCATAAGACTTTTGGCGACTTTAGGCTGTCAGCAATCGATCTCGGATCACCTTAACTTTTTCCACCGCTTGCTGAATCAATTCGGGGCCTACTAGCTGTACTTCTCCTAGTTAAAACCATCCGATTGGAGAACTGCATTTCATCCCATATAAAGCTTCATACGGAGCCATTTGAATACTGGAATGGTAGCTATTGTTATAAGAAAACTCAATAAGGGATAAAGTATCATCCCAGCTAGCACCAATATCTAATACACATGCCCGTAGCATATCTTCCATTGTCGGAATAGTACGCTCGGCTTATCCATCAGTCTGCCGATGAAATGCCGTGCTAAGCTTCACTTGAGTGCCTAGACCTTCTTGGAAGGATTTCCAGAACTTGGCTTTAAACTGTGCTCCTCTATCTGTGATAATAGATAATGGAATACCATGAAGTCGCACAAGTTATTTGAGATATAACCTCGCATAGTCTTCTGCTGAGTAAATGGTTCTAACTGGAAGAAAATGGGTTGCTTTCGTCAACATATCCACGATCACCCATATAGAATCATATTTTCCACGGTAACGAGGTAACCCCACAATAAAATCCATGTTGATCACTTCCCATTTCCAAGTAGGGATTTCCATTGCTTGCAATAGGCCCCCTGGCTTTTGATGTTCAATCTTTACTTGTTGGCAATTTGGACATTGGGCTACAAATTTTGCTATATCTCTCTTCATGCCATCCCACCAATACATCATCTTGAGGTCATGATACATTTTGGTTGCACCTGGGTGAATAGAATACCGAGAACAATGTGCTTTTTCTAGAATTCGTCGGCGCAATTCTGCCACATTCGGCACACATAACCTGCCTCGGTATCTAAGAATTCCATCCATAGAAACTCCAAATGAAGACTTCTCTTTTCCATGAGACCTGTCTCTGTAATGACACAATTGAGGATCTTCATATTGTCGTTCTTTCACTTCTATTTCCAAGGACGAAATTGTGGGATCATTGATACTAATCCCCACATTACTCTGATCGATTACACGTACTCCAAGATTAGCTAGTTGATGGAGCTCATGAACTATCTCTTTCTTTTCCGGAGGAACTTTGCATAAACTGCCCATTGATCGGCGGCTAAGCGCATCGGCTACTACATTTACTTTTCCAGGGTGGTACAAAATATTCACATCATAATCTTTCAACAATTCTAACCACCGCCTCTGCCGCAGGTTCAATTCCTTCTTCTTGAAAATGTACTGAAGACTTTTGTGATCTGTTTAGATATCAACATGCACACCATACAAATAATTTCTCCACATTTTTAAGGCATGAATAACCGCAGCCAATTCGAGGTCATGAGTTGGATAGTTCTTTTCATGTTTCCGTAGCTGCCTCGAAGCATATGCAATAACTCTACCGTGCTGCATTAATACACATCCCAATCCAAAACCGGAAGCGTCACAATACACCACATAGCCATCTGACCCTTCTGGAAGTGTTAAGATCGGAAGTCCTTAAGAGATCAAGTGCATACTCTTAGAACAACTATTAGAAGTGTCATATCCCGTATTTTTATATGTCGAAATATTCGTCAGCTAATCGACATAAGTTAAGGAAGGGATTATTTTGGGATATGAAATAAGTGCCTTTAATTCTCGATTTTAATTAGTGCACAATTAGTTTATAAATTTCAATTAGTATAGAAATATTATTGGAAATTAGGGACTAATTAAATATGATTAGATTATTATGTAGGGATTAGTGAGTAATTGAGATTAATTAAGTTAATTATGCTTGAGTGGGCCCCACCCATAGTTAAAAAAAAGATAATAAATCAAAACAACAATTGATGAGTCATAAGAGGGGAGGGCACGTGTCCAATAGGGAGGCACCATATATAACCTTAAGTTAATGACTAATTAAGGTGATCACTTTCATTTTCCAAATTGGAGACCTAAGAAAAGGAAAAAGAAAGGCATAACCATGGCTGCCATGCTCTCGGCCAGCCATGGTCCTTAAGAAAAATTTTGTTTTCTTGTTGTTGATTAAGTTCCAAGGTGAATTTCAAGTCGAAGGAAGTGATAGCAACATTGGGTATTAAATTGAGGAAGGAGAAATAGTGAAATTGGAGCAAATAAATGTAGAATTTCCTCCAATTAAATTAAGGTAAGATTTTCTCATTTTATGTTATAATTGTATTAATGGTGTTGTAATGGAAGGATTAAAATTGGATTAGATGAAATTAGAAGTAAGAAATTGCATGAATTCGTTGTTATTGGGAGTTGTAGCTGTTGTATGGAATTGTTGAGTTGCAAAGATTAAAAGTGTGGTTTATGTTCATATGTTGTTGTTTGTGTTGTTGTCGTATTGTAGTTGATATGGCTCTTAAATTTGGAAGAAAGAAGAATATAACGTATCGTATATAAAAGCGTATGTTGATCTGTTTGGCGTATGATCTTAAATGTTAATGATTTGGATTGGAAAAGGATTAAGAAAGGTTATTAGGTTGTTTGAGTTGTTCATGGGCTGGATTGTAAGGATTTAATATGAATATTTCTATTACTGTCGTTGTTGGTATTGCTGTGATAACAGGAGGTTAATTGGAAGTTCGGGTTAGGCGAGTTATATAGGGGAAGTGTTGCCCGATTTCCGTTAAGTTCTTAACTAATAAAAATCCTAATCAAGAAAGTATGAATTAAAGAATGATTCCTATAAGCGATTGGTTGTAGATTTTAAGCTAAAAAGTATAGTTTACTAACGATAGCGTTACTTTCATATCGAATAGGCTAAAGGGACGACGAAGTGAACTTGATTACGGTTAACCTATAACAGGTATGTAAAGTTATCCTTTCTTCTTTTTGGCATGATCTTTGTGAAGCAAACAGACGACGTATATATGATCCCAAAGAAGTTCCTATTCTTAGAGACACTAGGATGATTATGTTGTTGATTTCCCTAAGCTATTTCATATGGTTTTGATAAGTGTCTATGATTTCTGAAGTTCCTTTTGCTATAATCCATAATGACATTCGAGGGATACTTGATATGACTGTCGCCATTGATACTCAAGTGTTAATTCATTATACTTATTCTATTTGAGTCTCTGATGATGATTTAGTCTGTATAGGGATGCTCACTATTCTGGTCGTGCATGCCTCAATATGTCTTTCACCGAGTCCCGGGCCGGGTATGTTATCGTGCACAGTTTCACTGCATTGTTCACCGAGTCCCTCACTAGAGAGCCGGGTACAGTATATATATATGATGATATGTTTATGGCGGCCAGGATGTATATGATGACCTTATTTACCGAGTCCCATAATGGGCCGGGTGTGATATATGATATTGACATGCATGATTTATGTTTCAAAAGGCAAGTGTTTTGGTATTCTTGATATTATACTTGTCTCCTGTACTCCCTATTTCAGTTATGATCCTCTTTACTGTACTTCATGCTTTATATACTCGGTACATATTTTGTACTGACCCCCCTTTCTCCGGGGGGCTGCGTTTCATGCCCGCAGGTACAGATAGTCGGTTTGGTGACCCTCCAGCTTAGGACTTCTACTCAGCTGTCTTGGAGAGCTCCATTGTTCCGGAGCCTAGACTTTTGGTACAGATCTTATGATATATATATATATATATATATATATATATATATATATATATATATATATATATATATATATATATATATATATATATATATGTTTATCCAGGGGTACGGCGGGGCCCTGTTCCGTCATATTTCGCTATCGATACTCTTAGAGGTCTGTAGACATATGTGTGGGTTGTGTATAAGTTTGTTCAGCTGTGTCTATACGATGTGCTATGGATATTGATATGTTGTGGCAGCCTTGTCGGCTTGCGTATCATATTATGTTCTGATTAGTTGTGACTCCTCAGGAGACAAGTTATTTGAGTATGTGTATATGTGATGACATTATGAACTTTTGGAGTTCTTATGCAAGTTTCCATATTGTTCATAGTTCAATTTGACTATATCTAACCGGTATGTGTATGAGTGTCCAGCTCGGGCACTAGTCATGGCCCATGGGGTTGGGTCGTGACAAAAGAGGTATCAGAGCAGTTCATCCTCGGAGTGTCTACAGACCGTGTCTAGTAGAGTCTTGTTTATCGGTGTGTTGTACACCACATCTATAAACGGGAAGCTACAGGACATTTAGGATGTTACTTTTCTTTCATATCTAAGATCGTGCGATAGAACCCAGCCATAGGAACTGAAATTCCTTATACTAACCCTTGAATTCAATTGAAGAACGGCATCGACAGAAGAAAGTGACTGATGATGTTGGGAGCTATAAAGTGCATAGGTTAGAATATTGAAGTATGATTGAAATGTAAAATTGAAGAATGAAAGGGAAGGTAGATAGGAAGGCATAACAGGACAGATCGTTAAAGGATCAGGTACGTCTCGAGGTGTGATATATGAGGTAAGTTTCGACATCTTTATACCTTTACTTGAAATTGGGAACCCTGTGTGGCTATGATATGATATGATATGATATATACGTATATATGTTGGCCCTGTGAGGCATTGTTGGTATTTCCTGCGTGCAGGTTTTGGGAAAAGTAAGAAATACAAGAGAAACTCTGCCAAAATTTTCCTAGAAATGAAAAGGGAATGAGCTATAAGCTCGTAATATTCTTGAGGGGTCGTGTCAACAGTAATAATAGGATTTGACCAAGTTGCAAGTCTGACTTCGAGAAATAAAGATAATTATTGAATTGATAGTAATAGTAATTATGAGGTCGACATCGATAGGGTAAATTTATCATGTTGGATCAAAGCTTTAAGAGATACCCTTCATGTCATCCGTAAGAGGCATCATTCTTATTTGGGAAATTTACTTCGAAGAAGCATATATGAGCAGCAAAGTTTGGAATTTATTTGAACGGACCAAAATACTTTCCAGCCACATTTTACCTTGGAAGAGGCTCATGTTGAAGAGCAAAAACGTCCACAATTAAGTTTTACTTTTATTTGAAGAGTACAAAGCATACAGCAAGTAGTTTATGAACTAAATAGTTCGTTCATGACCCAAGAACAAATTTGAAGGCGAACTATGTGAATCAAGTGGAGCGTTCTTGTGTTCTTGAGGTAACATTTCATCATATCTTTATGTCCTTGAATTTATTAGTCCTTAATCAACTAATTGGAGATGGAATTTGTAGAGGGAAAACTCAAACCTGTGGGTTGTCTTAGATCATGTGTTTGACGTGTTGTTGATGAAATGCTAGGAATTTGGAAGGGCTTGTGACACCAAGATATGGTTTAGAAAAAGGTGGCAAATCTTAACAAAACGTTTTATTGAGGTATCGAATGAACTGATAAGTAGGGATAAATTACGACGAGTTTACAGTTAAAAGGAGTAATAGTATGATTGAGATAAAAGTACGGAGGAGGAAGGATTATGATAAATATGAAGGTATTGATAAGACAGCTTGTGAGATATTAAGGGTAAGATTGATCAGAAAGGGTGAAAGATTAAGTACGCCTACTCCACAGAGTGTAATTAAAACATAGTAAGAATCGTGAATAAGGTTAAGAAGTGGTACGTTATAGGATTGATTACGAACAGGATGTAATGTGAATATCATAAGGGTTGTTATGAAAATGAGTAAAGCCTAGCGAGGAAGTGACTAAAAGACATGACGTAATCTATGTGATTAAGGTATTAAGGCGAGCTATAGAATGAATAAGAAAGACTTATAAAGTTCTTCTATAAGGAAAACTTCAGAATAAAGATTATACGATAACGAAAATGAAAGCGAGCCCAAGAAAAGAAGGAGTTAATTGAAAGAAGGAAATAAGAATAAAGCGAGCGAGATAACAGTGTAGTAACAGGTTATGACGTAGCCGAGAACACGAGTAATATAAATGGCATAACTTGTGAAAGACCAAGCTACAGAAAAATGAACAACGAGGTAGAATGAGTGCTAGAAAATGACTAGTATGACAAGGACAAACAGGGATGAACAGAATACGTTTGGAGGATGAGAAAAGGGGTTATGCAGAAATAGTGTTTTCTGAAGGATACAGGAGTAGCATGAGATTCCTCGTGCACAGAATGAAAGATGGACATAGACTGGAGAAATGGTAAGGGAATACTAAAGGAAGCACCCTAGATAGACAAAATTAATTGAGTACGAGTATAAAATAAAAGGGGAATATATAGCTACGAACTTAAAGGTGCAGTGCTAAGACAAGGTGATAAGATAAGACCATTATTAAGACGAACTTGATATGATTTTGAGTAAGTTAGAAGTCAGTGTTGGGTACGCAACAAGGGTAGAAGAGCATAAGACATAAAGGAGTACTGCGCGTATACGACTTCACCTGTGAAATCCTTAAAGGGCAGGGACTGTAGGTTGAGGAACAAATAATGTATCGCGATTCTATTAAAGGAAACATATGATACAGGTTGGGATAAAGATAATGTTACAAGAGAGCTTTGAACACTTTTCATCAGAATATGAGTGCTACTTAATTGAGAATTTGGAATGACTACAAGCACTCATTAATTGTCAATTGGATTTAGTGGAATATGACCTTGGATGAGTTGCTACATTGATTGCATTACTCGAGTACGAATTATCAGACAAGATTTTATACTACATATGGAAAGGTTCTCATCGCTTCACGATTTGTCAAGGTTTCGTACGAGGATAATAAAAGTTATAGATTATAAAGAAAAGACAGATATTGTACAGTATACCAAGTGAGTTAAAAAAATTGGGGGGGGGGGGGGGATCAGGTGAATTTGAGATTAGAAATAGGGACATAGAGCGAAATATAAACAGATAATGATAAGTACAACCCCAAAGGGGGGAAGCGGATGAAAGCAAAGTAAGTATAGATGGAAAAAATTGACACTACAACATATTTGATATGGATACTCAAACTTCAAGTGAGATTCCGTGCTGAAACAAGTTGGTAAGATCTGAAAGCTAGCGATAAACGGATAGTAGTCAAGACGGTATTTGAGACAGTGCTGAGAATTATTTAAAAGATCTTGAATGATATGACATTAAAAGATAGGTGCTTATGAAAAGAAATAGTACGATAAGAGAATGGCAACGACTAATTTAAGCGATATTACGAAAGATAGCAATGCTATACTAGAATTGAGGCTAAGATTTGGCAAGAAGTTGTGCGCTAATGATGTTGCGACTTATAAGTGACAAAGGGGAGAGATAGAAAATTTATGTAGTAGGATATGAGGAAATCAAAGGGTAAATAAAGAAACGGCACGAGATAATATGCCTAAAATGTTACAAGTTGGATTAAGGAAAGTTGTGAAATGGTTTAACCGAGATGATCAGAACAAGCGGGTCACTGGTTACTGAGTGACAGTGAATTTATATGTCAAATTAAGAGAAATTCTTTCAGAATTATACCAGTTAATAATAGACAGGTCACAGAGCAGCTATGTAAAGTTGTAATATGAGGGAGCTCCAGCGCTACTTGGTAGCCAACTCTAAGGATCGAGATTAAGAGCTAAAAGCAAAATGACAGTTAAAAAGAAAGTCGAGAAGCGATACCTGAGGCTGAAGATTCCAGAATATAGATTGGAAAAGCAGGGCAATATAAGGTTATTGAAGTAAAATTGCACCATGGAAAATTTCATTTTATTCGTAAAGTTACGAAGGGTCTACAAGTTACCAGAGGTATAAGTACTCCAAGGATTGCAAAGTCTAACAAACCGATGAGGGATATCTGCGCGTTACAAGATCTTGTTTAAAAATCAGAAGGTAAAGTGAAGTGAACGATACATCATCTTAAGGGAGTAACTATAGAAAAAGAAAGAGTCGAGTTATGCCTAAGTGCACTATGAATACAAGTCCGAATCAATCAGTGACAGTACAACTGAACAGTATGCAAACAAGAGAGAGAGTAACATTCCAGCAGAAGAGCTGGTAATACAGCTGTCAACCATAAAGACAATGACGTGGAATTATTACTTCGAGAAGCAACAGAAAGAGGAAATACTATGGAAATGGTTACTTACAGATCTGGGATGCATTATAACAAATTGAAGGGTATCGACCGACGAAAGAGGCATGTGAAGGGTATAATTCAATAAAAAGGGTATTTAAGGAAGTATTGGAAGCGCAGGACTAGTTTAACATTCTAGGACGAATGTTCTAAAGGGGGGAAGGATGTTATATCCCGTATTTTGATATGTCGAATTATTCGTCAGCTAATCGACATAAGTTAAGGATGGAATTATTTTGGGATATGAAATAAGTGCCTTTAATTCTCGATTTTAATTAGTGCACAATTAGTTTATAAATTTTAATTAGTGCACAATTAGTTTATAAATTTCAATTAGTATAGAAATAATATTGGAAATTAGGGACTAATTAACTATGATTAGATTATTAAGTAGGGATTAGTGAGTAATTAAGATTAATTAAGTTAATTATGCTTGAGTGGGCCCCACCCGTAGTTTAAAAAAAAGATAATAAATCAAAACAACAATTGATGAGTCATAAGGGGGGAGGGCACGTGTCCAAGAGGGAGGCACCATATATAACCTTAAGTTAATGACTAATTAAGGTGATCACTTTCATTTTCCAAATTGGAGACCTAAGAAAAGGAAAAAGAAAGGCATAACCATGGCTGCCATGCTCTCGGCCAGCCATGGTCCTTAAGAAAACATTTGTTTTCTTGTTGTTGATTAAGTTCCAAGGTGAATTGCAAGTCGAAGGAAGTGATAGCAACATTGGGTATTAAATTGAGGAAGAAGAAATAGTGAAATTGGAGCAAATAAATGTAGAATTTCCTCCAATTAAATTAAGGTAAGATTTTCTCATTTTATGGTATAATTGTATTAATGGTGTTGTAATGGAAGGATTAAAATTGGATTAGATGAAATTGGAAGTAAGAAATTGCATGAATTCGTTGTTATTGGGAGTTGTAGCTGTTGTATGGAATTGTTGAGTTGAAAAGATTAAAAGTGTGGTTTATGTTCATATGTTGTTGTTTGTGTTGTTGTCATATTGTCGTTGATATGGCTCCTAAATTTGGAAGAAAGAAGAATATAACGTATCGTATATAAAGCGTATGTTGATCTGTTTGGCGTATGATCTTAAATGTTAATGATTTGGATTGGAAAAGGATTAAGAAAGGTTATTAGGTTGTTTGAGTTGTTCATGGGCTGGATTGTAAGGATTTAATATGAATATTTCTATTACTGTCGTTGTTGGTATTGCTGTGATAACAGGAGGTTAATTGGAAGTTCGGTTTAGGCGAGTTATATAGGAGAAATGCTGCCCGATTTCCGTTAAGTTCTTAACTAATAAAAATCCTAATCAAGAAAGTATGAATTAAAGAATGATTCCTATAAGCGATTGGTTGTAGATTTATAAGCTAAAAATTATAGTTTACTAACGATAGCGTTACTTTCATATCGAATAGGCTAAAGGGACGACGAAGCGAACTTGATTACGGTTAACCTATAACAGGTATGTAAAGTTATCCTTTCTTCTTTTTGGCATGATCTATGTGAAGCAAACAGACGACGTATATATGATCCCAAAGAAGTTCCTATTCTTAGAGACACTAGGATGATTATGTTCTTGATTTCCATAAGCTATTTCATATGGTTTTGATAAGTGTCTATGATTTCTGAAGTTCCTTTTGCTATAATCCATAATGACATTCGAGGGATACTTGATATGACTGTCACCATTGATACTCAAGAGTTAATTCATTCTACTTATTCTGTTTGAGTCTCTGATGATGATTTAGTATGTATATGGTTGCTCACTACTCTGCTCGTGCATGCCTCAATGTCTTTCACCGAGTCCCGGGCCGGGTATGTTATCATGCACAATTTCACTGCATTGTTCACCGAGTCCCTCACTAGAGGGCCGGGTACGGTATATATATATATATATATATATATATTATGATATGATGATATGATGATATGTTTATGGCGGCCAGGATGGTATATGATGACCTTATTCACCGAGTCCCATAATGGGTCGGGTATGATATATGATATTGACATGCATGATTTATGTTTCAAAAGACAAGTGTTTTGGTATTCTGGATGTTATACTTGTCTCATGTACTCCCTATTTCAGTTATGATCCTCTTTACTGTACTTCATGCTTTATATACTGTACATATTTCGTACTGACCCCCCTTTCTCCGGGGGGCTGCGTTTCATGCCCGCAGGTACAGATAGTCGGTTTGGTGACCCTCCAGCTTAGGACTTCTACTCAGCTGTCTTGGAGAGCTCCATTGTTCCGGAGCCTAGACTTTTGGTACAGATCTTATGATATATATATATATATATATATATGTTTATCCAGGGGTACGGCGGGGCCCTGTCCCGTCATATTTCGCTATTGATACTCTTAGAGGTTTGTAGACATATGTGTGGGTTGTGTATAAGTTTGTTCAGCTGTGTCTATACGATGTGCTATGGATATTGATATGTTGTGGCAGCCTTGTCGGCTTGCGTATCATATTATGTTCTGATTAGTTGTGACTCCTCAGGAGACAAGTTATTTGAGTATGTGTATATATGATGACGTTATGAACCTTTGGAGTTCTTATGCAAGTTTCCATATTGTTCATAGTTCAATTTGGCTATATCTAACAGGTATGTGTATGAGTGTCCAGCTCGGGCACTAGTCATGGCCCATGGGGTTGGGTCGTGACAAGAAGAATATCACATTGAAACCTGAAGCATAATATCTAATCAAAGTGGGGAACACAACCTTAGTCTCTCTCTCGCATTAAGTACAATTCAAGTCAAAGTATTCAATTACAGTACACAACAAATATTTCAAACTATTCGGAATAGGATTAAAGTCTTTAAAGACTAGTATCGCATACAAATAGTACCATTTTCTCTCCATATTCCCTGTGGGATTCAACCCTAACCTTGTTTGGGGTATTATATTTGACAACGACCGCTTTACACCACTCATAGGTGTAATTTGAGCGTATCAGCACGTAGTACAGAACAAGTCATAGGAACAACATGACCATCCTCCATTGGTGGCAGAGTTGGAGGATCAGTTGGAGAAGCACCCTTAAAAGCCTTGAGGAGGGATGCATGAAACACATTATGCAACTTACTATCTGTCATGACCCGGCTAGGGGCCATGACGGGTACCCGGGGCTAACCACCGAGCACCACTCATTCTATTACTTATCATACTCATTAAGCGTACATTCATTAATTTATACTCAAACATAGGAAAACCATTTTTGATTTGGAAACATAATTACTTTTATATACATAAGCCCTTCAGCTATCAAAATAATAATATAGATACAATAGTAACATCGTGAGACCATATAACCCACACATGCGTATCTACGAGCCTCTACTGGAGTACTAGATATATGGATGGGACAGGACCCCGTCGTGCCCAAAATATATTTACATATATATACACAAAAAAATAAACCAAATAGCACCTTCGGAATAATGGAGTGCTCTTATAAATCTGCGGGTAGCTTCTATGGATCTGCACCGTCTCCCTGTCTACCTGTGGGCATGAACACAGCATCCAAGAAAAAAGGACGTTAGTACGAATATTGTACTGAGTATGTAAGGCATAAACGATAATGGTATATCAATGAAATACGAAGACATCGAGTGAAGAGCGATCTGTAACTGACTGTCACTTAAAACTAAAATAATGCATGCTAACTTACTTCATAATCATCATCATATCATGTATGCATATATGTATAAGCTGCCCGACCATATAGGTACGGTGTGATAATCATTATCCTGCGTCCAGGCCTCCCGCGTCCGGGGTACCATCTCATGCCGCCCACTAGTGGTGTCTACCCATGCCGTCTACACATGGTGTATACGATGCCCGCTTTAGCGGTGTCTGCCGGCCATGTAGGCGCGGCGTGATAGCATCATGTACATCTCATAGACTTATCATATTCTCATCATACTATTATCATAATGCATGACTGGGAACTTAAGACAATTATACTCTATTGGGGTGACATAAGGTCGTGAACCCCCGATTCCGTTATGGAGCATTCATAAGCATTCTGCCTCACCTTGAAGGAATTAGCATATAAGGTGAGTGTATACAATGAAAAACATCAATGGATCATAATAAGAATCATTATCTTGTAGAAACATAGTATCATGGGCCTTAGACTCTTTAGACTTAGACTCCTCATTATCATGCTCGTAGCATATCTCTTATCTTATCTCATATGAAGCTCTTTACTAGGATTGACTCTTAATTTTCGGGACGTAGGAAAGTCATGAAGAGTTAGGGAATATCATGTCATAAGAATCATGCCTTAGAAAGAAGGGACTAGCCTTACATACCTTTTCGTTTAGCTACTCTATCGCTTGAACGTTCCTCTCCAATATTCACGTTTTTACCTTCAAGATAGTTTATACTCATGTTAGATAATCGATAACATAAGCGCGTTTGAACTAAGCTAGAGAAAATTGAGCAGAATCTCCTTTATTTATACTACTTTCTCCATATCACATATCAACTCCCAAACGTCAACAACAACATTCATAATACCATCATCAATAACTTTTATCCAATTCGTCATTATCCAATCCCCACAATTTCCTCTCAAGGTCATCCATAATCATGATCATAGTACAACATTATATTCATTCTCATCTAATGTTTCTATCATGCTCTTGACATCATTCATAATGTAATTACAATCACAACATATCAATATTCATGATTCATTCCCAACTACTACTAAAAAATGACACTATTCCCACTTTCATGACCCATTTCCTATACCCTTACACAATCCAAGTGTTTCAACTTTTCAACACCTTAAATAACATGTAAATACCATAAAACTTACCTTTCATAGTGTGGGAATGAGCATTAAGTGGAAATACTTCACTTGAGCAAAACCCTAGTTCCACTTCCCATGGAATTTCTTGACTTGGATAAACTTTGATATGTTTCTCACACTTAGTTTTGTTGATTTGATGAAGTTGATCATCAATTTCTCATGAGTTCTTGTATATGGAGTGCGTGGAAGGTTCTAGATAATTCTTGAGTTGTGGAGAATGAAAATGAAATGAAAATAATGAACTTGGGGTCCTTTATTTAAAACATAAAAATATGTCCCGACATAATCATACGGACACTTATACGGCTCGTATAAATTTATACAGTCCGTATAAGTGACCGTGAAATTGGTTCAGCAACCATCCCTTTCTGTGTCAACTATACGACACATTATACGGTCCGTATAAATTTATACGGTCCGTATAAGTGACCGTAAAATCACCCCAATCAACAACTCATTATGTGACCATTATATGACACATTATACGGTCCATATAATTTTATACGGTCCGTATAAGTGACCGTATAATCCCATCAGTGAGGGACCTTCGCTGTGACGATTCTGCGGACCATTATACGGACTGTATAACATTATACGGACCGTATATTTGGTCGTATAATCTATTCCTTATCTGATTTTGCCCTCGTCACTTCGTTTGATCTCAAATCCTTATGGAACCTTCTTGATACTTGTTTAACACCTCCTTAACAATCTAAGGGATATTATAACTCTTCTCCAAAACATTATTAAACCACCATTAATTCAATACTCATAAATTCTACCCGATACACAACATATATCTTGCTTTCCTTAACAACTTTCATCTCCTACCTCCCATGTCTTTGAAATCTCATTCAGAATCATCAAATGTCATTTCTTATTTATTAAAAAATCGTATACGTCGTGCCCTTCGTTAGTCTACTCACTGTACGTTAACGAAAAATTTCCGGGGTGTAACATTCTCCCCCCCTTTTGGAACATTCGTCCTCGAATGTTAAGTACTCGGGAATCCAACTAACATTTCGCCAGAGTTTCCCCTGTAATATGGCACTACCATCCCTTCACAACAGCCCACAATAACATTGCCTCACAGGGCCATAATACAATAACAATATAAGTTGGCCACACGCGGCCCATATGCATTAAAGAAAATATACATACCTCATAATCTCGATGTTTCGTCGTGGATTTCTTCTGGGGCTAAAATAAGTGCGGGTATTTGGATTTCATACTCTCTTCTGCTTCCCAAGTCATTTTTTCTCGGTTGTTATTTCGCCATAAGATTTTAACTGAGGCTACTTCCTTATTTCGAAGTCTTCGTGCTTGCTTGTCTAATATGGCAATGGGCACTTCTTCATAGACTAACTTTTCTGTCACTTGAACATCATCTATTGGGACAATCGTCGTAGGATCTCCAACACACTTGCGGAGCATTGAAACATGGAAAACTGGGTGGACCAATTCAAGTTCTGGAGGCAAGTCCAATTCATAAGCTACTTGACCCACCTTGTGGATAATCTTATAAGGTCCAATGTATCGAGGACTTAACTTTCCTTTCTTGCCAAATCTCATCACACCTTTCATCGGTGACACCTTCAAGAATACCCAATCATCAACTTGAAATTCTAAGTCTCGCCGGCGGTTGTCCGCATAAGATTTCTGGCGACTTTGGGCTGTCAATAATCGATTTCGGATCACTTTGACGTTTTCTACCGCCTGCTGAATCAACTCAGGGCCTATTAGTAGTACTTCTCCTATTTCAAACCATCCAATCAGGGATCTACACTTCATTCCATATAGAGCTTCATATGGAGCCATTTGGTTACTGGAATGGTAGTTATTGTTGTACACAAACTCGATTAGAGGTAAGTGGTCATCCCAACTACCACCGAAATCTAGTACACATGCCCGTAGGATTTCTTCCAAGGTCTGAATAGTACGTTCGGCTTGCCCATCAGTTTGCGGATAGAATGTCGTGCTGAGCTTTACTTGAGTACCTAGACCTTCTTGGAAGGATTTCCAAAACTTGGCTGTAAATTGCGCCCCTCTATCTGTGATAATGGATATCGAAATACCATGGAGTCGCACAATTTCTTTGAGATACAACCTTGCATAATCTTCTGCTGAGTATGTGGTTCTGACCGGAAGAAAATGAGCTGCTTTCATGTGTCTGTCCACGATCACCCATATAGAATCATACTTGCCTCGGGAACGGGGTAACCCCGCAATAAAATCCATGTTGATCACTTCCCATTTCCAAGTAGGGATCTCCATTTCTTGCAATAATCCTCCTGGCTTTTGATGTTTGATTTTCAGTTGCTGGCAATTTGGGCATTGAGCTACAAATTCTGCTATGTCTCTCTTCATGCCATCCCACCAATATATCAACTTGAGATCATGATACATCTTTTTTGCACCTGGGTGAATAGAATATCGAGAATAATGAGCGTCTTCTAGAATTCGACGGCGCAATTCTGCAACATTCGACACACATAGCCTGCCTCGGTATCTAAGAATTTCATCCATAGAAGCTTCAAATGGAGATTTCTCTTTTTCTTGAAATGTGTCACTGTAATGGCTCAAATGAGGATCTTCATATTGACGCTCTTTTACTTCCATATTCAAGGATGAAACTGTGGGATTATTAATGCCAATTCTTGCACTACCTGAATCACTTAGACGTACTCCAACATTAGCAAGTTGGTGGAGCTCATGAATTATTTCTTTTTTCTCCGGAGGAACTTCACATAGGCTACCCATCGATTGGCGGCTAAGCGCATCAGCTACTACATTTGCCTTTCCGGGGTGGTATAAAATACTCACATCATAATCTTTTAATAATTCTAACCGCCGCCTCTGCCGCAGATTCAACTCCTTCTGTTTGAATATGTATTGAAGACTCTTGTTATCCGTATAAATATCGACATGTACCCTATATAAATAGTGTCTCCACATCTTTAATGCATGGATAACTGCAGCCAATTCGAGATCATGAGTTGGGTAGTTCTTTTCATGTTTCCGCAGCTGCCTTAAAGCAGAAGCAATGACTTTACCGTGCTGCATTAACACACATCCTAACCCAACACCGGAAGCATCACAATATACAATATAACTATCTGGCCCTTCTAGGAGTGTCAAGACTTAGGCTGAGGTTAATTTGTCCTTCAAATCTTGGAAGCTGCGTTCACAAGCATCACTCCACTGAAAGTTAGCTGACTTCTAGGTTAGCTTCGTCAATGGGGCTGAAATAGAGGAAAATCCGTCTACGAACCTTCTGTAGTACCCTGCCAATCCCAGAAAACTACGGACTTCTTTAGGCGTCGTAGGCCTTAGCCAAATCTTTACGGCTTTTCTGAGTATCAACTCGAATGCCATCATCTGAAATAACATGACCCAGGAATGTCACAGAATTCAGCCAAAACTCGCACTTTGAATAATTTTCATACAATTCTCGCGTTCGAAGAATGCCAAGAACCATACGTAAATGGTCAGCATGTTCTGATTCTGTACGAGAGTATACCAGAATGTCATCAATAAACACTATTACGAATAAACCCAAGAAAGGCATGAATACGTTATTCATCAAATTCATGAACACTGCTTGAGCATTAGTCAACCCAAACAACATCTCCCGGAATTCATAATGGCCATATCTCGTTCTGAAAGCTGTCTTGGGAATATCTTCTTCTTTAACTCTCACTTGGTGATAACCTGACCTCAAGTCTATTTTGGAAAACCACTTGGCACCTTGTAGTTGATCAAACAAATCATCAATCCTTGGGAGAGGATATTTGTTCTTTATCGTCACCTTGTTCAACTGCCTATAATCGATACACATTCGTAGAGAACCATCTTTCTTTCTTACGAATAGGACGGGTGCTCCCCACGGTGATGAACTGGGTCTAATAAACCCCTTCTCAAGAAAATCTTTCAACTGTGCCTTTAATTCTTTCAATTTTGCCGGAGCCATTCAGTACGGAGGAATAGAGATAGGCTTGGTGTCCGGCAACACATCAATGGAAAAATCAAATTCTCTTTCCGGTGGAAGACCTGGAAGTTCATCTGGAAATACGTCTGGGAACTCATTCACTACCAGAACAGACTGGAAAGTTGGCGACTTTTCTTCGGTGTCATGAACTCGAACCAAGTGATAAATATAGCCCTTAGCTATCATCTTCCTTGCCTTAAGGTAGGAAATAAACCTACCTTTTGGAGAGGCTGTATTATCCTTCCATTCAAACACGGGCTCTCCCAGAAATTGAAATCGAACTATATTCATTTGGCAATCAACATTAGCATAACATGAGGCCAACCAATCCATACCCATAATCACATCGAAATCTAACATTTCCAGCTCAATTAAATCAGCTTTAGTCTGGCGGTCACATATCACAATTACACAATTTTTATACACTTGTCTAGCTATCACGGGATCACCAACCGGAGTAGATACCTCAAAAGGTTTTATTGTCTCTGGTTTCACCCCAATACGACCAGCAACATACGGAATAATATAAGATAGAGTAGAACCCGGATCTATTAATGCATACACATCATGGGAAAATACGGATAATGTACCTGTAACCACATCCGGGGAGGACTCAAGATCTTGTCGTCCGGCTAAAGCATACATACGGGGCTGAGTGGCACTTGAAGTAGATGCTCCCCCTCTGCCCCTACCTCGGCCTGCTGGAATCTGAGGAGTCTGCCCTACCGGGCGCACTGAAGATGAACCAGTCGCTGATCATGTGGGCTAAACCCCAACTCTACCACTCATCGACGGGAAATCTCGCATCATGTGCCCAACCTGGCCACAGGCATAGCAAGCATCTGAACCTTAGCAACACTATCCGGAATGTAGTCTACCGCACTGGCTGCACTGCGGTACTGGGGGTCTCCTCTGGCCATAATCTCCCCTGAACTGAGAATCTGTTGCCCTCGAACTCTGACCCTGTCCTGAACAAAAGGAGTGATCAAATCTCCTACCTGCAAACCGTGGAGGCGCACCAGTCGCCGATTGGCCCGAATGTCTAGAATATGCCTGCATTGATCCCTCTCTATAATCACATTCGGCCCCCATAGATCTGGCCCTCTTGCTTTGCTTTCTATCAATGTCACGATCACCCCTTTGCGGATGTTGTTGTCCTTCTAAATTCTGGGCATGAGCTTGAATGCGGGAAATGTCCATCCCATCATGTAACGAAGCCGTCAAGCAGTCCTTGAACAAATGTGGCCCTAAGCCACTCACAAATCGGTGCACTCTATCTCCCATATCGGCCACCATAGTCGGGGCATATCTATCCAATGAATGGAACTGAAGGCTATACTCCTGGGCACTCATATCTCCTTGTTTTAAATTTAAAAATTTCTCCGCTCCAGCTCGGCTGACCTCGGGTGGCAAATAGTGGCGGATGAAGGCATCTACAAATTCTTGCCAAACGGGAGGAGGCGCATTCTCTCTTCTTGATGATAACCAATTATTGTACCATAATACCGCCACATCTCGGAGTCTATAAGATGCCAACTCCACGGATTCAGTTTCGGAGGCATGAAGGATCTTCAATGTTCTCAACATTTAATCAATAAAACTTTGCGGGTCTTCATTCGGCTTTGACCCGAAAAATTCTGAAGGATTCAAACTCATAAAATCGCTGGCCCTGGTACTAGCTGTCCGATCACTTGGACCCGCATTCTGCCGCTGTGCCTGGGCGGAAACTAACTGTGTCAATAGATGGATAGCCTCGGTCAATTGTTTACCCGAAGCAACTGGTGGAGGAACAGGAGGCATAGGAGCTGGAGCGGAAGTCCCCTCTTGTTCTTATAAATTGGGTGGAGTGGAGGAAGTATTAGATGGGGCCTCATTATGTGATTCGCCCTCTTCTACATTCATTGGCGGCTCTCTTTCCACCCGCCTTTTCATCGTAGTCTTGCCCTTCTGGGCGGCTGTAGCTTTTCCCTTTGGCGGCATTTCTGAAATCATAGCACACTATTAAGGAGGAGATAATCTTATAAAACAGCTCTATCGCACAATCTCTTAAGATGAAAGATGGTCATTTTTTCTAAATGCCTTGTAGCCTCTTGTTTATTAGTGTGGTGAACAACATACCATAAACAAGACTCTACTAGACACGGCTCGTAGACACTTCCTAGGACTGAACGGCTCTGATACAACTTTTATCACAACCCGGCTAGGGGCCATGACGGGTACCCGGGGCTAACCACCAAGCACCAATCATTCTATTACTAATCATTCTCATTAAGCGTACATTCATTAATTTATACTCAATCATAGGAAAACTATTTTTAATTTGGAAACATAATTACTTTTATGTACATAAGCCCTTCAGCTATCAAAATAATAATATAGATACAATAGTAACATCGTGAGACCATATGACCCACACATGCGTATCTACGAGCCTCTACTGGAGTACTAGACATATGGACGGGACAGGACCCCGTCGTGCCCAAAATACATTTACATATAGATAAACAAAAGAATAAACCAAATAGCACCTCCGGAATAATGGAGTGCTCCTGTAAATCTGCGGGTAGCTTCTATGGATCTACACCGTCTCCCTTTCTACTTGTGGGCATGAACACAGCATCCAAGAAGGAAGGACGTTAGTACGAATATTGTACTGAGTATGTAAGGCATAAACGATAATGGTATATCAATGAAATACGGAGGCATCGAGTGAAGAGCGATCTGTAACTGATTGTCACTTAAAACTAAAATAATGCATGCTAACTTACTTCATAATCATCATCATATCATGTATGCATATATGTATAAGCTGCCCGACCATATAGGTACGATATGATAATCATTAGCCTGCGTTCAGGCCTCCCGCGTCCGAGGTACCATCTCATGCCGCCCACTAGTGGTGTCTGCCCATGCCGTCTAGACATGGTGTATACGCTGCCCGCTTTAGCGGTGTCTGTCGGCCATGTAGGCGCGGTGTGATAGCATCATGTACATCTCATAGACTTATCATATTCTCATCATACTATTATCATAATGCATGACTGGGAACTTAAGACAATTATACTCTATCGGGGTGACATAAGGCCTTGAACCCCCGATTCCATTATGGAGCATTCATAAGAATTATGCCTCACCTTGAAGGAATTAGCATATAAGGTGAGTGTATACAATGAACAACATCAATAGTCATAATAAGAATCATTAGCTTATAGAAACATAGTATCATGGGCCTTATACTCTTTAGCCTTAGACTCCTCATTATCATGCTCGTAACATATCTCTTATCATATCTCATATGAAGCTCTTTACTAAGATTGACTCTTAATTTTCGGGACGTAGGAAAGTCATGAAGAGTTAGGGAATATCATGTCATAAGTATCATGCCTTAGAAAGAATGGACTAGCCTTATATACCTTTTTGTTTGGCTACTCTATCGCTTGAACGTTCCTCTCCAATATTCACGTTTCTACCTTCAAGAGAGTTTATACTCATGTTAGATAATCTATAACATAAGCGTGTTTGAACTAAGCAAGAGAAAATTGAGCAGCATCTCCTTTATTTATACTACTTTCTCCATATCACATATCAACTCCCAAACGTCAATAACAACATTCATAATACCATCATCAATAACTTTTATCCAATTCGTCATTATCCAATCCCCACAATTTCCTCTCAAGGTCATCCATAATCATGATCATAGTAAAACATTACATTCATTGTCATCTAATGTTTTTATCATGCTCTTGACATCATTCATAACGTAATTACAATCACAACATATCAATATTCATGATTCATTCCCAACTACTACTCAAAAATGACACTATTCCCACTTTCATGACCCATTTCCTATACCCTTCCACAATGCAAGTGTTTCAACTTTTCAACACCTTAAATAACATGTAAATACCATAAAACTTACCTTTCATAGTGTGGGAATGATCTTTAAGTGGAAATACTTCACTTGAGCAAAACCCTAGTTCCACTTCCCATGGAATTTCTTGACTTGGATGAACTTTGATGTGTTTCTCACACTTAGTTTTGTTGATTTGATGAAGTTGATCATCAATTTCTCATGAGTTCTTGTATATGGAGTGTGTGGAAGGTTCTAGAGAATTCTTGAGTTGTGGAGAATGAAAATGAAATGAAAATAATGAACTTGGGGTCCTTTATTTAAAACTTAAAAATCTGTCCCGACATAATTATACGGACACTTATACGGCCCGTATAAGTGACCATGAAATTGGTTCAGCAACCATCCCTTTCTGTGTCAACTATATGGCACATTATACGGTCCGTATAAGTGACTGTAAAATCACCCTAATCAACAACTCAGTCTATGACCATTATACGGTCCGTATAAGTGACCATATAATCCCATCAGTGAGGGACCTTCACTGTGACGATTCTGCGGACCATTATACGGACCGTATAATTGGTCGTATAATATGTTCCTTCTTTGATTTTGCTCTCGTCACTTCGTTTGATCTCAAATCCTTATGGAACCTTCTTGATACCTTTTTAACACCTCGTTAACAATCTAAGGGATATTATAACTCTTCTCCAAAACATTATTAAACCATTATTAATTCGATACTCATAAATTCTACCCGGTACACGACATATATCTTGCTTTCCTTAACAACTTTCATCTCCTACCTCCCATATATTTGAAATATCATTTAGAATTATCAAATGTCTTTTCTTATTTATTAAAACATCGTATACGTCGTGCCTTTCGTTAGTCTACTCACTGTACGTTAACGAAAAAATTTCGGGGTGTAACACTATCGCTGGGCAGCTGTAACTCATACGCAACTTCTCCTATTCGATGTAACACGGGAAAAAGCCCAAAGAATCGGGGTGCAAGCTTATGACGCAATTGACCCGCAACAGATTTTTGATGATAAGAATGTAAACACAACCAAACTAGTGAACCTGGATCATATGCAACCTCTCGGTGACCTTTGTCATAATATTCTTTCACCCTAATCTGTGTTTGTTGCAACTTGCTGAGAATCTCAGGCAAACCTGAATCAAGATCAAGCAAGGAATTGTCAACAGCCTCCACTCGTGAAGAACCAGCTACTTAGGAAAATAGACGAGGAGGATCTCAACCATAAAAAACCTTAAAGGGAGTTGTTTTCAATGCAGCATGAAAGGAAGTATTATAGCAATATTCTGCCCAAGGTAACTAGTCAACCCATTTCTTTGGATAATCTCCAATTAAGCAACGCAAATACATTTCAATAGTACGATTCACAACCTCTGTTTGACCATCAGTTTGAGGATGATAAGTAGAAGAGAATGCCAACTTCGTGCCACATAAGCGAAACAATTCTCTTCAAAAGGTGCTTGTAAAAACCACACCCCCTGTCACAAGTAATCAATTCGGGTATCCCATGAAAGCGAATAATATTCTCAAAGAAAACGTGGGCAACACGAGTTACATTGTAAGGATGAGACATAGGTATGAAGTGTGCATATTTTGAAAACTGATCTATTACAATAAATAGTACCATTTTTCCCCATGCCTTTGGTAAAGCCGTCAATAAAGTCCATTCCGATATCAACCCAGACCTGCTCAGGGAGTGCAAGTGGCTGTAGTAAACCTGCCGGGCTTAGGTGTTCAGCCTTGTTGCGTCGGCAAACCAGACAAGCAGACACATAATCCTTAATAACCGATTTCATCCCTTTCCAGTAGAAATCTAGTCGTATACGCTGCAACATTTTATGTACCCCTTCACGGGCATTATCATGGTATCCTGACAAACTTATCGAGATCAAGTGGGAAGAAGGAAGTAAGTAAACACGACCTTTATAAATGAGTAGATCGTCTTTGATTGACCAGGAGAGATCAAGCTCGTGACCGAGCACTTGTTGGACTAATTCTTGCAAGGAAGCATCATTACGTATCTCTTCTCTAATCAAGTAATAAAACACGTGATTGACTGATAGCACACATAGATTCCTCCATAGTTGGGTGATGGGATGATAACGTCCAAATACACTCCTCAAAGAGAAAGTGTACACGGTCGTATGCAATATATTTACCCAACTATGAGTCGGGGTCGATCCCACAGGGAACAATATGCTAGGCGATTAAGAAAGTAAGGAACTTTCACCAACTAAGCTAAAGCCAAACGATGGATAATATTTTGGGTTTTTGAGAAAATTATGACTAATGCGGAAATGTAAAATTACTTAGAAAGCGAGTAAAATGATCAATGGCCACAAGCATGGATAATAGGAGATTACACTCAAGTAACGATCCAATGTATTTCACGATTTTACAACTAAGAACGGGTTTATGTCAATAGATAATGATTTCTAAAATCTCATTGAAAGTCTTCCAACCAAATCAATGAATTTCACTCTAAGCTTTTCCAAGCCTTAGAGTGTGATATTAGGCACAATCAATTTAACCTCAAGTAACTATCCTCTTCCGAGCTCAAGTTATTAGATGAGTTTAATGACCCAAATTCTTGTTAATTAATCTTTCCCAACCTAGATTTCCTTTCCCAAGCTCAATCTAAGTAAATGGGTGAGTCCTAGGGTTAGCTAATCCGTTTGGAAACATTCAAGAACGAGATTAATTAAATCAACAAAGACCCACTTCAATAGCAATAAGAATCATTCAACACATAAGCAAAACAAGAGTTTCAATCCAAACTTTAATCAAGAATATTTTCATAAACAAGATTCAAGTCTAGAAATGAAATACTACACACTAAAATATTCAATACAAAACAAGGAATTGAAGAAAGGTTTAAGAATTATCTCATTAAAGTGCTCCGATCTTCTCCTCCAATGGTGTAGGTGAAAACCCTAGCCTCCAAAACTTGCAAAATGACCAAAGATGGAAAATGTTTTGCCCTAGCCTCTCTTTTGTAGCTCCCCCCAATTTTTCCAAGTCCAAAAAATGTCAAAATCTGCCCCCATATTTCTGTTTTTGCAATTCTGCCCGTTTTTGCAAAACTGTCCACTTTTGACAGTTTTGCAAATCTGTCCCGTTTTTGCAAAACTGTCCAGTTTTGACAGTTTTGCAAAAATGTCCAGTTTGACCTCTTTTTGACTTTCTTTTCACTTGGTTTCTTCCGATCACTCATTTCAACTACTTGGCTTGTTTTGCTCTATTTTGTTCCATTTTGGTCCATTTTGATCCATTTTGCTCTTTTATGCTCTCCGGGCATCTTTTCCTACAAAACAACATAAAAACACAAAAAGTAACAACAAAAGTGCTTAAGGAGTCACAAAAGCTTAAGGAATTAGCGTCGAATATCGCGTAATTTCACGACTCATCAACACCCCCAACTTAAAGTCTTTGCTTGTCCTCAAGCAAACTAAAACAAAAATATCAATGAGGATCTATTTTAAGCACAAAAACATGACTTTGGTTGGTACCAACAATTAGGCTACAAGCATGTGAAGCTTCAACCAAATAACCCCCTCATTCAAAATACAATTTCAAGAATGCAATAGAGATATAAAACTATCAAGCAACAACACTCAAGTCTCAATAAGTGACTCAAAACTACTAGCTTACTAGATATGCTCAGTTGACTCAACTTTGGATTTTTCAACATCACCAATCTATCGTAATCCATATGCCCTCACAAGAAAGAAAGTCCCAAAATCACTGTATTCACAACAACAACACAAGGGACAATTACACAAAGTCACTCACACTCAACAAAAAAAATTCTAGTGCTAACAAATATCACACCATAAGCTTGCCCTTATTTTCAATCATCACTAACTCAAGAACATTTAGTTGGAGATCACATAGGGACTTTTTAAGCTTGTAATGTAGGCTTAGGGAAGGGTAGGATAAGTATTTGGGACACAAGTGACTACGCCCTCCTTGAACACTACACAAAACCTTTCGTCCACTTTCCTCTTCATTTCAAAACAACACTCCTTCCTTTGCATACTAGTTTCCCCAATTATTCCAACTTCCTTTATAAAGTTTCAAAATATAATGTGCTAGCACATGCCACCCCCAACTATAAATGTTGCAGTGTCCTTGCTGCACATAATCAAAACAAAACATAAAAATAGAAAAGGAAAAAAAAAGTTTTTTTTTTTGCTGGCACCACCTGCGACCACACATGCGAATCGCAGGTCTGACCTGCGAGTCGCAGGTGATGTCACCTGCATTTTTTTTTTTATCTTTTTTTTTTTTTTTTTTTTTTTTACAAAGATACATTTTTTTTGCACAAAACGTTTGCAACCTTTTTGTATTTTTTAAATTTTTCTTCTTTTCTTTTGACTTTTTCACAACACCAACCTTCACCACTCTCAAGCAACACTAACACCCCCAACTTAGGCTTTTGACCTCAAATTCACAATTTCAAGTTCAAGGAGGGAAACGTTCAAAAGAGAGACTTTTCATCAAACATGGTAAAGGCTTGTAATGTGGCAATCAAAGAAAAGGTCATAAGCTCAAATGGGGTTACTAGTGATATCATTTATGCAATGGTAGGCTAGAAAGGCTAAAGAGGCTTTTTTAAACATCACAAAGATAGCCCAAGGTCATCTCTCCAACCAATATGATCAAAATTAATATTGAAAGACTAACCGGGCAAGTTCTAGATGATAAAAGTAAACACAAGATTTATTCAACAAACACTCACACACATGGCATATGAACTAGTCAAGATGGATCAATTTCACTTCCCAAGCAAGAACAACTAGTGCAATATCTCATAATCCAAAGTAAACACAACCAGCAGGTAAAGAGTCACAAAATGAGCCAAAAAGTTATCACAAAGATCATTCTTTCCTATGCACCTTGCTTTTTAACTTTCACAACAATTTGGAGAGGTATTCATATTTCAATTTCACATGCAAGAGACTAACTCTATTAGTACCAAACAAGCCAAGAGTTTTCACATTTTTCCTCAAAGGAGAACCTACACCTAAACTTACAATACTAATGAAAGAAGCTAAGAAAGAAAATAAAATAATAAGAGTGACTAATCCACAACATGTCAAAAGAACAAAACTTTCAAAAATTTTGAGCAAATTTCAAAATATAATGCGCTACCACGTGCCACCCCCAACTATAAACATTGCAGTGTCCTTGCTGCACATAATCAAAACAAAACATAAAAATAGAAAAGGAAAAAAAAAAAAAAATTTTTTACTCGCTATCATCACATGCGATGCAACATGCGAGTCGCATGTGATGTCACCCGTAATTATTTTTTTATTTTTATTTTTTATTTTTATTTTGGTTCTCTGTCACCACATGCGACGAGACATGCGATTCGCATGTATGACATGCGAATCGCATGTTATGACACCAGAAAATATTTTTTTGCAGCTTTTACTGGTTTTGGGGCCTGTCCGGGTATCCGATATGCTCAAAATAACTCCAAAAATTATGAAACTTTGCAGATTAGTCAAAAACCATAAACTAAACTATTATAAAAAATAAAATTTCAAAAACGATTTAAAACTTTTAAAACGATGGGTTACCTCCCACCAAGCGCTTGATTTAACGTCGCGGCACGACTGGTACCTTTACCACTTTTCCCTCCACTTGGAGGATATGAATTTGCGCCCTAACTTTGAATCAAGATCATGATGACGCTCATGGGGCGGTGGTAGTAAAACAAGTAGGCCAACTCTTGGGTGTCGCATTTTGCATTTCTTGACCCTTAAGTGAGGCATGCCATTTTGTCTTCTTGGCATAGCAAACTTCAAAATGAAAACGTTTTCTTCTTCATCTCCAAAATTCTCCATAGGCTTGGTTAGTTCAACTTCCATATCATCAACCAAGCACAATGTTGAAAAATGGTTGGAATGTGGTCCAATGCGCTTCAATTTCAAATTTGCTTCATTTTTGACATCCTCGCCCAAAAATGAACTAGAGTCTTCAAAAACCATTTCATGAACTTTTTTATGCAACTCTAGTATCATTTCTTCAATATTGGCATCTTGCATTATTTTTGAATTGGTCGGTTGGCAATTCATCATTAGCTCTTGAAAATCAATGTTGACCACTTTTTCATTGGAAACTAACTGAAAACTACTATTCATGACTATTTGATGTTGAGTATTGCATACCTCAACTTTTGCATTCAATTCGGTATTCAAGTCACGGATAGCAATTTCAAGTTCCTTCAACTCTTGACTTTGCTCAACATGGATTTTTAAAAAAATTTCCATCATCCTTGAAATGCCTTCACGATGATCTCCATAGGCTCCAAGTTGTTGAGCTTGAGTCATAAGCTAATCTTGGCTCACAACTTCCACTTTGTCAAGACTTTCTTCAAGTTGAGGGTCATTCAAAGCTTGTAAAAATCCACCCTTGGAGAAATTCATGTTTTGGCCACTTTCTTGTCTACTTTCAACATCCTCAAGTTGTTGAGCATTATGAATCTGAGCCAATAATTTCATTTGATCCTCCAAGGTGTGAATAGCTTTGTCATTGCAATTAATTGCTTGCCTCAAGTCATCAAGTGGTTGCCTCAAGTCCTTAACCGCTAAGTCCTGTTTTTCAACTTTTTCAAGGATGGTCTCCAACATGAGCATTATCCTCTCATTTTGAGCATTCGAGGCTTCTTCCACTTCCATATCCCTACTATCATCAAAATCAAAACTAGAATAGTCATAGTGGGGGTTCGGGGGAGGGAAGGACAAATAAGCACAATTATTCCAATGATCATTTTGACCACCACACATATTACAAACACTCTCATCATAGGATTGAGACTGCACACATCTCTCTCCCGGGAGCATATTCACAATCTTGCCAAAAGTGGGGTCCTTTACAATATGGACATGGGTCATCAAAATATGGATTGCAACCATCAAACCCATTTTCATTCCAAGATGCCATGTTTTTTTTTTTTTTTTAGAACTGGACAGTTTCTGCAGAAGCAAAAACTGGACAGTTTTTCAGAACTGGTCAGTTTTTTTTTTTTTTCAGATAAAATAAAGCAATGAAAGTTTGAACCAAAGCAAATTAGCTTAAATCCCAAACTAACTCAAATACGCCAAATTGTTCCCCGGCAACGGCGCCATTTTTTATAACGTCCAAATACACTCCTCAAAGAGAAAGTGTACACGGTCGTATGCAATATATTTACCCAACTATGAGTCGGGGTCGATCCCACAGGGAACAATATGCTAGGCGATTAAGAAAGTAAGGAACTTTCACCAACTAAGCTAAAGCCAAACGATGGATAATATTTTGGGTTTTTGAGAAAATTATGACTAATGCGGAAATGTAAAATTACCTAGAAAGAGAGTAAAATGATCAATGGCCACAAGCATGAATAATAGGAGATTACACTCAAGTAACGATCCAATGTATTTCACGATTTTACAACTAAGAACGGGTTTATGTCAATAGATAATGATTTCTAAAATCTCATTGAAAGTCTTCCAACCAAATCAATGAATTTCACTCTAAGCTTTTCCAAGCCTTAGAGTGTGATATTAGGCACAATCAATTTAACCTCAAGTAACTATCCTCTTCCGAGCTCAAGTTATTAGATGAGTTTAATGACCCAAATTCTTGTTAATTAATCTTTCCCAACCTAGATTTCCTTTCCCAAGCTCAATCTAAGTAAATGGGTGAGTCCTAGGGTTAGCTAATCCCTTTGGAAACATTCAAGAACGAGATTAATTAAATCAACAAAGACCCACTTCAATAGCAATAAGAATCATTCAATACATAAGCAAAACAAGAGTTTCAATCCAAACTTTAATCAAGAATATTTTCATAAACAAGATTCAAGTCTAGAAATGAAATACTACACACTAAAATATTCAATACAAAACAAGGAATTGAAGAAAGGTTTAAGAATTATCTCATTAAAGTGCTCCAATCTTCTCCTCCAATGGTGTAGGTGAAAACCCTAGCCTCCAAAACTTGCAAAATGACCAAAGATGGAAAATGTTTTGCCCTAGCCTCTCTTTTGTAGCTCCCCCCAATTTTTCCAAGTCCAAAAAATGTCAAAATCTGCCCCCATATTTCTGTTTTTGCAATTCTGCCCGTTTTTGCAAAACTGTCCACTTTTGACAGTTTTGCAAATCTGTCCCGTTTTTGCAAAACTGTCCAGTTTTGACAGTTTTGCAAAAATGTCCAGTTTGACCTCTTTTTGACTTTCTTTTCACTTGGTTTCTTCCGATCACTCATTTCAGCTACTTGGCTTGTTTTGCTCTATTTTGTTCCATTTTGGTCCATTTTGATCCATTTTGCTCTTTTATGCTCTCCGAGCATCTTTTCCTACAAAACAACATAAAAACACAAAAAGTAACAACAAAAGTGCTTAAGGAGTCACAAAAGCTTAAGGAATTAGCGTCGAATATCGCGTAATTTCATGACTCATCATGGGACAATGCATCAGCAACCTTATTCAAGTGTCTTGCCCTATACTCCACACAAAAATCAAACCCCATAAGCTTACTAATCCAATGTTGTTGGGGTGAAGTGGTCAGCCTTTTCTCTAACAAATATTTAAAGCTATAATGGTTTGTGCGAATCAAGAAGGGTTTTCCCCATAGATAAGGACGCCAATGTTGCACTGCTTTAGCTAAGCCAATCAATTCGCGTTCATATGCGACCAATTTAAACTGTCGAACAGCCAGCTGTCTACTGAAAAAAAAGCAATTGCATGGCCATTTTGTTGCAACACTGCTCCTATTCCACTTCCCGAGGCATTACACTCAATTATAAACAGATCATCAAAATTTGGCAATTATAAAACTGGAGTAGTAACAGGTGCTTCTTTGAGAGTGTCAAAAGAAGCCAAAGTTGCATCATCCCATTGGAATGAGATCCTTTTAAGCATGTTAGTTAAAGGGGTTGATACTTGATTGTAACTTTGTATGAACTTACGGTAATCACCAGCTAAGCTCAAGAATCTGCAAAAGGTTGTGATGGACTGTGATTGAGTGTCTTGCCCTATACTCTACACAAAAATCAAACCCCATAAGCTTACTAATCCAATGTTGTTGGGGTGAAGTGGTCAGCCTTTTCTCCAACAAATATTTAAAGCTATAATGTTTTGTACGAATCAAGAAGGGTTTGCCCCATAGATAAGGACGCTAATTTTGCACTGCTTTAGCTAAGCCAATCAATTCGCATTCATATGCGGCCAATTTAAACTGTCGAACAGCCAGCTGTCTACTGAAAAAAAAGCAATTGGATGGCCATTTTGTTGCAACACTGCTCCTATTCCACTTCCCGAGGCATCACACTCAATTATAAACAGATCATCACAATTTGGCAATTATAAAACTGAGTAGTTACAGGTGCTTCTTTGAGAGTGTCAAAAGAAGCCAAAGTTGCATCATCCCATTGGAATGAGATCCTTTTAAGCATGTTAGTTAAAGGGGCTGATACTTGATTGTAACTTTGTATGAACTTACGGTAATCACCAGCTAAACTCAAGAATCTGCAAAAGGTTGTGATGGACTGTGATTGAGGCCAATCAAGGATGGCCTGAACTTTGCTTGCATCTGCTGCCACGCCTGTGTCAGACACCACATAGCCAAAATATGCTACTTGTCTCTCTCCAAAGGAGCATTTGGACTTCCTGAGGTATAGGTTATTATCACGCAATAACTCAAAACTACGCGAAGATATGAGAGATAATGGTCCCATGCCTTGCTAAATATTAAAATATCGTAAAAAAAAACTGACACAAAAAAATGCAAGTATGGTTTAAATACCTCGTTTATAAGTGCTCGAAATGTTAATGGTGCGTTTGATAAGCTGAATGGCATAACCAAGAATTCAAAGTGGCCATGATGTGTATGAAAGACTATCTTCTCAATATCCACAGGATCGATGCGTACCTGATGATAGCCAGACTTCAAATCCAGCTTCGTGAAGAACCTAGTCTCGTACAATTCATCTAATAATTCATCCACCACTGGAATTGGAAATTTGTCTTTCACTGTCTTGGCATTTTGATCGCGGTAATCAACATAAAAATGCCAAGTTCCATCATGTTTACAGACCAATAAAATTGGGGATGAGAATGGTGATTTACTAGGCCGAATGATTCCTTGTTGTAACATATCTTCACATTGTTATTCTACCTCGTATTTCTGTAATTGGGGTTACCGATATGGTCGAACCACTACTGGTTCGAACCAGGTAACAGACAAATGTGATGGTCACAATTTCTCATAGGAGGCAGCCCTATAGGTTCTTGAAATAAGTCAACAAATTCAGCCAAAAGTTTCTCCAATTTTGTGGGGTTTTCACCTGAATCATGCAATAAATTAAGCTGCAATTTCGAACTGGTTTGCTGCCCATGAAAGGCAACTTGCCTTCCATCTAAAGTAAATCTCATTGTGAGTAAAGTAAAGTCCCAGAGAATGGGCCCAACATTTGTAACCATATTACTACCAGAACAATGTCAAAACCACCTAATGGAGTAACACCGAAGTAGGCTTTTAAAATAGTATCATCAATACAAAAAGACATCGTACAGCAAATCCCTTTGCTGTAAAAAAATTCACCATTAGCAACTGAAACATTAGCATTTGTCCCAGGTTGTACTTGCATCCCCCAAGTGTCGAGCTGCTGTGTAACTAATGAAATTGTGTGTGCTGCCCGATCAACAAAGCTCAACAATGCTTGACCCTTCATGAGTGCCTGTAACTGCATTGTTCTTGTGCTCTTCTGTCCCGTAATGGCATGCAAGGAAATTTCAAGTTCCTGCACATCTTTATAGTTAGTATTTCATCATCTGGCTCAGCTAGTTCCAAGCAAAACAACTTCTTACATTGATGCCCAGTCGAATACAATTCATCACAATTATAACACAATCCCTTTGCCCTTCTCTCCGCCATTTTCGCCCTTGTCAATTTCTTTATAAAATGAGCAGATGAACTTACATATTTGGGTTCAATAATCCCACTTAGTGCATTGCTGCCCTTAGGAGTTGGAATTGTTGAAGTTACAGTAGTATTGAAATAACCTTTAGTCCCTTGCCAGGTCTTTTTTCGAGATAATGTTGCCCGCATTACCTTCTATTTCTTCTCAAATGCTCGAGCCATATTCATGGCATGAACCAAATCTAGTGGACTCTGCATCTCAACATCAAGACAAATGTAATCGGTCAGGCTAGCTGTAAAGAGACTAACTTGCTGTTCTACGCGAACACACTTGCTAGCCCTGGCTAACCATTCTTGAAATTGTCGCTAATATTCTTCAATTGAGCCCATTTGTTTCAAGTTAACTAGATCACCTAATGGATTACTTCTCAGTAGAGGCCCGAACCTAAGAGCACTATATTCTTTGAATTCCGACCAATCAACTGTGTGATACTCTTGGTCTACTTGATGATACCATAATTGTGCCTCACCTAGAAGATGGAATGCAGCCAATCCCATCTTATCTACTTCAGCTATTCTCTAATTGGAGAAGAATTTCTCATAGTGGTGTAGCCAAATCAATGGGTCATCAGATCCGTCAAAAGTAGGAAAATCCAACTTTGTATATCTTGGTACCACACTATTTCCTGTCAATTGATTGGACAGATTTTCTAGTCTGTAGGGCTGGTCACCCATATTGCTTCTCACTCCCGCATTAGAATCTCTTTCTTGATTTTTTCTAAACAAACTCCTGCAATTGTAACGATAATTGTTGGAATGTAGTAATCATTGTTGATTCAGATTGTGCCACGGCTTCTGTGATTCGTGCTTCATTGGCAGCCTCCGCTTCTTGAAGGAGAGTTCGGAACTCTTCAAGTTTGCTTGGGTCGCCCATCGTGTTTGGCTCTGGTACCAAGTTGTTACGGCTACGCGATATGGATCTTATCACAGGGCGATTCACTGAAAAGTTTGTGCTTAACAGATCCTTTCCCTTATTCCTATTCCGTGAGTCACCTATTTTGCTAGAAAACAAATAAGCTCGTTAGAAGGGAGCCTATAACCTTAGGAATCATTGGAGAGAGTCCCATACCTCTTGTTCTTTGATAGAAATTGCCCTCTCTTTCTTTTATTCCTTCTGCCTCTTTAAATAGAAAACCCTATTACAAGATATTGAGAAAATCTAGGAACTTACTAACATAGAAAATCTATTCATATAAGAATTCTAGTAAAACAAAACTACTGCCTATTTTAATGCGCATAAAATCTGCCATGAATCAGATCTACTTATCCGTCTTTTTTGACTTGAGTGCCCCATCTAGTATAAACCTTACACACTAATGAGTCTATAACACTTATCTTTCTTCCAGCTTGCTGTGTATTGAGTGGAGGGGTATTGATGTGCCATGAATTTTGGCACATTTTATGTCTTTTTCACTAGAAGTGTTGCTTGTTTCTAAGTGTTTTTACATCGTTTCTTATGTTATTTTGGTGTTTTGTAGGGTTGGTTGACTAAAGAACGGAAAAGATAAGAAATGCTGAAAAATGGACAACTTGGAGCAAAAGGACAGTCTGTAACTCGAGTTACGGACCGTAACGTGATTCGTACCAGAGAGGAAGATCCAGATACGTGCCACTATAAAGGACGGTCCGTAACTCATGTTACGGGCCGTAACGCGTACCGTAATCTGAAGGAAATTTCCAGCAAGAAGCCTAAGTAGTGTCACATGTTACGCCCAGAAGGACGGTCCGTAACGCAGGTTACGAGGCATAACATCATGGCGTAACGCATTGGCCACTGAACACTGAAGCCATGATCCGCTGGAAGATACGTACTGTAACCTGTGTTACGATCCGTCGCAAGAAGCCGTAACGGTTGACCTATATCAAGCTGACAAAGGACGGACCGTAACCTGTGTTACGTCCGTAACGATGCCGCGAAAGGGTGTTTTTGTCCAGAACTTTGGCGCGATTTTTGGCCCTATAAATACTTAAAGTTAGGTTTTTAACATTTATTCTGATCTTTTGGGAGCATTAACTTTAAGCCTTGGATATTTGTGAAGAGGTTGGAGCACTTAAAGCACCAATTTCACCCTCATTCCACATTGTATTATCATTGTAAGTACATTATGTTAAATTTTAAGCTTTCTTTGTTAACCAAAATGATGAGTAGCTAATTTTAATTCTAAGGTTGTGGACCCCATGATGGGTATTATGTTAATGGGTTTCTACTATTGATATATGCATAATGGTTGTTGGTATTTATTCTATCTTTGTGTGTTAGCGTTGGGTAATGATTACAAGCATTACCTTAAGCCATTATACTAACTTTTCTTGGGAAAGATAGTTAGTATTGGTAAGATTGAATAACAATGACTCGGGGCGTTAACCCGCGTTTAATAGACTAACTTAGAGATAAGAACAAGTCTAATTGGCATTATTGGTCGCTCTTCGAGTTCAACTCTTTCACATTTGGAAAAATCATAAAGAGGAAATACGGCCTAACTGTTGGGAAACATTAGGAAGTCCTTAAGAGATCAAGTGCATACTCTTAGAACAACCATTAGAAGTATATCACATTGAAACCTGAAGCATACTATTTAATCAAAGTGGGGAACACAACCTTAGTCTCTCTCTTGCATTAAGTACAATTCAAGTCAAAGTATTCAATTACATTACACAACAAATATTTCAAGCTATTCAGAATAGGATTAAAGCCTTTAAAGACTAGTATCGCATACAATTAGTACCCTTTTCTCTCTATATTCCTTATGGGATTCGACCCCAACCTTGTTTGAGTTATTATATTTGACAATGACTGCTTTACGCCACTCATAGGTGTAATTTGAGCATATCAAATTTTGGCGCCGTTGCCGGGGAATACGGTTTTGAAATTACTGATTGTTGTGTACTTTTCTTTAAAACTTTTTCTATTCCATCACACCTTGTTTGCTGTTTTGGTGAACTAGGTGAACATGGCAGGAAGACATAATCGAAATCAAGGAAACCAAGGTGGGCTGCAAGTGAACCCACCTGCACAAGAAGATGAGGAAGAGAATATATTTGCGGAATTCATCAATGAAGCTGATTATGCTTCTGTTGTGGTCCCTCCTAGGACTGGAAATGCTACTTCCAAAATTGATAGTTCTATCTATCAGCTATTGAAACTTGAAGGTTATTTCCGAAATTCTTCAGAGGACTGTCCATTCCGACATTTGAAGAACTTCCTGCGCGTATGTGCTCAACAATCTCAAGGTGCTGTTTCCGCTGATGCACTTCGGTTACGGGTCTTCAAATATTCCTTGGCTGGCCAAGCAAGGGAATGGTATGAAAAGCTTCCCAGCAATTCTATTCATACCTGGAGCGAGCTAGCCAATACATTTCTGAAGAAGTGGTTCCCACCGAGCAAAAAGGCTGAACTTCGAGATAAGATCTTTGAGTTCAAACAGCTCCCGGGGGAACAATTATATTCGGCATGGGAGCGATTTAAGTACTATCTAGCTCAATCTCCAATTCACGGGTTTCCGAATGCTATTCTCACCGAGAAATTCTACAAGGGCTTAGATACAATGAATCAGATTGCTGTCAATACTGTCGCGGGAGGATGCTTCATGGACAAGTCATTTATCAACATCACCCGTTTGCTTGTTAAACTCACCACCAACAATCAAGCTTGGCATTCAACTGATAGTGAGAGTCTCTCTTATGGTAGTCCATCACTAGCTGTTGTTGCAAAAGAAAACCACAAGAGAGATCATGCCTTTGCTCAATTGCAAACCACGGTGGATCTATTATCAAAGAAGTTGGCAGAAAAGGATGCACAAGGGGTAAATGTTTTTATGGAGTTACCACCTCATCCATAGGGGATGTATCAAGTCCCTAAAAGGATGTACCACGATGGCAACAACATTATGAAGATGCTAATTATGTCAACAACTCCCAAAGGGGTTATCAAAAGGCAAAATTATCAAGGTCCGGGCCATCACCCATGACAAAAGCCTCAACACCAATTGCAGGGGAACAATTATAGTAGAAATGATCAGGGAAATCCAAATCAAGGGAATTACAATAACAACAATTATGGCAACAAGAGCTCTAACCCCTACATTCCACCAAGGGGGAAAGCATCAAGTTCCCAACAGTGGAGAGACAATTCAGCTAGCAACTCTGCTAGAAATGTTGCTAATGATTCTGCGGAGCTGAAAAGTATGATGCAGAAAATGCTAATGAATCAGGACAGAACTGAAAGTACAATAAAAGGAATGTCTCAGGTTCAACTATCTCATTCAGCTGCCATTCAGAAGCTTGAATCGCAATTCAGAGACCTTTCCAGAGAAGTGCATACTCTTCAACGTGGACAACTACCAAGTGATACAGTTCCAAATCCGAAAGGTAGTGGGGTAAACTCTGTGGAGCATGTAGCTGCTATTAGCACCCGAAGTGGAAAAATACTTCAAGGTGCTAATAAAAAGGTGATTAATCTTGAGCCAATTGTTGAAAAAGAGGCATAACCTGATGTATTTGATGTTATTGTTGACGAAGAAACAGCGGAGGAAGTCCCTATTATAGTTGAAGATGAGCAAAATCTTGATAATCTCAAGGCACAAGGAGAAAAACATGAAAAGGGGAAGGCAAAATTTTCTGGCGCGCTACGCCCTTTGACTCAAATGTTCAAATCTTCACCGCCTTTTCATCAAAAGCTAGTTAGGAAAACAGAACATGACAAGTGTTTGCGATTTTATGATCAACTCAAGCAATTGACGATGAACATTCCTTTCATGGACGCTGTCCAAGAAATGCCTGGTTTGCTAAGTATTTGAAGGATCTCTTAAAAAAGAAGAAGAAGCCATTGAAATACGACACTGTGGGTATCACTCATCACGTCAGTGCTATTATTTCCAAGACCACAGTGCAAAAAAAGGAAGATCCTGGAGTGTTCACCATTCCATGCACCATAGGGCAGCAGGATTTTGCCAAGGCGTTGTGTGATAACGGGGCTAGCATAAATCTTATGCCCCTTGAGATTTTCAAGAGATCAGGATTAGGGATACCAAGGCCCACTACCATGAGGTTGCAGATGGCTGACAGGTCGATAAAAAGGCCAGTTGGGTAGTTGATAATCTGCTTGTTCAAATTGGGGAATTCCTACTGCCTGCAGATTTCATGATTCTTGACTGTGCTATTGATCAAGAAATTCCTATTATTCTGGGGAGACCTTTCCTTACTACAGGGAGGACTCTTATGGATTTAGAAAAGAATGAAATCAAGTTCCGGGTTAATGATGAGGAGGTGAAGTTTCAAGCCAGCAAGGGTATGAAATTGCCTAGTCTTTATCAAAGTATTTCAGTCATTAATTCTTTTGATGTGGTGGATGAAGCGATAGAATTCAAGACGGAGGAAGAATGCTTGGGTGAAGCATTATCGGCCATCTTGGTCAATTTTGATGTAGAAGAAATGGAGGGATATATTGAGACGGTGAATTCACTCACCGGTCTGGGGTCTTACTCTCATGAGCCCAAGAAATTGTCTCTTGATTTAGAGAAGTGAACAACTTCTCTAGCAAAACCGTTAATTATTGAGCCACTGAAGTTGGAGCTCAAGCAACTTCCATCCCATCTTAGATATGAGTTTCTTGGAGCAAATGCCACTCTCCCAGTTATTGTGTCATCACTTCTGAATGAGGGCCAAACTCATAGACTCATCGCAGTTTTGAGGAAACATTTGAGAGCTTTAGGTTGGACTATTGCAGACATCCGGGGGATTCACTCCGGAATTTGTGAGAACCAAATTCAATTGGAAGAGGAAAGTTCACCAAGTGTTGAGCATCAAAGAAGATTGAATCCACCGATGCAAGAGGTGGTAAAGAAAGAGATTACTAAGTGGCTAGATGTTGGGGTGGTTTACCCGATTGCCAACAGTCCATAGGTAAGTCCAGTCCAATGTGTGCCAAAGAAAGGGGGCATCACTGTAGTCCCTAATTCTAAAAATGAGTTGATTCCTACAAGAACTGTCACCGGTTGGAGAGTGTGTATGGACTACAGAAAGCTGAACACTACATCTTGCCAGGATCATTTCCCGATGTCTTTTATTGATCAAATGCTTGAGCGGCTAGCTGGAAGGTCTTATTATTGTTTCTTGGATGGATACTCAGGTTACAACCAAATCAACATTGCATTGGAAGACCAGGAAAAGACTACTTTCACTTGTCCCTATGGGACATTCGCTTTCAGCCGAATCCCATTCGGTCTTTGCAATGCCCCAACTACTTTCCAACGATGCATTATGACCATATTCACTGACATGGTTAAAAACTTTCTTGAAGTCTTCATGGATGACTTCTCTGTTGTGGGAGATTCATTCGATGAATGTTAAGACCATCTTGATCGGGTGCTACAAAGGTGTGAGGAGACAAACCTCGTTCTCAACTGGGAAAAGTGTCATTTTATGGTAAATGAGGGAATTTTCCTTGGCCATAAGATTTTCGAAAAAGGGATTGAGGTTGACCAAGCTAAAATCGATGTGATTTCAAAAATCCCTCCACCCATCTCAGTAAAAGGGATTCGGAGTTTCTTGGGGCTCGCCGGATTCTATAGAAGATTTATCAAAGACTTCTCCAAAATTGCAAATCCAATGTGCAAACTCTTGGAAAAGGAGTCCAAATTAAATTTTGATGAGAAGTGCATCAAGGCTTTCGACGAGTTGAAGTTAAAATTGACCTCAGCCTCTATTGTTGTGTCCCCGGATTGGTCGTTGCCCTTTGAATTAATGTGTGATGCCAGTGGTCTTGCAATTGGTGTTGTGCTTGGTCAATGGCTCAACAAAATCTTGCACCCAATTTAATATGCCAGCAAAACACTAAGTGGAGCTCAACTGAACTATACAGTAACAGAGCAAGAGCTACTTGCTATTGTTTATGCCTTTCAAAAGTTCCGAGCATATTTATTGGGTGCCAAGGTAGTAGTTCACACTGACCATGCTGCCCTGCGGTACTTAATGGATAAAAAGGATGTTAAGCCTCAGTTGATAAGATGGGTGTTGTTGCTACAAGAATTTGACTTTGAAGTCAAAGATCGAAAATGGTTAGAAAATCAAGTGGCTGACCATCTCTCTAGACTTGAAGCAGCAGGGAGATCGATTGATGTGCTGGATATTGATGACACTTTTCCGGATGAAAGAGTCTTGGCAGTCTCCAGTGATGTGGCACCATCGTATGCCGATATTGCCAATTATTTGGTAACTGGCATTGTTCCTGAAGATTTGAAGGCATATCAAAAGAAGAAATTCTTGAGAGATTGCCGACAGTATTATTGGGATGAACCTTACTTATTCAGGACTTGTGCAGACAATATGATCAGAAGATGTATGGCTGAATCTGAGGTGATGGATATTTTGAAGGCTTGTCGTGATTCTCCGGTTGGTGGGCATCACAGGATACTATTGTCCAGCTATCTATCGTGATGCGAATATGTTGGCACGTTCTTGTGATAAATGCCAACGCCAGGGCACAATAGGTCGGAAGCATGAAACACCGATGAATTTTTTGCTTGAGGTGGAGCTCTTTGATGTGTGGGGCATTGATTTTATGGGGCCCTTTGTGAGCTCATATGGCCTGAAATATATTCTTGTTGAGGTGGATTATGTCTCCAAGTGGGTGGAGGCGGTGGCCTTGCCTAACAATGATGGTAGGAGAGTCATTTCCTTTCTAAAAAAGAACATCTTTATAGATTTAGCACTCCTAGAGCTATTATTATTGATGGTGGTTCTCATTTCTGCAACAAACCATTCGCTGATCTTCTTGAAAAATATGGCGTGCATCACAGGGTTGCCACTCCATATCATCCTCAGACGAATGGTCAGGTTGAAGTCTCCAACAGAGAGATAAAGAGCATCTTGGCAAAGACGGCCAATGTGAATCAAACTAACTGGTCCAAAAAGTTGGATGATGCTCTATGGACATATCGCACAGCGTTCAAAATGCCTATTGGGACTTCACCGTATAAGTTGGTATTTGGGAAGGCATGTCATTTGCCTATTGATCTTGAGCATAAGGCCCTTTAGGCATTGAAAAAGCTGAACACAGATTGGCATGAAGCAACAAAGCTGAGGTTGTTTCAAATCAACCAGATGGATGAATTTAGGTACAATGCCTATGAAAGTGCAACACTGTACAAGGAAAATATGAAATACTATCATGACTCGAAGATCCTCAAAAGGGATTTTAAGCCAAAGGACTTGGTATTGTTGTACAATTCGCGCCTAAAGTTATTTCCGGGCAAGCTAAAGTCTCGATGGTCCGGTCCGTTTGAAATTGTAAGTGTTTCCCTAAATGGAAGTTTCATTGAGGTGAAAACCGAGGATGGCACTCGGACTTTTAAAGTGAATGCACAAAGAGTGAAGCACTATCATTGGTGCATTGATGATGGTAAAGTGGTTGATCGGTATCGTTTAATAGACGGTTCCTGAACTGGAAATTGAGGTATCACATTGAGCCGTGACATTAAACCAAGCGTTGTGTGGGAGGCAACCCACATTTACTGCTTTATAAGTACTTTAAATATCGTATTTCCTTTGTTGTCTTTGATGTTTGCTGATGTGGTAGGATTCTGAGGACAGAAGAGGCCAAAAGAAAGTAAGTGCTAAAGTTTGCAATGAAAGGACGCTCCACGTTACGCCCCGTAACTCATGTTACGGTTCGTATAATGGAGCGTAACAAGATGAAAAAAATGCAGCAATCACTGAAGGATGAGGGAAAAGTGTTACGGTCTGAGTTACGGACCGTCGAATCGCGTTACGGACCGGAACACATGAGCATAACCTTGACTGAAATCTGAGCAACCACTGGAAAATTTGCACCAGTTATGCCAGGTAATACGAACCGTAACACGAGTTACGGTCCGTCGGCTGTATTGCCATGTCATTAATGAAAAATAAAAACGGGGTCGTTTGGGTAGACCGTAACACGAGTTACGACTCGTACCTTGGGTTACAGTCCGTAACTTGAAGTGTAACGGTCGGGAACGTTTAAATACATCACCCGACGGTTACACTTCAATTCAAACGGCACCTTCCCCCCTTTTTAACTTCCCCTCTCCCTCATAACCCTCCTCATCCTCTCTCTATCTCCCTAACCATCCCTCCCCTACCATCGTTGTTGATTTGTTCTTGTGAAGTCCATCGCTATTTCGGTTTAGTCGCAAGTTTTTCATCCAATTTTCGTCCACAATCAGGTATGACAATGTGTTGACTCTCTCTAGTCTTCCATCTATCGATAGGATTGGTATGATCTTCCATCATTAAAGTCGTATACCGTGCCATGTACTTCTGATTTTGAATGCTTTTGAATTCCCATGGATTATTGAGCGGGAATTGACAAAGGTGGGGGGTTGGGTTTGGTATGATTGTTGTTTGAAGGACTCGTGGGCACAAGGACATTGTTTCCCACTGAGTCGGAGGGCATCCCGATTGAAAGTTTCACTTGTGAATCTAGTAAATTGGTTTGCCCGCAAACTGTTCGACAAAATGTTTCAAAGAAAACTTTGCAAAAATCGGGTAAAGTCTGAGTAACCCGAGGTATGTGAGGGGACCAACTGGTGTTTTATACCATACCCCAAGGATCGTAAGGTTGAAAATCTTAGCCTCGTGCTTAAATGAAACAATTTGGCTACGATGAAGAATCTGTTGAATTACTGCCCGACGCTCAGTGTTCTGGGCCGTAACATGTGTTACGGACCGTAACACCCCATCATAACACCAGTGATTTCCATAAAAAACTTTCTGGAAATTTGGGTCAGGTTACGGTCAGGTGTTACGGACCGTAAATCATTTGACGGTCCGTAACATCATACCGTAACACCTAGGATTTCCACAAAACTTTCTGGAAATTTGGGTCACGTTACGGTAAGTTGTTACGGACCGTAACACGTTTGACGGTCCGTAACATCATACCGTAACACCTATGATTTCCACAAAACTTTCTAGAAATTGGGGTCACGTTACGGTAAGCTGTTACGGACCGTAACACGTATGACGGTCCATCGAACGTGTTACGGTCCCTATGTTATAAATCAACAAAATGGTTTACGGTTGAAGATACGGCCCGTAACACTATCGACGGTCCGACGATCGTGTTACGGTGCATGAGCTAATTAAAGTCCTGAACTACAACCAATAAGTTGTATAACTGAAAAGCTTCTTGTGTATCATAGCTAACTTTGCCTTCAATAGGTATGCGTAACCCAAGGCAAGGAAAGAAGGTTACACCCAAGGTTGCCGGCAGAGGAAAAGGTCGTGGTGCAAGCAAAGTAACCTCACGGTTGTGCGATGAAGATCAACTCAAAGACACTAGGGCTACAAAGAAGCCCGCTGCACCTAGCAGGCCAGCCTCACCATCCGAAAGTTCCTCCTCGTCTGATGAGGAGGGTTCTTCTAGTTCATCAAGCCATAGTAGACCCAGGGAAGCTATCACACCACCACACCGGCCATAACCACTCATTAGACAGCCTACTGCGGAGCAGCGCAAACAAGAGCGCGAGTAGGAAAGAAGAGAGACTGACATCCGGATGAGGGTTGTGTATCAGCAGGACGTCCGGTTTTCTGTGGAGGGGTCTGAAGAACTGTACAACAAAGGGTGTGAGCTAGCAAAGCATGAGGGGCAGGGCCCGAAGAGAAGTATTTTCGAGGAACGGAACGTCAGCTTCGATGGTCTTGATAGATATCCGGGCATCCGTGACACACTCCGCTTCCACAAGTTAGAGTTTTTGAAAAACCCTATGGGGTCCTACATCCCGGCTCTTATTTGAGAATTTTACGCTTCTTATAGGGCTGCTATATTCATAGCACAGAAAAAAGGGCAGCGCGCAACTCAAGTGTCGGCCATGAATGAGGTAGTAGTGCGCAAAAATAAGATTGATGTTTCTCTGATGGCCATCAATAAAGTATTATTTGGGGAGGATTATATTGCGCCAACAGCGGCGGAAAAAGGAGAGTTTGTCTACAAAATTGCATAGAAAGATACAATCCCAGTTAGAAAATGGGTGGCCTCAGTGATTGCACGGTCGGCCGATCCCAAATGGGCAATAGTGCCAAAGTTGACAGCCACTACGAGGATTTGGAAAACCACCTTCACACCTGAGGCAAAGTTTTTGTGGCAGATCGTTCTGTGCCGCATCCGTCCTACACAGGCAGATAATTATTTGACCTCGGACAGAGCTGTTCTTGTGGCTGCCCTTATGTCAAGGTATAAGATCAACATCGGAAGACTGGTAGCCGCAGATCTCCGGGAGAGAGCGACACAACCAGCCACTTCCCTGATTCATCTATGTTTGCTCACGTTCTTATGCCTGCGAAAGGAACTAGAACCCCACCCCTTTATCGACCACAGTATGATCGCTAGGAGTATCTATGACATCACAAAGGGCAGAGATAATATGTTGGGCCAAGGTACAATGCCATCTGCCTCGTCTTTTGATATGCCGGAAGGGCCAACGGGATCAGATGTTCTACCCTTAGCTACCATGGGTGCTGAGGCAACTGCTGCGGGATAGCCCATAGATTCTGAGGTTCCACCGGCTGACTATGCTCCACAGCCCATGCCAGCTCCAGCTCCACCTACTTCGGGTGGTCCCACCTCTTCCACTGGAGCGAACCCAGCACCGGCTCAGCCCATACCGGGAGTCTCACCCAAACTTGAGAGTAAGATGATTTTCAACCGAGAGAATTTTAGGGTAGTGATCCTGCAAGCAGATAGAACAGATAGGCAGGGCAAGCAGATCATGACCGAGCAGAAATTGTACACAAAAAAAGGCAATTGATGCAGCTTTAAGGCCGATAAAAGAACAAATGGCTGATGACCACCTACAGATCCACTCTCGGATAGATGGTATTGAGAACAGAATGACGAAGCTGACTAAGACACACCCCGCTATGGAATTGGGGACTGTTCGGAGTGAGTTGTGAACACTAAAGGATGATGTGCAGAAATTGAAGGCACAGGAAGTGGTTGTTGTGACGAACCAGATTCCAAAAGTCCACACAGAGTTGGTACAGAGCTTATATCAGTTGGTTCAGAGTCCACTTGGGGATGATGAGATCGAGAAAACGGTCGATGGGGAGTAGGAGGAGGAGTTGGAAGAGGATACCCACTCTTTGGCTAAAGGGTAGCGCAAAAGAGTCACGCTAGATAATGAAAACCTTGATCCCATTCTCAAGAGTCTTGATCAGTTTGATGCCATGCTCCCACAGAATGAGGAGGAGGAGCTGCTAACATTGAAGAAGATCCGACATGAGTCCCGGCCGAGTTCTGACACCACTGGAGCGACTTCTAGCTCAACCCATCCCATTGAGCCGGCTCACCATACTTCTGCTCCACCTACTGAGACTAGGACTTCTAGTGTTGGCATGCCTGATACCACCATTGCTCCTACCTCCGAGGTTATCCAACCTCATGATGCTACAGCAGATCCAAGCGCCTAGTGCGCTCCAGGGTGGCACTACATTCTATTGATGGATTATATAGATGCCTTGAGGGCAATGCATGTTTCTAAGTTGGGGGTGTAGGGTAATTGCTGGTATTGTTGGTATTGTTTTGGTATCGGATATTGTTTGGTATTGTTTTTGTTTTTGTTTTTGTTTTTGTTGGTATTGTTTTTATCCTAAATTGTGATATTAAGTATTTTTAGGACCCTCTTCGGCTGTTCTTTGCCATGTGTTCTTTTCCCGAAGATGTTATTTTATGTTGTACCTGGCATGTTTAAGATGTTTAGTTAAAAGTAAAGTAAGGGTGACTTAAGTGGTCGTGGTCCGTGTTTTCTGGCATATCTAAAAGTGTTTTACGAGTCAATGATATCCCTCCGAAAAATAGTTTGTGATGTACATCAGGAATGGGTTGTTGATATTGACATGTATGGTTCTTTTAATGAAATTGAAAATAAAGGGTGTCCATGTGTGTGAAATCTTCAAATGGAAGTCAAGTCAGAGTATTAAAACAATCCTTATGCCATGGTGTTGTGAGTTCTTAGTTTCTATTTGTGTATGATGTTTGTAATCTAGAACTGGCCCGGTTGGTCGTGCGTGAATTCGAAGGAAAGTTCGATTGTGAAGTGATCTTAGGCTTTCTTTGTATTGACTCCAGGTCCTGTTTATCCTAAATGAGCCTAGCCTGTACAGGAAATGATCCCTAGTCTCCCATTTTGAGCCTATAAACTTTTTCTTTGATTAGTCGTTAACTAACCTACACCCCTTCTGTGAATAAACCCATTTGGTACCAAGTCCTTCCTTGACACTAAAGAATGACAAAAGAGGCTAAAAGCCTAAGTTGGGGGTGATAAGTGAAAGATGTGGAAAATGATGCTAAAAGCCTAAGTTGGGGGTGATAAGTGAAAGATGCGGAAAATGAGGCCAAAGGCCTGTTGGGGGTGATCGTGAGTATTGCGGGGCATGATTCGGTGTGGTTAGAATAGATATGAAAAAAAAGGTTGTATATATATATATATATGTATATAGATATATAAGTTCTAAATAAATTCACGCCGGAGCTGTAGGGTCAACAACAAAAGGAAGAAGGGTGAATGAAGTCAAAATAAAGTGTCAAGGAGGGTGAGTCACCACTATCCAAATATTTATCCTACCCGTCCTTAAGACAATGTTACAAGCCTCAAAAGTCCTATTGTGATCACAGTCGAACTGTTCAAAGTTGAAAGCATGGAAAATAAAGGCAAGCCTATGGTATGTGCAAGTATGGTATGCAAATTTCTTTGTGAGTGTGACTGTCCTTCTGTCTCTTTAGTCTCTTGTCCCATTTATTTTGTAAATATGTGTGTTGGGACATTCTTTGGTCTATGTGAGGGCGTAAGGGTTGTAGATTACGAAGTAACTGGCTTTCCGGAAGTTGAAGTTCATGTGCATAGAGACTCCCATACTATGATTGTGTCATTAATTGAGGTTGCATAGTGAATTGCAATTGTTCTAAAATGTGCGTCTTGTGTCACAAATAGGACGTGGACAAGAACCCAAAAACAAAATTGGATTGAAGAGTCTGTGTTAGGAATACATGCCAAAACCACCGTAGGCATTCTTATTTTGCTAGATGTCATGTGTTAGTAGTGAGTCTTGTTGTAGTTGCTTAAGGACAAGCAAAAGCTTAAGTTGGGGGTGTTGATGTGCCGTGAATTTCGGCAAATTTTATGTCTTTTTCACTAGAAGTGTTGCTTGTTTTTAAGTGTTTTTACATCGTTTCTTATGTTATTTTGGTGTTTTGTAGGGTTGGTTGACTAAGGAACGGAAATGATAAGAAATGCTGAAAAACGGACAACTTGGAACAAAAGGACAGTCTGTAACTCGAGTTACGGACCGTAACGTGATCCATACCAGAGAGGAAGATCCAAATACGTGCCGCTATAAAGGACGGTCCGTAACTCATGTCACGAGCCGTAACGTGTTCCGAATCTGAAGGAAATTTCCAGTAAGAAGCCTAAGTAGTGTCACATGTTACGCCCAGAAGGACGGTCCGTAACGCAGGTTACGGGGCGTAACATCATGGCGTAACGTATTGGCCACTGAACACTGAAGCCATGATCTGCTGGAAGATACGGACCGTAACCTGTGTTACGTTCCGTCGAAAGAAGCCGTAACGGTTGACCTATATCAAGCTGACAAAGGACGGAACCGAAGGAAAGATCGTAACCTGTGTTACGGTCCGTAACGATGCCGCGAAAGGGTGTTTTTGTCCAAAACTTTGGCGCGATTTTTGGCCCTATAAATACTTAAAGTTAGGTTTTAAACATTTATTCTGATCTTTTGGGAGTATTAACTTTATGCCTTGGATATTTGTGAAGTGGTTGGAGCATTTAAAGCACCAACTTCACCCTCATTCCACATTGTATTAGCATTGTAAGTACATTATGTTAACTTTTAAGTTTTCTTTGTTAACCAAAATGATGAGTAGCTAATTTTAATTCTAAGGTTGTGGACCCCATGATGGGTATTATGTGAATGGGTTTCTACAATTGATATATGCATAATGGTTGTTGGTATTTATTCTATCTTTGTGCGTTAGCGTTGGGTAATGATTGCAAGCATTAGCTTAAGCCATTATACTAACTTTTCTTGGGAAAGAGAGTTAGTATTGGTAAGATTGAATAACAATGACTCGAGGCGTTAACCCTCGTTTAATAGACTAACTTAGGGATAAGAACAAGTCTAATTGGCATTATTGGTCGCTCTTCGAGTTCAACTCTTTCACATTTGGAAAAATCATAAAGAGGAAATACAGCCTAACTATTGGGAAACATTATAAAGTCCTTAAGAGATCAAGTGCATACTCTTAGAACAACCATTAGAAATATATCACATTGAAACCTGAAGCATAATCTTTAATCAAAGTGGGGAACACAACCTTAGTCTCTCTCTCGCATTAAGTACAATTCAAGTCAAAGTATTCAATTACATTACACAACAAATATTTCAAACTATTCGGAATAGGATTAAAGCCTTTAAAGACTAGTATCGCATACAATTAGTACACTTTTCTCTCCATATTCCCTGTGGGATTAGACCCCAACCTTGTTTGGGTTATTTTATTTGACAACGACCGCTTTACGCCACTCATAGGTGTAATTTGAGCTTATCAGGTTTCCTTCACATTCATTGCTAGAGAGATTTGAACCATTACATATCGTTGTACTTCGTTTCAAGAAAGTTGGCTTGTCGAACTTTTGCCAATATCATAGGTATACTTGCTCTCTCTCTCTCTCCAATACAACAAAATTCCAGTTTCTTTTTTTGTTGTTTTCTAGGTTTCATGCACATGAATTGATCACTCCACGATTGAAATGCTATACAAAATAAGTGCTTTGATATACACAATTAACATAAATATTTTTATTTAGTAATCGCTCACTTGCAAAGTGAAAACTTAAAACTTGCAAATCTAATCTTCGGACTATATATCTCCAGAAACTCATACTTTTTTCTTCCCAAGTAAATCTTCAAAATATTTAGGTGCAATGGAACTATAACTACAAGTTTTTCCATGGTGTGTCCCTCTTTGTGGCTGTTCTCTAACTATTGTCTCTGCTTTTGACTTTGTTGTGAAAATAGGCTCCATTTGTTTATTATGCAAGGCAATTAACATTTTTTCCCTTCGATACAACCCAGTCTATTTCATCATCGCTCAACTTATAACAATGGTAACTACGTACAATCAAAATAGTGCATACAAGATTAATATTAACACTGTCAATATTTTATAATCATCTTTCTCCAGCACTCAGAAAACAAGATGATCCAGTTTGATTTAAAGAACTAGGCCTCATTACATCCTAAATTTTCAGTTAGCACTACAATATTTCCAGAGAACTGAAAACAGTTCATATCATAAACTTTACTGAGAGAAACTAAAAACGCGCAAATTTTCTAGTAATTTTCAATGGAATTCATGGGAATTCTGCTTGCCGAAAACAGTTCTCCTACATATTTTCGATGGAAATCCCATATTAGAACGTCAGTGAGGAATCAGCAGATTTATAGTAGAATGAGTAAATTATCTAAATCTCCTTACAGCAAAACTATTTCAATCATTTTAGAAGTGTGTTTGACAGTGAATCAATTCGATAATTAAGCAGATTTGTTTTTCCATAATAAGTGTCATATTTTAAGTGGTGAAGAATTAACTTTAACAACTAGATATTATTTATTATTACAAAACTTTAATTTAATCTAGCTTCGCCCATTAGTTTAGTTATCTAATTCGAGAGAGCAGGGGCTCACACGATTATGTACATATACTTCTTAACAAAAGAGGCTCAAGCTTTGGTAGACACACAGTGTCAAAACTAATGTTTGAAGGATTTTAGCTATAAAAATTAGGTGGGAAGGTAACTTGGAAAATTTAACTTATGGTGACAAAAAAAAGTCTCCTAATTAGAAATGGTGACAAGTTTGACCAGCTAAGGTCAAACTTGTCTTAAAAATGTGATTAACTTAAGTTGAGACTGAATTATAATTTTTAAAACTTATAATCTTTTACAAAATACACAAAAGCTCACAGACATTATACAAAAACTTCTTCCAACCCACCCCACGACCCCAACTACTTCATTTTATTTTATTTTAAAAAGGGCAGTTCCTCATGCGGCAAAGCAGAAAAAACCGGCGACCACCTCCACCATTGCTGCTGCTGCTCGTTCCTCTTCAAAATCATTGTTCTTCCTCGTCGTTGCTGCTACTCGTCTCTCTCTCTCTCTCTCTCTCTCTCTCTCTCTCTCTCTCTCTCTCTCCATTGCTGCTGCTTCTCTATTCATTCTCAGGTAAAGTTTTTCTTTCACTTAGTTCAAAAGTTCAGGTTTTGAAATCAGAGTGTGAAAATGATGATTTTGGTTAGAGAAAATGAAGAAGAACATGGGTTTGTCTTGAATGTTGTTTTTTTTGTTGTAGCTTCGGGTATTTGTTGCACTTGTTGGGGTTTGTGAGTTTGTAAATAGTGGTTGTGGTTGTGAAATTATGATTTTTGGTGCTGTTTTTGTTCTTCTTCTCCTTGTTCTTTCGAAAAAAAGGCTTGCAATTTTGTTGATGTTTTCCAACAACTGAGGTTACCCGTTGCAGCAAATTCAGCACTTGTTTGACAGTTGCAAACATCTGCTGAGGTTGCATGGTTAAAAAAACTCCTATTTGGTGTATTTTGTTTAAGTTGTGAGTGAGATTTGTGATGGTTGTGTGTTTGTAGTGAAATATAGATATTTTTTATTTAAATTTAGATGTTTTTACTGCTGTTGTTGTTGCTGTTGCAGCAAATTCAGCACTTTTTTTATAGTTGCAAATAGCTACTGAGGCTGTATGATTAAAAAACCCATATTTGGTGTATTTTGTTTGAGTTGTGAGTGAGATTTGTGATGGTTGTGTGTTTGTAGTGAAATATAGATGTTTTGTAGTTAAATTTAAATGTTTTTCCTGTTGTTGTTGCTATCATAGTATGGTTTAGGAAAAGTTTTGATTTTATCCAACAGCTGTTGGATAAAATCAAAACAATTGTTGAGGTTTTTGTAGCAACTAAAGCAGTTGTTGCAGCATATTAACAAGCTGTTGTAAAAAATCAAAACTTTTCCCAAGTTGTTGCTACTATTTTTCTATTTCCACAGCTTAAGATTCTGCTGCAACAAGTAATAAGTTGTTGCAACATATTCTTAATCTGTTGCAACAACTAATTACTTGTTGCAACATATTCCTTTACCCTTTTTACTTTGAATGTTACACTAATCAATTAAAATTGTTTTTCTATCTCCTGTGTGTAGATAAAATGGCTCCAGTTAAAAAGAAAGGAGAGAAACCAACTGAGGGAGAAAGTAGTAAAGGAGCCAAGGTGCAAACACCATTACATAAACTTGTGACTGCTATTTGTCAATCAACAAATCTAGAGGAAAGAGTTAGTGAAACTGGGGCTTCAGAGAAAGAGGAAACCCATGAAACCTCTATTGGGCATGAAGAAGAAAGTGATAAAAATGAACAAAGTGAAGAAAATAGAGAAGAAAGTGAAAAAGATAATCAAAAATTTGTTGAAGGAGATGAATAAGAAGGATATGCAGAAGAAGGAGATGAAGGGGATGAAGGAGGTGAAGAAGATGCAGAAACTGAAAAGGGTAATGAAGAAGAAGAAGAATCAACAAATCAGACCTTGGCTGAGTTGAGAAGAAAAAGGAAACATAACGTGGATGTCAATCTTGTTGAGTCTTCTAGTATTGCCATTGATCCCAATAGACCTTCCATTGATAAGGTCGTCAAGAGTTTCAGCATTGAAAAGTTCGACGTGATGATGCCGCTGAATGGAAATAATGATTTGTCCGGTGATTTTGTGGTCAGATCAAGCATGGCAAGGTGTCACGACCCAACCCCATAAGCCATGACTAGTGCCCGAACTAGACACTCGTATACATACCTGTTAAATATAATCACATTAAAACTACGACAATATGGGAATTTGCAAGAGCAAGCTATAGACTCAAAACGGCGTATATCATAATAAACCTGTCTCCTGAGGAGTCACAGCTAACCAATACATGGCACGATATGCAAGCCGACAAGGCAGCCACTATATACTAATACGATACGCAAGCCGACAAGGCTGCCACTACAGACGAACATATCCATAACAAATCACATAGACACAGCTGAGCAAAACTTATACACAACCCACATATATGTCTACAGACCTCTAAGAGTATCGATAGTGAAATATGACGGGACAGGGCCCCGCCGTACCCCTGGATAAACATATATATACATCAGAAGATCTGTACCAAAAGTCTAGGCTCCGGAACAATGGAGCTCTCCAAGACAGCTGAGTAGAAGTCCTAAGCTGGAGGATCACCAAATCGAGTATCCGTACCTGCGGTCATGAAACGCAGCCCCCCGACGAAAGGGGGCAGTACGAGATATGTACTGAGTACATAAAGCATGAAATACAATAAAGAGGATCATGACTGAAATAAAGATTACAATAGACAAGTATGACAATCATAATACCAATACACTTGCCTTATGAAATGTAAATCACGCATATCAATATCATATATCGTACCCGGCCCATTATGGGACTCGGTGAATAAAGTCATCATATACCATCCTTGGCGCCATAATCACATCATCATATCATATATATATATATATATATATATACCGTATCCCGGCCCTCTAGTGAGGGACTCGGTGAACAATGCAGTGAAACTGTGCACGAGAACGTACCCCGGCCCGGGACTCGGTGAAAGATATCTTGAGGCATGCACGAGCAGAGTAGTGAGCAACATATGCAAACTAAGTCATATCTGAGACTCTATAGAACAATCAAAATGAACTATCATTTGAAAATCAAGACAATAATCATATCAAGTACCCCTCGAATGTCACAATGGATTATATCAAAATAGGATGCCTGAAATCATAGACACGTATCAAGACATAATAAAATAAGTTCTGGGAATCAAGAACATTAACCATCCTAGTGTCTCTAAGAATAGGAGCTTATTTGGAGTCATATACACGTCGTCTGTTCGTTTCATAAAGATCATGCCAAAAAGAAGGAAGGGTTAGCTTTACATACCTTTGGCGCTTAATCCGTGACTCGATATGTATACGTTTCCCAAAATACCTCGACCTATATTAAGACGTCAAGACTATGGTTAAGCTATGAAAAGGCATAAAACGTACTTCAACGTTAGTAGCTTATTTCTAGACAATTGGGCAGCACTTCCCCTATATCGCTCAATTTCCTCACATTTAAGCCAACTATACAACAACCAACATAGCATCAACCAAAGCACGTCTAAGTTATCGCATCAAGAACTAGTCGAAACAAGATCCGAGGATACTCCAAAACAGGCCACATAACATAATAATGCCCGATACACCTCAAATATCTAGAATATGCACCCAACAGGCCACATACGCTTCGCATACGATATCTTATACATTTCTTTCTTATCAAATTAGTCATTCACATTAGCAACAACACAACAACGGCCTCAACTTCCATATGCAAGAAAACTATCTTAACATTAATAAGTCCTAAAGCAGCCCATCATTTGTAACAACACAATACAAGTCTTAACTACACTTAGTCCTCCAATTTCACAAGAACAACAACACAACCAGAACCCGATCATTACCAACACAATACAACCATAACTTTAAATATCAAATTCCTTCACTTTCATCATATAATCAATGACAACAATAACAACAACACTAATTAAAATTGATTCACCATTTTTAGGTTAAAACAGCCCCTATACGGCCCAAACAAAATCTCAACACCAACATACACAATTCTTGCATTCAATTCCACATCCACCAATTCATACAAAGACCAAACCATCTCTAAAACATGTAGGAGAATATTAAATCTTACCTCAAATTTAATTAGGACAGATCCTACAATAACTTCACCATTTGCACCACTTCATCTTCTTCAACTCAATATCCCTATGTTGCTGCCCCCTTGAACATTTAAAGCAACTTGGAAATTTAATCTAAATTTTTTAAAAAAAAAATCCAAGGCTGGCCATGAGCAGTGGCAGCCATGGATATCTTGCTTCAACTGAGCTTTGTGAAGATGAGTTGTGTAGTAATTAGTCATCAAGTATATATATATATATATATATATATATATATATATAAGCTGTCCACTTGACACATGTCCCACTATGGCATGTCATCATTCATGCCCAATCACAACAGTCCACATTTTTTTGTGGGGCCCACCTAATAATTATGATCATGGTTAATTCTAACCATGGTTAATTCTGATCATGGGGCCCACTTGGTACACTAATTAGGCTAATTAATCATTAATCCCCACTTAATAATCTCATCATGGTTAGTTGATCCCTAATCGCCACTAATATTCCCACACTAATTGTAATTAATAAGCAAACCGTCCAATATTAAAATCGGGATTAAAAAGTCCTTGTCTCATATCTCAAAAATAATCCTATCCTTGAACTTATGTCAATTAGCTTACCAATAATCCAACGTGCAAAAATACGGGATATAACACAAGGGCTTTGACACCTTTAGGGGCATTCTTCGGCAGCAGGGGTTGGAGAATTTCTTTAGGGCTAGCTGCTTTGGGATCTATTTAGATTTGCCTGAAGATATCGGTGCCCGATTTCAAATGACAATGGTGTCTAAGCTTTTGAAGCGTAGGATTATTTGTGATAGAAAGGATGAGGTTTGGATCAATTACTGTGGCATGCCGGTTTGTTTTGGCATGAAGGAGTTTGCCATAGTTATCGGATTGAGATGTTATTCTTGTAAGCCTCTTCCTACTGTTGTATTAACCAAGCCAGCCCGGACTCCCAAGGCAGCCAAGAAAGTAAAGGGTTCCAAAGCTAAGAATGATGTCTCTTTGGTAAACTTAGTGGGAAAGAGCTATATTAAAAAATATTGTTGCAAGATTTGGAGACCAAAACTTTCTCAAAAAAGCACGATGAGGCACTGTGCTTAGTTTGGTTTTTCCATAGTGTTCTTTAGGCAAGAGCATAAACACCAACGTACCTTTTGGATTGGTTAAACTTGTTGAGGACTATGATCCCTTCAACAACTATGCTTGGGGTTTAAAAGCTTTGGCTTGACTGTTGAATATTTGATAAAGGATTTGAAGCCAACGGGGAAGACACAAAACCTATATGGCTTCCCTTGGGCTTTCATGGTAAATTTTCTTCAAATTTTATCTTTTTTTTCTTTTTCTTTTTTGCATTTCAATCACTATTTTGATTTTTTATGGCATCTTTTTTTCTAGGCTTGGGCATTTGAAACCATTCCTCACCTCAAGCATCAAGTCAAGGAATACTTCGAAGGAGTTACCTATCCAAGAATTCTTAGATGGCTCACTGCCAGGAATAACACAAAATTGAGTGTTGACCTATTCAACCCCCCTAAGAAAGCTGTAAGCATTAGAACACAACAGATGACTAGTTGTTGCAACAACTTTTGTAATCTGCTATAACAAAACATGCATCTGTTGCAACAAGTTATGCATCTGTTTGACAATGTCCAACAGATGATTAACCTGTTGCAACAAGTTAACCAACAGATGAATCTGTTATAACATGCAACTAGTTTTTTACAACAGATGAGTAACCTGCTGCAACAAGTTACCCATCTGTTGGAAAATGTCCAACAGATGATAAACCTGCTGCAACAAGTTACCAATCTGTCGAACAATTTCCAACAAGTACCACAGCTGTTGCAACAGATCACTTTATCTGCTAATTTGATAGCTTCTGAACATCAAGTTTTTACAACAAGTACAATAATCTGTTGCCACAATTTATTAATCTGTTGGACAATATCCAACAAATGAGTAACCTGCTGCAACAAGTTACCCATCTATTGGAAAATGTCCAATAGATGAGATACCTGCTGCAACAAGTTAGCTATCTGTTGGACAAGATGTGTAACCTTTTGCAACAACCTGATAACTTGTTTTAAATATTTTTTCTTTTTATGATTTAGCACCATTTTGATATATCTACTTTCTTGTTATAGGTTGTGAAGCCATGGCTTGTCCCAACAATAAGAGAGTTGGAGATGACATGCCTTATCACCTTTGTGCCCATAGAATCTGTGCCTGACAGATTGATTGATGGGTTCAAAAGGGAATTGGCTGGAGTGACAACCATTACTAGGGTTGATTATGTTGTTGCTGGTGGTGGTGGTCATGTTCCTGGTAGTGATGTTGTTGTTGGTGTTAGTGATGATGTTGTTGTTAATGCTGTTGGTGGTGCTGATGCTATTGGTAGTGTTGTTCAGCCTGTTAATATTGTTGGTAGTAGTGGTGGTGTTGGTGATGATGTCCCAGCAAGTATTGCTGGGGAAAAATTAAGAGATGACGATGCTAATATTGGTGGATTTAGTGGTTTTTCCAGATTTGGTAGTAATTTTAGTGGTGGTGGATTGAGTGGTAGAAGATTTGCTGATGTTGGTGCCGATACCTCTAAGGTTCCCTCATGTGCTTGTGAGTGCACCACTTGCAAGGACAAAATGGATAATTTGATTAGCAAGGTGGAGGAATTGGTGCAGGCCCAAGAAGCCACAAACAATTCTATCCAAAGGTTGATATCCAAAAGGAGTATCAATCCATCAAAGAATCTTTCCTCACCTTATACTCTTGTTCATGTTCGGAGGAGGCGCAAAGCAATTTCCAAGGCACTTGCATTAGTTAGATCAAGAAAATCAGTTGCTACTCCCAGTAAGTCAATTGAGACTCCTCTTCTTGATGTTGGGCCAAAAGTGCTAAAGAAGGTGGACATTTTCAAGCCTGTACATGCCCAAAGAAATAAAAAGGTTGAGACTGCAATCAAATCCAAAAAAGAGTGGGAAAACAATGTACTCAATGCATGAATTTGGAGCTGCAGACTTCAAGTCTTTGACAAGCATGGAAATTTGGTAGGAGGATTGGGTAAGTTTCAACACTTGTATATATCTATCTAATTCAGTATGTTGTTGCAACAAGTAGATAATCTGTTGCAACAAGTTAACTAGCTGTTGCAACAGGTCCTTTATTTTGTTGAATCTGTTGTAGCAAGTGAACTAGTTGTTGCAACAAGTAGATAATCTGTTGCAACATGTTAACTAGCTGTTGCAACAGGTCCTTTATTTTGTTGAATAAGTTGCAGCAAGTTAACTAGCTGTTGCAACAAGTAGATAATCTATTGCAACAAGTTACTTATTTTTTACAACAAGTAACTAACTGTTTTACTACTTTTACTTTAGTATGTAGATGATGTCCTGCTTCTAATGCGTATGAGGCAAATCAATTTCCCTGAGTACTATGATTCCACTAACATAATCCTGGACCTCAACTTTTACAACAACATTCTCAAAAGGTACGCAGAATTGACAAATGAGAGTACAGTTCCTAATGTCGTGCCTATGAAGGTTAGACTTGTTGAATTCAAGTGGGATGATGATATGCTCGATTATTGTAGAGGTGTTAGACCCTACCCGGGTGGCTGCTCGTGGGCTGGTGCAAAGAGGGTTTTAACAGTGATGAATATTGATGTCACACATTTTTTCACTCTCGAGTTCAAGATTGAAGAGGGAGTGGTAAATGTGTATGACTACAACGTTCCTGTCTACGAAGATGATGCTTTCTTTTGTTTCATGCAGCCAGTAATGGAATTGTGGCCCAAGTTATTGAAATAGAGTGGCATGTTCGCATACTTGCCTGCAAAATTACTCAATGAACCATGGGAATTCAATAGGCTAAAGAATCTCCCCCCGCAATGTCACTAGTAGGGCATGTGGTTCGTGCTCATTTGCTTTTATGGAGGCTTTGCTTACCGGCATAACTGTGACAACACCCGAAAGTCTAATCAGCGACAACTCTATGGGGAGGATGCAATGGAGATGGCATTAGGTGTCATTGAAAAGGTGTTGGAGCCCCAAGATGAGCTGATAAACAATTTATTGATTTTGCATTTTTTGGAGCCCAAATGTGGCCTGCTGAACAATTTTAAGTATATATTAGGTGTTTGTTTTAATGACATTATGCAATTTAAGTATTTATTAGGTGTTCATATCTGTCTAAGACATTTTGTTAAGTATATATTAGGTGTTCAGTATTTAAGTTGTGTTCAGTACATTATGTTCAGTAGTTTCAGTAGTTTTAAACAAGTCATAAAATCTAACAGCTGTTGAAGAAGTTGCAACAAGTTGATAATCTATTGCAACAAGCATGTAATCTATTGCAACAGATGCGTCAGTTGTTGTAACAAGTTGATAATTTGTTGCAACAAATGAGTCAGTTGTTGCCACATATGGGTCAGTTGTTGCGACAAATCTAACTGCTGTTGAAGAAGTTGCAACAAGTTGATAATTTTTTGCAACAAGTTTCTAATCTGTTGCAACAGATGAGTCAGTTGTTGCAACAAATCTAGCAGTTTTTGAAGAAGTTTCAACAACTGACACATCTATTGTAACAAGTTTGTAATATGTTGCAATAGATGGGTTAGTTGTTGCAACAAGTTGATAATCTGTTGCAACAAGTGGCTTATCTGTTACAACAGATGAGTAACCTGTTTAAACATGTTACATATAGTAAACAATAAATATCATTGGTTTTTTTTGTTTACATCTCAATATGAGTGAATCAAGTAGTTCTCATCAAATTACTCCAACGATCGCTCGATTCGGGAAGAATACGCTTAGTTGACCATATGTCCTGACTCAAAACATCATCAAATTGGTTAGGTACATATAGTAAACAATAAATATCATTGATTTTTTTTTGTTTACATCTAAATATGGGTGAATCAAGTAATTCTCATCAAATTACTCCAACGATCGCTCGATTTGGGAAGTGTACGCTTAGTTGATCATATGTCCTGACTCAGAATACCATCAAATTGGTTAGGCACATATAGTAAACAATAAATATCATTGATTTTCTTTGTTTACATCTAAATATGGGCGAATCAAGTAGTTCTCATCAAATTACTCCAACGATCGCTCGATTTGGGAAGTATACGCTTAGTTGATCATATGTCCTGACTCAGAATACCATCAAATTGGTTAGGTACATATAGTAAACAATAAATATCACTGATTTTCTTTGTTTACATATAAATATGGGCGAATCAAGTAGTTTTCATCAAATTGCTCCAACGATCGCTCAATTTGGGAAGTATACGCTTAGTTGATCATATGTCCTGACTCAGAATACCATCAAATTGGTTAGGTACATATAGTAAATAATAAATATCATTGGTTTTCTTTGTTTACATCTAAATATGGATGGATCAAGTAGTTCTCATCAAATTACTCTAACGATCGCTCGATTTGGGAAGAATATGCTTAGAAACCCATCTAATCAATGAAATTACAGTCTAATCCATTAAGGATGTTAGTAGATAAATATATTGATCACTAAATATAATTTAATCCCTTTGTTTAACACTAACTATCATTGGTTCCCTCTGTTAATCACTAAATATATATGACTCATATCCTAGTTGTTGCAGCAATTGCATGATTTGTTGTAGCAATTGCGTAATCTGTTGCAGCAATTGCATAACCTGTTGCAGCAATTACATAATCTGTTGCAGCAATTTCATAATCTATTACAGCAGGTAATATAGCTGTTGAAAAGGTCATATCACTTGTTGGATAAAACACAACAAGTTAAGGAGTTTCTGCAACAACTCATTCCATTTGTTGTAAAAACTCAAAAACACCAAATAACTTACTGTAACAAGTCATGTCACTTGTTGGAAAATCAAGTTAAGTTAGTTGCTGCAACAAGTCCGATTACTGGTTGGGAAAATCCCAACAAGTTACACAGTTGTTGCAACAGAATTTTTACTTGGTGGAAACTGTTCAGAAATTGCAAAACCACATAACATAGTTTGGTGATTTGACCAAGATCAACATATCATTTAAACCAAGTTCGCTAACAGAAACAACATAAAAATGTCATAATCCAACTTCACAAACACAAACAATAGTAATTATTATTACAAGACATTGCAAATTTAACAACTATGGAACAATTCGGTTTGGGCATATAGTTTTTTTATGGCCAGCTGTTTTACATATGGAGCATTTGTTTTTTCTCGTTGCAAATGATTCTCCGATTCCACGCCTCCTCTTTGTCCGTTTTCTTCTCGGTTTGCTCGAATCAACATATGGAGGAGGTATTTCTCTCTCTAAAATCTCCATAGGAACTTCCCAAGATTCTTCAGAAGGCACTGGATTCATTTCCTCACAGTATGCAATTATGTAATTCTCCACCCTATAATATGGAGATGAGTAGTCATAAATCCGCCTTCCAAAGTCTTCACCATATTGGACTCGAAGTGCTGCCATAGCATGTGGGCAAGGTATTTTGTCCAGGTCAAAAACTCTACAAGTACAATATCTTCTTTGTAGATTGAGTGTTGCAACTGAACCGTGGCCGATGACGCTGAACTTGTAGTTGGCAATTTGATAGGCCAATAACTTATTACCCAAGTTGACAAATTTTGATATTTTTTTTCCATTGAGGGAACAAAGTTGGTTGGTGAGTCGATGAACTCCATACGCCTATCATGAAATTTCTCAGTAAACCTCCTGTTTATGGAATCAAATAGAGCAGTAATGGGAAATTCTCTTTCAATATTGAACATTAAGTTCACCGACTGAGCAACGTTTGTCGTCATAAAATTATACCTGACAAAACAAACATATTAGTGTTGGAACAGGTGGCTGAGGCTCAGCTGTTGGAAATTTCACAACAAGTACAATATCTGCCACAACAAGTTACCTATTAGTTGCAGCAGCTATATTACTTGTTGGAAATAGAAATGTGCAAATACCTATTTTCGGGGCAGAATGCCCTGCTCCATCTGTGGAATCCAGCACGTTCAAGATGTTCAACAGCCCAGGAACTAAATATCTGATTTGATTGAAATGGTCATTGAAGACATCAATATTGTACGCTTTTGCTGCTTTATAAAAATTGAGATACGACCCCCCCCCCCCCAATTGTGAAGGGTGGTTCTCAGATTTTCCCCTAGGTGTCTCATGCAAAAACCATAATGACATGTAGGGAAGACAATTTAAACCGCCTTTTTGATACTTGGATGTCTATCAGAAATTATGCACAACTCAGGGGTATCCTCTATATAGCTTCTCATTTGTTCAAAAAATTATTTGTACGACGCATCACACTCCTTGTCCACTACACAAAATGCCACTGGAAAAATATGATTCTCCTTCATCCTGTGCGACTGCTGACAACAACACTCCTTCGTACTTGCTCCTCAAGAATGTCCCATCGACAGCTATGACTTTTTTCATTTGCGCAAAACCAAGAATCCAAGCCTTACAGGCTACAAAAAAAGTACTTGAACTTCCCATTTTCATCAACCTTCAATGTCGTCTTACTTCTTGGATTTGCAGAACAAAGTATATAGCGGTACGCATCAAGCACCGCATACCCGTGCTCATGTGTCGCCCTTGTCAAAGCCTTTGCAATCTCCATGCCTTTCCAGACCTTCCAATAACTTACCTTACAACCCAAATATGTATGCATTGATTGACTTATATCTTTTGTAGATGGGCCTTTACCGTAAGGAAACTTATCTTTGAAGTATTCACCAATGACTTTCACTGTAGCATGTGGATTATGGCTCGTAATGTACTCAGAACCACATGTGTGATGCTTTGTGTAGGTTCTGATACAAAATCTGTCAGAACTTAAAAGCTTCACAGCCCTCAGCCACCACTTGCACTCCGGATGTACACATCTAAAGCAATACACAGTATGCGAATTAATCACCTTCTTGATTCTAAAATCTTTCTTCAAGCAAGTAAGTTTTAACGAAGTTGCTAGTTCTTCCTTGTTCTTGAACTTTATAAAAACCTGGTTCATCATCTTGAACACGGCTAGACTGTATTGATTGTGTAGTGCCCACTGTATTGCTCGCAACTTCGGGTATAGGAATCGGGTCAGCCCTACTTCCATTATCTGGGATAGCCACATCCACCCATCTAATTCATTATTTAACACATCTTGTTGGTCTTGAGATAAATTGTGGTTCTCTCGGGCTTCCAACAACGTATACCCTAAAATGGGCCTAGCTACATCATTCAAATAAGCATGCAAACGAACCTGATCAGTTATCTTAAATGGCAAGAACCTCTGATTTTCAAAAGAGTTGTGCATGTAAGTGATGGCAAGATCTTTTGGTTCACAAGTTAATTCGCAATAGGTGATGATTAAGTTCACAAAATCATCAAATAGAACATCTCCTTGGACAGTCATCGCTATCGTCTCTAACGTTTCATTACCCTTCCATCGCCAAATATATCAATTGTTCTTCTCGATCCATTCACCATGGCAATCAACCCCTATTGTTATTGAGTCCCCCATTAGTGGTGTTCGAGGTACCTGAAGATATTTTGTTTAACAAAAAATTGGTCATGAGAGTACATACCAAACTATAACAAAATGAAACAGCTGCAGTAGTTGTTCCAACAGATTATTGACTTGTTGGAACAAGTGGACTACTTGTTGCAACAGGTAATAAAATTGTTGCAACAAGTCACTAATCTGTTGGAGTCAGCTTCAGTTTTTTTGGGGTACTATTTCAGACTGTTGAAGATGTCCAACAGATTAGTGAGTTGTTGCAACAAGTGTATTACCTGTTGCAACGAGTACTCCACTTGTTGCAGCAAGTCAATAATTTATTGGAAGCAGCTTCAGTTTTTTGGGTTCTGTTTCAGACTGTTGAAGATGTCCAACAGATTATTGACTTGCCGCAACAAGTTGGCTACTCTCTGCAATAGTTATTCCACTTGTTACAGCAAGTCAATAATCTGTTGGAAGCAGCTTCAGTTTTTTGGGTTCTGTTTCAGACAAAAACTGAAGCTGATTCGAACAGATCGTTGAGTTATTGCAACAAGTGGAATACATGTTGCAATAAGTAGACAACTTGTTGCAGCATGTCAATAATCTGTTGGAAGCAGCTTCAGTTTTTTGAGTTCTATTTCAGACAAAAACTGAAGCTGACTCCAATAGATCGTTGAGTTGTTGCAACAAGTGGAATACCTGTTGCAACAACTCACTCAGTTGTTGCAAGTTATTTATACATCAATTACAACAACTTCATAATCTGTTGTAGAAGTTGCAACAACCACATTATCTGTTGCAATAACTACAACAGCTACTGTAAGTTGTTGGAAATCAGTAGATTTATACCCAAATGAAAAATTGAAATAAAACATCATTGTTGTACTTACGAAATGAGCGGAAACACTTATGAAGTAATTTCCGGTGCTACACCAACAAAATCCAGTTAAAAGTTTGAAAAATCGGGTGGTCACATTTTTTTCTTTCTTGAGCAATAATGGCGGACAAAGAAGAAGTAGAAGAAGAAGAAGAAAGAAGAACAATGGAATGAGAGGAAACACTTCTGAAGTAATTCCCAGTGCTACACGAATGAAATCCAGTCAAAACATTGCAAAATCGGGTGGTCTTGTTTTTTTCATTCTTGAGCAACAATGGCAGACGAATAATAATAATAATAATAATAATAATAATAATAATAATAATAATAATAATAATAATAATAATAATAATAATAATAATAATAATAATAATAAGAAGAAGAAGAAGAAGAAGAAGAAGAAGAAGAAGAAGAAGAAGAAGAAGAAGAAGAAGAAAGCAATTGGACGACGATGACGAAGAAGAAGAAGAAAGCAATTGGACGATGACGACGACGACGAAGAAGAAGAAGAAGAAGAAACGAAGCAAAAAAAAAAAGCCAAAAATGATGGAAACGCGCAGACAAACAGAAAAATTGGCGCGTTTTTTTGGCTCTGTAGGGTTTATATGGGTTGGGTCAAAGTGTTAAAAACAAAACTTGGGGGCAAAGTGTCACGACCCAAACTGATGGGCCATGACTAGAGCCCGAGTTGGGCACCCTTATACGACCTGCTAGGTATAATCAGACTGAAACTGAATCAACAAGGCAATCTGTAAAAGCATGCTGTAAACTCATCATGGCATACATCAAAGAACCTATCCCTTGCGAAGCCACATCTAACCAAAACATAACAAAGTATACAATCCGACCAGGCTACCACTATACACAGGGACATCCGAGACGAACTACATTGGTATAGCTGACCAAAACACATAGACACAACCCACATATGTCTACAGACCTCTAAGAATATAACAAAGCCTAGGTCAAAGGATCTGTACCAAAATGACTCAAGCTTCGGAACAATAGAGCTCTCCAAGCGGCCGAGCAGAAGTCCTAAGCTGGCGGATCGCCAAACTGAGTGTTTATACCTGCGGGCATGAAATGCAACCCCCGAAGAAAAGGGGGTCAGTACCGAAAATGTACTGAGTATGTAAAGCATGAAGTAGAATAAAGAATATCATGACTGAGTAAAAGATGACAGGAGACAAGTATGATGATCAAAGATACCAATGCACCTGTGCCTTATGAGATGAGAGTCATGCACATCTATATAATATACCGTACCCAGCCCTCTAGTGAAGGACTTGGTGAAATGATCATATATATACCGTACCCGGCCCTCTAGTGAGGGACTCCGTGAAATAATCATATATATACCGTACCCGGCCCTCTAGTGGGGGACTCGGTGAAATAATCATATATATACCGTACCCGGCCCTCTAGTGAGGGACTCGGTGAAATAATCATATATATACCGTACCCAGCCCTCTAGTGAGGGACTCGATGAACAATGCAATGAAACTGTGCACGAATACGTACCCGGCCCGGGACTCGGTGAAATGATGTAATAACGTTATGCACAAATAGAATATCAGGAGCAATCATATACAAACTAAATCATCGTCTGAGACTCAACAGAATAATCAGAATGAACCAACACTTGAGAATCAAAGGCAACTGTCATGTCAAGCACTACTGAGAACTAGAGTTCATCAGAGTCATGTACGTTCGTCGTTCGCTCATTTTATGTAATTCATGCCAAAAAGAAAGAAGGGATAACTTTACATACACTTTGGAGCCTTTAGAAGTAGAGTCATCATCAATGAATAAAATTGAGAAAATCTAGAAGTAGCTCCACATTCTCATATTCGCTTTGAAATCATAAACATGAGTTCTTAAAACACAAAATCATCATTATCGTTGTCACCATCATAAAATCATTCTTATCCTCGACATCATGAGAAGCTTTAAGAACCATGGATTTTGAGCTTTTGAAAACAAGAAGTTTACGGAAACATTTATGAAATCATACCATAGGAATCATGCCTTTGAAAGAAAGGGACGAGCCTTAACATACTTGTTCAGCCTCCAACTACCTACGCTTATCCGTCCGAGCCCGCAAGTCTACATATAAGACCATTCATACTATGATTAGGCCCATTATTATATACTTATCCTAAGCCTTCAAATAAATCTTTCTAGAATCTGCCGAAATTTCGGCAGCATCTCTCCTCTGCTTATATGCCTAGCCCGAAACCTCAATTCATCAACCAACAACAACAACAACAATACCAACATCAATAACATCATTTCCAGCACTAATATATACCATAAAATAACCCACACGTTTTTTTCCAACTTCCGTAACTAACCCACTTACTGTACAATTATTTAACCACTCTATCTTCGTGAATGAACCGGTATTAGCGTAAATAGAAAGAGATCCATACCTTACTCTTGTTGAAGTAGCAATATCTGCGATATCCGCTTCGAATTCACGTCAAAATCCACCGCAAAACAAGACTACAATCACAACCACGCGCTATCCGGACCTAAACTAATATTCCGCCACTTGAAAATTGCTCACTTTTTTATATTCTCATACCCTCAACTGTTTTTCTAGAATTTTCTGGGGAAAATCTGATGAAAAAGGGGTAAGTTACCCTTTATATAAGAGTCAAATTCGGGTCGGGTCACTGTAGCAAGTCGGTTACTGTAGCAGTACTTAGCACGCGTTTCTGCTTTGTCAGCCGAACTTGTAATATCCATAATTCTCTACTCCGAAGTCCTATCGATGAGCGGTTTATTGCGTTGGAAACTAGACTCGACAAACTTCATTTTAGGCTTTTGTTTATCTTCAAAACACTTCATATGATAAGAGATATTCTTCCCTCGAGTTGGACCAGATTTTTCACACGAAACTTTACCCATCCTTTCTCCAAAGTCGTACTACTTCATTTCTTCCACTCATTTCCTTATAAAACCTTCCGGTATACCTTATATACATCTTTCACTCATTAAATATACTTAATAATGCTTGCTCCTTATATTCCAAAGTTGTTTTACTTAACCATAACTCAACGTACTTATGTTTCAAATTTGATAAGTGCTTCTTCGAAGATACAGGGTGTAACACAAAGTGTAAAAAATAAAGTTTGGGGTCAAAGTGTTAAAAGTATAACTTTGGGTCAAGTCAAAACTTCCTAATCACTATTCCAAAGTTTATCACCCCTATTCAATTAAAAAAACTAGAGTTACCCCAACTCAATTTTAAAACATTTTTGTCACCTTTAATTAAAAGCCCCCGGTAACTTTTTGGACCGCTTATTACTAGTTAGCCCCGTTTTGAAATGTAATTAAGATATAATTACTTCTTAATACGAAAATAAAATTTGAATATAAATACTCCTACTTAAAACACAGAAGAACTCCACTACAATGAGCTGTAATTTAAAATTTCCATACAGGTAAAACTCCAGCGATGTGTATTGGAGTTCGAAACTTTTAAAGGTCTCAAAGGTTCCCCTCTTTTTACGTCTTCTCCCTTTGCCCTCTACCCTTTAGACAAGGAAGTGATGGACGGGATTTGAGCAGCTCTGAAGCAGCAATACAAATCCAATATCGCGAAGGAGATGGTTCTAAATGTTGGAACCATTACTAATGACGTTAGAGATTTTCAGTATATGTTTCGTACATATGGCATAATTTCCAAGTGGATTCGTGTTAATTGATCTTACTTAGTTTTCTTCCGTGTAATTTAGGAAAATTGTGTAGATAAAGCAGTAAATGTGAGCATTTTTCACAAACTCCATGTTAGGGTTGAAGGAGGAGGAAACTTGGATTTTTCTGGAGTTTACACTTAAGTATAGTGTGAACAATGATTCCTGGAGTTTGAAATAGTAAAAGTTCAAACTCTATGAATTGTTCACGACGTTTGAACTGCACATTTCAATCTACGAGAATAATCCATGGAGTTTGAAGTGATAAGTGTTAAACTCTAGTTGTAGTTTTCGGTGTTCTAGTTAAGGGTAGGATATCTTTGTACAAATATGTTTCGCAGTAACTAAATCTTAATTGATTTTAAAATAGTGGTACCGGTAGAAGTGGCTATTTGCCAATTTTATCCCTCTATCTCATTGGATTAGCTGTATCAAAATTCTACAGGAGGTCAGGGGTTCAATTGTGTGCATTTTTTATTTTATTTTTGACAAAATCAAAACTAAGGTTCGAAGTGCCCCTGACTTCTATTAGACAAGGCATTGACCAATGGAAAAGGAAAATTTTTAAGTGGTGTCAATTTATATTATTGTGCAAAATTTTCATATTATTTACAAGTATATTAGTAAAATCTCAGACAGAATGGTGGCGAACAGACCACTTCACCTAACGTGCATCCTCTCGGGAGAAACGTGTTCGTAAGTGTGATAGTTTCAACTTGTCTACTAAGGGAGTAATCTAAGGAATGACGTGACAATTACAATCAGAGCGAACATCTACTAACTCCAGCTCTTGTCACTAACACAATGAACAATATATTGATGACAAATTCAAAAGCAGATAAAATACAACAGAAAATTCAATATGAAACAAAGACCGACAAAAAAGAAACTTACAAACACAGAAAATCTTCATCAATCATCATATTGACCTTCTGTTCTGGATCACCGGGGGATATTTGTATTGTCTAGTAATGAAGAACTATCTGAACTATATTGTCCAGAAAAGATGCTGCTATTTGTGTAGGAGTTGGGATATTGTCCAGAGAAGTTGTCGATACCTGTATTAGAGTCAATTGGAATTGTATAAAGATCTAACGGTTCATCTTCATTCCCTTCAGGTCCGCGTCCATTAGCCCAAGGGCTGGTGAACTTTCTTAAACTCTCAAGTTCCATTGCGACTTCCTTCATCGTAGGCCTATCTTCTCCGTGCAAGTGAAGGCAACTCTTAACAAGCTCAGCAATCTTTTGAAGTTGCTCAAGACCTCCTTCTCTTACCACTCTGCGATCAAGAATTTGAAATAAGCAATTCTTGTTCATGGACGAGACAAAATATTCCACCAAACATTTGTCCTTGCCACTTTTGTCCCTCAAAATAGGTTTCATCCCAGTTAAAAGTTCTGCAAGAACTACTCCAAAACTATAAACGTCACTTTTCTCTGTCAATTGACCTGTCTGGAAATATTCAGGATCCAAGTACCCGAACGTTCCTTGAACCAATGTAGCAACATGTGTTTGGTCCAGAGGGACTAATCTTGAAGCTCCAAAATCTGCCACTTTTGCAGTGTAAACATCATCCAATAATATGTTAGTAGATTTGACATCTCTATGAATTATTGGCATTGATGCAGATGAATGAAGGTAAGAAAGTGAACTTGCTGTCTCTGCAGCAATTCTCAACCGATTTTGCAAAGATAACCAAGGTGCTGCATTTTGATTATGGATATGCTCATATAGAGTTCCATGAGAAACGTATTCGTAAACCAGTAAAGGCACTTCAGCTTCCAGACAACACCCAAAGAGTCTCACTACATTTCTGTGGTTGACTTGAGTAAGAATAAGTACCTCGTTGATGAACTGTTCAATTTGATTCTCATCCACAAACTTAGATTTTTTAATTGCGACTATGCGATTATCAGATAAAATACCTCTATACACGACCCCATTTCCTCCACGACCAAGAATTCTATCAGTAGTCTAGTTGTTCGTAGCCTTCTTCAACTCCTCAGCTGTAAAAATTTTGGTTGCTTCCACACCACCCGTTTTAGTGGAGAGTTGTTGTTTCAAGAGTATACCACCATTTTGTTGGAAGAACTTCTCCCTATTTTTAATAAGTTTTCGTTTGTTGATACAGAAATAGAGCAAAATTGTCCCAACCATTAGGGATATAAAGCCAGCTCCCATACCTGTGTTTATAACAACAAAATATCCTCTTTAGTTGATTTTAAATGGATCAGAGGAGAAGGCATGTGAATGCTTTTCTTCAATAAAATATGCTCATTTATCATCACTACCGTGTATACATAGTCAATGATTTTTTCAATAGAAAGACTGCTATTCTTATGGCTCATATTGCAACTTGTAAACATACTATTGGCTATATATAGAAGATTAGATCAGAATTATGGTACAAATACTCTTCGTTGTTATAGAAAAAGCAATTTACCCCATTCCACGTATATGGTGCATGTATCACAAAAGAAATAGTCTAGTTCCGGAAATGCTCAAGTTGATTTAAGATGTAAACCGAAAAGACATAGAAAGGAGTAGACATTTTCTTTTATGGTGTGGCATCCGTTGCATGTCTCTGTCTCTTTAAAAATCAGTTCGGTGATATATCTAACTCCACCATGTAAAAATACTTAAAAGTTTTAAGTTCTATGTGTTGACAGTATAAAAAGAATATTTATATAATTAGATAAAGTATATAAATACAAGTAAATCTTTACTGGTAACACACTATAGATGCAAATAGAAACAAGATCAATCTCTGAGAAACTTACCAATAGAAAACTTGATCCATGGATACTCAGAGTTAGAGTTTGGTGCAATACAACCACTACCATTCTTTTTGCCATCACCAGTGAATCCTTCTGGACAGGAACAATTGTAACTCCCCAATGTGTTTATACATTTGTGTTTGGGTTCACACGAATTGGCATTTGGATCTGCGCATTCATCAATATCTGACATACAAAGCAGAGAAATATACCACATTAATCCCTGATGCTTTGTCTTTTTTATTCTTTTTTGTTTTTTTACATATTTGCTAGTGGGAGTTTTGATTATATACCCTAGTAAGATGTGAAATTGCTTAACGAAAATTCCAGGATTATTTTGTTCATCAATGGCAATGTAACTACGAGTAAATTCCAATTTCTTGGTGTTGTTGTAAAGAATGGATCTTGGGTGTAACTCAATCCGAAAAGCTAGCTCATATGGCGAGGATTGTCTAAGTCCATATAAGCAGATCAATTTCCCATCTCATATCCAATGTGGGACTCTTAACACTCCACCACACATCCAGACCTCGTTAACAGGAGCGCGGACAATATAATATGGTGGCCCAACATCGGTGAACAAAGAATTGAATGGGCCTGACACTGATACCATGTAAAAGAATGGATCTTGGGCCTAACTCCTCCCTTCAAGAGCTAGCATTTGGGGCTGAGTTACACCCAAGGTGCATTTCTTTACAGTTGTAGTATAGATAAAAAAATTCATTATGTCCTATCTTTCGCCAAGTCTGCATAAATTCCAAGACATTGTAGGTCTTTCAAGACAACTACCTTCCATGTGATTTTAGCATCCTCTTTTAATATCTTTACTCACCATGCAAGGTTTCACACCTACAGATTGATACATCTGACGATCGGCGTAAAGCATGACCAAACCATCTCAAGCGACCTTCTCTTATATTATCCTCAATCAGTGTTATTTCACCTTCTTATGAATGTGGTCATTTTCAATCTTTTCTAACCTTATATACGACAGAATCATCTAGCATCCGTATCTCTGCGACACTCACCTTGTGGATGTAATAGATTTTAGCGGCACAATATTATTCTCGAATAACATTATATTATTGGTCCTATTCTCTCATTTTATCATCAATCCATGTTATTTTCACCTTCTTAGGAATGTAATCATTTTTATTCTTGTCTAATTTTATATAACCACACATCCACGTTATCTAGCATACGCATCTCTCTGGTATTCATCTTGTGTGGTGGATTTTAGCGGCCCAATGTCCTCTTTCATGTGACATTGTTGGTCTTATAAATGTTATATAGAACTTACCTTTTACTTTGATAGTTTTTATCACATAAAACCGCAATAACATTTCTCTTCAGTGAGGCACATGTGTTTAAGAAAAAGTGAGGAAAGTTATATATCGATGAGTGTGTGATCAGCTCAACTAAAAGTTTAAACTGTAAGAGAGAACATGTTTTAATTACATAATTATATTGTGTCTCAACATGTCCCTCACGTATAGGCTTGATTCTTTTTTCATGAGACAAACACAACAACAACATACCCAATGAAATTTCACAAAGTGAGATCTGAGAAGAGTAGAGTTTAAGCAGACCTTACCCCTACCTTATGAGGTAGAAAGACTGTTTCTGATAGACCTTCGACATAAGGACAAACAATTCCAAGTAGCATGGAAAAAATAAATACATGGAATATATTTTTGCTTTTAGGCGAAAGTGAGATTTGAATTCAACACTTCTTTGTCTGCTCTGATACAATCTTAAAGTGTGACCAATCCATCTAAAAATTCAAGCGACTAAAAAGAACATGTTTAATTTTTAGTTACCACTTAATTTTATGCAGTATAAAAATTCCCATAGTCATGATGAATGTGCCAATAATGTTGATTGACACAATTTTTACACCCTCCTTGACTCGTTATGGCCCGCCCTATTAGACTAAAAAAATTATTATAGTTTATCTACCTTGCCTCAGCCCTAGCACATTGTTATTTCTAGTATTCCTGATTCGTCTCAATTTTGTGATACTCTTTTCTTAATCGGTCTAAAAATGAATGACACATTTTTATATTTAGTTAGTACAATTTATTTTTAGACATCTGATTTAACCTTTAGTAGATGATTTATATATAGGCACGCAAATATTTATGATTATTTTTTTACCACAAGTATCAAAAGTTCTCTTTCATTCCTAAACTTCACGCCTGATCAAACACTTTCGCATAAATTGGACAGAGAAAATAGTAAAAGCAAAGAAAGCAGCTACCTTGACAGCCTGGACTGATGTATGGATTGCCTTCATATCCGGGGTCACAACTGCACCGATATCCACCAAGGCCAGTGTCGGAATAAACACACTGGCTATTATCCAGGCAAGCATAATCATCGCGTTTCTGTGCTTCAACACAAGTAAGATTTCCGATGGCCCAATCTAGCACAACGGGGACATAATCCATAACCCTCTCTTCAAAGTTCGTATCAATTAGATCCGGCACGCCCCGGAAATGAAAGCGGTTGGCCTCACCAAGGAAGGCATAGCCACAGCGATTGAAAGACCAAACTTTTGTGTGGTTGTTATAGCTACTCAATGATGTGTCGAAGTATTTAAAGCCCTTTGGTATGTCTATCTGACAGCAACCTTCTCCCATACATCTTCCTTCAACAACAAGATCACTGGAGTTAGCACAGCCAGAGTAACAGATATTAGTGAAGTTAGGTCCACGTAGTAGAGGAATTTCATCACAACCGATGGCGGTGAGTCTGTTAAGGTCTGAGAAACTGTAAGGTTTTTTATCTCCTACTTTCATTGATGCAACATGATTTGGGAGTAAAAGTGCTCCTTCGGATGAGTAACAACTCCGGGATACGGTATTGGATATGCGCATTTCAGCATCGGAGATATTGTACACTTGCACACCCTCCCCTATGAAGGGTGTTGAAGAACCTGCTGATGAAGTGTCGCAGTCGACTACGAACCCGGGGTCTAAGGCACAACGAGAGCCAATACCAAATGGGTATGGAATTGTAACGTTTCCACACTGTTTTGGACATCCTGGTTTTGTGATGTTAGCAGCTTTGGTTATGGTGGTGGTTGTGGTGGTGGCGGGAGGAGAATTACTGGTGTGGTGGGCAGTGGCTAATCTCAAGATTATTACTAGCACACAGAGAGAGAAAGAAAAAGGCAGAGCAGCTTGCTTATGCTGCATGTTTTTGGAGGATATGTTACAGAACATATTGAGTGAAGCTTTCCATATAATATAAAGAACTAAGTAGAAAGACCTAAGTGATTAGTAATCAACTAATCATAAATACTCTTCTTTGTCCATTTTTACTAATTTATGTTTGACTTGGTATACTCATGAAGTAGTAATAATAAAATGATATGTTGACTGTATCATCCTTGGATATAGTACATTTAATGTCTTGGAAAATGATTATCCTTAATAATAGAAGTAAATTAGAAACTAAGTAATAAGTTATTTCTTGATTTTTTAAACTAGACAAGTAAAAATAAATATATATTTTTAGAATAATTGATATTTAAAAGTGGACGGGGAGTATTTGCTTTTCTAATTTTCGAAATGCTGGAGAGGCGGGCCTAGATATGTTTACCGTAGTACGTTTTTCACCTATTATATGCTACAGTACCAAAGACAGACTTTGACCATGTCAAAGTTAATAAGGAATCGTTCATATCTTTCTATCTTCTTTTTGCGTGCCTTAAAGCATTTCTTTCTATTTGCAATAAACGCATACAAACTTATTACAAGAAAGTATAGAAATAACAATAATTCTTTTAGCAATAAAAATAATATACTAATTGATAAAATTTAATATTTGATAATAACTTAATTTTATTATTGACATATATGATGAATCTTTTAAAAATGAACTTTTTTTTGTTGTCAAACAATTTAATTTTGTTGTCATAGTATTGACTGTTGTTGCAAAAAGTATTTTTGACAACAACAAAAAAGTTATTGCACGTCGTTGCAATAACAGCCGATGGGAAAAATTTATGCAACAACAAAAAAATGTTGTTACCAAAAGATATTATTTGCAACAATAGTTTATCTATGACAATAAAAATATTTTTATTGGCAAATGTCTTCTTTCTTATAATGACAGTTAGACATCTATCACAAACGATTAAGAAAACTCTCCCAAAGGACATTTCTGTTTACTCCAAATTTATGTGGTATTGTTTTGATTTTGATAGTCAAATGAGTTTTTTTTATCATAACTTTTTCATATGTCAATATTATAAATTGTCAATTATTGTGGATTATAGTACTTTTTACAAATATATAAAATAAAAAGCATTTAAAGATTCATTTAGGATTCACGGTAAAAAAAATAAAAAATTGACTCTCAAAAATCTAAATGATATCATATAAATCAAGATAGTGGGAGTATAATAAGGGTACGTTATTTCTAAATTTAAACAATCAGGAATTTTTTTCTTCTTCTCACGATCCCAATGTAACTTATTTTTATTTAAAACTAATAAAAATAGAACTTATTGAGAATTGCCTATTAATTGCATTTTTGTTTCTTTTAAAATTATAATATCACTCACCTATCACTACTTTACTCAGAGTATATTAAAGACCCAAAATCCTCCCTCTCTCTTAGTTTGCATGTCCTTGTCACTTTTAAAATTTTATTTTTTTAATAACAAATTTATTTAACTTAATCCAACCCAAACTCATTTAAACCTACCAATTCATGTCTTATACTCATTTAACCCAATTAGAAAACATCAAACAAGCGTAACTTTTATACGTGATTTTCTTTCGCACCTAAATAATAGTACCAGACAATTAAAAATGAAAGGAAAAGTCTCCCATTTCTCTCTGCACCATGAGGAGTTATCTTGTACACTTCAGAGGGGAGTTGATGGATTCGTCCCAAATGCTCATAGATATTCACAGGGCGGAGCCAGCCCTTCGGGTGTGGGTTCGGTCGAACCCGGTAGCTTTTATCCGAAACATATATTTGTATTAAAAATTTTGTCAAATATGTACAAATTATTAATTAAGAACTCAGTAATTTTAAAGAATTAGAACCCCGAACCCACAAGCTTCGAATCCTGACTCCACCTCTGGATATTCACATCCTATAAGTATCACATGAACGAATAATAATTAATTCGACACATGAGAAAGACATAGACGATCATCACTGAAGTTAATGGCTCATCGTGCCATATTTAATTAGGAGGACAAGATATTTTATCTAAAGCCCATCAACCATCATCATTTTTGAGATCTGCTACGTAAAAGTAAATTAGTATTTTTGGAAATTCTCGGTGAGAAAAAAGGGGTTGTATTTTTTTTTTCTGTTTTAAGAAAAGGAAAATCTTATTTCCTAAAAGCCGACTTTAACCCCCCCCCCCCTCCCCCCCCTCCCCTTAAAAGAACATCGTAATAGATATGTTGGAGCTGCAGAAAAGCCAAAATTAAAGAAAAGCATAAAATAAAAATTAAAAAAAAAAAAAAGGAATCCACTAATCCCGGTCATCCCAAGCACCCTCTGCCGACCAATAACTAGAGCCAAGGGTTCCCAGCGTAAGGAGCCACTCCTCTCCCTCAGCTCCCTCCTTAATGGCCAGTGGGAAGTAATGAGGCTAGCCCCCCCCCCCCCCCCCCCCCCCAACCCACGACCTCTTTTAAAGGAGAACCAGAAGAACAACAATGAACTCAAAGCTAATGAAGGAGATCCGCAACTTGAACAAGGTAGATGGGCGTGAAGGAGGACAATATTTTCTCTCCATATAAAGATTGCTGTTTTTGCTCTATTGAGGAAACAGTTAGACTAGTTCCTTAAGATTGATCAAGAAGGGAAAACAGATTAAGCTAGTAACAAATTTTCACCATAATAAATTTTCCAAATAACAAATTGTAGCAGTAATACTTCAAAGAATTTCATGAGTTAAATGGATTGGATTGGGTTGAGTTAAATAGATTTGATGAGTTAAATAAATTTATTAAAAAAGAATTTTATGTGACATGACATGCCAACTAAGTAAGAGGAGAGTTTTGTGTGTTTAGTATATTATGAGGAAACAATGATACATATTTGGGTGATATTCTAGTCCTAAAAGAAACAAAAGTAATATTAGTAAGCAATTCTCAATAGGGCAATTTGCACGATTGCCCTTATTCGAGGGTGGTCTTTAATTTTTGGTCTTCGCCTAAAATACCCCAAAGTTCTAAATTCGAACCCCGACTAAATAAAAAAAATAAAAAAATCATAAGGCATAATTTTGTGGGACTCACTACTTCTTGCTTCTCATTCTCTTCATTTCTTCTTGATGTCGTTTCTTCCTCTTCACTCTGCTCTCTCCTCTTTTCATCTATTCTCTCATTTTCTATTTTTTCATTAATTTTAAAACTAATTTTAGTATACACAGATCAAAACTCTTTAAGATATTATTCCGTTTCATTATGCAATTTTTCAATTTCTTCTTCATAATTCAGTTAAATTTCGAACAAGCTTAAAAGAAAATAATTGGCACTTAAAAAAAGTTTTTAATTCAAAAAGTGATAACTAAAAATAAATTTAGGATACTTCTAAAAGTAAAAACAACTTGGAAAATTTGTTGGGCTTCCTTTTTCTTTTTTTCTTTTTTCTTTTTCTTTTGGTATATATTCAATTCAAAGCTGCTACATTCTGCACACCTGAGAAATTTAAAATTTTAAGTGTCATCAAAGTAGACCCTAAATTTAGGGCTGTGCAAAAATCGGTTTAACTGATGAACTGAACTGAAAAAAAATGGTATTGATTTACCGATATCGACTTATTGGATTGATGATTTTTATACGATCTTGTAATTTTAGAATTTTGATTAAATTTGAGTGCTATTGATATCACTGACATCAAAATTGTTCAGTTTGTTTCCTCTACTGGTTTCAATCCAAATCCATAAAAATCGATTTTGGATTTTTAAGTTATTATTAATGGTTAGAAATTGTTCAGCTTGTTTCTTCTATTGGTTTCAACCCAAATCCATAAAAATCGATTTTCGATTTTAAAGTTATTATTAACGATTAAACCGATAACCCAATAAGAACATAAGGTCTTATTAAAATTTACTTTAAGCTTATTTCAGTGATATTTTTATGTGAAAAATGTGGGAGGCCAAATCAGTTGTGTTTGATGACTTTTTTGGTTTAGTTTATCGGTTAAACCGATTGCTGCACATCCCTAGATTTAGGGTGTACTTTGAAGACACTTAGCATTTTGAATTTCTCTAGTGCAAAATGTAGCATATTTGAATTGAATGTATACCAAAAAAAAATAAAGGAAGTCCAACAATTTTTTCAAGGCGTTTTTACTTTCAGAACTATCCTAAATTCATTTTTATTTATTAGTTTTTGAATTAATGTTTTTTTTCAAGTGTCAATTATTTTCTTTTAAGCTTGTTCGGTGTTTAATTGAATCATTAAGAAGAAATTAAAAAATTGAATAATGAAACGGAACAATAACTTAAAGAATTTTGATATGCGTATAAAAACTTTGCTTTTAAAATTAATGAAAAACAGAAAATGAGAAAAAAGATGAAAAGAGGAGAGAGAAGATTGAAGAGGAATGAGAGCATAAAATGGTGGGTCCCACATTATAATTTTACTTAAATACTCCCTCATACACCACATTATATCTATGCCTCTAATACTATGAAATTTTTCTATTTTACCTCTGTATAACAGCGTTTAACCTATAAGAGCAACAATCATATTTATAACTGTAGATATTTTGTAAAATTACCCCTCTATAACATCAATTTTTTTTTATTTTTTTTTTGTAATATAATGATTAATCATCTTTATAGAAATAGAATCTCTAAGATTACAAATAATAGGTATAGAGATAATATTTTGATATTTAATACAATATTTATGACAAAAAATATTATTCTAATATATATTTCCATCATTAAAAGATGTTTCTTCGCTATATAAAGTGTGATTAAGCTTAGGACCTGGCAATTAAAAATAAAAAAAATTAGATTTTATGCATCTTTTTTTGCCTATCACAACAAAATATTATTTAATGCCAACGCTGTTATAGGTGTATAACAGTAATTCAATATCGCAGCCAAAAAATTTCGAACCCAACAATTCTATTACAGAGAGATTTTGACTGTATATCTATATTCACGATTCCAAAACAATACATAAACTAATATATCAGCACTCTAATAACATGAAAGATATAGGTAAATGTTTCAACATTCTAATGACATAAAAGAAATGTCTCTTGCTTTTCTTGTTAGTTACGAAAGAAGTTAAAATTTAGAACTATCATTGATTACAACAACAACAACAACATAATCAGTCAAATCTCAAAATGTGGGGTCTAGTGAAGTGTATGCAGACCTTATTCCTATCTGCGAAGCTAAGGAGGCAGTTTCCGAAAGACCCTCAAATCAAGAGAAAATATGACAAAAAATGTCAGATAAGGACAAGCAATTCAAAGTAGTATGAAAATGAAAATAACAAAATCGAAAGAGCCTTTATAAAGCAGTCTGAAAAAAGAGCAATAGCTATCACAGATAAATAAGATAATTGAAGTAAAAGAAACAATAGATTGTTGCATAAATCAGAGGACAACAAACTAAAGAGCAAAACTGAGACTACTAGTACAAAATGATAAGTAGGATTACCTACTAACCTTCTATCCTAATATGAATCCTCAATAACCTCCTATCTAAGGTCATAACCTCGGTAAGCTGGAAAGAACTATCATTGATTAAAGAAAAAAATCCAATAAATTAATGAGAAAAAGTCTTGATTAGTACCAGAAGAAGACGAAAAAATTTGTGAGGAGCTTTATTCATCTCACAAAAATTGAGACTATATTTCAGATGGATGTGGACTCCAAAGCGGGTACCAAAAATAATAATGGCGCTGAAAACTCAGAAGTACACGAAATTAAAAATGTCCTGGACTGTAGTGTCTACCGACACTGTGTTTGCGTGTGCGTGAGGGTAGCTGATAAGAGAATATTATTTTCAATTAGTTTTTTGGTTTTATTTGACATAGAGTTTAAGATTTTTTTTTTTTTTTTTTTTTTTGCATCTTATAGTATTAAATTATACATATGTAGAATGTATTAAAATGTTCAGGGCCGGCCAGAGGGCCAAGCCACTAAAGCGGAGGCTTTAGGCCCCAAAATTTTGGGGGCTCCTTTTTTTTTCATCCGGTATTCGATACCTGTATTGGATTTTTCGATTTCAATACCCGCAAGGCTGGTTAAAGAGGGAAGCACATCTCTAGTTAAGGGAGGATGAGGCCTAATTTTTACCTACAATAGATTTATAGGTTAATTTTTCTATTAAAAAATATTGAGCAGAAAAAATAAGGCCTCCCATTAAAGTTGGCTTTAGGCCACCGATCTTATTGAGCCGCCTGTGAAAATGCCCTCCCTTTAATCTTGTGATTTTAAACATGTCATGTGAAAAATTAGAATTAAAAAAGGCTAAGGTTTTTTAAACAAACTAAAAAAGAAAGTAAAACAAACAAATTGAAACAGATGAGGTAAATTTTAGGGCATCACATTACACATAGAATAACTTGTTCATATTTAAATTAAAAACTTCAAATGTATTATACAAAATATATAAGAAAATCAACTAATATAATGTAACGACCTGTTTGGTTATAGTCTTTTCGGCACTTTTTGACCTCTGCCCGAGTTTGTTAGCTCACTTTTGATCTGAGGGGACCATTGACACGCTTCCCGAGGTGTTCAGAGTTGATTTGGGTGACTTTTTGGGAAAATTGGGCTTAAGCGAAAAAGAGTTGACTCAAAGTTGACTTTTGGATAAATGGACCTTTTTCGAAAATCCGTGAATTTCGAGAGGTCTGGATGGTCATTTAGAACTTGTTTGCATGTTTGGTTCAGTTCCCAATGCACTAGGGTGCATTTCAGGACTTGGGTTGGGAAATTAGATTTGAGGTATCGGGGGTTGACTCGGTCAACAAGACCTCCGTCGGGAATTTCGAGGCCACGAGTGCGTTCGTAGTGTGTTTTTATGTATGTCTACATATTCGGTATGTGAGCAAATGGCCTCGGGAGATAGTTGGAAATTCGAGTTGAGCTGTGAAAACTTGAGACTGTTCTGGTGTCTGGTGTCTGCTTTAACGGCACCAGCACCGCGGCAGAGGTACCGCTATAGCGGTCACCCTGCCGCTGAAGCAGCCTATGCGTTTTGGGCATGACCGCTAGAGTGGTCGTGGGCCAGTCGAAGCGGTAACGCTAAAGCGCCCTGCTTGTCGCGGAAGCGGGTGTCGGGCAGTTAATTTCATTAAATGAGTGTTAAAAGCCCTAAGTCCCTCATTTATTACTATTTCGGAATCTGAGCTATTAGGAGAAATTCTAGGATATTCTTTGAGGAAATTCTTGGTGGTAAGTTCCTCTAATTCCTTTACTATTCCATTGTCCTTAATCACCTTAGAATTCCTTTATCTTGATAGTTCATTAAATGTTTGAAGATTAAAAGAGGGTTCCGTGAGTTCTTCTTTCTAGGCTTCTAAATCATGATTTGTTGGTTGGGTTAGCTTCTTTAAGCATTGAATTGATGATTAGAATCTTTTATTTCATAATTTCTTCCTAATTAGTGGCTAATTTATGGAATTGGAAGTTAGGGTTTATACCCAAATTTGGGGGTTTTGCCTAGAATCCGAATTTGAGTAAATTTTTTATTCTTCTAGCTTGATAATGATGGGAATTGATCACTTAGTGCTTTAATTTCATGTTGGAACCTTTAGATTTCTAATTTCGCCCTTCTAGTTCATAAAACCCATTCCATAGATTAGGGATTTGGGTCTTGAATAGAAGTAGGTTTCGTTTGATGTTCTTCTTGATTCTAATTTCTTGATCCGAATGTGCCTAGACTTTCTTTATCTCGAGGCTGAAAGGAAAGGAAAGTCTAAGGAGTGATTGTTGGTGATATTGTTGTTCGTCCTTCCAGGTAGGTTACGGTTTACCCTATGGTGAGACTTCGTTTAGCGAAGCATATATTTAGACGATATTGTCGGAGAATGCATGTAAACTTTCGGGTATGAAGTTGAGTTGGATATTGTCTTAGGTTGGGCTCTGTTGTGTGATTGGGGTTAGCCACCCTGTTATGTTGTGACTTATCTTGTTCTATTGTTACTGGCTTGATGCCACATTGTATAGTAGATATTGGAGACTATTGATATATCTTGATTATGATATTGTAGTATCTTACTTGTTGTCATTGAGACGAGGATAGTGATTTTATTATGGCTTATTGTGTAGCCTTTTCATGATATTGTTGGTGTGCCCATGCGTGGTACTTTGATATTGATTTGATTACTGACATTGAACTCATACATTGCACGCATTCTCATCCTTTATGATATATTGTTGATATATTGATGATACTTGAGCAAATACTATTACGAGTTGGGCTTAGTTGGATGAGAGTGACGTGAGGACCGATGTCCGATGTTTATTCCGGAATCGAGGTATGAATGTAGTGATTGCCAAGGTTGTTGTTGGAATCGTGAGGTAGCGATTGCCGAGGTTGTTGCTGGAATCGTGAGGTACATGGACTTTTCGGGTCCCCCATGAGTTATTCTGCCAAGATGTGATGTTCCATCATCAGAGTACATGTGTACGATGCATATGCATTGCATTCACATTTCATACATTATTGCATTGCATTGTACTATGGCTTCTATTGTGATATTCTTGTGATGTACTTGTGATATACCGATTCAGATTGAGTATTTTGAGACTTGGCATATTTGGATTTAGATGCTAAACATAGGTGAGGATGTGTACTTGGATTCTGGCTCGTGTTTGACTTATACCTTATTGATTTACCTGTTTACCTTACTTTATTGCCTTGATATGTGTTAGCTAAACTTAGTCGGCCTATGATACCTACCAGTACTTGTTGTTTGTACTGACCTGCACTTGCTGCATTCTTTTATGAATGCGAAGTTCCAGGTGGGATCGACCTCTGCTTCTCGTGGCTGATGGTGGTTCGAGAGTTGTTGTTAGAGTCTTACAGGATGAGCACGGGGACGTCCGCCGCCTTGAAGATTCTTCTTTTATTTATGTCTTACTTGATATTTCGAGACATATTCAGACTATTGATGTATTATTGTTATTTTCAGACTTGTAGATTCTAGTTAGATGCTCTTGTATGGCTAGACAGATTTCTAGGGTGGTTTTGATGTATTTCCGCATTATCTATCTATTATTACGTCAGACTTACGTATTTCTATCTCTTTCACTTATTTATTTATTTATTATTTCATGTTTTTTTTAGATTGTTGGGATAAGGGTTCGCCTACCGAGGTGGGAAAGGTAGGTGCCCGCACGACTTAGGGAAATTGGATCGTGACATATAAAGAATGGAAAAGGCTCAAATATGTCATCGAACTATCGGAAATGGCTCATTTATGCTACTCGTCAATAGTTTGGCTCATTTATGCTATCGAACTATCGAAAATGGCTCATTTATACCACTCATCAATAGTTTGGCTCATTTATGTCATCGCCGTTACCAAAATGACTCATCCTTGCCAATTTTTCATTAACACCAGTTTTACAATACTAGAAATGACACGTGGCCTACAACTAGATTATGGTTGTGGGTGGGTCGGGTGTATGACTCAGATTTTTTATTAATTTGGGATTTAAAATCTGGTTGGTTTAATATTAGAGGTCTACGTTGTTTATTTAAATCAACCCAATTTTAAACTCAAATTAATAAAAAAATCTGAGCCATACACCTGATCCATCCACAACCATAATCTAGTTGGAGGCTACAAGTCATATCTAGTATTGTAAAACTGGCGTTAATGAAATATTGGTATGGATGAGTTATTTTGGTAACGACGATGGCATAAATGAGCCAAACTATTGATGAGCGGCATAAATGAGCCATTTCCGATAGTTCGATGGCATAAATGAGCCAAACTATTGACGAGTGATATAAATGAGTCATTTCCGATAGTTTGATGGCATATTTGAGCCTTTTCCGTATAAAGAATTAAGATGAACTCTTGTACCACTTAAAAGGAAGGGATCTAAAAGAAAGGAATATCAATCCTTCCCCATATATGTGATTTAGCCTTAAACGTGGAGGAAATAATTTCTTATGGGTACTTACAAATTTAATAGAAGAAAATAGTTTTTTAGATTTATTTATTTTTTTGCTGTTATTTTCTAGTCTGTTATGTGGCAAAATAAATATCTCTTGTCAAAAGAAAATAAAACTAAAAACAAATTAAACGTGTGGTATTTTCTTGAGTTCTTTTTATATTACATTGGGAGATCCCTGAGCCTGAGCTTAACTTAGAGAACGTGACAGTAATACCTATGTATACTTACATACTGATGGTAGGCATTGCTGACCAACAGTACAATTTACTGATATATCACTTAATCATAATTAATATATATCTTCATTCTATTATTAAATCACTTAATTATAAAGATAATAATGTCTAAATATTGGGGGTAAATATTTATTCACATCGGATGTTTATGTACATGATCATGTATTATAGACATGGTTATCACTTAACTATATACATCTTAACCATAATAAATTAGTATGCTTTGATGTATACAAGATAAGTTTTTATCATGTTTTTACGAGAGAATGGAAATTATTAACTCTCACCCGAATTCAATATGAATGTGATTATTATTTATTTTTTCTTCTTCAACTTTTTGCTGATAATAATATACTTGGTAGGTACTCATAACTTGTAAATATATAATAGTAACATAAAGAAAACTTAGCAGAAAAATAAACACAATTGCAAATCGTGATAGAATTTTATTACTCCTTCCGTCCCAATTTATGTGATATAGTTTGACCGGGCACGGAGCTTAAGAATAAAGGAAGACTTTTGAATCTTGTGGTCTAAAATCATTTTTTTGCGCGGATTGCCCTTCTTTTGGGGTGGTCTTTAAATTTTGCCCCTCATATTTGCTATCTTTAATTATGCCCCTCATATTGCTGGTCTTTAATTTTTGCCCTTCTCATTGCAACCCTGAGTGTTCACGCAGAAATCATGAGGTTCTGGGTTCGAAACCCCGCTCAAGCATAAATTTAAAAAAAAATTGCAAGGCAAGGTTTGGGTCGCGTGTATGCCGGGCCCGACATACTCATGCCTTATGGGCAGACTTGGCATAAGTATGCCGGGTCCGATATAACTTTTGTAATTCCTTAACAAGTTTATGCCGGTGGGAGCATACTTAGGGGCAAACTTTTAGTTAAGCCTTAACTAAAAGTCTTTTCCTAGTTATTCCTTATGGGGCAGACTTTTAGTTAAGGTACAACTAAAAGTATACCCTATAAGGCATAACTAAAAGTATGCCCCATAAGGCGGAACTTTTCCTTAAGGCATAACTAAAAATTTGCCTTATAAGACAAAGTCTATGTCTTAAGGAAAAGTTATGCCTTATGGGGCATGCTTTTAGTTATGCCTTAACTAAAAGTCTGCCCCATAAGGCATAACTAGGAAAAAACTTTTAGTTAAGGCTTAATTAAAAGTTTTCCCATTAAAAGTTTGCCTATAAGTATGCCGGACCCGATATAAACTTGTGAAGGAATTACCAAAGTTATGCCGGACCCGGCATACTTATGCCAAGTCTGCCCATAAGGCATAAGTATGCCGGGTCCGGCATAACTTTGGTAATTCCTTAACAAGTGTATGCCGGTGGGGGCATAACGAAATTTAAAATCTGCCTTGCGATTTTTTTTAAAAATTTTGACTAAGTGAGGGTTCGAACCTGGAACCCATGGGTTTTAGTCGAAGGGAAAAATTTAAAGATTTCAACTATGAGGGGCAAAATTTAAAGACCACCCCAAAAGAAGGGCAATTCGCAGAATTGCCCGTCTAAAATAAGACAAAGATATTTGTGCGGTTATAAACCATCTCGTTAAGCGTACAACGTAAAATTTATAGTTAAGTTGTTGCCAAATAAGGAAATATATCATTCTTTTTTGGGCGGACTAAAAAGGAAAGTATATCACATAAATTGGGAGAGGGAGCAGTAATAATAAGCTCAATTAAAAAGAAAAATCATAAAATTACAACACCAAAAAATTTAATATCAAAATTGAAGATCAAAATGTAATACGAAAATTTACGACTGAGGTTATGTAAGTTAGGATTATTTAATTTCTTTTCAGTTGAGTTTATTATTATTAATAAAATTCTATCATGATTTACAATTGAGCTTATTTTTCTTTAGTCTTGCCATTATTTACGGGTTACGAATTTCAACAAGGTACACCGTTAACAAGAAAAGTTGAAGAATAAAAACGAAATCAAGAAAATGAAATAATAAAACAAGAGGGAAAATAAGAAATAAAATAATTAATTAATAAGAATTTTATAAAAATTCCAAGGGGCAACTAGTCTATTTTTCTGGCTAAATGCCCGTCACAAAGAGAAATCACTCTACTTGACACTTTCGGGCGCGGGTGGGGGGGGGGGGGGGGGGGGGTGGAGTAATAAATACGAAATTATAGATCAGATAAATTCTGTCAATATCTCTGTTAGCGCAGAAACGATAAAAACACAGTGATTAACGGGTTTATATTTATCCATGCCAAACCTCTGAAGTATCTCCTCAATATACTTCTTCTGTGAAAGATGTACCTCACCATTCTTCCTATGAATATCCATACCAAGGATTTTCTTAGCTTCACCTAAATCTTTCATGTCAAAATCCTTACTTAACAGTTTCTTCAAATCATGTATCTCTGTCATACTATTAGCAGCAATAAGCATATCATCAATATATAATAGTAAATAAATAGTTGAATTACCAGACACCGTCATGTGATACACGCAACTATCAAATGCACTTCTTGAGAAACCTTTATTAATCGTGAGCACATCAAATCTCTTGTACCACTGTCGTGGGGATTGTTTCAAACCATACAAAGATTTCTTCAATTGACAAACCTGCTCTTCTCTTCCTTTAATAAGGAAACCCTCGGGCTAATTCATGAAGATCACCTCTTCAAGTTCATCATGTAAGAATGCAGTCTTGACATCAAGCTGATGAAGCTTCAAGTCATAATGGGCAACCAAAGCTAGTAACAAATGAATTGAGCTATGCTTCACGACTGGTGAGAAAATCTCATTGTAGTCGATTCCCTCCTTTTGACAAAAGCCCTTAGCAACTAATCTCGCTTTGTATCTAGCATCTCCTACACCCGGAATGCCATCCTTTTTTCTGAAGACCTATTTGCAACCAACAGTTCTCTTCCCTTTCGGTAGACTCACCAAATCTCATGTCTAATTCTTGTGCAGAGACTCCATCTCTTCGGTCATGGATAAACGCCATTGATCAGCTTCACCACACATAGTAGCTTTTGTATAGTTTGAGGGTTCCAGATCCTTTATTTCCTTCTCGGCAGTAGCTAATGCATAGGCCACAAGATTAGTTTGCGAAGGCTGAGGATAATATTTTGAATTAGGCTTCACAGTTCGTTTGTGCCTTCCAGTAGATATACTGTATGGTTCAACTTCAGGTACTACTGTGTGAGTTTTTCATTATCTGACTCCACTTGAGTCACTTGATCCTCCTCCTCGGTGAGTTTCACATTTTCCTCCACCGTTTCTGTTGTAAGAATGGAGCAACGTTGCTTTACCCCTTTCTATCCTGCAAACTCAATAGAAGCCTTTTCAGGATCAAGCATAGAGGCCTTATCAAAAGTAACATCTCTACAGATTACAAACTTAATAGGATCTAAACTCCATATTCTATATCCTTTTATCCCTTCAGCATATCCCATAAATAAACTTTTTCGAGCTCTAGGTTCTAGTTTTCCATCACTTACATGATAATATGCGAAACATCCAAAAACTCTTAAGTACGAATAATCAGACAATTTACCTGACCATACCTCATTTGGAGTTTTGAAGTCAATCACTGACGCTGGAGAACGATTAACAACATAACAAGCAGTATTTACTGCTTCCGCCCAGAACTCCTTAGGCACCTTGGCATTAGAAAGCATACATTGTGCTTTCTCAAGAAGAGTGCGGTTTATCGTTTCAGCTACTCCATTCTGTTGTGGTGTATGCCTAAAATTTCTATGTCTCAATACACCATGAATCTTGTAGAAATTGTCAAACTCTTCATTGCAAAACTCCAGGCCATTATCTGTTCGAAGACACTTAATCTTTCTGCCACACTGATTTTCAATTAATGTCTTCCAGTTTTTGAAATTCTCAAAGACATTACTTTTAGCCAAACCTTGCGTGAAAAATCATCAATGAAAGTAAGAAGTTCCCCCCTTGGATGGAACCCGAGATGGACCCCAAAAATCTAAATAAATGTAGTCAAGTACCCCTTCGGTTTTGTGCTTGGCCGTGCTAAAGGTGACCCGTTTCTACTTTCCAAGGACACAATGCTCACAAAAATCAAATGTAATAATCTTCTCACCTTTCAAAAGGTTTGGGTGGCTCAAAATTGTCAACCCCCTCTCGCTCATATTACCTAATGTTACACCTCGTAGTTTCGTGTGTTAAGCTTTGTCGTATGTTAGCCATTCTAGTCTTGGACTGGGATTACCTTTAACGTTATATGACACTAAGCATGTTCATGTTATGTATAATAAGGGTTAAGTTTATGCTTAGTAAGTATTGGAAGGATTAGAGGTTAACACGAATCAAACAGAGCAGGTTTATCGGAAGGGCATTTTGACACCCAATTTAACGGACCGCAAAATAATTGACGGCCCATCAAATGGTGGATCCTCCACCGTGAAATGTTCATAGAGAGGTCTGGCTGGTTGGGCTATTTGACGGTCCATTTGACGGACCGCAGAATGTTTGACAGTCCGTCAAAATATGTCGGCGGGATTTTAAGTGAAGCTTTATATTTCGTTTTTCCCTATTTGGATTCATTATTCCCCCATTTCAAACCCCAAGGATCTCCAAAACCCTCTCCCCAAGTTTATGCACTAATCAATACCAAATCCAAGAGGATCAAGAGATTCAAGTGCTAGAAAGCTTACTGGGGTTTGTGGAGTTCAAGAATTCCTTTGGTGTTGAAGTTGGAGGTTTCATTCTAGTGGAATAATTTGATCCAAGGCTTGATCTTGTGTGATTAAGGTAAGTTTTTACATCTATTTCATGTTATTAAGGTTTTTTGATTGTTATACAATTTGGTTGAAGGAGGAAAATGAAAAGAGAGATCAAAGATGAATTTGCGGATATTTTGAACTATAAATTAACTTGAGTTATAATTTTTGGCATGTTATGAGTGGTAATAATGATGATGAGGAAGTGTTGTATACAAGTGTATATGGAGTTGTGTTGAAATTATTGTTATGGGTTGATCATGAAAAGGAGTATTGAGGTTGAATGGAGCATAACTTGAATGAAGTCTCTTAATTATGGTATTGTTGATGATGTTATTGTTGATTGGGAGTTATTTTGGAATTTGGTAGAAGTAGATGAAATAGGGGAAATGCTGCCCAATTTTTGCTGGCTCAAAAATTACTCTAGTTTGAGCTTAAGAGTGTTTTTAAGACTTAACCTTAGTATGAATCCTCTTGAATATAGATTTGCGGGCTTGGAAGGAGAACATTAAGTAACTAAGGAGACGTAAAGGTATGTTAAGGCTAATCCTTTCCTTCTTAAGGCATGATTCTATTGTTGTGAATCTATACATGATAATCATAATGTCTTACACGATGACTCAATTCATAGAAGTGCTAAAGCTCATAGTTCTTGATACTCTCATGATATCATTGATCTCATCCTACGATAGTTGATCCTCTAAGGAAAGATATAGTGATGATGATGATGATGTTGCTTTTACTTATGTATTCCTATGTATATATATATATATATATATATATATATATATATATATATATATAAAGCTATGTTGTGACACCGAGCCTATATGGCCGTGTATGATATCTATTGCGCGCACACCACTGCAGTTGGGTATGGACAACACCGAGCCTATATAGCCGGGTATGGATAACACCGAGCCTTGTTATGACCGAGTACGAGTGACACCGAGCCTATACGGCCGGGCATGGTATTATTATTATATGTATATGTATGAAATGCTTTTTCTTTAGAGAAAGGTTAAGTATGCATGACAGTCATCTTAAGAGGTATGGCGAGGTATAAAAAGGTTCTCCTTATCTTATGTTACCTTCATACTTTCATCATGTTACTACTAATGCTTTACATACTCAGTACATTGTTCGTACTGACGTCTTTTTGTTTTTGGACGCTACGTTCATGCCCGCAGGTAGACAGAGAGACAGACCAGACCTTTAGGCTGCTTCCTCAGAGATTGCATAGAAGTGCTCCATTTGATCCGGAGCTGATGTAGTTGGTATTATTATTTTGTGTACATATATGGGCATAGTGGGGTCCTTTCCCGTGTTTAAGATATTATATACTCTTCGTAGAGGCTCGTAGACAGATGTGTATAGCTAGGTATTCCGTAGCCTTATCGGTTCACATTTTGTATATCATTTTTTATGGCATTGTCGGCTTGTATATATGACATAATTAATGATGTCTATATAAATGTTCCTGTGTTTGATGTAACTTGTGTCATTTGGTTCATGAAAATTATGAGTTAGCCATGTGTCTCACCTAGAGGTGATTATGAGAGTATACTAATAGGTGCTCAGTAGGGTAGTTTCGGGTGGCCGTCATGGCCCTCCGGTTGGGTCGTGACAAAAGTGGTATCAGAGCAGTTCGTCCTAAGGTGTGTCTACGAGTCGTGTCCAGTAGAGTCTTGTTTATGTATGTGAAGCACGCTACACTTATAAATGGGAAGCTGCGGGCATTTATGAATGATTGACCTGCTTCTTCATCATAGATCGTGTGATAGAGCCATGATATAAGAATCTCCCTTTTCCTAACCGTGCGTTATGTTTTCAGCGATGTCTGTGAAGAAAAAAGCTACAACAGCCCAGAAGGGCAAGTCAGTGGCTGGAAGAAGGACTGAACGGGTACTGCCGACAGACGTAGAGGAGGGCGAGTCCCAGAATGAGGTTCCATCTCGGACCTCTCACTCACTGCCTGCTTCTGAGGAGCATGAATGAGCTTCAGCTCCAGCTCCATCACCCCAAGTTCCTCCCCCAGATGCCTCAGGCCAGGAGATGAGAGAGGCCATCCATTTGCTTACACAGTTAGTTGCTGCTCAGGGCCAGCGGCAAGGTACGGGTCATGGTGATAGAGCTGTCAGTGCCCGAGCCCGTGATTTCATTAGTCTGAACCCTCCAGAATTCTTTGGGTCAAAACCGGATGAGGACCCGCAGAGCTTCATAGATGGAATGTTGAGAAAATTGCGGGAATGCATCCTTCGGATGTTGAGTCTGTAGAGTTGGCCTCCTATACATTACGGGATGTTGCGGTTCATGGGTATACTGATTGGATGTCTTCTAGAGGAGTTAACGCATCTCCACCGGTATGGCAAGAGTTTGTAGATGCTTTTCTCTGACACTATTTTCTGCCAGAGGTTCGACGGGCCAGAGCTGACAGGTTCTTGAATCTTAGACAGGGGAATATGAGTGCCCTAGAGTATAGCCTCCATTTTAATTCTTTAGCTAGGTATGTTGCAGCCATGGTAGCTGATATGGGGGATCACGTGCACCGTTTTGTAAATGGTTTAGGGCCACATTTGTTGGATAAGTGTTTGACGGCCTCACTTCAGGATGGTATGGATATTTCTCGCATCCAGGCCCAAGCCCAGAATTTTGAAGAGCGGCAGCAACAGCGGGGGAATCAGCGTGAGCATGATAGAGGTTATATCAAGAGGGCTAGATCCTCAGGTCCTGTTAGTGAGTTTAGAGGAGGTCAGAGGTAGCAGTATTCTAGGCACTCAGGCCATACAGCGACTAGTGCACCTCCACGGTTTGCGGGTTAGAGATTTGATCGACCTATTCACTCCAGACCGGGTTAGAGTTTCAGGGTCCCGGGTTCTCAGTATAGAGGTGATTCAGGCCGGATGAGACCACCCTTACCACAACATACACAGTGCGGGAAGCTACATTGGGGACAGTGCCGATCAGGTTTAGATGTTTACTACGCCTGCGGTCAGCCAGGCCATATGATGCTGTCCATCGAAAGGTAGTAGAGGTATAGTCCAGTCCACAGGATTAGCAGCTGGTTCTTTATTATCTGTACGCCCTCCGGGGCAGAGCTCACAGATACCAACAGGTCGTGGTAGAGATAGAGGAGGAGCGCCCAGTTCGAGTGGTCCTCAGCACCGTATCTATGCACTGGCCGGGCGACAGGATCTTGAGTCCTCCCCTGATGTTTTCAGAGGTATATTATCGGTATTCTCTCATGATGTATATGCATTGATTGATCCAGGATCTACATTTTCATATGTTACTCCTTATGTTTTTGGTTGATTTGGGGTGAAACTTGAGTCAATAAACCTTTCAAAGTATCTACACCCATTGGTGATCCGGTAATAGCTAGTCGAGTATATAGAAATTGTGTGGTTATATTCTGTGACCGTCGTACCATGGCAGATTTGATTGAGCTGAATATGGTAGAATTTGATGTTATTATGGGTATGGATTGGTTGGCTTCTTGTTATGCTAATGTTGATTGCAGAACAAAAATAGTTCGTTTCCAGTTTCCGGGAGAACCAGTGTTAGAGTGGAAGGGTAATACAGCGTCTCTGAGAGGTAGGTTTATTTCCTATCTCAAGGCAAGGAAGATGATTGCTAAAGGTTATATTTATCATTTAGTCCGGGTCTAAGATACAAAAGCAAAACCGTCGACTCTTTAATCTGTCCCAGTAGTGAACGAGTTTTTTGATGTATTCCCGGACGATCTTCCAGGTCTTCCACCAGAGCGAGTGAATGATTTTCCATTGATGTGATACCGGATACTAAGCCCATATCTATCCCTCCCTATAGAATGGCTCCTACAGAATTGAAAGAGTTGAAGGAGCAATTGAAGGATTTGCTCGAGAAAGGCTTTATCAAGCCTAGTTCATCGCCATGGGGAGCACCTGTGTTGTTTATAAGGAAGAAAGATGGCTCCTTGTGAATGTGTATTGATTACAGACAGCTGAATAAGGTGACGATCAAAAATAAATATCCACTTTCAAGGATTGATGATTTTTTTGATTAATTGCAGGGTGCCAAATGGTTCTCAAAGATAGATTTAAGATTCGGGTACTATTAGGTGAGAGTTAGGGAGAAGGACATTCCAAAGACAGCCTTCAGAACTAGATATGGTCATTTCGAGTTTCGGGTAATGTCATTTGGATTAACTAATGCACCGACGGTGTTCATGGATTTGATAAATAGTTTGTTCAGGCCTTTTCTAGATTCATTTGTGATTGTGTTTATCGATGATATCCTGGTATACTCTCGATCCGAGGCAGAACATGCAGATCACTTACGTGCTGTCCTTAGAGTTCTTTAGGCTTGAGAGCTTTATGCAAAGTTTTCAAAATGTGAGTTATGGTTGAATTCTGTGACTTTTCTAGGGCATATTATTTTAGCTGATGGTATTCGGGTGGATACTCAGAAGATTGAAGCTGTAAAGACTTGGCCAAGGCCTACAACACCTATGGAGGTTCGTAGTTTTATGGGTTTGGCTGGTTATTACCGAAGATTTGTAGAAGGATTTTCTTCCATCTCTGCACCACTAACAAAGCTGGCTCAGAAAGTAGCTAAATTTCAATGGATGGATGCTTGTGAGCGCAGTTTTCAAGTGTTGAAGAATAAATTGACTTCAGCCCCGGTTCTGACCCTTCCAGAAGGATCGGAAGGCTATGTTGTCTGTTGTGATGCTTCAGGCGTTGGGATAGGTTATGTGTTGATGCAGTATGGTAAGGTGATTGCTTATGATTCAAGGAAGTTGCGGAAACATGAGAAAAACTACCCGACCCATGATCTAGAGTTGGCTGCGGTGATTCATGCATTGAAGATGTGGAGGCATTATTTGTATAGTGTTCATGTTGATATCTATACAGATCACAAGATTCTTCAGTATATTTTCAAGCAGAAAAAGTTGAATTTACGGCAAAGGCGATGGTTAGAGCTGTTGAAAGATTATGATGTTAGCATCATATATCACCCAGGGAAGGCGAACGTCGTAGCTGATGCTCTTAGCCGTAGATCTATGGATAGCTTATGTGATGGCCAGCCAGAGAAAATAGAGTTAGCTCGTGAGCTTTAGCAGTTAGCTAGCCTAGGAGTCCGATTAGTCGACTCGGGAAATATAGGAGTTACTATTCAGAATTCAGCCGTTTCGTCATTGGTGGTTGAGGTGAAACAACGCTAGTATGAGGATCCCATATTAGTTCATTACAGAAATACACTTCCTCAAAAGAAAAAGTCATTATTTGAGATTTCTGCAGATGGAGTTCTCAGATGTCGAGGCAAATTGTGTGTTCTTGATGTTGCAGGATTACGTTATCCGATTTTAGAAGAAGCCCATTGTTCCCGTTATTCCGTTTATCCGGGAGCGACGAAAACGTATGATGATCTTAAATCCATATATTAGTGGGACGGAATGAAGAAATACATAGCAGAGTTCGTAGCTCAATATCCTAACTGTCAGCAGGTGAAGATTGAGCATCAAAAGCCGGAGGATTATTGCAAACCATGGAAATTCCGACTTGGAAATGGGAAGTGATTAATATGGATTTCATTGCAGGCTTGCCCCGTTCTCAGCGAAAGTATGATTCTATATGGGTAATTGTGGATAGACTTACGAAGTCAGCTCATTTTCTGCCAGTCAAAACTACATATGCAGCTGGGGGTTATGCAAAGCTTTATATCAAAGAGATAATACGACTCCATGGTGTTCTAGTATCTATTATTTCTGATAGAGGAACCCTATTCACAGCTAATTTTTGGAAGTCCTTCCAAGAAGGTTTGGGGACTCAGGTGAGTCTTAGCACAACATTTCACCAGCAGACTGATGGACAAGCTGAGCGTACCATTCAGACTCTCGAAGATATGCTACGAGCATGTGTGTTAGACTTCGGAGGTAGTTGGGATGATCACTTACCACTTATTGAATTCGCTTATAACAATAGTTATCAGTCCAATATCCAAATGGCCTAGTATAAGGCTTTATATGGGCGCAAGTGTAGATCACTAGTTGGGTACTTCAAAGTGGGAGAAACTAAGTTAATAGGGCCAGACTTGATCCAGCAAGCCATGGAAAAGGTCAAGCTTATCCAGGATCAATTATTGGCAGCTCAAAGTCGTCAAAAATCTTATGCACATAATCACCGACGAGATTTAGAATTCCGAGTTAATGATTGGGCATTCTTGAAGGTGTCACCTATGAAAGGTGTGATGAGGTTTTGTAGGAAGGGAAAGCTTAGTCCTCGGTATATTGGGCCTTACAAGATTGTACGCAAGGTAGGCCAGGTGGCTTATGAGTTAGATCTACCTTCGGACTTGGAATCATTCCACCCAGTTTTCCATGTGTCGATGCTTCACAAGTGCATTGGAGACCCTTCCATAATTGTACCTGTGGATGATGTCCAGGTCACCGAGTAATTGTCCTACGAAGAAGTCCCCATTGCTATTCTAGATAGACAAGTTCGGAGACTCAAAACCAAAGATGTAGCCTCAGTTAAAGTTCTATTGAGAAACAATAATAGAGAGGAAATAACTTGGGAAGTTGAGGAAGATATGAAGTTCAGGTATCCATACTTGTTTCCACTCCTAAATGAGGTTCAGATAGAGCCACCATTATCTTCAGGTACGTAATGCTTCCTTTTAATGATTTCTTGGTCGTGTGTGGCCATTATTGTTGTTGTCGTTATAGCCTTGTGAAGCATTGTATATTTTGGATTGTTGTGATAGGATGATAGTGGTATAGTTACAAGGGAAACTCTGGCGAAATTTTTATAAAATTCCTATGAGTGTAACATTCGAGGGCGAATGTTTCTAAGGGGGGAAGGATGTTACACCTCGTAGTTTCGTATGTTAAGCTTTGTCGTGTGTTAGTCATTCTTGTCTTGGACTGGGATTACCTTTGAGGTTATATGACACTAAGAATGTTCATGTTATGTATGTGAAGGGTTAAGTTTATGCTTAGTAAGTATTGGAAGGATTAGAGGTTAAAACGAATCAAAGAGAGAAAGTTTATCGGAAGGGCATTTTGACGCCCAATTTGACCGACCGTAAAATAATTAACAGCCCGTCAAATGGTGGATCCTCCACCGTGAAATGGTCACAGAGAGGTCTGGCTGGTTGAGCCATTTGACGAATCGCAGAATGTTTGACGGTCCGTCAAAGTGGCCGTCAAAGTATGTCGGTGGGATTTTAAGTGAAGCTTTATATTTCGTTTTTCCCTATTTGGGTTCATTATTCCCCTATTTCAGAACCCAAGGCTCTCTAAAACCCTATCCCCAAGTTTATGTACTAATCAATACAAAACCCAAGAGGATCAAGAGATTCCTGTGCTAGAAAGCTTACTGGGGTTTGTAAAGTTCAAGAATTCCTTTGGTGTTAAAGTTGGAGGTTTCATTCTAGTGGAATAATTTGATCCAAGGCTTGATCTTGTGTGATTAAGGTAAGTTTTTACATCTATTGCATGTTGTTAAGGTTTTTTGATTGTTATACAATTTGGTTGAAGGAAGAAAATGAAAAGAGAGTTCAAATATGAATTTGAGGATATTTTGAACTATAAATTAACTTGAGTTATAATTTTTGGCATGTTATGAGTATAATCTTGTTATGAGTGGTAATAATGTTGATGAGGAAGTATTGTATACAAGTGTATATGGAGTTGTGTTGAAATTATTGTTATGGGTTGATCATGAAAAGGAGTATTGGGGATGAATGAAGCATAACTTGAATGAAGTCTCTTAATTATGGTATTGTTGATGATGTTATTGTTGATTGGGAGTCGTTTTGGAATTTGGTAGAAGTAGATGAAATAGGGGAAATGCTGCCCAATTTTTGTTGGCTCACAAATTACTCTAGTTTGAGCTTAAGAGTGTTTTTAAGACTTAACCTTAGTATGAATCCTCTTGAATGTAGATTTGCGGGCTTGGGAGGAGAACGTTAAGTAACTAAGGAGACGTAAAGGTATGTTAAGGCTAATCCTTTCCTTCTTAAGGCATGATTCTATTGTTGTGAACCTATACATGATATTCATAATGTCTTACACGATGACTCAATTCCTAGAAGTGCTAAAGCTCATAGTTCTTGATACCCTCATGATATCATTGATCTCATCCTACGATAGTCGATCCTCTGAGGAAAGATATAGTAATGATGACGATGATGATGTTGCTTTTACTTATGTATTTCTATATGTATATATATATATATATATATATATATATATATATATATATAAAGCTATGTTGTGACACCGAGACTATATGGGCGGGTATGATATCTGTTGCGCGCACACCACTGCAGTTGGGTATGGACAACACTGAGCCTATATGGCCGGGTATGGATAACACCGAGCCTTGTTATGGCCGGGTACGAGTGACACCGAGCCTATACGGCCGGGTATGGTATTATTATTATATTTATATGTATGAAATGCTTTTTCTTTAGAGAAAGGTTAAGTATGCATGACAGTCATCTTAAGAGGTATAGCGAGGTATAAAAGGGTTCTCCTTATCTTATGTTACCTTCATATTTTCATCATGTTACTACTCATGCTTTACATACTCAGTACATTGTTCGTATTGACGTCTTTTTTTGTTTGTGGACGTTGCGTTCATGCCCGCAGGTAGACAGAGAGACAGACCAGACCTTTAGGCTGCTTCCTCAGAGATTGCCTAGAAGTGCTCCATTTGATCCGGAGCTGCAGTTGTTAGTATTATTCTTTTGTGTATAGGCATGGCGGGGTCCTGTCCCGTATTTATGATATTATATACTCTTCGTAGAGGCTCATAGACAGATGTGTATAGCTAGGTATTCCGTAGCCTTATCGGTTATCATTATTGATGGCCTTGTCGGCGTGTATATATAGGCATAATTAATGATGTTTATATAAATGTGCCTGTGTTTGATGGAACTTGTGTGATTTGGTTCTTGGAAATTATGAGTTAGCCATGTGGCTCACCTAAAGGTGATTATGATAGTATACTAATAGGTGCTCGGTAGGGTAGTTCCGGGTGCCCATCATGGTCCTCCGGTTGGGTCGTGACACCTAATCTCATATGCCACATCTTAGCTTTGTCATCATCTGATAACTGTGAGGTTGCAGCATTCGCAGTACCTAGAATGGTGCTGCCCATAATTACATATAGACCACCTTCCAGTTTAGCCTTTAACATGACCAGAGAACCCTTGGTCACCTTGCAGATTCCACCTTCACTCGCATGCTTGTATCCGAGCTTATCAAGAATACTAAGAGAGATCAGATTCTTTTTTCAGATCGGAAACATGTCGAACATTAGACGATGTTCTTATGATGCCTTCAAGACACCGTATACAGGTTAAACCAATGCCTGCTATTTCACATATTTCATCGTTCCCCATAAGTACAACCCAGTCGTCTGCTCGTACCTAGTAAACCAATCTTTTTTGAAGTACATATGAAAGGTACAAGCTGAATCTAAAATCGACTTGTGTGTCTGAATGTCATCTGTTGAAGTAGTTAGCACATAATCTTCTCCAGATGTCTGAGCTACCTGAACCGTAGATGCACTGGCTATTGTTTTATCAGTCTTCTTATTCGGGCCAATGTGACCCTTTTGTTGACAACCCCAACATTCAACATCCTTCTTACTCACCCTTTTCCTAAACTTTGACCTCGCTACTGATTTGCCTCTCCCTCTTTGGCTCGAGTGACCTCTAATCGTCAAACCCTCACCATGGTCCTCTTTCTCACCATTGTTGATATGGTTTCTTAATTCATCCGAATTCAATGCATGTCTTACTATCTGTAACGTGACCATCTTCTTACTGTACATCATTGAAGTAACTACGTCTTTGTACGCTGGTGATAATGAAATCAGTAGAGTGCACGCTAGTTCTTCATCTCCCACTTTAATATCAGCATGGGTAAGATCCACAACCAATTTATTAAAAGCATCAAGATAATCCTGTAAAGTTGTACCTATCTTTATCTTGAAGGTGTGTAAACGCTGCCTTAACAACATTCTAGTTGTTACTGATTTCTTCTGGTAGAGATCTTCAAGTTTCTTCCACAAACTAGCAGCCGTTTTCTTGGTATTGACTTCACATAACACGCTGTCTGATAAGGATAATTGAATTGTACTAAACGCCTCCATCTCAATCTTTTGCTTCTCGGCCACTTTCGTATTTACGAGATACGAGTCGTTCAAAGCATAGACTGATCCTTCTCTCCGTAACAACGCCATGATCTTGATCTTCCAGATGTTGAAGTTATTACTTCGCCCATCAAAATTTGCTACCTCAAACTTCATAAATGCCATAGTCTCCTCGTCTCCTAGATCTCACGACCTGTAGGCTCTTTGACACGACCCAACCCCGTAGGCCGTGACTAGTGCCCGAACTGGACACCCATACATAATTCCTTACCAAATCGGCATACATATCGTACAGAAGCCACCAAGGCTGTCGTAAAACATATCGCCCAAAAACATATACATACATATACATACGCACAAGCCGTTAAGGCTGTCATAGCAACTGGAACCGCTTAGGACGCATATCACACAGACATAACCGAACAATAACGACCCATGACCCACATACATGTCTACAGGCCTCTGACGAATACAACAGAATCATATGACGGGACAGGGCCCCGCCGTACCCCTGAATATACACATACATATATATATCGGAAGAGTCTGTACCAAATGTGGGCTCCAGAACAAGGGAGCACTCCAACGCAGCAGAATGGATAGCCTAAGCTGTCGGGTCACCCACACGAACGTCTGTACCTGCGGGCATGAAACTCAGCCCCCGATGAAGAGGGGGTCAGTACGGAATATGTACTGAGTATGTAAGGCATGAAATGCAACTGAAAATATCATAACTGAAGTAGAGATTCCAGAAGTCAAGTATGATAATAAAGAAACCGCTGTACCTGTACAGTACGAGATAGAATCAAACATACCAATACCACATAGCGTACCCGGCACATTATGGGACTCGGTGAATAAAATCATGTCATCACGTCATCATGAACATATGTATACGTATACCATACCCGGCCCTCTAGTGAGGGACTCGGTGAATAGAGTCATGCATGTCAACATCATATATCATATATATACCGTACCCGACCCTCTAGTGAGGAACTCGGTGAATAAAGTCATGTCATCATATCAGCATGCTATCATATCATCATGCATATACATATATACATACCGTACCCGGCCCTCTAGTGAGGGACTCGGTGAATCAAATCATCATAGGCCCTCCTGGCCACCATAACATATCATCATCTCATCATATCATCATATGCATATACCGTACCCGGCCCTCTAATAAGGGACTCGGTGAACAATGCAGTGGAGTGTGCACGATAACATACCCGGCCCGGGACTCGATGAAAGACATATTGAGACGTGCACGAGCAGAGTAGTGAGAAACTATGTGCATATCAATCAAGACTCGTTAGATAAGTATACTTACCGAAACCTGAAGGCTCAGAAACAAGTTTCGGGTCAATCCGACTTAGTATAAGGAAGTTATGAGCGTTTGAAGTACAGAACCTTCTACAAGCGTTTCAGAAGCTATTTTTTGGAAAGTCAAAGCAACAATCATATCAAGTACCTTTCGGATATCGTTATGGATCAAATCAAATAGGGCCTTTGGAACCATATGTACGTATCAAAATATATCAGAGACTCAATGGAATAATCGAACGAGCTAACATTTGAAAATCAAAACTTTAGTCATATCAATTATCTTTCGAATGCCATTCGGAAACATATCAAATAGAACTTCGACATCATGGATACGCGTCAAAGCCATCTGAAATAGCTTATGGAAATCAAGAACGTTAGTCATCCTAGTGGCTCTAAGGATGGGAGTTTCTTTGGAATCATATACATATACTTGGTCATGTTGGTTTCACAAAGATCATGCCAAAAGAAAGAAAGGGTAAGCCTTACATTCCTTGCCCGCTTCCTACGCTAATCCGAACTTAAGTCTTTGGCTTCGCAAGATCTACAACAATATTCGTACATACCAAATATTAGCCATAACACTTAAGAGTCCAATTCTAAACCAACACTTTATTTACAGAAATTTCGGCAGCATCTCCCCTGTAATTACAACGACCCCGAGAATTCAACTCGGCCAAAAATACAACAACAAATCCGAGAATTTAACTCGGCCAAATTATCAACGATAATACCAACAATTATTCTAACAATATCCACAATCAATTCAAAACGCATACTAACGTTAGCAACTTCTTTCTACAAACTTTGACGACTTTCCATTTACGTTCAATTCATAATTGCTTACATATTCAAGTACTAATCCGCAACCATTTAAACAATGTTCAAGAATACTTCAAACAATCCGTACAATATTCAAACAATTCAACCAATACTCTACTTCATCCGAAACCTTCCAAATGCAACAAGAACAATAACAACACATTTCCTTCCTTCAAATTCATGAACTATACTAACAATTCACACACTAACAACATTGTTTTCCATAAATACAAGGAATGGCTTTTAACGTCACATTAGCTTCTAAACAACTCTCCAATGCTTACAACTTCAACTAGAATCATTAAACTTTCATTTTCATCATAGATTCCATTACAACAACAACCAAAATACTAGATAAAATTGATTCATTCTCTTCCATACCACACCATACCTACACGGCCACACACTACATATACACGGCCACATATAACATCCATATTTTCATGAATTTCATCCACTTTTACATACTACAACATACATAATTATCCATAACATATAAGGAGAGGATTAAACCTTACCTTTTTCCTTTAACTTCTCACTTGGCTAGGATTTGTAGCTTGCAAGAATGAATGCTTTTCTTGCTCCAATGACTACTTCACCTTGCTAGGGACCTTCCAATTAGTATAAATGCTAGGAGAAAATATTTTTTGATCAAGATTGCCAAGGGGTCAATGTGTTTTGCTCTATGGCCGAATGGCCTCTTGTTTCTTTTCTCTTCTCCAAATTTCTTGAATCTTCTTAAGTTGAAGATGAAAATGATAAATGGGTCATCTTTTTATTTACTTATTTTAAGCCTCCATATGGGCCTTGGCCCATACCCCTTTGGATTGCCACAATTGGCCCTTTTATTTCCAAGCCCATTTTTTTTTTGGTCTTGCAATTCATGAAAAATTATTTTCCAATTTTATAATTTTCCCTTAGATCTCTTCAATATTACCATGAACCATCTTGTGAAATTCCCTTTTTTCCCCTAGCCTTTCTTAAATTTCCATACTAATAATACTTACAAGCAACTTGTGCATTAAGTCAAAACCGGAATATAGCTTTGTCTTCAACTTATCGTAGTTATCTTGAAATATCCAAATGTACAAAATACGGGATATAACATCCTCCCCCTCTTTAAAACATTCGTCCTCGAATGTTAGACTGACCTCATGGGGTATTGTAATACTTAGCGGAGGTCTCCTTTATAGTTGTCACATACAATCATTTATCATATCCGTTGTAGAAGCTTAGATTGCCTGTGGCGTAGAAAACAATTAGGGATACTTTCTCTTCATTTCTTCTTTTGGCTTCCCAGATCGTCTCCTCTTTATTATTGTTTGGCCGCAATACTTTAACCGGAACTACGTCTTTGGCATATAACTTTCTCACCTGACCATCTGTTATAGACACAGACTATTCCTTATTTGTTAGCTTCTCTGTCACTTAGATATCATTTCTATGAAACACTTGGGAAGGGTCACCAACACATTTGGCGAAGCATAGGCACGTGGAAGACTGGATGTGCCGCTTCTAATTCGGTGATAACTCTGATTCATGGGTGACTTTGCCAATACTACGGACAATTTGATAAAGTCTACTATATCTCAAATTGAGCTTTCCCTTCCTGCCGAATCTTATTATACCTCCCATAGGTGACGTCTTCAGGAATAGCCATTCGCCAACTCGGAACTCTAAGTGTCGACGTCGATTTTCGACGTATGATTCCCGTCGACTCTGGGCTGACCGTAACCGTTTTTAAATGGGTCCTTCTTTATCGACTGCTTGCTAGATTATATCTGGGTCGATTAACTTAGTCCCATCGACATCGAACTAACCAATCGGTAATTTACACTTCTTGCCATACCTAACCTCACATGGTGCCGTTTCGGGTTGTCCCTTTTTATATTTGTTGACCTCTCCAGGTGCCTTCCATGTTCTCTCCCTATATCTACCTCATGGCACACTTTATTGTCAATTTATTTCTACGTCTTTTCGTAACCTTCACGATATGCCAACATACCCTGAACTTTTGGCCCCGAGCTAATAAGTTTCCTTTTCTGGGGCTTGAATTATCATAGTTCATTTTAAGTCTAGCATATTCTCCCCCCCCCCCCCCCCCTTTATTAAGAGGGTCTATATACGCCTATGCCCTTTAAGTAACCATCGCTTTCCGCGATCTTCTTACAATTGTAGTTCCTTCATCGTGGAGTCTGTCACGTCTATCTCCTTGCTAACTAGGTTCTCATATTTAATCGGAATACTTATAGGGCCATCCATTTCTGACGCTTACTTTCCATTTTGACATACCTCTGTCCTTTATGTCTAATACCCCATACACTCTCAAAGCCGAAGTGATCACAAAGAGATCAAAATATCAAATAATGTCTTTTCCAAAGCCGAAGTGATCAAGAGATGTTCTTCCTCAAGATCATCTTAAAATACCGAAGTGTTGCTCTGTCACGACCCAAATTAATAAGTCTTGAAGACATTAACTCCCACCATGTTAGTAAACCATCCATAACCTGTTATAACAGGTTAATAAGGAGTTTGAATGCGGGAAAGAAATCATACAAGTTAGTTAAAAGTCTCAATAAGTCGATAGTCATAGAAAGCATGTGTTTACAACCCCTAAAATTTGATTTCACTAGTACAAGAACTTCTAAGATATGATTACAAGTCTGAAATAGTACTTAAACACTGTCTAAAATATAAGGACAGAAAGATAAAGGTAGATTCAGAAGATCCGGTGCTACGAATCGACATGTAGCTCACCCGAACTCACCGGAAAGGCCTCCTCAATGAGCAGCTGAATAGTCTTGCGAACCACTGGTACTAGGAAATCTGCACACAAAAGAGTGCAGTAAGTTTAAAGTGAGTACAAGGAACAATGGGTACTCAGAAGCATCGTCGACTGACCCTAACGAAAACAGAGACGAGAGTTGGCCTACGATTACTATTTCTACGCTTAACCGCTATTAGTCACAGTAATAATGATAATCACACTAAACCACTCTAATCATGGTTATAAGCCTAAGTGAATCTTCTAAACTGCCAGCGAATCAAGGTTCCAAGTGATCAATCAAGACAAGTCCAAGCAAATAACTCAACAAGTCACAATAACAGTCAAAGAGAAAATATGGAATGATGTGATGTGAAATACAATGCAATGCAAGGCCTGTATCCATCTCTCGGTACACATATGTTCGAACATTAACGAATCGTGAACCATGGGGGACTTTCTAGGTCCATATACCATCCCGATATCCTTATATCTCCCAGACTATATCGTCTTAGTCATTTTAGGCTTCCAAATCACAATACTCTGCCCCTTGGGCCCACAATACCTGTCACATAGCCAATCTGTCTCAAAATGTCATCATCACTCCATCCGAAATCATTTTCCATCGGACCTTTCACTAGTACCATTAATACATATGAGATACTATGATAAGCATGAATAAAACATGCAACATGATAAGCAACCAATGCTAGGAAATAAGGAATCAATCTTTAGCTCTTTTCCACTTTTAAATGAGTATTAGGAGTGATGAGAAGCACAGTATCACAAACAAGACAGGTAATAAGCATAGAAGCAATAAGTATAAGGGACTTGATTTCCCAATCACAAACGCTATCAATCTACGCTACCAGCTAGTGCCCGAAGCATGGCATTCAGACAAGACTATACAATTGAACATACACAAATACCCTTTTCATGACAGCGATATCCGACACAAGTGCTCGTCGCCTCACGAGTATCGGAACCCCCTTACGTTACCCCATTTTCCCCTCTTATTAATTCAATTTTTAACCAGCCAAAATGCTTAAGCTAAGGTTTCACAGTCTCAACATGCCTGTTAAAACGTTCAACGAATCATAGCAAAGCCTTGCCCTTCTGAACGATCCCAATTTGCTCAAACGCAGATTAAGCATAAGAATATGATTAAATCGATACCCATAAGCCTTATAGAAAATTCGGGTCTAGAAAGTCCACCCAAAACCGCGCTCTAAACCCCAAGGTTCAAATTCATAATTTCATTGGAAAATCGGGTTCATTAAGGTCAAAATAATATTCTAGGGAGTCATAGGAATCCAGTGATACCCATATTAGCATACGTAAAATCCAAACCCAAAAAGTCACCCAAAATAGGATTCCGAGCCACGAAGGGAAAAATAAAAAACATTAGTCCAAAACTGGTTCACCCAAGATTTATGAAGTCTATACACCAAGAATTAGCCAAATCCATCCACAATTCCATGCTTAATTGAAGAATTTCTAAATTGAAGCATAGGGTTTCAAATCCCCAATTTACCTCTCTTAAGTTCAAGAATCTTAGTAGGGGTATCAATGGATATTTGAAAACCGACTAAACCGACCTAACCAAACCGTAACAAATCAATTTTTTGATTTTTCTTACTAAATCGACAGGTTTTATATAAATTTATAACCATACCAAATAATTAGGTAGGTTTTACATTTTATAAAAGTTAACCGAAAATATATCGAACCATACTAAATAATATATGTGTAAAATATATTTCATATATTAAGTTTAAAAAAGAATAAATTTTTTTCTTTATATCGGGGGTGATGGAAACGACTACAAGCTAGCAACACAATTAACACCCAAAGTCAAAAACCTATTATGCTACTCCTATCAAAATTAAATTAATTCTAGCATCTCGAGTAGTAACTAGTAAGCTACAAGGTAATCTAATGATCATGGATAACAAGCTACAAGTTAGTAAATATATTTCCTCTCGCGTGATTAAATTTCTCTTATTGGATATATACTTAATTTTCGTAGACTCAGTCCTTGAATCCCATCTTGATTGGTTTTTTCCCACTCGTATGATCTAAATTATATTTTTTGCCTTTGCATAGCATTGTTTTATCTCTATTCTTGTTGGTTTTTCATGTTTTCTTGATTCGTCGCCTTTTAAACAGTAAAAATATCTAGAGGATGTTTGCCAAAATCCTACACAAATATACATGGTAACGTGTTCTAACTTATATTAGTGCCTTTTATATTTGAAAAAAATATCGAAATTTAACCGAACCGTACCGATACTGAAGAGAAACCAAGATGATGGGATGGTTTCGAACAGTATAATTTTGGTTATAAAATAAAATAACCGAAAAAGGGTATGGTATAAGTTTCATAAAACAATCGCCCGAACCGTATCATTGACACCCCTAAATCTTAGCATGAAAAGTCTTACTAAGCTATGGAATAATCATAAAAAGTTGGTTGAAATCTTACCCAAGTGATGATACTTGCAAAATATAACGACCCGCCTGGTCGTTATTGGATTCTTCGTAGCCCGTGTATGAAAACAAATTTTCTGGTTATAAAATTAGTCCACAGGAAAGTTTTGCGTGTAGTTTTAATCGTGATCAATTTGGTAGGAGTTAAAACATTGTGGTCCCGGATAGGACCGCTTCGCCATACCGGTCCAGAAATCGCTGTAGCGAGTCCGCCATAGCGAACAGGCAGACCGCTGCAGCGGTTGATGCTGACCAGACCCAGTTAAAAACCTTATTTTGTGATTTAATCCCGTTTTTCCACCAAACTATCGTCTAAGCTGTCACTGGGGAGAATTCCTGGGCAGGGCACATGAAGGCTTAACTAAGGTAACCCTTCCAACCCTTCATTTCATTATCTTTCTATAGTTAATTCCTCACCGCTAGGTTTAAGCTTCGGATGATAATAAACATGGAGTTCTTGAATGAGAAATATGAAGGTAGGGGTAGTCATCTATAAAATCTAGATTAATGCGCATGATTTATTTTGACTCTCGTTATTGAAATTCGTGCTACTCCTAGACTTCCCCATCATGGTCTCCGGATTTGGAAGCAAAGGATCAAGACTCCATGATGGTTCGTGGTACATGCTTGGCCTTGAGGTAGGTTATGGTTTACTTGAGTTAGACTTTGATTAGTAAGTCATGTATATGTTATAGAATTGATGGGAGAAAGCATGATTAGGTCTTCGGACACAGAGTTCGGTTGGACCTTAGATATAGTTGTATTCATTGTCGAATTACGTGGGCTTGTAGCCCTTGAGGGAGTAGTTGAACCAAGCTGAATAGGCGTTATGCTTGAGGGAATATGGTGTTGTTCGTATTCTTACAGTGATTAAGTTAGAAGGTGGGATTTGCATACATACTGAGTTGATCATTATAGAGCTCGTTGTAATATTGGGCGGGGTGACTTGTGCGGTAATTTCATGTGTCTTCATTAGAAGAATTCACATCGTGATTTAGCGAAATTCATATTTGTGTGATTAACGAGCAGAGTTATTTGGGTCTTGTTATGACTTGTGGCATGATGCCTTGTAATCTTTATATTGATACAGTTAACTGATCATATTTCATATTTACTGATGAACTGGAAATATGTGAAATACACATTGTGATGAGAAAAAGAATATATATATATATATATATATATATATATATATATACGAAAAGGCACATTTGACAGGGGATGAGGATGTGGCCTAGTTAAGGGTTCGTGATCCGAGGTCAGTTCCGGAGCAAGTGGTACATGGACACTATGTGTCCCCATGAATAATTGTGCAAACATTACCATTTAGCATGTGTGTACACGGATGTGATACTATTGTTATTTCGTTGCATTGCATTGGACTCATACTATTCCTGTGTTTGGCTGACTATTTGATTTATCATATCCCTGTGACTAGTTGGTGACCGATCTTGTTGATGATGTTATTTTGGTTATGGGTTGTTGTATATACGGGTAACCCTAAGGATCCATTGACTAATGAGAAAGGTGAGGTTGGAGTGATTTCATTTAGCATAGTCTAGGTTTGAAAGTACGACTGAGATACAGTTGTGGGTTGTATTGCTTTTACTTAATTTTGCTTGTAATTGGTAAGTGATTATTGGCTAATGTCTGATGTGGGCTGTTGTGCTGTGTATCTATTTGTCAATTTACGAGTTGCCAGCTTCTGGAGGAAAGAGGTAAGGATTAGTGGTTCCATTTAGTATTAGTTGTATGGAGGTTTGATGTCTGGTCTTTATTAATTGCGGTGGGTTAGCTGGTCTAGGAGTCAGCCTTGAATGTAACTGTTTGTGTATGTTAGTCTTTACCTCCTATGGTTGCGTTGACGGGGTAATGGTAGGGATGTGAGTATGTTTATGTCGGGACTGGTTGAGTATGCATAAGACTTGAAAAGGTGTTGCAACTGTGCTTATCTGTTTATTCTGATTTATTTTATATCGTATTGCGTGAACTAATCTTAATTGTCCTATGATGATTACCAGTACGTGTAGTGTATTGATACTACTCTTGCTAAATTCCTTTCGGGGTGTAGATGTGTTTCCGGTTATTGCTTGATGGTTTCACCTAGTTGCAGTGGCGGAGATCTTCCCACAGCTTCTATGCATCTCGTTCCAAAGAAGAAGTTGTATCATTTTATTTTAAGTTTATTCCTCTGTATTGTTGGAGCTCTTGTACACATCTAGACTAGGTCTCAGGAATTTGTAAGCTCTAATTTTGTAATGACGGTCATTTATGTTTTCTCACGTAATGTCTATGATTATAAACTAGTGGATGTAAAAATGAGTTTTTGTAATGGGTTGGTTGGTGAGGGTTCGCCTACTATGAGGTAATCAGGTAGGTGCCTGCACGATCTGTATTTTGGGTTGTGATAGTTGGTATCAGAGCCCTAGGTTACCAGTCTCACGAGTATAAGAGCAATATCTTGTAGAGCCTCGTGGAATGGTACGATGACGTCCGTACCTATCCACCAGAGCCTATGGGGCATTTAGGAAACTTCCTTTATTTCCTTCCCATCGTGCTATCTCAGTTAGTTTCAGCTCCAAGTTGAATCCAATTGGTATCTCAACGAGTCCAACTGGTTTCTGGTCGATTCCAATTGGTATCTCGCGGTGTCATACTATTGATGATCAGTGAATTAGGTGTGTAGGTGATGTGTGTATACGATGAGTTGTGGTCCCCATATTAAACACCAACCAATATTAAAAAATAAAAACAAAACACCAACAAATATTAAAAAAAAAAAGTAAAAAAAGTGGATCCCATATTAACAAAATCAAGCAATATAAAAAAAAAAGTGAATCCCATATTAAAAAAATAAACAATGTCAAAAAAAAAAAAAGTGCAGACTTTGTATTCGTAACAAACACTAACATAATAAAGTTTTAAATACGGAGCATAAACTACAATGTTATATTAATCGTATTTTGAACATAGTATCTCATATTGACAAAATCAAGCAATATAAGCATAGGTCTCAACCCATGTTTCGTCGTCCGTTAAGCATTTAAAAAAAAAGTGTAGTCCCAATATTAAACACCACCCAATATTAAAAAATAAAAAAAAACACCAACCAATATTAAAAAAAAAAAGTAAAAAAAGTGGAACCCACCATCTCCAAATTCACGGGAAAAAAAAGTGGACCCCATATTAACAAAATCAAGCAATATAAAAAAAAAGTGAATCCCATATTAAAAAAACAAACAATGTCAAAAAAAAGTGCAGATTTTGTATTCGTAGCAAACACTAATATAATAAAGTTTTAAATACGGAGCACAAACTACAATGTTATATTAATCGTGTTTTGAACATAATATCCCATATTGACAAAATCAAGCAATATAAACAAAAAAAAAGTGAATCCCATATTAAAAAAATAAATAATGTCAAAAAAAAAAAGTGCAGACTTTGTATTCGTAGCAAACACTAATATAATAAAGTTTTAGATACGGAGCACAAACTACAATGTTATATTAATCGTGTTTTGAACATAGTATATATATATATATATATATATATATATATTATATGCATAAAAATAGTGCAAACTAATAATGTCCAAAAGGGTGGGCCCCATACTAAACAACACCAAGCAATATAAAAAAAAGAAAAAAAAAAAAACTATATAAAGCATGGGTTTAGACCCATGCTTCGTTGTCCGTTGTCCCTTAAAAAAAAAGGAGTGGGCCTCATACTAAATAACGCCGAGCAATAAAAAAAAAGGAAGAAAAAAAAATGGATCCCATATTATCAAAATCAAGCAATATAAAAAAAAAAAAAAAAAAGTGAATCCCATATTAAAAAAACAAACAATGTCAAAAAAAAAATGCTGACTTTGTATTCGTAGCAAATACTAATATAATAAAGTTTTAGATACGGAGCACAAAATACAATGTTATATTAATCGTGTTTTGAACATAGTATATGTATATATATTATATGTATAAAAATAGTACAAACTAATAATGTCCAAAAAAAAAAAAAAAATGCACCCCATAAAGGGTGGACCTCATACTAAACAACATCAAGCAATATGAAAAAAAAAAAGTGGAACCCACCATCTCCAAACTCACGGTAAAAAAAAGTGAACCCCATATTAACAAAATCAAGCAATATAAAAAAAAAAAAAAGTGAACCCCATATTAAAAAAAAATAATGTCAAAAAAAAGTGCAGACTTTGTATTCGTAGTAAACACTAATATAATAAAGTTTTAGATACGGAGTACAAACTACAATGTTATATTAATCGTTTTTTGAACATAGTATATATATATATATATGCATAAAAATAGTGCAAATTAATAATGTAAAAAAAAAGTGCACTCCGTATTACAAAATCAAACAATATTCATGTAATTTCCAAAGTATCTCATTAAGTCAATAATGATGGATTCATTGCCATGTGCGTATCAGTACATTAGTGGGAGCAAATGAAATTGCTTTTCTTCAAAAGGTTAAGTAGTCAAACCATACAATTTTCTTTCCTTTTTTTATATTAGCCTGAGATCTAATCTAGATATTAAACTGTTGTATTTGCTATTCTGCCATGTCATTTATTTGTTATGTTTACTAAAATAAATATACTTAAAATATTTATATTTTAAAATAAGATTAAATTTAATTACTTTTTTATTTTTATTCTTACTCTAATAAATGTGAAAAGAGATTAATGTCATAAAAAAAAATATCAAATGGAGATCAACTAATGAATAAGGTAAATTAGTCAAATTATAATTCTAATCGACGTTTTCTTAAAAAACCATGCAAAAGACGACATGACAAGTAAAATGAGCCAAACCGAGAATATTTACCAAAAATTTAAAAATAGTATTTCTTCATTTAAATAGAAAATCAATTTCTACTTTGTTTCGTTTTAAACATGTAAAATTAATTTAATAATTTGAATTAGAATTATCCAAATCAAAATTTGATAAAAAATAATAAGTATTTTACACCTTTAAATTAATCGAATTAAAATTGAAAGTATCAACTGATGCTTAAATATTGCTATTGTTTTATCTCAAAGAGAGGAAAATAGTTTCCTTTTAAACAAGTCTTCTCTTTTAAAAAATATTAATAAATTTGCCGATTTTGTATTCGTAGCAAACATTAATATAATAAAATTTTAGATACGGAGCACAAACTACAATGTTATATTAATCGTGTTTTGAACATAATATATACTCTCTCTCTCTCTCTCTCTCTCTATATATATATATATATATATATATATAATCACTATTCAAAGACAACTACATACACATAGATGCACTATAATCTAAAGTGTTGGGCCCATGCACAGCACGGGCATAGACCGTCTAGTATATATATATTGATGTACTCCATCCCCACAAAAACTAGTCAAAACAATCCATTATACGCTACTTACAAGCACAAGTTTGCTTAAAAAAGTTCAGCATAAATACGTCAACTTCCATTTGGGAACAAAATGAAGAATTCAACTATCAGGTGATTAAAAATATTTTTCACTTTATCTAGCCTCTTTTCTTGAGAGTAGGTTTCATCAATGAGAGCAAAAAGGTCAAAAGGCCTGCAACAAATAGAAAAAATATTAATATGTCGAGTTATTAGCTAATTAATAAACTGAAACTGCTAAAATCCCCCTCCAAACAAGATGAGAGCTTTTCTATGATTTCCTTTTTTATATATATATATAAATTGTGTTCTAGCAGGCCATACCTGTTAGAACTTTTTATTAATAAATGTATAATGTAAAAAATAGTCTATTACAGCATGTCTATAATATGAACTAGCTAAAATTAAAAAAATAAGAGAATGTCCTCCATTTCTATCCTGTGTGCCTAAGCTAGTATGCACTTTGTGATCATGTTGAGTCAGCTTTGATGATAGTCCAAAACTGTGCACACACCATATTATGATCCATACATGTAGCATCATTGTTGATGATCAAGCTGCTGAATCCTCCTTGTTCTAATCCTCAGTTGAGGCAGTTGTGATTTGTCCATATTGAGAATTCTTCTTCCTTCTGGTGGCTTGAGTATAAAGTCATGTACTTTAATCTCTGCATGATCCAAAGCATGATTTGCCAGAAAGTCTGCCAACATGTTGCCTTCTCTGAAAATATGATTAATCTGTACCTGTATTGCTCTCATGTCCTGTTTGATCTCTTCAACCTGATTTCTCAGTTCCCATGGAATGATCCATGTATCTTGTAAGATGTTTAGAAGGACAAGTGAGTCAGTCTCCAGTTGCACCTGTTGAATGTTGTGATCTTTACAGAACTTCAGTGCCTGTTTTATAGCCTCAGCTTCAGCTTCCATGTTTGTTGCTATTCCCATTTGTTGTGCTTCTGCCTAAACCAAATCCCCATTACTATCTCTGATGCAGAATCCATATGAACTGAGCCCAGGATTGCCTCTACTTGCCCCATATGTATTGCATTTTAGTCTCCCTGAAGGTGGCATTCTCCAGACCACCTTAGCATAATAAACTTTTGGTTTATATCTACTAAGGTGCTGATGCATATTTTCCCAATCACCAGATACATTCTGCAGCCATGGGAATCTCTTCCTTGTCAGTTGATGTAGTATATGCTGTACTTGTTGTTTCAGTCTGTAGAAAGGAACTGATCCTCCATGTTTAATGGAGTTTCTTCTCTTCCATAATGACCACATGATCACTGCAGGCATTGCTCTATACATAGGCTGCAATTTTGGCTTTGTCTCAGCAGACCACTATGCCATGATCATTTGATGTAGACCAACTCCATCTATGGGGATACCTGCATAAGAAGCAAAGAACTTCCATAACTTGATAACTATGGAAGATGTTAGAAATAAATGACCTACAGTTTCCTCCTTATGCTCCTCACAGCACCAGCATCTTGATGGTATATTGATCATCATCCTTTTCAATATATCATCTGTAGAGATTCTCCCTTTCCACAATCTCCACATGAAAAAACTTATCTTTATTGGCAAACCTTTCTCCCACATGAGCTTATAACTTGTTTGTTTGCTCTCTCTGTGTCTGAGAAACTCCCATGCAGATTTAACTGAGAATCTGCCATTTGTTTCCAACATCCAACATGGTTCATCATCTTCTTCTTCAACTGGTACTTTGATATTTTCCTTGATATGTTGAGCCAATTCCTGATCTAGAGTGACTGTTAACAGTTCCATGTTCCATTCCCCATTCTTCACAAACTGTCTAACCTCTATTTCTTCTTCTCTAGCAGCATCAGGAATGATATAATATAATTCCCCAAGCCTTGTCCAATTCTCATACCAGAAACTTGAAGTTCCATTTCTCAGATACCAAAAGATCTGTGGCTCAACTGCATCTCTTATATTTACCATCTTTTTCCAAGTGTGAGATCCTCCTCTATCTACTCCCATAGTCGGATGCCATTTCTTGCAGTATTTGTTCAACATGTAGCTACCCCATAAGCTTCTTCCACATCTGAAATTCCACCACAACTTAGCAAATAATGCATTAGATATATCAGTTAGTGATCTAAGACCAATCCCTCCTTCATCCTTTGGTAGACATAATTTGTCCCATGCCACCCAATGTTTGCTTTTCACCCCCACTGTATTGCTCCAAAAGAATTTTGCAAAAATCTTGTGCAGCTGCCTTATCACCCTAGAAGGAGGATTCATGGTTGACAGTAAATATACTGGCATGGTTTGCAACACATGATTGACCAACACATATCTACCTCCAAAAGATAACAGTCTGTTTTGCCAAGACAGAATCCTTTTCATCACTTTTTTGATCAACTCCTCATAATATATCAGTTTCCTTCTTCCATAAAACACTGGATAGCCTAAATATGTGAAAGGAAAGGATCCATTTCCCATCTTAGTATGTCTTTTAATCCTGCTATTAACTCTGGCAGAAACCTTGTGATGAATATAGTAACAACTTTTATCAGTATTGTCCAGCTGTCCTGAAGCCTTCTCATAATTCCTCAATCTCCTCATCATTTTCTTTAAAGAGTATCCATCCCCAGAACAGAATAAGATTGTATCATCAGCATAAGATAAATGATTGATTTGAGGACTCCACTTTGACATTCCATAGCCTATGAACCTTGGCTTCTCATGTAACTTGTTCAGACTCCTTGTTAAGACCTCTGCTGCTATAATGAACAATGTAGGAGAAAGTGGATCACTTTGCTTTACCCCCCTACTTGATCTGAAAAAACCATGACTTTGACCATTGATTAATACTGAATACCAGTTGTTTGAAAGCAATCTCCATACTAAATCAATGAGAACCTTTCCAAACCCAAACTGTCTTAATACTTTAGTCAAGAAAATCCAGGAGAGTCTATCATATGCCTTTGCCATGTCTAATTTGATCACCACATTAGTATGTTTAGCTCTCAAATTAATATCTCTGATGATCTCCTGTGCCAGTAATATGTTTTCTGCAATGCTCCTCCCTTTCACAAATCTTGTCTGATTGTGAGAAATAATATTAGGAAGAACCTTTGCCAATCTATTCTGTAGTATTTTTGACAGTATCTTATTGGAGAAAGAGCTGAGACTGATAGGCCTCATATCACTGAAAGTATTAATCACCTCCTTCTTTGGCAACAAAACCAGATTAGTATGTGTGATGAAATATGGTATCTCAGATCCACAAAAGAAAGCTCTAACCATTTGAATCACATCCAGCTTGATAACCTCCCAACACTTCTGATAAAACTGTCTTGTGAATCCATCAGGCCCACTAGCACTGTCCCCGTTGAGCGAGAACACAACCTCCTTTACTTCACTTTCAGATGGCAACTCCTCCATATTATTTTGCTGTTCTTCAGTTATCAGCTTAGGAATATTTTTCAACAATGCATAATCCCCTCCTGAATGTTCTTCACTAAACTGTGACTGAAAGAACCTGATTGCCTCAGAACCAATATCTACTTCATTTTCCAACCATGTATCAGAAGGATCTTGTATTCTTTTCAAAGTTAATTTATTCCTCCTGCCCCTCACATATGAATGGAAGAATTTTGTATTTCTGTCTCCATCATTGAACCATTTCATACTAGCTTTCTGCTTCCAATACTCCTCCTCCAGGTGTAAAAATCTGGTTAGTTCAGCCTGTGCTTGATGTACCAGCATTCTATTCTCCCTTGAAGCATTATTTTCAAACTGCAACTCCTTCACCTTTATAGTATCTTCAATAGTGGCAATCTACTGAAATATATTGCCATATGTGTTCCTGCTCCATTGAACCAGTGCTCTTTTAAGTTTCTTTAACTTGTGATGAAATACATAAAATGGATTTCCATAAACTCATTCAGATAAAAAAAATATCAAAAAAAAAAAAAAAAAAAAAAAGAAGAGGGACAAGGTTTGTTATAGACACAATCAATCGCTATCAAAGTGGAGTTCATCATCATCCACATCGTCGTTCAAATTCAGAGTGTTTGTATTAGTCAATCTTGGTTCATCAACAATATCCACATCTTTTAGTCCTCCATCTCTATGAACTTGTGAAGAAGAATTGCCTCTCTGTAAATCTTAGAATGACAAAAAATGTATCTTTTCAATGAAATTACATCATATATTTTCTTTTGATAACAAAAGTTGACACACCTATGAAAAAGAGGTGAGAGCCAGACATGTACAGTTGCATCAAAGACCTAAATTATGTGCAAAATTATTTGTTTAAATAAAAAGGAACTGGTAGAGAAAAGAGTAATCCAACATGCACATAAGAGTTTTATTCTGGACTTCAGAAAAAGATAGAGTTAAGTTTTCAAAACAAATAATGCTAGCTCTAATACATTTTTCCTAAATTAGCTCTAACATAGTGCAATAAAAATTTCAAAAAAGATAGTGAAAGCTCTAACACAACATTCCTAAGTTAGCTCTAATATAGTGCAATAAAAGTTAACAATATATACTATATAGTTACCTGAAATTTCGGCTGCTTTCTGCTTTTTGTTAAAAGGACCAGATTCACTTGTATTTTATGTGCTACCAACATCAATTGTAGTAGCATGAATAAGCTCATTTTCATACGGAGTATATGGCACCATTTTAATGACATTGACATCAAATAAGTTCTCTTCATCAAGCCACGAAGGTTCTTCAGGAAGTACAACATCTTCTCTTTCAGTAATCCATTCATCATCCGAATCAACTTCATCAGCCAAAATAGGATCAATCTTGTGCATTTTTTTTTGATGCTCCGCTCTTTAATCTTGTATTAAACTAAAGCATTTATCCTGCAATGCTCAAGCCTTTTTTTTTTGTATGAATCTAATAAATGTTGAAAAAAAAAAAATTTCAGTTATCATCAATCATCATATAGAAAACAGAAATACTAATTAAAGAGAAGCATAGTGCTTACCTACTCAAAGGTACTCCAATTTCTTTCACAACCCGAGGAGCTACAAGTCAGACTTAAGACACGAATAGCAAATTTTGTCAACTCTGGAGTTTGACCTCCAAAGCGCATCCACCAATAAGCAGGAGATCACATCTTCCTTGAACCCATGGCTAACTGGCTCCCAAAATCGCCTCTCAAGTGATCGTACAAATCTAACTGAATATCCACTTTCAATCTCTCATCATAATCTAACATCCTTTCTATGCAATTATATAAACCTTCTTTGATTTCAAGCTTATTAGAGAATTTATTTTCATATCGCAATTGTGGATTCAAATAATAACCCGCGGCATGTAATGGACTATGAAGTTGGCTTGTCCATCTTTCATCTATTCTTCTCCAAACAGGACCATACTTTCTTTCGTTATTACCACAATTGAAAGCTATATTTTCCTTAGCCTTAGTCATCAAATGATACATATATCCCATACAAGGCTTCTCTTCTGAATCAACTTCCCGTAGAACACTCACTAAAGGAGTAACACTCCCCACATAGTAACCAATGTGAGGCTAAATGTTTTGATCAAATAAAGCTATAGCTTTTGTTTTCACTCCTTCATGTTTCTTAGCCCATGTAGAAGTATTCCAAGCTTCGGAAGAGAACATAGATCGAAGGGCTTATTTTTGTTTCTGAATACTTTGAAGAGTCAGATATGCAGCAGCAAAACATGTTACTGCAGGATGAAGAAGTTCATGATTCTTCGTGAAAGATCTCATCAATCCAACACCCAAGTATGCCCATAAATGAACTTGACCACATCTTTTGCTTTTTTGAGTGTCTCTTGATATATTTTCAACTTACCTATATCCTCTAACATGAGATCGATGCAGTGTGCTGCACATCGGGTCCAATAAATATGTGGCCGAGTTTCCATTATCCTTTTTCCAGCATTGACAAAATTTGAACCATTATCAGTTATCATTTGGACCACATTTTCCTCCCCAACTTCATCTACAATTTTATTCAAATGCGATGCAAGAATCTCACCAGTTTTTATCGGACGCATCAATAGACCTTAAAAAAAGTACCTATCGGGCTGTTCACAAGAAAGTTGATGAAACATCTACTTTTTCCATCCGACCAACTATTTGACATTATAGAGCAACCATATTGCTTCCATGAATTTTTGTGTTCTTCTAGCATTCTGTTAATGTTGGCTACCTCTTCTTTTGGTATCCATGTTCTTAGCTCATGCATCGTTGGAGGCTAAAAACCTGGCCCAAAGTTTGCTACTCCATCAAACATCGGCAAATAGTAAGGATCGTTTGAACATTAAATGGAATCCCACTTGAGAAGAAAAATCGGCCAATCTGCTGACAAAATAATTTCCGTTCCTCTTTTTTCTAGTTAGAATTCAAAGTAGCTAGTCTAGCTTGAGAATTAACAAAATTATCTATGGGACCTCTAAGATTTTGTGATATAGCGTCATTACAAGATGAGTTACTAGATTCACCACCAATATGACTACCTCTAGTTGCAGCAATTCAGATTTTTCCATAGTAGCATTTCGCCTAGCTTTTGAATTTTTCAAATCTTGTAATGCTTTCTTACATTCTTCTGCTACATTACCAGAAATGTTAGGACAAGGCTTCATTCCTTTACGAGTACTTGCTAAATGATGTTTCAATCGGTTGATAGTGCCAGTACATTGTTGCTTGCAAAACATACACCTAAAATACTTCTCATTCTGATTTGAGATTGTATACTTCCAGGCAAGATCTTTTCTGCTCACATCTTCAGACTCCCCTTCATCCATTTTCTACAAATTTTGAAGAGTTCACCTGATACTACAAGAGAAAGGAGTAAAAAGTCTGAATTTTATCATTTTTATTTTGTAAAGCAAAGCAAAATTTTAGACATGAAAAAAAGATACTTTTATTCTGAAGCATGTATTGTGGACTACTCAGCAAGATAATTATTTAAACATAAATTAAACTGTTTTCTTTCATAACAAAGCAAATTCTAAATACAAAAAAAAATCCCTTGTTTTCTTTCATAATAAAACAAATTCTAAATACAAAAATCAAAGTTATTCAACAGTCAACATTATACCCATTACCTAGTTACCCACTTTCTCATATTTTCAATCAACTCACATAGAAGAATGCACACATATAATCTCCTAATATATTTTAAACGAAATCAAGAAACACTAATAAACTTGAAAAACTAGTTTACATACATATTTACAAACTAACAGTGAAAAAATAAAAAGAGAAAAAAGTAACTTGAGTTGAAAAGAATAAAGTTTGTCTACATGGAGGATCAAAGAGGATGACTAACCAGCAATAAAAACTCTTAACTTGCTGCTATGGGGAATGGAGAATGGAGTTCTATTTGACAAAAAAAAAAAAAATGACTGTTCGTTGCTTTTGGGAGACTAAAGGACAAGATACAGATTTGGGAAAGACAATAAATTAGGGCTTCTAGCCAAAAATAAGGCATTGACATTTATATTTAATATATTTCAGATAGTTTTAAGAAATTACAAGATGAATTTTGAGAATTTGGGTATTAATTTAAGTTTATGGAGCAAATTTTGTTTTAATTTGAAGAAGTCTCTTGGGCTTACGCCTCACCATAAAAACGCATCCCAACGGCTGGGCGTACGCCCTGAATTATTGGGCGTACACCTTTCGATACTTTCGCCCTCCATCATCGCCTCGGGGCAATTTAGGTACGCCCCGCCCCGGGGGCCCGAAAACGCCTTTTAAAATACTAATCCAAAAACATAGAGAAATATGTGGACACATAAGAGAAAGTAAAGCCCAGATCAACCAATATCGAAATTGCCTAGTGACGGATTGAAATAGTACCTGTGATAACTGCATCAGAAGCCTCTGCCTCTGGCCTGCCAGGGAAAGCATAATAATGAACTCATTCGCCATCGGATTGTGTGCCTCCACTCACTACAAGAAAATGTCAAAATTGTGACGGAATATTTGAGACGGTGCAATTCCATCACATATTGTGACAAAATTTTGACGGATTTGTGATGGATCGACCTTTCATAAATATTTAAAAAAAAAAAAAACAAATTTCGCAGAAAAATTCTGAGAGTAACAGATTTGTGACAGATTTTAAAAATACTTTTTTGACGGAAATTATTCTGTCACAAATTAAAGCTGGTGAGAAAAAATGACAACTATTTGTCACAAATCCGTCACAAAATTGTGACAGATTGAACATTCCGTCACAAATAAAATAAAATGATAATTAATAATAAATATATAAATTTGTGACAGAATTATTTTCCGTCACAACAACAAAATTAGATTAACTTTTTAGTTTTGCCTCCAAAATTTTTGACCACTTTTTAGTTTCCCACCACACCCCATTACATTTCAGCAAACCCTTCTAAGCTGTAAAGAGACCATGGGCTTCACTCATAGCACGAAAATCGAGAGAGACCGTGGGCTCATTCTCCATGATTTCTTCCCGGCGTTCGAGCTGCTCGAAGGCATTCACTCCATTGTCATCTTCACTAAGAGGTTCAGTTTTTCTCTATTTTTTTCATCCACAATGAATAACTTTTGGATCTTGATATTGGGTCCTTCAATTCTTGCTCAAATTTGTCTCCATTCTTCTTGAATAAGTTTTCTGAAGTGAATAATTTTGTGGGTCTTCTAATTAGGTCTTTCAATCTCCACAGTTTTTTAGATTCTTTTGGTGGGTCTTCATCAAATTATAAAATTGGCTCCTTCACTCGAAGTGGGTTTGGAATAATTTTGTTAATGGTAACATTTTTAGTCATTTTCTTTCTGATTTGAACAGATTTTGAGCCAAAGGGAAAGTCCTTGACTTTACTAATGGAATTTTTTGTTGCTATGTTCATTTTCCTAAAGGAACTTTGGATGTTCATGATCGATTTACAATCACAATGGTTACGTCCTAAAAATCACTCTTTGTTATCGAAAGACAAGGGTTTGTAATCAGAGGCGAATCTACAATTTATAAAAGACGAGTTCACTACTAAAGAAAGGAGGAAAAAAAAATGCTTCGAGTGGGGATTGATCCCTGAAAGCTTTAAACCAAGCCTTTTGTAGCATGTGTTCTAAAAGGTAATATTAGATATATTTTAAGAATTATACACATAATCTACTGAGTTTAGTCGGGTGACCATGTGTTCACGTGACCCTTTTTTACCTCCTAAATTCACCACTGTTTGTAATATAAGCTTGGTCCTGAAGATCATGTTTTACTTTGTAGTATTATCATAGATGTTTATTTCACTTGTAGAAAATACTTATAGTTGTTCTCCGGCATAGCTACTTGACTATCATATGTAGTTCGTATCATTATTTAAGTGATAGAGTACAATATTGGGCAGTTGTACTTGTTTTCAACTAGGATTGTCATCACGGTTGTTATTATTTGGCTGCGATTGGAACATGGTGGAAAATTGCTCCCACTCTTTCTTTCCAGAAACTTCCTTCCATGGGAGAGTTATATCGTTAGGTGGTATTAGCACCTTGTGCGTGTTGCTTAGAATGTGCTCTGATTGTGTAGAAAATTTGAAAAGGAATATTTTTTGGCTTTATAATCTGAGGGAAAGAAACAAGAATCTTGACATATCTTTATCCTGTTAATATCATCCTAGTTGTGCCTTTAGTTATGAATCTTATATGTCTTATATTTTAATCTAACCAATGACTATTCTTTTTTTTCCCATTAAAGTCTTTTAGCCACTCCGTTAGTTTTGTTCTTTTAGTCTCATTGTTAGCATAGGTGAATCTGTTGGAGTACATTAGCTTATTTGAATTTTTTAAGTTTAGAGCAAGAGAATAATGCAAACTAAGTTAGATAGTTAATTACCTTACCCTACTTACCTTAGCAGATACTTTTGGTAATAGGATGTTGGTCCTAATCCATGATTAATAGAAGTCATTACTTCAATTCAATTGCTATATGACATTTCATTTTAGATGGTCAATACTTGCTTATATTTTAGAAGCCTCTAGAGATGGACTTTGTTTCTCTTGAAATTTTTTGGTATTCCAGGGAAGAAGCTCGTAACAATGGGTAATCTTATTCTTTCTCTAAATGAGTACTTCTAGGTTCTATTGTCATATGGAAACAACTTGTCATCATGTAAGAATAAAATAATGACACTTGATGTATTAAATGTTTGTGTTTTGTAATGAATCTGATTTTGAATGTACCATTTCAAGAATTTGGTCAGTAGTTAAGCTAGTATTAATGTAGAAATCAGATTATTTTCAACTTTAAGTAATTGTATGTTATAAGCAGTGTCCACTTTTTAACTATGTCCTTATATCTTGTAATTTGTGTGTTGGACATCTTATATTTTGTATCTAATCTTTATCATGTTCTAATCTTTATCATGTTCAAAATTGTGCAAGGCATACATCGTCCACCAAACTCATGGGAAATATTTAAGAAGTTGCATAAAAGAAAGGATGGCATCTTTGTTGATTCCAAGTCTAAGAGCATTAATGTAAGTTTTATGTCTTCATTTTCAGTATTATTTGTTAGAGGTACAATTGAATGGTGTTTTGAAAATAAGAAATACATCAATCACATTCTTAAGGTTGAGTGTTGTCTGCCTAGGACCTATGTCCACCGGGATTAGAGTTCAGTGAGTAACCATGTGTAAGCTACCTGTCTAGCGCAATCTCTAACTGATTTTTGTTAAGTATGTCACCCTGTTTGACTATGTTATAAAACTCATTATCCATGAATGTAGCTAAAAACTGTCCAGGCACGTAATGCTACTATGAGAGGACTTCAATTGCTTCTATATTCTATGAGCAACTATCAAGAAATGAATAACTACTTTCCATTTCCAGTTAGTTTCATTTTCTAGAATTTTTGTGACTTGTTAATTGCTGGATTTAAAAAAAAAAAAATTACTCCAGCAAAGCTAAATACATGAATCCATCCAATGTTTGGATCAATCTGAATTCTAATGCTTCTGGTATTGAATTCCTACACAAACACAACATATACAAAAACATTGGTTCCTTCTCTAATTTTCAGTAATGTCGTAGGTGTTAGGTTATTGAAGAGCAGGTAGGTCATTGTGCAATTTAAGGACAACTTTATTTAGTTTTTATGATTTATTGCATATGTATATATGAAGTAAAATGACTACATTGCATTAGGATGATCCAAAAGAGAAACGGGCTGTTCAATAGCTCTGTTCGCCGCTAACACCAAAAAATCCTCATTCCACTCCTACAAGACAATAATAAGATTTATTGAAAAGACTATGGAACTTTAATCTGAAACAAAATCCACAGCTAAATACATGTCTTAAATTTTTCCCGGTGAAGAGAGTCAATGTCTTAGCTTCCTATGAATTGTTTCTGCCCTTCTATATAGATGAAACTTGTTTATGAAACCTTGAGTTGACGTATTCTATCACCTAGTGTTTGGTGTTTACCAATCTTGATTGAGGTCGTTCTAAGATAGTGTGTTTGGTAAAAATAAGGAAGCTCAAATATAAGAAGTTGTAGTCTATCACAGAGTTTTTGGTGTTTACCAATCTTCACTGAGTTCGTTCTAAGACAGAGCTTAAGTATATTTGTTTACCTGAGTATCTCAAGATAAAGAAGTGCTTTTGACCAGGGAAATAAATAGCATTATCGCGTACTTCATCGAATAAGTAAAAGATGACAAAGCTATAAACCCATAAAGCGTTAGCTGAGGATAAAATCAAAGGAAAGTACGGAACTACCAGCTTGCTATTTTGGATTGACTTTTATGTTCTAATTCTGTTGATATAGGTTTTAGTTTTACACTTTGTTAAATGACAGTGGAAAATGGTAGTATCTTTATCTGATGTATTAGTAGTGAAGTATAAAATAATAGTTGGATTTCTTTTGAAGCTGTCAAGCAACATTTGTTTGGTTTTATCTCATTAACTCAACTTTTTATTCTAGTGAAGTTCACTTCCTGTGTTTGCTGTTTGTTTATGTTTGTATAAGAGGCAATGAACGCCTAAATATTGATTGAAATGGTTCTATTCTGGGTGTTTAAAATTAAATAGAAAGGTTATGTGGCAATAGGCTGTAAAATTCTGATTAAAAATTGGCTGCAACTCTGGGAAAGCAGAAGGGTGAATATTTATCCCTAAGTAATTGCTATGTTTTTTGTCATTTGGTATTTATCTACTCAAGTGTGTTTACTAAAAGGTAGTGGGCAGGATACATTTTTTCTGTTAAATTTTGGATATATGTACTTTGTGTTATTTTTTGGCCCTTTAACCTTCGGAACAATGAATGTTTGTCTGAACCTCTTATGTGGAGTTGATTGTTTGTAACAGGCTGACATGCTTTCTATCAGTGATAAATGTGTGTAGGATGAAATGGAGGCTAGGGTGGCTGCTGCTATTTCAGTCTCATCAGATGATTCACAAGAAGTTCACGAACTCGATGTAAATCGCATATACTTGGATGTTGTAGGTGGAGAGAAAAAACGATGTGTGTATGGATTGGGCTCTCAAGCTTTGAGTTTGTATCAAGACTGCAATTCTGCTACTTCACAAAACTTGTCTGCGGTGACTGATTGTGCTGCTGAAGAACGCTTCAAACTTCTTGAGGAAGAGATGTTGCGTATGAGAGAAAATCAACAGAGAATTCTTTAAGAGCGTATAAAGGCGAAGGTTCAATGTCTTGACGCGGAGGTGAAACAACATGTAGAGCAGGAGGTATAGCGTTTGACACAAGAAAGTGATGATCGGTTTAAGTCTATGGAGGATTGATGGTCTCGCATGGTGAGCGAAATGGCGCTATAGTCTCGATCATCCGGTGATCATACTCTTTCTAAATAGGGACTCACCAAATACTTAAGTGTTTAACATTTTGAGACTTCAGTTACTCGGAAACTCTTTTAACGTTGTCAAGACTTTTGTTAATTGGATGCTTTGTAAGTTTTAATATTTGTAGACTTTTGCTTATTGAAGTTGTGTTTTTGCACGTTTTAACTTCATGCTTTTGTATTGTAAATTTAATATTTGTTGTATTTGCTAATTAATTTTATGCTTTTAGCTAATTTACTGTATATATTGAATATTATAATTATTAAATCTAACAGGTTAAATTAAATTTGTGACGGATTTTAGTTTGTCATTATCTATGCTAAATCTGTCACTAATACTACTGCAGGAGACTCAATTTGTGACAAAATGTTCTGTCAAAATTTATTTGTGACAAAATATTCCGTCACAATTACTGTGACTGGATTTATAAATTTGTCACGGAATATATTTTGTCACTATTTTGTGATGGAACAGCTTGTTACAAATCTATCACAATTTTGTGACGGAATCTAGGCCGAATTCAAGGCTGTGTGTTGTCACGGAAAAGTCTATCACAATTCCGTCTCAAACATTTGTGACAGAACTAAAATCCATCACAATAAATTTATGACCAAGGGTTTTGGGATGTCCCAATTTCCGTCACAATCGATGATTTGTGACGGATTTGTAACGGATCTGTTCGTCACAATTCTGACATTTTCTTGTAGTAACTGCCACTGACTTGACTGAGCTCTACATCTCACTGTCCCAAAACTACCCCTACCGGACTGGTGACCACTCTTTCGGACTGATAACCGCCTCTTCTAGTATATGCACCGCTCCTACCTGAAGATCCACCTCTACTAATCGAAGGTGTTGGGGTCCTGGAAGTCTGGAATCGAGAACCCTGCTGAGGTACACTCTGCCTAGGTCTAGGAAACTCTCTCGTGAAATGTCCTGAGTCACCATACGCATAACAACCTTTGGACACTCAGGGCTGAGTCACTGATACTAAAGACCCGGAATACCCTTCACGATCTGCAGGTCGAGTGTAAGGACCTAGAGAAGTATGTACGGCACTGAATTCACTAGGCCCAGAAGGGCCACCAGCTAAAATCTGAAACGCTGACTGAATTGGGTGGCCAGAGTGATACTGATGGCTCCTGCCCACATGGCCCCTACCCTTCAAAGTCGAACCACTAAAATTTCCAAACCGGCGGATATTCTTATCAACATTCCCACCATGAGCCTTAACCCATGCAGACTCCACCTCAGTAGTATGACCAACCACAGACTGGAACGAAGAACCAAAAGTTACCAACTGTAGAGTTCCAGCTTTAACGGAAGCACTAACTCCTTGATGAATCTCCTCAGTTTCTCTGCTTTAATAGGGAGTAACTGAACAACATAACAGGTCAAAGCGTGAAATCTGGACTAATACTCAGCTACGAGCATCCCTAGCTACTCTAAGTCACTGAACTCATCTCTCCTTCGGTCCTTCAAAGTCTGGGGGTCTAGGAAGACTTGGTAGAACTGGGTCTAAGTCAACAGAGGCGACCTAGCTGGTCGACACTCAATATAGGACCTCCACCATAACTTTTCTGTCACGACCCGACTAGGGGCCGTGACGAGTACCCGATACTTGTACCGAGCACCCCTTGTCTATCATATTACCTTTACCTCTTAGCAAGCCGAGTAAACAGAGACACCTTTTTTTTTTTTTTTTTTTGAACATTAACATTAGCAGCGTCATTCTGAACATGAACTAGTAAACTTCGTTATTACTTTACACAACAATCATGCCGAGACACCATACATATACCTGTACCTGACTGACTGTACATATCTGCCTACGAGCCTCTAGACATAGTACATTTATACATAGAAAGGGCCGAGTACTGTCGTGCCCGAGAATACATACACAAAATAGTACCACTGAAGTGAGGCTCCGGGACAACTGGAGCGCTGTAGAGTACCGCTGGTAGAGCTCCTAAGGATCAAGTCCACCTGTCTGCTGACCTGCGCGGCATGAAACGCAGCGTCCACAAGAAGGGACGTCAGTACGAATAGTGTACCGAGTATGTAAGGCATAGAAAATGATACAAGCGGTAACATAGAGTACGATTAATAATATCATGGAATCACAGGGCATATAACGAGGCGAGAGAGTAACTTGTGCATATGAAGACCCCTTTTTAGGCCGGCTGTCATGTAGGCTTGTCCTTTCGTCTTTGAAACGTTTCTTTTCATAAGCATAGGAATTAACATTTATATATTACTTATTCCCGTGTACAGAAAACAGTACATTTCAGTAACGGTACCCTTTGCTCACATTTACAGACGCCGAATACAATCGGCTCCACCCCCACGGTGTCCCTTATTCTCGTAAACAGAAAACAGTACAATTCAGTAAACAGTATCTTTTATTCACATTTACAGACGCCGAATACATCGGCTCTCCCAAGCCCCCTCCCCAACGGTGTCCCAACACATTACATCATATATAGGTATCATACATTATATATATATATATATATACAGACGCCGCGTACGGCTCTCCCATATCCCGCGTCCGGGCATCCCGCGTCCAGGATGGAATCCAGCTGAATCAGGTGGTGATATAACAGTGGCCCTTCCCCTTTCCCCATACACATATACATATACATTTGTTTATCTTTTATACATATACACGTCTCATATACAATTACTTATCTTATTTATATATACATATCCATACACATATACCTGTTTTATATACATATATCATATAAGCACACAAGAGCCAAGGAAAATCAGGTATCCATCGGAGTGACGTAAGGTCGGTGACCTCCGATTACGTTATGGAATGCTAGTTATAGCTTTGTCTCACCTTGAAGGAACAAGTATTTTAAGGCGAGACTATCAACGGAGAATAGTATTACAGTAACCGTAGAATGAAATCGTGGGCATCATAGATGACCGTCATAGGCTTTGGAGCTAGAGAAAATAAAGATATAGCTAGGAACTATAAATACGATTCAAAAATTAGTGTATCACTTTCATATTTACATAAGATACTTAGCTTAGTCATCCTAGTCATAGAGTCGTTCCGGTCGTACTTATCAAAGGTACATTCTCTTGTCTAACATTGCCATTATCATTATCCTCGTAGAAACATTCCCGTTAGAGTAGTCATAGTACTTATCATTCGGTAATGAGATTGGGATCAAAAGTCCCCTTTGGATTTACTTCAAGTAAGTCAACCACGACTATAGGAAAATCCGAGAGTAACGGGCCCACCTCGGGCCGGATGAGGTAGCGTATACGATTTACGTATGTTACGTGTCATAGCGTTACTTGTGAGGGTCTAGGGGTAATCGGGTCCCATTTATACAAGTTCTAAGGGTGTAGGAGGTTTTTCCAACAATTGGCACACTTTCTAGTTCAATTCTATTGAACAAAAGGTAGAAAACTTTAGGTGCGGATTCCGGGGAACCGGGTTGTCCCCGAGGCTCGTACCCAACTTATTACAACTAAGACATGCCATAGAAAGAAGGCTGAATCCTTACATACCTCTTTCCGCTCCTTTTGCTATTCCAAATTCACGATGCAATCTCGTCAAAATCTGCAAATTGGTCATGTTTACCAAAACTCTTATTAGGATACTTAGAGTTAGAATCTTAAGGAAACACTTGGCTACCGAAATTTCGGCAGCATTTCCTCTGTAAATACTCCTTCCCACCAAGTTCAACTTGGCCAATTTCAATCAACAACCATCCGGGAATTCAACCCGGCCAAACTAACAACACAATATCAACGACCATACTAACAATTTCCATATTCATTCCAAATTACATTATAACAACTCAATCGATATACTACTTCCTTCAAAACCTTCCAAATCTCATAGGAACATTAACAACATTATAATTCATGCGCCGACAACACCATACTATCAATATTATCTTCCATGCATGCAAGACATTATATTAAATTTTTACATAAACTTCTAAAACAAGTCTCCAACTACTACCATTTTACTAAAGTCATCCAACCTTCATTTTTCAACATAGTATCCACAACAACGCAATTTCACTCCTTAACCATTGAATCCTTATTTTACATCATGGAACTTACCATAACAACAATTACAATGCTAAGTAAAATTAATTACCACACCTTTCCATAACCCACACCATTCGGCCAACACACCCCATATACATATTTTCATGAATTTCCATATTTTCTATACTTTACAACAATAACCAACACACAACATAACACAACACAACACACAACACACACACATATTATACCTCACGGCCTCCACCCCTACTTCCCTATTCTTCACAAATTTCATTCATTTTTATACACTACAACATGCATAAACATCCATAAAACATAAAGAGAGGATTAAACCTTACCTCTTTCCTTGTTTCTTCACTTGACTACAACTTCCAACTTTTAAGTATTTGTGTTGTTCTTGCTCTAATAACCACTCCAACTTGGTGAGGACCCTTTAATTAGTTGGAAATAATTTTTGAAGGAATGTTTACCAATTTTTCTTGGCAATCTTGCTCTTGGCCGAATGGCCTCTTAAATTTTGCTCAACTTTCTCTTGTTTTTATCTTCTTGAATTCTCTAGAAAATTTGATGGATTAAGATGACTTCCTACATATATATCCACAAGTCTTCCACCAATTTTCATTATTTATAGATAGGTCCCCCAAAATGAAAGTATGGTCACATGATCCCTCTCTTTCCTTTTCTAGGAAATCCTTCCATTTTCTTGGATTTTCTTAAAATAATTAAAGAAGACTAAATGTCTTCCTTTGTAAGATTTAGTCCACATTTCCTTATAGTTTGTAATTAGCCCCCACTAATTAATAAAAATGTGGGCATATGCCACACATGCCACACGACCAGCTTGGAATTTTTCCAAGAATTCTTCTTGAACACTTGTGAAATTACCATTTTACCCTTCGTCTTCCTCCATAGTTCCACGAGTCATATTGCACATTTCCCTTCTCGCCCCTAGCCTTTCTTAATATTCCCACTTCTAAATTCTTCATAAGCAACTCATATGCCAACTATAAATAAAATTATAGTCTTGCTTGTTATCTTCCCGCAATTGCCTTGAATTCTCCAAACGCACAAAAATGCGGGGTATAACATTTTCATCCCCACACAACTGGAAGGAAACATAATCGACCCCGTGCTACTCAACCTCTCCCAACTTATACAACCTCTCAAGACTATCCACAATAAGCTCATATGCGTCCTCTCCGGGGGTACCATAAAACTCTTGCGGCTTCATCTTGGTAAACCTCACAAATAGATCCTGCTCCTCATGGGTAATAGTCAGGCCAATATTAGGCCTATGAGCTAAGGCAGGCAGTGGAACCTCATCAATACCAGGAGCCACAACAGCAGCGGGCTGTGCCCCGGGAGTACGGAACTGATCTGGAGTCTTACCCGCAACTCATGTTTGGGAACCGTTCGGAGTAGCTGGAAGGGTACCTGACTGACGCAAGACCTTAAGAAGGCTTAAGATGCAAACCATGACATCCTGGAGTACTTGAGTCACAATGATAACCTGTGGCTGAGCCTGGGCTGGTCCTGACTGCTCCTCCTCCATAAACTCACCCTCGTGATCTACCTCGAGCTTAGGAAACGCTGATCTGGCACGGGCTCGACCAACCGCGGGTGCTCTACCTCGGGTCGTTGCTGCCCCATGACCTCTACCTCTACCATGGACTCTGGCTCGGGCATGAACTTATGCCCCATCCCCAACAGCGGGTGCGGGTACATCATCTCTGGCAACTGTAACGCGTGTCCTCAACATCCGCGAGAGAATATGAATAGAAGTCAGATTCTAATTTGAATTGTCTAGATACCGTATTGAATAAAGTAGCACCAAAGGAATGAAAGAATGGAAGTTTCCTAAATGTCCTATAGGCTCTCGCAGATAAACACGAAGCTTATCATACCGATCCGCAAGACTCTAAGAGAAATTGCTCTTGTACTTGTGGTAACATAGGGCTCTGATACCAACTTGTCATGTCCCAACTTGTGGTTCATGAGGGCACCCACACTAACCCCCCGGAGGGCGAACCCTTCCCCTAAAATAACTCATTTTAATTAACATTCATCAAGCAAAAATTAGAAGATAATATGCTAACCGTCTAAATATATATAACTAAACGCTGCGGAAGTACTAAAACATAAATACCCAAAAATTTAGTCTGGAATTAGTACAAGAGCTACTACTAATTAAGCTCTCACAATAACAACAACTCAGTATATCAACAACCATGGATCAATAAATAATGTGCCATGCGATGATGTTGAATGAATGTAATAATATGCTATGCAATGCAATGCCCCCCAGGCCTCATCTCCATACCGTACACACATGATAAGGGCAATGTCATAACCCATGGGGGACTAGCAAAGATCATGTACCATGCTCGCTCTGATAAGTACCTCAGATCACGAGCATTCTCTCCTGCTCCGGTATGTAACCTCGGATCATGGGCACTATCTCTCTCTTTTACACTCTCTGGCAAAGACCTCGGAGGCTCCACTCTCTCACTTATCATCATTTCAAGGGAAATCATATCCAATCAGTAACACATGAAATATGGAATGTATGCCATGCATAACTCAACCTCATCAATTTCACAATCATAGAAGACATAATAATTACCATGAATGTCAATCATAGTCAGATTTATCAGTATCAATCCTTCCACATTTCATAAGATAAGTGAGATATCAAGATACAGAGAGAGTCACATCAATACATGGAAATAAAAAATATGGCGACAAGTCCATGTCAATTACAAGAAAAACACAAGTATGGCAACAAGCCCACATAACAGCTAATAATTCCAACCTAGTCAGAACATAACTCCATACTATGCCCGAAGGCCTATCATGCTTTCCCCGTCAATCACTACTATACCTAAACGATTTGCTAATCGAAGCATAGTCATAAGTAAACCGTAACCTACCTCGAAGCTAAATAGGTGCCACGAACTAGCCCACCAGAGCTTTTCCCTTTCGAAGAGCTTCCGACCCATCAAAGTCTAACAAATTATTATTCTACATTAGATTACGAGGACCAATCAAAATCCAAACGACCCTTAGAAAGGGAATCCTTGGCGCAAAAGGGTAAAATAGGAAATTCATATAAAAATTAAGCTACCCAAAGTCTAGGGAGTCCAAATGCCTATTTCTATCACAAACTAGTCTCAAATTAGCATCAATTTCCCTTTTCCACCAAAACCCCAAGTTATAAGAAAAACCTATATTTTCCATAATCATAATCTTAAGTAAAAGAGAAATTCAAACATAGCAACTAGTTACCCCAAAGATTAAATGATTAGTTTCAAAAGAATTTGTAATGACCCGTTTGGTCGTTATAGCCTTTTCGACACTTTTGACCCTTCCCTGAGCTTGTTTAGCTCACATTTGACTCGAGGGGATCATTGACATGCTGCCTGAGGTCTTTGTATATGATTTGGGTGACTTTGTGAAAAATTTGGGCTTTAAGCGAAAAAGGGTTGTCTCAAAGTTGAGTTTTAGGTAAACAGACCTTTTTCGAGAATTCATCAATTTCGAGAGGTGCGGATGGTCTTTTGGAACTTGTACGTATATTTGGTTTGGTTCCCAATGCTCTCGAGTGCATTTTGGGACTTAGGTTGGGAAATTGGTTTTGAGGTATCAGAGGTTGACTCGGTCAATGAGACCTCAGTTTGGAATTTTGAGGCCACGAGTGCGTTTGTAGCGTGTTTTTATGTATGTCTGCTTATATGGTTTGTGAGCAGATGGCCTCGAGGGACAGTCGGGATTTTGGATTGAATTAGTGAGAACTTGGGAATTTTGGGTGTCGGGTGCCTGCTATGGCGGCACCAGGACTGCAGCGGCAGTACCGTTTTAGCGGTTACCTTGTCGCTGTAGCTGCTTGTGTTATTTGGGCAGGACCACTGAAGCGCTGAAGGGGGCGCGGAAGCTAGTGACGGGCAGTTAGATTCATTAAATGAGTGTTAAAAGCCCCAAGTCCTTCATTTATTGCCATTCCGACTTTAGAGCTTGTTGGGAGCATTCAAGGCTATTCTTCATAGAAAATCATTGGGGTAAGTTCCTTCACCTTCCATTCCATTCCTTGTTCCATTAATAACCCTAGGAATCCATTAATCATTCTAGTTTCATTAAAAGCTTTAGGATTAAAAGAGGGTTCAATTGGTTCTTCATTCTAGGCCATTAAATCTTGGTTTATTAATTGGGTTAGCTTTATTAAGCATGGAATTGATGATTAGAAACTATTATTGCATGATTCCTTCCTAAATAGTGGCTAATTTATGGAATTGGAAGTTATGGTTCAAACCCAAATTTGGGATTTTTGCCTAGAATCCGAATTTAAGTGATTTGTTAGTTCTTCTAGCTTATAATTGGTGGAAATTGATCACCTAGAGCATTAATTTCATGTTGAGACTGATATATTCCTAATTTCATCTTTTTAGTTCCTAAACCCTATTCCATAGGTTGGAATTTGCGTCTTGAATAAAAATAAGGATTGAATTAATTCTAGTTTCACGATTCAGATATGATTAGACTTCCATTTTCTCAAGGCTCAAAGGAAGGGAAAGACTAAAGTTTGACTATTGGAGACTTTGCTGTTCGGCTCTCCAGGTAGGTTACGGTTTACCTTATGGTGAGACTTCGATTAGCGACGCGTATGTTTAGATAATATTGTCAGTCAATGCATGTAGACCTTCGAGTATGGTGTTGGGTTGACATTGTCTTAGGTTGGGCCTTGTTGTGTGATTTGTAGGCTAGACACCACGTTGCGTTGTTGACTTATCTTGTTCTATTTACTTATTAGCTCGTTGCCATGTTGAAACATCAGATATTGGTGATTAGTGATATATATTGGTGATTAGTGATATATCATGGCTATAATATTGCGGTACTTTACGTGATTGATATTGAGATAAGAATTGTGATTCCATTGTGGCTTATTGTGTAGCCTTATTATTGATATTACATTGCATCGTATTCATATTCATCTCCATGATACATTGATATTGCATTGTTATAGTGCTGATGATGATAAGTGAGAGAGTGTAGCCTCCGAGGTCTTTGCCGGATAGCGTAAAAGAGAGATAAGAGTCTGTGATATGAGGTCATTTATCGGAGTGAAATGAGTGTACGTTCCTCGAGGTCTCTTATTAGGAAAGAATGAGTGCTAGATGCCCGAGGTCTCATGCAAGGAGGGAGAGAGTACTCGTCGCTGAGGTCGTTGCCGAGACGAATGGTACATGGAATTCGTGGGTCCTATATGGGTTGTGCTGTCGAGATGTGATATTCCATCGGTCAAAGTACATATGTACGATGCATATATATTGCATTCATCATTCATACATTATTTCATTGCATTGTACCTCTTGGTTTTCTGTGATATGGTTGTGATATGATTGTGATATGCTGGTTCCGAATGGTTATACTGAGAGTTGGTACAGTTGGGTTTAGATGCTTTAACATAGGTGATGACTTGTTGTGATTTGATTGTGATATACTGGTTCAGATTGGTCATACTGAGACTTGGTACAATTGGGTTTAGATGCTTTAACTTGGGTGATGATTTGTTGTGATATGATTGTGATATACTGGTTCAGATTGGTCACACTGAGACTTGACACAGTTGGGTTTAGATGCTATAACATAGGTGAAGACTTGTGCCGTGGTTATGGATTGTACCTTATTGTTTTACGTGTTTATTTTGCTTTATTGTCTTTATATACGTTAGCTTGTCGTAGTCGGCCTATGATAGCTACCAGTACTTGTTGTTTGTACTGACCTGCACTTGCTGCATTCTTTTATGAATACACAGTACTAGGTTGGATCTAATTCTACCCCTCGTGGCTAATTATCAAGGTTGCTGCCGCGTCTATTCAGGGTGAGCATGAGGACGTACGCTGCCCGAAGAGTCTTCTTACTGTTGATGTCTTATTTCCATTTCGAGACATCTTTTGAGATCTTATGTATTATTCAGACTTGTAGTATTTGGTAGATGCTCTTGTATGACCAGACCAGATACTGGGGTTGGATTCTCATTACTTCCGCATTTCTGTATATTACTATCGTGAGACTTATGTTATTCTATCTTTTTCCGTTTTATTTATGTTTTATGATTGTTGGGATAAGGTTTCGCCTACTGAGGTGGGAAAGGTAGGTGCCCGCACGACTTAGTGAAAATGGATTGTGACAAGTTGGTATCAAAGCCCTAGGTTACCCGATCTATAATAGAAGAGTGTGTCTAGTAGAACCTTGTGGATTGGTATGATGAGCTCCGCATATATCTGCGAGTGGCTATAAGATATTGAGGAAACTTCCAATTCTTTCATTCTCTCGGGTGACTTCATTCAAATTGGTATCTAGTTGATTCCAATTGACATCTGAACTTTCTTATCTTGATCACCCACGGAGGGTGGAAACTCGTCCTCAAATTCTTATGTGAATGGTCGATCTATGACGTGTTGTGATACGGTACGAGATATGTTATTCTGATTATGACACGTGATCCAGTTCAGTCTCTAGTTATGGCTTAAGGATTCGATTGTGTGGAGTCGCGATTAGACTTATTTATTATGGGAGTTCATGAGAAATGGAAAAGATAGTTTAGAGGGTTACATGATCTCCATGTTTCAGTGTTGGGTTGCTCGGAAGTGACAAAGTGTATTAATGTCTTAACAATAGTGGTTATCTCGATGATATGATCGGTTTGGGAAAAGCATCAGTTTCATCAAGGATTTATGATGCTGTGCGTGACATAGTGTACCAATGGTAGGTCAATGATTCAGCAGCGGTAGAGTATTAAACGTCGGTATGTGAGGATAAGTGTAAGTTCGATAATGACCATCGCATTTTGGCAAACGTATTGTGATCGCGGGTAATAAAGAAAAGAAGTTGACAATAAGGACATGAAGGAAGACTTTTGTGCAAAGCATGTAGCGAAGTGAGACTTCTTAATATCTTAGATATAAGTGCTTTTCGTGATATTAAGAAAGGAAAAATTGGTATCTGATATGGTTGTCAGGATAAGGTTGCGACTGGTACTAAGGGTCATTCTTATTATGAGCTCGTTGATGTTAATGGGATACTCTGTTATTAAGCGAATGTTATGGGAACATCGATTGATCGGTAAATTTGACTGAGTTGTAGGCTTCTGAGGAGTTAGTAATCGATAGATAGAAATGACTTCAATTATGGGCGTATGCGATGAGTTAATGATTTGGAGAGTTACTGGTTGTTACACTTAGATTTAAGGAGAAGTATTGATATTATTTACAGTTCGTTCGGCTTAGATGTATGATTAGTTAGAGGATCGAGTGGATTTAAGTGTTTGTGGGTTGATAGTGATAAAAGTTATTTGAAATGAAATAAGAGAAATGAAGGATTACAATGAGGCATCTTACTATTGGGTTCAGGGGATTAAGGTTCGTAAGACTTGAGGTGTGGTAATATGGGTACTTGAGTCGTTTTTGGATTGCAGGGGCGTTATATCATGACGTACAGTAAAGGGGTGTGACCAATGAGGTTGATTGGTGTCTTCGAGGTTAAGGATAGAAAGGAAATCATTAAAGCAAGAGTTAGTAATGTGAGAGCTTGGTTGCGATTATACAGTGTCGAGTGAGCTTGAGGCTTTATGGATGAGTTGGTATGTTCGGTTATGTCATAAACTAATAGAGGTCAGTGGCAGACTAAGGTTGGGAACCCTATATTCATTGTGTAAACTTGACTAGATCTCGCTACTAGTGGTGTTATTACTTGGCTTATGTGATTGAGTAAGAAGGGGTTGTCGTGAGAGTGGTTAGAGGTGTCTAGATTTGATAATTAAGGTAAGAGGTGATTCTTCAAGGACTAATAACATTAAGGATTTTAGTAAGGGATTAGTAAACATGGATACTTGAAACGGTAGATCAATGATGAGTTAACTGAGTTAAGTTCGGGATAACATTTCAAAAATTGAGTAAGGCAATTCGGGCAAAGACACTTCAGTGAGATATATGAGATATTAGTAAGACTGGCGATGTGATACGCCAGACTTGGGATTATACGATACACTGGATTTAGAGAGTTTTCAGTTTAGAGTTGTGTGAGTTAAGGGAAAACTATAGTGAATAGAGTGTTTGGCCTACTATTATCTCTAGGTGTGATTCAGCTAGTGTGCGAGACTTATGGTTATGTGATAGACTACTAAGTGAGTTTGAGTAATGGTCAGACGATATCAGTGTATGTGAACTGATAGAAATTGAGGAATTGAAGAGTCAAGAAAAGGTATAGTCGATTGTGAATCGATAAGAAAATGGTACATTTTGGGGATTTCTTGGGTCGGTATGGATTGTGGTGTCATTTTCTTGCATATTCCAGGTGGGGTGTGATTGTTGAGTAGCTTAAAAAAAAGTCTACGGAAATTGACCAAGCGATATGACGAGGTCTCGTGAGGCTTTGTGATCAGTGATTAGTGGGAAACAAGTTTTAGGTAACCAACATGTTAAGGCTTATGGAAGTGGCTTGTCTGGTTCACAGTTGAAGAATTTCATAACACTCTTCAGTGGATGAGTTAGTGTGGTTTAAGGGAAAGGAATTGTGGAATTCCCTATATGTGAAGGCCAGAGTAATATGTTTGAGATGCGACCATATTCGTGGTAGTGTATTATATTGCAAATAATATTGATTGGATAGCTTAGGTAAGCAGATTGGATATTAAGGACTTGGGAGTAATTACGTGAGATTTAGAGCAGCAGTTGTACGATTGGATACTTTCGAAAATTTTATGGGCATATTGAGGTGATACAATGAAAGGTTCGATGGTTAAATAATTATTATATGAAGCTTCAGGTTTTGCGCTGAAAAGTTAGGGGTTGTACCGAATTTGCGTGTCGGGTAAAGGTTGAGAAACATGAAGATTGGAATCGTAAGGTATAACTCTTCAGTGTTAAGTTGATAATTTAGGTAGGACTCAACCTGTGGTGTTGAGGGTGACAAATAGGAATTTTTATGCGTGCGTAAAAGATTAGAATTGGCCGCCATATATGTGTGGTAGGATTATTATTGGTTTAAAAAATTTGGATTCAGTTTGGGTGACTATTGGTGAAATTCGAGAGTTGTGCATTCATTCAGGGTCAGCATTGTTCGAGTTAAGCTTAATGGTCTATGGTTATATTTCCAGGAAGATATTTAAGGATTCAATGCGTTGCGGCTGAGGTTTGAGGTATGACAGATTTACTGAGCTTTGTCAGGGTTTTCTAGTGGATTTGATGATATTTTCTGAGAACAATTACTTGGAAAGAATAATGATTTACAATGAGCTTAGTATAGATTTGAGGAGGAACTGCTGTGCGAGAGGTCTTTATAGTGATCAGTTGGGTTCTGACAAACTTTGCTGGGCGAGATATTCAGTGGTATTGTTCCTGTATTATGATTTGAAGGTTTAAGAAGACTTGGAACTAGCCTAGTTGGCTGCCAGTAAGATTAGTTTTGATGGAATTGCATAGAGAACTCAGGTGAATCAAGGATTCTTTCTGGCGAGAGTAAGTCATGGTTTCAGGTTTGTGGTGTGTGTGTTCATATGTTTCTAAGAAATCGCGGTGCAAAAAATAGCTTTAGCAAGTGTGAAGGAAAGGTTATCGAAACAAGAACATCTTACCGGTTCAGAATGGGCTATGGTTTGCGGCCATGTTTAGAAGGATTGCATTAGTTTGGGAAGGTGTTTGTAGGACCTAGTTATCACGTTCAGAGTTGCGATTTTATCAATTCAGAGAATTCGAGGAAAAGCAATTCGTTTATTCGAGGATCAGTTGTGGGGGAAATTCGAATAAGGAGATATGATAATTGAAGCTTGAGCTAAGTTTATAGAGTTGTGACTGGTAAGGTGCGCGAGCAGGTTCTTTTGAAGATTTCACCCATGAAGGTATTATGAGATTTAGGAAGAGAGGTAAGTTGAGTCCGAGGTATATTGGGACACTTGAGATCCTTGATCGTGTGGGCAATGTTGCTTATGAGTTGGCCTTGCCACCAGGCTTGGCAGGCGATCATCCAGTTTTTCATGTGTCTATGCTGAAGAAATATCATACCGATGGTACTTATATTGTTGGTTGGGACTCGATATTTCTTGATGAGAATTTGACTTACGAGGAGAAGCCTATTGTGATTTTGGATAGGCAGGTTTGAAAGTTGAGGTCTAAGGAGATAGGTTCTGTGAAGGTGCAATGGAAGCATCGTCCTGTTGAGGAGGCCACTGAGGAGACTGAGTCTGACATGCGTAGCCAATATCCTCAGTTGTTTGCACATTCAGGTACTTTTCCGCTTCTTCCCTTCGTCACTTGAGGACGAGCGATGGTTTAATTGGTATCTGATGTAACGATCCGTTTGGTCGTTATAGCCTTTTCGGTACTTTTGATCCTTACCTGAGCTTTTTAGCTCACATTTGACCCAAGGGGTCCGTTGACACGCTTCCTGAGGTCTTTGGATATGATTTAGGTGACTTTGTAGGAAATTTGGGCTTTAAGTGAAAAAAAGTTGACTCAAAGCTGACTTTTAGGTAAACGAACCTTTTTGAAGTCTAGGCATATTCGAAATCTAGATTAGAAATCATAAAGATTGATACCTACATTGCTGTCATTCAAATTAGGTCAAACCAACCATAGAATTTGGGAAAACGGGCCCTGCGACAGCAAAAGGGGAAAGGCGGGGGTAAAATTTCAAATTAAACACTAGGTGATCAAAACCCTTCAACTAATTGCTAAATTAATTCAAAGATTCACCCAATTTCGAAATTCAAATAAAATCCCCCAATTTTGGGTATAAGCCCTAACTCTTTGATTCAAGGATTCAACACTAATAATGGAAGATATATGATTAACAACCTTAAATACATCATAATCTCGCATAAGCCCAATCAATTTCATCATTAATAAGCCTAGATGGAATATTCATTAAATTCACTTTTATCTTCCATTACTAAGGAACTAATAAGGAAAGATGAATTCTAAGATGATTAGGAATAAGAAATTAATAAAGAGATTAGCAAGACTTACCACCAAGAGATTTGCCCCAATAATCTTCTAGAACAGACTCCAAGAGCTCAATTTTCGTAATAGTGATAAATGATAGACTAAGGGCTTTTTAATTACACATTTAATGAAATAACAGGCCTGATATCGCTACGGCGGCATCGGGGCCGCCACGGCGCCACCGCCCCGCGTCCTCTAGGACCGTCGGGACGGTCTGGGCAGAACGAGCTTGGCCGCACCAGCGATCATCCCACCACTACGGCGGTGCTGCTGGGATGGCCGCTTCGGCGGACACCAAGTAATAGAAAGCCAACATTTTTCTAAGTCTCAACCGAAATCCCGAACCACTCTCGTGCCCATTTTCTCACAAAACACATACAGAGACCCACATAAAAACACACTACGAACGCATCCGTGGCCTCAGAAATTCTAATGGAGGTCTCATTGACCGAGTCAACCCCCGATACCTCATTTCCAACTTCCTAACCCAAGTCCAGAAATGCATCCGAGTGCATTGGGAGCCGAACCAGATATACACACAAGTTCTAAATGACGATCCGGACCTCTCGGAATCAACGGATCCCCGAAAAAGGTCCGTTTATCCAAAAATTAACTTTAAGTCAACTCTTTTTTGCTTAAAGCCCAAATTTCACGAAAAGTCACCCGAAGCACATCTAGACACCTCGAGAAGCGTGTCAATGGTCCTCTTGGGTCGAAAATGAGCTAACCAAGCTCAAAAAGAGGCGAAAGTGCCGAAAAGACTATAATGACCAAACGGGTCGGTATATTAGATACCAATTGAAACATCGCTCATCCTCGAGCGAAGAAGAGAAATGAGCGGGAAAATACCTGAATCAGTGAACAACCAGGGATATCGACTTCGTATGTCCGACTCAGTCTCCCAAGTAGCCTCCTCAACAGGACCGTGGTTCCATTGCACCTTCACAGAAGCAATCTCCTTCGACCTCAACTTTCGAACCTGCCTATCTAGAATCGCAATAGGCTCCTCCTCATTGGTCAAATTCTCATCAAGTAATATCGAATCCTAAATGAACAATGCAGGGACCGTCGGCATGGTACTTTTTCTTCATCGAAACATGAAAAATCGGATGAACTCCCGCCAAGCCTGGCGGCAATTCCAACTCATAGGCTACATCGCCCACACAGTCAACAATCTCAAATGGACCAACATACCTGGGGATCAACTTGACCCTCTTCCCGAACCTCATAAAACCCTTCATGGGTGAAACCTTCAATAAAACCTGGTCACCAACAACAAACTCTAAACTCGAACCTTTCGGTCTGCATACATCTTCTGTCGACACTGAGCTGCCAAAAGATTGGCCTGAATAGCTCTCACTCTATCAAGGGACTCTCTCAACAGATTCATACTCCAAGGTCGAGCCTCGAACCCATCAAACCAGCCAACCGGAGATCTACATCTCTTACAATATAATGCCACAAAAGGCACCATGCCAATACTCGAATGATAACTGTTATTGTACGCAAACTTTACTAATTGTATGTACTGATTCCAATGACTACCAAAATCAATAACACATGCTGTCAATATGTCCTCGAGCGCCTGAATGGGCCGCTCGGATTGGCCGTCCGTCTAGGGATGAAAAGTTGTATTGAGATCCAATCGGGCACCCAACTCCTTGTTGACACCCAATTTTGTCCCTCCTTTATTCCAATTCATTTTCTTGAGCTTCTAAGTTATTAATAAATTAAATATCTTATTCGCCCTTACTTTATTATAATTTCTACTACTATATTAACATTGTTAAGTATTAATACGTCGTACATCGTTACTTACTTATTATGTATTGATCATAAGATATAACTTTGATAATATTTTACTCTATTATTACTTTGCTTATATTTTATATACTAATGATAAGATTATTATATTAATGCTAATTATGAAATTTATTGTTATTATTATTATTATTATTATTATTATTATTATTATTATTATTATTATTATTATTATTATTATTATTACTACGTAATATATTTGATCTAATTTAGAGGCCAAAAGAAATATGAGAAGAATGGATTTTCAAAAAACAAGAGTGGGACATTTTATTTACAATTTGGCAAGGCTTTGTAGTTAACCATTTGGCCATTTTTATCAGCCCATTTTCCTTTTGATCAGCTCAAATAAGCAGCCCAACTACATGACCAGCCCATACTTTCGGACCATCTGAGCCCAAATCAACCCACTATCCTTCCACCCGTCCAGCCCACATCCTTAACCCGACCCACATTATTTTTAGGGTATCTCTATCCCCTTTTCTCCATCATCCACACTCTCATCTCTCTGGTATCTTTCCTCTTTGAACAAAGGTTCGTTTTTTTTTTCTCAACAATGGCAGGCTTAAAACAACCCATTTTCGTGCAACGCTTGCTGCTCTCTTCTTCTATTTTAAACGAAAAGCCAAGATCCTTTCTCTCCAACTCAGACCGTGCCTCTCCATTTCTAGGAAATCTTTGCTTTAACATAAAAATTCAGAACTTCACTAAAAAGATCAAAAAAACGAACAGCTTTATTCAAATTCAAACGGCCTTCACTTCAAATCCCGCCCAAAAATGAGTGAAGCCCTAGTTTTTTGTCTACTATAAAAACGGCCTTAAGTCCGTAGCCGATGGGGAGAAAAAGAAGATTTTTCTGGGGTCGGTAGCTTACTCCTAAAAAATTTCATACGACTTGATAAATCATTTTGGTTTGCTCTTGAACACTTCTGATAGAGAAGAACTTCTGGGTTGTTTCAATCCTAGTTTCGAAATCGTTCGTGAGTTAAGAGAGTAAATTCGACGTCGACAGCCCCGTTCACTGCACCACCAACAGGTAAAATCTGATGCTATTTCGACTTATCGTCTTTATTAAAATATGTTAGCATAGAAAAATCATGTTCTAATGTCTTGCTGTTGCCATTTGTGATTCAGAAACATGTTTGCACTTCTTGTTTCGTGTATTTGCTATAACTAACGAATGGCGAATAGACATTAAGGTTCACGTCCTAGTTTTTGCTGTTTATTGATATCTAAATATGTTTTATGAAGGTTCTATAAATTAAATCATGTTAACTCTGTTTCTATTGTACATTATGGACCATACTTGTTGTGTTGCTGTTGTTGACTAAAACCCAATCTTAAGCTTTATCTATTCGACAAAACAAAAAAAGTATGAATCAAAACTTAGTCCATTATATTGTAACGGGTATTTGATAAAAGCAAGAATCTTTATGTAGATTATGTTTTTTTAAGCTGGTTTTTTGTTGGTTCTCTTCATACATACACCACAAGTATACAAACAACATATACAGTGCGTATAAACGTACTATACAATCGTATATTATGGACCTAGGGGGGGGGGGGGGGGGGGCTAATCAGTTGCTTAAGCTAGTTTAGGATTTTTCCTCTATTTCTCGAAGTCATATTTGCGGATTGTTACCGTTTCGGTCGTAATAGAAGTCTTCTAATATGTTTGAGCCTTATTCTGCATTTTCGTAAAAGAGGTACTAAACATTTGATTAGGAATATTTCTATACCTGGGATTTGTGTTATTCTCAAGTAGTTAGCTGCCCATGTTCTTTTTTTTACTTTTAAGGTTTCTTTTTTTCTTATTTAAATCGCTGTCGACTTGAATGTTAGTCTAGTTTAGTGGTGTTTCGGGTTCAATTTCAAGGTAGTGTTAGTGATAGTACCAGCCTTTGTTGTGGGTTCTCTGAATTAGAGTTTAGTGGTAGTGTTGTAGAATGGGTATAGATTGAAGAATGCTTAGGTTCACCCGACGATATATGACATCCTAGATCTTAAATTTCAATGTAGTAAATCCTCGTTGTGACCGTAATCAAAAGATTATGGGATAGACCGAGTATTTTACATCTTTGTCGACTTATGTTGGAGGAATCCACCTCAATATATTAGAACAAGAAACGGGGTTGCTCAAGGTGATTTTGTTGAGATATAGCTGGCTATAGGAGTCTGCTTCGGTAGTAAGAAGCTCGAGACAGCCTTTCTGTGGATTGGATTAATAGTGAAACAGCGAGAAGGAATCAGTTGGTGGCAGCCCTCTTGCTTGGTCTGAATTTTCTTAAAGTTGGAGCTTCAGCCTATTTTATGAGCTGCTGTTTTTTCATAAGTGTCTTCAAGATTTCTTTCTTTCGCATTCCTTCTATCGAAATCTATTGAGCTTATCACATGATAATTCTATGCTAATCTTTATCTTTTTTTTACATGTACACTTCAGAGCGAAATGGAGCCTTCATAAAGACTCATTACCCGAACAGTCTCATTTTGAGATTTTGCGGCATTTGGACCTTGCATGCGCGCTCCCATTCAGCTCTCATTCTCTCGACATTCATCTGAACAGAAAACAAAGAGAGTGGCTAGCCAAACGGCAAACCACTGAAACTTTACTCTTCTTTGGGAGCCAAATATGTCTTTGGTCACCTTATTTTCATTCTCCGATGCTTGTTTATACGTTTGGTGTGATTAACATTTTTACTTAGCTGTGCGATTATGATAAACACTTAACTGCTTATTTTAACCGAACCTATTTTATATTAGGATGTCTTAATTAGCAAATCTAGGTCTCAAATCAAGTGAAGTTTAATTGTTCCTCGTGAGTTTGGCACCCTTTTTTAGTTAGAAAGAAAGATATGGTTCCAAAGCATCATAAATTTTACACCCTAACGTTAGCTTGTTTTGAGAAATAAGAAAAACGAACTAGTTTTCATGGATAACTGTTCCACTTTAGCTCCTTTCCAACATTTGAAACATGTATTTGTTAAAACAACCTTTGCACGGTTTATATTGAACTAATAGTCTTTCTATAAAACCTTAAAATTTTATTAATATTAATCTTACAATGACTCTTTTTAATTTGTTAGTTGGTATAACTTACTTTCTCCAAATATTTATAAAACGTTGCACCATCCCTCGCTTTCTTCAGTTTACTCATAACTAAACTCTTTTATGCAAATTATTATTTTTCTACAAGTCTTATTTTAAATAGCATTATTATATTTCTATCTATAACTTTAGCAATACTTACAAGATATTTTCTTAAACGTTGTAAAAGGTTATATTTGCATTTTAGCTTTAATTAATTAACATAAGTCCGGTCGGTTAACCATTTATCAATGGATCTTAAAGGGTGCCTAATACCTTCCCTTTAGATTAATTGAACCCTTACCTAGAATCTTAAGTTAGTAGACCTTAAAACGGAGTTAACTTTAGAAAATAACTTTAATGAACTTTAGGTGTCCTAATTCACCATAAATAATTAGGTGGCAACTCCCTAACTTTAATTAACCCCGGAATCACCGGAATGTTATAAACTATTTTGACTCCGGTTAAAATAGGGTATAACACTCCTCATGAAGAGCCCTCCACAATCGGGAAGTGAAGATAGTACCCTGATAAGGTACGACAGAAATAGGAACCCCATGAATTCTCATAATATCCAGAATGTACAACTTGGCTAACTTCTCCGCAGTATAGGAAGCCTGAACTAGAACAAAATAAGCTGACTTAGTCAACCGATCAACTATCACCCAAATAGAATCAAACTTGCCCAGGGTCTTCGGAAGACCCACAACAAAATCCATGGTAATCCTCTCCTACTTTAACTCGGGAATGGGCATCCTCTGAAGCACACCGCCGGGTCGCTGGTGTTCATACTTTACCTGCTGACAATTCCTATACTTAGCCACGAAATCAACTATATCTCTCTTCATCCGTCGCCACCAATAGTGCTGTCTCAAATCACGGTACATCTTAGTCGCCCCCGGATGAATGGAATAACGAGAGCTATGAGCCTCAGACAAAATCAACTGAATCAAATCACCAACACGAGAAACGCACAATCAATCATGGCCTCCTTGGCCTCACCCCTCAAAACTCTATCTCGAATCTTGCTCAACTGAGCATCCTCAAACTGATGAGTCCTGATTTGATCCAACAAGGACGACCTCGCCTCTACCCAAGCCAAAATCCTTCCTGGGGATGAAATATCAAGGCGAAAGAAACTGTTGGCCAGATTTTGAACCTCTCTGGCCAATGGACACTCAGAAACAATCAATCGAGCTAAACTCCCCATACTAACTGCCTTGCGACTCAAGGCATCCGCCACCACATTGGCCTTCCCCAGATAATAAAGACTAGAGATGTCATAGTCCTTCAGGAGCTCAATCCATCGGTGCTGCCTGGAATTAAGGTCTCTCTGGGTAAACACATGCTGAAGACTATAGTGATCGGTGAAAACCTCATAATAGGCACCGTAAAAATAGTGCCTCAAAATCTTCAAAGCAAAGACCATGGCCAACAACTCCAAATCATGGTAGGGTAATGTTTCTCATGAATCTTCAACTAACAAGAGGCATAAGCTATCACTCTACCCTCCTACATCAACACAACACCTAAACCCACACGAGAGGCATCACAATAGACTGCGAAATCCTTACCCTTCATGGGAAATGCTAAGATCCGAGCTGAAGTCAATAGAAGCTTGAGCTTTTGAAAGCTCTCCTCACAATCATCTGACCACTGGAAGGGAACATCCTTCTGAGTCAATATGGCCAAAGATGAAGAAATAGCAGTAAAACCCTTCATAAAGCGACGGTAATAGCTGGCCAAACCCACAAAACTACGAACCTCAGTAATAGCAGTGGGCCTCGCCCAACCCCTCACAGCCTCAATCTTCTGTGGGTCAGCCATAATCCCATCCTTAGACACAACGTGGCCTAAGAATGCCACTGACTCCAATAAAAACTCACACATAGAAAACATAGCAAACAAACTATGCTTCTTCAACAACCCAAGAATAGTACGAAGATGGCTCTCATGCTCCTCTCTACTCTTGGAATATACCAACATATCATGAATAAACACAATCATGAAGGAATCAAGGAATGGCCTAAGATTCCATTCATCAAAGTCATAAATGCAGCCGAGGCATTGGTAAGCCCAAAAACATCACTAGAAACTCATAGTGGCCATATCTCGTCCGAAAGGATGTCTCCGGAATATCCTCCGCCCTGATCTTCAACTGGTGGTAGCCTGAACGCAAATTAATCTTCGAAAATACTGAAGCACCCTGAAGCTGGTCAAACAGATCATCAATACGAGGTATAGGACACTTGTTCCGAATGGTAACCTTGTTCAGATGGCGATAATCAATGCACATCCTCATGGTCCCATTTTTCTTCTTCACAAATAATACAGGAGCACCCCAAGGGGAGACACCCGGTCTAATGAACCCCTTGCTCAATAAATCATGTAACTGCTCCTTAAGCTCTCTCAACTCGGCAGGTGCCATCCGATATAGAGGAATAGAAATAAGGTGAGTGTCTGGATCTAAATCAATACATAAATCAATGTCACGATCGGGTGGAATACCCACCAAATTAGACAGGAATACCTTCATGAACCCCCTCATAATAGGGATAGACTCAAGGAGTGGAGATGCAACAGTCGTGTCTCACACATGAGCCAAATAGGCTAAACACCCCTTATTGACTAACTTCTTCGCCTGAAGGAAGGAAATGATCTTCTTCGGAGTAGGACTAGGAGTACCCCTCCACTCAAGCCTAGGAATGCCTAGCATGGCTAAGGTCACTATCTTGGCGTGACAGTCCAATATCACGTGATAAGGAGAAAGTTAGGGGATCCCCAATATAATATCAAAGTCCACCATATCGAGAATCATCAAATCTACTGAAGTGTCATACCCCATAAAAGTAACCAAACAAGACCGGTAAACTCGATCAACAATCATAGAATCTCCAACTGGAGTAGATACATGAACAGGTATATCTATACTATCACAAGGAAAATACCAACCAACGGCATGATATGTAGATACATACGAATAAGTGGATCCAGGATCAAATAACACAGATGCTGCTCGATGACGGACATAAATGGTACCTACAATAACAACATTTGAGGCCTCTGTCTCGGGCTACCCGAAAATAAGGAAAAATAAGCCCCACCACGTCCATTCTGAGATCCCCCTATCACACTCTGAGACCCACCTCTAGCTGCCTGGGATCCACCTCTGGAATCCCGAGAACCACAGCGGCCTGACTGAGTGTCGCCCCTCTTAGAAGCCCCATCTCGACCACCAGATGATGTCGGAGTCCTCTGTGGCTGATCACCTCATCTGGGTCAGGAACACCTCCTAGAAATATGTCCTACCTCTCCACAAGAAAAATAGCTCAGAAGGGACGAAGGCTGATGAATTGAAGTTGAGGACCCGGATGAAACAACCCTGTCTACTGGTCGACAAAACGAACTCTAAAGAGCTCTCTGTCTAAGTGGCTCACTGGAGGAAATCTGCAAAGCTAAGTGCACATGACAGCCGGAATATGGCTGTTACCGCCTAAAGGACTGACCGGCGCCCCTCGAACTAGAACCACTATAACTCCCAGTCTGATGCGGTCTCTTGTCACCACCACCTCCAAATGCATGGGCTTTAGCGGCCTCAACCAAAGAAGCATGCTTGACGATGGACTGTAATGTAGCCCCCATGGCCTCCACCTGAAGGCAAGGAATCTGAAGAGGATTGAATAACCCACTAATGAAACGCCTAATCCAGTCGGGCTCAGTATGGATCAAGGGGGTGGAGTAACGGGCCAGATACAGATAACGAGTCACATAGGCCTCCATAGTCATACCCCTCTATTGTGGATGTAGAAACTCCTCCCTACGTGCCTCTCTCAAATATTGGGGCACATACTTCTTAAGGAAGGCCCAGTAGAACTGAGTCCAAGTCCGGGGAGGATAACCCTCAGGTGTGCAAGCCGCGAAATACCTCCACCAAGTTTTCCCGTCGCCGCGAAACTGGTAGGACACATAGTCAAATCCATAGGTCTCTACGATCCCCATCCTATGTAGCAACTCATGCATATCCAGAATGAACTAATAAGCGTTATCAGAAGAAGTATCCAAAAACCTCAGCAGCTCTAACTTGCTGAACCTCTCAACAAGATGCTGATTAGACACGGTCATAACAGTGCCCTCTATGGGCCTCAGATCATCACCAGGAGCGGGTACCGTAGTAATATGGGGAGCCATAGCTGCAGCGGGGTGTGCTACTCGAGTAGATCTCTGCTTAGGGGTCTGCGCCCTAACTTTGTTCTGTGAATCTCCACCAGGAGTAGTAACACCAGCGACAGCTTGTTGGGCATCTAGATGAAGTAAGACTCTAGCCATAGTATCATGCATAGCCTGATCAAAAGTAACCTCGGGCTGTGTCCGTGTGGGGCCACATTCTCTATGGCCGGGTCTTGATCCTATTGATCCTCAGGCTCTGGAGACAGAGATCTCTAGCGCCGCTGTCCTACCGCAGGAGCCCTGCCCCTGGCTGGGGCAGCCCCGCAGCCTGTAGCTCTTCCACGTCCTCAGGCTGTCGCTAGCCCTCGGATGCCAGCCATAGCTGCGGGCTCTTGCATCTGACCTTGATCTATAATAGCTCGAGTCCTCATCATATGTGAGAGAAGAGATAAGAGTCAGATACCAATTTGATATTTCCAGATACCAGTTAGAATAAAGTAGCACGAAAGAATGAAAGAAAGTGAGATTTCCTAAATGTCCTATATCCTATCGTAGATAAGTACGGAGCTCATCGTACCGATCCACGAGACTCTACCAGACACGCTTTTCTATTATTGATCGGGTAACCTAGGGCTCTGATACCAACTTGTCACGACCCAATTTGGCTAAGTCGTGCGGGCACTTACATTCCCCCCTCGGTAAGAGAACCCTCAATCCAACAGAAATAAAGGAATAAATAATTAATCAATCCTGCAGAAGAGAATAATCATGTAAGTCTTACAATAATATATAATAAAAATAGTGCGGAAATAAGGAAATACCCCCAGGGTCTGGTCTAAGCCATACAAGAGCATCTAAGTGAAAAAATACAAGTCTGGAATATAATTATACATCAAGTCTGTCTATGTCTTAGAATAGAAAAGTAAGACATAATAAGAGGAGTCTTTAAGGCGGCGAACGTCTCGTGCACACCCTGTAGACTCGAAGTAGTCCTGATCGCGACTTTCAGCCACGGGAGATGTAAGAAGACCCAACTCGGTACTCTGCATTCATAAAAGAATGCAGCAATTGCAGATCAGTACAAAAACACAGTACTGGTAGGTATCATAGGCTGACTAAGTATAGCTAACATGATTAAGACAATAAAGCAAGATAGGCTGATAAATCAACAAGTATAAGTCAAACATTATCGAAACCAAATATATGTCATCGCCTCAGTAGAGCATCTAAACTCAAATGTGCCAAGTCTCAATAGGTCCAATCCGAAGCCAACATCACAAGTGAAAACACCAGGTCATCACAATATAAGCCATGATGCAATGCAATGCAACAATGTATGAATGCAAATGCAATGCTGTGTACACATGTACTCCAGACGGAATACCTTCACGTCTCTAGTACAACCCAAGGTGACTCACGAAGTCTAAGTGCCACTTTTCCCGGATCTTTACCCAACAGACAGACAAGACTCCGGATCTTTGCCCACGAAGGGTTCTCACCGGCACCACCTTGGGGGACCTGCGGAGTCCATGCACTCACTCAATTTACGATGCCGGGACTAACATCGGATATCAGACTCTCACATCACTCTCATTTAAAAATCAAGCCCAGCTCATCACAGTGTTTCGTCAAGTGCCAACAATGTATCAACAGTATATCATGAGAATGCGTGCAATACATGTGTCGACATCAATAGTCAGATCAATATCACAAGTACCAACATGGGTACGCTAACAACATATCAATGTCATAAGTACCAACATGGGTACGCTGACAATATCATGAAATACTACACAAGTCATATAGAACTCTATCCTCGTATCAACATCAACCCGTAAGATATTACAATATCACAATAAAGACGGAACAACAGATTCCAATATCTACTAACAACACGTGGTATCAAGCCAGTACAATGGAACAATCAAGTCACAACACAACGGGGTGGCTAGCCCCAATCATGCAACAGGGCCCAACCTAAGGCAATACCTAACTCAATTTTATACCTGAAGGTTTACATGCTTCTCCGACAATATCATCTAAATATATGCTTCTCTACACGAAGTCCTACCAAGGGTAAGCCATAACCTACCTTGATGGCCGAACAACAAACAATAATCACTCTATAGCCTGACCCTTCCACTACGCCTATAGATCAAAGAAGTCTAGGCATATTCGAAATCTAGATTAGAAATCATGAAGATTGATACCTATATTGCTATCATTCAAATCATGTAAAACCAACCCTAGAACCCCTATGAGGGCAAAAAGGGGAAACGCGAGGGTAAAATTTCAAATTAAACAATAGGTGATTAAAACCCCTCAACTAATTGCTACATTAATTCAAAGATTCACCCATTTTTGAAATTCAAGTAAAACCCCCAATTTTGGGTATAAATCCTAACTCTTTGATTCAAGGATTCAGCACTAATAATGGAAGATATATGATTAACAACCTTATATACATCATAATCTAGCATAAACCCAATTAATTTCATCATTAATAAGCCTAGATGGGATATTCATTAAATCCACTTTTATCTTCCATTACTAAGGAACTAATAAGGAAAGAGGAATTCTAAGATGATTAGGAATAAAAAATTAGTAAGAAGATTAGCAAGACTTACCACCAAGAGTTTTTCCCCAAAAATCTTCTAGAACAGTCCGCAAGAGCTCAATTTTCGTAATGGTGATAAATGATAGACTAAGGGCTTTTTAATACACATTTAATGAAATCCGATACCGCTACATCGACATCAGGGCCGCCACAGCGCCACCACCCTATCGTCCTTTAGGACCGTCGGGACGGTCTGGGCAGAATGAACTTGGTCGGCCCAGTGGTCGTCCCACTGCTACGGCGGTGCCACTGGGATGGGTGCCACTTTGGCGGACACCAGGTACCAGAAACACAACATTTTTCTAAGTCTCAACCGAAATTCTGAACCACTCCCGAGGCCATCTTCTCACAAACCACATACACAGACCCACATAAAAACACGCTACAAATGCATTCATGGTCTCAGAAATTCCAGCGGAGGTCTTGTTGACCGAGTCAACCCCCGATACCTCATTTTTTACTTCCCAACCCAAGTTATAAAATGCATCCGAGTGCATTGGGAGCTGAACTAGATATACACACAAGTTTTAAATAACCATTCGGACCTCTTAAAATTAACGGATTTACGAGAAAGGTCCATTTACCCAAAAGTCAACTCCTTTTCGCTTAAAGCCCAAATTTCATGAAAAGTCACCCGAATCACATCTAGACATCTCAAGAAGCGTGTCAACGGTCCTCTTGTGTCGAAAATGAGCTAACCAAGCTTAAAAAAATGGTGAAAGTGCTGAAAAAGCTGTAACGACCAAACGGCTCGTTACACTGAGACTTAGTACAGTTGGGTTTAGATGTTTTAACATAGGTGATGACTTGTTGTGATATGTTTGTGATATACTGGTTCGGATTGGTCACACTAAGACTTGGCACAGTTGAGTTTTAATGGTATAACATAGGTGATGACTTGTACCATGGTTATGGATTCGTTTGTATTTGTACCTTGTTGTTTTATGTGCTTATCTTGCTTTGTTGTCTTTATATATATTAGCTAGGCATAGTCGGCCTATGATACCTACCAGTACTTGTTGTTTATACTGACCTGCACTTGCTGCATTCTTTTATGAATGCAGACTACCACGTTGGATCTACTTCTACCCCTCGTGGCTGATTATCGAGGTTGCTGCCGAGTCTATTCAGGGTGAGCATGAGGACATTCGTTGCCTGAAGACTCTTCTCACTATTTATGTCTTATTTCCATTTTGAGACATCTTTTGAGATCTTATGTATTATTCAGACTTATAGTATTTGGTAGATGTTCTTGTATGACCAGACTAGATACTGGGGTTAGATTCTGATTACTTTCGCATTTCTTTATATTATTAACATGAGACTTATGTTATTCTATCTTCTTCTGATTTATTTATATTTTATGATTTTTGGGGTAAGGGTTTGCCTACTGAGGTTTCAAAGGTAGGTGCCCGCACGACATAGTGAAAATGTGTCGTGACAGGATTTTCTAGCAAAATATGATTTAGTATGAAAGATGGTTCAAAATCAACCTAGGGTTCATCATCCCAAAACCCCCAACTTAAGCATGGTTCTCTAACATGATTTTCCCACTTTAATGGTATCTTTTTTTTTTTTAGCAAAAGAATCACACAGCAAGAGCTCGTGATGTTTTATTAATAAAAAGAGACTTATTTACACGAAGAAGTCACAAAACAAGATAAAAATCAATCTAGACTAACTAAGATTAAGACTAAGAAAAAGCAAAATCCTAAGTGTGATGTAGATGCAACAAAACTTCCATGAATCTGTCAAGTCTGCACTCATCTGTTGCTTTAGATTGATGCCACTATCAGACACCTCAAGCTCACACCAAGTACTATGGTATCAAATCCATGTGAGAAAATTCAAGCAGTAAGTTGGTACACTCTTCATGTGATGGTGTTGTGAAGTTGCTGGCATTTAGTGAGAATTAAACCATTTAAAACATGTAGATAACCGGCTGAAAACTAAATCTATCCTATAATAATCAACTAAAGAAATCCTTCTAGCAGCTTGAACAACGAGACTATTAATACCACTCACTAGATAGGATAACCTTAGATGACGATACAGTCTTAAGATTGGATCTCCATTCAGCCTATTATAGCAGTAGCTTGAATCAATCTGGCTCTCTAATCTTATGTGCTGAATGCCTGATGTATGGCATTTCACTCTTGTCACTATTTAGAATCCTCTTTGCAGCTATTGGTAAGTCTTGAAAGCTATGTATTTGGATTGAACCTGCAAAATCAAAAACCATGTTAGCTAAAAAATCTGCCAATGCATTGCCTTTTCTCAAGATATGAGCAAACTACAAATGGCCCTTATCTCTCTACTGCTTAATCCTTCTCACTTCCATACTGATCTTTCATGGACTATCCCATATCCCTTCTAAAATGTTGATCATGGTCGATCAATCTGATTCTATAACCACATGAACCAGATGATTAGCTATACAATATGCTATACTATCCTGGAATGCACTTGCCTCCGCACCAATATTTGTTGTTTCTTGCAGCTTCCTTGAACTAGCATATCTTAGATCTCTCCTCTCATTTCTCACATAAAAACTGCTGAACTTGGTCCTGGATTACCCCTTGAAGCACCATATGTATTGCATTTATACCACCCTTCATGAGGACTTTTCCATTGCACCAATCTGATTCTTGTATGAAGTTTGTATCCTTCCAAGTATTGAACCAACTGGGGCCAGTCCTGAGGAAGATTCTTCAACCATGGATATAAGGATCTAACAAGGTTAAACAGATTATGATTAATCCCATATATAACCTTAACCTTGCTCATACTATTACCATGCATAATAACATTCCTTCTTTTCCATAACTGCTAGCAAATGAAGGCTGGAATAGCCTGGTAAACAACTTTGAGTATAGAAGAACCCTACATATTCAACCATTTCACCACTGCTTGGTGAATTTGTACAAAATGACGTGTGACACCAGCTGCTGCATTGTAGTATAACCAAATTGACATAGAAAATTCACTTGTTAGGAACAAATGTTGCATGGTTTCTTCATACTAAGAGTTAACACAACATCTGCATTTAGCTACTATGCATATATGCATTCTCTTGTGTACATCATCCACCGGTAACTTAAACTTCCAAACTCTCCATAGTAGGAATGAGATTTTAAAAGGAACACCTTTACTCCATAATCTTGTGAAATGCACAGAATACTGACCATGTCGTCTGAGAGTATTCCATGCCCTTTTAACTGAAAATTCACTATCAGTAGTCAACATCCACCAAGGGTTATCCTTTTCATCACACCTTTCTCCAGATCCTGATTCTGACCTAATGTGATTCTCTATGTTCAAAGGAAAGACAACTTACAATTTATGAATATCCCATCCTTCATCTGTTATGAAGAAGTTTAGCTCATCAATGTTAACCTGTACTGGTATCATCTGTTGTAAACAACCTAATCTTGTCCAATTATCTTGCCACATATTGCATTTTCCACTTCTTGGTTCCCAATGAATATAGTGATCCACCAGGTCTTTTGCTTCAAGAATTTTCTTCCAAGTTTGAGATCCACCCCTCTACTGCACTTTAGTTGCCTTTGCTTCTTGCAATACTTGTTCCACATGAAAGTTGCCCACGTAGTATTTTCAGTCCCGAACTTCCACCATAGCTTGGCAAATAGTGCTTTTGACACATCTTATAGAGATCTGAAAGCAAAGCTACCTTCTTGTTTTTGGAAGACATAGCTTAGCCCATGAAACGCAATGCTTCTTTCTCTCTTCTTCCTTGTTGGACCAGAACAATCTTGCAAATATCTTGTGCAGTTCGTTAATAATGTATTTAGTTGGCACAACTGTAGATAATAAGTAAACAGGAATACTTTGTATCACCATATGATAAGTGCTTTCCTTTTTAGTTTTGCAGCTTATTCTTTTCACTTTCTTGATAAGATCATTATAGAACACTTTCTTTCTTCTTGCATGAAAGATGGGACAACCTAGATACTTCAATGGAAATGACTCTCTTGAAAAACCAGTCACTTGTTCCACCTGTTGAATTAAATTACTTGCCACCTTTTAAAAATTATAGAATGCACTCTTCTCTTTATTGATCAACTGGCCTGATAACTCCTCATACTTTTTTTAATACATGCATCACTTTCTGAAGAGATTGTTTCTATATAGATATGAAGATTATAGTATCATCAGCATATGAAAGATGATTTATGTTGTGACTGCACTTAGGCATCCCATAACCAACATATCTAGAATCATCAAACAAAGTATTTAATGATCTAGATAATGCTTCTGCTGAAATGATAAAAAGAGCAGGTGACAATGGATCTCCCTGCTTCACACCTTTAATTGAATGGAAAAACCAATTGTCTATCCATTGAACAATATAGAATACCAGTTTGTTGGCTAGCAGGCTCCAAATTTGATCAATGAACTAATCCGCAAATCCCATCTTATGCAACACTTTGATGAGAAAAATTCCAAGACACTCTATCATAAGATTTTTCCATGTCTAACTTTATGAAAACATTTTTAGGTTTACCCCTCTTTCTGATATCTGTCACAATTTCTTGTGCTAATAACACATTTTCAATGATGCTCCTCCACTTGACAAAACCAGACTGGTTGCTAGAAATTAATGATGGCAATACATTTTCTAGCTAGTCATGCACTACTCTTGATATAACCTTGTTTATAAAGTTACTCAGACTTATAAGTCTAAGATCTGAGTAAGTTTGCACAATGTCCTTTTTAGGAAGCAGTACCAGATTTGTATGAGTAATGGATTTGGGAAGTGTTTGCCCATTAAAGAATTCAGATACCAATTTATACACATCAGCCCCTATAATATCCCAACATGAATTGTAGAACTTCCCAGAGAAACCATCAGTACCACTTGCATTTGTCCTATTGATATTGAACACTGCTCGCTTGACTTCCTCTAAACTTGGTGTTACACCTTGTCTTTCGCATACGTTAAGGTTTTGTTTTAAGATGGTTACCGTAGGTTCGTATTGGAAATGATTTTGGAAGTTATGTATGAGGACTATGGGTGTATCTCAGAGTTATATAAGTTTTTAAACATGTTTGGAAAGGAGTGTGAAGGTTGGACGTCAAACGAATCGGAAAGAATATGTTTCGCCGGAAAATTTGACTAAGGCATTTTCATGGCCATTTTCACGTACCGTGAATAATTTCAAGGATTGTGGAAATGATTTTGGGACACCGTGAAATGGTGGAAGTGGGGGAGGAACCACTAGAACAGTATCATAGCCACTCTCATGACTAGTGAAATAATTCACGGTCCGTGAAAGTGACCCTGGAATTGAGGTGGTGGAAATTCTCCCTTTTGTTATAAATTAAAGGGGCCACGACTTGGGTTCATTATTCTCATAAAAATAGATCTCTAGTGTCTCTTTAAGCTCCCTTTCTTTATTATGTCATGATCCTATTGTTACGAACTTATAAAAATGATATCCATGATGACTCCATTCTTAGAAACATTAGAAGCTTATGTTCTTGATCCTCTTATGATATTATTGACTATTGTCTCATGATTATTGATTTTGTTTATGATTGTTAATCTCATCTTATGATTATTGTATGTAGCTATTTTCTGACACCGAGCGCCGCTATAGTCGGTCGGGTTCAGCACCTATTGTGTACACCACTGCAGTTGGGTACGAATAACACCGAGCCTATTTTGGCCGGGTACGGTATTATGTGTGTGTGTGTGTATATATATATATATATATATATATATATATATATATATATATATATATATATATATATATATATATATTATGATTATTTTTCCTTCAAGGTGAGATATGTTGATGATGATAGTTCCATAATGGAAATCAGAGGTTTACCAACTTTACGTCACTCCAATAGAGCTGCAATGTTTCCTTGAGCTCTCATGCATGATTTATATATATATGTAGCTATTTTCTGACACCGAGCGCCGCTATAGTCGGCCGGGTTCAGCACCTATTGTGTACACCACTGCAGTTGGGTACGAATAACACCGAGCCTATTTTGGCCGGGTACGGTATTATATATATATATATATGTATGTATGTATGGAAATGTTGTTTTCTTTAAACAGGAAAGCATGCATGTTATCCGCCTTTAGAGGCATCCATATGTACTAATTATTTCTCTCTTATCACATGCTATTTCCATAGATTTATTATGTTATTCTTCATGCCTTACATACTCGGTACATTATTCGTACTGACGTTCTTTTGTTTGTGGATGTTGTGTTCATGCCCGCTGGTAGACATGGAGACAGTTCAGACCCTTAGGCTGCCTTCTTTGCGCTTGTACAGTAGCACTCCACTTGTTCCGGAGTTGTAGTTCAGCTTGGTATGATTATTTTGTGTACATATGGGCGTGGCGGTGTCCTGACCCGTCCTTATTATGTTATGCAGTCCAGTAGAGGGTCGTAGACAGATATGCATAGTTAGATGTCCTATGACCTTCTAGGTCCATATTTTGTTGTACCATTATCTTGATAGCCTTGTAGGCTTGTATCTTTGGGTTAAGCTTGATGACGAAATTCCCCGCAAGCATAGCATTCACCCTTTCACGAGTTTTACAATTCTTGGCCAAGTGAGACCCTCCAAAAGTCCAGCAACCTTATATATATATATATATATATATATATATATATATCTTTTGGGCTTGTGTCCCTTACACTTTATGATATCTAATAGTTAGTATCATATCCTACTCAGCTATGATTATTTGATGCATGTATGTCTGGAGGTGCTCGATAGGTAGATCCGGGTGCCCGTCATGGCCCTCCGGTTGGGTCGTGACACTTGGCATCCTACACAAAGCAATGTTAGTCTGCTGATCAATAAGATTAGGAACATGATCAAATAATATGCTTTGTGATTGCTCCTTCTTTTATGAAAATTGAGTCTGATAAAACTTAACAACCTTAGCAGCCATTTGAACTTCATCCTCTAACCAGACACTATCACTTCCTTGAATTCTATTAATTAACAACTTTTTCCTTCTACCCTTTACTAGATTGTGAAAGAATCTAGTATTCCTGTCACCTTCAGCAAACCAATCTACGTTTGCTTTTTTCCTCCAATATTCCTCCTCATAATGCAAATATCATCTATATTAAGCTTGAGCGCATTGGAGAACACATCTATTAGAAGCTAAAGGAATTTCTTCAAATAACTCTTCCTTCATTTTGAAAATCTCCTCTTTGATAATTAACTGCTTGAAGATGTCACCACATGCTTCCCTGCTCCATCTTGTCAAAACACGTTTTAACCTTTTAAGATTGACTTTAAAATTAATAAAAGAGTCAACATCCTTATAATTGATCCAATTCTGCTTGAGTGTATCCAGGAAGGATTCATGATCTGTCCAGAAATTAAGAAACTTGAAAGGTCTTGGGACATTAGTTGACACTTCACCATAAGTACACATAAGAGGTGCATGGTCAGAACCTGTCCTAGACAAATACTCAATGTCAATTTGACCAAACCAGTTCAAAAGTTGAGAATTGACCAGCATTGTGTCAAGCCTTTCAAATATGCATTCATTAGCAGCTCTACCATTCCACAAAGTAAAAGGACTACCCTTGAGGAGACTGATTAATTAAAAGAAGTGCATCATTCTCGGCTTCTTTTATAGTAGTATTTAAAATGCCACCATCTGTCTTCCTATCAACCCTTTCATGATCAATGCTATCACCTTCGATAGAACCAGAAGAAGCAGCCTTCATGTTTACATCCCTGCGTCCATCTTGCTCATCTGTCTGTTGTAGTGGCACTTTAACACGCACCTGTTCTGAGTCCTTTTTCAAGACTGACTTGGAAACCTGCTTACTCCCCTCATTGTTGCTTGCCTGCAGAACTGGTATAATAGCCTTTTGTTGATCATCATCCTCAATAAGAAAGTTCTTACTATCTTGTACCTAATTTCTATTTTGAATAACCATATCTTTGTTCGTCATAACCTAAGTAGAAACAACTGGAACCTCCTCACACTGCTAAACAATTTCTCCATCTTCTAATTGTCCAGGACATATCACAGTAGTTTGCACAATCACTTTATTATTAGCAGCGCCTGATTGTTCGGTATTCTCTCACTTCCTCCTTTTATTCACCTTCATCATTGCCGTTTCCACCAATGTCATTAAGAATATAAAATTTGTTTTGTGTTAACACCTTGTTGTGTTCCAATACCACCTAAAACTTCACACAATGCCCAGCATTACTATTATCCTGCTGCTTCAGAGGAACACTAGCTTCACCATCATTCAAAACTACTAATACCATATTCCCATTAGTTCCAAATTTTGGCAAGAACTTTTGTTGGAAATATTTACCATGAAACCTAGATGGATATCTTATAGTTTTCTGCCCTTCTTGTAACATAACATCTTGAGAGACCACATTGTAATTACCCTATTCAACATGAACCTTCAACTCAGGATGTAACATTCGATACTCATCAGTGGAATGGCCTTGCAACATGCATTCAGTACAATATTTTGGCAATACATCATATTGGATTTTAACTTTCTCTAATCTGAATTCTTTTGTGACCTCATCTTCTAATTCCATGCTTATAGAATTTAGAAGATCTGCTAACAAGTTTACTTGCACCTTTACTCTAGCACAACTTGATCCTGTTTTATTAATCGTAGCCATGTCAAGCTGCAAAAGTCTACTAACCGCTGAGGCCAAAGTAAAAGAGTGCTTCTATAAAAAAGAAAATAGGCAGTAAATTTGGGAAAGAGATCCAAGCCATAGCTTTCATGGTTTCCTTATCAATATTAAAGTTTGAATCATAAATCAAAGTCCTCATTTGATACGTAAAACCATCCTTCGACTTTATATAATGAGCACCCTTAGATGTTAATGTAAAGAATACTTCTATGAAACTCAGTCTAATAAGAACATGTCGATGCCGAAAGAGACCAATAGTACATTTACCTTTCACTCCACATTGTTGTGGAAGAATCGTACGTAATTCTTCCAGATCTGGCCAACCATGAGCAAATTTACCAATGACCGCATATTGCAGTTCTCCAAAATCTCCATTCGTTTAACCTTTGTTTCTGTCCACTTAACCATGGGGGTTCCATTAACATAAGTAATATTCATGATAGGAATTGGATCACAAACTTGCGTCTGTATGTCACTATGTTGCAAGTTAGGATTTGTGCGTAGTTTATAGTTTGCATGGGAAGGGTTGGGTAGTTTGTGGAATTAAAGGTGGAGAAAGTTGTGGTAGAGGTGGATAATGAGTGGAAGAAGAGAGTGGGATGGCCGCGCCAGCCATTTTAGGTTATTTGGGGGGCTAGGGTTTGCATGAAATTTTAGGAGAGAGAAGAGAGCTTTTTTAAGGTACTTTATGGTAACATAAACATAATAAGAAGGTAAAAAACTTTTCCACAGGAAGAATCCTTAGAAAGCTTCCCAAAATCGCCCCTCTAGAACCCTCTAAGTCTCCAATTTAGTGAATGAAAAGAAATGGTGTGAATTTGGGGAATTAATGATTCTTATTATCCGCGATCTCGCATCTGGGGACCCATTCCCGTAGATGCGGCCTCGCATCTGTAGAGAAATGTCTGCAGATGCGGACTCACTTAACAACACACTTTCTTGCATCTCCGGGCAAAGTCCAACATAGGCGGGCCCGCAGATGCGACACCAAATTTGCATAGGCGGCACACCAGAAACTAGAAAATTCTGGTTATTCACTAACTTCAACCCGAAACCTGAAACTCATCTGAGTCCTCCCGGATACAAACCAAGCATGCAACCCATTATAAAAACACGCTATGAACGCATCCGCACTCTCGGAATTCCCAAACGTGGTCATCTTAACCTGATCAACCCCTCAAACCCCCAAAACTAAGTTTCCAACCCAAGGACCAAAACTCCCTCGAGTGCCTCGGGAATCGAACCAAAAACTCTACCGTTTATAATCATCCCTTGGGAATTAATGGAACCGACGGAAATCCTAAAAAGACTCGTTATTCTAAAAGTCAACTATTGGTCAACTCTTTTTCACTTATTCAACTTAAAAGCTTCTAACTTCCTCAAATTTCATTAAAACTCTCCTGACTACCTCGAAAATAGTGTCACCCATCTTCGCGGGTCAAAATCACCCTAACAGAGCTAGGGGAAGGGTCAACGGGAGTATACGGGTCAAAAGGACCAAAACGACCAAATGGGTCGCTACATCAGATACCAATTAAACAACCGTTTATTCTCGAACAGAAAAGAGAGACCGAGAAACAAGGTACTTGATTCGATAAAAATATGAGGATATCTACTGCGCATATCGGCCTTGATCTCCTATGTAGCCTCCTCAACTAGACGATGCTTCCATTGCAACTTCACTGAAGTTATCTCTTTCGATCTCAACTTTCGCACTTGCCTATCCAATATCGCTACCGGCTCCTCTTCGAAGCACAGATTTTGATCGAACAACACCGAGTCCCATTTGATGATATAGGGCCCCTCTAAATGATACTTCTTCAACATTAAAACGGGGAACACTGAGTGAACACCGGCCAAGCCTGGTGGCAGAGCCAACTCATAAGCCACCTCATGAACACATTGAAGAATCTCAAAAGGGCCATTAAACCTCGGGCATAACTTGCCTTTCTTCCCAAATCTCATAACCTTCATGAGTGAGACCTTCAATAGAACTTGGTCACCAACCATGAACTCCAAATCCCGAACCTTATGGTCCGCATACTCCTTTTGCCTACTCTGAGCCGCAAGAAGCTTTTTCCTGAATTAGCTTCACCTTATCCAAGGAATCTCTCAACAAGTCTGTACCCCATGATTACATTGAACCAACCAATCAGAGAACGACATTTCTTACCATACAAAGCCTCAAACGAAGCCATACTAATACTCAAGTGATAACTGTTGTTGTACGCGAACTCTGCCAAAGGTATGAACTAGTCCCAATAGCCATTAAAGTAAATTACGCAAGGCAATAACAGATCCTCCAACACCTGAATAGTCCTCTCGGACTCACTATCGGTATACGGGTGAAAAGCGGTACTAAGGTCCAACTGAGTCCCCAATTCCTTCTGTAATGTCTCCCAAAAATGGGAAGTGAACTGAGTGCCTCTGTCTGAAATGATGGAAATGGTCACCCTATGCAATATGAAAATCTCTATAATTGTCACGACCCAACTGGAGGGCCATGACAGACACCCGGAGCTGACCCATCGGGCACCTCTCATCATACTTTCACAATCATATCTAGGTGAGCCACATGGCCTACTCATAATCTCTATACATTAATAATACACTTTCCATCAGGCTAAGGCACTTTTATAACAACATCAACAACTATGCCCATATATATATATACGCAAGTCGACGAGGCTATCAGAATGATGTACAACAATATGAGCCGACAATGCTGAAAGACATCTAGTTATATACAACGGTCTACAAGCCTGTAGAAAGAGTATGTAACATCATAAAGACGGGACAGGGCCCTGCCATGCCCATATGTATATACAAGAAAAGAATAGTACCAACAGCTGCAGCCTAAGGATCAAGTCTATCTCCCTATCCATCTGCGAGCACGACGCAGCGTCCACAAACAAAATGACGTCAGTATGAATAATGTACTGAGTATGTAAAGCATAGGTAATAACATGATAAAAGCATGAATGATAACACAAGATAGAAGAGCCACTAAATATAAGGGCCATTTGTACCTCTTGATGTGTTCATCATATGCACTTACCCTTTTCTTTGGAGAAGACTTTCCATACATAAACATATACATACATAAAAACTTAGCATCATCATTATGACATACCCGGCCTTAATAGGACTCGGTGTGTAACATACTCGGCCATAATAGGACTGGGTGTTATTCATACCCAACTGTAGTGGTGTGCGCGCAATAGATATCATACCCGGCATATAGGACTCGGTATAAAGCATACCCGGCCATAAAGCGTCTCAGTGTTATAATATAGCTTTATATATAAGTATATTCATATAGGATTACATAAGTAAAAGAAACATCATCATTATCATCATCATTTCCATTATATCTTTCCCTTAGAAAATCAATTATCATCGGAGGGAATTTATGATTTCATGGGAGTACCAAGAACTATGAGCCTTAATGATTCTAGGAATGAAGTCGTCATAGAAGACATTTATGGATTTCCACTTGAAGGTATACAACAATGGGATCATGCCTTAAGAAAGAAGGGTTAGCTTTACATATCTTTACGTCTTCTTTACTACTTAACGTTCACCTCCAAAGCCCGAGAAATCTACATTTAAAAGGGTTCATGCGTGGTTAGGCTTCAAAGGCACACTTAAGTTCACACTAGATTAATTCATGAGCTACCGAAAATTGGGCAGCATTTCCCCTATTTCATCCACTTCTACCAAAATCCAAACAACTCCTAAACAACAATGACATTATCAACAATACCATCATCAAGAGGCTTCATTCAAGTTAAGCATCGTTCAACCCTCAAAACTCCTTTTCAAAGTCATTCATAACAATAGCTACAACACAACACATTATTCACTTACATACAATACTTCCTCATCATCATTAGTACCACCCACAACAAGATTATACTCATAGAATACTAAGAATCATGACTCAAGTTAATTTACCACTCAAAATATCATTAAATCTATACTTGAGCTCCATCTTCTACTTTCTTCCCTCACCCAAGGTATTCAACAACCAAGCATGCTTAACAACATGAGATAGACATAAAAACTAACCTTTTATCTCATAGGAATGAGCTTTGTATCAAGTTACCAACTTGAGGGAAACCCTAACTTCAACACCCAAGGAATTCTTGAATCCTACAAACCCTAGTGAGTCTCCCAACACTTGAATATCTTGATTCTTGCTATTTGATCTTTGATTTCTCTTGGGTTTGTGGATATGCTTGGAGGAAGGTTCTAGAGCTTTCAATACTTGGGAAAATGTGGGAAATGAAATAAATGAACGAGGGTCGTCCATACATATATAAAAAGGAAAAACTGGCCTGACCCGATTATACGGCCAATTATACGGGCCGCATAAATTATACGGTTTGTATAATTGGACCGTATAATCCCACCAGGGATTTACCCTTCACTGGAATGGTTCTACGGACTATTATACGGGCCGTATAATTTATACGGTCCGTAAAAATGGCCGTACAACCCACATTTTTTCGAAACTTATTCTCGTCGATTCGTTTGACTTCCAATCCTTATGAAACCTTCTTGGCACTTGTATAACACTTCGTTAACCATCTAAGGGGCCCTATAGCTCCTCCTCAAGTCATTACTAAACAAAATATAACTCAATCGTTGTGAAATCGTCCCAACCATGACTTACATTCTACTTCCTTCAACAAACTTAATTTCACCGATTCATATGACTTCAAAATCTTGTGGTACGCGCTTAAAGTTATCAAATACTCTCCTTAATCTCATAAGGACTTCATGTTCACCTTAAGCTCACGTTAGTCTACTCCCAATGCAACAATCCGAAATCTCCGAGACGTAACACTAATGTAGATCCTATCTAACTTCTTTGAGTTGTAGGCAGTCTGAACTAGAATGAAGTGCACAAAATTAGTCAACCTATCAACAATAGCCCAAATGGCATCAAAATTGTCCAAAGTCTTCGGTAGACTAACCACGAAATCCATAGCTATCCTGTCCCACTTCCACTCGGGAATGGGTATCCTCTGAGTCATACTACCTGATCTCTAATGCTCATACTTAACCTGCTGGCTGTTCAAACACTGGAAAATGAAATCCACTATGTCCCTTTTCATCCTACTCATGATACATCTTTCTAGCACCAGGATGAATGGCGTTTCTGGAACTGTGATCCTCTTCTAAAATACAATTAATCAAACCACCAACCTTAGGAACACAATGTGCCCCTTAATCCTTAAAAAACCCTCATCATCAAGAATAGCTTCCTTGGATTCTCCATTTAACACCTTATCTCGAATATTACACAATTTCACATCCTCAAACTGTTGAGCCTGGATCTGCTCCAAAAGAGATGACCTCTCCCCAACATAAGCTAGAACCCTATCGGTCTTTGAAATATCTAGTCTCACCATACTATTTGCCAAAGACTGGACCTCTATAGATAAAGGACGCTCCCCATCAATCAAACGCACCAAGCTACTCATACTCACCGCATTTCGGCTCAACGCATCAGCTACCACATTAGCTTTTTTCAGATGATAAAGAATGGTGATATCATAATCCTTAAGCAACTCCATCCACCTGTGCTGCCTCAAATTTAGATCCCGATGATTAAACACATGCTGAAGACTCCGATGATCCATGAAGACCTCACAATGAACTCTACACAAGTAATGCCTTAAAATCTTTAAAGTGAAGACTACAGCAACTAACTCCAAGTCACGAGTGGGGTAGTTCTTCTCGTGAATCTTTAACTGTCTCGAAGCATACGCAATCACCTTACCCTCTTCAATCAACACACAACCCAAGACAATATGAGAAGCATCACAATAAATGATAAAGTTGTTTCCCTCCATAGGTAATGCCAAAATCGGAGACGAAGTCAATAAGGACTTGAGCTTTTAGAAGCTCTCTTCACACTCATCGCACCACTGAAAGGGCACATTCTTTTGAGTCAACTGAGTAAAATGAGAAGCAATAGTTGAGAACCCCTTCACGAACTGATGATAGTAACTCTTTAAGCTAATAAAACTCCAAATCTCGGTCACTGAAGTAGGCCTAGTCTAATCTCCAATTGTCCCGATCTTCTTGGGATCAACCATAATCCTATCCTTAGACACAACATGTTCCAAAAATGCCACGGAACTGAGCCAGAACTCACACTTAGAAAATTTGGCATAAACTTCTTCCCTTTCAACAACCCAAGAATTATCCTTAAATGACTTTCATGGTCTTCCTTACTACAAGAGTACACCAGAATATCATCAATGAAGACAATAACGAAAGAATCCAAGTAGGACTTGAAAATTCCATTCATCAAATTCATGAAAGCTGCGGGGGGCATTTGTAAGCATGAAAGACATCACCAAGAACTCATAATGACCATAGGAGGTGCTGAAATCCGTCTTTGGAATAGCCTCAGCTCTAATCATCAATAGGTGGTAGCCCCATCTCAAGTCAATCTTAGAAAAGACCGACGCACCCTGAAGCTGATCAAAAAAATCATCGACGCGGGGTATCAAATACTTTTTCCAAATAGTAACCTTGTTCAACTGTCGATAACTGATACACACCCACACGGAACCATCCCTTTTCTTCACAACCAACACATGAGCATCTTAAGGGAAAACACTAGGTCTGATGAACCCCTTACTCAACAAGTCTTACAATTGCTCCTTTAACTCCCTGAACTCTACCATAGTCATATGGTAAGGTGGAATAGAAATAGACCGAGTGCCTATCTCTAACTCAATACAAAAGTCAATATCATGATTAGGCGGCATCCCGGGAAAGTCTATGGGAAAGACCTGTGCAAACTCACTAACTACAGGAATTGACTCCAAGGAAGGTGCATCCGCACTCGTATCCCGGATATGCGCCAAATACACTAAACACCCTTTATCCACTAACTTCTTCGCTCGAAGGAATGATATAATCTGCTTAGGAGCAGGGCTAGGAGTACCTTTCCACTTTAATCTCGGAATGCTGAGCATGGCTAATGTGATTGTCATGGCATGACATTCCAAAATCGCGTGATAAGGAGACAACCAACTCATGCCCAAGATAACATCAAAATCTACCATATCAAGGATCACCAAGTCTTCCTACATACCATAACCCATAAAAGTAATTGTACAAGATCGATAGACTTGATCTACCACTATACAATCTCTGACCAGAGTAGACATATGAATAGGAATGTCAAGTAGATCAAAAATCATATCCTAACCCATAGAGAAATATGTGGACACATAAGAGAAAGTAGAGCCCGGATCAAACAATACCGAAGCTGTACGGTGACAGACTGAAATAGTACTTGTGATAACTGTATCAGAAGCCTTTGTCTCTGTAACCACCCATTTTGTCGTTACTGTGACTTTCGAGAAATATGTAGCCTTGACCCCTTTAAAACCCTTTTAGTTTATTGAGCTCTCAAAAGTCGCTAAGTTGATCGGACCAGTTGTGCGAATTGTGTGTAAAATATCGGATTAGGCCATCGGGCCCAGTCTTACCGTCATAGCAACAGTCCTGCCGCTACAACGATGGCGCAACAACGGCTGGAAGCTCCGCTGAAGCTGAGCTATAGAATCATTAAAGGACCGCCCCAGTAGTGGGGCTACCGCTGAAGCGGTGCCGCCACAGTACCGCTAGACCGCCACAGCGGTTGACGGGCAGTTATTTCCCTATTTAAAGCCCATATATTGACTTGACCTAATATTCATTTCCCCAAATCAGTAGCCGCTATTAAGAGCAAATTCCAGCCCTAGAGACTTAAATGTTTGGAAGGTAAACCCTTTAAATCCCTCATTTCATCTTCCTTTAATCCCCTATTTCTTCTTGCACTATTTATGCTTATAGTAGAGTATCGAATGAGGGTTATTTCTCTCATGTATGAGACCTTTGGGAAAATGTGGCGATGATTAACCTAGAACAATTAGTAAATTCAAGATAGCTCTTGTATTGCAAACCTAGACTAAATAGCAAGTTCTAAGCCTAAATCATTCTATTTCCTAAATGGGTTAATTTGTTAGAGGCTAATAATGAACTATGTGAGGTAGTAAGGTATGTTTACTTGGGTAAAACCTTGTTTTCCATGAAAGAGGTGAAATATCAATGATAAAGAATCTAGATTGAGTATTTTAGAAATGACGATTCTACCTCTATGACCCCAAATTCCTCAATTGTTACTTACTCGAATGCATCCATTGTTTTTAGACCTTCCGGACCTACAAGTTTGCTACGGAGATGGAAGATGGAATCCAAGTGGATGTTCGTGCACCTGTTCAGCCCTAAGGTAGGTTACGGCTTCCCTGTCATGGTAGACTCTGGTTACATTTTCATATACGCGTTTTAGATGAAACGGAGAATGCATGTATAGGGTCTTGGAAATTGGGAAGGATATGGTACACCGGTAGTGTGTAAGAATTCATGGTTATTGTGTAATACCAAGATCGTTGTGAGTTTATGATTACCTTATGGTGAGACTTTGAGTAGCGAAGCATATATTTAGATGATATTGTCGGAGAATGCATGTAAGCCTTCGGGTACTAAGTTGGGATGGATATTGTCTTAGGTTGGGCCTTGTTGTATGATTTGGGGCAAGCCACCTCGTTGTGTTGTTGACTCGTCTTGATCTATTTACTTGTTGGTTCGTTGACACGTTGAGACATTGGTAATCGTGTGTCACGACCCAAACCGATGGGCCATGACTAGTGCCCGAGCTGGACACTCGTACACGAACCTGTTAGCTATAATCAGACTGAAACTAGGACAGTGCAAAAAATTTGCAAAAACGTGCTGTAAACTCATAATGCCATATATCAAAATGAACTTGTCTCCTGAGGAGTCACAATTAACCAAACATAAAAATTATACAAGCCGAAAGGCTGCCACTATACGCGGGAATATCCAAAATGAACTACATCCGTATAGCTGACCAAACCATTTATACAACCCACATATGTCTACAGACCTCTAAGAGTATAACAAAGTCTATGTCAAAAGGGTTAGTACCGAAATAGCCCAAGCCCCGAAACAATGGAGCTCTCCAAGCAGCTGGGCAGAAGTCCTAAGAGGATAACCAAGCTGAGCGTCTGTGCCTGCGAGCATCAAACGCAGCCCCCAAAGAAAGGGGATAATTACGAATAGTGTACTGAGTATGTAAGTCATGAAATCAACATATACATAAAATCCTAGAAGACATTTGGGACATGTCAATGAATGGGCAAAATAAATGCATCAATACATCTATATCAAAGAAACACATATATCTATAGAAATATCACAATAAAGGCCATAGCGTCACCCCCTGCCAACTGTGCCATATATATACACATCATAACAAAGGCCACAACGTCACCCCCTGTTAACTGTGCCATACATATACACATCACAACAAAGGCCACAACATCACCCCCTATCAACTGTGCCATATATATACACATCACAACAAAGGTCAGAGCGTTACCTCCTGTCAACTGTGCCATATATCCATCACAACAAGGGACACAACATCACCCTCTGTCAACTGGGCCTTGTAATACACAACAAAGGTCACAGCGTCACCCCCTGTCAACTTTGCGTTATATATACATGAAGAACGAAAATGAGTGCAGTGCATAATCAAAATGAAATAATAGAGCTCTCTGTAATGTCACAAAACAACCATATGCATATATTATACTCATGGCATGCTTAAGAGTTCAAATGAAAACTATCGCTCTATCCTACCTTGGAGGAACAATTTATAAGGTGATATCAACAACAATGAAATAAATCGAGAAAATCATGAAATAGCTCAACATTATATATATATATATATATATATATATATATATATATATATATATATATATATATATATACACATTATGAAATAGCTCAACATTTTCATATCATCATTGAAATCATAACTTGAGACCTTTGAACATAAAACATCATAGAATCATTCTCATCTTTAACATCATGAGAAGCTTTAGGAATTATGAACTTCTAGCTTTTGAAATCAATGAGGTTATGGAAACATTTATGGAATCATGCCTTTGACAGAAAGGGAGGAGCCTTAACATACCTGTTCAGCCTCCAACTACCTACGCTTATCCATCCGAGCCTGCAAGACTACATATAAGATCATTCATACTATGATTAGGCCCGTTGTTATATACTTATCCTAAGCCTTCAAATAAATGTTTCTCGAATCTACCGAAATTTTGGCAGCATCTCCTCTGCTTATATGCCTAGCCCGAAACCTCAACTCAGCAACCAACAACAACCATAACAATACCAACATCAATAACATCATTTCGAACACCAATATATACCATAAAACAGCCCACACACTGTTTTCCAACTTCCATAACTAACCAACTTATTGTACAATTATTTAACCACCATATCTTCGTGAATGAGCCGGTATTAGCGTAAATGGAAAGAGATCCATACCTTACTCTTGTTGAAGTAGCAATATCTCTGATATCCGCTTCGAATCCACCGCAAAACAAGACTACAATCACAACCACGCGCTATCTGAACCTAAACTAATATTCCGCCACTTGAACATTGCTCACTTTTTTAATACCGTCACTCTCTCTACTGATATCTAGAAATTTCTGGGCAGAATCTGGTGAAAAAAAGGGGTTTTGCCCCTTTTATAAGGTTCAAATTCGGGTCGGGTCACTATAGCATTTTACTGTAGCTGTACTGGAGCAGGTCGGTTACTGTAGCAGTACTTAGCACGCGTTTCTGCTCTGTTAGCCGAACTTATAACGTCCATAATTCTCTACTCCTATGTCCTATTGACGAGCGGTTTGTTGTGTTGGAAACTAGACTCGACAAACTTCATTGTAGGATTTTGTTTCACTTCAAAAACGTTCATATGCTAAGAGATATTCACCCCTCAAATTGGACCAAAATGTTCACACAAAACTTCACCCATCCTTTCTCCAAAGTCGTACTACTCCATTTCTTCCACTCATTGCCTTATAAAACCTTCCGGTATGCCTTATATACATCTTTCACTCATTAAATATACTGAATAATGCTTGCTTCTTACATTCCAAAGTGGTTTTAATTAACCATAACTCAATGTAATTATGTTTCAAATTTGATAAGTGCTCTTCGAAGATACGGGGTGTAACATCCTTCTCCACTTAAAAACATTCGTCCTTGAATGTTGTAGTGCGCCGATCCTCATTGAATTTTTGTTCGATTACCATATACTTATACTATAATTTGGTCGGTTCCGTCCTGTTCTTTCTTAGCTCTTCATCGAATTCATTTGTGAGTCGTACAATCCTCAATCCTCATATATATGATCACAAGTCAACTAGTATTTCGTTCTCATTCTGTCTTCATTCCTGTAGTTTAACTAGCCACGCCACGGCTACTCGCCGTCCTGCGAGCGTCCTTCCTCTTCGTTCCTCATTTCTTTATTAACAGATGACTCCCTTGCTCGAACACAACGCTTTCTTTTGTTGACTCCTCCGATGCTATCTTGGCTATCCCTACTTGTACTTGTTGAGCTTAGATATGTGCTAGATTATCCTCTCGTAATTCATCAGCCAAGCTCTCTGATTCATCGTAATTTTCTTATACTAATGTCCCGTTGCTTGTTCAGTGTTACTCTGCTAGTGACAAATCCTTACTCTTAACGGTTACGTTTCTTCCACTATTCGTCTTAATTCCTTTGCATGATCAGTTATAACCATATCCTCAATACAGTTTCTTAAATACCTACATTCCTAATGTTCCATCACCATCTTTATTATTCCTCGTAGCTGGATTATATGTTGCAATGAACCAATAATCATAGTTCGAACTGGTCTATTGCTCACAATATCTTCGAGTTCTTGCCGAAACTCTCCCTTTAATTTCTTTTCCCCAAATCCAGCAATATAACTTATAATCAAACTGATACTAGGACAGTGCGGAAAATTTGCAAAAACGTGCTGTAAAGTCATAATTCCATATATCAAAATGAACCTATCTCCTGAGGAGTCACAGTTAACCAAACATAACAAAATATGCAAGCCGACAAGGCTGCCACTATACACAGGAATATCCAAAACGAACTACATCCGTGTAACTGACCAAACCATATATACAACCCACATATGTCTACAGACCTCTAAGAGTATAACAAAGTCTATATCAAAAGGGTCAGTACCAAAATAGCTAAAGCCCCGAAACAATGGAGCTCTCCAAGCAGCTGGGCAGAAGTCCTAACCCGAAGGATAAACAAGCTGGGCGTCTGTACCTGCGGGCATGAAACGCAGCCCTCGAAGAAAGGAGGTCAGTACGAATAGTGTACTGAGTATGTAAGTCATGAAATCAGCATATACATAAAATCCTGGAAGACATTTGGGACATGTCAATGAATGGGCAAAATAAATGCATCAGTACAGATATATCAAAGAAACACATATATCTATAGAAATATCACAATAAAGGCCACAACGTTACCCTCTGTCAACTGTGCCATATATATACACATCACAACAAAGGCCACAGTGTCACCCCCTGTCAACTGTGCCATACATATACACATCACAACAAAGGCCACAGCGTCACCCCTGTCAACTGTGCCATATATATACACATCACAACAAAGGTCACAGCGTCACCCCCTGTCAACTGTGCCATATATCCATCACAACAAGGGCCACAGCATCACCCCTTGTCAACTGGGCCTTTTAATACACAACAAAGGTCACAACGTCACCCCATGTAAACTGTGCCTTATATATACATGAAGAATGAAAATGAGTGCAATGCATAATCAAAATGAAATAATAGAGCTTTCTGTAATGTCACAAAATATCCATATACATATATTATACACATGGCATGCATAGGAGTCTAAATGAAAACTATCGCTCTATCACACCTTGGAGGAACAATTTACAAGGTGAGATCAACTACAATGAAATAAATTTAGAAAATCATGAAATAGCTCAACATTTTCATATCATCGTTGAAATCATAACTTGAGACCTTTGAACATAAAATCATCATTTTCGCTGTAATCATCATAGAATCATTCTCATCTTTAACATCATGAGAAGCTTTAGGAATTATGAACCTCTAACTTTTGAAATCAATGAGATTACGGAAACATTTATGGAATCATGCCTTTGAAAGAAAGGGACGAGCCTTAACATGCCTGTTCCGCCTCCAACTACCTAAGCTTATCCGTCCGAGTCCGCAAGTCTACATATAAGACCATTCATACTATGATTAGGCCCATTGTTATATACTTATCCTAAGCCTTCAAATAAATCCTTCTAAAATCTACCGAAATTTCGGCAGCATCTCCTCTACTTATATGCCTATCCCGAAACCTCAACTCAACAACCAACAACAACCACAACAATACCAACATCAATAACATCATTTCCAGCACCAATATATACCATAAAATAGCCCACACACTATTTTTCCAACTTCCATAACTAACCAACTTATTGTACAATTATTTAACCACCATATCTTCGTGAATGAGCCGGTATTAGCGTAAATGGAAAGAGATCCATACCTTACTCTTTTTGAAGTAGAAATATATCCAACATCCGCTTCGAATCCACCGCAAAACAAGACTACAATTATAACCACGCGCTATCCAGACCTAAACTAATATTCCGCCACTTGAAAATTGCTCACTTCTTTAATACCCTCACTCTCTGTACTGATTTCTGGAAATTTCTGGACAGAACCTGGTGAAAAAAGGGGTTTTTCCCTTTTTATAAGGTTCAAATTCGGGTCAGGTCATTTTAGCATTTTACTGTAGCAGAACTGTAGCAGGTCAGTACTGTAGCAGTAATGTAGCACACGTTTCTGCTCTGTTAGCCGAACTTGTAACGTCCAAAATTCTCTACTCCGATGTCCTATCGGCGAACGGTTTGTTGTGTTGAAAACCAGACTCGACGAACTTAATTATAGGCTTTTGTTTCACTTCAAAACACTTCATATACTAAGAGATATTTGGCCCTCAAGTTGGACCGAAATTTTCACACAAAACTTCACCCATCCTTTCTCCAAAGTCATACTACTCCATTTCTTCCACTCATTTCCTTATAAAACCTTCCGGTATACCTTATATACATCCTTCACTCATTAAATATATTTAATAATGCTTGCTCCTTACATTCCAAAGTGGTTTTACTTAACCATAACTCAACGTACTTATGTTTCAAATTTGTTAAGTGCTCTTCGAAGATACGAGGTGTAACATCGTGGCTAGTGATATATCATGGATTTGATATTGCGTTACTTACTCGTTCGATACTAAGATGAGAATGGTGATTCATTGTGGCTTATTATGTAGCCTTAATGGTGATGTTACTTGTGTGCCATGTCTGGTACTGTTTCAGATTACATTGGTTGTTGATATCATATTTCATCATATTCATACGTATTTCCATGATACATTGACAAATGCATGGTTTTGGTACTGATGATGATATGTGAGAGAATGTAGCCTCCGAGGTTTTTCCCAGAGAGCGCAAAAGAGAGATGAGTGTTCGTTGCCCAATGTTTCTTGCCGGGAACGATAGAGTGTCCGATGCTTGAGGTCTTTTCCAGGATCGTGAAAGTGTGCTCATGATCCGAGGTCATATTCCGGAGTGAGTGGTAATTGAACTTCACAGGTCTCCCATGGGTCATGATTGCTGAGATGTGGAGTCACTCCGTCCGGGACATGTTGGACAAAGCTGCATATGCATTGCATTCATCCTACATACATTATTGCATTGCATTGTATCTTAGTTTCTATTGATTGTTGTGATACTACTGTGATGTACTGATTTGGATTGCTATACTGAGACTTGGCACAGTTGGGTTTAGTTGCTATAACCATAGACCATTATCTTGAATTACTTATATTTGATACTAGTTGGTGTTGACACCTAATTTTTGACCTCTCGTGATTTATTTTAATTACCCAGAGTCTGTGGATATCAAACAAAGCGAAATATGTATTTTTAGAAGGGAAAATGATTTTTATAAATTGTTTAGATAGTTTTACCATTTTTATTTGGAAAAATATTTTTTGTAATATTATAAATCATTTAGAAATTAATTGGCATATTTTCCCAATTATGATATATTTGCTAAAATTAACCAAGAGAAAAAAAAATTACGATAATTATTTATTTAATTGTCCAAATTGTTAAAATTGATAAATCGTCAATTAGCACATATTTTACTCTTTTTAATTCAGGGAATTTCGTTAATTAAATGAATTAATCATTTTACTCTTCAATTCTCAATTTCTGCATATTTAATTGTGATTAATTCTATAAATTGTTCACTAAATGGCTATAATTGAAATAATCAATTGTTTGATTCAATTGTGACTCAAGTGAAAGTCAATTTCCCTAATTGAGGTCAGTATTGCAAAATTAGCCTCTTAAATTGTTATTTAGTCTAATTGTGACCTCATATGAAAGGGACAAATTCATTGGTTTGATTAATTAAGGTCATTTTTACAAATGTTACCATAGGATTGCTAATTGGACCAAAAAAGGCCGTAATAGAAATAACCTAGTCTTACCACCGAGTCAATTGAAGGCCATATTTGCAAAATTAGCCTTTATTTGTTTAATTAGCCTTATTTAATTGTGATTAAGGATCTAATTTAATTGGTCTTTTTCTTAATTACGGTCATTTATTTAAATACGCGTTGAATCCTCACATATATATACACATATATACATTGATATACGTGTGTATACACGTATATCAAATGTATATACGTGTGTATACATCATGCATGCCGCCCTTTCCCTTTATTTTAATGAACCAGGCCCAGTCCAATCGGAAAAGACCTGGCCTAGCAACAAATTAAAAGGGGTAAAACCTTTATACACTTTCATTTCACGCTACACCCTCTTACCCCTTACCCTTCTCCTCTTGAAACCCTAAGCGCCGCAACATCACCTGTGTGATGTCATTATCCCAGATTTTGCAAAAACTCAAGTGTATCAGCCGGTGCAGTACTCTGTGGCCATTTTGAGTGAGAACATTAATTGTTCTCAACCTCTCTCCTCCGCACCACCATGCTACCACCACTGAAACAGAAGGAGGGCGGGGGGGGGGGGGGGGGGGGGGAGGGGGGGGGATTGTAAATTTAAACTTATGAGCCAACTGTTAGTGTACTTAGTTGAATCCCCAACAATTTTCAAAAGCCAAGTTAGCAGATAATTAATCTTAAGTAAATGTAATGTAGAAAGTAAATAAACGCAGAGAGTTTTATACTGGTTCGGATCACCGGTGTGGTGCCTAATCCAGTCCCCTTGGGTTATAAGGGTTTCCTTAGAGCTCCTTGAGTAACTTGATTACAAATCAGCTTAGGAGTGAACCGTGACTCTGATTTTGACTCTTATCAATCTTTCTTCTAATGACATCCTCGACCTGTATAGCTAACTATTTTCATTTTTCTTTTCTTAACACTATAATGCTCACAGACTATAATGCTTTTTAAAAGATGAAGAGTAAATAGCTATGTTTCTCAAGTGAAGTTGTAAGTGTCTCTGATTCTCGAGGGCTATATTTATATTGTTGTGCTGTCTTGTAGTGTGATCTTCAGCAGACAATGAAGAATCAATCGTTCTATTTGATTGATTCTGATTTGTTTGCTCTAAGGTAACCCAAGGGAATTTGTATCAATCAGGGATCTTGAGGGTATCAACTGATTGATCTTGATCCCGATTCTTGCTTCCTCGTGAATGATTTAACGTCTTCTTTCCTTTTTGGAGGCAGGTGTAAGAATCTTCTGGGTTATGTGTTTTTTCCTTGTGAAGGCTCTAATGAGTTTCCATGTACTAGTACTATGATTGATTTCTATTCTTTCCTTGTGTAGATTGCTTGATTTACTTCGTGATTGCTTGATTGGTCTTCCTTCCTTGTAGAGAAGATCCTACCTGTCCTTTATTAAGATGTAGGGCCAGCGGTCAAATAGTTTCCTTGTATAGTTGGCTCGCCTTCTTCGATGTCGAGGATCTATATTTTCTTCCATCATCTTCCTTTTTGAATTTCCTACACATAACACGTAAAATTATCATCATTAAAACATATAGAATAAATATTTTTAAAGCTAACAATCTCCCCTTTTTTGATGATGACAACCACAAAAGGGAATGTGACATTTTACTTCCCTGTTGAACTTGAGAAGCTCCCCCTGAGCATGTGCCGGAGATCTTTAAGCTAAGTCTTGTTGAGTTACATATGCTCCCCCTGAGCATGTGCTGGAGATTCTTCATTCAATTACATTCCTTGCTGTTCTTCTCCCCCCTTGACATCATCACAAAACACGAAAAAAAAACACATACACAAAAGGCAAGCAACACATAGCAAATATGAGGTAGCATAAGAACTTGTTAGTATATTCTAACTAACGGGGAACACAAACAGTCCCCTAGAAACCAGAACAAACATAGTTAATAAGGACAAACCAAGTCCTCAGTAAGAAAAACAAAAAAGTTGTCCAGCCAAAACACATAAACAGTCTTAAGAGAAGCGCTTCCAAAAGTATTTTAAGGTGTTGATGATGCGGTCAAAAAATGAGTTGTAGGAGGTTTCAACATTCTGGGACAGAGTGGAGTAGGAGTTTTGGACAGCTACAGCGAGATCATTATTGGAGATTGTGGCATTTCTGGAAAAAGAGTCGACTCGCTCGAGCAGCTTCTTCACGGTCCTGATGCCTACCTTTTTCATCCCTTCCATTTCAAGACACAGTTTGCTGACGGCACAACCCTTTTCTTTTGTGCTGCTCATAATCATCGTAAGAGAATCCTTAACCTGTTGGATACTCTTTTCTATAACACCCAAACGCTGCTTCACCTCAGCAATGTCCTGTGTCATAATAGGAGGAGGTGGAGCATAACCTGGTTCGTCCTTGACCTTAACAACATCCTTTTTGATCCACTCATTATTAGAAAATACAAACTTTATACTAGCGAAGGCATGATTGTTATAGGTAGGGTGTACCTCTTGCGTATGATAGTCAATGAGATTAACAAACTGATCTTTAAGAATGCAAGAGATAAGCATACAATATAAGAGGCTAGCAGAAGGAGAGGGGTCCTCAGCACTTTCAAACATATATTTTTTGAACCACAGAGCCCAATTAATTTTTTATTACTTGAGCAGACAATAGACCATATGCACATCCCTATTTGTAATGTTGCTTAAGGAGCCAACTCGGGGTAAAAGGGTTGTAGCAGTGATATGAGCAACAATGTGATTAATGAAGCATAGTTGGAAGGACCAAAATCTGACAGGTCTAACCTAGGTTCAGAGATAAAGGCGCGGGCTTCTTTAAGGGAGAGTTTAAAATTCTCAGGCCAACTATTTTTCATGTACTCAATCTTACCAGAAAACCTAACAACAAACACTTTTTCAAACATAAATTCATTTATCACCAATTGAGTACCCATAACAAGGGTTTCTAGTTCACCACTATCTTTGAACAGACGAAGATTCGCATAAAGCATCCTAACAGGTTCTTTAAAAACCTCATTTTCACTGAGAAAAAACACAAGGGGTAAGATCATCATCGGAGGACTTAGTGAGATCAACATGTTCCTCGGAGATACATTGCAGAAGCCGACTCGACCTTTGACAGTTTGATCTTTCACTTTGACTCTAACCACTTTTTAGAGAGAGGTGGAGAGAAGGAGAAGATAAAAGGGTTTCTGAGATGGTTTGAAGAGAAGAGAGAGATAGAGGAGAAGTTAAATAAAAGAGGGTGAGAAGAGGAAATCTTTTGAAAAGAGATGAAGAGACGTGACTTGAAGTGTTATGACTCTTCAGTCATAGGGACTAGGGGTCATGATGGTGTGAGGGAAACGATGTATGGGGAAGAGGCGAACAACAGAGAAAAAAAAGTAAATAAAGAAAAGGCCAAACCCATTGACAGACACCTGTGGTCGTCCACTTCTTTTACTTGAGCACCAAGCTTACTCCTTTAATGGAGGTTGGATTTTTTGACTCAAATCTGTTACCATCGCTATTGCTGCCATTTCCACCACCACAACTGCTACACCTAATAATCAATCTACTAAAATTCTGTTTCAACATTTGCTTCATATGGATTCTTAAAAAAAAATGGATGATTGATTTTGTTCTTAATATTCACCAAAATAGGATAAAACTTTTCTAATTTCAGCAACTTTTGGAAAACGTATCAATGGAAAACACAATATCAAATAATAATTCCCAAAAGAAAAGCGGTCAGATTCAATTTAAATGACATTTTTCACCACCTCAGAATGCAATGCAGTTGTCTAAGAACTTTGGAAAATGAAGAATTGGGTGCAGTGGTAGTTTTACGCATACAGTTAACGTTTGCTTCATTTGGATTCTTAAGCAAACACGATGCAAAAGGAGTGGGGGTAGGTGCGGCGAGGAAGACGATCAGATCTGGGGGGGGGGGTGTGGGTGGAGGGGAGGGGCGCCGAAAACGATGGTGAAAAAGGAGGGGTGCGGTGGAGAAGACGACTATAGGGCGTGGAGGTGGGGGTGGAGGTGGAGGGTTAGGGTATTTTTCTCTTTTTTGAAATATTATTTTTTTTCTCAAAAATTATTTTAATATTATTATTTGATCAAACGCCACAGGTCCTAATTAATTTGTCATTTTGCCACGTCATCGGCGAGTGTAACACACACATTTCACATATTTGGCTGATTGTGCAAAAATTTTCTAAATGACACAGTCGAAACTTACTTCAGATGTCTAAATGAAAAAAGGGTGACTTGTGATGTTCAGGTGAAAGAAGTGGACGACCACAAGTGTCTGTCGATGGGTTTGGCCTAAAGAAAACATGTAAAACTAATTAAGGAAAAGAGAATAATAAAAAATCTTTTATTTTATTTTATAAGGTTTACCTAAAATACTATGTGAATCTAAAAATCTTTAGGATAGACAATTATACCAAGGTTGTTACGAAGTGTACAAAAACATTCCTCTAGAAGAGGTTTTGTAAAAATGTCAGCCAACTGATTTTCTAAATCAACAAATTCAAGCACAAAATCACCATTATCAACGTGATCACGAATAAAATGATGTTTAATGTCTATATGCTTTGCCCTAGAGTGATGCATAGTACATTTCGATAAACTAATGACACTAGTATTATCACACATAATAGGGACAGATTCATAAGCAAGTTCATAATCAATTAACCGGTGCATCATCCATAGCAACTGCGTTCCACAACTACCGAGAGCCAAATACTCAGATTCAGTTGTAGCCAAGCCGACTGAAGTCTGTTTTTTTACTATGCCATGAAATAAGAGAGTCACCCAACATTTGACTGGTTCCGCTGGTACTTTTTCTGTCAGTCTTATCACTTGCAGAATCTGCATCTGAAAAACCAATTACATCAAAATTATTACAGTTTAGATACCATAACCCAATTTCTTGAGTTCCTATAAGATATCTGATAATCCTCTTGACTGCTGTTAAGTGAGATTCCTTGGAAGCTGACTGGAATCGTGCATATTAACATTATGTTTAGTCGACTAGTAGTGAGATATAGTAGTGATCCAATCATTCCTCTATACATCTTTTCATCAACATCATTGCCTGGCACATCTATTTCTAAGCATGTGGATGGACTCATCGGAGTACCAAAAGTCTCTGCCTTTTCCAAGCCAAATTTCTTGATGAGCTCCTTCGTGTATTTTGTTTGACTTATGAATGTGCCCTTTGTCGACTGCTTCATTTGCAGTCCTAGGAATAAAGTTAACTCTCCCATCATGCTCATTTTGAATTCTCCTTTCATCAAATTAGCAAAATTCTCCCCAAGAAGAGGGTCAGAACTTCCAAAAATAATATCATCAACATATATTTGAGCAATTAAGATATTTCATGAGGATTTCTTAATGAAACGAGTTGTGTCAATTTTTCCTATGAGAAAGTTATTTTTAAGGTGAAAAGAGCTTAGACAATCATACGAGTCTTTAGGAGCCTGTTTTAGATCGTATAGAGCTTTAGTAAACTTAAAAACATGATCTGGGCATGAGGAATTTTCAAAACCTAGGGACTGTTTTACATAAACTTGTTCTTTTATAAAACGGTTCAGGAAAGCACTTTTGCCATCCATTTGAAATGATTTAAAGCGTTTGAAGGATGCATATGCTAGTAAAATATGAACGGATTCTAACCTTGGTATAGGAGCGAATGTCTCATCGTAATCAATACCTTCCTATTTGGAGTAGCGTGGGCTACTAGTCTTGCTTTGTTTATGATAACTTGCCCTGATTCATTCATTTTGTTTTGAAATACCCATTTTGTTCCAATCACGGAAGCATTTTTGGGTCTAGGAACAAGTTTACATACCTGATTTCCTTCGAATTAGTCAAGTTCTTCCTGCATTGCCTTGGTCCAAGATTTGTCATTAAGAGTTTCATCAACCTTTTTGGGTTCCAGTTTTGACACAAGTGCGAATGCTGATGTTTGTTTCAAAGACGATCTAGTCTACATTTTTTCTTTTAGGTCTCCAAGGATGAAATCATTTGAAAAGCTTGCTTCACCTCGCCATTCTCTTGAAAGGACGACAGCTTGAGGTTCTGTATCCTCTACCTCATCTGGAGTCTACTAATTTATGTCAGTTTTATTTATTGATTCATTTTCTACTGATGCGGGCTCAGTTACAAGAACGGTAGTCGACTGGCTCAACAAAAGTTCTTCTCCTGCATTGTCATTAGTAGAACTAGTGTCTTGGTCACTAGGATTAGTATCAATGAAAACAACATGAACAAATTCTTCAATGGAAAGAGTTCATTTATTGTAAACTCTAAAAGATCTGCTCATAGGTGCATAACCTATGAAAATACCTTAATCACTGCGTGGGTCGAATTTCCCGATATTGTCCTTACCATTATTATGAATAAAGCACTTGAATCCAAATGGATGAAAGTAGATTATATTTGGACGTTTACCTTTCCATAGAGCATATGGTGTCTTCTTTAACACAGGTCTTATCAGGCATCTATTCAATAAATGGCATGCATTGCTGATTGCTTCTGCCAAAAAATGATTTGACAATCCTTGTTCCAGAAGCATTGTTCTTGCAGTATCTTGAAGCGATCGATTTTTCCTTGCTGCAACTCCATTCTGTTGGGGAGACCTTGGAGATTAGAATGTCTCAGTGTATCCTTGTTTTGCACAAAATTCTTCAAAGGATTTGTTTTCAAATTCCTTTCCATGATCGCTGTGAATAGTAGATATGAAATATCCTTTTTCTCATTGAACTCTTTTGCAGAATGTCTCGAATTGTCCGAAAGCCTTATCTTTATGAGTCAAGAACACGACCCATGTAAACCTGGAAAAGTCATCTACAACAACAAATCCATATTTTTTACCACCTATGCCAGCAGTTTTAGTAAGTCCAAATAAGTCCATGTGAAGAAGTTGAAGACGCTTGGTGGTACTAACAATGTCTTTAGGTTTCAAAGTGGTGCAGGTTTGTTTTCCTAATTGACATGCATCACAAATATGATTTTTTGAAAAATTCAGTTTAGGAAGGCCAAGAACTAAGTCAAGTTTAGAAAGTTTTTCAAGAATGTGCATGCTAGCATGACCTAGTTTTCCATGCCAAAGACAAGGATCATTAGCTATTGATGCAAGTCAAGTAAGAATAGGGAGATCAACATTACTTAGCACGTAGATATTATCTACCCTTTCACCAAAGATGATGAGTTTTCTCTCAGCACGACTTATTGTGCACTTGATGGCATCGAACAGTACTTTGAAACCTGCATCACATAGTTGACTAATGCTTAGGAGGTTAAACTTGAGTCAATTTACCAAGTATACTTCAACTAAATCGAAGGATGGACTCAGAGTGATGCATCGAACTCCAACAACATTTTCTTTTGCATTATCTCCAAATCTGACTTGTCTTGCATCTATCTTTTTCACTGATTTAAAACTTTCCCTTTTTTCGGTCATGTGTCTGGAACACCCTCTATCAATTACCCACATGCCCTTTTTAACTCTCTTCTTGGGTTGTTCTTATAGGACCCAAAAATCAGTTTTTTTTTAGGTACCCAAGTTGTCTTAGATCCTGGAGGATTAGTGCTATCTTTCCCAAAATTTGTATTCTTGTATTTGCAGTTGAAAGATTTATGACCCCTTTTACCACAAGAATAACATGAGAAATGTTTAGGAAAATCATTGATATAGAATATAATTCAGTAGACGACTAGTTTTACTAGTTGACTGACTTTTATTAAACCTGAAATTTCTATCTGTATTAATGGTGATCTTGTTAGATTCGACAAAACTGTGGCTAGGTGACTTTTTAATGCTATTCAATTGCATTTTGATTTCACCTATTTCTTTTTGGAGCAGGTCTACTTCAATTTTACTTGCTTCTAGAATAATTTGCCAGTCCTTTTTTTTTCTTTTGCCAACTTATTATATTCATCAATCATCTTTTAAAGGTCATCAGCGACCAAGTCAAGAGATGCTTCAAGATCAGGGTATTTAGAGCAAGTAGGAGTTCTTACTTTACTAGTGTCTGATTTGTCCATGAAGCATATGTTTGTTACATCTTCGGATTCTAATTCATCTTCATCTCTGCATGCTTCATATCATCTGGAGGTGTTCTATTTTATGTAGTTTTTCTTTTTCAGTTCTGGACACTTAGCTTTAATGTGTCCTGGATTTCCATATTGATCGCATCTGTCATCATTCTTTTGTTTATCATTGTTTCTGTAACCACTTCGTGGCTTTTGTCTCCTTTTCCTCAGGATGCTTTTGACTCCTCGATTGATCATAGCAAGGGCCTCTTTGCTGTCATGATCATCTTCACTTTCTTCAGTGGTGGCTTTGAATGTGACAGTCTTTTTGTTTTCTTCTTTAGCTTATCTTTTGATATGATTTGTCTCAAAGGCCATAAGATTTCCTCTGAGTTCATCATATCTCATAACATCTACTTCTGAACTCTCAAGGACAATAGCTTTTGTCTGCCATGCCTTAGGCAAACTTCTTATTAGTTTCCTTACCTGTTGCCCACTCGTATAGACAGATCCAAGTGATTTCAGTTCACCTAATATCTTAATAAAATGATGAAACATGGATTCGATTCATTCATTATCTTTCATCATGAACATTTCGTAATCCTTTTTGAGAGCATCAACTCTGGATTTTCTGACTTCTAATGTGCCCTCATAAGTTACTTGCAGTTTGTCCCACATTTCTCGAGCTGTTTCGCAGTTTGAGTTCTTTCCAAATTCTTCACCGCTAACTGCAAAATAAAGCAAACTAATCGCTCTAGCGTTAGTTGATATTACCTCTTGCTACTCTTTTGAGCATTCGCATGATTCAGTTGTAGACCAGCCGACTGATGTCTGTTTTTTTACTATGCCATGAAATAAGCGAGTCACCCAATATTTGACAGGCACCGCTGGTACTTTTTTCTGTCAGTCTTATCACCTGCAGAATCTGCATCTGAAAAACCAGTTAGATCAAAATTATTAGAGTTTGGATACCATAATCCAATTTCTTGAGTTCCTCTAAGATATCTGATAATCTTCTTGACTGCTCTTAAGTGAGATTCCTTGGAAGCCGACTGGAATCATGCATATTAACATTATGTCTAGTCGACTAGTTGTGAGATACAGTAGTGATCCAATCATTCCTCTATACATCTTTTCATCAACATCTTTGCCTGGCACATTTGTTTCTAAGCATCTGGATGGACTCATCGGAGTGCCAAAATCCTTTGCCTTTTCCAAGCCAAATTTCTTGATGAACTCTTTCGTGTATTTTGTTTGACTTATGAATGTGCCCTTAGTCGACTGCTTTATTTGCTGTCCTAGGAGTAAAGTTAACTCTCCCATCTTGCTCATTTTGAATTCTCCTTTCATCAAATCAGCAAAATTCTCCCCAAGAAGAGGGTCAGAACTTCCAAAAATAATATCATCAACATATATTTGAGCAAATAAGATATTTGGTGAGGATTTCTTAATGAAAAGAGTTGTGTCGATTTTTCCTCTGAGAAAGTTATTTTTAAGGTGAAAAGAGCTTAGACATTCATACCAGTCTTTAGGAGCCTGTTTTAGACCTTATAGAGCTTTAGTAAACTTAAAAACATGATCTGGGCATGAGGAATTTTCAAAAGCTAGGGACTGTTTTACATAAACTTCTTCTTTTATAAAATGGTTCAGCAAAGCACTTTTTACATCCATTTGAAATAATTTAAAGAGTTTGAAGGATGCATAATCTAGTAAAATACGAACGGATTCCAACCTTGCTATAGGAGGGAATATCTCATTGCAATCAATGCCTTCCTATTGGGAGTAGCCTTGGGCTACTAGTCTTGCTTTGTTTATGATAACTTGCCCTGATTCATTCATTTTGTTCCAATCACGGAAGCATTTTTGGGTCCAGGAACACGTTTCCATACCTGATTTCCTTCGAATTCATCAAATTCTTCATGCATTGCCTTGGTTAAAAATTCGTCATTAAGGGTTTCATCAACCTTTTTGGGTTCTAGTTTTGACACAAGTGCGAATGCTGATGTTTGTTTCAAAGACGATCTAGTCCACATTTTTTTTTGGGTCTCCAAGGATAAAATCATTTGGAAAGCATGCTTCGCCTCGCCATTCTCTTGAAATGACGTCAGTTTGAGGTTCTGTAGCCTCTACCTCCTCCGGAGTCGACTAATTTGTGTCAATTTTATCTATTGATTCATTTTCTACTGTTGCGGGCTCAGTTTCAAGAGCAGTAGTCGACTGGCTCAACAAAAGTTCTTCTCTTGCATTGTCATTAGTAGAACTAGTGTCCTGGTCACTAGGATTAGTATCAATGAAAACAACATGAACAAATTCTTCAGTGGAAGGAGTTCGTTTATTGTAAACTCTAAAAGATCTGCTCATAGGTGCATAACCCATGAAAATACCTTCATCACTGCGTGGGTCGAATTTCCCGAGATTGTCCTTACCATTATTATGAATAAAGCACTTGCATCCAAATGGATGAAAGTATATTATATTTGGACGTTTACCTTTCCGTAGAGCATATGGTGAATTCTTTAACACAGGTCCTATCAGGCATCTATTCAATAAATGGCATGCAGTGCTGATTGCTTCTGCCCAAAAACGATTTGACAATCCTTGTTCCAGAAGCATTGTTCTTGCAGTAGCTTGAAGCGATCGATTTTTCCGTTCTGCAACTCCATTCTGTTGGGGAGACCTTGGAGATCAGAATGTCTCAGGGTATCCTTGTTTTCCACAAAATTCTTCAAAGGATTTGTTTTCAAATTCCTTTCCATGATCGCTGTGAATAGTAGATATGAAATATCCTTTTCCTCATTGAACTCTTTCGCAGAATGTCTCGAATTGTCTGAAAGCCTCATCTTTATGATTCAAGAACACGGCCCATGTAAACCTGGAAAAGTCATCTACAACAACAAATCCATATTTTTTACCACCTATGCTAGCAATTCTAGTAAGTCCAAATAAGTCCATGTGAAGAAGTTGAAGACGCTTGGTGGTACTAACAATGTCTTTGGGTTTAAAAGTGGTGCAGGTTTGTTTTCCTAATTGACATGCATCACAAATATGATTTTTTGAAAAATTCAGTTTAGGAAGGCCAAGAACTAAGTCAAGTTTAGAAAGTTTTTCAAGAATGTGCATGCTAGCATGACCTAGTTTTCTATGCCAAAGCCAAGGATCATTAGCTATTGATGTAAGACAAGTAAGAATTGGGAGATCAACATTAATTAGCACGTAGATATTATCTACCCTTTAGCCGAAGATGATGAGTTTTCTCTCAGCTTGACTTAGAGTGCACTTGATGGCATCGAACAATACTTTGAAACCTGCATCACATAGTTGACTAATGCTTAGAAGGTTATACTTGAGTCCATTTACCAAGTATACATCAACTAAATCGCAGGAGGGACTCAGAGTGATGCATCGAACTCCAACAACATTTTCTTTTGCATTATCTCCAAATCTGATTTGTCTTCCATCTATCTTTTTCACAGATTTAAAACTTTCCCTTTTTTTGGTCATGTGTCTGGAACATTCTCTATCAATTACGCACATGTCCTTTTTAAACCTCTTCTTGGCTTGTTCCTATAAGACAGAAAAATCAGTTTTTTTTAGGTACCCAGGTTGTCTTAGGTCCTGGTGGGTTAGTGGGGTCTTGCCCAACCCTTGTAACTTTGGGCCTCCAAATCCATTTTCCAGAATTTGTGTTCTTGTATTTGCAGTTGAAAGATTTATGACCCCTTTTACCACAAGAATAACATGAGAAATTTTTAGGAAAATCATTTGATATAGAATAGAATTCAGTAGACGACTAGTTTTACTAGTTGACCGACTTTTATTAAAACTGAACTTTCTATATGTATTAATGGTGATCTTGTTAGATCCGACAAAACTGTGGCTAGGTGACTTCTTAATGCTATTCAATTGCATTGTGATTTCACCTATTTCTTTTTGGAGCAAGTCTACTACAATTTGACTTGCTTCTAGAATATTTTGCTAGTCCTTTTTTTCTTTTGCCAACTTATTGTATATATCAATCATCTTTTGAAGGTCATCAGCGACCAAGTCAAAATATGCTTGAAGATCAGGGCATTTAGAGCAAGTAGGAGTTCTTAATTTACTAGTGTCTGATTTGTCCATGAAGCATATGTTAGTTACATCTTCGGATTCTAATTCATCTTCATCACTACATGCTCTATATCATCTGGACGTGTGCTATTTTATGTGGTTTTTCTTTTTCAGTTCTAGACACTCAACTTTAATGTGTCCTGGATTTCCATATTGATCGCATCTGTCATCATTCTTTTATTTATCATTGTTTCTGTAACCCCTTCGTGGCTTTTGTCTCCTTTTCCTCAGGATGATTTTGACTCCTCGATTGATCATAGCAAGGGCCTCATTGCTATCATCATCATCTTCACTTTCTTCAGTGGTCGCTTTGAATGTGACAGTCTTTTTGTTTTCTTCTTGAGCTTATCTTTTGATATGATTAGTCTCAAAGGCCATATGATTTCCTCTGAGTTCATCATATCTCATATGATCTACGTTTGAACTCTCAAGGACAATAGCTTCTATTTACCATGCCTTAGGTAAACTTCTTATCAGTTTCCTTACCTGTTGCCCACTCGTATAGACAGATCCAAGTGATTTTAGTTCACCTAAGATCTTACTAAAACGAGTAAACATGGATTCGATTCCTTCATCATCTTTCATCATGAACATTTTATATTCCTTTTTTAGAGCATCAACTTTGGATTTTCTGACTTCTAATGTGCCCTCATAAATGACTTGCAGTTGGTCCCACATTTCTCTAGCTGTTTCACAGTTTGAGATCTTTCCAAATTCTTCATCGCTAACTGCACAATAAAGCAAACTAATCGCATTAGCTTTAGTTGATATTACCTCTTGCTACTCTTTTGAGCATTTGAATGATTCAGTTGTGGACAAGACAACTGAAGTCTATTTTTTTACTATGCCATGAAATAAGCGAGTCACCCAATATTTGACAGGTACCGCTGGTACTTTTTCTGTCAGTTTTATCACCTACCGAATCTGCATCTGAAAAACCAATTAGATCAAAATTATTACAGTTTGGATACCATAACCCAATTTCTTGAGTTCGTGTAAGATATCTGATAATCCTCTTGAATATTGTTAAGTGAGATTCCTTGGAAGTCGACTGGAATCATGCATATTAACATTATGTCTAGTCGACTAGTAGTGAGATACAGTAATGATTCAATCATTCCTCTATACTTCTTTTCATCAACATCTTTTCGTGGCACATCTGTTTCTAAGCATGTGTATTGGACTCATCGGAGTGCCAAAAGCCTGTGCCTTTTCCAAGACAAATTTCTTGATGAGGTCCTTCGTGTATTTTGTTTGACTTATGAATGTGCCCTTTGTCGACTGTTTCATTTGCAGTCCTAGGAATAAAGTTAACTCTCCCATCATGCTCATTTTGAATTCTCCTTTAATCAAATTAGCAAAATTCTCCCCAAGAAGTGGGTTAGAACATCCAAAAATAATATCATCAACATATATTTGAGCAATTAAGATATTTGATGAGGATTTCTTAATGAAAAGAGTTGTGTCGATTTTTCCTCTGAGAAAGTTATTTTTAAGGTGAAAAGAGCTTAGACATTCATACCAGTCTTTAGGAGCCTGCTTTTGACCGTATAGAGCTTTAGTAAACTTAAAAACATGATCTGGGCATGAGGAATTTTCAAAACATAGGGACTGTTTTACATAAACTTCTTCTTTTATAAAACGTTCAGGAAAGCACTTTTTACATCCATTTGAAATAATTTAAAGCGTTTGAAGGATGCATATGCTAGTAAAATAATAACGGATTCTAACCTTGGTATAGGAGCGAATGTCTCATCGTAATCAATACCTTCCTATTTGGAGTAGGCTTGGGCTACTAGTCTTGCTTTGTTTATGATAACTTGCCTTGATTCATTCATTTAGTTTTGAAATACCCATTTTGTTCCAATCACTGAAGCATTTTTGGGTCTAGGAACAAGTTTCCATACCTGATTTCCTTCGAATTTATCAAGTTCTTCCTGCATTGCCTTGGCCCAAGATTCGTCATTAAAGGTTTCATCAACCTTTTTGGGTTCCAGTTTTGACCCCTTTTACCACAAGAATAACATGAGAAATTTTTAGGAAAATCATTTGATATAGAATAGAATTCAGTAGACGACTAGTTTTACTAGTTGACTAACTTTTATTAAAACTGAACTTTCTATCTGTATTAATGGTGATCTTGTTAGATCCGACAAAACTGTGGCTAGGTGACTTCTTAATGCTATTCAATTGCATTGTGATTTCACCTATTTCTTTTTGGAGCAAGTCTACTTCAATTTGACTTGCTTCTAGAATATTTTGCTAGTCCTTTTCTTCTTTTGCCAACTTATTGTATATATCAATCATCTTTTGAAGGTCATCAGCGACCAAGTCAAAATATGCTTGAAGATCAGGGCATTTAGAGCAAGTAGGAGTTCTTAATTTACTAGTGTCTGATTTGTCCATGAAGCATATGTTTGTTACATCTTCGGATTCTAATTCATCTTCATCACTACATGCTCTATATCATCTGGACGTGTGCTATTTTATGTGGTTTTTCTTTTTCAGTTCTAGACACTCAGCTTTAATGTGTCCTGGATTTCCATATTGATCGCATCTGTCATCATTCTTTTGTTTATCATTGTTTCTGTAACCCCTTCGTGGCTTTTGTCTCCTTTTCCTCAGGATGATTTTGACTCCTCGATTGATCATAGCAAGGGCCTCATTGCTATCATCATCATCTTCACTTTCTTCAGTGGTCGCTTTGAATGTGACAGTCTTTTTGTTTTCTTCTTGAGCTTATCTTTTGATATGATTAGTCTCAAAGGCCATATGATTTCCTCTGAGTTCATCATATCTCATATGATCTACGTTTGAACTCTCAAGGATAATAGCTTCTGTCTACCATGCCTTAGGTAAACTTCTTATCAGTTTCCTTACCTGTTTCCCACTCGTATAGACAGATCCTAGTGATTTCAGTTCACCTAAGATCTTACTAAAACGAGTAAACATGGATTCGATTCCTTCATCATCTGTCATCATGAACATTTTATATTCCTTTTTTAGAGCATCAACTTTTGATTTTCTGACTTCTAATGTGCCCTCATAAATGACTTGCAGTTGGTCCCACATTTCTCTAGTTGTTTCACAGTTTGAGATCTTTCCAAATTCTTCACCGCTAACTGCACAATAAAGCAAACTAATCGCACTAGCGTTAGTTGATATTACCTCTTGCTACTCTTTTGAGCATTTGAATGATTCAGTTGTGGACAAGACAACTGAAGTCTATTGTTTTACTATGCCATGAAATAAGCGAGTCACCCAATATTTGACAGGTACCGCTGGTACTTTTTCTGTCAGTTTTATCACCTACCGAATCTGCATCTGAAAAACCAATTAGATCAAAATTATTACAGTTTGGATACCATAACCCAATTTCTTGAGTTCTTGTAAGATATCTGATAATCCTCTTGAATATTGTTAAGTGAGATTCCTTGGAAGCCGACTGGAATCATGCATATTAACATTATGTCTAGTCGACTAGTAGTGAGATATAGTAATGATTCAATCATTCCTCTATACATCTTTTCATCAACATCTTTTCCTGGCACATCTGTTTCTAAGCATGTGTATGGGACTCATCGGAGTGCCAAAAGCCTGTGCCTTTTCCAAGCCAAATTTCTTGATGAGGTCCTTCGTGTATTTTGTTTGACTTATGAATGTGCCCTTTGTCGACTGTTTCATTTGCAGTCCTAGGAATAAAGTTAACTCTCCCATCATGCTCATTTTGAATTCTCCTTTAATCAAATTAGCAAAATTCTCCCCAAGAAGTGGGTTAGAACATCCAAAAATAATATCATCAACATATATTTGAGCAATTAAGATATTTGATGAGGATTTCTTAATGAAAAGAGTTGTGTCGATTTTTTCTTCTGAGAAAGTTATTTTTAAGGTGAAAAGAGCTTAGACATTCATACCAGTCTTTAGGAGCCTGCTTTAGACCGTATAGAGCTTTAGTAAACTTAAAAACATGATCTGGGCATGAGGAATTTTCAAAACATAGGGACTGTTTTACATAAACTTCTTCTTTTATAAAACGTTCAGGAAAGCACTTTTTACATCCATTTGAAATAATTTAAAGCGTTTGAAGGATGCATATGCTAGTAAAATAATAACGGATTCTAACCTTGGTATAGGAGCGAATGTCTCATCGTAATCAATACCTTCCTATTTGGAGTAGTCTTGGGCTACTAGTCTTGCTTTGTTTATGATAACTTGCCTTGATTCATTTATTTAGTTTTGAAATACCCATTTTGTTCCAATCACTGAAGCATTTTTGGGTCTAGGAACAAGTTTCCATACATGATTTCCTTCGAATTTATCAAGTTCTTCCTGCATTGCCTTGGCCCAAGATTCGTCATTAAGGGTTTCATCAACTTTTTTGGGTTCCAGTTTTGACACGAGTGCGAATACTGATGTTTGTTATACAGACGATCTAGTCTACATTTTTTCTTTTGGGTCTCCAAGGATAAAATCATTTGGAAAGCTTGCTTCACCTCGCCATTCTCTTGAAATGACGTCAGCTTGAGGTTCTGTATCCTCTACCTCTTCCGGAGTCGACTAATCTGTGTCAGCTTTATCTATTGATTCATTTTCTACTGCTGCGGGCTCAGTTTCAAGAGTAGTAGTCGACTGGCTCAACAAAAGTTCTTCTCCTGCATTGTCATTAGTAGAACTAGTGTCTTGGTCACTAGGATTAGTATCAATGAAAACAACATGAACAGATTCTTCAATGGAAAGAGTTCGTTTATTGTAAACTCTAAAAGATCTGCTCATAGGTGCATAACCCATGAAAATACCTTAATCACTGCGTGGGTCGAATTTCCCGATATTGTCCTTACCATTATTATGAATAAAGCACTTGAATCCAAATGGATGAAAGTAGATTATATTTGGACGTTTACCTTTCCATAGAGCATATGGTGACTTCTTTAACACAGGTCTTATCAGGCATCTATTCAATATATGACATGCAGTGCTCATTGTTTCTGCCCATAAACGATTTGACAATCCTTGTTCCAGAATCATTGTTCTTGTAGTAGCTAGAAGCGATCGATTTTTCCATTCTGCAACTCCATTCTGTTGGGGAGACCTTGGAGATCAGAATGTCTCAGTGTATCCTTGTTTTGCACAAAATTCTTCAAAGGATTTGTTTTCAAATTCCTTTCCATGATCGCTGTGAATAGTTGATATGAAATATCCATTTCCTCATTGAACTCTTTTGCAGAATGTCTTGAATTGTCCGAAAGCCTCATCTTTATGAGTCAAGAACACGACCCATGTATACCTGGAAAATTCATCTACAACAACAAATCCATATTTTTTACCACCTATGCTAGCAGTTCTAGTAGGTCCAAATAAGTCCATGTGAAGAAGTTGAAGATGCTTGGTGGTACTAACAGTTTCCTTGGGTTTAAAAGAGGTGCAGGTTTGTTTTCCTAATTGACATGCATCACAAATATGATTTTTTGAAAAATTCAGTTTAGGAAGGCCAAGAACTAAGTCAAGTTTAGAAAGTTTTTCAAGAATGTGCATGCTAGCATGACCTAGTTTTCTACGCCAAAGCCAAGGATCATTAGCTATTGATGCAAGACAATTAAGAATTGGGAGATCAACATTAATTAGCACGTAGATATTATCTAACTTTTCACCAAAGATGATGATTTTTCTCTCAGCATGACTTAGAGTGCACTTGATGGCATCGAACAGTACTTTGAAACCTGCATCACATAGTTGACTAATGCTTAGGAGGTTATACTTGAGTCCATTTACCAAGTATACTTCAACTAAATCGCAGGAGGGACTCAGAGTGATGCATCGAACTCCAACACCATTTTCTTTTGCATTATCTCCAAATCTGATTTGTCTTCTATCTATCTTTTTCACTGATTTAAAGCTTTCCCTTTTTTCTGTCATATGTCGGGAACACCCACTATCAATTACCCACATGTCCTTTTTAAAGCTCTTCCTGGGTTGTTCCTATAGGACAGAAAAATCAGTTTTTGTTAGGTACCCAAGTTGTCTTAGGTCCTGGAGGGTTAGTGGTATCTTGCCCAACACTTTTGACTTTGGGCCTCTAAATCCATTTTCCAGAATTTGTATTCTTGTATTTGCAGTTGAAAGATTTATGACCCCTTTTACCACAAGAATAACATGAGAAATGTTTAGGAAAATCATTTGATATAGAATAGAATTCAGTAGACGACTAGTTTTACTAGTTGACTGACTTTTATTAAAACTGAACTTTCTATCTGTATTAATGGTGATCTTGTTAGATCCGACAAAGCTGTGGCTAGGTGACTTCTTAATGCTATTCAATTGCATTTTTATTTCACCTATTTCTTTTTGGAGCAGGTCTACTTCAATTTGACTTGCTTCTAGAATATTTTGCCAGTCCTTTTTTTCTTTTGCCAACTTATTGTATATATCAATCATCTTTTGAAGGTCATCAGCGACCAAGTCAAAATATGCTTGAAGATCAGGGCATTTAGAGCAAGTAGGAGTTCTTACTTTACTAGTGTCTGATTTGTCCATGAAGCATATGTTTGTTACATCTTCGGATTCTAATTCATCTTCATCACTACATGCTCTATATCATCTGGACGTGTGATATTTTATGTGGTTTTTCTTTTTTCAGTTCTGGACACTCAGCTTTAATGTGTCCTGGATTTCCATATTGATCACATCTGTCATCATTCTTTTGTTTATCATTGTTTCTGTAACCCCTTCGTGGCTTTTGTCTCCTTTTCCTCATGATACTTTTGACTCCTCGATTGATCATAGCAAGGGCCTCATTACTATCATCATCATCTTCACTTTCTTCAGTGGTCGCTTTGAATGTGACAGTCTTTTTGTTTTCTTCTTGAGCTTATCTTTTGATATGATTAGTCTCAAAGGCCATATGATTTCCTCTGCGTTCATCATATCTCATATGATCTACATTTGAACTCTCAAAGACAATAGCTTCTGTCTACCATGCCTTAGGTAAACTTCTTATCAGTTTCCTTACCTGTTGCCCACTCGTATAGACAGATCCAAGTGATTTCATTTCACCTAAGATCTTACTAAAATGAGTAAACATGGATTCGATTCCTTCATCATCTTTCATCATGAACATTTCATATTCCTTTTTTAGAGCATCAACTTTGGATTTTCTGACTTCTAATGTGCCCTCATAAATGACTTGCAGTTGGTCCCACATTTCTCTAGCTGTTTCACAGTTTGAGATCTTTCCAAATTCTTCACCGCTAACTGTAAAATAAAGCAAACTAATCGCTCTAGCGTTAGTTGATATTACCTCTTGCTACTCTTTTGAGCATTCGAATGATTCAGTGTCAACTTTGGTCTTTGGATCAACATTCGGTATTAGCTTAGGTCCATTTTTGATTACCAGCCTTGCTTGGTAGTAAGTTGAGAGCACCAATATTTTGAACCTTTCCTTCCGGTGATTGTAATATAGTCCGTTGACGTATTGTAGTTTCAACGGTGAGTGACCATCTTGCAGAATTGCACCGAGAACGTGATAACTTGACATTTTGATCGTTACTTACGTGCTGTTAGGTAACTTTCTGTGACACCTGCTTTAATACCAATTGAAACACAAGGAGGGGGGGGGGGGGGGGGGGAGGGTGAATTGTAAATTTAATACTATGAGTCAACTGTTAGTGTACTTAGTCGACTCCCATGCAATTCTCAAAAGACAAGTTAGCAAATCATTAATCTTAAGTAAATGTAATGTAGAAAGTAAATGAACACAAAGAGTTTTATACTGGTTCGGATCACCGGTGTGGTGCCTAATCCAGTCCCCTTGGGTTCCAAGGGTTTCCTTTGAGCTCTTCGAGTAACTTGATTTAAAATCTTGTTCGGAGTGAACCGTGACTTTGATTTTGACTCTTGTCAATCTTTCTCCTAATGACACCCTCAACATGTATAGCTAACTATTTTCTCTTTTCTTTTCTTAACACTATAATGCTTTTTACAAGATGAAGAGTAAATAACTATGTTGCTTAAGTGAAGTTGTAAGTGTCTCTGATTCTAGAGGGCTATATTTAAATTAGTGTACCGTTTTGTATTGTGATCTTCAGTAGATGATGAAAATTCAATCGCTCCATTTGATTGATTCTTATTTGTTTGCTCTAAGGTAACCCAAGGGAATTTGCATCAATCAGGGATCTTAAGGGTATCCACTGATTGATCTCGATCTTGATTCTTACTTCTTCGTGAATGATTCAAAGTCTTCTTTCCTTTCTGTAGGTAGGTGTAAGAATCTTCTGGGCAATGTTTTCTTTCCTTGTGAAGGCTCTGATGAGTTGCCATATACTGGTACTAAGATTGATTTGTATGCTTTCCTTGTGTAGATTACTTAATTTACTTCGTGATTACTTGATTGGTCTTCCTTCCTTGTAGAGAAGATCCTGGCTGTCCATTAAAATGTAGGGCCAGCGGTCAAATAGTTTCCTTGTATAGTTGGCTCACCTCCTTTGATGTCAAGCATCTCTATTTGTTTCCATCATCTTCCTTTTTGATTTTCCTACACATAACACGTAAAATTGTCATCATTAAAACATATAAAATAAATATTCTTAAAGCTAACAACCACTAAAGAGGTAAAACTCTTCCTCTCTCTTACTTTTTCTGTGGTTTAAGGTCAAACAAGGACGAATCCCTTAACGGGGTTTGTCTTGATCCATTTTTGAATCGAGGTTTCTCATTGGTTCGATCAGTGATCAACGGATAGATTTGATTTGTGTCTGAATCTGGCCCTTTATTTGATTTTCACAATCAGTCCGCACCGTACGTTGATAATTGTGAGGAACCAAGTCCAAAAAATGGACTTGTCCCATATCAATGTTGTTAGGGTTTGACAGATTTGGGGGTTTCGATATAAATAGACCCTAAGTTACATTGTTAGACACCTTTTGACTGAGTATTCACATATATTTACACATATACTCGAAATACCTAAATTTTAGGGCTTTCAGCTTTAAAATTTTAAGAGTTCGAGTTAGTAAAATTTTAAAGTTTTATCCTCTGTTTTATTGTGTGGGTTCTGTGTTCTTGAGCATTTGGTGTGGAGTATTGAAGCTTCCAGGTCCAACTCTCTTCACGGCTGCACACAAAAGAGGTTATTCCCTTTTTCCCTTTTAATTCTGCATTCCTTAGTTATGTTTGTATGATTTTCTTGCTGTTTTGCTTAAGTGTTAGATGATGTTCCTTGTTTAGCTCAGTTTAATATCTTAGCCTCTTTTAGATGCTTGTTCAGCTCAGTTAGAAGTGCTTATATAGTTTAGCTTGTGTAGATAAATATGATTATTAACTTAGTCTAGTTGGTTAAGCATGTTGTAATTATAGTTTGTTTAAATCCAATATGTTTATGTTAATTTGCTAGTTTGTTATTCTTATGATTCAAGCATACTTACTATCATGGATTAGTTCAGTTTAATAAAGAAATTTGCTGATACGATAGTACTAGTTAAAATTATGTAGTTTTAAATGTTATTTCAATATGCTAATATAATTATTCCATTCAATTTAAACATGATTGTGTGTTAGTTGGCAGTTTGTTTAGAAGTTCTTATATGTTAACTTGCTCAGTCTGCTTAGCCTGCTCATATTGATGGACTAGATTAATTTTATTTCAAGTTTAAGCATGATTTAGGTGTAACTTAGTTGTAGAGACAGCATGACTGAGGTTATTTAGCTTCCTATCATATTGCTCGCATTAATCTAGCTTAACATGTGTTTGTTTTTGGGACATGGCCCTATTTATGATACTGTGAGTCCCTATTATATCAAATGGTAATCCTGTTTATATGATGAAATGTAGAGATGATATTAAAAGATTTAGGTCCAGTGTTTAGCTTGTTTGTTGGGTCATGTGGTCTATTTACCATGCCGAGGGTGTCAAACTGTGGTCTTATGTCTTGAACCCTAGTAAAGACCAATGCAGTGTCTATTTGTGTCCTTTTTTGTGCATTAAGGGTCCTGTAGCTTCACATGTTGTTTAAGTATGGCCTGTGGGGAATCATTACCCTGTTCTATGTACTAGTATGACCATGAACTCTTTATTTATGACAACATGATTAACATCTTTAAATTCCTTACTTGATGTATGATATTATAAATATTGGTGTAATGTTCATGATATGTTTTGTAGCTTGGTATTTAAGGTTGTTCATAGCCCCTATTTGGGATACACCATGCTTGCTTTCCTCTATGATGACTTGTTTGAAACTTGGTACTGGCCCCGTAGATGTTATAGCAAAGACATGATAAAAATGGAACCTCTATGTTATAACCTAAAAAAAAACTGCTGTTTTAAAGTTAAAAAGGCTCTTGTTTTGAAACCAAGACTTCTGTATGATCCTATCTCAAGTTTGTGAAGCCTACGATATGAACTTTGTTAACTGGTCTGGGATTCTGGGTCTTAGAATATATGCAGAAAGGTTAAAGGATTTCTAAAAAATTGTAGTTTATGGCATCTGTAAACCTGTTTGGTGATTTGTGAGATGACTTTTTGGGATCTTACATTGACAATCATGTTAACTGCGTATTATGTCATCACTTTCATGATAAAACAGAGTCTTTTTATGTCCTTAAGGACCTTGGGTAAATTGATGTGATATGGCATAATCCCTTGCTTAACTTATGTGAAATGATCTAATGTATATGGTTTCCATACTCATGATGGAAACACTCTGTATGATGTTTGCTTATGTTTGCATATTAAAAAACAAACCTGAGGATTTAAGTACTATTACAAACTATAAGGTACAAGGATTAGTAGGAGGTTGGCACTTAAGGATGGATGCAAATGAGTGTGACTTACCTAGGACCCAAGGAAAGGGATGAGGACTTGGAGTTTCAAGCTAACTCAGTCTAAATTCTCAATCCTAGGTTGCTGGGGTTCCCTCATTGATATCCATGCCTCATGGGCCCTCCTAAATAACATAAAGGATCCCTTGAAGAAATTCTGGACTTAAATGGATAAAAATCTAGTTTAGGGTGTTCTGTTTTGACTTGATGAACGTGTTGAGAAGATTTTCTTGTATATTCTGTCTACTTGGTTTATATTCATGTCTTGAAATGATCATATTTTAGCTTATTTAAGTGGATATGTGTATACTATGTATATCCTAAAATCTGTTTGGTTTGTTGCCCATTTTTGAACCTGTTTGACTCTATTTAACTGATAACTGTGAAGCATGCATACTCTTAGCATATTTTCCTTTAAAATTTTCCTTTCCATGATTGATTTTATGTGGTATATTAAGTGAATATGCTTGTGTATACAAGCTATATTTAGTCTCATACATTTCAGTGTATATGAGCTGATATATCTAATTTATACGTAGTGTATCACTCTTTATTATGGGCTCTTGTTAAAATTTGTTCTTGTTTAATTTTGGGCTTCCCTTCTTCTCTTCCCAGTTGGGCCTCTGTTTGATTTGCTTCGGTCCATCCTGCCTGTTTTCTACTTGATGGGTTTCTTGGGTTTTGAACTTACTTGCCTGGGCCGATCCATGACTTGATTCTCTTACCTGTTTTATATGATGGCCTTGTTTGCTCATTTAAACCTTCTTTAAATTATAAAACTTTGCGTTATTAAGCATTTAGATTAGTTATTAATCCTTATCTTTTGCTTGTTCTATGTGACTCTGTCTCGGGCCATTCGGGCTATGTTCTACATAAACCTGTTTGGCCTGAGACCCAACTAATTTACTTCATCGAGTGCGATTGAGAAAATATAAAGGGAGGCAAATACATTGAAGGCCCAACCATGGGTGAAAATGGTGAAGACCCAACCATGGGTGAAAATACTAACTGGTGGGCTTAGGTAGGCCCACCAGCCTAAACTCCTCTTTATTTCTTGATTCATGTGTGTAAAATTGTTTAAAGGATGCTTGAAACTATTGGAACCCACATGTATGTTAGGACCTAAGAAACACCTAGTAAGTTAGGAAAGTTGGCACAACAAGTTAATTTTCTAAAAAATGGCCAATAAGCATCCTTTAACATAAATATTTTGAAACTGTTCTTTTCAAAAAGGGTCATGGTTTAAGGAATATAAAGCAGTGAAATTTGCCTAATTTGAAATGGCTTTTCCTAAGTCTAAAACTGATCCATTTTTAACTGCTGGGAATCATATTCATGTTAACAAAGTGGACTTAAAAATACATTATGAGATTGGTATAAAAATAATTTTAAAACTGGGCTAAGGATTATGACACAAATTCGCACATTTGGGCCTTAAAGAATGATGTTGAATCAAAGAGAAAATTTGGACTATTTTGAGACCTGGACTCTGGTACCGTTTTTTGAAAAGGACATTGGGCCTCGATTCCCAACATTAAAATTGGACAAAAATCAAAAGGACTTGCTGGACTGATTTTTGAGATTAAGTCGGATTCTGGATTTAGAATGGGATTGACCTTATGAGCTTCAAGTGAATCAAAAATGGACTTAAATAAAATACTTGTGTTTACACACACACACACACACTTATGTGTGTGTGTATATATATATTTTGCCGATTTTTTTCTCAAAATTAACGATATGAATGAAATGACACTTTGCGGGAACTTAAGAAATTTTAAGCAAATAATTATAAAATCACACATTGAAGCTCGTAGGTCAACCGTATTCTACGGATCTTTAATACTAGGGTGCGTAAAACCTTCCCTAGGGGATCACCAGAACCCTTACCTTGAACTTTGATCCAATAAGACTTTTTCTCCCGCTTGAAAAACTCTTTAAACCCGGTTTTTCCTAATTTCCCTTAATAAATTAGGTGGCGAATCTAAAAACATTGAAATCTGATTTAGAGCACCAACAACCTCTTAGTAGCTTTTATGCACCCACGTAAAAGTGAACTGTAACAGATGGTGACTTTGCTTGGGATAGGTTCTAACCATAAGGGTTTCAATATAATGTGATTTTAGCTGCATTATTTGCTTATGTGTTTACATTTCTACAATTTTCAACTGTCATGCATTCATATCATAAACCCCGCCACTTCTAGCAAAAAACATGGTTTCAAAGGGGACGCGCGGGATAACGGTCTGACCTTCACTAAAAAACCTGAAATACCCTTTCTTTGGAACACGTTGAATGTTAAGTTGGTATGCAGTCACCCAACGGCCGACAACAGTTCACCCTGAGTAGTCTGCTCGGGTCCAAGGTCAATTCAAAATGCCCACTCTTGTATATGCCTAGGTTAAAGCTAAACCAAATCCAAAGATGAAGTAGACCGGGTGGTTTGGATATCTTAGAAGTATCCAAACCCAATAGGAAGACCACCCCGTGTCAAGTACGGTCTATGACCTGAAAAACACCGCATCACATATTATGTGCTATTTGGAAATACGTAATGTGCCTATGAATGGAACCATTTCCTATTGAGGGGGAAATTAACCTTGGCTTTTGTTTTGTAGATGTTGATCAGTTTGAATTTTGACATGGTTTTGACTACACCAGACTTGCTACGTATTTGGTGGGGCCAAATGTCCCCGAATGAGAAAAAGGGTATTTCATGTCATTTAGGAAATTTGACATCCATTATGACTATGACGGGTTGCAAGGAATTAATAGAAGTAATTACCGGGTTTTGGGACCGAGATAGGATGATTTTTTGATTTGGGGATGACGTCCAGATGACACCAACCTTAGAGGAGTTCAGGGATGTATTGACTAACGTAGGCTCAGGATTGAAAAGAAGAAAGAAACCCAACCAAAATGCCTTAATCCTAAAAAACCCACCTACTCCCAAATTTGCAAAATGCTTTCCTTAAACTATGCCAATTGGGCCCATGGTCCAACCATACCCTTTAGAGAGTTATACAAAAGGTTTGGGAGCCTGAGTTGATTTGTGGAACATCCTTGGGAGTTCAAGGCTTATGCCGAATAGATGGCCACCGGACCTTTAGCTTTCGCCATTTGCTTTCGGGGAACCATAGTTTTTGCCAAAGATTGATCATTAGCCATAGACACCCGAGTCATTTCAGTTGCCCATGCCATCTTCTACGATATAACACAACAAGAAAATAACTAAACACTTTGACCTAACCCCAATTATCCTAGCCGACTTGTACCAAGCCTTGAGCCTCTACTGAAACCATTACAAATACTTTCAAGGTTGTGACCTACTCCTACAATGGTGGATCCTTAAGCATATGATCAAAGTTAAGGGTGAAAAACACCTAAGTAAGCCAGCCGAAAGGGATGGCCTTCTGGATTTTTGACCGAGCATCGGGGAACAAAACAAACAAAGTTAGACCTTTACCTTTTCCAAGTTGAAAGAAGAAAGTATTCAATGGATGTTCCACGACTTCGTGTTCGATAAAGTTGTGTTTAAGGGTTGAAAGTGTCCATGTTTACCGCTTATGGGGATCCGAGGGATTCTCCTTTACGCGGCTGCTAGGGTTTTGAGACAATTTGGGAGGATTCAAGTCATACCCCAGGTCAGAGGCATGGGAGACTTTATCATTGACTATGACATCGATAGACCGCCGAGGGCTTTGGATTGCATATGATAATGGAAAGGTCGCATGATTTGGGGTCCTGATATCTTAGCCGGGGATAGGTTTTCGTGCGGGTTGTGCTGTGGTGTATAAAGACTGGTTGAGGGCTGACTTACAAGGTAATCATCCTCCCAGACCTATTCTCTACAGTTGTATGCAAGATAAGGATTCGCAAGTCGAGATTGGAGCCCGTTTGGTTCAAAGGAGAGCTGACGACAGAGATGCCAAATATTTGGAAAAGATTGAGCATGACAAAACCATCATAGAGAGTCTAAGACATGAGTTGGAGCTTACTAATGACTGTTTGGTCGAGCTCAATGAACGGATGAAGAAGACTTTGGATAACGTTGCTCCCTTTACTTTTCTACAAAAGGGATTTCTAATAGTGGCCACTTTGACTTTGGCCTATTTGCATATTCAGAGTACTCTTCGGAAGGCAAAGAAGGCCAAGACCGATCGAGATCGGGCTTCATCATCCACCACCGGAGGGCGCTTCTGCTAATTTACTTTATGCACTGTCTTTACTTTATCTTTTGTACCCTTTTGGGGAAGAATATTATTATTAATGATTATGGGCAATGGTTTGATTCAAATGGCACATTTATGTTTCAAAATGTTAGTATGCTTTGGTTCAAAAAGGCTTAGGAACGCGAGTAGTGTAATTTTATAAACTGCTTTATGTGACTTACTTGATTTCATATATTTCGCTTAAATGCTTAATTGATATCAAGTACCGTCCACTCTTCTAAAGAAAAACAATGAATAAAAATACCCGTACTAAGTTTAGTAACCTTCTCAGAATCTGAAGATGAATACCACGAACGAACCAAAGCTGGAAGCTATGAGGAAGAATGAGGTCTCGCTTTGGTGAAAGATTTAGGACCTCGAAAAGCAAATCCGAGCAGTTCCGGCCAAGATTAAAGAGGCTGAAGAGTTGATAAATTTAGCGGAAAGTCCGCGCAAGGAACTAACTGAAACTCAAGGAGAGAATGTCCTGGACAAGGGAAAAGAAATCCTTCCCGAAAACATCCCAATAATGGAAGAATCCGAGAAGGAGGAAATGGAATCTGACCCGCAGGAGCCTACTTGGCCATCAAGGGAGGCTGCCTCCGTTGCGCCATTAAGCCCAAAAAAGGAAGGGACTTCTGCTGCACCACCAAGTCCCAGAGGAGAACCCGAGGAACGGGTAGAGTATGTCCGACCAGCTTCGCCTGAATGGTGGGCTATTGCACTCAAGGACTTAGATTGTCCCTTCCACGTCACACCTAAGAACGTAACAAGCGGGGAAGTGATGATCAAGCTTCGAAGCAGAGGGATAGTCTATGTCAGCTTCGATAGGTTGCCACCGTGTAATCCGGTCTTAGCGCACAAGAGATGGCCCTTTCACCAGGATCAAGCAGGGCACACCATTAGTGAATGTTTAACCTTCAGGAAAAGGTTAATCAGGCTGATAGATAAGAAAAGCATCACTAAGATATACGGCCCACAGGCATTTTTGGTCCACGAGATCTTCCTAACAGAAGGGATTACGCTGAACACTCATAACTGGCATTATGACTTTACAGTATTCAAGGACTCTTATGCCAGCATCTTCCATAAGTTGGTCAGCATCGGAAAGATTAGCCCCATCAGAACCAGAAAGGCTTAGACTGAAGGAGTTGGCCGCTGCAAAATGTGTGTGTACCATTCTGGAGCTTTAGGGAACGAATAGAAGAACACGAGGTATTCAAGTTTGAGGTGGAGAATATGGTCCACAAAGGCGCCATTTGGTATGTGCACCTACCTCAGTATTAGAATTTAGGGCCTTTAGGGCCGGAAAAGGGTGGACATGTTATGACCTCAAAAGAAAGGTCAGCTTATGGGTAGTTTTAGGGGATCCCATTTTTTGTACTTAACACAGATTTGTCCCCCCTATTTTATGTAAATAGAACTGCGCCGACCTGATGTCCCAAGGAAGTATTCGCAGGAAGCCCCTATCGGGCCTGGTCACGGGTAGGTTTTAAGATTTAGGGGATCTTATTTTTATGTAAACTGAACTACGGAAGGGCCTGATTTCCTGCGGAGGGATACGTAGGCAGTCTACGTAAGACTCAGTCCTTATATATTATAAATATTATATTCCCCCACTTTACAAAGCCCAAGTACCCAGGAATCGATACAAAAGATCAATTGAGCATTTGAGTCAAACATATAATTATTTATGTGCTAAGTGTTTTTAACTGCCATCTATGTGTGATATCTTGATTATCTTCTATTACCTAATGAACTAACTTTGCTTGCCTTTGAGTTATTCTTTTCTTATAGAATGAGATGTTGATTCGTGTTCATACTGGCATACTTCACCAGATCTAAAGCTGCAATAACATCCCTATCCCAACAAGATAAAGGCAAAAAAATGATGACAAGTACATCAGGGAAAGAAACTATCCCTACTAACATGGCTATCAGAGAATTGCTTGAGTCATCACCTACTGAAGACGTCATGAAAATAATGTTTGAGAAAATCGCCCATCTTCAAGAGGAAGTGGCACGAAACAAAGCTACTAATGCAGCTCGAGAGGCCCCAGCTAAAGAAAGAAGGCCTCCACCGTTCTTTCCATCTCTGAATTAGCCATTACCCAACCACTTTCCCACCCAGTAAACTATGACCACCATATCATTCACCCCAATTCACGAGTGTCACATTGGTACTTTTTAATATACCCCAACACCGCTAAACACTACCCAAATTTCTAGAACCACTAACTCTATTCCATCCTTCCAAACACCATAAAATACCCACCCCGGTATCACTATGCAACCAAGAACCATCTCACTACCAACTACCAAAACTACACCTACTCACCCAAATCGCCCCATTGTTTCATTCCATACACCTACCACCCCAAATGTCTTCTCGCCTGATCAAGAAATCAACCACTATGAGGAGATCGAAAAGGCGTAAAAGGCTGAGCGGGAAAAACAAGAAGAAAGGCTCGAGCGAAATATGACTGCAATGCTGGAGCAAACCATGAAAACTGCTCACACAAGCACGGGCTTAATTTATGACGACCTGTGTATGCATCCGAACCTGTATTTACCCGAGGGCTTCTAAGTGCCTCATTTCAGCTATTTAACTGGATGGATAATCCAAAAGCTCATCTCCGGGCCTACTACTACCAATTGGTTAGTGTTAGAGACAATCAAGCCCTCATCATGAGATTGTTCAGTTGGAGTTTTACTGGAGAAGCCTCAGAGAGGTTCACGCCGCAAGACATACGCCGTTAGATCACATGGGAAGGCAGGGCTGCGGCCTTTATGGAAAGATTCCATTTTAATATGGAAACAGTATCAGATAGGTGCTATTTGGAGAAAGTGAAGCAAAAATCTATCGAGAACTTCCGTGATTGGATCACATTACTGAAGATTGCATTAATATCAAGTACAAGATACAAGACATGATTGATCGGAAGGAGATTGTGCTCCAAATAGCTCCTTCAAATGTGAACACTAATGTCCTGCCAAACCATGGCAACAACATGATTCATTTGATTGAAAGAAAAGAGGACTGGCTCGTAGGCAGGCCCACAATCCGAGAATTTATGAAAGAACCTGAGCGCACAGTGGCGTTGCTTTCTCTACAAGAGCGCCCATAATTCAAAGTACTATCCCTGCGCCAGTTATTGCGCATGTGGCCTAAGTCGCTACTGCCCATGTAATTACGAGATTGGGAAGGTGCTATACTTATGAAGACCTAGCCCAAGGGGCACTCCGAAGTGAGGGAAATAAGAAAAGAGCAATCAATGAGGGTAAAGCTGAATATTTATAGCACTGGATACAGCCCAAAGAATACTCTATAGTGGAGCACCTAAAGAAAACACCGGCCCAAATCTCAGTGTTAGCACTTTTACAAAGTTCACCCCAGCACCGCTTGGCTCTAATGAAGGTGTTGGAGGAAGCCCATGTCCCAGCTGGAAGGAGTAGTGAAAATCTGGCCAAAATGGTCGCCCATGCTATGGAGGAAAACCAAATTATCTTCACGGAAAAAGAGTTCCCCAAAGAAGGCACGATCACAACAAAGAACTGCACATCACTGTCATGTGCCACTACAAAGTAATGACTCATGTACTGATCGACAACGGGGCGGAGCTCAATATTTGTCCCGAGTTTACTCTAGTGCAGCTGGGATATGACCTTGGAAAGGTTCGTCAGAGCCACACTAATATAAGAGCATTTGACGGAGGCCGATGTGATGCCACCGGAGTAGTTGACCTGGACATTCAAATAGGTCTAGCAAAGTTCACTACCGAGTTTCAGGTTATGAAAATACCTGCCAACTACAATTTACTCTTGGGGAGGCCATGGATCCACATGGCAGGAGCATTACCATCTTCACTTCACTAGTCTCTGAAATTTTTCTAGGAAGGGCAAGAGGTGATAATCCATGGAGAAGCAAGCATGCACAATTACCCGGATAATTTCGTGCCTGTCATCGAAGCGACACCCAAAGGAACGAATTTTTATGTAATGGAACTCGTGCGGGATGCCCTCAAAATAAAATCCACCTAGACTCCTATACCGGCAGTATATAAGATGATTGCTTCAACTATGCTCTTGAACGGGTTCGAACCCGAAAAAGGTCTGGGAAAGAATTTGCACAGCATCACTGATCCAATTCCCATTCCCCAAGACAATTTTCGTTTTGGACTGGGATATGTCCCAGCTGAAGATGAGATACCTACTAAGAAGAGGCAAGAGGTTGTGGATCTCTGCAAAACCATTCCAAACATGTACTAGTCATTTCCTAACCGAATGCCTATGCCGGGTGACGCTGACATTGAAGAGAGGATAGGGATATTATTCTGAGAAGAAGATTGCTCAGTAATCCTAGAAAAAAATACAGAAGCACCTACCATCAGAGATGCAGATCCAGGCGAGCAGCTGTCCAATTGGACCTCTACCCCGCTACTGGCTCTTTGGTAGAGAAAGATGAATTTATTTTGAAAATAGGAAGAATCAGTCGACGCCCGATTAATTTAGTTTATGTACCTCGTAATGTTTTAAAAAATAGAATTGGCTTGACGTTGATCCAAGCCAGGACCACAATTTGTACTTTTATTAATCTAAATCAACGAAAGCCTCAGTTTAATCAAAACAATTTTATTTATTTATTACGAATGCATATTTTATACTAACATACTTTTCCTTGAATTTTCATTAATAAAAATGATAAAGCAACCCTAAATGTCATAACATGTTGCGAAACAAATGAGTCGGGCAGCATAGAGGAAGAAGAGTACGAGGAATGCGATGAGACCAACATGTTACCCGAGGGTCTCGTGGAAGAGGTAGAGCAGTTAGAGAATGAGTAGAAACCAAACATGGAGGAAATAAAAGCCATAAATCTAGGTGACGAAGAGAATGTTAAAGAAACAAGGATAAATGTGCACCTAGAGGCACCTTTAAGAGAAGAATTGATAAACCTACTGAAGGAGTATGTGCATATCTTCACATGGTCATACGCTAACATGCTAGGGCTAAGTACCAGCATAGTATCCCATAGGTTATCTATCAATGCGGGTTTTGCTCCCGTGAAACAGAAAACCCGACAATTCAAGCCATACCTCAGTATCCGCATCAAGGACGACTTAAAAAGCAAATCAAGTCCGGGGTAGTAAAAGTAACCTCATACCCCACCTGGTTGGCCAACATAGTGCCGATACCCAAAAAGGATGGAAAGATAAGAATCTGTGTAGAATACTAAGATCTCAACAAGGCCATCCAAAGGACAATTTTCCACTACCAAACATTCACATACTCATAGATAACTATACCAAAGACGAATGACTATCATTTGTGGATTGTTTCGCCGACTAGCATCAAATCCTAATGGATAGAGAGGATGCGGAGAAAACAACCTTCATTACTCCATGAGGAGTGTACCATTACAGAGTGATGCCCTTCGGACTCAAAAATACTGGTACGACCTACATGAAAGCCATGACTACAATTTTCCATGACATGATTCATAGAGAGATTAAAGTATACGTGGACAATGTCATTATCAAGTCAAGGGAAAGTTCAGAGCATACTACTTATCTGAGGAAATTCTTCGATAGGCTTCGAAAGCTCAAGTTGAAGTTGAACCCGGCTAAATGTGCATTTGGGGTACCAGTCGAAATGTTATTGGGCTTCATAGTTAGCCAAAGGGGCATAGAGCTAAACCCAACAAAGATCAAAGCAATCCAAATCTCCTGCCAAAACCAAGAAAGAAGTCATGAGTTTCCTGGGAAGGTTAAATTACATTGGACGATTCATAGCTCAATCCACCATCATTATGGAGCCCATACTCAAGATTTTGAAGAAAGACGATCCCACAAAATGGACAGAGAAGTGTCAAGAGGCATTCGATACTATCAAGAGATACTGTCCTATCCACCAGTGTTAGTACCACCAAGGCTCGGGAGCCCACTGTTGCTATACTTATCTGTTGCAGAAAATGCCTTCGGCTGAGTGTTAGGATAACACGATGAAGAAGGGAAAAAGGAACATGCCATTTACTACCTAAGCAAAAAGTTCACTGCCTGTGAGGCAGGATATATGCTAGTGGAGAAAACCTGCTGTGCTTTAAGTTGGGTGGCCCAGAAATTGAGGCATTACTTGCCCTCGTACACCACTCACCTTATATCCAAGATGGATCCATTGAGGTACATATTCTGCCAGCCCATGCCCATCAGAAAATTGGCCAAATGGAAAATGTTGTTGAGTGAATTCAACATTGTATACATAGCCCAAAAGGCCGTTAAAGGACAATCCTTGGCCGACCTGCTAGCTGAAAGCGCAATGGATGAAGAGCTCGAATCATCTGTACTCAATTCCCAGACGAAGGGGTATTAACCATAGAAGAGGAAGCAATGGACCCATACACAGGCTGGAGACTGTTCTTCGATGTAGCAGTCAAGTACAAGGGTTCCGGAATAGGAACAATTTTAATACCAGAAAATGGGCAACATTACCCAATGGCCGCAAAGCTCAAATTCCGTTGTACCAACAACATGGCTGAATAGGAGGCTTGCATTCTAGGTCTCAAGATGGCACTGGATATGGACATCATTGAATTGCTGGTCATTGGAGATTGCGACCTACTAATTCATCAAGTACAAGGCGAATGGGCCACCAAAAATGAAAAGATCTTTCCATACATGAACTTGGCACAAAGACTGTGCAAGAAATTCAGAAACATTGAGTTCCAACATACTTCAAGAGCTCAGAATGAGTTTACCGACGCACTGGCCACAATAAAGTCAATGATCCAACATCCTGAAAGAAGTCACATCGACCCACTAAGGATAAGCTTAAAAGAAGAGTATGCCCATTCTCGCCACATAGAAGCAGAGTCGGATTGCAAGTCGTGGTACAGTGACATCAAAATATACTTGGAGAAACGGGAATACCCCGAAGGAGTCACGAGTGGACAAAAGAAGACCATCAGAAGAATGACAAATGGTTTCTTCTTGAGCAAGGAAGTGTTGTACAAACGAATGCCGGACTTGGGTCAGCTTCGATGTGTAGATGCCGGTGAAGCCACCAAACTTCTAGAAGAAGTACATGCTAGGACATGTGGACCCTATATGAATGGATTTGTACTGGCCAAGAAGATTCTGCGAGCTGGATAATATTGGATGACTATGGAAAGTGATTGCTACAAATATGTGCAAATGTGCCATCAATGCCAAATCCACGGTGATCTAATCAAGGCTCCACCGAGTGAGCTTAATGCTATGAGCTCACCATGGCCTTTCGTTTCCCGAGGCATGGACCATCATTTGATCCATCGAACCTGCAGCCTCAAACGGGCATCGATTCATTTTAGTCACCATCAAATACTTAACCAAATAGGTGGAAGTAACATCACACAAGTCAGTGACAAAGAATATGGTGGCCGATTTCGTGCGAAACAATATCATATGCCGATTCGGCATACCCGAGTCCATCATAACTGACAATAGGGCCAATCTGAATAGCCATCTGATGAAGGATATCTGTGAGCAATTCAATATCACTCATCGAAACTCTACAGCCTATCGGCCACAAATGAACGGAGCTGTAGAAGTAGCCAACAAGAATATCAACATGATATTGAGGAAAATGACAGACAATTACAAAGGTTGGCATGAGCAATTGCCTTACACTTTACTGCGATACCATACTACAGCTAGAACTTCAACAGAAGAAACTCCATACCTGCTGGTCTATGGTACTAAAGCTGTTATACCTCCGAGGTCGAGATATTCCCTAAGGATCATCTAAGAAGCAGAATTGGACTATGTTGAATGGGTCTGAGCTCGTTATGAGCAATTGGATTTAGTTGATGAGGAAAGGATGGTTGCCATATCCCACGGTCAACTATACCGATAAAGGATGGCAAAAGCCTTCAACAAACGAGTCAGGGCTCGACTTTTCCAAATTGGGCAGATGGTGCTCACAAGAATTTTCCCCCATCAAGATGAATACAAAGGGAAATTCGCTCCAAATTGGCAAGGTCCTTATGTTGTCCGCGAAGTACTCTCCGAAGGAGCAGTAGTACTGGTAGAAATGGACGGACTAGAGTGGCCAAAGCCAACCAACTCAGTCACAAGCAAGTGCTACTGTGCATGAAGACAAGTTTTTCAATCTATAATAGTAATTTTTGCTTGTAATCGTTAATTTATTTGCTTGTATTAGCTATTTTCTTTTTCTTGTAACCGTTTCATAGTAGATAGGTGTTACACCTCGGAAAAATTCCCGTTGGTACGCAAGTAAACGAACTAGTGATGTGTGCGAGGAGTGCGAGTGTATAATGTTTAATGATCAATTTGCATAAATGGACGAGAATGATTAGAATGAAAAGTCGAGAAATGTGAAAAGTTGAAAGTTGGCAAAACTGCCCAGTGGTCGTAAAGTGAAAAATACGGACCGTAAAATGGAATACGGTCCGTAAACTGGCAGTCGTAAATCACCATGCAAGACTTCAACTTTCTGCCCAGTTGAGAAATGGTAAAATACAACCAGGAGGACGGACCGTAAAGTGATTTACGGCCCGTAAACCATCGTCGTAAATCACCATGCATGCAGCCAAAGTTTCTGGTTCTGCTTAGGGTTAAAGACGACCACGAGGGACGGTCCGTAAACTGGAATACGGACCGTAAACCTCCATGGACGACCACTGTTCACCCAGCACAGATTTTTGCAATTTATTAAATAAGGGAACCAACACTTGTTTTATTTCATTTCTACATTACACCACTTCTCTCTAGAATCATCTCTCTACATTTATTTCATAAGTTTCAAGGATTATAAGTCACCAACAACATAAACAAGTGAATTAAGTGTAAGCAAGCCATTAAATACCATTCAATTCAAGAAATGCAAATGGAGAAAAACTAGGGTTTTGCTCAAAGTGAAGTATTATCAACCAAAGCTTGTCCCTACATCATCTAAGGTAAGATTCATGATATTTATATGTTGGTTAACATATTGGGGAGTTGAAATACTTGGGTGGTACAAGTATATACTAAAATGGTCAATGGAGGGTAAAATGAAGAATGTGGATAATGTGAATGACTAATGGCTATTGTTACTATATTAATGAAGGTAGAAACTTGAGCATCGAAGGAGTACGCGCAAGTGTAGAATAGTTCAACGAAGAGGTATGTAAGGCTAACCCTTCTTTCATAAGGCATGGTTCCTTGGCCAAACTCTTAAATCCTCTATATGAGTACGTTGTATTCAAACGATTGACACTCTGAGCTCATAAGCTCACGATCCTTGATATGTACTACGATTGTACTACGTACCTCATACGACGAGTTAGCCTATGATATAGAAGTAACGATAATGATGATGATAGTGATGACGATGATAATAATAATGATGCTAAAGGTGCCTACGCGCTATTATACTTACATGTGCCTATAAGGGCTATAATGAATCCCCGAGCCTATGGTTCCGGGTAGAGTATATGTTTATATATAAGTATGTATACGATACGAAACGCGCTCACACCTCTGCAGATGGTACGGATAACCCTGAAGCCTTGGTAGGGCCAGGTATGAGTAACCTTGAGCCTTGGTTGGCCAAGTATGTATGAAACTCCGATCCTATGAGGTCGGGTATGCTATGTAAAATGCTATGTATATGAAATGACTATGTATATAATATGAATATGAATGTGATAAGATTATGTATAAGAACACGAATAAGGACATGTAGACGAATATGAGCACAAGTATGGTACGAGTACTATTATGGAATACTGATGATGACGTAGGTGTACTAATACGTATGAAATGTGGAAAGTCCTACGAAAGGCAGGTAATTACTATGACGATGATATTATTGTCTCCCCTCCTATGGTATCTCATATGTTGTTCACGATGCTCATTTATTGATGTTGCTCATGCTTTACATACTCAGTACATTCTTCGTACTGACGTCCTTTTGTTTGTGGACGTTGCGTCATGCCCGCAGGTGCACAGGGAGACAGACTCGATCCGTAGCCGCTTATTCATAGATTGCATAGAAGAGCTCTATTTCTATCGGAGCCATAGCTTTTGGGTACTTATTCTTTTGTGTACATAGTTATGGGCATAGCGGGGTCCTGTCCCGCTCATGTGATATGTTATACTCTTCTTAGAGGCTCGTAGTCACGTGTATATGGTTAGACATGTCCGGTCTTGTTGGCCTATGTTTTGTATATCATTTTGTCGGCCACGTTGGCCCATGTACATTGATGTGGCATAAATGCCTATGATGACATAAATTTGTTGTTGCCCAAATGGGACTAGTTGACGAATGAATGGAAATGTATGTATAATTATGTGGCTCACCTAGATGTAAGCATGAGAGTAAGCTAAGAGGGTGCCCGGGTGGGCTAGCACCGGGTGCTCGTCGCGGCCCCGAGTCGGGTCGTGACAAAAGTGGTATCAGAGCAGTTCAGTCCTAGGGTGTGTCTACGAGCCGTGTCTAGTAGAGTCCTGGTTATGGGTATGTTGCGCGCCACACTTATAAACAGGAAGCTGCGGACATTTTAGGAATAAATGACCTTCTTTCTTCATAAGAATCGTGCGATAGAGCTATGATGTAAGAAATTTCTGTTCCTTAATCGTGTGTTGTGTATTTCAGAAATGCCTATAAAGAAAAAGGCTACAGTAGCCCAAAAGGGAAAGACGGTGGCAGAAAAGCGGGCTGAAAGAGCACCGCCACCGGTAGTAGAGGAAAGTGAGTCCCAGAGTGCAGCTCAATCTCTGTCCTCCCAGACAGTGCCTATTACTGAGGAGCGTGAGGGAGCCTCAGCCCCAGCTCCAGCACCTCCAGCTCCTCCACCGAATGCTTCTGGCCAAGATGTGAAAGAGGCCATTAATTTTTTGACTCAGTTGGTTGTGGCCCAGGCTCAGAGGCAAACTTCAGGGCATGGTGATAGGGCGGTTAGTGCAAGGGCCCTTGATTTCATTACTTTGAACCCTCCGGAATTCTTTGGGTCAAAGCCGGAGGAGGACCCTCAGGACTTTATCGATGGCATGTTGAGGACGCTACGATTGATGCATGCTTCAGACACCGAGTCGGTGGAACTAGCGTCATATAGATTGAGAGATGTCTCGATTCAGTGGTATACGGTATGAATGGCTTCACGGGGAGCAAATGCACCTCCCCCGGTATGGCAAGAGTTTTTTGATGCTTTTCTCCATCATTATATGCCTCCAGAAGTTCAGCGAGCTAGGGCCTATAAATTCCTAAACTTGAGGCAAGGTAGTATGAGTGCCCTAGAGTATAGCCTCTGCTTCAACTCCTTGGCTAGGTATGCTTCAGCTATGGTGGCGGATATGGGTGACCGGGTACACCGATTTGTGAAGGGCCTAGGGCCATACTTGATGGATAAATGCTTGACTGCGTCCCTTCAGGACGATATGGATATTACACGCATTCAGGCACATGCTCAGAACTTAGAGGAAAGCCTACAACAGCGGAGAAGTGAACGTGAACAGGATAGGGGACATAGCAAGAGGGCCAGATCTTTGGGCCCAATAAGTGAGTCCAGAGGCGGGCACAGGCAGCAGTTTCCCAAACATTCGGGCTATTCTATGACTAGTGCACCTCCATAGGTTTCAGGCCAGAGATTTGATAGATCTGCTCGTTCAGGTCCGTGTTATCCAGGACCTCAGTTTAGAAATGATTCAGGCCAGTCAAGGCCACCGGTACCACGATGTTCCCAGTGTGGGAAGTTTCATTGGGGTCAATGCCGATTAGGTTCAGATGTATGCTATTCGTGTGGTCGACCAGGCCATATCATGCGTGATTGCCCCTCAGTATATAGTAGAGGTAGGACCCAGCCATCAGGGTCGATAGCCGGATCTTCGACATCTGTACGCCCTATGGGTCCAGGTTCACATGCGCCAGTTGGCCATGGTAGAGGCAGAGGGAGAGCTCCCAGTACTAGCGGCCCTCAGCACCGTATTTATGCTTTGGCTGGACGCCAAGATCTAGAGTCTTCTCCTGACGTGGTCACAGGTATATTATCGGTATTCTCTTATGATGTATATGCTTTGATTGATCCGGGCTCCACGTTATCATATGTTACTCCATATATTGCGGGTCGATTTATAATTGAGCCGGAGTCTATCAAACCTTTTGAGGTGTCTACACCCGTGGGTGAATCGGTAATAGCTAGCCGAGTATATAGAGATTGTATAGTCACGATTTGTGACCGTCGTACCATGATTTATTTGCATGAGCTAGAAATGGTAGACTTCGATGTTATTATGGGCATGGATTGGTTGGCTTCTTGTTATGCCAATGTTGATTGTAGAATGAAGATGGTTCGTTTTCAGTTTCTGAGAGAACCAGTCTTAGAATGGAAAGGGAATACGGCGTCACCAAAGGGTAGGTTTATTTCCTATCTAAAGGCAAGGAAGATGATCACGAGAGGGTGCATTTATCATATAGTGCGAGTTCAAGATGTGGAAGCTGAATCTCCGACTCTTCAGTCAGTTTCCGTAGTGAACGAATTCCCGGATGTGTTCCCGGAAGAGCTACCAGGCCTTCCTCCTGAGTGGGAGATTGATTTTGCTATTTATGTGTTGCCAGACACTAAGCCCATATCTATTCCTCCCTACAGAATGGCACCCGCAGAATTGAAGGATCAATTGAAAGACTTGCTCGAAAATCGCTTCATTAGGCCTAGTTCATCCCCGTGGGGAGCACCCGTACTGTTTGTCCGAAAGAAAGATGGCTCCTTGAGAATGTGCATTGATTATCGGCAATTGAATAAAGTGACGATTAAAAACAAGTATCCTCTTCCGAGGATCGACGATTTATTTGATCAATTGCAAGGTACCAAATGGTTTTCAAAGATTGATTTGAGGTCCGGGTACCACCAAGTAAGAGTTAGGGAGAAAGATATCCCTAAGACAGCTTTCAGAACAAGATATGGCCATTTCGAGTTCCGAGTAATGTCGTTTGGGTTAACTAATGCACCGGCAGCGTTTATGGACTTAATGAATAATGTGTTCAGACCTTTTCTGGATCTATTCGTGATTGTATTCATCGATGATATCTTGGTGTATTCTAGATCCGAGGCAGATCATGCGGAGCATCTGCGTATAGTCCTTGGAGTTCTGCGAGCTCGAGAGTTGTTTGCAAAATTCTCCAAGTGTGAGTTTTGGTTGAACTCAGTATCATTTCTGGGCCATATTGTTGTAGCTGATGGTATTCGGGTGGATAGCCAAAAGATCGAGGCCGTGAAGACTTGGCCAAGGCCCATGACTCCTACGGAGGTTCATAGCTTTTTGGGCTTAGCAGGTTATTACAGAAGATTTGTTGAGGGTTTCTCTTCCATTTCTGCACCGCTCAGAAAGTTGACTCAGAAGTCAGCTAAGTTTCAATGGACAAATGCCTGCGAGCGTAGCTTCCAAGAGTTGAAAGATAGATTGACTTCTGCCCCAATCTTGACACTTCCAGAGGGATTGGAAGGGTATGTTGTTTATTGCGATGCTTCAGGCGTCGGGCTAGGTTGTGTACTGATGCAACACGGTAAGGTGATTGCGTATGCTTCTAGGCAATTGCAGAAACATGAACAGAATTACCCGACCCATGATTTAGAATTGGCCGCAGTGGTCCATGCATTAAAGATATGGCGACATTATTTATATGGTGTCCATGTGGATGTTTATACAGATCATAAGAGCCTTCAGTATATCTTCAAGCAGAAAGAGTTGAATTTGCGGTAACGACGATGGTTGGAGTTGCTAAAGGATTATGATGTTGATATCTTGTATCACCCCGGAAAGGCTAACGTTGTGGCGGACGCTCTTAGCCGCAGATCCATGGGAAGTCTAAGTGATGTACGACCAGAAAAGAAAGAGATGGCCCGTGAGCTTCAACAGTTAGCTAGCCTAGGAGTCCGAGTAGTGGACTCAGGTAGCAGCGGAGCTACTATTCAGAATTCAGCAGTTTCATCGCTAGTAGCGGAAGTAAAAGAGCGACAATATGAGGATCCAATGCTAATGCAGTACAGAGATACACTCCCTCAGAAAGAGGAGTCATCATTTGATATTTCGGGAGACGGAGTTCTCCGATGTCGAGGCAGGTTATGTGTTCCCGATGTGGTAGGCCTACGTCACCAAATATTGAGGGAAGCTCATTGTTCCCGTTACTCCGTACACCCCGGAACGACGAAAATGTATCATGATCTTAAGTCTATATACTGGTGGAATGGAATGAAGAAAGATATAGCGGAATTCGTAGCTCAGTGTCCTAATTACCAACAAGTGAAGATTGAACACCAAAAGCCGGGTGGATTGTTGCAAGCTATAGAAATCCCAACTTGGAAGTGGGAAGTGATTAATATGGATTTTATTACAGGGTTACCCCGTTCTCGACGTAAGCATGATTCCATATGGGTGATTATGGATAGACTCACAAAGTCAACTCATTTCTTACCGGTCAGGACGACCTATGTGGCAGAAGATTATGCGAAGCTTTATCTTAAAGAGATAGTGAAACTCCATGGCGTTCCAGTATCTATGATCTCCGATAGAGGGACTCAGTTTACAGCTAAGTTTTGGGGATCGTTCCAAGAGGGTCTAGGGACCCAAGTGCGCCTAAGCACGACATTTCACCCACAGACCGATGGGCAAGCTCAACGCACTATTCAGACTCTCTAGGATATGTTACGAGCATGTATGATAGACCTTAGAGGAAATTAGGATGACCATTTTCCACTCATTGAGTTTGCTTACAATAACAGTTATCATTCTAGCATTCAAATGGCACCGTATGAGGCTTTATATGGGCGAAAGTGTAGATCCCCGATTGGGTGGTTTGCAACTGGAGAGGCCAAGTTGATAGGGCCAGATTTGGTCCAGCAAGCTATAGAGAAAGTCAAGCTCATACAAGATCGGTTGTTAGCGGCTCAAAGTCGCCAAAAGTCCTATGCGGATAATCGTCGAAGGGACTTAGAGTTCCAAGTTAAGGATTGGGTGTTCTTGAAAGTGTCGCCGATGAAGGGCGTTATGAGATTTGGCAAAAAGGGGAAGCTTAGTCCCCGGTATGTAGGGCCTTACGAGATTGTGCGTAAAGTAGGCAAAGTGGCCTATGAGCTAGATATACCTCCAGATTTGGAGTCAGTCCATCCAGTTTTCCATGCCTCGATGCTTCGGAAGTGTGTTGGAGATCCTACGAGGATCGTCCCAGTGAATGATGTTCAGGTGACAGAAAAGTTAACTTATGATGAAATACCCATTGCCATATTAGATAGGCAAGTACGGAGGCTTAGGAACAAGGAAGTGGCCTCAATTAAAGTTCTGTGGAAGAATAGCAATCGAGAGGAAATGACATGGGAAGCGGAAGAGAATATGCGATCCAAGTACCCACATTTATTTCAGCCTTTGGACGAGGGCCAAGATGAGACGTCAAGATCACAAGGTATGTATGATTCCTTTTTATGCATTTAGGTCGTGTGTGGCCAAATTTCTATTGCTATTGTGGGTTGTTATGACAGGATGGTAATGCCACATTACAAAGGAAACTCTGGCGAAATTTTTGTAGAATTCCCCGAGACTTTAACATTCGAGGACGAATGTTCCTAAGGGGGGAAGAATGTTACACCTCGAAAAAATTCCCGATGGTACGCAAGTAAACAAACTAGTGATGTGTGCGAGGAGTGCGAGTGTATAATGTTTCATGATCAATGTGCGTAAATGGACGAGAATGATTAGAATGAAAAGTCGAGAAATGTGAAAAGTTGAAAGTTGGAAAAACTGCCCAGTGGTCGTAAAGTGCAAAATACGGACCGTAAAATGGAATACGGTCCGTAAACTGGCAGTCGTAAATCACCATGCAAGACTTCAACTTTCTGCCCAGTTGATAAATGGTAAAATACGACCAGGAGGACGGACGGTAAAGTGATTTACGACCCGTAAACCATGGTCGTAAATCACCATGCATGCAGCCAAAGTTTCTGGTTCTGCTTAGGGTTAAAGACGACCACGAGGGACGGTCTGTAAACTGGAATACAGACCGTAAACCTCCATGGACGACCACTGTTCACCCAGCACAGATTTTTGCAATTCATTAAATAAGGGAACCAACGCTTGTTTTATTTCATTTCTACATTACACCACTTCTCTCTAGAATCATCTCTCTACATTTATTTCATAAGTTTCAAGGATTATAAGTCACCAACAACATAAACAAGTGAATTAAGTGTAAGCAAGCCATTAAATACCATTCAATTCAAGAAATGCAAATGGAGAAAAACTAGGGTTTTGCTCAAAGTGAAGTATTATCAACCAAAGCTTGTCCCTACATCATCTAAGGTAAGATTCATGATATTTATATGTTGGTTAACATATTGGGGAGTTGAAATACTTGGGTGGTAGAAGTATATACTAAAATGGTCAATGGAGGGTAAAATGAAGAATGTGGATAATGTGAATGACTAATGGCTATTGTTACTATATTAATGAAGGTAGAAACTTGAGCATCGAAGGAGTACGCGCAAGTGTAGAATAGTTCGACGAAGAGGTATGTAAGGCTAACCCTTCTTTCATAAGGCAAGGTTCCTTGGCCAAACTCTTAAATCCTCTATATGAGTACGTTGTATTCAAACGATTGACACTCCGAGCTCATAAGCTCACGATCCTTGATATGTACTACGATTGTACTACGTACCTCATACGACGAGTAAGCCTATGATATAGAAGTAACGATAATGATGATGATAGTGATGACGATGATAATAATAATGATGCTAAAGGTGCCTACGGGCCATTATACTTACATGTGCCTATAAGGGCTATAATGAAACCCCGAGCCTATGGTTCCGGGTAGAGTACATGTTTATATATAAGTATGTATACGATACGAAACGCGCTCACACCTCTGCAGATGGTACGGATAACCCTGAAGCCTTGGTAGGGCCAGGTATGAGTAACCTTGAGCCTTGGTTGGCCAAGTATGTATGAAACACCGATCTTATGAGGTCGGGTATGCTATGTAAAATGCTATGTATATGAAATGACTATGTATATAATATGAATATGAATGTGATAAGATTATGTATAAGAACACGAATAAGGACATGTAGACGAATATGAGCACAAGTATGGTACGAGTACTATTATGGAATACGAATGATGACGTAGGTGTACTAATACGTATGAAAAATGGAAAGTCCTACGAAAGGCAGGTAAGTACTATGACGGTGATATTATTGTCTCCCCTCCTATGGTATCTCATATGTTGTTCACGATGCTCATTTATTGATGTTGCTCATGCTTTACATACTCAGTACATTCTTCGTACTGACGTCCTTTTGTTTGTGGACGTTGCGTCATGCCCGCAGGTGCACAGGGAGACAGACTCGATCCGTAGCCGCTTATTCAGAGATTGCATAGCAGAGCTCCATTTCTATCGGAGCCGTAGCTTTTGGGTACTTATTCTTTTGTGTACATAGTTATGGGCATAGCGGGGTCCTGTCCCGCTCATGTGATATGTTATACTCTTCTTAGAGGCTCGTAGTCACGTGTATATGGTTAGACATGTCCGGTCTTGTTGGCCTATGTTTTGTATATCATTTTGTCGGCCACGTTGGCCCATGTGCATTGATGTGGCATAGATGCCTGTGATGATATAAATTTGTTGTTGTCCAAATGGGACTAGTTGACGAATGAATGGAAATGCATGTATAATTATGTGGCTCACCTAGATGTAAGCATGAGAGTAAGCCAAGAGGGTGCCCGAGTGCTCGTCGCGGCCCCGAGTCGGGTCGTGACAATAGGAAAAACAAAACAACTTTTGTAATATGAACTATCCAATGACCTGACTTCCCCACTGTAGGATACGTAGGCAGTCCATTTGGGATCGGGTCGTATTATTATTAAAATCCAAAAGCTCATTTACTTTTACTCTGAACTACATTCGACCTGATTCCTGCTACGACAGGATACGTAAGCGCCCTTTGAGCTCGGTCGTACCAAAAGAAAAACTCAAGGAACCTATAGGAAGCCTCAGAGATAGGACTTCACGAAGGACACAAAGATTTCCACACGCCCAAATGGGGCAGAATTTTTGAGAAGATCTCAAAAATTCGCGCCATCAATCCACTACAAAGAGTCAGCTAACCCAGAGTTTCAAACTAGGGAAAAAAATTTGAGATCACCTATTCAATGCGGTAAACTAGGGAAAATTTTGAGGGGACCTCAAAATTTCCCACAACTCAGAAGATTCGGCACGAGAGTTCGTCGATGAAGAATATTTTAACTGCGGCAGAATTTTTGAGAGGTCTCAAAAATTTCGTACAGGGAAGCAAAGAGTCCTAGTTACTAAAGAAGGGGATTCCCCTCATTTAAAAGCACATGTCACGACAATTAATATTTATAGCTTTCAAAACAATGCATTTATTTTCTTATAAAAAATTGATTTTGCATATCGAAAATAAAAATTCATCTTTCAAATACCGGAGCCAAAGGGGTTCCAAATCCAGAAAACCGAAGATGCAAAACACCGGCGACACTAATGAACTTTAAATAGGAAAAAACTAACCTATTTATAATGCAGGTCTCTAGGACGTTGGGAGGACGATCCCTTTTCTAACTTTATTTCATGTGTAGGAAACGTTTCAGTGAAAGAACGCCAGGACCGCTGCGGAATTCAAGTTTCAAGACAAATACCTAGCCACAAAGCCTATACAGGATTTAAATACCATAAGGGCAAACAACAGCCACGAGGGCTATAAAAGGACGAAAATGCCATGAAGGCAAACACCTGGCCATGAAGGCTCACAAGGGAAAAAGGTCGTAAATGTCACGACCCGACTAGGGGCCATGACGGGTACACGGGGCTAACCACTGAGCACCGCTCATACTACTATTCATCATACTTATCCTGCGCTCATTCATTAATCTCATGCTTCTAATCATAGAGAAACCATTTTCACTTTGAAACATAATTACCTTTATATACATAAGCCCTTTGGCTATCAAAAGAATATACATATACAAATGGGAAATCGTGAGGCCATACTACCCACACATACGTATCTACGAGCCTCTACTAGAGTACTAGACATATGGACGGGACGGGACCCCGTCGTGCCCAAAACATATATATACACACAAAATAGTAAATCAGTGGCACCTCCGGAGTAATAGAGTGCTCTCAAAATCTACTGATAGCTCCTACGAGTCTGGATCACCTCCCTGTCTACCTGCGGGCAAGAACATAGCGTCCAAAGAAAAGGACGTCAGTACGAGCATTGTACTGAGTATGCAAGGCTTAAATAAAATAAGCATAATAAAGAAATCATGAAACATAAGGTGAAAACATAACCTGCTTAGCCTTTAAGAGTAAATGTATTTTAAACATATCACATATATGGACCTATCACATATATAATCCTCATTTACCCACGTCCGGGTAACATCACACGCCGCCCACTAGTGGTGTCATGTCCGTCCCTCTAGGCATGGTGTAATCATAAGCAGCCCGCATTGGCGGTGACATGTCCGGCCATCTAGGCACGGTGGAATCGTATCATCACACACATCTCATAAACTCATCATAAAACATACATTAGAGTCCTAAGATAATCTATAACCATATCGGGGTGACGTAAGGTCGAGAATCCCCGATTCTATTATGGGAAAATCATAATCATCGTACTTCACCTTGAAGGAACTAGTGTTATAAGGTGGGTCTAGCAATAATATTTAACGTCATATCATAGGCTTTAGAATCTCTAGACTTAGGCTTCTCATTACCATTATCGAATTCAACACGCATCTCTTATTCTTTGTCTCAGAAGGAGCTCTACATAATTTTGACTCATATTTTCCGGAATGTAAGAAAGTCATGGAAAGAAAAGAGAATTCATTTCATGAGAATCATGCCTTAGAAGGAAGGGACTAGCCTTACATACCTTTTCGTTTGGCTACTCTATCACTTGAACGTTCTCTTCCAACGCTCATGTCTTCCAACGCTCGATCACATGAACATGCTTGACTAAGGCTAGAGAAAATTGGGCAGCATTTCCTTTGTTTATACAACTTTCTCTATATAATATATCAACTCCCAAACATCTATAATAACATTCACAATATCCTAAGCAATAATCTCCATTCACTCCACATTTCCTAATTTCATTTCAAGTCATCCATAATCATGGTCATAATGCAATACTACATTTACTAACATATAATGTTTATCCCATGTTCTCAATGTCATTTGTAACAAGATTCTATCCATAATACATCAAGAGTTATGATTCATGTCAACTATTATTCAAGAATACCATTGATTCTACATTTAAGCTCCATATTCAATGTTCTTCCATAATCCAAGTCTTTCAACCCCTCAATACCATCAATGGTAAGAAATAAACATAAAACTCACCTTAAACACTTGGGAACAAGCCTTGAGTCACTCTACTCCATTAGAATGGAATCCTTCACTTGCATGCCAAAGAAACTATTACTCTCCACAAACCATAATAGGCTTCATAGTATATGAATCTCTTAAATATTTGCTTTTGCTCTTGATTTCTTGGTATAGATCGTTGTAGAAATAGAGAGAGAGAGAGAGAGTTTTAAAGGGTTCTAGAGAGATATAGGGTCCGTTCTTGGGAGAAATAATGAAATAAAAAGTGGGAGCTTATATTTATAATCAGGGCTGCAAGCTTCTAGATCCGCGGGTCGACATGCAGGGTCGACGGCTCGTCGGCGTGCTTTGTCGATTCTCCGCCTGAGAGGTTTGATTGCAGAACCTCGTCTACGGTTCCAGGCGACTGCTCGTTGACGTGTCGACGGTCCGTCCGTTGGGCCGTCGACGCTGACTGGTGTCAGCAGTTTCTTGAACTACTTCGCTTTGTTCCGATTCGATTCGTTTCATTTCCAATTTCCTCGAAATGTCAAGAATACATACTTATACACCTGTACACATACCAAGAAGAATATCTCATGAACAAAACTTTGGTGTGGACTACCGAACCGAAGGTTTACACCACCAATAAGCCAAAATCTCCTTGAAATAAAATGGGAGGTGTAACATTCTTCCCCCCCCCCCCTTTTAGAAACATTCGTCCTCGAATGTTAAGTTCTCGAAAATTTTATGAAAACTTCGCCAGAGTTTCCCTGTAATATGGCACTACCAACCTGGCACAACAGCCCATAATAATAATGCCTCATAGGGCCATAACATCATAGTAGTAAAGTTTGGCCACACACGACCCAAAAGCATAAAAGGAAATCTTGCATACCTCATAATCTTGACGTTTCATCTTGGATTTCTTCCGGGGGCTGAAATAAATGTGGGTGCTTGGCCTTCATATTTTCTTCCGCCTCCCAAGTCATCTCTTCCCGATTGTTATTTCTCTATAGAACCTTGACTGAAGCTACCTCTTTATTACTAAGTCGTTGTACTTGCCTATCTAGTATGGCAACGGGTACTTCTTCATAAGCCAACTTTTCTGTCACTTGAACATCATCAAATGGGACGATCCTAGTAGGATCTCCAACACACTTACGAAGCATCAAGACATGGAAAATCGGATGGACTGATTCCAGTTCCGAGGGTAAGTCCAATTCATAAGCTACTTGACCCACCTTGCGAGCAACCCTATAAGGTCCAATGTATCGAGGACTCAGTTTTCCTTTCTTACCAAATCTTATCACTCTGTTCATTGGCGACACCTTTAAGAATACCCAGTCATCAACTTAAACTTCTAAGTCTCGCCGGCGGTTGTTCGCGTAAGATTTCTGACGACTTTGGGCTATCAACAATTGATCTCGGATGACCTTGACCTTTTCCACTGCCTGTTGAATCAACTCAGGGCCTATTAGTTGTACTTCTCTTACTTCAAGCCACCCAATTGGGGATCTACACTTTCTTCTATATAAGGCTTCATACGGAGCCATTTGAATATTGGAATGATAGCTATTGTTGTATGCAAACTCAATTAGGGGTAAGTGGTTATCCCAACTACCACTGAAATGTAGTACACATAACCGTAGCATATCTTCCAAGGTCTGAATAGTACGTTCGGCTTGCCCATCGGTTTGTGGGTGAAATACTGTGCTAAGCTTCACCTGAGTACCCATTCCTTCTTGGAAAGACTTCCAAAAATTAGCTGTAAATTGCGCTCCTCTATCAGTAATAATGGACATCGGAATACCATGGAGTCACACTAGTTCTTTAAGATACAGTCTTGCATAATCTTCTGCTGAGTAAGTAGTTCTGACTGGAAGGAAATGGGCTGATTTTGTGAGTCTGTCCACGATCACCCATATGGAGTCATACTTGCTTCGGGAGTGAGGTAACCCTACAATAAAGTCCATATTGATCATTTCCCATTTCCAGGTTGGAATCTCCGTTGCTTGCAATAATCCTCCTGGATTTTGATGTTCGGTTTTCACTTGTTGGCAATTTGGACATTGTGCTACAAATTCTGCTATGTCCTTTTTCATTCCATCCCACCAATACATCAATTTGAGATCATGATACATCTTTGTTGCACCTGGGTGGATAGAATACCGAGAATAATGAGCTTCTTCTAGAATTCGGCAACGTAATTCTGCAACATTGGGAACACATAGCCTGCCTCGGTATCTAAGAAATCCATCTATAGAAGTTTCAAAGGGAGACTTCTCTTTCTCATGAAATGTATCTCTATAATAGCTTAACTGAGGATCTTCATATTGACGTCCTCTCACCTCCGTGTCTAAGGATGAAACAGTTGGGTTGTGAACACCAATTCCCGCATTGCCTGAATCAATTAGGCGAACCCCAAGGTTGGCTAGTTGGTGAAGCTCACGGGTTAATTTTTTCTTCTCCGGAGGAATCTCACATAGACGTCTCATTGAGTTACGGCTAAGTGCATCGGCCACTACATTCGCCTTTCCGGGGTGGTATAAAACACTTACATCATAATCTTTTAGAAGTTCTAACCATCGTCTCTACCATAGATTTAACTCCTTCTACTTGAAAATATATTGGAGACTCTTGTGATCTGTATAGATATCGACATGTACACTATACAAGTAATGCCTCCACATTATTAATGCATGAATAACCGCGGCCAATTCGAGATCATGAGTTGGGTAGTTCTTTGCATGTTTCCCCAACTGTCTTGAAGCATAGGCTATGAATTTACCGCGCTGCATTAATACACATCCTATCCCCACCCCAGAGGCATCACAATATACAACATAACCATCCGACCCTTCTAGAAGCGTCAAGACTGGAGCTGATGTTAGCCTATCTTTCAATTCTTGAAAACTGCGTTCACAAGTATCATTCCACTGAAATTTTGCTGATTTCTGAGTTAGCTTTGTCAATGGTGCTGAAATGGAGGAAAACCCATCCACAAATCTTCTATAATAGCCTGCCAGTCCCAGAAAACTACGAACTTCTGTAGGTGTTGTGGGCCTTGGCCAAGTCTTCATAGCCTCAATTTTCTGAGTATCCACTCGGATGCCATCATCTGAATTAACATGACCCAAAAATGTCACAGAATTCAGCCAAAACTCGCACTTTGAAAATTTTGCATACAGTTCTTGAGTTTGAAGAATTCCAAGAAAAATACGCAAATGGTCAGCATGCTCGGATTCTTTTAGAGAATATACAAAAATATCATCAATGAACACGATCACGAACAGATCTAAGAGTGGCCTGAATACAATATTCATTAAATTCATAAACACAGCCGGAGCATTTGTCAACCCAATTGACATTACCCGAAATTCATAATGGCCATATCTCGTTCTGAAAGTTGTTTTGGGAATATCTTCTTCCCTAACTCTCACTTGATGATAACCTGACCTTAGATCTATCTTGGAAAACCACTTGGCATCTTGTAATTGATCTAACAAATCATCAATTCTTGGAAGAGGATACCTATTCTTTATCGTCACCCTATTTAACTGCCTGTAATCGATGCACATCCGTAGGGAACCAGATTTTTTTCGTATAAATAGGACTGGCGCTCCCCACAGTGATGAACTAGGCCTAATGAATCTTTTTTCAAGTAAATCCTTCAATTGTGCCTTTAGCTCTTTCAACTCGACAAGAGCCATTTGGTAAGGAGGAATAGAAATAGGCTTGGTGTCCAGCAACACGTCAATAGCGAAATCAACCTCTCTTTCCGGAGGAAGGCCTAAAAGTTCATCTGGAAATACATCCGGAAACTCATTCACCACCGGAACGGATTGGAGAGTTGGCGACTTTGCTTCGGTGTCATGAACTCGTACTAGATGATAAATATAGCCTTTAACTATCATCTTTCTCGCCTTAAGGTAGGAAATAAACCTACCCCTTGGGGATGCTGTATTACCCTTCCATTCAAGCACGGCCTTTCCTGGAAATTGAAATCGAACCACTTTCATTCGGCAATCAACATTAGCATAACATGAGGCCAACCAATCCATACCCATAATCACATCGAATTCTAATATTTCCACCTCAACTAAATCAACTTTAGTCTGGTGATCACATATCACAATCACACATTTTTTGTAGACTTGTCAAGCTATCACGGGATTACCAACCGGAGTAGATACCTCAAAAGGTTTAATTGGCTCGGGTTTTACCCCAATACGACTGGCAATATACGGAGTGATATAGGACAACGTAGAACCCGGATCAATCAACGCATAAACATCATGAGAGAAAATAGTCAATATACCTGTAACCACATTTGGAGAAGACTCGAGATCTTGACGTCCGGCTAAAGCATAGATACGGGGTTGGGTACCACCTGAACTGGACGCTCCCCCTCTGCCTCTACCTCGACCTGCTGGAATCTGGGGAGTCTGCCTTGTCGGGCGCACAGAAGAAGAACCAGCCGTTGATCCTGTGGGCTGAACTCCACCTCTGTCGTACCTCATAGGACAATCACGCATGACGTGCCCCATCTGTCGACAAACATAACAAGCATCTGTACCTTGGCGACATGGCCCCGAATGTAACTTTCTGCACTGATTACATCGTGGAACCGGTGGTCTCCTCTAGCTATAATCACCCCCAAACTGGGAACCTAAAGCTCTCGAGCTCTGACCCTGCCCTGAATGAATAGAGAGGTCAAATCTCCTACCCGCAAATCGTGGAGGTGCACTAGTCTCGGACTGGCCTGAATATTCGGAATATGACTGCCTCGATCCGTCTCTATAGTCACTATCGGCACCCATAGATCTGGCCCTCTTACCTTGCCCTCTATCAATATCACGCTCGCCCCTTTGCGGATGCTGCTGCTCTTCTAGGTTCTGGGCATGGGCCTGAATGCGGGAAATATCCATCCCGTCCTACAATGAAGCCATTAAGCAATCCTTAAATGAATGTGGCCCTAGGCCACTCAGAAATCTGTGCACTCTATCTCCCATGTCGGCCACCATGGTCGGAGCATACCTAGCCAATGAATTAAACTGAAGGCTATACTCCCGGGCACTCATATTTCCTTGCTTCAAATTTAAGAATCTATCCGCTCTAGCTCGACGGACTTCGGGTGGCAAATAGTGGCGGATGAAGGCATCTACAAATTCTTGCCAAACCGGAGGTGGTGCATTCTCTTTCCTTGAAGATATCCAATTATTATACCATAAGACCGCCACATCCCGGAGTCTTTAAGATGCTAACTCCACAGATTCAGTTTCGGAGGCGTGAATAATCTTCAATGTTCTCAACATTTCATCAATGAAACCTTGCGGGTCTTCATCCGGCTTCGACCCGAAAAGCTTTGGAGGGTTCAAACTCATGAAATCACGCGCTCTAGTACTAACTGCCCTATCATTCGGGCCCGAACTCTGCTGCCGTGCCTGGGCGGCAACTAGCTGTGTCAATAAATGGATAGCTTCGGTCATTTGTTGACCCGAATTAGCCGGTGGAGGAACTGGAGGCATAGGGGCTAGAGCTAAAGCCCCCTCTTGTTCTTCTAGAACATGTAGAGTGGGAGAGGTATTTTATGGAGCCTCATTATGTGATTCACCCACTTCTACATCCGTTGGCGGCTCCCTCTCCACTCGCCTTTCCATCGTAGTCTTGCCCTTCTGGGCAGCTGTAGCTTTCCTCTTTGGCGGCATCTCTGAAATCATAACGCACTATTAGGGATGAGAATATCCTATAACATGGCTTTATCGCACGATCTCATGAGAAGAAGAATGGTCATTTTTCCTAAATGCCCCGTGGCCTCCTGTTTATAAGTGTGGCGCGCAACACACCATACATAAGACTCTACTAGACACGGCTCGTAGACACATCCTAGGACTGAACTGCTCTGATACCACTTTTGTCACGACCCGACTAGGGGCAATGACAGGTACATGGGGCTAACCACCGAGCACTGCTGGTACACGGGGCTAACAACCAAGCACTGCTGGTACACGGGGCCAACCACCGAGCACCGCTCATACTGCTATTCATCATACTCATCCTGCGCTCATTCATTAATCTCATGCTTCTAATCATAGAGAAACCATTTTCACTTTGAAACATAATTACCTTTATATACACAAGCCCTTTAGCTATCAAAAGAATATACATATACAAATGGGAAATCGTGAGGCCATACTACCCGCACATACGTATCTACGAGCCTCTACTAGAGTACTAGACATATGGACGGGACAGGACCCCGTCATGCCCAAAACATATATATACACACAAAATAGTAAATCAGTGGCACCTCCGGAATAATAGAGTGCTCTCAAAATCTACTGATAGCTCCTACGAGTCTGGATCACCTCCCTGTCTACCTGCGGGCATGAACACAGCGTCCAAAGAAAAGGACGTCAGTACGAGCATTGTACTGAGTATGCAATTCTTAAATAAAATAAGCATAATAAAGAAATCATGAAACATAAGGTGAAAACATAAGCTGCTTATCCTTTAAGAGTAAATGCATTTTAAACATATCACATATATCGACCTATTACATATATAATCCTCATTTACCCACGTCCGGGTAACATCATACGCCGCCCACTAGTGGTGTCATGTCCGGCCCTCTAGGCATGGTGTAATAATAAGCAGCCCGCATTGGCAGTGACATGTCCGGCCATCTAGGCGCGGTGGAATCACATGCAGCCCGCATTAGCGGTGACACGTCTGGCCATCTAGGCACGGTGGAATAGTATCATCGCATACGTCTCATAAACTCATCATAAAACATACATTAGAGTCCTAAGATAATCTATAACCATAGCGGGGTGATGTAAGGTCGAGAACCCCTGATTCTATTATGGGAAAATCATAATCATCGTACCTCACCTTGAAGGAACTAGTATCATAAGGTGGGTCTAGCAATAATAATTAACTTCATATCATAGGCTTTAGAATCTCTAGACTTAGGCTTCTCATTACCATTATCGAATTCAAAACGTATCTCTTATTCTTTGTCTCAGAAGGAGCTCTATATAACGTTGACTCATATTTTCCGGAATGTAAGAAAGTCATGGAAAGAAAAGGGAATTCATTTCATGAGAATCATGCCTTAGAAGGAAGGGACTAGCCTTGCATACCTTTTCGTTTGGCTACTCTATCACTTGAACGCTCACGTCTCTACCTTCAAGAGAGTTCATATTAACATTAGCTAATCGATCACATGAACATGCTTGACTAAGGCTAGAGAAAATTGAGCAGCATTTCCTATGTTTATACAACTTTATCCATATCATATATCAACTCCCAAATGTCTATAATAACATTCACAATATCCTAAGCAATAATCTCCATTCACTTACATTATCCACATTTCCCAATTTCATTTCAAGTCATCCATAATCATGGTCATAGTGCACTACTACATTTACTCACATATAATGTTTATCCCATGTTCTCAATGTCATTTGTAACAAGATTCTACTCAAAATACATCAAGAGTCATGATTGATGTCAACTATTATTCAAGAATAACATTGATTCTACATTTAAGCTCTATATTTTATGTTCTTCCATAATCCAAGTCCTTCAACCCCTCAATACCCTTAATGATAAGAAATAAACATAAAACCCACCTTAAACACTTGGGAAAAAGCCTTGAGTCAGTCTAATCCATTAGAATGGAATCCTTCACTTACATGCCAAAGAAATTCTTACTCTCCACAAACCTTAATAGGCTTCACAGTATATGAATCTCTTAAATCTTTGCTTTTGTTCTTGATCTTGATTTCTTGGTATAGATTGTTGTAGAAATAGAGAGAGAGATTTAGAAGGTTCTAGAGAGATATAGGGTCTGTTCTTGGGAGAAATAATGACATAAAACGTGGGAGCTTATATTTATAATCAGGGATGGAAGCTTCCAGATCCGCGGGTCGACGTGCAGGGTCGACGGCTCGTTGACGTGCGCCGTCGATTCTCCGCCTGAGATGTTTGATGGCAGAACCTCGTCGACGGTGCTAGGCGACATCTCGTCAATGTGTCGACGGTCCGTACCTTGGGCCGTCGACGCTGACTGGTGTTAGCAGTTTCCTGAACTGCTTCGCTTTGTTCCGATTCGATTCGTTTCATTTCCAATTCCCTCGAAATGTCAAGAATATATACTTATACAACTGTACACATACCAAGCAGAATATCTCATGACCAAAACTCTGGTGCGGACTACCGTACCGAAGGTATACACCACCAATAAGCCAAAATCTCCTTGAAATAAAATGGGAGGTGTAACAATAAATGGCAAAATCTCCAACCGATGGGGTCGTTGTAAAACAACACAGCATATCTGACCACGAGGGACGTAGTCGACATAAAGGATGAAAGAAAGGCGATTTAGTCGAAGGGGCCATATCTGTCATCCCCATCACGTTTTCTTATTTGCCGTGAGGGCCATTGCATATTTACTCTTCTATCGCCGAGAGGGCCATCACGTTTTCTTTTTTGCCATGAGGGCCATTGCATATCTATTTTTCTGTTGCCTGGAGAACCATCACTTTTTCTTATTTGCCATGAGGGTCATTGCATATCTACTTTTCTATTGCCGCGAGGGCCATCACTTGTTTTATTTGCCGTGAGGGCCATTGCATAATTCCTTTTCTGTTACCGTGAGGGCCATCACTTTTTCTTATTTGCCATGAAGGCCATTGCATATTTCCTTTTCTGTTGCCGTGAGGGCCATTACTTTTTTCTAATTTTCCGTGAGGGCCATTGCATATCTCTTATTCTGTTGCTGTGAGGGCCATTCATACAAACATTTGCTATGAAGGCCATTCATATTTTTCTTATTTTTCCAAGAGGGCGATATTCATACGAAAATGCCGAGAGGGTAATATTCACACAAAACATTTCGAGAGGGACATTTCATACAAACATGCCGAGAGGGCCATTTATACAAACACTGCCATGAGGGACATTTCATACAACATGCCGAGAGGGCCATTCATACAAACACAGCCATGAAGGCCATTCGTACAAGCAACCGAGAGGGTCATTCATACAAGCTACAGGGTAAAATCAAGAGGGTAAAGAGATGTAAGACCGGTCAGGTGACCGCATCATTCTCTCCAAGAGGTAAAGAGACGTAAAACAGGTCAGACTACTGCAGTATTCGCTCCAAAGATCAAGACGATGTAAATCTGGCCGGATGGCTGCAGTGTTCGTCATCAAAACCAACCAACGTTACTCAGTAGGTGGAAGTAGATTTACAGCCGCCAGACTAAGCAGGCTGATCAAACAAGATCCAGACAGATGCAGAGCAAATGAGGAACTTTTTTCCTTACGCAGCCGGTCGAGATAGGGTGCCCATGAGAGTCAAGCTCTCCGGCTAAGACTTGGAAGATCGCTCCTCCTCATCAGCCACACAAGAATGCTTATTTGCTTATGTGTTTTGTTTATTTTTATTATTCTGCAACTGGTCAGACACACACCGACACATACACATAGGAGTTCCCGCATAAAGGGATATCCTTTTCCTCCGATCGAGTCAAACTACAAGTGACTTGATTCCCAAAAATTGGGCTATGTAGGCGGACTCAATACTAGAGAGTCAGTCAAGATCCTACCAATCACACCGGACTTCCCATCTTGATAACTGGGATACCCGAGAATTTTTTAAATTTGCATCTAGAAGTCATAATCGAGTTGAACTACAAATGACTTAAATTTTTACACCTCGGAAAATTCCCCATTAATGTACAATGAATAGACTAGCATAAGGCATGACGTATACGTTGTTTTGATAAGTAACAAATAGCATCTGAGGATCCTAATCGAGATTCAAAGACATTTGACTTAAGGGAAGAAGGTTTGCTGAGAAAAGGCAAGGCATACGATGTGTAACGGAAAGAAATTACGAGTAGCGAGTTAATGATAAATAAAAGGTGCTTTGGAGAGAGAGTTATAACGTCCCTTCGATTGTTAAAGAAGTGATAAACAAGTGCTAAGAAGGTTCCCTAATGATTGGAGATCAAACGAAGTGACAGGAAAAAGATCAGTGAAAGGACGAATTATACGGTCGATTATACGGTCCGTATAATGTTATACAGTCCGTATAATGGACCGTAGGATTGTCACAAAATGAAGTTGTGGAGAGGGGTGATTTCACGGTCACTTATACGGACCGTATAATGTGCCGTGAAATCGACACAGAATGGGATGACTACTGGAACAGTTTCACGGTCACTTATACGGACCATATAAGTGCCCGTAGAATCTCGTCGGGACAGTTTTTAAAAGTTGATATAAGGACTTCACCACATCAATTTCATTTCATTCTTCTTCTACACAACTCAAGAGTTCTCTATAACCTTCCACACACTCACTATACACGAAATTATGAGAAATTGATGATCAACTTCATCAAATCAACAAAACTAAGTGTGAGAAACACATCAAAGTTCATCCAAGTCAAGAAATTCCATGGAAAGTGAAACTAGGGTTTTGCTCAAGTGAAGTATTTCCACCCAAAGCTTATTCCTACACCATCTAAGGTAAGTTTTATGGTATTTGCATGTTATTTAAGGTACTTGAAAAGTTGAAACACATGGATTGTAGAAGATATAGGAAATGGGTCATGAATGAGTGAATAGTGTCAGTGTTGAGTAGTAAATTGGGGTGAATCATGAATATTGGTATATTGTGATTGTAAGTATGTTATGAAAGACATTTAGAACATGGAATAAGTATTATATGTGATAAAATGCCATAATGAACTATGACCATGATTATGGAGAAATTGGAGTGAAATGGTGAAATGTGGATAATGTAGATGAATGATGATTGTTGTTTGCGATATTGTGAATGTTGTCATGGATGTTGGGAGTTGATATATAGAATATGGGAAAAATTGTATAAACAAAGGAAATGCTCCCCAATTTTCTTTAGCATTATTAAGTACGTTTAAGTAACCGATTAGCTAATGTTTATGCGAATTCTCTTGAAGGTAGAAACGTGGGCATTGAAGGAGAACGAGCAAGCGATAGATTAGTTAAACGTAAAAGGTATGTGAGGCTATTCCTTTCTTTCTATGGGATGAATCCTATAGCATGATTTCTCCTTCTTTCTCATAAATCCTCTATACCTCAGAAAGCTAAGAGTCTAGAATCATGAGTAGCAATACGAGACAAGAGACATATTATGAGTTCAATAATGATAATGATGAGCTTAAGCCGAAAGGTTCTAGAGCCCATGATATGATGTTCCTATGACGTTAATGATGTCATTCATTGTATCCACTCACCTTATATACTATTTCCTTCCAGCTGAGGCAGAGTACCATAAAGCTAATGATGTCGTATATTGTATACACTCACCTCATATATATATATATATACTATTTCCATCAATGTGAGGCAGAATACTTATGAATGTTCGATAATGGAATCGGGGGTTCACGACCTTATGTCACCTCGATAAAGTATAACTGTCTTTGAGTTATTATACATGCATTATGATGAGTCAATGTTCATGACATTACACCGTGCCTATATGGACGGGCAGACACACACCACTATAGTGGGCATCTTATAGCCCGGACGTGGGAGGCCTGGGCGCAGGTTAATTTTTATCACACCGTACCTATACGGACGGGCAGCTTATACTTATATATATATGTATACATGATATGATGATGATTATGAGTAAGTCAGTATGTGTTATTTATTTATAAGTGACAGTCATACACAGTTGCTCCTTATTGATGCTTCCTTTATCTCATTGACGTATTACTACTGTTTATGCCTCTCATACTAAGTACAATGTTCGTACTGACGTCTGTTTTCTTTGGACGCTGTGTTCATGCCCACAGGTAGGCAGGGAGGTGATCTGGATCCCGACTCGTAGGAGCTAGTAGCTGATTGATAACACTCCATTGTTCCGGAGGTGCCTTGACTATTCTTTTGTGTATATTTGTATATTTTGGACATGACGGGGTCCTGTCCCGTCCCTATGTCTAGAACTCTAGTAGAGGCTCGTAGATACCCAGTGTGGTTTATATGGTCTCACAAGGTTGCTATTATGTATATATATGCTATTTTGATAGCCGAAAGGCTTATGTCTATAAAAGTATCTATGTTTTCAAATGAAAAATGAGTTGCCTTATGACTTGAGTATGTATTTGATAACAGAATGTTTAATAAGTATGATGAGCAGTAGATTGAGTGGTGCTCGGTGGTTAGCCCCGGGTACCCGTCACGGCCCCTAGTCGGGTCATGACATGAATTCTCAAGAAACCTGAGATATGTACGAAACTCAAAAGCCAGCGTCCGACCATATACTTGAAACGGGCATAAAAAATGAGAGGTAGAATGAGTTGGGTCAGTCAAAAATCAGGGTTAGTCAATTTCGTTGCTCAGGGATGGCCTTGCCATCCCCGAACACCTAAGGGGCAGTTGTTGACACCTAATTTTTTGACCTTCCGTAATTTATTTTAATTACCCAGAGTCATTGGATATCAAACAAGGTGAAATATGTGTTTTCAGAAGTCAAAATGATTTTTATAAAATTGTTTAGATAATATTTTACCATTTTTATTTAGTAAAATAATTTCTGTAATATTATAAATCATTTAGAAATTAATTGGCATATTTTCACAATTATGATATATTTGCTAAAATTAACCAACAGAAACATAATTTACAACAATTATATATTTAACTGTCCAAATTGTTAAAATTGATAAATCATCAATTAGCAAATATTTTAATCTATTTAATTCAAGGAATTTGGTTAATTAAACAAATTAATCATTTTACTCTTCAATTCTCAATTTCTGCATATTCAATTTATTAGAATTTTATTGTAATTAATTGAGTATTTAATTGTGATTAATTCTATAAATTGTTCACTAAATGGATACCATTGAAATAATCAATTGTTTGATTCAATTATGACTCGATTGAAAATCAATTTCCATAATTGAGGTCATTATTGCAAAATTAGCCTTTTAAATTGTTATTTAGTCTAATTGTGACCTCATATGAAAGGGCCAATTTCATTGGTTTGATTAATTAAGGTCATTTTTACAAATGTTACCATAGGATGGCTTATTGGACCAAAAAAGGCCATAATAGAAATAACCTAGTCTTAAGACCAAGTCAATTGAAGGCCATATTTGCAAAATTAACCTTTATTTGTTTAATTAGCCTCATTTAATTATGATTAAGGGTCTAATTTAATTGGTCTTTTCTTAATTACGATTATTTATTTAAATACGCGTTGAATGCTCACATATATACACTGATATATGTGTGTATACACGTATATCAAATGTATATACGTGTATACATCATACTGGCCCCTTTTTCCCTTTATTTTAATGAACCAGCAGGCCTAGTCCAATCGGACAAGACTCGGCCCAACAACAAATTAAAAGGGGTAAAACCCCTATACACATTCATTTCACGATATACCCCCTTACCCTTCTCCTCTTGAAACCCTAAGCGTCGTAACGTCACTTGTGTAACGTCATTATGCGGAATTTGGGAAAAACTCAGGCGTATCAGCCTTATGCAGTACTGTGTGGCCATTTTCAGTGAGAACATTAATTGTTCTCAACATCTCTCCTCCACACCACAACGCTACCACCACCAAAGAGGTAAAACTCTTCCTCTATCTTACTTTTTCTGTGTTTTAAGGTCAAACAAAGACGAATCCCTTAATGGGGCTTGTCTTGGTCCATTTTTGAATCGAGGTTTCTTATTAGTTCGATCAGTAATCACAGGATAGATCTAATTTGGGTCTGAATCTGACCCTTTATTTGATTTTCATAATCAATCCGCACCGCACGTTGATAATTGTGAGGAAACAAGTTCAAAAAATAGACTTGTCCCACATCGATGCGGTTAAGGTTTGAAGGATTTTTGGGTTTCTATATAAATGGACCCTAAGTTACATTGTTAGACACCTTTTGACTGAGTATTCATATATTCACTCATATACTCGAAATACCTAAATTTTAGGGCTCTCAGCTTCAAAATTTGAAGAGTTCGAGTTAGTAAAATTTAAAGTTTTATCCTCTATTTTCTTGTGTGGGTTCTGTGTTCTTGAGGATTTGGGGTGGAGTATTGAAGCTTCCAGGTCCAACTCTCTTCACGGCTGCGTACGAAAGAGGTAAATCCCTTTATCCCTTTTATTTCTACCTTTCTTAGTTATTTTTGTATGGTTTTCTTGTTGATTTGCTTAAGTGTTAGATGATGTTCCTTGTTTAGCTCAGTTTAATATCTTTGCCTTTTTTAGATGCATGTTTAGCTCAGTTAAAAGTGCTTCTATAGTTTAGCTTATGTAGATAAATATGATTATTAACTTGGTCAATCACGTTGTAATTATATGCTATTTAAATCCAACATGTTTATGTATGCTAGTTTGTTATTCTTATGATTAAAGCAAACTAACTAGTATGGATTAGTTCTGTTTAATAAAGAATTTTGCTTATATGATAGTACTAGTTAAAGTTATGTAATTTTAGATGTTATTTCAATATGCTTATGTAATTATTCCATTCATTTTAAACATGATTATGTGTTAGTTGGCAGTTTGTTTAGAAGTGCTTATATGTTAACTTGTTCATCCTGCTTAGCCTGATCTTAATGATGGACTAGATTAATTTTATTTCAAGTTGTAGAGACAGCATGACTTAGGTTATTTAGCTTCCTATCATATTGCTAGCATGAATCTAGCTTAACATGTGTTTGTTTTTGGGACATGGCCCTATTTATGATACTGTGAGTCCCTATTATGTCAAATGGTAATCCTGTTTATATGATGAAATGTGGAGATGATATTAAAAGATTTAGGTCCAGTGTTTAGCTTGTTTGTTGGGTCATGTGGTCTATTTACCATGCTGAGGGTGTCAAACTGTGGCCTTATGTCTTGATGCCTAGTAAAGACCAATGCAATGTCTATTTGTGTCCTTTTCTGTGCATTAAGGGTCCTGTAGCTTCACATGTTGTTTAAGTATGGCCTGTGGGGAATCATTACCATGTTCTATGTACTAGTATGACCATGAACCCTTTATTTATGATAACATGATTAACACATTTAAATTCTTTACTTGATCTATGATAGTATAAAGATTTGTGTAACGTTCGTGGTATGTTTTGTAGCTTGGCATTTAAGGTTGTTCATAACCCCTATTTGGGATACACTATGCTTGTTTTCCTCTATGATGACTTGTTTGAAACTTTGTCCTGGCCCCATAGATGTTATAGCAAAGACGTGATAAAAATGGAACCTCTGTGTTATTAAACCTAAAAAAACCTGTTGAAAGTTAAAAAGGCTCCTTTTTTGAAACCAAGACTTCTGTATAATCCTATCTCAAGTTGTGAAGCCTACGATATGAATTTTTTTAACTGGTCTTGAATTCTGGGTCTTAGAATGTATGCAAAAAGGTTAAAGGATTTCTAAAAAATGTGTTAAAGGATTTTTAAAAAATGTAGTTTATGGCATCTGTAAACCTGTTTGGTGATTTGTGAAGTTTGTGATGATTGTTTAGGAGCTTACATTGATAGTCATGTTAACTTCATGTTATGTGATCACTTCCATGACAAACCTGAGTCTGTTTGTGCCCTTAAGGACATTGTGTATATTGGAGTGATATGGCATGATCCATTGCTTGACTTAGGTGAAAGGATCTGATGTATATGGTTTCCATACTCATGATGGAAACACTCTGTATGTTTTTTGCTTATGTTTGCATATTATAAACAAACCTTAGGATTTAAGTACTAGTACAAACTATAAGGTACATGGATTAGTAGGAGGTTGGCACTTAAGGATGGATGCAAATGAGTGTGACTTACCTAGGACCCAAGGAAAGGGATGAGGACTTGGAGTTTCAAGCTAACTCAGCCTAAATTCCTAGTCCTAGGTTGTTGGGGTTCCCTCATTGAAATTCATGCCTCATGGGACCCTCCCAAATAACATAAAGATCTCTTGAAGAAATTCTGGACTTAAATGGATAAAAATCTAATTTAGGGTATTCTGTTTTGGGCTGATGAACATGTTGACAAGGTTTGCTTGTATATTATGTCTACTTGGTTTATATTAATATCCTGAAATGATCAATTTTTTGATTATTTAAGTGGATCTGTGTATACTATGTATATCCTGAAATTTGTTTGGTATGTTGCCTATTCTCTGAACCTGGTTGACCCTATTTAACTAATAACTTGAAGCATGCATAGTCTTAGCATATTTTCCTTTAAAAATTTCCTTTGCATAATTGATTTTGTGTGGTATATTGAGTGAATATGCTTGTGTATACAAGCTATATTTAGTCTCATATACATTTCAGTGTATATGAGTTGATATATCTAATGTATAAATAGTGTATCACTCTTTATTATGGGCTGCTGTTAAAATTTGTTCTTCTTTAATTTTGGGCTTCCTTTAGTCTCTTCCCTGTTAGGCCTCTATTTGATTTGCTTCGGTCCATTCTGCCTGTTTTCTACTTGATTATTTACTTGGGTTTTGAACTTACTTGCCTGGGCTGATCCATGACTCGATTCTCTCATCTGTTTTATATGATGGCCTTGTATGCTCATTTACACTTCTTTAAATTATAAAACTTTGCGTTATTTAGCATTTAGATCAATTATTAATCCTTATCTTTTGCTTGTTCTATGTGACTTTGTCTCGGGCCATTCGAGCCACGTTCTGCATAAACTTGTTGGGCCTGAGACCCAACTAGTTTACTTCGTCTAGTCCGATTAAGAAAATATAAAAGGAAGCAAATACACTGAAGGCCCAACCATGGGTGAAAATAGTGAAGGCCCAACTATAGGTGAAAATAGTAACTGGTGGGCTTAGGTAGGCCCACCAACCTAAACTCCTCTTTATTTCTTGATTAATATGTGTAAAATGGTATTTGTTAAAGAATGCTTGACATTATTGGAACCCATATGTATGTTAGGACCTAGGAAACACCTAGTAAGTTAGGAAAGTTTCCAACAAGTTAATTTTCTGAAAAATAGCCAATAACCATCCTTTAATTTAAATGGTTTAAAACTGTTCTTTTCAAAAAGGGTCACGGTTTAAGGAATATAAAGAAGTGAAATTTTCCTAAGTTCAAATGGCTTTTCCTAAGTCTAAAACTGATCCACTTTTAACTGCTGGGAATCGTGTTCATGTTAACAAAATGGACTTCCAAAATACACTATGAGATTGGTACAAAAATGATTTTAAAACTGAGCTTAGGCCTAAGACACAAATTCGCACATTTGGGCCTTAAAGAATGATGTTGAATCAAAGAGAAAATTTGGACTGTTTTGAGACCTAGACTCTAGTACCATTTTCTGAAAAGGACTTTGGGCCTGGAGGCCCAACATTAAAATTGGACAGAAATCAAAAAGACTTGTTGGATTGATTTTTTAGACTAAGTCAAATTCTGGATTTAGAATGGGACTGATCTTATGAGCTTCAAGTGAATGAAAAATGGACTTAAATAAAATACCTGTGTTTTTACACACACACACACACACACACACACACACACACATATGTATAAAACGGAGATATACTCCATAATTTATATATACACGTATAATAAAACCCGTAAGAACTAAACTCATTTTATTAGGACTAGACTAGCAGCGACTCTACTCGGGAGAAATCTCGGGTGTGTCCTAGTCCAACAATAAAGTGAGTTGAACACTTACACGGATTTTTAAATACAAAACCCCTTTTATAAGGGACGTTTTGTCGATTTTTTCTCTAAATTAACGATATGAATGAAATGACACTTTGCGGGAACTTAAATAATTTTAAGCAAGTAATTATAAAACAACACTTTGAAGCTCGTAGGTCAACCGTATTGTACGGATCTTTAATACTAGGGTGCGTAAAACCTTCTCTAAGGGATTACCAGAACCCTTACCTCGAACTTTGGTCCTATAAGACTTTTTCGCTCGCTTTTTCCTAATTTCCCTTAATTAATTAGGTGCCAATGCTAAAAATATTGAAATCCAATTTAAAGCACCAATAACCTCTTAGTAGCTTTTATGGACCCTCGTAAAAGTGAACCGTAAGAGTTGACCTTGTTGTATATGTTGGCTTTCTAAATTCAGGCGATTAATGAATATCAGAACGAAGAGATAACTTCCTGATACTAAGAGTCAATAGTGCAATGGTAGTTGACTTGTGATACTTGAGCCAAATTGTCTATTGTATATTAGATGAGTTAGAAGAGAGTATAATGTAAGTTAAGCAAATGAATCCCTAAGAGTGGGTTAGTGAAAATAAGAATCTTCTAGTTGTTGAGGCGAGTGGTAGGTGATATGCACTGTTGGCTTAGTTTTTCCTACCATACTTATTTGTAGATTATATTATCGTTATGTTATTCTAACCATTGTCGGCCTATGATGCTTACCAGTACTAGTATTGTACTGATACTACTCTTGTTACACCCTTTTTGGGGTGTAGAGTTTTTCAGGATATTGATTGATTGAAGTTTTTTGGAAGATACATGGTGCCTATCTTGAAGGCCTCCATCATTTTCATTCCGAGATAGAGGTTGAGTCTTAGTTTGTTGTTGTATTCAGTGCTCAAATCTTAGTCGCTCTTGTAATAGTCTAGACCAGGTCATGGGAAAAGGAGTCAGTTTCTGTATTAAATTCTCATTACATATATGATTTGTGTTCTCCTATTCAATTGCAAAGTATGATTATAAGCAAAAGGTACAATTACAAGGAAATAATAATGCTATTACAAGCAAATGGGATCCTAAATGTAGTACCACTTGAGCGCATCTGCATTGATGGCTTTTGGCCACTCTTGTCCGCCCATCTCGGCTAAGACTACTGCTCCTCTTGAGAGTACTTTCCTGACCATGTATGGTCCTTTCTAGCTCGGCGCGAATTTCCCTTTATATTCCTCTTGGTGAGGGAAGACTCGCTTGAGCACGAGTTGTTCGATCTGGAAGAGTCGGGTTATGACCCGCTTGTTGAAGGCTCAGGATATCCTTTGTCTGTAAAACTGTCCATAGCAGACTGCCACCATCCTCTTTTCCTCTATCATGGCCAGTTGTTCATAACGATTTCTAACCCATTCTGCATCTTTCAGCTCTGCCTCTTGGATGATCCTGAGCGAAGGGATCTCCATTTCTACGGGTATGACCGCTTCCGTTCCATAGACAAGGAGGTATGGGGTTGCTCCAGTGGATGTTCGGGTCGTCGTTCTGCATCCCAACAAAGCATAAGGCAACTGCTCATGCCAATTCTTGTAGTTATCGACCATTTTTCTCAGGATTCTTTTAATATTCTTATTGGTAGCCTCTACGACTCCATTCATTTGTGGCCGATTGGTGGAAGAGTTCCTGTGGGTGATTTTGAATTGCTTACAGATATCTTTCATCAAATGGCTGTTCAAAGTGGCACCATTGTCTGTGATGATGGATTCTGGCACACCGAAATGACATATTAGATTGTGTTTTACGAAGTCGGCTACGACTTTCTTTGTCAATGATTTGTGCAAAGTTTCCTCAACCCATTTAGTGAAGTAATCTATGGTGACTAAGATGAAATGATGTCCGTTGGAGGCCGGAGGCTCGATAGGTCCTATGATGTCCATCCCCCATGCCACGAAAGGCCAGGGCGAGCTAATTTCCTGTAATTTTGTTTGGGGGAACTTTGATTAGATCCCCATGCATCTGACACTGATGGCGCTTTTGCATAAATTTAAAAGAGTCGTGCTCCATGGTCATCCAATAATATCCCGTCCTCAAGATTTTCTTAGCAAGGATGAATCCGTTCATGTAGGGTTCGCTTGCCCCTGCGTGCACCTCTTTTAACAATTTTGTAGCCTCTTCGGTGCCTACACACCTGAGCAACCCAAGGTCATGGGTCCTTTTGTACAACACTTCTTTGTTCAAGAAGAAACCAATTGCCAACTGATGTGCCGTGAATTTCGGCACATTTTATGCCTTTGTAACTAGAAGTGTTGCTTATTTTTAAGTGTTTTTACATCGTTTCTTATGTTATTTTTGTGTTTTATAGGATTGGTCGAATAAGGATCGGAAATGATAAGAAATGCTGAAAAACGGACAACTTGGAGCTAAATGACGGTCCGTAACTCATGTTACGGACCGTAACGTGATCCGTACTAGAGAGGATATATGCCGCTATGAAGGACAGTCCGTAACTCATGTTACGGACCGTAACCCTCACCGTAACGTCTCTCAAATTTCTAGAAAGTTGCCAGTTAGTGTCACAGGTTACGCCCCAAAAGGACGGTCCGTAACTCATATTACGGGGCGTAACGTCATGGCGTAACGCATTGGCCACTGAAGATTGAGGCCATGATCCACCGGGAGATACGGACCGTAACCTGTGTTACGGTCCGTCGCATGGTGGCCGTGACAGCATGCTAACAAAGGGACGGAACGAAGGACGGACGGTAACACAGGTTACGGTCGGTAACGATGCCGCGTAAGAGTGTTTTTGTCCAGAAACTTGGCGCGATTTTTGTCCCTATAAATACTTAAAGTAGGTTTTTAATTTCATTATTCAGATTTCTCTTGGGAGCATTAACTTTAGGTATTTAATATTAGAAGTGGTTGGAGCATTTAAAGCAACAACTTCACTTTCATTCCATCTTGTATTCGCATTGTAAGTATATTATGTTAACTTTCAAGATTTCTTTGTTAGCAAAAAGTCTGAGTAGCTAATTTTAACGCTAAGGTTGTGGGTCCCATGATGGATATTATGTGAATGGGTTTCTACTATTGATATATGCATAATGATTGTTATTATTTATTCTATCTTTGTGCGTTAGCGTTGGGTAATGATTGCAAGCATTAGCCTAAGCCATTATATTAACTTTTCTTGGGAAAGAGAGTCAATATTGGTAAGATTGAATAACAATGACTCGAGGCGTTAACCCTCGTTTAATAGACTAACTTAGGAATAAGAACAAGTCTAAATTGGCATTATTGTTCGCTCTTCGATTAAAACTCTTTTATATTCGGAAGAATCATAAAGAGGAAATACGACTTAACTGTTGGGAAACATTAGGAAGTCCTTAAGAGATCAAGTGCATATTCATAGAACAACCATTAGAAATATATCACATTGAAACCTGAAGCATAATATCTAATCAAGTTGGGGAACACAACCTTAGTCTTTATCTCGCATTAAATACAATTCCAGTCAAAATATTCAATTACATTATTCAACAAATATTTCAAACTATCAGGACTAGGATTAAAGCCTTTAAAGATTAGTATCGCATACGATTAGTATCCTTTTCTCTCCATATTCCCTGTGGGATTCGACCCCAACCTTGTTTGGGTTACTATATTTGACAACGTCCGCTTTACGCTATTAATAGGTGTAATTTGAGCGTATCACCAACCTCCTGATGGTCTTCTTTTGATTAGTTGAACTCTTTAGGGGATACTCTTCTTTTTTCTAGGTAGGCCTTAATGTCGGTATACCATGGTTGGCCATCTAGCTTGACCTCGACATTGGCGCAGTCAGCCAGTTCTTCTCTCAGTGTGATCTCTAATGGATCAATGTGGATACTCTTAGAGTGCTGGATCATAGACGCTATTGTAGCCAATGTGACTGCAAACTCATTTTGAGCCCTAGGAGTATGCCTGAAGTCAGTACTCTTGAATATCCCGCACAATCTTTGTACTAAACTCACATATGGGAGTATCTTATTATTTTTGGTTACCCAATTTCCTTTTACTTGATTTATGAGCAAATCAAAATCCCCGATTACTAGCAACTCCTCTATGTTCATGTCCAACGCCATCCTGAGGCCGAGGATACATGTTTCATATTCCGCCATGTTGTTGGTACATCTGAAGTTAAGTTGTTGCCCTATTTCTGAGATCTACACCGCCCAATGCCTGATCCTTTATAGTTGACTGCTCCATTGAAGAATAGTCTCCAGCCTGAATATGGTTCTGCCACCTCTTCTTCCATAGCCATCCCTTCCTCTTTCGGGAAGAAAGTCTCAAATGGTTCCAGTTCATCAACGACGGGACTTTCTGCTAGCAGATCTGCTAGGGCTTGTCCCTTGATTGCCTTTTGTGCTACGTACATGATGTCAAAATTTCTTAGTAGCATTTTCCATTTAGCCAATTTTCCTATGGACATTGGTTGCCTTGAAGATGTATCTCAGCGGATCCATTCTGGATATGAGGTGAGTGGTAAACACCGATAGGTAGTGTCTCAGTTTTTGGGCCATCCAGGTCAAAGCACAACAGGTCTTCTCTATGAGCGTAATATCGCGCTTCGCAAGAAGTGAACTTCTTACTCAAATAGTAGATGACATGTTCCTTTTTGGCCTCCTCATCATGCCGGGTGAGCATGCACCCGAAAGCTTTTTCTGATGCCGACAGATACAGTAACAGAGGACTCCCTGGCCTGGGCGGTACCAAGACGGGAGGATTGGAAAGGTATCTCTTGATTCCATCAAATGCCTCTTGGCATTCTTCTATCCAATTTGTGGGAGCATCTTTCTTGAGCAACTTAAGGATTGGCTCTATAATCATAGTTGACTGGGATATGAACCGTCCAATGTAGTTTAACCTCCCCAAGAAGCTCATCACATCATTCTTGGTTTTGGAAGGCGGTAGCTCCTGAAATGCTTTAATCTTTGTAGGGTCTAGTTCAATACCCCTACGACTGACTATGAATCCTAGCAACTTACCTGCAGGCACTTCAATGATGCACTTTGCAGTGTTCAGCTTTAGATTAAATTTGTGAAATCTGTCAAAGAACTTACACAAGTGCATGGTATGTTCCGAGCTTTCTCTTCATTTTATGATGATATCGTCCACATAGACTTCAATCTCTCGATGCATTATATCATGGAACAGAGTGGTCATAGCTCTTATGTACATGGCTCCGGAGTTTTTGAGGCTGAATGGCATTACCCTGTAATGGTAGACTCCTCAGGGGGTTATAAAGGCTGTCTTTGCAGTGTCTTCTTCGCTCATGAGTATTTGATGGTACCCGGTGAAAAAATCCACGAATGACTACAGCTCGTGCTTGGCAAAGTTATCTAGTAGAATGTGGATGTTTGGGAGGGAAAAGTTGTCTTTCGGACTCGCCCCATTGAGATCTCGGTAGTCCACGCAGATCCGTATCTTTCCATCCTTTTTGGGTACCGACACTATGTTGGCCACCCAAGGGGGGAAGGACGTCACCTTCACTATTCTAGACCTTATTTGTTTCTCTACTTCGTCTTTTATCGTGATACTCATGTCTGGCTTAAATGTCCGCGTCTTTTGCATGACCGGAGCAAAGCTTTCCTTAATAGGTAATATATGGGCTACAATTTCAATGCTCAATCCTGGCATTTCTGTGTATGACCAGGCAAAGACATCCACATATTCCTACAATATAGCTACGAGCTATTCTTTTTGTGGAGCTCCCAAGTGAGTGCTGATTCGTGTCTCCTTGACATCTTCTTCGTCACTGAGGTTGATCACCTCAGTTTCATCCATATTTGGCTTCTTCTTATCTTCAAATTCTTCCAATTCTTCTACCAGTCCCTCTGGCATCATTGTCGATTCATCGTACTCCTCGTATTCCTGTTGTCTGTTTTCCTCGTTCGTTTCACGACACGTCATGACATTTTTGGTTGTTGTATTATGGTTACTACTGAAAAGGCAAGGCAAAGTAAATTTAGGTTTATTATTATTTATTACACGTAGTTAGTTAGAAAACTTTAGTTCTTATTATATGGTAAAGGTAGCAGTTTTATGTAAATCGAGGCTTTTCATTAATTAAAAAGTAATTGATTACAATTGTGGTCTTGGTTCGGAACAACATCGGACCATTTCCATTTTAAACATCACAACGCAATTTTGAAAAGGCGATCATTCGGGCCTCAGCCGATGTCGCTACTTTTAGCAAAAGGGTTTTAAGAAAATCCATCTGTCGACTAAGAAGCCAAGAGGGGGTGGATATATAATTGTTCAGGCACTCTTCTAGCCTCAGACTGCGTATGTTGGGTGTCTCCAAACATTCTTCAATGACCGCGTACCATCCCTCTTCTTGGAACAGCGACTCGAGACTCCCATCAGTTTCTTTTTCATTTAGCATTGGCATCTTTCTGGGAAATGACTGGTACATACTCGGAATTGGACGAGGTAAACTCCTTGCTCTGGGTTCTCTCCTGATAGCCTTTGTGAGCTCCTTTTCGCTGGGAGTATATCTTAGACCAAAGTGGTAATTTTCTTTTGGGATTGGTAAGGGCTCTGTTATCCCTTCGAGGTCCCTTCCTAGACCCTTTCCTGTTTCAAAACAACTTCTTAGCATGGTGGAAGCAATCATCTTATAGACTGTATTCATAGGTTGATCGACCTCTTCCTCCGCATGAGTGGCCCCAAAGTGTTCCACCATATGAAAGTTTAGTAAGTGAGGACTCCCCTCGATCACAGGAACGATGGTGTAAGGATACTTCTGAATATCCTTCTCCGCTGCCACTATAATTTCCCGTCCCTGCCATTTTATGGCTTGGAGTAGAGTTGATGGGATTGCGCCGGCGGAGTGTATCCAGGGCCTTCCCAAGAGCATATTGTAGTTGAAAGTGATTATCATGACTTGGAATTCTGCTGTGAAAGAGGCAAGCCCGACTTGGATCTGTAGGTCTACTTCTCCCAGGGAATCACTATGGGATCCATCGAACTCCCTGATGTTTGGCGGATTTTGCTCATATCGTAGCTGAGCTGTGTTAATGTGGCGTTAAGGCAGACATTGAGGCCCGATCCATTATCCACAAGCACTTTTCCTATTGCCTTGCCTCCGTATTCCATGATGATGTTAAGAGCCCTGTTATAAGAGGTTCCTTCTTTTGGAGAAGCAGATTTTTTGTTCTCTGATGATGTGTGCAACCAGCCCAGCCAAATTTTCGCTACTCGTACCGGCTGGTATATGTGCATCATCCAACACTCTCATGAGGGCCTGCCTGTGCGATGAGGAGCTGGCTAGCAATGACAAAACTGATATTTGTGTCGGTGTTTTCTTCAAATGCTCATTGATGGAGTAGTCTTTTTATTGCTTGCGCCGCCAGAAATCTTCAGCTTCTCCTTCAGTTATTGCCCTCTTTTGGGGGCGTTCTTTCCTTGTAGCATTCTGAGCTAACTTTTCAGGAGTGTAACACCTCCCCGAGCAGGTCTTGCCCTGAGCCATGGCTGTTTGTATGGTGATTGGCTTTTAAGGTGTGAGAGTAATTTGTTCTGATATCCGTGCTATCACGGGCGTTGGAATCAAGGTTTTGAACCTCGATGTAGCTTTCGTGGCTCCTGGCGCTGGGACCAAAACCTTGAAATTAGGGCGCTCCTGGAGTGTGAGGGAGGCTACTGTGCGTTCCAGGGATTCGACTACTTCAGGGATTAATGCTCTGCAATCTTCCCAGTCCTCATTCCTCTCAATTACATGGACTCCGTTGTTTCCATGATTAGGTAACGGATTCGTGTTCACATTAGAAGCTGCGGTTTCCAAAATGATTTTCCTTTTGTCGAACAGATCCTGGATTTTATGTTTGAGATTTACATAGTCCTCTGTGGTGTGCCCATTTCCTTATGAATGATAGGCACAAGTCTGATCAGCCATGTAAAATCTGGTCCCCAGCTGTGCTGGCATCAGGTGGACCTTTCGAAGTGTTGAGACCTTGGCTCAATGAGCATTGTGAATTCTCTTACTGGCCTCTTCTAGAAAGCAGGACGTGAAGCATTGTATGTTGGGGGTGGTGGTTGATTTTGATAATGTTGAGGTGGTTGATATGCTTGTGGTGGGTTATTTGGTAGTGGGCAGTAATTTTATTGAGGTGGTGCTTGGTAAATGGGAGCGAATATGCGGACACTAGGCGGGGCCGTGTAAGTTGGTACAGCGGTGGTGAAGCTTGGTTGTGCGTAATACACAAGTGTTGGATTATAGGTAGGTGAGGAGTAGTTTATGATGGGCGCAGTTATTTGGGATATGCTTGCCACGTCCTCTTTCTTCTTGCGGAAGATTCATGCAGTAGCTTGTCCAGATGCCTTGTTAAAGTCACTAACTATTTTCCTGGATTTGAGACCATCTTTTATAGCCTTTCCCATGTTGACAAATTCAGCAAATGGTCTTCAAGCCGTGGACAGCATTCTGTTGCAGAAATCTGGCTCCTGGGATCTGATGAACATAGAGACTAGCTCTCCCTCACACATTAGTGGCTGCACAGGGGCTGCCTCGGCCCTCCATCTACTGGCAAACTCTCTGTAGTTTTTCGTTGATTTTTGCTTGACCTTTTCAAGGTAATAGCTGTCTGGTACTGTTTCGACATTAAAGCAAAATCTTTGCATGAGGATTCTGCCTTGTCCTCTCAGTTGTGCCATTGACGCATTTCTTGAGGTGCGAACCATTCAGCGGCTTCTCCAGTCAAACTACGACTAAATAGTCGCATGATTAGAGGTTTATTTTTCTTTACTCCGACCAATTGGTCGCACTAGGATCGGAGGTGTGCCTTAGGATTCCCTATCCCATTGAACATCTTAAATTTTGGGATCTTGAACCCTTCTGGCAGGTCCAAATCTGGGTGCATGCACAAGTCATCGTATCTGAGGCTTGTAGCCTTTCTTGCAGACTTGTTGGATTTCTCTAGTAATTTCTCCATCGTTTTCCCCATATCTTTTTTGCACTTATCCTGCTCGGCCCTCTAGGCCTTTTTCATTTCTTCATAATGTTCTAGCTCTTTATGCCCTGGGAAAAATTTGTTGGGGATGTTGGGAGTGAAGAATGAGACCTAGTAGGTGGTATGGTTGAGCGGGGCAATGGTGGTCTGCCCAGTTTGTGGAGCTGGAGCAAGTAATTGGCTTGCCGGATTAATGAAAATAGGCTGAGGAACTTGGTAAGAAGGAACTGAGTGAGTGGTCCGTGGGAATTGAGTGTATTTTGTTAGTGGAGGAGTATGGTAAGAAGGACCAGCATGGTTTGGGTTGGTGGAGCTTAGTGGAGGTCGATGGTTTCTGGTGGGTATATAGGAAAGTGATCGGGCATTGGTGAGCTCAACGAAAGGAACGGAGGAGGAGGCTTTCTTTCCTCTGTCGAGGCCTTGCCCGTATTTGTTGCCTAATTCCTAGCTACCTTTTCTTGGAAAGCCGTATCGGCAGTCAGTAATATTGCAATCACATCTTCTTGAAATGATACTTCTTGTGGGTCTTGGGCATCTCCGTCACGGAGAGCGAGCTCATTTTCGTTATCGGGGGAACCAATCATCTTCTCTTTGCCTTTGTCTGGGAGGGATGCTAACGCGGCTTTGGATCTTGTGAAGTATGCCGGCTTTTAGTACTACGCTAATCGGCCTCGTTCTATAAGACAAGAATAACTCAGCGGTAGACAAAGTTAGCTACTTATCAAAAAATATAAAGGAAAAATATCACATATATATATTTAAAGCGCATATAGCATACAAAGTCATCTATTAAGCTTGAACACTTTTGATCCTTTATCCTAAAGGTTCGTATGTTCATAGGCCTTTGATGTTTGGGTGGAGCTTGGTTCATTGGGCTTTTATGGTTGACTTACTTTGGCAAACCCTTCCCTATTGCAGAAATCAAACAAATGGGGTGGGGGGGGGGGGGGGATTATAATTTATATTATGGAGGGTGAGTCTTACGTAGACTACGTATCCCACAAGGGGAAGTCAGGCCCTATCATAGTTTGTTTTAGGCTAAACTTAGCTAAAGACATCCCTAGACCAGGCCCGACTAGGGCTTCCCACGTATCCCTCCATAGGGACGTCAGGTCAGTGCGATTACTTACAATATTTATGGGGGAGGGGGAAACTTTTTATGTGTAAAAAATGAGGACACCTAATATCTACCCAAAAATATAGTTCCGTGAGTCGCTGTCCTTACGAACTCGCACTCTCATTTTGCTTTCATCTCAGTACTGTGCTGGTAAAATGACCAAGATCTTTCCTGTACTGATCTTGTGCTCAAGTTCAAGCTTGAATGCATGGCACTCTTCTATGTCGTGCCCCATAGCTCCCGTATGATACAGGGAAAAGTTGTTCTTGTTTGACCTTAATGGCGCGGGCTTGTGGGCAGGTTCCACGAGCCTAATCTTCCTTAGACTAGCCAGAGGTCAGAATATGCGAGCATACCATTCCTCGAAGATCGTGAAATCATACTGCCAGATTTGAGTACTAGTAGTGACTCCTTCTCTGCGGATAATAGGGTCATGGATTAGTAGGGTGTGTGGCCCCCACAACGTCGCAATGATCCTATCATCAATGAGGCTACAAATTCTTCTCCTCAACCCCAGACACTCATTCAGGGTATGACTAGCCTGGTTGTGGTGAAACGGGCACCTTTTGTATGTGTACACCAACTCGGGTGGCGGTTACCTAGCTCTGGTGGTGCAAGACACTCCTATGGCAACCATCATTTTGTATACCTCCTTATAGGTGATGGGCTGCGGAGCCACTTTGAATGCAGAGGAATGGGCTTTGAAAGCTATTCCCCACTAGGCGGGTTCAGAAGGGCCTGCCCTTACAAAATCTCTGACGCCATAGTGGAGGTTGTGGGTACCAGCATGGGTGAGGGTGCATAGAAATCAGATCCCTCGTTTGTTGGGGCATAGTAGTCAGATTCCTCATTGGCATCATTCTCCTCTTCTGCAATCTCAGGGAATATCTCAAGTGGTTCTTCCTCTCTCTCAGCCTCTATGTTAACGGGCTCTAATTCCTCCTCGTCCATATCTTGAGGCTCTTTCTCTCCCTCTCCTAGTCCTTCTTCCATAACGGGTTCCTATTGAGGCTCCGACTCCTCTTACGGGTCTGATTCTGTCACCCACGGGTCTGATCTAGCTCCTTGGCTTCCGTTTACTCCTCCCGAAGTTCCTTCTCTAGGCATCATAGGCCTTCTCTCTAAAGGTATATAATTTAGCATTAAATACTTTACTCATTCAGGACGTTCCCATAGTATTGTTCTTGGGGTATGGCCTCTGGCGGGTTCCCAACCATCTCTAGCAATCTGTCCACTTCCTCAATTTTCCTCCCTATTTCTTGGAGGTGCTTCTCCATCTGTAGCACCTTGTCTCTCAACATTTCAGCTTCTTCTTCTCCTCGGTTTGCCATCGCATTTCAACCTTTTAATGGGGATAAATTTAGGTATGTTTTTAAGCATTGGTTTTTTTTCTTTTGGTAAGTAGTTTTAGATCATCGGATCAAATGTATTCAAGCCTTAATATATGACAACACACATAGCAAACAAGTATGTGAAGCACATAGAAAGCATTCATGTAATGGCAGATATTTATACTATTCGCGTTCCTAAAGCCTTTTTGAGTTAAGGCTCTCTTAATCGCTTGAAACTTGCAAGTGCCATTTGTGAAAGTGAATCATTGCCCCGAAAAATCATCATTCGTTAATAAATAAAAATATCTTCCCCGAAGGGATTACAAAGATGATGAAGCCGACATGGGGCTTGATATAAAGCAGTAAATCTGCAGGGTTCTCCTCCAGTGGCTGTTGTCGAGGCCTGGCTTGTCTGGGCCTTTTTCACCCTCCAAAGGGTGGTCTGAATATGAAGCCGCGCTTGGTACATTTCCATCCTGATTATCACCGGATCTTTTTCTTCTAAAATCTTGACTAAGTGCTCTTTCGTGCTTTCCAAACATTCCTTCAGACGCTCTTCTTCTTAGGCATCATGAGGAAGTGTAGGCCTTGGGATGGATGCACGGGCCAAGTTTCCCTGTAGCCATTCGTGATACTCTAGGTCACACCCTGCCTCGGACCTGTCTAGAGCTAAAGTATCTGGACCCCAACTTACGCGACTATTCCATTCTCTGAGAATCATCCCGGCGTTCTTGATCTTCTACTTTGTGTGCTCAATGATGAACTGCTCAGGATTTCCTACCCAAGGTATCCTTTGCCTCCTAGCAAATTGCCTTAAAACCCGAGATGGATAATAAGGACGAATTTCTCGAACCCCTGCTAACGGCACAAAAGGACAGTTCTTACCCCGAACCACCATAATTTGCGATATGAAGTCGGGAAACATCCACTGGATCCTATCTTCCGTCAATTCCTCAAAGAAGCCTCCCACGCCCCTTTGGACATGTAACCAAGGTTCGGGCAATAATTTGTAAGACGGTCTATCCTGTTGTGATTGCTCAGATACTGGACTTCCTTATCTATGTTGATGTGTTTGATAATCCACCATTGTATATTCATGCTACATCCTCCAAAGTATTGGAAGTGATTTCGGCATTTGTCTAAAGCCTGGAAAATGTCCACCAGAATAATGGGTGCCAGGTCAAAATACCTCATTTTCTGGTCCTTGTTTATACGATAGAAGATAGCGTAGGATAATTAGATCACTCGGGTGTCTATGGCCAATGATTCGTCCTGGGAAAACACCATAGTGCCTAGTAAGGCTATGGCGAACGCCAAAGGCCTAACAACTTCCCACCCTAGGCTATGGCGAATGCCAAAGGCCTAACAGCTTCCCACTATACTCTGCTCTTGAACTCCCTCTGATACAGAGTATACCCGGTGACATCCCCGAATCTCCGATTCAAATCTCTAAAGGCTACAGTGGGTTCTCGGGCCCAGGGTGCCTCTGTCAATGCAACAAACTTCATGATTTGGCCGACTGTGGGCCTCTGTGGAAATAACAGGCAGTAATCCGATTTGTGCCGTCTCCTTAGACAGGTTCCATTACTGTCTATGGCATCCCTAATCTCCTCCAAGGTCAAGGTCATCTCAATCTCACGAAGAAGAACAACATTTTCTTATCGTCCCAATGTCCGGCTAACACCTCTATTAGTTTCGGATGACCCTTCATTGTCATGATAGCTGGTAGGTGACCTAGAGTACAACTACTTGTCTTTTTGTGAGCATCACCTAACCACTCCCACAAAACTCAATAAATCAGGAGCCTCGACAACTATGTCAAAACAGATGCGGCTTTCCATCTACAAAATAGAACAGTGTTAAGATTCCCCCATCCCCACAGGTGTCAATGGTTCATCACATAGGCACAAACATGCTTCCACATAACACATAAATGAAATGCGAGTGTTCTTTGGGTCATAGACCGTCCGAACACAGGGTGGTCTCTCCTAATGAGCTTTAGGTAGGTCTGAGATACTTAAAGCTCGTCTAGGTATGAATGCTGTAGTTCAGTAGAGATTTGGCTTAGCTTTATCCCAGTTTAACTAGAGTGGGCTTTTCACAAAAGACCGACAACCCGAGCGGACAACTGGGTCTAAACCATTTGGGTTATTGGACGACCACGAACCCAACCCGCCTCACAACGGTTCCAAAAGAAATATTTTGGTTTTATAGTGAAGGTATGACCGCGTGCTCCGCGAAGTTGCCTTTGGAACAAAATGTAAAATAAATGCCAGGAGTGGCGGAGTTATGATATGCATGCAATGACAGTTGGTAATTGAGGGAAAGTAAATGCATAACTAGTTGAAGCAAATATACCCACATTATATTAGAATCCTTATGGTTAGAACCTTTAAGTCCCCAGTAGAGTCGTCATCTGTGACTGTTCGCATTTTCGCGGACGGGGTTAGCGCTCGGAATAGCTACTTCGAAATCGTTGGTGCTCTTTCAGACTTTGTTTTAAAATAGTCGCCACCTAATTTTTAGGAAATTAGGAAAACCAGTTTTGAAGGGTTTATTCATACGCCGTGAAAAATCCTTCTTAATCCAAAGTTCTAGGTAAGGATTCTATTAATCCCCTAGGGAAAGTGTTAAGCACCCTAGTATTAAGGATCCGTACTATACGGTTGACCTTCGAATTCCAATGTGTGAGTATTCGCATGAACTGTTTATTTGGTGTTTATTTTCTCAAAAAAGTCTGTCATTCTTGCATATCATTTTTTAAAAGAATTGAACATATTCCTTTACATATAGGGCATTTAGGCCCCAATTTATAATACCCGGATAAAATTAGCTCCTTTCATATATAAGGATAGTAGTGGTTTTAGTAAAGATAGAAAATTTCTTTAAAAACTGTGAGATAAAATATTGGTTCATGCTAGACTCATACATGGTTCGGGTTAGTCTGTTTAGTACGTTTTCAAAACACCCTTATCTAAACTTTTTATGTTTATAAATATCTTAAGTGGATTTAATTTATAAGAGTTGATTTATATAATCAATTGACTTATGATCCTTTTATTTTTGACAACCAAATTATTTATAACCTAAGCATGTTATTTAACACGGGCTTTGGCCCATACTTATGTTCTCCCCTCCTAACCCCCCCCCCCCCCCCCCCCCCCCCTCTTTTTAGAAAAAATAACCTGTTGAATTCTGACCCAAAATAATCTCACGTCTTTCTTCAATTGTTGGGCTAAGCCCAAAATATATTTGTACCTATCTCTTTTCTGGAAAAATTGGCTAAGTGGGGCCTAAAAATATAATCTTTGGGATGCGCCCTAGCCCTCAAAAAATGTATTGTTTTGCCTGAATTATTTCCAGAAAAACGTGTGTGTTTTGATACAAGTGCATTACATATACATATGCCTAGAAATCATTTTTATGCCTGATTTTTAGTTTAAAAAAGAAAGAACTCATTTTTTGTAAAGCATATCATTTACACATAGTTTTGAAACCTATTTTTCTGCCTAGACTGACAAAGAACCTTTGAAAACTGAACCTATAACTGGAAAAAATGTTTTTCTTGGTTTGAAAAGATAAAGCATGGTTTGAGGGAAAAAATGAGACATATATTTTTTTTTGGTAAAGATAAAACTGATCCTCTTTATTTCCTTACTGTTCTATGCGTTTTTAATCTCTTTTGGAAAATATTTACGTTAATTCAGGTTTTGAAAATCGCGTTGGGGCCTAAGGTCGAACTAAACGGCGTATGCACCGTTCACCTAAGATTCCTAGTCCAAACATAAATGATTCCAATAATAATATGAGTTTTTACAATCATACAAATACAACATTTCAACCAAAAAGGAAACTGTCAAACTGAAATTTAAGGAGAAAGAGAGATGTGTTAGGGGTGTACCAAACCCCTTAAAAGATAATTTTTACCCATGGTTGGGCCTTCATGCCATTATCACCCATGGATGGGCCTTCAATAATACTAGCTTCCCTTTCCCTTTCTTGGACTTTACAATTTATGAAAGAATATTCCTATTGGCCCAAGAGGATGGTTGAACTCTGGCCCAAATGGTCGTGTAGTAGGAGAAGGGGTAAAAAAGAAAAGGAATCGAATTAGTATATGTTTGATGAACCTAATACTAACATAACCATACATATACATATACATATACATATACATCCCCATTTGATTGCAAGTACACAACTAAAGACTTGATCATACACTATTGCTTCACTGGAAACTCCAACACATACCATACCAGTGAGAAAAGGTTGCCACCACCCTTATTTCCGACACCGCACAAGTTCCAAGGGGTTTCATGAACCCCAGGCATGGCTAGATATCGGGGAGTGGTTAGACCTATCCCCCAAACCTCCTCAAACTCTCAAGACCAGTGTTGCCATAGTATACAATCAAAGTCTCAAAGTTTTGCACAAGCATTATCTCACGGGGAGTAGTTAACATACAAGTAACATTAAAATAAATTTAAAATCATGTCAACGGCAAAGGTAGGTATGGTAATACAATGAGGCATATAAAACAATATGATAGTCCAAGGTACTTAGTCAAAAAAGTGGCATAAATAAATCATACTCATTTATTTGATTATACATACTGCCTATGATTGGCCTATTTTCTTATATATATATACACAGTATACCTATGATATACACATGGGATGTGTATACCAAGTGTATATCATGTTTATATACTCCCTTTCCTTTATTAATCAGTATAGATTCTGTATATATCCACACCTTTATGTGTTTAGCTATACACCTTAAGGCTATCCCTTTTACTTAACCAAATCATGTCTCTTACAACAGTATCCAAATATATAAACTAAGGTTGATTCAAGTCTAACTTAATTCCCATATTTCTCAACTAGATGACTCACTAATTTCCTATGTCAGCTGACCACATAGTAGTAAGTTAGAGCTGCCTAAATGTAATAATAGATAGAGCTGCCTAAATGTAATAACAGAAATACATTAGAAGGATGTAGACAAAGAGAAAAAATTCTATAACTTATAATCATCAAAACAGAATTGGAGTACCAAGAGGTCTAGTCCAAACGGCATCAAGTGGCTGAAACTGTACAACTTCATATTCTCAGAAAATACCTCAGAAAAGAACCTCTATTTTAGTACAACATCAGTAAGAACACATTCATCATAAAATTTCATATAAGTTGTCACTTGGAGTAAAAGGGAAACAACCAACTATGTATGTCACCAAACCTCAAAAGAAATGGCATAAAGTTCAGAACAAATCTTTTACAGACTAAGACTTCCTAAAATCCTAACAAGGACATTTATTGTCAATAGCCTCAAACTAGTTCATTGCTTTTTGAAACAAAAGAGAAAGATCATTTTTCTTAAAATAACCAGTTCCCTTATTCTTGACTTCTTAAGTGGCTCTAGACCTTTAAACAGACTAATTTTCTAGCCTTTTTTATCGCCAACCCTTTAGTAAAATGATGGGATTTAAGGAAAGCCAATATACCTTCAAGACAAGAGTGCCCCCCATAGTCTGTCTATAGGTTGATCATGACACCCCTCATTTGGGGGGTAGATACTATGAGTCAAGTTGGGCTTGACTCTTCCCTGCCCCCTCTTTGAGGTGTCTTGAAAAGACCATCCTAAGCCAAGTGGTTCACACTGCCTTTAAGAGTATTCAATCATGTCCCCAAATAATAACATCAAACCAATTCCAGCCTAACACTATTCATTTGTTAGAACACAGACACAGATATAGTAGGCAATTGTTTCATCTCCATGATTTTATACATGACAGGATTTTAAAACACTAATAGCATAGGATCAAACCCTTTACTAGACATATCATAATTTTATCTTTTTAATCTAAGTTATATCACAATGCCCACTGAAGTCTAGGTGTCACAGTTTAGGTTCAAGAAATAAAGGTTCTTACCAATCTTGGATTAACTAAATGCTTTTTCCTTAAGTTAAAAAAAAAAATTAGTACATTCACATGACCAAGTCCACACATAAATGCATCACCTGCTTTAAACATATTCCTTAGGAAGCAAATAAAAAAGAAGACAAAATAAACTTCTAAAAAAGGGAAACATGAATTCAGACACTAAGTGAGTAACTTACCTTTTTAGGACTTAGTTAATGGCCGTTTTGACCCCCTTAATCATGACAAAGATGTGACAGACACTTACCCCTTTGTTTTGACTTAGTTTTAAACAACATGAGATCCCAGGAATTCCCCCAAGGCATGACAAACCATCCTTGACCAATCCTAAGGTATCAATGAACCCCCACAGTCATGATAACAAGATCTAGGAAGACAAGGAAGCCTCAGGGTCCTGAAAGAGGAAACATGATAGGGTGAGGTCATCACCTCCCCATCCCTTTCCTGAACCTTACTTTCAGTAAAAAGGGATCAAAGGCTCCACTGGTCACTACCTCCAGTTCATGCCTAAGCTCACCTTTTACTATCCCAAGACAACCCCAGCCTCCTTTACCTTATTCTCATACCTGATGGCAATCACCAAGAACTTAAGGAAAAGAGTATGTTGACATTGCTCCGCCTTAAACTGAATTTCCTCTAGACCTCTAATGGATCACATAAGTTAACAACTTCTAATAAACTCAGTTTAGGGTCCTAATTATGTAAAGCGAACTAACATTTGAGAAAGTTGAACATTTAAATACTTAAAAGCTTAAGTTCAGACTAAACATCAACCTCCAGGTTCAAAACAACTCCTTTTCCAATTGATTAATCATTTTCAAGTGGTTAAGGGCATATCAGGACTCAAACCATCTTTTTAATCCTCTTAAACTTTTTTTGAAAATTCAAGCATGGATTAGATATAAAAAGAGAAAATCTGATAATATGAATGTCAAGGATGAATTCTATTTAAATGAAACAAACACGGCACATAATCCTGCTAATGGCATATAGGTATTCTACTTCATTTTAAAATGATCTCTACAACTTTATGGACCTTTATTAGCTCCTAATGGACCATTTAAGAACCTGTTATCTCATGAATGAAGTTGAATCCCAAAACTTCATTTTTTTTAGACTTCTCTATAATATTCTAAGACATTGCTTCTTTAAATGCATAACATATAACTATTCAGAGTTATTTGACTAATTCAAGCACATTGAAACAGACTTAGGAAGTTTCAAACCCATACAAATGCAAACAGACCCCTAAATCTAAATGCCTTAAACACTCACCAAAGACTCTTATAAACATGCCTAGGTTCCTTAAGCTTTGTTATAACCTGATCATGACCTTTTCTAATTTTTTTATCCCAATCATAACTTCATGTTATCTAGTTGACATTAAACAAGTATACATACCTATGAAAAGAACAGACTTAGGAAATCAAAATGTCATAGTCTTATTCAAGAAAAAGCAATCTGCCTTAAAATGCTTCAAATAGATCATCACAATAGCTTAATGTTCTACTACATTCAAATAGGATCAATGTTAATTTAAAAGTTCACTAAATTACTATCATGACTCATATGATCACATTCTTATCCTATTTAAGTATTGAACAACCAAAATAGGAAACCTCAACATCCAAAAGAGCATATGAAGTATGTTTCAACCATATCTAAACAAACAATACATTATTTGAAACTGATACACTCAGTCTATATCAATAATCACTTACTAATTCCAAACATATACTTTGAACATAAAGGAAGTAATCTCCACATCTAAGCAAGCTAATAAATCTTAACAACACCCAACAGTACAATCATTTAATTGAACCAAAAGGCAACATAGCAATCAACTTACATCAACAAGCCACTATCATAGAAACATACTAAGCAGTACCAAAATAAATAAATAAAGGATAGAATATTACCTTTTAATGGTGCAGCCTTGGTCAAAAATGAATTTCAAAAACCCTTTTGTGCTTCCAAGACCACACTTAGCCACAAAAACTCAAAGCAAAAGAAAAAATAAAAATTTTAAACTCAGAAAGACCTCAAACTAGTGAAGTCGTAATTTATTTTTTTACTAATATAGGCTTGAAATTCGAAGTTTCAGCATACCTTTAAATTTCCCCAATTTTCTAAACTCTGAAACTCTTTTAAAACTTTTAACTCTAAAAACTCAGACTTTTTTTCTCCAAAAGAGACCTCCTATGTGTGATAGGGTTAACCCTCGATGTGGGACAAACATATTTCCCTAAAATGAACATTTCAAATCGGATCTACGACTCAAATGACTTCTCAAACATATGAACGACCAGATCTGAACCTCATTTGGTTCGATCCAACCTTTTAAAACCCAACCAATGGAAATCAAGCAAGGTACAATAACAAATCATGTAAATCACAGAATAATAAAGTGAAATAAAGAAAAAATACTATTCATTACCATGTTTGGATTAAAAATTGTGAATTCGAGTGAAATATTAAATGTTTTCACCACAATAGACATATAAAAGCTGCGTACATCTGCTAAAACCTATCTTTTTGCCATTTTTCGCGGATAGAGAAGAGGGAAACATGAGGCGGCGATTAGGGTTACACCGAAGAGGAAGAGATAGAAACGGGGTGGGGGTGGGATTTTTCTGAAAATGGGAAAATGAAATTAAAGGGGGGGGGGGGGGGGGGATTAACCCTTTAACATTATTAAGTGGTTTGGTTCGGGTCCTAGCCTGGTTTGGGCTGGACTCGATCCAGACCTCAAGGTATTAAAAGCCCTTTCTTTTGTATACTTATATATGTATACTAAGTGTATACATGTATATGTATATCTTGTGTATACATATATATGTTTACCTGGTACATATATAAGAGATAATTAAATAAAGATTAAAATTGATGATACTTTATTTATAGATAAAATTAGGACATAATTATTATATTAAAATAGTTTAAAAGTTGGCCAAATTGTGTTAATGGGCCTAAAATTGCGAACATGACCCTAATGGATTCTGATCCATCTAATTATTTCAATTATGGACAAATATGGCCTTAATTGATTTAATTTAGCAGGTTATTTCAATTGTGGCCATATTTGGCCTACTTAGCATGTTTAAAAATTAAATTGCATTAATAACCTTGATTAATTTAAGCCAATGAATTTGGTTATTTCAATCAAGGTCATTAAGAGGAAAATTTTACAAAAATGAACCCATTTCCTTGAACCATGAATTGGTCAAATTAATTGTGGCCATAACAAAAATAATTAAATAATTTAAACATCAAAAGAAGGACCACTTAATTAACTAATTAAAATATTTATAGATAATTATAAATAAACTTTGACAAATCACACAATTAATAAAATTAAAAATTAAAGGGATGAAATAATCAATTATTTAAATTACTCAAACTAGATGGATTAAAGGGAATAAAGTATTTGCTAATTTTGATTTTTGTCAATTTTAACAATTAAATAATGATTATTATTTTAAAAAAATGACCTTTTTCTCTTTGATTAAATCAACTAAGTATCTTATAAATGTCATACAAATACCAATTAATTTCTAAGAAACTTTTTGATATCATGAAAAAAACCTTTCATCAATTTAAAGGAACAAAATATTGTTCTGAACAATTTATAAAACTTATTTAAACCCTTTAAGGTGCATAGCTTATTTTATTTATTTTCCACGGACTCTGAGTAATTAAAGTAAATTATGGGAGGTCAAAAATTAGGTGCCAACAATACCCAATTCCTCCCAACATCGCTTCTGCACAGGCCTGAGTGCCACAGCGAGGTCGCTGTAGCGGTTGACTAGATGCTGCAGCGGTCTCATCTTCTTCGCATAAGATCAAAAAATTTCAGAATTCAACTTTGATTTTTTACTCAAAAAAAAAAAAACTTGTTTTTAGGTACGGATCGAGCAGATATCAAGCATGCATGATGTTTACAACCTATAGAAAACAATTTCTAGCAACAAACAACCCCCAAATTGATGAATGCCAAACACCCTTTTTCAAAAACAAAAATTCTTTGCTATGGTCAAGTTCCATGGTTCAAATCTATGCACTAACCATGCAATATTTGATGCAAGTGTTATTCTAACATTAGTCAAGTGGTGTATTCCAATTTATCAACACCCATGAAGTTCATCAACCAAAACCCGATTCCTTGAGTTATTACCCTTTCAAATTTCCTCATGAAATATTAGCCGAGCCATCTCAAATTACAAGTTTCCAGGGTTAATTTCGTGTATGAAGATCCTTACCGATAAAGTCCAGATGGGAGCGATAGTGTAGTTTTTGAAAAATAGTTAAGTTGAGCGTTACTTCTTCCGTGCCATTTATCATTCGAGCTGATAAATACTCATTTTATGGCTGGCACAGATTCCCGCAAAATAAGTTGTTCCAAATCAATCGAGGATTTTTCGTCTATTTCAGTGACCTAATTTTGTTATGTTGTAGTACATATTTCTTGTTACTGACAAATAATGAATACCTTTGACTTCTGCTAGTTCGACTGCAAAGTCCATTTCATGTGCATACCATTCTTTGTGTCTTTGCCTGCACTCACCGTTCGTGTTTAATTGGTATCTAATACAATGATTCATTTCGTCGTTACTGTGACTTTCGGGAAATTCGTAGCCTTGGCCCTCTTAAAACATTTTCAGTTCATTGAGCTTTTAAAAGTCGCCAACTTAATCAGACCAGTCAAGTGAATTGTCAGTAAAATATCCGATAGGGTCATCGAGCCTAGTCATACTGTCATAGCGACAGTCCTTCCGCCCTAGCGATGGTGCAACAGTGGCAGGAAGTTCCACCGAAGTAGAGCTATAGAATCATTGAAGGACCACCCTAGTGGTGGGGTTAAAGCTGAAGCTGTGTCGTCATAACGACCGCTAGACCACCATAGCGGTTGACGGGCAGTTATTTCCCTATTTAAAGCCCATTTATTGACTTGACCTAATATTCATTTCCCCAAATCAGCAGCCACCATTAAGAGCAAATTTTAGCGCTAGAGACTTAAATGTTGGGAAGGTAAACCCTTTAAAATCCCTCATTTCATATTCCTTTAATCCCCTCTTTCTTCTTGCACCATTTATGATTATATTAGAGCATCAAATAAGGGTTTTTTTCCTTATCTTATGGGACCTTTGGGAAAATGTGGTGATGATTAACCTAGAACAATTAGTAACTTGAAGATAGCTCTTGTATTGCAACCCTAGACTAAATAACAAGTTCTAAGTTTAAGTCATTCTATTTCCTAAGTGGGTTAATTTGTTAGAGGCTAATAATGACTTATGTGAGGTAGTAAGGTAAGTTTGACTTAGGTAAAACCTTGTTTTCCATGAAAGAGGTGAAATAGCAATAATCAAGAATCTAAATTGAGTATTTTAGAAATGAAGATTCTACCCCTATAACCCCAAATTCCTCAATTGTTACTTCCTCGAATGCATCCATCCTTCTTAGACCTTCCGGTCCTATAAGTTCACTATAGAGATGGAAGATAGAATCCAAGTGGATGTTCGCGCACTTGTTTAGCCCTGAGGTAGGTTACGGCTTCCCTCTTGTGGTAGACTCCGGTTAGATTTTCATATACGAGTGTTAGATGAAACAGAGAATGCATGTATAGAGTCTTGGAGATTGGAAAGGATACGTTAGATCGGTAGTGTGTAAGAATTCATGGTTATTGTGTAATACTAAGATCGTTGTGAGTTTATGATTACCTTATGGTGAGACTTCAATTAGCGAAGCGTATGTTTAGATGATATTGTCAGAGAATGCATGTAAGCAGTCGGGTACGAAGTTGGGATGGATATTGTCTTAGGTTGGGCCTTGTTGTATGACTTGGGGCTAGCTACCCCGTTGTGCTGTTGACTCATCTTGATCTATTTACTTGTTGGTTTGTTGACACGCTAAGACACTGGTAATTATTGCTAGTGATATATCATGGATTTGATATTGCGGTACTTACTCGTTCGATACTAAGATGAGAATGGTGATTCATTGTGGCTTATTGTGTAGCCTTACTATTGATGTTACTTGTGTACCATGTGTGGTACCGTTTCAGATTACATTGGTTGTTGATATCACATTTCATCATATTCATACGAATTTCCATGATACATTGACATATGCATGGTTCTGGTACTGATGATGATATGTAAGAGAGTGTAGCCTCCGAGGTTTTTGCCGGAGAGCGTAAAAGAGAGATGAGTGTTCGTTGCTTGAGGTTTCTTGCCTAGAACGATGGAGTGTCTAATGCCCGAGGTCTTTGCTGGCATCGTGAGAGTGTGCTCGTGATCCGAGGTCATATTTCGGAGTGAGTGGTACATGGACTTTGCGGGTCTACTATGGGTCATGATCGCCGAGATGTGGAGTCATTCCGTCCGGGACATGTTGTACAAAGCTGCATATGCATTGCATTCATCCTACATAGATTATTGCATTGCATTGTATATTGGTTTCTGTTGATTGTTATGATGTAATGATTTGGATTGCTATACTGAGACTTGGCACAGTTAGGTTTAGTTGCTATAACCATAGGCCATGCTCTTGAATAACTTATATTTGATACTAGTTAGCCTTGTTGGATTCCTAAATTTAAGTGACTAATGAATATCAGATCGACGAGATAACTTCCTGATACTAAGAATAGATAGTGCAATGGTAGTTGACTTGTGATATGTGAGCCAAATTGTCTATTGTATGTTAGATGAGTTAGAAGGGAGTATAATGTAAGTTAAGAAAATTAATCCCTAAGGATGAGTTAGTGAAAATAAGAATCTTTTAGTTGTTGAGGCAAGTGGTAGGTGATGTGTACTATTGGCTTAGTTTTTTCTACCATACCTATTTGTAGATTCTATTACCGTTATGCCATTATAACCATTGTCAGCCTATGATGCTTACCAGTACTAGTGCTGTACTAATACTACTCTTGCTCCACCCTTTTTGGGGTGTAGAGTTTTTCAGGTTATTAATTGATTAGAGTTTTGCAGAAGATGTACGGTGCCTATCTTGAAGGCCTCCATCATTCTCATTTCGAGATGAAGGTTGAGTCTTAGACTTATTGTTGTATCCAGTGTTCAAATCTTAGTCGTTCTTGTACTAGTCTAGACTAGGTCATGGGAAAAGGAGTCAGTGTATCTATTAAATTATTGTAAACACTTCTGATATTTCCTTTATATATATTGGTTTGACTTTCGCTTTTGATTATAATATATCTTGAAAGATAATGAATTTCGTTATTTACTTGTTTATGAATTTGTTTGGGTTAAGGGTTGTCTTACCAAGATGAGGAATGGTAGGTGCCCAAACGATCCTAAAATTGGCCGTGACAGCCGCTGGCCTGCCAGGGAAAGCATAACAATGACCTCGTCCGCCCTCGGACTGTGTTCCTCCATGGCCACCCTGACTCGACTGAACTCCCCCTCTATCTGTCTGAGAACTGCCTCTACCGGACAGGTGACCACTTCTCCCAGACTGATAACCGCCTCTACTAGTCTATGCACCACCCTTACCTGAAGATCCACCTTTACTAACTGAAGGTGCTGGGGTCCGGGGAGTATGGAATTGAGAGCCCTGCTGATCTCAACTCTGCTTAGGTCTAGGACACTCACTCGCAAAATTACCTTAGTCACTTACACGCATAACAATATCTGGGCACTTGGGGCTAAGTCACTGATATTGAAGACCCGAAATACCCTCCACGATCTGCAGATCGAGTGTAAGGACCTAGAAAAGTATATCGGGTACTGAATCCACTAGGCCCAGAAGGACAATCAGCTGAAATCTGAAGTGCTGACTAAATGGGGCGGCCAAAGTGGTACTGATGACTCCTGCCCACATGGCCCCAACCCCTAGAAGTCAAACCACTGAAATTACCAAACTGGCGGATCCTTTTATCATCATTCCCACCACGAGCCTTAACCTACGCAGACTTCACCTTAATAGCACTAGAAAGAAGAACCAGAAGCTACCAATTTTAGAGTCGCCAACTTCAACAAACGCACTAACCCCTTGACAAATTTAATGGCCCGTTTGGTCGTTGTTGCATTTTCGGCCGTTTTGACCCTTTTTCAAGCTTTGTTAGCTCATTTTGACCCGAGGGGACCGTTGACACGCTTCCTGAGGTGTCTAGACTTGATTCAAGTGACTTTTTGTGAAACATGAGCTTTGAACAAAAAAGAGTTGGCCCAAAGTTGACTTTAGGGTAAACAGACATGTTTTGGAAATCCATTAATTTTAAGAGGTCCGGATGGTCGTTTAGAACTTGTGTGCATATCTGGTTTGGTTCCCAATGCACTCGGATGCATTTTGGGACTTGGGTTGGGAAGTTTGTAATGAGGTATCGGGGGTTGACTCGGTCAACGAGACCTCCGTTGGAAATTCTGAGGCCACGAGCGCGTTCGTAGCGTGTTTTTATGTGTTTCTATGTTTGTGGTATGTGAGCAGATGGCCTTGGGAGTGATTTGATTGAGACTTGGAAAATTATTGGGTTTTGGTACCTGGTGTCCGCTGTAGCGGCACCAATTCCGTCCCAGCGGCACCGCTGTTGCGGTGGGATGACCGCTGGGGCGAAAGAACCCATTTTTTCCCAGACCGCCCCGACAGTCCTGGAGGATACTGAGGCGGTGGCGCCGTGGCGGCGCAGATGCAGCCGTGGCGGTATTGGGCCTATTATTTCGTTAAATGTGTATTAAATAAGCCCTTAGTCTATCATTTATTCCCATTTCGGAAATTGAGCTCTTGGGGACAGTTTTAGAAGATTATTGGAGAAAACTCTTGGTGGTAAGTCTTGCTAATGTCATGAACCAGCTAGAGGGCCATGACGGGTACCTAGAGCTAGCCTACCGAGCACCACCTTTCCTTTTATTAACTGCTTCATCCTGATTAAATACAATTCTCAAGACAAAACTTATCATCGAACAACCTTCAATTACTTCCCAAAACATATATATATATATATATATATATATAATCCCATGAGGCTACAAAATGATATACAAAGCATACACTAAAGAGATCACAAGACATCTACTACCCACATATGTGGCTACGAGCCTCTAACTGGAATACTGAAAATTATAAGGTCGGGACAGGACCCCGCCATGCCCCCTTATGTACACAAAAGAATATACCAATAAGCTGCAACTCCAGAGTAGTGGAGTGCCCCTGTAAATCTACTAAATAAGCTCCTAGGAATATGGACCGTCTCCCTGTCTACCCGCGGGCATGAACGCAGCGTCCATAAAAGAAAGGACGTCAGTACGAATAATGTACTGAGTATGTAAGGCACGAATAATAATATCATAGAGAAATAAGAAAGTATGAGATAATAGATAACCTGTCACTGATTGCCTCTGAAGGCGGATGTCATGCATGTTAACTTTCTTTAACACCTTTCATACATACATTCATATATATACATCATCATTAATGTTGTGGAACGTGCAGCCCAACCCAGAATATCATATATTGCAGCGGAACGTGCAGCCCGATCCATTTATCCATATACTCATTATATATCTATATATTGTCGCGGAACGAACGGCCCGATCCATTTATCCATATATCCCGCGTCCGGGCATCCCGTATCCGGGACGATATCATAGTATGCCAACTGATCAGGTGGTTATGCGTATATAACGCCTCACCTTTTCCCATATCCCATATATACATACTCATGTATCCATAAACATCATATACTATAAATATCATGCATGAGAGCCCAAGTGAAAGCTACAACTCTATCAGAGTGACGTAAGGTCGGTAACCTCCGATTATATTATGGAATAATCATCATCGCTATGTCTCACCTTGAAGGAACTAGTATCATGAGGTGAGATGACCAACAATGAATAACATCAAGGAAATTATGAAATAAGATCATTAAGCTCGTAATAGCATCAATTCATAAGCTTTTGGAATCTCTAGAAATAGAATCATCATCATTATCATTATCATAAAACACATCTTATCTCTTTCTCATAAGAAGCTCTTAAGAATCTTTAACTTTCAACTTTTGAGATGTAAGAAGGTCATGGAAATATAGAGGAAATCGTAATGTAGGAGTCATGCCTTTGAAAGAAAGGGACTAGCCTTAACATACCTTTGTGTCTCCTTAACGACTAAACGTTCTCCTTCCAAGCTCACAACTCTACATTCAAGAGAATTCGTACTAAGGTTAAGACATTAAAGACATGCTTAAGTTTAAACTAAAGCAACTAGGAGCTAACGGAATTTGGGCAGCATTCATTTGTTTTGTTAACTTTCTCGATATAATGAACAACTCCTAAACATCAATAGCAACACCCATAATACCATAATCAATAGACTTCTTCAAGTTAAGCATTGTTCAATTATCAAAACTTTCTTTGAAAGTCATCCACAACAATCACTACAACACAACACCATATTCACTTACATATAATGCTTCCTCAACATCATTAGTACCACCCACAACAATATTATACTCATAGCATACTAAGAATTATGATTCAAGTTAAGTTACTACCCCAAAAATATCATTAAATCCATATTTGAGTTTCATATTCTACTTGCTTCCCTTATCCAAGTCATTTAACAACCAAGTACTCTTAATAATATGAAATGAATGTAAAAACTCACCTTTGATCATATAAGGATGAACTTTGGATGGATATACTTCATTTGAGAGAAACCCCAACTTAAATACCAAAGGAAATCTTGACTTCTACAACCCTAATGAGCTCTTTTGCACTTGATTCTCGTGGTTCTTGGTATTTAATCTTTGGTTTCTCTTGGATTTATGTTGATAAGGTGTGGGCAATGTTCTAGAGCTTCCAAGAGTTGTGGAGAATGTGGGAAATGAAAAATATGAACTTGGGTCATATATATACAAAAAGAGAAAAATCTAGAAAAAGTGACCCGAGTTGGTTATACGGACACTTATACAATCCGTATAAGTGAACGTATAATCCAACCAGGGATTGACCTTCTCTGGAAAGGTTATATGAACCCAAGTGCAAAGGAGCTCACTAGGGTTGGATATTGTCTTTGGTTGGGCTCTGTTGCGTGATTGGGGTTAGCCACGCCGTTGTGTTGTGCCTTGTTTGTTCTATTTTGTTGGCTTGATGCCACGTGTTGTGAGTAGATATTGGGATCTGTTGTTCCATCTTGATTGTGATATTGTAGTATCTTACGGATTGACGTTGATACGAGGATAGAGTTCCATATGACTTGTGTAGTCTTTCATGATATAGTTGGCGTACCCACGTTGGTACTTGTAATACTTATATATTGTTGGCGTACCCATGTTGGTACTTGTGACATTGATATGTTGTTGGTATACCTATGGTGGTACTTGTGATATTGATCTGATTATTGATAATGATACATGCATTGAATGCACTTTCATTCTCATAATATACTGTTGATACATTGTTGGTACTTGATGAAATACTGTGATGAGTTGGGCTCGGTTTTTAAATGAGAGTGACGTGAGAGTTCGATATCCGATGTTAGTACCGAAATCGTGGATTGAGTTAGTGCATAGACTCCGCGGGTCCCCCAAGGTGGTGCTGGTGAGAACCCCCCGTGGGCAAAGATCCGGGGTCTCTTCTGTCTATTGGGCAAAGATTCGGGACGAATGGAACTTAGACTTCGCGAGTCACCTTGGGTTGTGCTACCGAGATGTCGATAATTCCGTCCGGAGTATATGTGTACACAGCATTGCATGGCATTCAATTGCATTCATACATTATTGCATTGCATTGCATCATGGCTAATATTGAGATGATTTGGTGTTTTACTTGTGATGTTGGTTTCGGATTGGTCATATTGAGACTTGGCACAATTGGGTTTAGATGCTCTACTTAGGTGATGACGTGTACTTGGTTTTGATTATGTTTGGTGTATACTTGCTGATTTATCTGCCTATCTTACTTTATTATCTGAATTATGTTAGATATACTTAGTCGGCGTATAATATCTGCCAGTACTGATCTGCACTTGCTGTATTCTTTTATAGATGCGGAGTATTAGACATGTTCCGCTCTTTTCCCTCGTAGTTGATTGGCGAGGTTGTTGTAGAGTCATTCCAGGGTGAGCACGATGATGCCCATTGCCCGAATGTTCTTCCTTTACTTGTCTTACTCTTATTTCGAGACAGTTGTATTGTAAGACTTTATCTGTCACGACCCAACTAGAGGGCCATGACAAGCACCCGGAGCTATCACACCGAGCACCTTTAAACATACATCTCCTAAACATTCTTGGGTAAACCATAAAGATAGCTCATGGATATCACCATCTGTAAGGACATATATCATAACATAATGACACATCTCTATATAATCTTCAACGATTATGTCTATCATCACTAGCCGACAAAGCTACTAAAATGTTATACAATGATATGAACCGGTAGGATTATGAAACATCTAACTATACACATATGTCTACGAGCCTCTACATAGAATACAAGTGGCCATGAAGACCAATACCAATACACTGCAGCTCCGAAGTAAGTGGAGTGCTCTTAGGAATCTGCTGATAAAGCACCTACGGATCTGATCCGTCTCCCTGCATACCTGCGGGCATGAGTGCAGCATCCACAAGAAGGGACATCAGTACGAACAGTGTACTGAGTATGTAAGGCATGAATAACAACATAAATAAGAATAAATAAGCATGAGATAAATAGATAACCTGTATATCTGATTACCTTTTTAGGCGGATACCATGCATGCCAACTTTAACTTTTTAAATCAACATTATATATATATATATATATATATATATATATATATATATATATACACACACACACACACACACAAACACACACACACATATATATATACACACACACACACACACACATATATATATACACACACACACACACACATATATATATGTAAGTAAACTGCCCGACCATATAGGTACGTTGTTATGCTGCCCGACCATATAGGCATGGTGTTATCATCATTAGCCCGTGTCCGTGGTAATCTATCTTACGCCGCCCACTAGTGGTGACTGCCCGTGCCATATAGGCATGATGTTATTATCATTATCCATAAGCCGCTCACTACGCCCACCGTAGTGGTGTCTACCAGACCAACTAGGCCCGGTGTAATCATATATATATATATATATATATATATATATATATATATATATATATATATATATACACACACACACACACACGTAAAGCATGCATGAGATCCCAAATAAAAGCTACAACTCTATCGGAATGACTTAAGGTCGGTAACCTCCGATTATATTATTGAACAATCATCATCGCTATATCTCACCTTGAAGGAACAATGATTATAAGGTGAGATCAACAACAATGAATAAAATCAAGGAAATCATGAAATAAGCTCAATAATCTCATAATAGCGTCAAACCCATAAGCTTTGGAATCTCCAAGAATGGAATCATTATCATCATCATTATCATCATGGAACTCATTATCATCATGGAACATACTTATCTTTAGCATCATAAGAAACTCTAAGAATCATGAATTTCTAGCTTTTGGGAATAAGAATGTTATGGAGGACATATATATGTATATACACACATATATATGTATATATATATATATATATGTGTGTGTGTAAGTAAACTGCCCGACCATATAGGTACGTTGTTATGCTGCCCGGCCATATAGGCACGATGTTATCATCATTAGCCCATGTCCAGGGTAATCTATCTTACGCCGCCCACTAGTGGTGACTGCCCGTTCCATATAGGCATGATCTTATTATCATTATCCATAAGCCTCCCACTACGCCCACCGTAGTGGTGTCTACTAGGCCAACTAGGCCCGGTGTAATCATACATACATATATATATATATATATATATATACACACACACACACACACGTAAAACATGCATGAGATCCCAAATAAAAGCTGCAACTCTATCGGAGTGACGTAAGGTTGGTAACCTCGGATTATATTATTGAACAACCATCATCTCTATGCCTCACCTTGAAGGAACAATGATTATAAGGTGAGATCAACAACGATGAATAAAATCAAGAAAATCATGAAATAAGCTCAATAATCTCATAATAGCGTCAAACCCATAAGCTTTGGAATCTCCAAGAATGGAATCATTATCATCATGGAACATACTTATCTTTAGCGTCATAAGAAACTCTAAAAATCATGAATTTCTAGCTTTTGGGAATAAGAATGTTATGGAAGACATATATATGTTCACAAGAAAGGAATCATATCTTTAGAAAGAAAGGGTTTAGCCTTACATACCTTTTCAGTTTCCCACTACTTAACGCTTATCCTTCCAAGCTCGTAAATCTACATTCAAGAAAATTTATACTATTATTAGGCTTATCGTCATATGCTTGTCTTAAGCCCTCAAATTAATTCCTTTTAAAATTTGCCAAAATTCAGGCAGCAACTCCCCTATTTATATCCCTAGCCCGAAATCACAATACCAACAAAACAACAACAATAGCAAAAATAATATCAACAACATCATCATCAACACCAATATACTCCATAAAACATCCGACACGATGTTTTTCCGAATTTCTCATCCAACCATAACAATATCCACAATATCATAATCAAAGAATTATATTCAATTTAATCCTAAATAATCCAAAATCTCCTTTCAAATTCATCCCATAGTCATCATCTTCGATTCAATAATTTGTGACTTCTCCACTTTGATTCTTTTCCTTTTCAAGAGTTATTAAACCTTGAAACCGACTCAATCATATAGATAAGATGGGGAACATACCTTATAATGCAAGAATTTCACCTTACTCAACTTCTCCCAAGCTCAAGTTCATCACAACATTGAAGAGAAACAAGAATAATCATCTTCCATAAATTATCTTTAAGGTTTTGATATTTGATCTTTTCTTTCAATGGTATGGAAGGTTGGGGAATGTTGTACAACCTTCAAGAATTCTCAATAACTCTCTTATAATGGGGAGATAAATGTGGAAGGCTCTAGAGAAGGGTGGAGATAAGAAATGGTGAGAAATTAGGTGATTTAGATAACTTAAAGGGATATTTATATAGCAACCCAATTCGGGTTGGGCTAGTGGGCCGAATTTAATGGACCTTTTAAGAGGTTTCTAGAATTTCCGCATAGATTCGCGGCTTCTGGCAGTCTGTTTTAAAATGCCCATAACTCCCTACTCCGATGTCATATCGTCGAACGGTTTGTTGCGTTGGAAACTAGACTCGACGAATTTCATTTTAGTCTCTTGGAACACCTCAAAACTCCTGATGTAACCGGAGATATACCTTTCTAAATATGACAAAAAAATTTGCCAAAATTTCCCAAATTTTTGACAAACTTATTTCTTTCGATTTTCTTGATCCCGGAACATTTAGACACTTTCTTAACACTTCTTAAGAGTATTCCTTAACCTTATAAGTGTTCCATGACCTCTCCGAGCTTACGTTAGTTTACTTCCAACGCAAACGATGCAATTTTTTTTCGAGGTGTAATATTCTTCCCCCCTTAGAAACATTCATCCTCGAATGTTGTAGCTTGCGATCTTATGATTCTATCATTAATTTCTTGCAATGGTTGTCCTCCTTCAGTTCCTGATCTCCATGCTCTTATACTATGGGTTCATCAATCTTCTTTCATATTCTTCCAATTCTTTGTCGAACTCATTCATTAGTTCCATATCCTCATGTTCTTATGTATGTACCTAGTGGTCAACTGATATCTAGCTATCGTTCTGGGACCTGTTGCCATTAAGATGGTCTTCACTCATAATTGCTACGGCTCTCTGTCGGTCTGTGAGCACTCTTAATTGTTGTACTCTTTGGCCTTGCTCCTTATTTCTCTACTAGTAGACAAATTCTCTAGTTCAGATATGGCAGCTTTCCTTGCTTGCTTCTTTGGTGCTATTTAGGTTATCCCATTTTGTACTAGTCGACCTTATATACATACCATATCATCTCCTTTTAATTTCTTGGTCAGACTCCTTAATTCTTTACAATATTATCATAATCATATTTGAACCTTTATTCCAATTTCCTCTCCTCAGTTTTAACATAATTACAAACTAAACTCATGAACATGGAACTAAGACAAAATCTTATTTAATCATAATTTCCTTTCAATACTAGTATGCTTCCCTCCTTAAGTCCTTGGCTCTCTTATATCGGTGACTAATTGAGACTTAAACTAACCTCCATTCTTCTTCGGCTCCTTATCGTCGTCCTTGCACCATTCTGTTAGCCATTTCATCATGGCGATTGTTTATATGGTTCTATGTCATACACTCTCACGATTGATATAACAAGCAGCTTGGAATTGCATGACTCACGAGGTACTCCCTAATCTGAGGCAGTATTGCTGTCTCGCTATCCATAGGCACACTATCTTCCTTTCCTTTAAAGATTATTGAACTTCCTATAAATATTCCTCTTTTAAAGCTCACATCTCTTCTAATGCTACAAGTTATTTTTAGTAATCCTGATTGTCCCTTATACTTATCCCTGGTCACATACGGCCTTTGTCACTCCGTCTGCTACCCCTTGGAGTACTTAATTGCATATCTGAATGTACATAAAAAACATTCGGCGCAAGTGATTCAAGTCATAGTCCAGAATACAACGCATCGCATTGGCGAAACTTATTCTCCTTTCCATATTTGTCTCATGATATACCTGCATTTAATCCATTCTTACTTTTCTTTAGCACATTCTTGACATATCGGTTCATCTCGAAATTTGACCCCTTCAATCTAATATATTTCCCTCCTTTGAGCTTAGGAATATTGTAGTTCATCTTAGAACAGAATTTGTTCTTGTCATGAAATCCTCACAAAGTACACCCTTTCCTTTCTTCTTTCGTCGAGTCTTCATCTTCCTTTATGATACTACAAAATGTACACACACACACACACAGATATATATATATATATATATCTCGAATTTTCTCGGTTTTCTTCATGATCGTATCTTTCACACAACCATTGTCTTATAATTTCAATTTGTCTTCCTTTGGGAAAGCATACTGACTTATTAACCTTCTTCTTGTTGTCGGCGGCCACATAATTCCCTTTAATCATTTCGTTAACACCTCCTCCTTCCTTTAGTCCTCATAGTTCCTTTTTTTTTCTTTTACTCGTAAAATGCCTGTTTCCATTAGTCATCCTTTACTCTTAGGTTAGGAAACTTTGGAGTGTTTCGTTATGAGTGTGAATCCCTTTTGACGCTGAAAATCTCTTCTTGGGGTACTTTCTCCCCTTAAATAGGTGTACCAATCATGTGTTCACATCTGTCTTCCTGGTTAAAACTCAAGAGCTTAAAATTTCCTCATTGCTCTCATAAGACCTGTTTATTTCTTCTCAAGGATGCACCTTTGTCCATTATTTACAACCTTCTTGATTCTGGTTATGAAGATGTATAGGTTGGTTCCGGGGTCCTTATGTTCATCCTTTGTCACATACAACACTACTTTATCTCCCGTTGATTTATTTAAATTTGATCCTATCGTCTACTTTCCTGCTTTCATCCTAACCTTTTCCTCAATTATATTACCTGGTCCTCAATGGGTATACGTTTTCCTTGTCCAAGTTTCTCTCCCCTTCATAATATCATAACCTTCTTTTTTCCAATGCTCGTGCTTACATATTTTATCGTGTTACCGCTATCTGACTTTAATTCCCAAGAAAATCCAATCCTAATTCTTTCTGTAGTGCTTGCTACCTCAATTTTGACATACGGCACAATCAATATTTTTAACATGTCGTAACATCAATCATAAGGGTATACATAATACTCGATATAGCCACTCGTGACTTATGTTTTTATCGCTTTTCAACACCTTTTCTTGCGAGATATCCCGTTGCCATTTGATTTGTCCTGAATTTGTGGCTCTAATACATCTCCCCTCTCATTTTGCCCAGCTAGCAAGAGAATTCTAATTGTAAAGCTCATATGATCCTAATTTCCCTCAGGCTATTCTGGTTTCTCATATTTTTTTTGTATGTCTAAATCTATAGGTCTTCCTAACATACCTTCCTACGTCCCAATTGTAAACCTTGGCGATATAAATTTAAAATCTTTACTCATACTTGTACCCTGTCTCTTTGTCTAAAATAATCAACCACACATCCTTTACTTTCCTGTAGAAACCGAATCGATCCTTGCGATATTTTATCTTCACTTGTACACCTATTCTCTTCTCTCCTTACACATTAACCGACATCGCACCTAATCTCTCTATCGTCAATAATCTTCACAACAGCCGTCCGAAAAAATTTGAGATAAAGACTTCTTATAAGGATTAGCTAGAAATACACCACATACTTCTAAGGTTGGTACAATCTCTACTTCCTTCGCCAGCCAAGCAACATCATATTTAGAAGTTATATAAGCAATCCAGAAAACAATCATAATTGCAATCCAACTTACCTAAGCATTTCTCATTCTTGAGTTCAAGGTCTTCATTAACACCCGAAGTAACTTGGCCATAATGATTCTCAGAATAGTACCAACTATCAAATACTTAGAATCCCCTTGAAGTCGAATGACTGGTGACTTCTAAATCCCAATGTAAACCCACATCATATAGGAAAGTTCGATAAAATGAGTCTGATTTCCTGTCATCAACCCATCCTGATCTTATGTATATATATATATATATATATATATATATATATATATATATATAACCTTCCAGAGTAAAACTTTCCCCTACTTGTTAACTTCCTTTCCCTTATCAATATCTCTTCATTATCTCTTATTCACCAAGGTGCAAATCGTAATACTGTATTTGAATTCTTAGTGTCAACTTTCCCTGTATCTTCAATAAATCTCAATTCTCTGAAATCTCAAATGGACTTATTCCAACTTCTTTAATTACTAATCATTTTTCCCCTCCAGGGTTCTTCCCTTAAATTAAAATCATTCTAAAACTTCTCTTTGAAAGTGTCTCATAATAGTTCATTCAATCATGACTTACCAAACATCCGATTGTCACATTTTCCCTTCATTCTTTCTCTATAGCATATACATTCAAACAATTCAATTTGTAAAAAATTTGGCAGAGTTTCCTCCATACTTCTTACTGCCTCATTCCTGCACACAGCCCAGAAAACACATCCAATGCCTCTTAGGGAAATCACAAATACTCGTAACATCTAACTCGAGTTCTTATATCAAAGCCTATCAATATCAATAAAGTAGGAAACATACCTTTCGGAGTTACAACTTCAATTCTCATCAATTACCTCATAACGGTATAATCAACTGCTCATCCACAATCAAACATTTAGGATTGGAATCAGGGACATCACATCTTATAATTTAGCTCTATGACATGATCTAAGATGAGAAAGAAAGGTCAATTATTCCTAAATACCCTACAGCCTTTTGTTTATAAGTGTGGCGCGCTTCACACCCATAAACAAGACTCTGCTGGACACGGCTCGCAGAAACACCCTAGGACGAACTGCTCTGATACCGCTTTTGTCACGACCCAACTAGAGGGCCATGACGGGCACCCGAAGCTAACATACTGAGCACCTCTAAACATACATATCCTAAACATTCCCGGGTATACTATAAAGATAGCTCATGGATATCACAATCTGTAAGGACATATATCATAACATAACGACACATCTCTAAATAATCTTCAACGATTATATCTATCATCACCAGTCGACAAGGCTACTAAAATGTAATACAATGATATGAACCGGTAGGGTTATGAAACGTCTAACTGTACACACATGTCTACGAGCCTCTGCATAGAAAAAAAGACCATGAAAACCAATACCAATAGGCTGCAGCTCCGAAGTAAGTGGAGTGCTCCTGGGAATCCGCTGATAAAGCACCTACGGAGTAATCTATCTCACGCCGCCCACTAGTGGTGACTGCCCGTGCCATATAGGAATAGTGTTATTATCATTATCCATAAGCCGCCCACTGTAGTGGTGTTTGCCCGGCCAACTAGGCCCGGTGTAATCATACATACATATATATATATATATATATACACACTTAAAGCATGCATGATAGCCCAAATAAAAGCTACAACTCTATCGGAGTGACGTAAGGTCGGTAACCTCCGATTATATTATTAAACAATCATCATCGCTATATCTCACCTTGAAGGAGCAATGATTATAAGGTGAGATCAACAACAATGAATAAAATCAAGGAAATCAAGAAATAAGCTCAATAATCTCATAATAGCGTCAAATCCATAAGCTTTGGAATCTCCAAGAATGAAATCATTATCATCATCATTATCATCAAGGAACATACTTATCTTTAGCATCATAAGAAACTATAAGAATCATGAACTTCTAGCTTTTGGGAATAAGAATGTTATGAAAGACATATATATGTTCGTAAGAAAGGAAACATGCCTTTAGAAAGAAAGGGTTTAGCCTTACATACCTTTTCAGTTTCCCACTACTTAACCCTCATCCTTCTAAGCTCGTAAATATACATTCATGAAAATTTATACTATTATTAGGCTTATCGTCATATGCTTTTCTTAAGCCCTCAAATTAATTGCTTTTAAAATCTGCCGAAATTCGGGCAGCAACTCCCCTGTTTATATCCCTAGCCCGAAATCACAATACCAACAAAACAACAATAATAGCAACACTAATATCAACAACATTATCATCAACACCAATATACTCCATAAAACATCCCATATGATGTTTTTTTAAATTTGTCATCCATCCATAACAATATCCACAATACCATAATCAAAGAATTATATTCAATTTAATCCCAAATTAATGCAAAATCTCCTTTCAAATTCATCCCATAGTCATCATCTCCAATTCAATACTTTGTGACTTCTCCACTTTGATTCTTTTCCTTTTCAAGAATTATTAAACCTTTAAACCAACTCAATCATATAGATAAGATGGGGAACATACCTTATAATGGAAGAATTTCACCTCACTCAACTTCTCTCAAGCTCAAGTTCATCGCAACATTGAAGAGAAACAAGAATAATCATCTTCGATAAATTTGGACTAGTAAAATGGGTCATGACAACAAACCTCCTCACCCTCTGTGCCTTGGTGGGGAGTAAATGAATAGCATAACGGGCGAAAGAGTGAAATTTGGACTGATATTCAGGTACAGACATCCCTCTGTGCTCCAAGTCATTGAACTCATCTCTCCTTCTGTCCCTCATCTCTCCTGCTGAGCCTGGGCTGGTCCCGACTGCTCCTGCTCTATAAACTCACCCTTGTCTACTTTCGGCTTAGGATATGCTGATCTACCACGAGCCCGACCAACCACGGGTGCTCTACCTCGTGTCGTTGCTGCCCACGACCTCTACTTCTACCACGGCCTCTGGGTCGGCCGTGACCTCATGCCCTGACCCTAACAACAGGTATGGGTACATCATCTCTGGAAAATGTCGCATGTGTCCTCACCATCTATTAGAGAATATGAATAGAATTCTTGTTACACCCCGTAGTTTTGTATGTTAAAGACATGTCGTATGTTAGTCGTCCTAGTCTTGGACGGGGATTACTTTGTGGCCAAAAGATGCTAAGCATGCTTATGTATGTAAGTGAAGTCTTAAGTGTATGCTTAATGAGAATCGGAAGGATTAGAGGTTAAAAAGATCTGATGGGAAAATGCTTAACTGAAAGGGCATTTCTGACGCCCAATTTGACCGACCGCAGAATGTTTGACAACCCATCAAATGGTGAAGCTCCACCTTAAAGCGATTACAGAAAGGTCTGGTTAGTTGGGATGTTTGACAGTCCATTTGACGGACCGCAAAATATTTGACGGCTTGTCAAATGTGGAGCCTCCATCGTGAAAGGGTCACAGAGAGGTTTGACTTGTTAGGTTGTTTTACGGTCCATTTGATGGACCGCAGAATGTTTGACGGTCCGTCAAAGTAAGTCCGCAGGATTTTAAGTGGATCTATATATTTCATTTCTCCTCATTTGGTTTCATTATTTCCACATATCAGACCCTAGAGTTCTCCAAAACCCTCTCCTCAAGTCTATGTGCTAATCTATGCCAAATCCAAGAAGATCAAGAGATTCAAGTGCTAGAAAGCCCACTAGGGTTTGCTAAGATCAAGAATTCTTTTGGTGTTCAAGTTGGGGATTTCACCCTAATGGAATAATTTGATACCAAGCTTGTCCTTAAGTGATAAAAGGTTATTTTTCATGTCTATCTTTGTATTACTGAGAATATTTGGTTTTAAACAACTTGATTGAGGAAAAGAATTGAAAGAGGAGGTTCAAATGTGGGTTTGATGATATTTTGAATAATAAATTAACTTGAGTTGTAATTGTTGGAATGTTTTGAGTATAATCTTGTTATAAATGGTGGTAGTGAGGGTGAGGAAGTGTGGTATACAAGTGTATATAGAGTTGTGTTGAAATTGTTGTTGTGTGTTGATTATGAAAAGGAGTTTTGGGTATTAAATGAAGTCTTTCGATTATGGGATTGATGATAATGTTATTGTTGGTTGGGAGCTATTTTATTCTATAGTGGAAGTCGATAAAATAGGGGAAATGCTGCCCAAATATCATTAATTCGTTAATTACGGTAGTTGGAACTTAAGTGGTGTTTTCTAGACCTAACCTTAGTGTGATTCCTCTTGAATGTAGACTTTGCGAACTTGGAAGGAGAACGTTAAGTGATTAAAGAGACGTTAAGGTATGTTAAGGCTATCCTTCTTTCATTTCTAGCATGATCTTATGATATGAAACAACAAGCGAGTAAACGAGCTCCCATATTACTCTATTCTTAGAAGCACTAGGAGTACTTCAGTCATTGATGTTCCTGTACCCCTTTTATGATTGTTCCTTCTGTTCATGGGTCTTGAAAGTTCTTATATTGATGATATTAGCTCAAAGATGTATATCGGAGGTACTACGACCTTATATCACTTCGAGGGTCCTATGTATTCAATTTATGTATGCATTGCATTCATTTATAAATATGCACATTGACCTATGGCCAGAAGGCATTATATACGCGTATATTATATGCATATGGGGTATAGAGAAAGGGATAGGCGTTATATACGCATTACCACCTGATCAGCTGGTGCACAATGATGATGATGATGATATATGGATCTGCCCGTACGTTCCTCGGCTTTATTATATGATATATGGATCGGTCATACGTTCCTCAGCACTAACATATGGGATTTGGATCGGGCTGTACATTCCACAGGACTAACAGTTATATTATGACCTATGCATGTCATACGCCGCAAAGGCACTTTCATGTTATACAGAGTTATACAGATGTTCCCAGATGTTCAGCCACAGATGCATTTAGATATTGAGATTTGCTTTTATGTTTCAGATGTCTCTCATGATTCTTATGTACTTGATGTTCTTGTGCCGTACATACTCGGTACATTATCCGTACTGACTCCCCTATTATTCATGGGGTTGCGTTCATGCCCATAGGTTCAGGTAGAAAGAGAGGCGATCCAGCTCAGTAGGATTTCTCCTCAGCTATAGTCGGTGCGCTCCACTTGATCCGGAGCTACAGTTCATTTTGGTATATTAGTTATGAGATGTAGATATGCATATGGGTTAGACGGGGCCCTGTCCCGTCCTTTTCTACAGCTTTATACTCCAGTAGAGGTCTGTAGATAGTTGTAGATAGTTGGCATGTGATGTAGCCTTGTCCGCTCCTATTCTTTTGTGTACAACATATGTAGCGGCCTAGTCGGCTTGCATTGTTCTTTCTAGCTTATATATATACAGATTATACAGAGTTCATGATGTCCTCCTTTCATGAGTCAGTATTAGTTCAGTTTGAGTTACTTATGGGCCCTTATTATTTTAGTATTATCCAGATACGAGTATAGGGGTTTTTGGTCACTAGAGATCAGGCACTCGTCACGGCTCATCGGTTTGGGTCGTGAAAATTCTGATTCCAATTTGAATCATCTTGATACCATATTGAATAAAGTAGCACGAAAGGAATGAAAGTTTCCTAAATTTCGTATAGCCTCTCTCAGATAATGCGAAGCTTATCGTACCGATCCACAAGACTCTACTAGAAATTGCTCTTGTACTTGTATGATCGCTAACCTAGGGCTCTGATAATAAATTTCCACATCCAACTCGTGGTTCGTGAGGTCAGCCACACTAACCCCCCGGAGGGCGAACCCTTCCCCTAAAGTAACTTATTTTAATTAACATTCATCAAGAGAAAATTAGATGATAATATGCTAACCGTCTCAATATATATAACTAAACGCTGCGGAAGTACTAGAACATAAATACCCCAAAATCTAGTCTGGAACTAGTACAAGAGCCACTACTAAATAAATACAAAGTCTGAATAGGAAATATAAATCAAGTCTAATAAATACTATCTCGGAAAATAAAGGACATGTATATATGTAGAAGAGCCTCCGGGCTGCGAATATGGGAAATGGCTCACCCTAGAAACTCTAGCTGCAAGCATCGGGATCACTACCGAGGACAGGAACTAGAACCTGCGACGTACTCTGCACTTAAAGAAAAGTTCAGCATTAGTACAAACACACGTACTCGTATATATCATAGGCTGACAACTATTAGTTCACGCATATACATAGGCATAAATTAATAGATAGAGCAGATAAGCAGTCAACAAAAACACACAAAAACAATAATCAGGATAGTCTCACCATAAAGATTGGCGTAATAAATCTCAACAACTCAAGTCATAAGCCTAGTGAAGCCTCTAATCCACAAGTATGTCAATTCATTAATTAAACCCTTATAACAACAACAACAACTCAGTATATCAACAACCACGGATCAATAAATAATGTGCCATGCGATGATGTGGAATGAATGTAATAATATGCTATGCAATGCAAAGCCCCCCCCCCCCCCCCCCCCCAGACCTCCTCTCCATACCGTACAAACATGCTAAGGACAATGTCACAATAGTCATGACCCATGGGGGACTTGCAAAGTCCATGTACCACGCTCGTTCTGGTATATACCTCAGATCACGAGCCCTCTTTTCTGCTCCAGTATGTAACCTCAAATCACGGGCACTCTCTCTCTCTCTCTCTCTTTTATGCTCTCCGGCAAAGACCTTGGAGGCTCCACTCTCTCACTTATCATCATTTCAAGGGAAATCATATCTAATCAGTAACACATGAAATATGGAATGTATGCCATGCATAACTCAACCTCATCAATATCACAATCAAGGAAGCCATAATAATTACCATGAATGCAAATCACGAATATGGCAACATGCCCACACAATTACAAGGAAAACACAAGTATGGCAACATGCCCACATAATAGCTGACAATTCCAACCTAGTCAGAATACAACTCCACACCACGACTGAAGGTCTATCATGCTTTCCTCGTCAATCACTATAATACATAAAAGATTCGCTAATCAGAGTCTAGTCATAAGTAAATTGTAACCTACCTCAAAGTCTAACAGGTGCCACGAACTAGTCCACTAGAGCCTTTCCCTTTCGAACAGATTTCGTATGATCAAAGTCTAACAAATTATTATTTTACATTAGATTATGAGGCTAATGATACCCATAATGCCATAAGACCAATTGAAATCAAAACGGACCTTAAAAACGGAACCCCCAGCCCACAAGGGTAAAATAGGAAATTCATAGGAAAATTAAGCTACCCAAAGTCTAGGGAGTCCAAATGCTGATTACCATCATAAAATAGTCTCAAATTTGCATCAATTTCCTTTTTCCACCAAAACTCCAATTTATAAGGAAAAACCCTTTATTTTCCATAACCATAATCTTAAGTAAAAGAGAAATTCAAGTTTAACAAGTAGTTACCCCAGATATTAAATGATTAATTTCAAAAGAATTTCCCAACAAAACATGATTTAGAATGAAATTTGGCTTAAAATCAACCTAGCGTTCATCATCCCAAAACCCCCCCACTTAAGCATGGTTCTCTAACATGATTTTCCCACTTTAATGATAAAATAAACAAAATAAGGAGGTAGAAAACTTACCCAAAGAAAGAATCCTCAAAAAGCTTCCCAAAATCGCTACTCAAGAAACCTCTAAGTTTCCAATTTAGTGAATGAAAAGAATTGGTTCGAATTTGGGGATTTAATGATTCTGATTATCCACGATCTCGCATTTGCTGACCCATTACCGGATGTACAGCCTCGCATCTGCGGACTCACTTAACAACACATATTCTCGTATCTCCGGGAAAGGTCTAGCATAGGGGGGCCTGTAGATGCGACACCAAATCCGCATAGGTGGCACACCAGGAACCAAAAAAATTTGGGTTACCACCAACTTCAACTTGAAACCCGACACTCATCCAGACCTCCTGGATACAAACTAAGCATGCAACCCATGATAAAAATACACTACAAATAAATCCACGGACTCAGAATTCCCAAACAAGGTCATCTTGACCTGGTAAACCCCCCAAACACCCAAAACCAAGTTTCCAACCCAAGGACCAAAACGCCCCTGTGTTACACCTCATACTTTTGTACGTTTAGTTTCGTCGTACGTTAACCAACGTAAGCTTGGAGAGTGAGATTATTCTTAAGGTTACAATGGATTAAACCATGTTTTACATGTGTTATGTAAGTTTCGTGAAGGTCAGAGGTTAAACGAATTGAAAGGATTAAGTTTCTTCGAGGTCCTATGATTAGTTATGAGATATAACCGGATTTGGCCAAACTTTCTGTGGGTGTATCTCTATGTATATGAAGAGTTATGGGGTGCATTACCTATTCATAATAAAGTTCATTGAAACTATTTTTCAATGCAATAAACCGTTCATCAATATTACATAAGAGTAGGAAGTTATAAGCATTTTATGAAAAACATTTCGAGCAAAAGTTGGACCTCACTGAACAAGCTCCAAAGCAAGGTTGTAGCTCCCTATAAGGCTTATCTAGCAAGCCTAAGTGAGGTGATTGAACATTCATAGCATATACAAAGCGGTGGAGCCCCATTTTATGTCATATTTTCGGATCCTAATACCTCACAACTCCATCAAGGTTCTCTCTAAGTTCCTACATCATTCAACTTAAATCCAAGTGATTATAACATTAAATAACCCTCAGAAATATCGTAGTGCTAAGAAAGCTCGATTTCTGTATGTTGTAATTTTGATTTAGCTTGGTTCTGGTTGAAGGAAGGCTAGCTAAGGGCTGATTCTCGAAGTTTAAGGTAGGAATCTTGTTCTTCTCTATGTATAAGAGTTAGTTTGGGTTGTTGAGATGTTCGATGGTTGAAATCATGCAAGATATCGACTAGAAGTCGTAAACGTGACATTGAATATTGTTGTTTTGTGTTTTTGGGCTGCTTAAACGTGTTGAGGTGCTGGAAACTTGTAATTAAAGGTTATACATATGCTCTGGTTGTTGTTGTGGACTTCAGGAAGAAAGAGAAATGGGGGAAATGCTGCCCAACTCTCTTTAGAACAAGTTATCATTTAGATATACACATTATACTAGTGTTCGTCTAAGTTAATGGTTATACAATCACTGTTATGGGTCGAAGCACTAGCTGAGAAGAGTTCATTATTGAGTGTGTTTTGATGACAGGAGGTATGTAATGGCTATCCGTTATTTCTTTGGCATGATTCCATAATTAGTAAGAGTCAGTCATATTGTAAAAAGGGAACACATATCGTAGATATCCTGTCCTTAGTGATGTTATAGTTTCTTGAGTGTTTATATTATTTCTTCCGAGGGATTCTTATCCAATCCATATCCTTCTTGATATAAGAATATATATAAGGACAATGCAGTGCTTTTATGCATATTATTATATACATGATTTGCAGCATCATATACATATATTTTCTATAGCCTGTCCACTTAGTCAGTGACATACTATTGTTGCCTGGCCACTAGGTCAGTGAGAGATATTATTCCCTGACCACCTGATCAGTGAGAGATACTATTGACTGGCCTTACAGTCAGTGACATTTTATATTTGTCTTGCCTTACGGTTAGTGAGATTTTATAGTTGCATGACGACTTGGTCAGTGAGAGATACACCGAGCCCTATATGTGTCCCCCTAGCTTTACAATAACAACATATCCAGTGAAATCCTATAATGTGGGGTCCAGGGAGGGGAAAGTGTACGCAAACCTTACCCCTACCTCAAAAGGTGGGGATATGGCCGCCTAGCTATGAAATTATTATATTGCATTGTGATTAGTTGGATCAGGTGAGTATATTCCAGAGAATTCTTTGGCCTCCAGATTGCTATGTTTTTCAGTTCAGTTTCAGTTTTTAGTTATAGAGTTATAGAGTGGTACGCTCGAGCCAAGTATGGCATCGGGTGCCGGCTATAGCTCTCCAGATTTAGGGCGTGACAAACTTAGTATCAGAGCAGTTCTTTCCTAGGGAGTCGATAAGTCGTGTCTTGTAAGGTATTGTTTATAGATGTATTGTGCACCACATTATACAGACAGGGAGCTACAGGGCATTTAGGAGTCAATTACCCTTCTTTCAGATCCAGATCGTGCCATAGATCCGAGTCATAGAAGTTTGGTTTTCAAACTTACATATTGGTTTTTATATACAGAGATCTTTGTGAACAAAAAGACTACAGCTAGCCAAAGGGCTAATACAACAATAGGTAATGACAATTGCAAAGAGCCCTCAGTTGGTGTGGCCAATCTGAGGCCCATCATGTGAGTACCAGATGTGCAAGTAGTATACCAGAGCTTTAAGGTGTAAGCATTTATCTTCCCCTATACAGAAAGAAGGTACGAAGGCATACAGAGGTATAATATGAGTTTTAGAAGGTAAAAGGAATAATGTAAAGAACGCACGTGGTACCTAAAATAGAGAAAACTGTAAAGTAGCTAGAAATCAGATGGGGCAACATACGTGTTATTATCCCATTTCAGCAATGATAGAATTATAGTGAGTAGTATCCAGCCCCGATTATTATATATATGCATCGATAGACATAATCTAAGATAAGAGGGGAATCTTGGGATCTAGTAAGGGTTAGAGAAATCCTTGGTGTGGGACAGATTTTTAGAACTAGATGACCTTTCTGAATAGTATTATGTATATGTTGTTAGTCCCTCTTTATAAGGCATATAAGTGGCGTATCCTGGGATTGTATAATTGGATAAGATTTTTTGAGGGATTAGAAAATCTAGAGGTTAGGTATTGGAATCCTTGTGTGCGAGGTAAGTATTCACCTCAGTGTGGTCCATGTTCCCAATAGGGAAAGAATATTAAGCGATCAAAGAATAAGGCCGGATGAAGCAGGAAAGCTAGAAGCGAAAGAGTGCTTCGCTGGAGTTTTCTATAATAACATATGAGGCAGTAATGGTAGCAATAGATCGACAGAAGGCTAAGTAAAACACTATAATCAGATATGAGAAATCATTGGAGAACATAAGCTAATGTATGGCAGTATGGCAAAGTTTAAGAGAAAAAAAGTTTTGAGATTATAAATAGGTGTAAGTAATAAGACTATATTTTATTACTAGAAGTAAATGGCACCTTAATGAGAATAAGCCCGATTGAAGAAAGAGAAGTTAAAAGAAATAAATGAAGAGATAAGTACTTAATATGTTAATCGAAAATGATTAAGGATTGTAAGTCAAAGTATGGCAATGTAGTAAGATTCGTAAATGAGAAGAAGGAGGGGTGAAAAAGGGCAAGTGTCGAGATTATAAAAGTGGCATATGCCATGAGACTATATCTTTATTATGAGAAGTGATTCGACGATTTCAATAGTAGATATCATCAAGATGATCGAGTTCCCTAGATTAGGAGATACTGGTATCGGGAAGTACATTAAGCTAAATTTAATGTGCGAGTTAAAGAATCGAAGGACCTCTGTAAAAGTCAAAATAGCGATGTTTGTGAAGCAGGAGAGTCTACATGAGAAAAATGAATGATAAAAGAATGACTCTTGAGGACCATTAAGAGAGAAGCCACCCGAAGACAAGCATCAAATATAAAGGGTAAGTTTATCAGGATCGAGTATGTCAGTGGGGAATGCCTGGCACTCTACGTACGTAAGTGATTCAATTATCCATAGTAAGAGAGGATTATACTAAAGCGAGTTATGAGTTATCGAAATTGTAGCGAATTGTGCAATGACGTTGAGGCAATAGTCAAACGTACAGGACGGATTAGCTGATCGGGCAAAAATTAGACGCAACGTGTTACCATGGTGGTTACATGTCGGTTATACTAATGCCCTCCCACAAATATTTTTAGTCATGTTATATATATGTATGTATTCGTGTATATGTTCATGACCAGGTTTCAGATTCAGCTTCAGCTCTTATCATGTTATTTCATGTGCTATGTTATTCCATTTAGTTGCTTTATATAACAGTACATTCAATGTGCTGATGTCCCCTTTCTGTTGGCCGGGGGCCTGCATTTCACGATGCAGGTATGGATTTATAGAATGACGCATCTGCTCAGTAGGATTTGCTCGTATTTTCTTGTTGGTGAGCCCCATCTTATTCGGGGTGTTATCCTTATTTATTTCCATGTCATGTTTAGCAAGTTAACCTATGCTGAGGGCCTTATCCCAGCAAGTATGTTTTATAATTTAGATTCATGATAGAGGTTTCATAGAGTAGTCAGTAAGTTATGTCAGATACTCAGAGTTGTGTAGCCATCTTTGGCTCTATTTATGATATTTTCGCATTCACGTTTTATACAAGTATTTTATTAAATATTATGACTTATAATTTTTTGTTAAGGCTCATCATGTTTCATGTTATATTCTTCTCATGTTGATTCAGCAAGCCATGTGGTTAGCTAGATCACATGCAGTCAGGCATCGAGTGTGGTGTTACGCCCAGGTCGTGGTTCGGGGCGTGGAAAAGCTTGGTATCAGAGCCTAGGTTCAAGTATCTTAGGGAGTCTATGAAACTGTGTCCAGTGGGATCGCTTTTATTTGTGTGTGCGTGCCACACTTATAAACAGTTGACCACTAAGACATCTAGGATTGTCTAACTTCTTTCTACTCTAGATCGTGCCATGAAGCTTAGAGCAATGGGTAACCTTCTTTTCCTATCGAATTTGGTATGTATTGAATATACAAGAGATGAGCAAGGAGTTCAAGGTCCGCGTGAGGATGATTACCCATTAGGATATGGTTGTGAAGTGCCTGATGGTAACGAATAAGACTTGAGATGATATTGAAAGTGAGATAAAATGCATAGTTACTACAGACTAGAGCATAACCTTTATCAGAATTTAAAAGTAGTTATTATATTTTTGGCTATCAATTTATCTCAGTTATTAGTTATGCAACCCTTCAGTTAGCAGAGTTATGGTTATTCAGTTCGTCAGTACTCAGTTATTTAGTGACCAAATTTCCAATTTTTAGTGTATCCGAATTCTTCTGACTTGTGAGTATACAGTGATACCTATGGGTGCTAAAATAAAGTGTAAGAAATGATGACTATAGCAAAATCTTCATATGTTCTAAGTTCAGTTTAGGACCCAAGACTCGGTGAATGGCAGGGGAAGTGATTTATCAGATGACGGTATACTCTGAAGGACAAGTTTGTGCATGATAGTATATCTATATGTGCTTTACCTTACAGAATATTTTTTTTAGAATGGAGCCGTGTATGTAGGATGATGATAGCTCACATGTCAGACCCCACAGTGTAACAAGTTAAGAATTTAGATGCAACGGGTATAGAATTGATCATATAATTCTGGACAGAAAAGAGCCTAAGGGAAAAATACCTAGGAGTCAGAAAAGTTTGATATAACCAAATATGTGTTTTTTTTCGTATCAATCATGCACATGGCTAAGAAGATATGACATACGGAGTGAGAACTAGGCGCAGACGGTTTTAAATTTCTAGAAGTATTTGATGTTTAGTTATATCGGAACCATAGCTTATAACATTAGTAAGTTACCATAAGAAGTAGATATTATCATGAGATAAGAAGATGTGACAGTTCCCTCTTAGGTTATGTGAGTAAGTGTTTACCCCAGATGTGGGTAGTCGTATATGATTCTGAAGTGTATAGAAAGTTCGGGGTTAGGTATTCCAATTTCATTTAAGAGAGATGAAACTTCCCTAAGTGTGACTTATGTCTATAGTTCAGAAAATATAGTATGCGACCATAGAGGAGATAGGTAAGGGAATGAAAAAATAAGTCTCATGGTGATAGTCTTAGAGGCAGAACTAGAAGAATGATCAAATTGCGACTTATTTCTAGACTTAAGGGATCTACCGGCTTAAAATTTTAGCTTTTGGACTAAGGGGGAGATGGTACAACATGGTACCACGGTATATCATGTGTTCCTTATATTGATAAGTGTCGAGAAAGAAAAGTCTGAGGTAACGTGACATTTCCAATTCTAGAGTAATTCACGTACTAGGTGGTACTTATGCCTCGAAGTACTCTACTAATACCTTACGTACTATATCGTGCTCACGTTAGCGCTTTACACTCCATGTTTATGATTCAAGGATGAAGATTCCATACGATAGTAAGCTATGAAAAAGAAATATTCTTTCATGTTTTGCATATCAAGTTGTGCTTATGTCTAAAGATAAAACCATATTCACGTCACACGTATCTATCGTTCTTTTATATGTCCATGTTCTAGCTTCTAAGAGATTTTTGAATATGATGGTGATTTTGATAAGGATCAGGGAGAAGGTAATGTCAACGTTTAAAGAAAAAAAGTCTTATGCGATCTACACCTATCCCTTGAATAAGAGGAGAATGCCTAAGGTAAATGTCTTATTTTGACCCCAATGATTATGCTATCCACGTTGCCATGTACTCGTACCCCAATTCATCTCTTCATGAATCCCACTTATAGTGGTATTGTAACAATGATTGTGATAGGTAATGATGAAAGTAGATCAAGATGGATGACCTACCTATGATTCGATGTAATTCGTGCTTGTGTTCCTCTGGCTAATGTTTTAAACCATCTCATAGCTTGGTACAAAGGATGCCATTTTGTTTTTCGAAGTACCTATGCCCTGTTATGTTCAAGATGACTTTCTGCTCATGTCTTAGGTGCTTGATGAATGACGTATTCATGCCTATGATCCCTTTCTCCATGAGCTTTATTTTTTTAACGGGGGTGTCGACTCACAATGATAAGAGTAAACAATGTTGAACCATGGCACATTCTGTAAGTATATTTAAGTTCCAAAGGTGATACCTTATATGTGCCCTATGTCTCTAAGCACTTATGAGTAAATCCTACAAATTGTACTCCATGCAAGTCACACTTATATCTTATTCTCACTTCAATATTCATGACATAATGTCCAAATGCCAGGGTATGTAGCTTCGAAGTACTCATGTAAACGCCATGTTTCTCATGCCCCCATGCCCAATGCCAAGATACTCATGTATTCATGTTTTATGTCATATTAATCCTGTTTCCATGTATGTATGTTCCATGTTACGTCCTTCAGTTTGATGGACCCATGCCACGTCTATGTTCTAATATGAAGTGGCTCATATGATTCGTATGAATGATTTCTTTCTCTCAATCCTTTATGATCCGCTCACGATAATAAGCAAGGTAATCCAAGGTATTCATATCTATGTTTCAGAGCGAACAAGGTAAGGTTCGAAGTAAGGTATGTTCCAAGTTTAAAGTAAGATCCTTTCAGGTATTCTATGGTACTTATCTCAGAAGTATTCTACTCAGATTAGATGTATTCATGTCATGCCTACGCTAGAACTTTATGAATACCTATGTTAGGATCATATTCCTATTATATGACTCAATTCTGTCTAATTCACATCGAGTTTTGCTTACATTCAAAGCCTAAGTCGTGCACCTATCTTATATGTCTATCGTGGTGATATACGAACATCTATGATCAAGTCTCTAAGTGTTCAGATCCCATCTTCGCTCAATATACATATCTCCTATTGCAATATTTATGTTTTCAACATTCAACTTTCATGTTATGATATCCATGTTTTCACGTATTCAGGTCTCACGTCAGTTCAACACTCATATATCTACGTCAGCCAGTATTCATGAATTTATGTTCCATGTCATGCTCTTCACGTCCATGCAATCATGTCATGTTTATGCTAGTGTTCCAGTACTAATGCCATTCGTGCCTACGAATTCTTCTCAAATCTCGTGTATAGTATTCATGTATTCATTCAGTTTAATAACTATTTGTTCATGTCAGTCCAGTATTCATGAACGCTAGTATTCACATCTCATGTTACTCACGTTCATGTTTTAGTTAGCCTGTTATGTCATGTCACGCATATTATGATGCCCTGTGAGGTTTGTGTTGTGCTCTGGTTAGCTGATAGGTGTTTGAGGAATGTTGAGATAGTCCTATCTACAAATGAAACTTTGTCAAATTTCTGTATATTTCCAGAGTTAGTCCCACATCTTTCCACGACCATCATTCGAGGACAAATGATCCATGACTCATGACTCATGACTCATGTTCATGTACTCATGCCTCATGTCCCCATGTTCATGTTTTCGTGTAATAATGTCATTTCAGTCCCCGTGTTCTATGTCACATTTCCTCACGTTCATGTATTGAAGCCATGTCCAGTTGCATTCCTAACCATGATCCATCATTCAAGGACGAATGATCCCAAAGGGGAGATAATGTTACACCCCATATCTTAGAACTAAGATTATAACCGTAACGTTAGACTTTTAGCGGAAAATTTGAACGTTTATACGTATTACAAAAATGGTTGACAGGCTTACTTCAGGAACCAACCCTTGATTCTTTGAGAATTTGGAAAAGGTTCCTTAATAAAAGTTGTAGTACGTGGAAATAACTTTCCATCCATATAAGGTGGAGCTTGGTGCTAGGAGTTATGCTCATTTTACTGAACAATGTTGACGAGCAGAAAAACGTGAAATTTTACTTAAGTGTAAAATGGATAGGGGAGCTCACTGAGCTCACCTCAAAGTGAGGCAGGGGAAGCTATAGACCGTGCTCAGCGGGGTAGGGAGTCCAAAAAGTGAAAAAAATGAAAAAAAAAATCATCTAAGTCCAAAATGCAAGGGGAGCTCGCCAAGCTCGCCCCAAAGCGAGGCAAGGGCTTGCCTTAGACCGCACTCGGCGAGCCTGGGGGACCAAAATACCCCATGCTATAAATTCAACACTTAACTCGAAATTTCTTTTATCAGACATTCCACCTTCATTCTAAAGCCCTAAAAAGTTATTTTCCTCCTCTCCTCATCCTACCACGTCAAGGTAAGATTGCTCTAACGATTCCTAAGTAATTCTAACATTAATTCATGATTAAGAACATAATTCTTCAACCAAAACATAGGATTTCCAAGGTAAACACTTCTCAAGTGATTCAAAGTTAGAGTTTTGGTATTCTTCATCAGAAAAGCAGTTTAGTTTGTTGGATTGGAGCGATTATAGGTATGTAGGGCTGCTATCTACATGTGGCAACATCTTTTTTCTTCCCCACGCCACGTTCTTCCATGATTATGCAAGAGTTCACTCAAGTAGGGTTTTTAGCCAAGTTCATGATAACCCTAAGTTCATGTACAATGATTTACCATGTTTGACATATATATTCGTTGTTGTATTCCTAATCTTCCATTTGGTTATTGGGAATTCGTCCGTAATCTATGAAAACCCATATGTTGTGTTCCATGGGTTCTTGCATGCAAGTTATTAAATATTATGCTCACTTTCATGAATATCCCGGATGTCTACACGTTTTCATGCAAATAAATTATATAATATTTATCCATGATTTGATACAAGATATCCATTTTATAATACAAGTAATGATTTTACGAAATTCATGGGCTTCTCATCCAATTATATCCATGTTCATGCTTTGGGAGTTGCACACATTACCGAGAAGGTTTTATACCTGAAACTACGTTTACCAGCGTAGGATAAGGATCGCTCCGCCTATATTTAGGACGATACCTTCATATTTTTCCCCATTGAGGGATTTGGATCCACTCATGCCATGTTCACGTCTTGTACCCTGGAAAGGTACATGACAACTTAGCTGATCGAGCAGAGATCAGACGCCAAGTGTTAACGTGGTGGTTACATGTCGGTTATACTATTGCCCTCCCAAAACTATTTTTAGTCATTATATATATATATATATATATATATATATATATATATATATATATATATGTATGTATTCATGTCCATGTTCCTGACCAGGTTTCAGTTTCAGCTTGAACTCTTATCATGTTACTTCATGTGCCATGTTATTCCATTCAGTTGCTTTATATAACAGTACATTCAATGTGCTGATGTCCCCTTTCTATTACCCGAGGTCCTGCATTACATGATGCAGGTATGGATTTACAGGACGACGCATCTGCTCAGTAGGATTTGCTCGTATCAGCTCGTTGGTGAGCCCCATCTTATCCTTATTTATTTCCATGTCATGTTTGTCAATTTCAGGTATGCTGGGGGCCTTATCGCAACAAGTATGTTTTATAGTTCAAATTCATGATAGAGGTTTCATAGACTAGTCAGTTAGTTATGTCAAATACTCAGGGTTGTGTAGCCATCTTTGGCTCTGTTTACGATATTTTCGCATTCACGTTTTATACAAGTATTTTATTAAATCTTTTGACTTCTTATGTTTTGTTAAGGCTCATCATGTTTCATGTTATGTTCTGCTCATGTGTATGCCCAGTCTTGATTCAGCAGGCTATGTGGTTCGCTCAGTCACATGCAGTCAGGCACCGAGTGTCGCGTTACGCCCAGGCCATGGTTTGGGGCGTGACAAGATTTATGACAAATAAGAATGATGTTATCCAGACTCTATAGATATATTGCGACTTTAGATTTTTGTGTAAGTACAAGTGCTAAAATGGAAACAGTAGCAACCCATGACTAGAAATGTAAATTGCCGGTAAGTGTAACTAAACATTCGAGACTCAGAAGACTGGTATGAGATATAAAAGAACACAGGAAGATACAGGCCCCAGGAGGAGTTATGCAAAGTTAAGATATGAAAGAAGAATCAATTGAGACAACCAGCAATTGACCTATGCAAGACCTAGTTATGGTTAACCTAGAGATTTTAAGATGAGTCGTTAGATGATATAGAATTACGCATCGCAGAATAGTCTAAGTTCATGTTGATTAAATTTAGCATATGTATGATTGTAATTGGCAGGGAGTAATTTGGACAAAAGCAATGACAGATAAGTGTAGCAGAAAATATTTCAAAAATTAAAAGATTCGTTGAGCCTAGAATTTGATACCGACATTTAAAGGTGGTATTCAGAATCAACACTATCATAATAAGTTGGAAGTGAAAGTTATTGAAGGTGAATGCAAGCAGTTCAAAAAGCGCCTAAGGTCCTATAGGAACATACGAATATGGGATCTCAGCCTACTATGAATGAGAAAATTCATTCTATAAATATAATTGATAAATGAAGAGATGAAGAGGAAGAATTTGCTCCCAGTATAGAGACTTAAGAAAATTAGAACCAAGAATACTATTCAAGGTTACGTATATAAGAAGTTCCAGGATGGAAAGTGTTGAGATAATTTAATGCATTTGTGATACACATGTAAGAATGAATAAGGAAAGAAGATTGTTACACCTAGAGGCAATCGATGAAGCATGAAAATAATTACCAACCTATGAATTAGAGTTGGCAGCAGTTACGCACATAGTTGAGATATGTCGTACATGTTGACATCCCTATACATCATAAGAACCTCTAGTACATCTTCAAGCGAAAATAATTGAAGTCAAGACCCAGAGATGCACGAGCCTTTATAGAATGTACCAATTCTTGGGATTGAGATGTAAGTAAAAATGAGTCAAGATGATATAATCGAGTGTGACCCTCTTTATGCGTGGGGAAATTTAGAAAGGTAATCTATAAGTTGGGGAGTATCGAATGATAAAGGAAGAAGAGCAAGAATATAGCATAATTGAAAGATGTATTATGATATTAAAGAGATTTACTGGTGGAATGATATGAAGAAAACATTGTCGAGTCCGTAGCCAAGTGCCCTAATTGCTAGCAAATCAAAGTAAAGTACTAGAAGCCTAGTGGGTTGTTGTAGGATATAGAAATTCCGATTTGGAAATGGGAAGCAATTAATATGGATCTCATCATGGGTTTACCCTGATCTCAGCATAAGTTTGATTCTATATGGGTGATCGTTGATATACTTACAAAGTCAGCACATTTTCTACTGGTCAGAACTACTCACATAGCTAAGGATTATGCCAGGTTATTTATTCAAGAGATAGTGTGACTCTATGGTGCTCCATTGTCTATTATTTTGGATAGGGGCCCACAGTTCCCAGCTAATTTTTAGAGATTTTCCTAAAGGGATTCGGAACGCAAGTGAATCTTTGTACAACCTTTCAGCCATAGATAGACGGGCGGGCTGAGCGTACTATTTAGACGCTCGAGGATATGTTACGAGTGTGTGTCCTAAACTTTAAAGGTAGCTGGGATGATCATTTGCCACTTATTGAGTTCGCGTACAATAACAATTATCATTCTAGCGTTTAGATGGCCCCATATGAGGGCCTATACAAACAAAAGTGTAGATCTCCTATCAGTTGGTTCGAGGTTGGTGAATCAAAGTTATTAGTACCTGATTTGGTTCAGCAGGCTGTAGAGAAGGTTAAGCTAATTCACGGAAGGTTACTAGTAGCTCATTGCCGCGAGAAGTCATAAGTAGATAATCGATGGCGGGATTTGAAGTTTCAGTTAAACGACTGGGTGATCTTGAAGGTATCACCGATAAAGGGTACCATGAGATTAAGCAAGAAGGGAAAGCTTAGCCCTAGGTACATCGGACCTTACTGGATTGTTCGTAGGATAGGCTAAGTGGCATACGAGTTATAGCTACTTTCCGATCTAGAGTCAATAAAGATTAAGCACCAAGGATCTGTAAAGAGATTATGGAGAAATAAGAATATCGAGGAGCTAACATGGGAAGCCCAGAAAGAAATGAAGTCTAGCTATCCTCGCTTATTTTTTATGAGAGGTTCCAGATAACCCTATTATTGGCTACTGATTGTTTTAGTTATATTGTATGCTTATGAGATAATATCTCCCTATTTATGATCATATGATGCTCAGATTGAGACATAACAACACTTACAAACACAAACAACTATTCAAGAGGTGAGTTATGATTTTATATATTATCTACATTTACATTCGATGGTTGTGAGGGATCAAAGAGTTATTTCTGCTTGTTGTGGCCCGGTGTGGCATGTATGTTGTGTTTTCTCGCTACATGGCAGGTTGGGGATAGTACAGTTACAGAGGAAACTCTTCCAAAATTCTTACAAGTCGCTAAAAGTTTTCGAGGATGAATGTTTCTAAAGGGGGGGGGGGGGGGAGGGGGGGGAGGATGTTACACCTCGTACTTTGGTACGTTAAGTTTCATCATAAGTTAACTGATGTAAGCTTGGAGAGTGAGATTATCTTTAAAGTTAAAAGTGCTTAAACCATGTTTAATAAGTGTTAAGTAAGTGTCATGAAGGCACTAACTCCCACTATGTTAGTAAGCCATCCAACACCCATTATAACAGTTGAATAAGGTGTTTGAATGCAGAAAAGAAATCATAAAAGTTAGTTAAAAGTCTCAATAAGTCGATAGTCATAAAAAACATAATAAAGTGTTTACAAGCCCCAAGATCTGGTGTCACTAGTACAAGAACTTCTAAGATCTGATTACAAGTTTGAAATAGTACTTAATACACTGTCTGAAATATAAGGACAGTAAGATAAAGGTGGATGGAGAAGATCCGATGCTACGAATCAACATGTAGCTCACCCTAAACTCACAAGAAAGGCCTCCTCAACAAGCAACTGAATAGTCTCGCGCACCACTAGTACTAGGCACTGAATCTGCACACAAAAGAGTGCAGTAAGTGTAGCGTGAGTACAAAGAATAATCGGTACTCAGCAGCATTATCGACCGACCCTAATGAAAATGGAGACAAGGGTTGGCCTGCGATTACTAATTCTACACTTAACTGCTATTAGTCACAATAATAATGATAATCACAATAAACTACTCTAATTCCGGTTATAAGCCTAGGTGAAGCTTCTAAACCACCAGCCAATCCAGGTTCCAAATGATCAATCAAGATAATTCTAAACAAATAACTCAACAAGTCATAATAATAGGCTAAGAGATAATATAGAATGATGTAATGTGAAATGCAATGCAATGCAAGGCCTGTATCCATCTCCCGATACACACACATTATAACATTAACGAATTATGACCCATGGGGAACTTGCGAGGTCTATCTGACAAACCCACCATCCTTAGATCTCCCAGATCACATCGGGTATTAGCCATTTTAGGCTTCCAAATCACAATACTAGGCCCCTTGGGCCCATATTGCCTGTCACATTGCCAATCTGCCTCAAAATGTCATCATTACTCTATCCGCAATCATTTTCCATCGGACCTTTCATTAGTACCATCAATTCATATGAGATACTATGTTAAACATGAATAAAGCATGCAACATGATAAGAAACCAATGTTAAGCAATAAGGAATCAATCTTTAGCTCTTTTCCACTTTTCAACGAGTATTAGGAGTGATGAGAAGCACATAATCACAAACAAGATAGGCAATAAGAATAGAAGCAACAAGTATAAGAGACCTCATTTCCATAAGATACCTCATTTCCCAATCACAGATGCTATCAATATAAGCTACCAGCTAGTGCCTAAAGCATAGTATTCTGACTAGACTATAGAATTGAAAGTACGCAAATACCCTTTTCATGACACTGGTATCCGATACAAGTGCTCGTTACCGCACGAGTATCAGAAACCCCCTACGATACCCCATTATCCCCTCTTATTTTTCAATTTTTAACCAACAAAAATTCTTAAGTTAAGGTTTAACAATCTCAACATGCCAAGTAAGAAGTCCAACGAATCACAGTAGAGCCTTGCCCTTCCACAGAGCTTCTGAATGATCCCGATCTGCTCAAACACAGAATAAGCGTAAGAATACGAGTAAATTAATACCCATAAGCCTTATATAAAATTCATGTCTCGAAAGTCCACCCCAAACCCCGTTCTAAGCCCCAAGGTTCAAATTCGTAATTTCGTTGGAAAATCGGGTTCATTAAGGTCAATGTAACAGCCCGTTTGGTTGTTTAGGCATTTTACCCTTTTTACCCCTGTTGACCCTTTCTCCAGTGTCATTGTACTGTTTTTGACTTGAGAAAATGGGTGGAACGGTCCCCAAGGTGGTCAGATGAGTCTTGGTTAATTTTGAGGATTTTAGAAGTTTTTAAGTTGAATAAATGAAAAATGGCTGACCAAAAGTTGACTTTTAGGTAAACATGCCCGTAATCAAATTCTAACAGTTCCATTAGGTTCGAGTGTGGTTTATGACTTCATGGAGTCATTGTCTTGGTTCACGAAGGGTTCGGATGTGATTTGGGTCATTGGTTGAGAAACTAGTTAAGTTATAGAATTGGAGTTGACCAAGGTCAACATAGGGTCAAGATGAACCCGTGTCGATGTTTTGAAAGTTTCAACAAGTTTGTATGATGATTTTGGACTTGTCTACAGATTTTGTTTAGATTCCAATGAGTTCTGGATAGGTTTGGGTTGTACAGTGTTTGTTTTCAATTTCGACTATGATTTGAGCAAAAAGGGTACCATATTGAGCAAAATGACCTTTTTTTTGTGTTTCGTTTGTACCTTAGACCCGTATTGTAATTTTGGAACTATAGCAACAAGAATCATCACATTTCATCGTCGTATGAGTGAGACATGGCCATTTTACTTCAAATTGCTTTTGCTGGTTTCTAGTGCGAACTTTTGTTCTTCGTGAACGCGAAGAAGGAATTTTGGGTTGACTAGTCAACGTGAAAAATTTCCCTTCACGAAGGCGATGGTGTCCTGCGAAGGCGTTGAGTAAAAATTACCTGGACAGTGTTTTAAATGAACAAATCAAACATTTTAGTATTTTAAGCATATTTTGAGTTCTATAGCTCCGTTTGATGTGATTTTTATGGAGTTGTTCTCTTCTCAATGAGAGGATACGTATCTAGCCTTTATTTTGGTATTTTCCCATGTTTATTGTTGTTGGTTCTCGTTTATATCCGTGTTTGGATTGTAGAAATTGGGGTTTTGAACCCAAAAGTTGAAAAATGGTAAATCATACTTTTGAAGGTCAAGATGATGGATATTTGAGTGGGTTTTCTGAATCTAGACTAATTAAGCTATGGGTAAACTATTTTTGAAATAAAATTCCCATTTTACCCTTGCGCGCTCAGGGTTGCCCTTTTGGGGTTCATTTTGAATTTCAAATTAAAGTATAGCAATATGAGTATCATTGGACTCGTCTAGAATAGTAAAGTACTATTATTTCTATATTGAACCTGATCTTTTAATGAAATTATAGTTTCTCCCTTGTGGCTCGGGTTTGCCTATTTTGGGTCCATTTTTTGTTTTAGGGTAAAACTATGGCATCATGGGTATCCTTAGATTCGTAATCTAACGTAGAATTCGTACTTGATAGACATTAATCATTTTGAGGCTCTCCAGAGAAGAAAAGAAAGGCTCAAGTGGATTATTTCATGGCACTTGTTCAGAATCCATGTAGCTTACGGCTTACCTTTTGATTAGACTTCAGTTAGCGAATCATATGTAGAGTTAGTGATTGTTGGAGAAATCATATACACCTTTGGGCATGAATTTGGATGCATTCTTAGGTTGGTAATGTTGTTTGATTTTTGTTTGTTTCCTCATTGTGATTTATTGGCTTATTGCCGCATGTGTGATATTAGATTAGATGCTTAGTCGTCTTATCATGATTGAGATATTCCTATCCCTCACTTATTGGTATTATCTTAGACAGAGAAAAGACTTGACTTGTTACTGATATCGAGAGATGTGTCCATATGTGGCACGATTGATTTGATATGTTGCCATCATTCATTGATATTATGCAGTGTACTCAATCTAATCTTTCATAATGCTCTGATATGAATACTTAGTAACTTATTCATGGTTGTGAACCCGTATCTCTCAGCTATTGGATATTGACTTGTGAAGAGGAAGAAATTGATATTGATCTTAATATTGGATATTTGTCCATGTGTGGCACGGTTGTCATTGATATACTCTTGTTGTCATTGATATCATGCATACATTCATACTCATATATTTGGATCGGGTTAAGCGCCGCAACACACACACATGCACACACACATATATATACATATATTGGACCATGTTGCATATTCTGCAACACTTACTTGGATCGTGTTGCACGTTCCGCAACACTTACTTGGATCGGGTTGCACGTACTGCAATACTGACTAGGATCGGGTTGCATTTTTCGCAACACTGTCTTGGATCGGGTTGTATGCCACAGCAGGTACATGGACTTCTCGGGTCCCCTATGGTTCATGACTGTCGAGGCGTAGATATCATCCGCCCGGAGCATGTGTGTATCATTGCATTATATTGCATCCATTTTTCATTCACTCATACATCTGATTTCTGATAGTGGTTATTTATTGTATTGTACGGTGTTCGTGAAAATTGATTTCCTGGTTGGTTACTAATTTGAGGTAGTCGTGTGCCGTATTAATATATATTTGGGAATTGATGGATTCAAGGAGTAGAGACTTTCTCCTAGGTTGAGACTTGAGGTTACGGAGTAACATTATTGGTTGTACTAGCGTTTATGGTTATTTTGAGGAATCATAGGAAACTTCGCAAGACTTTTGTTTCGGTGCTTTACCATAGGCTATGATTCGGTTATTGATCCTTATGTACTTGAGTTGTTATTCTTGGACTGTGTGGCGTGTATACCTGATTGTGAGCATGTCTATTCTTCAGTCTCTTTCTTTATATATCTTAACTAACCTTTATCGGCCTATGATGCCTACTCAGTACATGTTGTTTGTACTGATGCTACCTTGCTACACTCCTTTTCGGGGTTTAAAGTTTGAGACATAATTCATTTATACTTCCCGAGACTGATTTTCGAGGCTTGGCTTGCTAATATATAGGGTGAGCATCTGATGAGTCACTGCCCGGACACTCCTCTATCTGTGTCTTTATTTTCTTCCATTCAGACAAATATGTTTAGCATTTGAGACTTGTTTTTTCTAGACATTACTTAGTTGCTCTTGTACGAATCAGACCAATTCCTTGGGGATTGTATTTATATTCCGCACTTATGATTATTTATGATTCAGGCTTCTACTTATTCTGCTCTATTTACTTTATTATGGTTTGAATTGATGATTTGGGAAAGGGTTCGCCTACCGAGGTAGGAAATGGTATTTGCCCACGCGACTTAGTGAAATTGGGTTGGGACAGTCAAATAATATCCTAGGGAGTCATAGGAATCCAATGATACCCATATTAGCATACTTAAATTCCAAACCCAAAAAGTCACACAAAATAGGATTCCGAGACACGAAGGGCAAAATAGAAAATTTAGTCCAAAACTGGTTCATCCAAGATTTATGAAGTCTATTGTCACGACCCAACCCCGTAGGCCGTGACTTGTGCCCGAATTGGACACTCATATTTATCTGTTAACTCTAATAATTTATAATTAGCATGTCATGATCTCATTTGTATGTAAGAAGATAGTGAGTTATTTAGATTTGTCAAGTTCTGTATGCCTTAGTCATCCATCTCCCGAGGAGTTGCACTTATCAAACAACCACATTTATATATATTCCTAAGCAAGCCGACAAGGCTGCCACGATATACAAAATACCAAACATACACACATATGCAAGCCGACAAGGCTGCCATTACGACTGGGTACGCCCCAAACTTAAGTCAAAACATAAAACGCATCAACAACTGTAAACAGACCCACACCGATGTCCACAGACTTCTAAGAGTAACGACCGTATTATGTGGCGGGACAGGGCCCCGCCGTACCCAAATAAACACATACGGACACAACATAAGGAGGTTATACCACAAGCTAGCTCCGGAACAAAGGAGCAGCCCAAAATAGCTGAAGGATGATCTAAGCTGGCGGATCTCCAAAGCGAGCGTCTGTACCTGCGGGCATGAACGCAGCCCCCCGAAGGAAGGGGGTCAGTACGAAATATGTACTGAATATGTAAAGCTTGAAACATAGTATAGACTTATATTGAGACACGGTACATAGGATGCATTGCAACAACAGAATTTCATAAAACTTGCCTTTGAACATATTTCATCTGTATCATTCTCATATCATTGCTATTATAGAGTTTTGTAGTCAAAGCTGCATAATCATTCTGTATAAAACATACATGACGTGTCCCGGCCCTTTTTATGAGGGACTCGGTAATTTAAAATCATAGCATCATAACATAAACATAGACGTGTCCCGGCCCTTTCCTGAGGGACTCGGTAATAAGGAATATGCCCTCCTGGCCACCATCATCTCCATATCATCATATCATCACATCATCACATCATCATATATATATACATAACGTGTCCCGGCCCTCTAGTGAGGGGCTCGGTGATTAATATAATAAATGTGCGCACGAAAACGTACTCTGGCCCGGGACTCAGTGAAGGATATAGCGGTAAGCACGAGCAGAATAATAAGCAACCACATATATGCAAATCATCTTTTTAGACTCAAGGGATAAGCAACTAACCCGCTCTAAGTGTCAAAATAATGTTCACCTTCAGTTCATTTCAAGTCTCATAACAAACTATTACAAGAAACGTTTTAGACTTCATGTACATATGTCACTTTAATATGGTATAGCTTTTGGAAGTCAAGTATGACTTTAGTTGTGCAATTCTTTAAGTATAGGAACTTTCATGCATCGTTCATTAGTCACTCATACTGTAGGTACATGACAATAACATTAGTGAAATATAGATTCATAAGCCATACATGAACTAGAGAATAGAATTTACCCCAAAATTCATATCGTTTCATTCTTACGTCTAGGACATGCCAAAAGAAAGAAGGAATAGGCTTTACATACCTTTTGCGTTTAGTTGTATTCTAACTTGTACTTGCTGCCCAACAATACTTATCCTATATCAAGATGTGAAGAACTACAATTAGTCTACAAGGGCATTCAACACGTATTGTGACATTCACAACTCCTTTCTAACAATTAAACGACGTTTCGTTCGCATTTAACCCAACTAGCGTTACAAGCTAACATGGCTAGTCGTTCTTTCATATATTGATCAAAACTTGTTTAAGCATGACTTAGGGAACTTGGGCAGTCCCTACACCACCCAAAATATTCTCATACACACGGCAACCCAACACACACATCATTTCCATTCTTACTTAGCAATTTTCCAGTTTTAACTTGCAACAACACAACACTTTTCATGACTTTACTTTCATGAAATCTTGGAACTGTTTTAGAATCATCTTCACTCTTACAACAGCCCACAATCAGTTCAGTTTTAACTTGAATCATGGCATTTTACATTCACTACACGTTTGCAACAAAAACCAACATTCAACACACACAATTTCACTTCTAATCCCTAAAACTGTCCACGGTTTTTGGACTGCCCCTACCCCTCAACATAATTCGTTTCTTGAACACCTTAATTTACATATTCAACATGCATACAATACACTACAATGTCCACAACAACAACAATCAAATTATAGCCCAAAACAGTCCATGAATTCGTCCAAAACAGCCCCCTACCCGGTTTCATCACAACTACTCCAACTTCATGATTTTCATTCGTTTATCCAACTACAATGCATTCAATTCATTTCCAATACATGTTCAACAAGATTAAGCATGAATTCATCAGAATCTTCAACACATGATTCATTTTAAATTCGAGCAAAAACAGTCCAATAGCCAACATGCAACATCACAACCAAACTCCCACAATCTTTGTTCATTTACATATGTTGATACATATTCAATTCACTAACAATACATGCACAATGAAATCAGTCATAAACTCACCTCACACACGGCTCACTCTCTACTTCAACTACAACCACAATCCAACAACAACATGCATGAACTATACATTCAAATCATCATGCAACACAAGAAACAACAAACATTCTTACCTTTCAATCTTGTGCTTCACTTGGCCGAATTTCCAACTCTATTGAGTGGTTCACTTTCTTGTTTCTCTTCAACAACTAATACACTTTCTTACACACTAGATGAGGGATAGTTTTGATGGAGAAAAACTGGAATTTCTGGGCAGATTTTTGGACCTCACTCTCGGCTAGCTCATGGCCGAGAGTTTCCCTCTCTCTCTCTAAGTGTTCTCTCACTTTGTAGTGTTGAAATGGTGTAATGTAGTGAGATATGAATCAGATTATTTTGTATATACACTCCCTCAATGCTTTGGACATGTGTATCACACTAACTTGGGTCAATATTCTTTGACGAAGGCACTATAGTGCACGGCTAGCTATGTCCATTTAAATGGACTGATTTTTGGTCTTTCCAATCCCATTTATTAATCCAATTATGGTTAGTTTAATCCCAATTTTCCATTACTAGTTTAATGCCACACGTGAATTGTGAATAAATTGTGACTCGACACGAAACCGGAAGTTAAAATCTCTACTTCATATCTTAAGATAGTCTTGCCTTTAACTTGTCGCGCTTATTTTAAAACGTCCCGACGTATGAAAATACGGGACATAACATCCTCCCCCCTTTAGAACATTCGTCCTCGAATGTCGCTTTTATCCCGTTAGGTTCTATAAGGGTTTTGGGAAGGGTTTTCCTTATTGCTAACATATAAATTGAGCAGATAATTTAACACAATCAAGTGAAGGAGTTTAATTTACCTGTAGATGTGGAAAACAAGAGAGGATATTTCTTTTTCATCTCCTCTTCAGCCTCCCAAGTCATCTCCTCCCTATTATTGTTTTGCCACAACACTTTAACCGACGCCACATCTTTTGTTCGTAACCTCCTGATTTGTCGATCAAGTATGGCAATAGGTTGCTCTTCATATGATAGCTCCTCTGTTATCTGAATATCATCTGTAGGGAACACCCTGGAAGGATCGCCTATATACTTCCGAAGCATGGACACATGGAAGACCGGATGTACTGCTGCCAAATCCGCTGGCAGGTCTAACTCGTAAGCAACTTGGCCTACCTTACGAATGACCTGATAAGGTCCAATGTACCTTGGGCTCAACTTCCCTTTCTTGCTGAACCTCATAACACCCTTCATGGGTGACACTTTCAAGAACACCCAATCGTCAACCTGAAATTCCAAGTGTCGACGTCGATTATCCGCATACGCCTTCTGCCGACTCTGAGCTGCCAGTAATCTTTCCTGAATAAGTTTCACCTTATCGACAGCCTGCTGAACCATATCTGGGCCTATCAGCTTAGCCTCGCCAACATCAAACCAGCCTATAGGGGATCTGCATTTCCTGCCATACAGGGCTTCGTACGGCGCCATCTGAATGCTAGAGTGGTAACTGTTATTGTAAGCAAACTCGATAAGCGGCAAGTGATCCTCCCAGCTGCCTTTGAAATCAATAACACAAGCTCTCAACATATCTTGTAGCGTCTGGATGGTACGCTCAGCCTGCCCGTCAGTCTGAGGATGAAATGCGGTGCTGAGACTCACCTGTGTCCCCAATCCCTCCTGGAAGGATCTCCAGAAGTTAGCTGTAAAATGGGCCCCTCTATCTGAGATAATAGCTGTGGGAACTCCATGAAGTCTCACTATCTCCTTAAGATACAATCGGGCATAATCCTCAGCTGAGTACGTAGTCCTGACTGGAAGGAAGTGGGCTGATTTTGTCAGTCTATCAACAATAACCCAGACAGAGTCATTCTTCCGTGGAGTGCGAGGGAAACCTGTGACGAAGTCCATATTAATTACTTCCCATTTCCAGGTTGGAATTTCCATCTCCTGCAATAGCCCTCCGGGCTTCTGGTGCTCTATCTTGACCTGCTGACAATTTGGACACTGGGCCACAAATTCTGCTATGTCCTTTTTCATGCCGTTCCACCAGTACAAACACCTAAGATCATGATACATTTTTGTCGATCCCGGGTGAATAGAATAACGAGCATAGTGTGCTTCCCCCATTACCTGCTGCCGCAGCCCTGCAACCTCAGATACACATAATCTGTCTCTGTATCGTAGTACTCCATCGGCTGACATCTTAAATGGGGTCTCGTCCTTCTGAAGTGCTGTATCTCTATAACGTACCAGAACAGGATCCTCATATTGCCGTCTCTTTACCTCTTCTACAATAGAGGACTCAGCAACACCTCGTACAATAATGCTACCATTTTCAGAAACAGCCAAACGAACTCCAAGACTAGCTAGCTGATGAATATCACGGACTATCTCTTTCTTTTCTGGTTGTACGCCTGCCAAACAAGCCATAGATTTACGGCTGAGTGCATCTGCTACCACATTAGCCTTTCCTGGGTGATATAGAATATCAACATCATAATCCTTCAGCAACTCTAACCATCTCCTCTGTCGCAAATTCAGTTCCTTCTGCTTAAAAATATACTGGAGACTCTTATGATCTGTATAAATATCAACATGCACGCCATACAGATAATGTCTCCATATCCTCAAAGCATGTATCACTGCTGCCAACTCCAGGTCATGTGTAGGATAATTTCTCTCATGTTTCCTGAGTTGTCGGGAGGCATAGGCTATAACTCTGCCGTGCTGCATCAACACGCAACCCAACCCAACACCGGAAGCATCACAATAAACAACATAGCCATCTGGCCCCTCAGGAAGAGTTAGAACAGGAGCTGTAGTCAACTTATCTTTCAATAATTGAAAACTCCGTTCACAAGCATCGGTCCACTGGAATTTGGCTGCCTTCTGTGTTAGCCTTGTTAAAGGCGCTGAAATAGAGGCAAACGTTTCTACAAATCTCCTGTAATACCCTGCCAGCCCCAGAAAACTACGTACCTCAGTAGGCGTCGTAGGTCTAGGCCAAGTTTTGACGGCCTCAATTTTCTGCGAATCTACCCGAATACCATCTGCTCCAACAATATGCCCCAGAAATGCTACAGAAGTCAACCAGAATTCACATTTAGAGAACTTAGCATATAACTTCTGGAGCTGGAGTACCCTGAGTACTGTCCTCAAATGCTCTGCATGCTCTTCTTCCGATCGTGAATAGATCAGAATATCATCAATGAATACAATCACGAACAAGTCAAGGAATGGCTTAAACACCCTGTTCATCAAGTCCATGAACACTGCTGGAGCATTGGTCAGCCCAAAAGACATCACTCTAAACTCGTAATGTCCATATCGAGTCCTGAATGCAGTCTTCGGAATATCTGTCTCCCCTACCCGCACCTGGTGATAACCTGACCGCAAGTCTATCTTTGAGAAGCATTTAGCACCCTGCAACTGATCAAATAAATCATCAATCCTGGGGAGGGGATATTTGTTCTTTATCGTGATTTTGTTCAGCTGCCTATAATCAATGCACATTCGCAGCGACCCATCTTTCTTCCGTACAAATAATACTGGTGTTCCCTAAGGTGATGTACTGGGCCTGATGAAACCCTTTTCCAGCAAATCTCTCAGTTGCTCCTTCAATTCTTCAACTCTGCAGGTGCCATTCTGTAAGGAGGAATAGATATAGGTTGAGTGTCTGGCAATACATCTATAGTGAACTCTATCTCACGTTCAGGAGGAAGGCCTGGAAGTTCATCTGGAAATACACCTGGAAATTCATTAACCACCGGGACAGATTGTAGAGTCGGTGATTCTGCTTTAAAGTCATGCACACGAACCAGGTGATAAATATAGCCTTTTCTAACCATCTTCCTTGCCTTGAGGTATGAAATAAACTTACCCCTCGGCGATGCTGTGTTCCCCCTCCACTCTATAATTGGTTCCCCTGGAAACTGAAACCGAACTAATTTGCCTCGGCAATCAACGTTAGCATAGCAGGAAGCTAACCAATCCATCCCCATAATAACATCGAACTCAGTCATAGATAACTCTATCAAATCTGCCCTGGTACAGCGATTACATATGACTACCAAACAATCTTTATATACTAGCTCTGCCAAGACAAAATCCCCTACTGGTGTAGCTACCTCAAATGGTTCTATAGGTTCAGATTTTATCCCAATTTTACTAGCAACAAAAGGGGAAATATATGATAATGTGGAACCGGGGTCTATCAATGCGTATACATCTCGGGAGAAAATCGATAATGTACCTGTGACCACATTTGGCGACGCTTCCTGATCCTGTCTGCTGGCTAAAGCATATAAGCGGTTGGAAGGACCGCCAGAACTAGAAGCCCCTCCACGGCCTCTGCCATGGCCTCCTGGTGTCGGAATACCTTGCCCCATAGGGCGCATAGCAACTGAAGAAGAAGAAGAACCCGTAACTGATCCCGTAGGCTGAGCTGGCCCACCTACCCCACCCCCAAATCGACATTCCCTCATAGTATGGCCCTGACGGCCGCAAGAAAAGCAAGCACCAGTAATAAGACGGCATTCCCCTGGATGGCGTCTGCCACATCGAGGACATGGGGGTACAGGTGGTCTCATCTGGCCCGAATTCCTGTGCGTCTGGAACCCTTAAGTCATGGAGCTTTGACCAGCTCCCGAATACCCCGTGCTATCAAACCTTCTACCAGTAAATCGTGAAGGTGCACTCCGTGCTGGCTGGGAAGGATATCGACTATACTGCTGTTGGGGCTGCCCGCCCCGAAAGTCACCAGAATGATACCCAGCTGATCTAGCTCTCTTATGTTGACCCCTGTCCTGCTCCCAATCAAATTGACGCCCTCTCTGTCGACCCTCAACTCCCTGGGCATATGCCTGCACTCGAGCGATATTTATACCGGGCTGAGATGCCATTGCCATGCAGCTATCAATCAAATAATTATCCAAGCCCATTACATAACGATGCACCCTATCTGCCATGTCAGCTACCATAGCGGGCGCGTACCTAGCCAGCGAATCAAACTCGATGCTATAGTCCCGAACACTTCTACCATTCTGCCTCAGGTGTATAAATCTGTCAACTCTGGCTCGCCTCATCTCTGGAGGCAGAAAATGACCCAGAAAAGCCTCTACGAACTCGTCCCATACTGCTGGTGGAGCATCCTCACCCCTGGACAACTACCAGGACTCATACCAATTAACTGCCACATCCCGCAACTGATAGGAAGCCAATTCGACCGACTCAGTCTCGGAAGATTTAGTCACCCGCAACGTACGCAGCATCTGTCGAATAAACTCCTGTGGATCCTCTGCGGGCTTTGACCCATAGAACTCTGGGGGTTTACAAGTCAGAAAATCGCGAACCCTCAAACTGTCGCGTCTATCCGCATCATCACCTCCTAACCCACGTCTGCGAGCTTGTCCCGATACCAACCTAGTCAATAACTGTACTGCTTCACGCATAGCCCTATCCTCTGCCCCTGGCTGGGGAGCTGGAGGCTCGGTTGCTGGAGCCGCAGGAGCTGGTGGTAAGTCTGTCTCCTGACCTGCAGCTGCTGCTGCCCTAGGCTCCTCTGATAGTGATGGTGTAGCGGAGCTCGCTGACTGAATTCTAATCCCAGGCACATATTGGGAATAAGCTCTAGTGACTCTCCGGGTCCCACTGGTCTCCCCAACTACCGCTTTGCCCTTCTGGGCGGCTGTCGCCTTCTTTGGAGGCATCGCTGAAAACATAGCAATCTGTTAGGGAAATATTTATCCTGATAATACAGCTCTATCGCACGATCTAGAATGAGAATAAAAGATGACATCCTAAATGTCCTGTAGCTTCCTGTTTATAAACGTGGTGCACAACACATCGATAAACAAGACTCTACTAGACACAGTCTGTGGACACTCCGAGGATTTAACCGCTCTGATACCACTTTTGTCACGACCCAACCCCGTAGGCCGTGACTTGTACCCGAATTGGACACTCATATTTATCTGTTAACTCTAATAATTTATAATTAGCATGTCATGATCTCATTTGTGTGTAAGAAGATAGTGAGTTATTTATATTTGTCAAGTTCTGTATGCCTTAGTCATCCATCTCCCGAGGAGTTGCACTTATCAAACAACCACATTTATATATATTCCTAAGCAAGCCGACAAGGCTGCCACGATATACAAAATACCAAACATACACACATATGCAAGCCGACAAGGCTGCCATTACGACTGGGTACGCCCCAAACTTAAGTCAAAACATAAAACGCATCAACAACTGTAAACAGACCCACACCGATGTCCACAGACTTCTAAGAGTAACGACCGTATTATGTGGCGGGACAGGGCCCCGCCGTACCCAAATAAACACATACGGACACAACATAAGGAGGTTATACCACAAGCTAGATCCGGAACAAAGGAGCAGCCCAAAATAGCTGAAGGATGATCTAAGCTGGCGGATCTCCAAAGCGAGCGTCTGTACCTGCGGGCATGAACGCAGCCCCCCGAAGGAAGGGGGTCAGTACGGAATATGTACTGAATATGTAAAGCTTGAAACATAGTATAGACTTATATTGAGACACGGTACATAGGATGCATTGCAACAACAGAATTTCATAAAACTTGCCTTTGAACATATTTCATCTGTATCATTCTCATATCATTGCTATTATAGAGTTTTGTAGTCAAAGCTGCATAATCATTCTGTATAAAACATACATGACGTGTCCCGGCCCTTTTTATGAGGGACTCGGTAATTTAAAATCATAGCATCATAACATAAACATAGACGTGTCCCGGCCCTTTCCTGAGGGACTCGGTAATAAGGAATATGCCCTCCTGGCCACCATCATCTCCATATCATCATATCATCACATCATCACATCATCATATATATATACATAACGTGTCCCGGCCCTCTAGTGAGGGGCTCGGTGATTAATATAATAAATGTGCGCACGAAAACGTACCCTGGCCCGGGACTCAGTGAAGGATATAGCGGTAAGCACGAGCAGAATAATAAGCAACCACATATATGCAAATCATCTTTTTAGACTCAAGGGATAAGCAACTAACCCGCTCTAAGTGTCAAAATAATGTTCACCTTCAGTTCATTTCAAGTCTCATAACAAACTATTACAAGAAACGTTTTAGACTTCATGTACATATGTCACTTTAATATGGTATAGCTTTTGGAAGTCAAGTATGTCTTTAGTTGTGCAATTCTTTAAGTATAGGAACTTTCATGCATCGTTCATTAGTCACTCATACTGTAGGTACATGACAATAACATTAGTGAAATATAGATTCATAAGCCATACATGAACTAGAGAATAGAATTTACCCCAAAATTCATATCGTTTCATTCTTACGTCTAGGACATGCCAAAAGAAAGAAGGAATAGGCTTTACATACCTTTTGCGTTTAGTTGTATTCTAACTTGTACTTGCTGCCCAACAATACTTATCCTATATCAAGATGTGAAGAACTACAATTAGTCTACAAGGGCATTCAACACGTATTGTGACATTCACAACTCCTTTCTAACAATTAAACGACGTTTCGTTCGCATTTAACCCAACTAGCGTTACAAGCTAACATGGCTAGTCGTTCTTTCATATATTGATCAAAACTTGTTTAAGCATGACTTAGGGAACTTGGGCAGTCCCTACACCACCCAAAATAGTCTCATACACACGGCAACCCAACACACACATCATTTCCATTCTTACTTAGCAATTTTCCAGTTTTAACTTGCAACAACACAACACTTTTCATGACTTTACTTTCATGAAATCTTGGAACTGTTTTAGCATCATCTTCACTCTTACAAAAGCCCACAATCAGTTCAGTTTTAACTTGAATCATGGCATTTTACATTCACTACACGTTTGCAACAAAAACCAACATTCAACACACACAATTTCACTTCTAATCCCTAAAACTGTCCACGGTTTTTGGACTGCCCCTACCCCTCAACATAATTCGTTTCTTGAACACCTTAATTTACATATTCAACATGCATACAATACACTACAATGTCCACAACAACAACAATCAAATTATAGCCCAAAACAGTCCATGAATTCGTCCAAAACAGCCCCCTACCCGGTTTCATCACAACTACTCCAACTTCATGATTTTCATTCGTTTATCCAACTACAATGCATTCAATTCATTTCCAATACATGTTCAACAAGATTAAGCATGAATTCATCAGAATCTTCAACACATGATTCATTTTAAATTCGAGCAAAAACAGTCCAATAGCCAACATGCAACATCACAACCAAACTCCCACAATCTTTGTTCATTTACATATGTTGATACATATTCAATTCACTAACAATACATGCACAATGAAATCAGTCATAAAATCACCTCACACACGGCTCACTCTCTACTTCAACTACAACCACAATCCAACAACAACATGCATGAACTATACATTCAAATCATCATGCAACACAAGAAACAACAAACATTCTTACCTTTCAATCTTGTGCTTCACTTGGCCGAATTTCCAACTCTATTGAGTGGTTCACTTTCTTGTTTCTCTTCAACAACTAATACACTTTCTTACACACTAGATGAGGGATAGTTTTGATGGAGAAAAACTGGAATTTCTGGGCAGATATTTGGACCTCACTCTCGGCTAGCTCTTGGCCGAGAGTTTCCCTCTCTCTCTCTAAGTGTTCTCTCACTTTGTAGTGTTGAAATGGTGTAATGTAGTGAGATATGAATCAGATTATTTTGTATATACACTCCCTCAATGCTTTGGACATGTGTATCACACTAACTTGGGTCAATATTCTTTGACCAAGGCACTATAGTGCACGGCTAGCTATGTTCATTTAAATGGACTGATTTTTGGTCTTTCCAATCCCATTTATTAATCCAATTATGGTTAGTTTAATCCCAATTTTCCATTACTAGTTTAATGCCACACGTGAATTGTGAATAAATTGTGACTCGACACGAAACCGGAAGTTAAAATCTCTACTTCATATCTTAAGATAGTCTTGCCTTTAACTTGTCGCGCTTATTTTAAAACGTCCCGACGTATGAAAATACGGGACATAACATCTATATAGCAAGAATTAGCCAATATCGATCCACAATTTCATGCTTAATTGAAGAATTTCTAAATTAAAGCCTAGGGTTTCAATTCCCCAATTTACCTCCTTAAGTTCAAGAATCTTAGCATCAAAAGTCTTACTAAGCTATGGAATATTCATAAAAGGTGGTTGGTATCTTACCCAAATGATGATCCTTGCAAAAACTCTCCAAGTCTCCCAAAACCGAGCTTCTAAATGACAAATATGAGAACTAAGGGTCCAATCCATATATTTGGGGTTTCAAATCTACCCAGGTATAATTTGCTCTTCGCGATCGCGAGAGAGCCTCGTGAAAGTGCTGCCTGGTCAACTCGGCCCAATCCCCATAGGTTCTATGCGAAAGCGAGACGCCTCTCGCGAACGCGACCCCTAATGGGTCCACTACCCAACGCGATCACGTGCCTTCTTTGCGAACGCGAAGAAAGACACTAGATAGCTGCACCAGAAAATTTTCTAGTTTTTGACTCCTTCGACCCGAAATCCTGATATTCTTCTAGAACCTTCCAGATACAAACAAAATATGCATCTTAGCATAAAAATACGCTACGAACTCACCCGCAAACTCAAAATTTCCAAAAAGGGTCTTTTTGATCCAGTCAACCCAAAACGCCTTAAAACTAACTTTCCAACCAAAAGACCAAAATACCCCCGAGACCGTCAAGAAACAAACTAACCACTCTACCAAGTTATAATCGATATGTCGGACCTAATGAAATAGACAAAAAACTCAAAAAGACTCATTTACCCTTGATGTTGACTTTGGTCAACCCAACACTTTTTTTAATCAAAATAGCTAACAGAGAGCTAGCTGTGATTTTATTAAACAAAAGAATTGTACAAAAACAATAATCGAATTACAAGGCCAAAAGTGCCTAAAACATGCACTAAGCAGTCTAAGCAAGCAAATAACAAAGACTAAAACAATAAACTATCCAAGTCTTGATCTGATTTCACCAGAAGCAACCTTAGAGCTCTCACCAGGTGCTTTGAAATCAATAATCTCAGAAAAATCCATCTAACTTGGATTTTGAGTATGTTAAAGACTTGTTCTTTACTCATCTGCATGTACTCCATGAATTTGCATTATCCTGTATACTTCATCAATACACTTGACTTTCCATTACTATACAAATTCTTCCAATAGCCTGAACATCAAGTTAATACTACACATTGGATAGAAAATGCATACTAACAGAAATTATGCCTACTGAGCTTCACTTTTGAACTTCTTATATCTATTGTTGCTGACTCTCTTGTACTTTTCCTTCCTCTTCAGCTTGTTGCAGTTGTTAATTACTGCATTCTGTGCAAGGTCCTTAAATGATCTTCAATCTGGCTCCCTTGTATATATTGTCTTGAATCTGAATAATGGAATGTGCATTTTATCAATATTAACCAACATCTTAGCAGGTACTGGTATTTCCTGAAAATTATTATAGTTCAGTGTACCTGCAAAATCAAATAAATGGTTAGCAAAAAATCAGCCAGCTTGTTTCCTTCTCTCATGAGATGGGAAAAGTGTATTAACCCTTTCTTCCTCTATTCTATGATATTATGAACCTCCATACTGATTAACCATGGCACTTACCATTCACCTTAAACTATCTTCACCAGAGTTAATGGATCAGTCTCTACATATAATGGCATCAATTGGTTATTAACACAGTAAACTATACCATTGTACATTGCTTTTGCCTCAGCTACAAGACAATGTGTATCTGCTATTCTCCTTGCATTGGCATGAATGAACTCCCCTACACTGTCGCTAACACAATATGCAAATGAGCTAGGTCCAGGATTTCCTTTTGATACACCATCACTGTTACATTTAAACCATCCCTGAGATGGACTTGTCCACTGTACCAATGTAAATATCATCTGAGGTCTATAATATTCAAGATGTTGCACCAGATGAGGCCGTGAGTTGGACAAATTTTTCATCAGGGGTACTTAGTTCCTGCCAACTGCACTAAATTCAGATTGATGTCATATAGCACCTTGTACTTAGACATTGTCCCTCCATGCAGAACTGTGTTTCTTCTTGTCCATAGCTGCCATATTATAATAGCAGGTGTTGCCTGATATAATGGCTTCAACTTGACTGAACATTTTGCATCCCACCACTTCTTGACTGCTTGCTTCACTTGAACAAAAAGGCCACACATTCCTATTGCATCTGAGAATGTTTTCCATATTCCTGCTGCATACTCTCATATCAAGAAGGTATATTCCAATGTTTCTTATTGTGGCTGAGAACAACATCTACAGATAGAAATAATAGATATGCCCATTCTGGCTAATACATCATCCATGGTAATTTCTGCTTCCAAACTCTCCATAAGAAAAATGCAATCTTGAACCGCAAACCTTTAGTCCATATTTGCTGCAAAAACCAGTTATGATCCTTTCTCTGTCTGAGCTTATCCCATGCACTTGATACTGTGAACTTGTCATTTCCAATAAGTAGCCTCCATGCCTTGTCCATTGACTGATTCACTACATCTCTAGAAAAATTCTACAGAATGTACTCTACTAAATCCTCAGGAACTATTTGCTGCATTTTTGGAATATTCCATCTTCCATCTTCCATTCATCATCAGTTCATCCACATCCTGAATGCTGTCATCCATTGGAAAATTAGAAGGCATAACATCTACAAGAGGGCCTAACTTGGTCCAGTTATCATACAGAAAGTTGGTAGAGCCATTTATTCGTTCCCACCAAATGTGCTTCTCTATACTATCTCTAGCTTGAAGCATTTTCTTCTAAATTTGAGAGCCTCCTTTCCATTGCACTAAAGTTGGGATGTGTATTACGCCTCTCGTTTGCGTCATCGTAGAACCTATGGTTTCCTAATCGGGTATACCCTGGGAATAGAGACTCGAGCCCGAGTTTTTCAGATAGAAAGTGTCTTGCCCCATGTACAAGGTACCAGTAGGTATTCCTGACTATTTGCAGGATTAGAAGTTGAGCGAATCGAATAGACGCGGCCGGAGTTAAATCTGAGAAAAATCTACAGACACCAGTCATCGTTGACGGGTCATCGACATAGTCGACAGACCGTCATTGTGCGGTGTCGACAGGGTTTTGCAGCCTGGCATCTGCAGGCGCAGGTTGACGGATCGTCGACGGGCAGTCAACCCGCTCGTCGAACCGCACCGCTGTAGCTTTTTATTTCCAAGTATAAATATAAGACCCTCGACCTTATTTCTCATTTTCCTCCATTCCAAATCAGAGAAACCCTAATATTTTCTCTCCCAAAATTTTCCATCATTATTAGTGGAGATTTGGTAAATTCCGAGCTCCGTGAACCTGTGCTTGTCAAGAAGTAGGTTGTTTCTAGGGTTTCATCAAGGTTGTGAAGCTTAGAAAGTTGCAGTTGAAGTGATTCTTGGAATCTTAGACCCCTCAAGGTATGTAAATGATTTCTACCCTTGTATTTGAGTTTATTAGCAAGAGTTTTAGTGATTTTAAGTAAAGAGAGGATACTTATGGAAGTGGTAAGTTCATGAAGTGTAATATAGTGATTTGGGGTTATTTTATGAGATGATTGGAAATGGATTTAAGTATATTTTGATACATATACGTATATATATATATGTGTGTGTGTGTGTGTGTGTGTGTGTGTGTGTGTGTGTGCGTTGTCATTATGTTGTGGGTATTGAGGTTGATGTTAGATTGAATAGGAAGTCGAAGGGTTGTTCAGCTTACAAGGGGAATGTTGTCCATAAGTCGTTAAGCTCTATATGTATTTAAACATGGTTAGTAAGCGAGGAAAATAGTCCAATTAAGGACTATGTTATCTTAATTGTAGACTTGCAATTTCGAGAGGTAGAAGTTGGACGATTGGATATACTTCAAGGTTTGTTAAGGCTATCCTTTCTTTCTTTTGGCAAGATCCTATGATATGAGCCAACAAGCAAGTAAGCGAGCTTCCATATTACTCTACTCTTAGAAGCATTAAAAGTACTTCAGTCTTTGATGTTCATGTACCCCGTTTATGAGTGTTCTTTCTGTTCATGGGTCCAGTTTTATGTAGCCAGTTCTATGTATACAGTTTATTCATGCATTACATTCATTATATATTTATGTACATTGAACCGTGACCAGAAGGCGTTATATACGTGAATATTAGATATATGTGGAGTATGAGAAGAGAGATAGGCGTTATACGCGCATTACAACTATGATGATAATATGAGAATCAGGCTGCACGTACCGCAGCAAGGTATATAATGATGGCCGGAGAGAGGCTGATATGATATGAGAAGAGAGACAGGCGTTATACACGCATATATATCAGGAGTTATACACGCACACACACGCGCACACACACACACACACATATATATATATATAACGCACACACACACACAGATATATACAGATATATATACATACATATATGACCTCCATTGATAGGAATGAGCATGCATATTATGCGCCACAGTGGCATTGTCAGTTACATAGATTTATGCAGATACATACAGATACTAGTTCATACAAGTACATGCAGATAGTCATTTCAGCTTATGAGTTTATATCTTATTCATGATTTTTGTATATATATATATTGTTCTTATGCATTACATACTCAGTACATTATCCGTACTGACTCCTTCTTGCTCGGGGGGCTGCGTTCATGCCCGCAGGTACAGGTAGACAGATAGGCGGTCAAGCTTAGTAGGACTTTCATAGCAGCGACCAGTGCACTACATTTGATCCGGAGTTGTAGTCTATTTATGTATGCCATTCTTTTGAGATGTATATAGATGGGTATGGCGGGGCCCTATCCCGTCCTTCTATGGATTTTATTCCAGTAGAGGTTTGTAGACAGTTGTGTATATTAGTCAGATGATGTAGCCTTATCGGCTTCTATTCTTTTGTGTACAGTATATGTAGCAGTCTAGCTGGCTTGCACTGTTCGTTCAGCATGTTTATGTTTATAGAGATTGTTCAAAGTTCATGATGTTGCTTATTTATGAGATCAGTTTAAGTCATGCATGGGCCCTAGATGTCCAGTAAGATTCAGCCATGAGTATAGGGATGTTTGGTCGCTAGAGGTCAGACACTCGTCACTACTCATCGGTTTGGGTCGTGACAAAAGTGGTATCAGAGCAGTTCTGTCTTAGGGTTGTCTACAGACCGTGTCTAGTAGAGTCTTGTTTATGGGCGTGTTGCGTACCACACTTATAAACGGGAGGCTGCAGGACAGTTAGGAAATTGTAATTCTTTCTCCTTCTTAGATTGTGCGATAGAGCCCTGCGTTAAGCGTTTGTTTTCTGATGAATTGTTCTAATTTCAGCGATGCCCCGCAAAAAAGCTACAGCTGCCCAGAAAGGAAAGAGAGCGGCCGATGAGGCCACTAGTCGTACTCGGTAGGCCACGAGGGCCCAGGATGAGATTCAGAGTGAGGGGTCATCTCAGACATCGCGTACCCCGTCTCCAGCACTTGCCTCAGTTCCTTAGCCGGATGTACCGAGCCTGGACGTGCGGGATGTTGTATAGTTATTGACTAGATTAGTAGCCGCCCATGCTCAGCGGCAGGGAGTTGGTGTTGACCAGGCAGACAGGGCCGGTAGTTCGAGGGTTAAGACCTTCCTTGGGTTAGGTCCTCTTGAGTTCTTGGTGATAAAGCAAAATATGGACCCCCAGGATTTCATTGATGGTATGCAGAGGACCTCGAGGGTTATGCACATGGATGAGGTCGATTCCGTGGAGCTGGCTTCGTACAGGCTTCGTGATATTACAGTACAGTGGTATCAGACTTGGGAGCTATCTAGATGAGAGAATGCCCTTCCAACAGTTTGGCGAGAGTTTTCAGATGCTTTTATTCGCCATTATCTACCACCAAAGATCCGACGAGCCCGAGCAGACAGGTTTCTGCGTATTAAGCAGGGCAGTATGAGCATTCAGGAGTACCGTGTATATTTTGTTTCTATGGCTAAGTATGCCCCATCCATGGTGGCGGAGATGGAGGACAGAGTTCATCACTTTATGGTTGGTCTAGGGCCGCATTTGATAGATGCTTGTACGGCAGCCGCATTACAGCCAGGCATGGAAATCTCCCGTATACAGGCATATGCACAGAATTTGGAGGACCGCAAGCGTTAGCGGAGGACAGACCGTGACCAAAGCTATGGCAAGAGCGCCAGATCTTTAGATATTGGGGGTGAGTCTAGAGGAGGGCAGAGACAGCAATATCCCCGACATCCATTCCATTCAGTAGAGAGTGCATCTCCGCGGTTTTTAGGTTCGAAGATTGATCGGTCTTCTTGTTCCGGAGCGGGCCAGAGTTCCAGGGTATCAGGCTCTCCGTACGGACCAGAGTCAGGCCAGGCGAGGCCACCCTTGATGCGGTGTGCTCAGTGTGGTAGGCTACACGCTGGGCAGTGTTGATTGGGGTTGGATGGTTGCTATGCTTGTGGTCAGTCAGGCCACGGGATGAGGGAGTGCCCGATGAGGGTTGGTACAGGTATGGTTCAGCCTACAGGGTCTGTGGCTGGCTTTTCTTCTGCGGTGCGCCCTTCAGGGCAAGTTTTTTCAGACGCCAGTAAGGCGAGGTAGAGGGAGGAGTAGAGCATCCAGCTCGAGTGGTCCTAAGCACCGCTTGTATACATTGGCTGGTAGACAGGATCGCGAGACGTCTCCTGATGTTGTTACAGGTATATTATCAGTTTCCTCCCATGATGTTTATGCACTTATTGATCCAGGTTCCACCTTATCATATGTTACACCATTTGTTGCTGGTAAGTTTGGGATAGAGCCTGAGTCGATTAGACCGTTTGAGGTATCTACCCCAGTTAGGGATTCGGTTATAGCCAGGCGAGTATACCGGGGCTGTGTTATTATAGTTTGTAATCGGCGTACCCTAGCGGACCTGATTGAGTTAGATATGATTGATTTTGAAGTTATTATGGGGATGAATTGGCTAGCTTCCTGTTATGCTAATATTAATTGCAGAACAAAGATAGTTCGATTTCAGTTTCCCGATAAGCCAGTTCTGGAGTGGAACGGTAATGCTGTTTCACCGAAGGGTAGGTTTATTTCCTACCTTAAGGCAGAAAAGATGATCAGAAAAGGGTATATTTTTCACCTAGTTCAAGTTCCAGATGTGCAAGCAGAGTCGCCAACTCTTCAGTCCGTTCTTGTAGTTAATGAGTTTCCAGATGAGCTTCCAGGCATTCCCCCAGAGAGAGAGATTGATTTTACTATCGATCTATTGCTAGACACTCAGCCAATATCTATTCCTCCATATAGGATGGCACCTGCGAAGTTGAAAGAATTGAAGGAGCAGTTGAAACATTTTCTCGAGAAGGGCTTTATTAGGCCTAGTACATCGTCGTGGGGAGCACCAGTGTTATTTGTAAGAAAGAATGATGGCTCTTTGTGAATGTGTATTGATTATAGGCAATTGAATAAAGTGACTGTAAAGAATAATTATCCGCATGCGAGGATTGATGATTTATTTGATCAGTTGCAACGCGCCAAATGCTTCTCGAAGATAGACTTGAGGTCAGGATACCACCAGGTTAGGGTGAAGGAAGAGGACATTCCAAAGATGGCATTCCGGGCTAGATATGTCCATTATGAGTTCCATGTTATGTCGTTCGGGCTAACTAATGCCCCAGCTGTATTCATGGATTTGATGAATCGTGTATTCAGACCCTTCCTAGATTTGTTCGTGATTGTGTTTATAGATGATATTTTAGTATATTCGTCGTCAGAGGCTGATCATGCAGAGCATTTATGAGCCGTGCTTAGGATTCTTCAAAAAAGAGAACTATATACCAAGTTTTCCAAGCGTGAGTTCTGGTTGAACTCTATGGCTTTTCTGGGTCATATTATTTCAGAGGAAGGTATTAGAGTGGATGCCCAAAAGATTTAGGCTGTGAATAATTGGCCAAGGCCCATAGCACCGATGGAGATACGTAGTTTCTTGGGCCTGGCAGGTTATTATACAAAGTTTGTAGAAGGATTTTCCTCTCTTTTAGGCCCATTGACTAAGTTGACTCAGAAAATAGCTAAGTTCCAATGGACAAATGCTTGTGAGCAGAGTTTCTAGACGTTGAAGGATAAGCTGACTTCAACACCTGTTTTGACTCTTACAGAAGGAGCAAATGGCTATGTGGTATATTTTGATGCTTCGGGCATTGGATTGGGCTGTGTGTTAATGCAGCACGGTAAGGTTGTCGTTTATGCTTCTAGACCGCTGAAGAAGCACGAGAAGAATTACCCATTCCATGATCTTGAGCCAGCAGCAGTGATTCACACTTTGAAAATATGGAGGCACTACTTATAAGGTGTTCATGTTGACATCTATATTGATCATAAAAGTCTCCAGTGTATCTTTAAGTAGAAGGACCTGAACTTGCGCCAGAGGCGATGGTTAGAGTGGCTGAAAGACTATGATGTGGATATTTTGTACCATCCCGGGAAAGCTAACGTAGCAGCCGATGCCCTCAGTCATAAATCTATGGGTAGCTTGTCACATGTGCCGCCAGAGAGAAGAGAAATAGTCTGTGAAGTTCATTGATTAGCTAGCCTCGTAGTTTGATTGATAGATTCAGGTGATGTAGGAGTTACTGTTCAAAAAAACAGCAATGTCCTCATTGGTAGCAGAAATAAAGGAACGACAGTACGAAGACCCTGTACTAGTTCATTACTAAGATACATCACCTCAGAAAGAAAAGACACCCTTTGTGATTACAGGTGATGGAGTACTCAGGTATCAAGGTAGGTTATGTGTTCCTAATGTTGCAGGACTCCGTCAGCAGGTTATGAGGGAGGCACATTACTCCCGCTATTCTATTCATCCAGGCTTAACAAAGATGTACCGTGATTTCAAGGAATTTTATTGGTGGGATGGTATGAAAAAAGATATAACTAAATTTGTTGCCTAGTGTCCAAATTTTCAACAGGTCAAGAGAGAGCACCAGAAGCCCGGAGGTCTATTGCAGGCTATGGAGATTCCATCATGGAAGGGGGAGGTAGTTAATATTTATTTCATTACAGGTTTGCCCCGTACTCTGCGGAAGTATGCTTCCATATGAGTTGTAGTTGATAGGCTCACAAAGTCAGCCCACTTTCTGCTTGTCAGAACTACTTATGCAGCCGAGGATTATGCGAAGCTTTATCTCAAGGAGATTGTACGACTTCATGTTGTTCCTACAGCCATTATTTCAGATAGGGAAGCACAATTCACAACTAAATTCTGGAAGTCTTTTCAGTAGGGATTGGGGACTCAGGTGAGTCCTAGCACCATTTCACCCGCAGACAGATGGACAGGTGGAGTGTACTATATAGACCCTTGAGGATATGCTTAGAGCTTGTGTACTTGACTTTCAAGGCACTTGGGATGATCATTTGCCTCTTATCGAGTTTGCATATAACAACAGTTACCATTCCAGTATTCAGATGGCTCCGTACGAGGCCTTATATAGGCGGAGATATAGGTCGCCCGTAGGATGGTTTGATGTTGGGGAGAATCAGTTAGTAGGCCCAAACCTAATTCAGTAGGCAGTTGGTAAAGTGAAAATGATCCGAGAAAGATTGCTAACAGCTCAGAGTCGACAGAAATCCTATTCGAAAAATCGGCGACGCAAGCTAGAGTTTGAGATAGGCGATTGGGTTTTCCTAAAGGTCTCACCTATAAAGGGAATGATGAGGTTTGGCAAGAAGGGTAAGTGGAGCCCTCAATATATTGGGCCATATCAGATCATTCGTACTGTGGGTAAGTTGGCCTATGAGCTAGCATTGCCTTCTGAATTGGAGTCTGTACATCCAGTATTCCATGTATCTATGCTTCGTAAATGCATCGGAGATCCTTCAAGAGTTGTACCAGTAGATGATATCCACATGACCGAGCAGTTATCATACGAAGACGTCCCAATGGCTATATTGGACAGACATGTCCATCGGTTGCGAACCAAGGATGTAGATTCCATTAAAGTCTTGTGGAGGAATAAGAATGTTGAGGAAGTGACTTGGGAAGTGGAAGAAGAGATGAAGATTAAGTACCCGCATTTGGCCCAGCAGTACAGAAGGTGCAGTCTGAGGCATCATCTCCTCTAGGTATTATTTCATTTCAGTTATCGTGATTGGTCGTGTGAGGCCCTAGTATTGAATATTTACAGGGGAAACTCTGCCAAAATTTTTATAACCCATGATTGTTCAAACATTCGATGACGAATGTTCCTAAGCATGAGAGAATGTTACGCCTCTCGTTTGTGTCGTAGTAGAACCTATGGTTTCCTAATCGGGTATACCCTTGGAATAGAGACTCGAGCTCGAGTTTTGGAGATAGAAATTTTCTTGCCTCGTGTACAAGGGTACCGAAAGGTATTCTTGACAATTTGCAGGATTAGAAGTTGAGCGAATCGAATCGACGCGACCTGAGCTGAATCTGAGAAAAATCTGCAGACACCAGTCATCGTCGACGGACCGTCGTTGTGCAGCGTCGATAGGGTTCCGCAGCCTTGCATCTGCAGGCGAGGTTGACGGAGCAAGTTGACGGATCGTTGACATGTCGACGGGCTGTTGACCCGCTCGTCGAACTGCACCGCTGTAGCTTTTTATTTCCAAGTATAAATATAAGACCCTTGACCTTATTTCTCATTTTACTCCATTCCAGATCAGAGGAACCCTAATATTTTCTCTCCCAACATTTTCCATCATTATTAGTGGAGATTTGGTAATATCCGAGCTCCGTGAACTCGTGCTTGTCAAGAAGAAGGTTGTTTCTAGGGTTTCTTCAAGGTTGTAAAGCTTAGGAAGTTGGAGTTGAAGTGATTCTTGGAATCTTAGACCCCTCAAGGTATGTAAATGATTTCTACCTTGTATTTGAGTTTATTATCAAGAGTTTTTGTGATTTTAAGTAGAGAGAGGATACTTATGGAAGTGGTAAGTTTATGAAGGGTAATATAGTGATTTAAGTATATTTGGATATATATATATATATATATATATATATATATATATATATATATATATATATATATATATATGTATATTTGTGTGTGTGTGTTGTCACTGTGTGGTGGGTATTGTGGTTGATGTTAGATTGAATGGGAAGTCGAAGGGTTGGTGAGCTTACAAGAGGAATATTGTCCATATTTCGTTAAGCTCTATATGTATTTAAACATGGTTAGTAAGCGAGCAAAATGGTCTAATTAAGGCCTCTGTTATCTTAATTGTAGACTTGCAAGTTCGAGAGGTAGAAGTTGGACGATTGGATATGCTTCAAGGTATGTTAAGGCTATCCTTTCTTTCCTTTTACATGGTCCTATGATATGAGCCAACAAGCGAGTAAGCGAGCTTCCATATTACTCTACTCTTAGAAGCATTAGAAGTACTTCAGTCTTTGATGTTCATATACCCCGTTTATGAGTGTTCCTTCTGTTCATGTGTCCAGTTTTATATAGCCAGTTCTATGTATACAGTTTATTCATGCATTACATTCATTATATATTTATGTACATTGACCCATGACCAGAAGGCATTATATATGCGAATATTTGATATATGTGAAGTATGAAACGAGAGATAGGCGTTATACACACATTACCACCATGAAGATGATATGAGAATCCGGCTGCACGTACCGCAGCAAGGTATATGATGATGGCCGCAAAGAGGCCGATATGATATGAGAAGAGAGACAGGTGTTATACACGCGCATATATCAAGTGTTATACACGCGCGCGCGCGCACACACACGCACACACACACACACACACACACACACACACACACACACACACATATATATATATATATATATATATATATATATATAGATGTATGACCTTCATTGATTGGCATGAGCATGCATATTATGCACCCACAGTGGCATTGTAAATTACCCAGATTTATGCTGATACATACAAATACTAGTTCATACAAGTACATACAGATAGTCATTTCAGCTTATGAGTTCAGATCTTATTCATGATTATTGTATGTATATGTTGTTCTTATGCCTTACATACTCATTACATTAACCGTACTGACTCCTCGTTGCTCGGGGGGCTGCGTTCATGCCCGCAGGTACAGGTAGACAGACAGGTGGTCCAGCTTAGTAGGACTTTTATCCAGGAGCAATCAGTGCACTCCATTTGATCCAGAGTTGCAGTATATTTTGGTATGCCATTCTTTTGAGATGTATATAGATGGGTATGGCGGGGCCCTGTCCCGTTATTCTATGGCTTTTATTCCGGTAGAGGTCTGTAGACAGTTGTATGTATTAGTCATATGATGTATCCTTGTCGGCTTCTATTTTTTTGTGTACAGTATATGTAGCATCCTAGCTGGCTTGCACTGTTCATTCAGCATTTTATGTATATACAGATTGTTCAGAGTTCATGATGTCACCTATTTATGAGATCAGTTTAAGTCATGTATGGACCTTAGATGTCCAGTAAGATTCAGACATGAGTATAGGGGTGTTTGGTCGCTAGAGGTCAGACACTCGTCACGACTCATCGCTTTGGGTCGTGAGAATGTGTCTCTTACAATACTTGTTCCACATGTAAGTAGACCACAATGTACATCTAGTTCTAAATCTCCGCCATAACTTAGAAAACAATGCATTAGAAATATCAAATAGAGATTTGAACCCCAACCCTCCTTCAGTCTTTGGTACACAAACTCTCAACCATGTAGACCAGTGTCCGCTATTCCCTTCCTCTTTATTGTAACAGAAGAATCATGCAAAGATTTTATGTAGTTCATTTATAGTGTACTTAGTAGGAGCCATTGCAGAAAGCAAATACAATGGCATACTTTGTAAAACACTAGTAATAAGAACTGCCTTTCCACTAAATGAAAGAAGTCTACCTTTACAATTTTGAAGTTTTTTCTTAACCTTCTTTATCAAATCATTATAATACACCTTCTTCTTTCTGGAATGAAATATAGGACATCCTAAGTACATGAAAGGTAACTCTCCTCTACTAAAACCAGTACTTTGCACCACTTCTTGACTCAGAATTACGAATGTTTTCTGATGCATATAAAAGCAACTCTTGTGCCTATTTATTAACTGGGCTGACATAGCTTCATATTCCCTCGACACTGTCATGATTATGTCTAATGAAGCTTTATCTGCAAAAGCAAATATTATGGTTTCATCAGAATATGAAGGGTGGTTCAACTTTGCACTCCACTTTGGCATGTCAAATCAAATATATTGTTCATGTTCAAATAAGGAATTTAGTGCTCTTGACAGCACTTCTCCAGCTAGAACAAATAAAGCAGGTGACATTGGGTCACCTTGCTTCACCCCTCTAGTCGAATGAAAAAAACCATGAGATTGCCCATTCAACAAAATAGAATACCAGTTATTAGCCAATGATCTCCATATTTGATCCACAAAGTTGCCTGCAAATCCCATCTTTTCCAGCACTTTTGTTACAAATACCCAAGACACCTTATCATAAGATTTTGCCATATCTAACTTAATAACTACATTTGCAGGCTTTCCTCTTTTTATGATATCAGTAACAATATCCTGAGTAAGAAGTACATTTTCAATAATACTCCTTCCCTTAACAAAACCAGATTGGTTACTAGATATCAGATTAGGTAACAACCTATCCAATCTCCCATGCACCACTTTTGGAATAACTTTACTGATAAAGTTACTCAAACTGATAGGTCTCAGGTCAGCAAAGCTTTGTACCAAGTCTTTCTTTGGAAGAAGAACCAAATTAGTGTGTAATGGATTTTGCAAGAGTATATCCCTCATAAAAGGCTCTCACAACATTATAGACATCCATTCCAACAACATCCCAACATGTCTGATAAAAGGTACTTGATAGCCCATCTAGACTACATGCACTATCTATCTTAAGCTCAAACACAACCTTTTTAACTTCATCAAATTATGGTATTGCACATAACTGCAAATTACACTCATCAGACACCATTCTAGGAATAAAACAGAGCATGCTATAATCAGAAACCACTGCTTCTTGTGTAAATTGATTTTGGAAGAAATGAACTGCTCCTGCTGCTATCTGATCCTTATTCTCTAGCTATACTCCATCTGATTCTTGAATTCTCTTAACTTGTAACCTCTTTCTCCTACCTTTAACTATACTGTGAAAGAACTTTGTATTTCTGTCACCTTCAGAGAACCAAGTGTATCCTGATTTTTGCTTCAAGAATTCTTCTTCATAATGCAAATACTTCTTCATTTCTGCTTGAGCAAGTTGCAATTTTGTTGTATTCTCCATAGCAGGTTCCTCTTCAAATAATTGTTCTTAACTCTTGTTATGTCCTCCCTTATGATAAGTTGTTTGAAAATATCTCCAAAAGCAACCTTACTCCATATTGATAAAGCCCCTTTAATCTGCTTAATCTTCTTTTTAAATCTCAGAAAAGGATCACCTTCACTATCAACAGGCCAATTATATTTAAAAGTATCTAAGAATCCGCCATGTTCTATCCAAAATTTCAAGAACTTAAAAGGCCTAATAGAATGAGAAGATTCAATGCCAAATGAAATAAGGAGTGGAGCATGATAAGAACCTGCTCTGGACAGGTGTTCCACCTCTATATTCCCAAACCAATGATGCAATTGAGAAATGACAACTATTCTATCTAACCTCTCAAAAATACAATCATCACCTGCTCTCCCATTCCACCAAGTGAAAGGACTTCCTTTGATGGCGGGTTCCATCAACTCACAAGAGTTAATGCAAAAGGCAAAATCTTCAAAGTCTTGTGGTAATACTGTTGCGCCTCCTATTTTTTTCTTCTTCATTCATTACCCTATTAAAGTCACCTCCTACCATCCATGGTACATCAACAATTGAGGACAAATGATATATACTATCCCGCAGCTGCAATCTAGCATTATCATCACATTTAGCATATACCAATGTGGTAACCAGATATCTACTGTGCTCTTGCAAAAACAGCTTCAGTATAATCTCCTGTGTAGTATCTGATATAATCTCTACATCAACATTCTCATTCACAAAAAACAGATCTTCCTATTACAATTTGCACCTGACATCTGCGTACCTAATCTTCTTTGGTACTTCTGTATACATCTAGCTTGTTGGAAAGGTTCCATCAAAGCTATCAACACAAATTTATGATGCCTATGTAACATTTGTAGCCTATGAAAAGCTTGTTGTGTTTACTGATCTAATATTCCATATAAATGATTTTAAGATCATTTAAAAGAATTTTTTTAAGGTAACAGCTCTCTTTGGCACAGCCCTGGTAGGTTGATGTGGTTTACTAAGACCTGTCTTTTTACCTTTTTTTCCACTCTTCAATATGGACTTTGGAGATACACCTGCAAGTTTGCTAACATCTTCTAAATTTCTCTCCAAAGACTCCCCAATATCTTCCCCATTACAGGCCGAATTCTCCTTTCCTCTTGATGAACATCCTCCCATATCTTCTACATTATGTGACACTATATCATGCGGCCTTTTTATTGGAGAGTTCTTACTTAAAATATGTAATGGTTGGGCTATCATTGAACTAACAACAATGTCTTTAGAAGTATATCTTTCCCTCTCAGCCAAAGGGGTTGATTCAGTGATCATTGTATCAGATTCCATTCCTCCTCCAAGATCATTTATCTCAATTCTGTCACCTTCACAATCACTCTTATTTTTAGGATCTTCATCTACCTCCTTATCTTTTTCACTTTCTACTCTGTCTCCCCATTTGGAAGGAGATACATTGGTAGTAACTAATTTCTTCTCCACATCTGGCACTTCCTTAACAGCATTAACAAAAGATCTAGATCCCAACTTAGAAGTGTGAGACTCTACTATCTCCATATTATCTATACTCTCCTCATTGCTCCCACTATCTACATCAGCTTCAATAGGGATTGTTTAATTTAGATCCTCTTTCTTAACCACATCCACACTGTCTTCCACCTTTCCATTCTGTCCTTCACCTAATATTTCAACCTCTGAAGGCTTCTTCTCAACATGAAGCTCACATGAATTGCTTTTGTTTGTCTCCATTGGTACTTTTGCTTCATAGAACCATCATGTAATGTCCTTGTTTTCATCATTCTTCATTGATAACTTATCCCGAGCATTATTCTAATTTAAAGTGTTACCCTCCTCTCCAATCTCAACCAAAACTTCAAATGGCAATTTATTAGTCTCTTTGACCTTCTCAGGCTCCTCAACATCTTTAGGAGAATCCTCCTCCTCAATATTCAGTGCAATAAATTTATTATGCACCTGGACCCCATTGTCAACTCCATTTGTTGGCTTGTCATTTGAAACATTGAATACTCCTGGATTCCCAACCACCAAACCACTTGCAAGAGTTCTTAAGAAATCTCACTAAAATCACCCATGATTGCCTAAATTGTGTTAACCCTCCCCATAAGTCAAATATACTCTAATGAACCTAGGAAAATGGGTAACAGGGTTAAGAATGTCAAATTAGCTAAAACGGCCTAACGGGTCATTACATGCTCAATGGTTACTGAAGTGATGTCTGACGTTCTTAACGATTAAATACAACACCAGGAGGTCCAAATCATCCTACATTCGAGGAATACACCACTGACGACCCTCGAATCACGAAGAATAATTAGGAGAGAAGAATCAAGAGATAAACAGAATTGAACGCACACAATTTATATGTTACAAATCGTACTTCTGTACGTTGGATTTGTCGTAAGTTAATCAACATAAGTTCAAAGACAAGATTATTTTTGAGGTTATAAGTATTTATTCTATGTTTAACAAGTGATAAGTAAGCGACGTGAAGGTTAGAGGTTAAGCGAATCGGAGAGTATAAGTTTCATCGATGTTTTACCCCGAGCTTTCGGGCTATGGCTTGAGCCACTCGACGTATGTAAGTATACCTGAGTCCCGGAGAATTTCTGTCATATTTTAGTATGCAAATAAAGAGCTCGTTGCATCAGAAGATGAAGTCCCAAAATGATTTCAGACTTAAAAGTGTAACGACGATGGTTGGAAATAATACTTTATGTGCGGAAAAAGAGGCTACGGATTAGTGTTATATCACATGGTCATGATAATGAATATATGAAGTGTGTTAAAATTGATTACTATTTAAGTCAATTGAGATGAAAAAATTAATTATATCAAGAAGTATTTAACATTGCATTGTATTGGAGACAAAAACTTAATTAAAGGAACATTAGGATTAATATTAGGGGACAACATGTCCACGTGGGCCCCCCAAGGGAATAGCAAAAATTATTAATGTTGATGGATGGAAATCATTTGGGTGGTTGGACGAGGGTCGTGAACGTGTACAAAGTATGTACACTTATAAAAGGGACACTTAAAAGTGATGTTATCTATTCTAAATTAAGAGGGGCTTAGGTGTCCTTTCCTTATGAAACAACTTGCACAGCAAATCACTTTGGGATTGTGCTACTTGAAGTAGCCAAAACGTTCCAGCACTTTTCTCTTGCAATAACATAACATCAATCTTCTCCTTCAAGTCAGTTTATTTTCGGACAAAAACACACTTAAAATTTCTCTTAAATAGGGTTTCACTTAAACTTGGTCCAATGTTATATACTTCTTGTCCTTATAATTTTTATTGAAAACTGTAAATATATTTCCTCTATAAAAATGCTATGGGTTTATACAAGTATTGAAATATATCTCTTCAAACTACAAGTTATGGATCCATTCTAGTCATTTTGAAGGTCAATCATATTCCATTTTTAAAGAAAAACTCACACAAATACAACTTTTTAAAATAGTAATTAAAAAGATTATAACTATTTTATAAAAATTACATAAATATAACTTATTCAAAAATTTAACTTTTAACTTCTTACATTCCTAAAATATCCATAATACTCAATTTTATGAATTACTACCATTAATGCATTTATCCACTTTTTACTTTGTCTTTCTTTCAAACTGTTTTAAAATTATTATTTTCTTTCATTTCCTCCTCTTTATTCTTCTTTTTTTATTTTCACTTGATGAATACAACTTTTTTTTTTTGTGACATAAAGTAATTTATTTAAATATATTAATATCAAGAAAAATACATGAAAAGATATGGTATATGGTATAAGAAAGTACATGAAAATATACATGATATGATATATGGTATATGAAAATATACCTGATATAGTATATGGTATATGGAGATATGGTATATGGTATGAGAAAAGTACATGAAAATATACCTAGATATTGTATATGGTATATCGAGATACGGTATATAGTTTATCGATGCACTCATGCACATATATGCATAAATATAGTATGTAGTATATTATTTTTAATATATGTTATATTAATACTATCTATGTTTGAAGGCTAAGTTCAAGGGGAAAGTGGAAAAAGCTTTCAAAAGACGACTTAAAGGTACATGTTTAGTATATATATATATATATATATATATATATATATATATATATATATATATATATATATATATATATATATATATATATATATTGTTTATGTCAAGTATACTTAATATTATTACCTTCATCATATTATTAGTTATATTGTTAATTATTAATGGTAGGTAAGAAAGGAGAGTTTGTAGGGACAAATAAAGGAAAAAATATAACCGGTATAAATTGGTTACCATATTTATACTAAATTGATCATATCTAAAGATTTATGTATATAATTTATGTCAATTGTACTTAATATTATTTCCTTCATCATATTATTAATTCTATTATTAATGATAAGTAGGAAAGGAGAATTTGTAGGGACAAATAAAGGAAAAAATATAACCTGTATAAATTGGTTACCATATTTATACTAAATTGACCATATCTAAAAATTAGGTATATTATTTATGTCACTTATACTTAATATTATTTCCTTCATCATATTATTAATTCTATTATTAATGATAGGTAGGAAAAGAGAATTTATAGGGACAAATTAAAGAAAATATATAACTTGTATAAATTTGTTACCATCTTTATACTAAATTGACCATATCTAAAGATATTTTCCTTTTATCATTTATAGGGTATATTTTATATATTTTGTAAATTAAAAAATAGTTGTTGGTATTGTAAATAGTTGTCTATTTACTAGTATTTTTGTAAATTCCCCTTTTTTAAACCCTCCTTTAAACTAAATCCCAAGTGTATTTCTTTTTGTTTGTTTAACTTAAGGTTGGGCTTGGCCCAAAAGGTTTGAAAAAATCCTTAAGTCTTTTGAAGTCCATCACAACACTTGCCCTTTTTTATTAAATCAACTTTTTTCAGCTTTATAACCCTTTTAGTTGAAAGAAATAAAGTTGCCAGTTTGTCCCAAAACCCATCCACAAAACTATTTCGATTCTGCAGTTTTAAAAATGTCAACTTGTTTAAAAAAAAAATGGTACATATGCTCTAACTATTTCCATTTCCTGTTTTTCGTAAAATGACAGGGAAAAGTTGCAAAACCATTTTCGTTTGTTCCCATTCTCAAAGAAATTATCTTTTATCTTTTGTTGGGTCTTGATTTAAAACAGTAATGGGTTCCTATCCATTCTGGTTTCGATATTTCATAGCATCCATTACAAATACACATATACATATATAAAATTAAAAGAGGAAAGTAAGGTTGGTGGGCCTACCGAGCCCACCACCACCCATGGTTGGACCTTCAAGCAATTGGGACTCGATAAAGGAATGAATGAGCTATTGGGCCTTGGCCCAACAACTTGGCTGATGCAGTTTGGCCCAAATGTCTTCGACAGTGTATGCCATGCGAAGAGAGGAGGGGAAAAAGAAAATAGAGGTTAAAGAGCATCTAGACTTAGCAAATTGTACAAGAAGGAAAATAAAGCATTCACACATAATCATATACACAAAGTTATATTTCATTTTTATATCTATGTATACTAGAATACGTATATATGTATACTAGAATATGTATAGCCAAACCAGGCCCAAATAAATTCAGTAGAACCAAGAAGACATGATAGGAAGCCCACAAAGTTTTAAGCAAAAAGCAAATAAAGGCCCAAACGAGGACAACACATATAAACAAGCAACAGAAGGCCCAAATAAATTATGGGGACAATGATTTTAAGGGAATGGGCCTAACCTAAAGGATGGCAGTTTCAGTTCATATTCAATATCGTGATATACTACGGGCATACATGGTATACAACTAAATAAATAATAGGTATTTAAAGGGTATGTATATCTGGTATACTTGGTGTATATCCCTTATCATGGTATATGAAACAAAGGGAAAAATGAGAGAAAAGAAGACAATCTTGGCTAACAGAGGAACAACCATGTTAGCACATGTAGAAGAACATGAATACACATATCAAACTTCAGATTTTCATACATACACAGAAAGTAGAACAGGATGGGTCTTCTTCTATGGTATACTGGTCACTATTATAACAAGGATAAGCGGAAAGGGATCGTGCTTCGTAGATTATTTACAAACTGATGTCATGTCCTTAGTTTCCAACTAAGCGCACGTGCGGCACTTGACAACTCACTCACCTTCTTGCACAATTTGTTCACGATCTTTTTATGCCAAGTTAGCCTAGATTACTACACAAGATCGCTAAGAGTGGTAAATCAGGAAGACCAGAGAAATTTGCTAAAGAAAGCCTTTTGTATTAGTAAGAACTTGTGATTTTTGCTTGATGGTTTATAAATGAATGACCCTCCTATTTATACTACTAACCTAGGGACTAATATGCAAATAATAATTATTATATAAGTCCCTACATATTTTCAAATAATCCCCTATTCTAGAAATCTATACACAATTAGAGTATTCCAAAGACTTTCCATCCAAATCCAGGGAATTATAGGGTCTTCCAAGAAAGTCTTCCTAGATATTTTCATAAGAATCTAGAGACTTTCCAAGGAAGCTCTCCATGGCTGTAGAATGTTTCCACAAATGCTAGCCTCCTTTCCATTTAAGCATCCACATAAGCTTCCTACAGGGCAAAAATAGTTCCAAGTGGCACCTAGGTGTCGTGATGACATGGCGGGTCATCACACTCTCCACCACCTGATGTTGCGACGACCTCAGCGCATTGCTACTGCGTAAACTATAAGATTTTATCTTTAAATTTCCACAAGTCTTCATATCCTTCCCATGTGGCCTCTTCTGATGATTGCCTATGCTTAACCTTGTCTTGTTCGAAGATAAGATCCTCAGACTTGTGGTAAGCAACATACCATCTTCCACGCAGAAGCGTCTCGTCTTTCCATGGGTTGCTAACTCCATGAGTTCTTTGGCTGCTGGATCATGTTGCATGTCATCTTTTATACCCTCTCGGATGTCACAACTTGCTGAAGTGATGGCAGACAGGTCGGTCTTCCGGCTCAAAACATCGGCCACGACATTACCATTGCCCGATTTGTACTCCAACTTAATCTTGTGATCCGTCTAATGCTTAGGAGGAAAGTGCTTAGGTAGCTCGTCATGCATGGCGGTGTCTCTTAACTACCATTATCTTCTTCTAAACTTGAAATGGTTGCCATAAAAGAAAACTTCCCTTTCTTGAGCCCCTTCATAAGCTACATAGTTGAAAGTTGTGCTTGGCCCTGTCCATGTGGCGTAGTCACTGTAGGCACCATGCAAGCTCCTTATCGCTCCAAGACCAAGAGATGTTGGAGGTAGGAGTCGATCATCGTGTGGCAATGTCTAAAGAACTGTTGCCCCAGAACAATGTCAAAGATATCCATAGTAGTGGCGGTAAAGTTTGTCGTACTTTTTCAATCACCTAATTTGATACCAACACTATTGGCTACACCATGAGAATTTTTTGGCTCATCATTCACGGTCTTGATGAGGGCATTAATTGGAGCGAGCTTCAACTCTAGTCTCTTCATTGTGATCTCAGTCACAAAATTATGAGTCGCCCCAGTGTCTACCAGTGCACGAGTGAGCTTGTTATTGATGGTGAGGACCATCTATTTGTTGTTATTCTCGTTGGTTTGACTATCTTGCATCGTGACAGCGCCGCATAGTCTAATCGTTCCAAACTGTGTGGTTCCCGAACTCTGTCCTTGTGTCTGCTCGTTCCTTTCACGCACCATAGCGCTGAGGGTCTTTTAGTCGGGGCAATTTCTGAAGTTGTGCGGTCCTCCGCAAAGGTAGCATCCCTTCTTCTCGATCTGCGCCTTCTTCTCGGCATATCCCTGACGACCACTTAACTTTTTGCAGTCGAACTTGTTTGCATTTTTAGTCTTAGAGTATTGTTGTTGAGAATCCTTAATTTTGCCATGGTATCCCCCATATTTGGCATCGCTACCCCTTGACTCGTTGCCTTGGCCTTTGTCGTACTTTTCATGCCTAAAGTCCATCAAAGACTCGGCCTCCACTATGGCTTGGTCTATGTCTGCGACTTGACGGCGTTGGAACTCCAGCTTAGCCTAATTTGGCAACCCGGATATAAAGTGAAACAATAAGTCATCATTGGTGAGGTTAGGAATTTGAAGTGTAAGGGTGGTAAACTCTTTGACATAGTATATGCTCCCTCTGCTTCAACGCTTTAAGTTTGAGCCTTGCCTCGTACAAGACATTACTTGGTAAGAACTGTCACTTGAAGTCGTTCTTGAACTGATCCCATGTGCTAATTGTGCATAGACCTCTCTCAGCATCGGCAACCTTTCTTCTCCACCATAGCATAGCAATCTCTGATAGGTACAACACAGTGGTGTCGATCTTGGCCTCATCGTTCCTCACTTTACCATGCCAGAAATAGTTCTCCACCTCTTGTGCATCACAAACCCCTTTGAACACTGGTGGCTTGGGAGCCTCGATCTTAGCCTCCCTCGTCATAACAACATTGTTGGCTGCCTCAGTCACGCCAACATTGACCTACTCTTCGAGGGCCACTATTTTTGCCTTCATGTCATTGGTAGTACTCAACGCCTCTATGAGTCTGCGCTCTAAGGCAGTGATGGCTTGCTTTACCTAAATCTCAACCTGCATACGCCCCTTCAAGTCATTTTGGATGCTTTCAATCTCTTCAAGAGTGTGCCCCTCAAAAACGCTAAAGGTGTCTTTCACCTTTCCTATACGTTGGCCAAAGATGTTAATGGCGTCCATCCTCACATTAACCTTTATAACCCACTCTTTACCAAGCGATACGTCCTCGGACAAGACCTCTACGTCATTCTCGCTCGCTTCAGTGGTAGATGGTTCTTGGGATGTACGCCCTTGGCATAACATCTGGCCGCATCTCTTAGATCTTGTTGGCGAAATTTCTCTTTTTGTTATGGTACTTCTTGTCAGCGGCATCCTAGATGACATTGGCTTAGGTGTTAGGAGTGTCGATTTCTCCATCGTTCACTATTCCCTTAGTCGTAACCGTCTCTCTGATACCACGCTGTCACGTTCTTAGTCTCCAACTAAGCGCACGTGCGGCACTTGACAACTCGCTCACGTTCTTACACAACTTGCTCACGATCTTAGTATGCCAAGCCAGCCTAGATTACTACACAAGATCGCTAAGAGAGTGGTAAATCTGGAAGACAAAAGAAATTTGCTAAAGGAAGCTTTTTGTATTAGTAAGAACTTCTGATTTTTGCTTGATGGTTTACAAATGTATGACCCTCCTATTTATACTACTCACCTAGGGACCAATATGCAAATAATAATTATAATATAAGTCCCTACATATTTGCAAATAAGCCCCTATTCTATAAATCTATACACAACTAGAGTATTCTAATTAAAGACTTTCCATGCAAATACATGGAATTCTAGGGTATTCCAAGAAAGTCTTCCTAGATATTTTCATAAGAATCTAGAGACTTTCCAATGAAGCTCTCCATGGCTCTAGAATGTTTCCACAAATGGTAGCCTCTTTTCCATATATGCATCCACATAAGCTTCCTATAGGGCAAACATAATTCCAGGTGGCACCTAGGTGCCGTGATGATGTGGCGGGTCATCACGCTCTCCCCCACCTGATGTTGCGATGACCTCGGGGCATTGCTGCTGCATAAACTTTTAGATTTTGTCTTTAAATTGCCACAAGTCTTCGTATCCTTCCCACGTGGCCTCATCTGATGATTGCCTCTGCTCAACCTTGTCTTGGTAGCACACAAGACCCTCCGACCCTTGGTGAGCAACATACCATATTCCATGCAGAAGCGTGTCGTCTTTCCAGGGGTTGCTAACTTCATGAGTTGTTTGGCTGCTGGATCATGTTGCATTTCATCTTTTATACCCCCCTCGAATGTCATAACTTGCTAAAATGATGGCAACGAGGTTGTCCTTCCACCTCAAAACATCGGCCACGAGATTACCATTACCCGATTTGTACTCCAGCTTAATCTTGTGATCCATCTCATGCTTAGGAGGAAAGTGCTTAGGTAGCTCGTCACGTATAATATCTTTGTTCTCTTCGAGCAAATTATCTATCTGAAGTGGCGGTGTCTCTTGGCTACCATTATCTTCTTCCAAACTTGCAATGGTTGCCATAAAAGATGACTAATTTTTCTTGAGCCCCTTGATAAGCTGCATAGCTGAAACTTGTGCTTGGCCCTGTCCATGCGGCAAAGTTATTGTAGGCACCATGCAAGCTCCTTCTCGCTCCAAGACCAAGAGTCGTTGGAGGTAGGGGTCGATCATCGCGTGGCAATGTCTAAAGAACTCTTGCCCCAGAAAATGTCAAATATATCCATAGTAGCGGCGGTAAAGTTTATCGTACCTTTCCAATCGTCCAATTTGACACCAACACCATTGGCTACACCACGAACATTTTCTGGCTCGGCATTCACGGTCTTGACGAGGGCGTTAATTAGAGCGAGCTTCAACTCTTGTCTTTTCGTTGCGGTCTCGGTAACAAAATTATGAGTCGCCCCAGTGTCTAACAGTGCATGAGCGAGCTTGTTATTGATGGTGAGGCCCACGTACTGGTTGTTATTCTCGTTGGTTTGACCATCTTACGTCGTGACAGCGCCGCATAGTCTAATCGTTCCCAATTGTGTGGTTCCCGAACTCTATCCTTGTGTCTGCTCATTCCTTTCACGCACCATAGCACTGAGGCTCTTTAAGTCGGGCTACTATTTTTTGCCTTCATGTCATCGATAGTAATCAACGCCTCCATGAGTGTGCACTCTAAGGCAGTGATGGTTTGCTTTACCTCAATCTCAGCCTGCATACGCCCCTCCAAGTCATTTCGGATGCTTTCAATCTCTTCAAGAGTGTGCCCCTCAACAACGCTAAGGGTGCCCTTCACCGTCCCCAGACGTTGGCCAAAGATGTCGATGGCGTCCATCCCCGCATTAACCTTTATAACCCACTCTTTACCGAGCGAGATGTCCTCGGAAAGGACCTTCACGTCATTCTCACTCGCCTCAGTGGTAGATGGTTCTTGGGATGTAAGCCCTTCGTTTGGCACAACTTCTGGCCGCATCTCTTGGATCTTTACCGAGCGAGATGTCCTCGGAAAGGACCTTCACGTCATTCCTCTTTTTGTTATGGCACTTCTTGTCAGCGGCATCCTGGATGACGTTTTCTTGCGTGTTAGCAGTGTTGATATCTCCATAGTTCGGCATTCCCTTAGTCATAACCTTCTCTCTGCTACCACGTTGTCACGTCCTTAGTCTCCAACTAAGCGCACGTGCGACACTTGACAAATCGCTCATGTTCTTGCACAACTTCTTCACGATCTTGCTATGCCAAGTCAACCTCGATTACTACACAAGATCGCCAAGAGAATGGTAAATCAGGAAGACAACAAAAATTTGATATAAGAAGCTTTTTGTATTAGTAAGAACTTGTGATTTTTGCTTGGTGGTTTACAAATGAATGACCGTCCTATTTATACTACTCGCCTAGGGACGAATATGCAAATAATAATTATTATATAAGTCCCTACATATTTGCAAATAAGCCCCTATTCTAGAAATCTATACACAACTAGAGTGTTCCAAAGACTTTCCATGTAAGCATCCACATAAGCTTCCTACAGGTCAAAAATAGTTCCAATTTGCGCCTAGGTGCCGTGATGATGTGGCAGGTCATAACACTGAGTAGTCATTTTATGAATCAAAAAATTTTCTTCTTTAGAATATTTAAATCAAAAGAAATCTTAGTTTGACAAGGATTAAAGATGCAAGGTTCATAGTCATGCTTTATGTCACACCTTATCAAGATAGAATCACACAAAGGAAAATAAATCAAACTTCTTCTTTCAAATGAATGCAACAGGGCCAATTCTTAGTTTTTCAGAGATTTAGTTCAGCAGCTCAGCAATAATAAGGTGCATGACACAAGTGATGACTCAAATGACACATGATCGTATCACTTCTCAAATAATCTTTTGACAGTTCAAGCTTCTTTAGTTTTAAATCCACCTTTAAACCTATCATTGATACCAACAAACTTCAACCATGGTAATTCATTTCTCATCTAATGGATTATGATATTAAGGGGAGTGACACTTTAACCCTTTATATTCACAGGATAATGCAGTAACAGTATAATGTACAGTATCAAACACAGTGAGAATACACATAAGACATATATTGACTCATGTATGGGCCCAAAACTCATTCTCTAACATGTAAGCCTCACATAATCTTCATTTTTATGCCTAAAGAACACTTGGAGTACCCATAGACTTTTTATTCAATGGAGAGGAACCCCATCAGTCTAGAGTGGGCAGTGTACTATGCTGAGTGGGTACCCAAATCCTTTCCTCATCCTCTCTTAAACCTAGGGAATCACTCTACATCTTCACACAACCAAGTGACAGCCTCCTAGGCCTCTCTTTCTTAGCATGATCACAAACAGTCCATTTTTATTTCCAGTGATTTAGTTTGTTCCAACTTATCATGTCCAGAACTAACATTTTATCCTTTAAGCCCTAACTGCTTTGACTTTTAACTTCATTTTGATCAAAATAGGCAAAGATTACTTCCAGTCTTAATAGTAAAGTTCCTTTAATACCAACTAGGTATCACACATACTGGGCATATCACAGTCATACAAGATTACCAGGGGTAGTCATTTGAGGCATGATTTATACTCCTTGAGTCCACTGAGTTAGGTACAATCTTAAGCATATTTCTCAACCAACAAATAGCTATAGCAAAATTTTTCTTATACATCATTTGATCAACACAAGAAGACTGCCAAGTACTCAAGCACATACTAACAATACAACCATATTATTTCATACTAAAGTTAACTCATCAACCAAAAGGTTCTTCACTGCAATAGACTTAACCAGACAAGTGACCATCATTTAGGTTCATTTGTACACACATAACATGCTTGTCATGGTTAGCTTAATATTAAACACATGAGCTTTCATTCATGACATATATAAACTCATATGAACCAAAATGAGGCATAGTAAGCAGATATAATCACTTACACAGTATGTTATTATTTAGGTGAACTAAAGCTAACGGGTCATCTTATAAACATGCTAATAGTAGGAGTATCACAATTAGACTAGGTTTGCATCTTAACTAAGCATATACTTGATTAAACCTACATGTACTTAAGATAGATTCTCCATAATTTAGTTGATCTAGCAAATACATATTCCTCATGGTTTTAAATTAAACCCTGCAGACATAACTTGACATCTTAACATGATTTAAAGTAATAATCAAACTCAAAACATCTATTCAAACACTTTCCTATTATGCTCACACTGATCTACTAACATGTTAATACATAGCTATCATCAGTTAAGCCAATTAACAACATGTTTGTTACAGTTTTATAAGTTAAGATAAGCATGCACATTTGTTGATACATCAAGGCTAAACTAATTAACTAAGGTTAACACAGATTCATAAATCAAATAAAAACCTCAAGCTAAAACGAACTGACAACTTTATATGCTAGTTACACATGAAACTAAACTGCTCTAAGTTGAATCAAACTAAACAAAACAGGTATCCATAATTACTAATGGCTACTATACTAATCTAACACATACCTAATTAAAAAGTAATTAGACTCATCAAGCATATAAACATGCTAACAACTATTCCAACCTAGCAAACACATAATTAAACAAAATAAACATACAAACATGCTAAACACAAACAAATAAAAATTAAAAAATAACTAAAAGGAATAAAATTTACCTATTCTTAGTGCAGCCTTGACGAGATTGGAATTGAAGCCTTTTTGCTCCTCACCCGAGATTCAGCCACAAAGAAAGAAACAAAATTTTAGACCTAAGACCTAATTAATTAGAGGCTTCAACAGAAATGGTAAATCCCTATTTAAGTTAGATGTTTTTTGCTCTATATTTCGAGAGTTGTGTGTGTTCTGTGAAGGGTGGGGTTCTTTATGTAGAACCACAAAACCCTTAGTTTAATTTTGATGTGGGATAAACAGATTTGTGAAGGAATTCTCTTGTATCCTTGTGAAAACATGAAATCCAATAGAAATCGAGCATAAAAAAACAAAACTCATTAAGAAACGTCCTTGTTTGACCGTAGATTTGCTGAAAAGAAAAAAAAAATGATGAGTTATACCTTGTTTGGTTGTTACATGGTGGAGAGAGGAGGCAAACATTTAATGCTTGGGTCAATCGGCCATGCCAGGCCTGAAAAGGCAATATAAGTCTGAATTATTGCCATTTTTGGCACGATGACACCTAGAGAGAGAAAGCAAATGACGTGGCTAGGGTTTCTACCCAAACCCTTGAGAGAAAAAGCAAATGGGATTCGTTTAGTATGTTTGTATGTGTACAAATTTGAAGGGATTGGGTCGGGTCGGTCCGAATTGGATTTGGCCTAGCCATTTTTTAAAGAAAAGAGCCTTGGCCCAACGCAAACACACACACACACGCACATACATGTTTATACATATGTATACGCATGTATATACATATCTAGAGGGGAAAATTCGCGCTATTATTTAATTTAACTATTCCAAGTATAGCCATGCTAAAAAGTAGAAACTAATTAGCCCTTTTTCAAATATGACCAATGCATAAGATAAATTGATTGCTTCAATTATAGCCCTAATTAAAACATAGCAAACAATTGGCTATTTCGATTATGGCCACAATTAACTCCTACAATTAACAGAAGTTCATTTTTAATTAATTTTGGAAATAACTACAAATATAGCCCAATAACTTATAAAATTGAGGTGTAATTGATTATCTATGTAATTAATCAATTTCTTGATTTAACGGAGTAAAAATATTTATCAATTTTGATATTAATAGTTCAAACAATTTATTGACTAATTGTTTTAAACTATTTTTGGATTAAAATCAAGAAAAATATACTTGAAAAAATTATAGAAAATATAAAAAAAAAATACAGAGGATAATATACAATATATATTTGAAGATATTTTGACACATGATATGGCAAATGTCATCGAAATAATTTTGTAAAATTATTTTAACTTATAAACTGTATATTTCAATTTGTTTGTGATTCAAGAACTGTGAATAATTAAATAAAAATTATTTTAGGGCAACAATTATGTGTCAACAACTGCTCATTCGATGTTCGGGAATGGTAAGTCCATCCCTAATCATCAAAATTTGACAAACTTGATTTTTGACCAACTAATTCAAAATACTACTTTTTTTTTTAATGAAATTTTCGATTTTATGGCCGGACCTTGGTCTTTGGGTTTCCTACAGATCTTGGGCTTTACGAGAATTCAGGGCACTTGTTGTTCGACGCAATTAAACTTCGAATGCAAACTTCAAAATAAATCCCGAATCTTCCAGTGTCAAACCTGGGAAGCCCAAAATGATCTGTTAAAGTGTGACCGACTCTCTGGTATTGAGTCTGCCTACATATCCCTAGTCTCGGGAATCAAGTCACTTGTAGTTGGACTCAATCGGCAGAAAATGGTATTTGTTATGCGGGACTACCTTTGCACTTGTCGGTCTGTGCCCGATCGGTTGCGGGATTTTTTGAAAAAGAAAGCAAAATAAAGCAAATTTCAAAAATTAAATTTTGTACTGCTGAGCACGGGGTGGAGTGATCTTCCAATTCCTGACTGGAGAGCTTAACTATTATGGGCACCCTAACTCAACCAGCTACGTAAGAAAAAGTTTCACGTTTGCTCCGCATGCATCTGGGTCTAGTTTGATCCGCCTGCTCCTCTCCTTGGTAGCTACGAACCTGCTTCCATTTGCGGGGTAGTATTGTGGTTGACCTTTCGGTCCTCGTTTTTGTTTTCACCACCCTTGCATGGCTTTGTGATTGTACCTTGTTTAATTTTGCGAGGTGACCTTCTTGTCACCGCTTGAATTGAATAACTATCTTGGTCTTACGTAATTGTTTCACCACTTTTGCGTGGCTTTTCATTGTTATAACTCTCTTGGCTGACCTCTTTCAAAATAGGCGACCCTTTTGACACCGTCCGAGTTGAATGACCTTTTTGGTCTTGCAATTGTTTTACCGCCCTTGCGCGGTTTTGATGGCATGGCCCACTCGGATGACTCTTTAAAGGTAGGTAATCTTCTTGGCACAATTTGATTTGTTGTGGGTGACCCTCTTGGCACCGTTTGTATGAATAGCCCTTTTGGAAATGTTTGTATGAAAGGTCCCCTTTGCAATGCTTGCATGAATGACCCTCTTGGAAATGTTTTTATGAATGGCCCTTTTGACAATGTTTGTATGAAAGGTCCTCTTTGCAATGCTTGCATGAATGACCCTCTTGGCAATGTTTTTATGAATGACCCTCTTGGCAATGTTTGTATGAATGACCCCCTTGACAATATTTGTATGAATGGCCTCTTGTCATGCATATGTTTGAATGAATGGCCCCCATGGAAATTTTTGTATGAATGGCCCTCTTGGCAATGTTTGTATGAATGTCCTTGTTGGCATGCAAATGTTTGAATGAATAGTCCTTTTGGCAATGTTTGTATGAATGGGCGTCTCGGCAATGTTTGTATGAATGGCCGTCTTAGCATGCATATGTTTGTATGAATAGCCCTCTTGGAAATGTTTGTATGAATGGCCCTCTTGGCGTGCATATGTTTGCATGAATGGCCCTCTCGGCAATGTTTGTATGAATGTCCCTTTTTTCATGCATATGTTTGAATAAATGACCCTGTTGACACCTAATTTTTGACCTCTCGTAACTTATTTTAATTGCTCAAAGTGCATGAATATTAAATGGGGTGATAAATATTTTTTTTTAGTAAAAATCAAGATGATTTTATAGACTATGCATATAATGTTTTACCACTAGTGTTGGATAAAATAATTTCTATAATAATGTTTTTGGATTTTGTTTTCACAATGACTAATAAGGAATTTTACTAAAAATAGTGTGGAGTAGCTATTTATTTAATTATGCAAATATTTGCCCCCAATTTTAATTCAAGGAAATTAAGTAATTAAAGTAAATAATCATTTTTACCCCAAAGTTTTGATTTTTTGCATAATCAATTTATGTGGAAAATTATAAAATTAATTATAATTTATTTAGATAAATTAATTATTATTATATTTGTAAATTGCCTGTTATGTGTTTAATTACTGCTACAATTGAAATAATCAATTAATTAGCCAAACAGGGCCATAATTGAAAGTAGAAAATTCATGCTTTAATTCAATTAAGGCAATCCCTTAAATTTAATATTTTTGTGAAGTTTAGTCATTTTTTTGAAATTAATTGGTTGATTAATTTCAATTTAATAGCAAATCAATCTATTAAATTGTCTTTTTCTACTCGTTAATTCTTTCCTCTTTGTTTTGTTCTGTTAGTGTATATATATGTGTAATGCATCTATATATATATATATGTGTGTGTGTGTGTGTGTGTGTGTGTGTGTGTGTTTTCAGAGGGGCCGAGTCCAGCCCAACAAGGGCCAGACCCGGTCCAGTGTGCAAAGTAAAATGAAGAGGCTAAGGCCCCATTTGTATTATTCATCTACCAAATGAGCCTTATACTCTTCCCCTCCCCTTTCCCTTTTGAAACTCTAGCCGCCTCCATAGGTCTCTTCGCTCTCATCGTCATCGAAGCCATTTTTGGCAAAGTAGCAGAAGCCCTTTTGCTCTTTACAGTCTTGCATGGACTCAAAGGGCAAAGCATTCAATGCTTGCACCCGTTACCACCACGAATTGACCAAATGGGGTGCTAACGAGCTTATTTACTTGATTTTTTGGTATTATTATTAGTTGTTCAACGGTCTAACACTGCAATCCTTTAATGGTTCTTGTTTGTTTGTGATTTTGAACTTTGAAATCTTATTGGTTCGCGATGAACTTTTCAGATATGGGTTTAGTTAGTCGAATCTCGACCCTTGATGTATAGTTGACCCAATCTTGACCCTCCAACACCAAAGTGTGAGGAAAACCCTAACTTGGAGGATTTTCCCACGTCGGGTGATTTGAGATTTTAAGGGTTTAGGGGTTCTATAAACAGGGTCTTAGATTTTTTTCGGAAAAAGAAGAGGAATCTAAAAATTTTAGTTTGCAAAAACACTGAGAATATCTATTGTTTTTTTAAGCTTCTGCTTGAAACCTTTAAAATTTTCAGTGAGTTTAAAGTTTCTTTTAAATCTTTTCTTGGGTGTTCTTGTTGGTTTGGAGCATTTGGAGTCGATTCCATGTTCAATCTCTTCAAGGCTCTGCCTTAAAAAGGTAAGTTCCCCTTTCTCTTGTTCTCTTTATATTGTGTGTGCTATGTGTTCTTTATGATAGCTTATTGTTGTAATTTATTGTTTGTATGAGTGATTAGGATGTTCTATCTTGTTTATGTCATTTTGCTTTGGTCTGCTGGATGATAGAGTTTTTTAGTACACTGTTAGTTGATTAGGGTATGTTGTTAGTCTCATGATCAGTCTAAAACGTGAATCATGTTAGTATAGTTCTTGTGTTGGTCCAATTGATCCATAATGGGCATATCATGTGTCGTTGACTTAGTTTATGAGACATATGTTCAAAATGATAAAAAAAATCACCCGTATCACTCTTGCTTGTCTAATTTAATGTTGACATGTTTTTCCTTTCTTTTCTTGAGTGAATATACCCATTAACTTAGTCTATATTTTGAATAGAGAGGCTTAACCTTGCTTTCTTGTGGAATGCTTATCAAAGATAAGTTAGACACTTTAACTAAACTATAGAAAAATGTGTTTGTTCATTTGTTTGTTGTTGTTCTAGTAATTCTCAATATAGCCACAATCTGTCCTGTTTATATATTAATCTTGAACCATAAGTGACATAGGGAACTTAATGGAAAGTTGTCTCAAATGTTAATAAGGAAACCAATTTAAAACAAGATCATTTTATGTCGAACCTGTTTTTGGATGGGTTATCTAGATGTCATTTATTTTGAGCATAGTGAAGTGGTAATTGTGTGCTATTGTTCAAATTTCAGAGGGAAATATAAAGGTGGCATAGTTAGATTCTATTTGCAACTAACCTTGATTAATGCAAGGTTTGGTTTTAATTAATTCTGCAAATGGTATTGACCTTGTTAAGGTCGAACTTATACCTTAGTCTTTAAATGATGTGGATTCTAGTGTAGGGGATGTAGCTTCATCATGTTTAAATGCCATACTTGTTGTTTGATTGTTGTCTTGCTCTTTGTTAAAACCATGCCTACATTTGTGCAACATAACTTGTATTCCTTTATTACACTGTTTTATAGCAACTCATTGAAGGGTCATGTTTGTCCCCTGTTTAAGTTTCTTGTGAGATAATGATATATCAAGGTGTCAAGCTGTCTATGTGTTAGTCCCATATGCATTACTTGACCTTTATATACTGTTTTGCATTACAAGTTTAAGTACTCTTTTACTTTTTCTGGAATTTAACCGAGGCAGTTTGGCATGTATATGTATATCATATAGTTTACTCCTATCTAATACATTAATAGGGAGGTTTAAGTGGTCATTAAGGATCAAGCTTAAGCCCTCCCTGGGGTTCAAAGAAACCCCTTGGATCTTGTGCGGCATCGGGAATAATGGGGGTAAGAGCTTTCCTAAAATTGACCATTCAAAAATCTCTATGGATGTGTGTAATCATGTATACCACGGATATACATAGATATGTCTGTTACACCTCGAAAACTTTAATGTCGTCATGTGGTAGATAGACTAACGTAGGGTGAGATGTATGCGATGTCCCTACAAGTAAGAAAGGTTATTTGGCGATTCTAATTAAGATTCCAAAGACATTTGAAGTAAGAGAAGAAAGTTCGATGAAGAATGTAAGGTATAAGTCATGTTTTGGAAGGGTTTTGCAAAGTACCTAACTAATGTTGACTTAATGATGTCTTAAGGAAGAGTTATGATGCTCCATAGATTGTTAATGAAGTGTTAAACAAGTGCTAAGAAGGTTCCATAAGGATTGGAGATCAAACAAAACAACGAGAACAAGTTCGGTGAGAAGGTGGATTATACGACCATTTATACGGTCCGTATAATATTATACGGTCCGTATAATGGTCTGTATAACCGTTACACGGAAGGGACATCACTGATGGAGTTATACGGTCACTTATACGGACCGTATAAAGGTCCGCATAACTCCCGTCGGACAGTTTTTATTTTTATAAAAAGATGACTTCAAGGTCTTATTTCTCATTTCTCATTTCTCAATTCCTCCACTTCTCTCTAAACCTCTAGAATATTCCACACACTTCATTTACATGAATTCAAGGGAAATCAAAGATCAAATACCAAAAATTAATCAAGTGCAAGAATGCTAACTAGGGTTGATGGAAGCTAGAAATCTCTTTGGAATTGAAGCTAGGGTTTTCTCCAAGTGAAGCATTTCCATCCAAAACCCATTCCTACACAATCAAAGGTGCGTTTTATGTTCATTTCATGCTATTAAGAGTATTGAATGGTTGAAAGACTTGGATTATGGAAGAAAGTATAAAATGGAGTGCAAATATGAGGATAGTGGTATTCTTGAATAGTAGTTTGACATGAATCATGATTCTTGAGATGTTATGCGTGAAATCATGTTGTAAATGATACAAATGATGTTAAAGAAGTATTGTATGAGAACGATTACTGTGTGCCATAGCTATGGTCATGAATCATTTTAGTAGGGAATTGGATAATTCGAACTTGTTGAAGTTATTGATTATGATATTATGAATGTTGTTGTTGATGTTTTGGAGTTGTTATATCATATGGAGGAAGTTGTAGAAACAAAGGAAATGCTACCCAATTTTCATTAGCTTTAGCTTAAGCTTAAGTACGTTTCCGATTATCTAATCTTAGTACGAATTCTCTTGGATGTAGAATCGTGACCATTGGAGGGAAGCGTTTAATTGAAAGGTATGTAAGGCTAGTCCCTTCTTCTCTAAGGCATGATTCCTGCAACATGACTTTCGTTATCTTTCCATGACTCTCTTATATTCCGAAAACTATGAGTCTATGATTATTAAGAGCTTCTCATAAAATAAAGATAAGAGATGCCCTGTGAATATGACAATGATGATGATGACTCTAAGTCTAGAGATTCTAAAGCTTATGATACGATACTCTTATGAAGCTAATGATCCTTGTATGAGTCCTTGATATTATTCATTGTTGCTAGACTCACCTTGTAATGCTAGTTCCTTCGAGATGAGGCATGATGATCATGACTACTCCATAATGGAATCGGGGGTTCTCGACCTTACGTCACCCCAATAGAGTTATAGTTGGTACTTGAGTTCTAATTCATGCTTTATGATAAGTATATGATGATTTGATTACACCACGCCTACATGGCCAGGCAGACACCGCTAAGGCGGGCGGCATGTACACTATGTCTAGATGGCATGGGCAGACACCACTAGTGGGCGGCATGAGATGGTTACCCCGGACGCGGGAGGCCTGAACGCGGGCTAATGATGATCACACCGTACCAATATGGACGGGCAGCTTATATATGCAAACTTAATATGATGTTGTTTATGATGTAAGTTAGCATGCATTATTCTGTCTTAAGTGACATTCAGGTGCTGGTTGTTTCCTTACCTACTATTCTCTTAGCTCTTCGACATATTATTATTGTACATGCCTTATATACTCAGTAAATTGTTCGTACTGACGTCCTTTCTTTTTGGACGTTGTGTTCATGCCCACAGGTAGACAGGGAGGCCGCCTAGATCCTTAGGAGCTACTTGGAAGATTCACAGGAGCATTCCCCTATTCCAGATGTGCCATTTGTTGATACATTCTTTTGTGTATATATTTGGGCACGACTGGGTCCTGTCCCGCCCTTATGTCTCAGTACTATAGTAGAGGCTCGTAGATGCATATGTGTGGGTAGTAGTTGTCTCAAGAATACATCAGCGTATATCTTGTATGTCATTTCTACAGCTGTGAGGGCTTATGTATGTATAGGTGTGTTGCCTTGGAGATCGTGTATGTTTAGGTTGGGTATGATGATTAGCACAATGGATGGTGCTCGGTAGTCAGTTCCGGGTACCCGTCATGGGCCCTAGTCGGGTCGTGACAGAAGTGGTATCAGAGCAGTGCCGTCCTAGGGTGTGTCTACGAGCCATGTCCAGCAGAGTCCTGTTTATGGGTGTGAAGCACGCCACACTTATAAACAAGACGATGCGGGGCATTCAGGAAAAATGACCATTCTTCTTCTTATTATATCGTGCCATAGAGCCATGTTATAAGACTTTCTTCACACGAATTATGCGTTATGATTTCAGCGATGCAGGTAAAGAGAAAAGCTACAGCTGCCCAGAAGGGCAAGGCTACTATAGCACGACGAATGGAAAGGGAGCCACCAACGAATATAAAGGAAGGTGAATCCCATAATGAGGCTCCATCCCATGCCTCCCACACTCAGCCTATTCTAGAAGAACAAGAAGGTGTTTCTACTCCAGCTTCTATGCCTCCACTTCCTCCATCGGGTGCTTCGGGTCAACAGATGACCAAGGCCATTCATTTATTGACTCAGTTGGTTGCCGCTCAGGCTCAACGGCAAAGTGCGGGTCCTGGTGATAGAGCCACTAGTGCAAGGGCTCGTGATTTCATGAGTTTAAATCCCCTAGAATTTTTCGGGTCGAAACCGAATGAAGACCCGCAAGTTTTTATAGATGAAATATTAAGGACGTTGAAAATCATCCATGCCTCCGATACTGAATCTGTGGAGTTGGCATCTTATAGGCTCCGGGATGTAGCGGTCCTTTGGTACAATAATGGGATTTCTTGAAGAGGCGAGGATCCACCTCCCCCGGTTTGGCAAGAGTTCGTGAAAGATTTTATTTGTCATTATTTGCCACCCGAGGCTTGTCGGGCTAGAGCTGATAAATTCTTGAATCTTAAGCAAGGGAATATGAGTGTCCTGGAGTATAGCCTTTACTTTAATTCATTGGCTAGATATGCTCCGACTATGGTGGCTGGCATGGGAGATAGAGTACATAGATTTGTGAGTGGCTTAGAGCAACATTTGTTCAAGGATTGTTTGACGGCTTCACTAGGGGAGGGGATGGATATTTCCCGTATTCAAGCTCATGCCCAGAATCTAGAGGAGAAACAGCAGCCACACCGAGGCGAGCGTGATGTTGATAGAGGATAGAGTAAGAGTGACAGATCAGCTAGTGGTGAGTATAGAGGGGGTCAGCAACAGTATTCCACATACTCGGGCAAGTCCGCGACGAGTGCACCTCTTCGGTTTGTGGGCAGAAGATTTGATCGCCTTATTTATTTGGGTCCGGGTCAGAGTTCAAGAGTCTCAGGTTCTCAGTTCGGAGGTGATCCTAGCTAACGGAGACCACCGACGCCGCGTTGTAGCCAATGTGATAGATTACATTCCGGTCAGTGTCGCCGAGGTTCAGATGCTTGCTATGCCTATGGTCAAGTTGGGCATATGATGCGTGATTGTCCATCGATGGGTGGCAGAGTTGGGGCTTAGCCCACAGGATCAGCAGATGGTTTTTCTTCATCGGTGCACCCCGTAGGGCAGAATCCCCAGACTCCCGCAGGCCGCGGTAGGGGCAGAGGAGGAGTATCCAGTTCAGGTGGTACCTAGCCCCGTATTTATGCTTTAGCGGGACGACAGGATCTTGAGTCCTCTCCAGATGTGGTTACAGGAATACTATCCATATTCTCTCATGACTTTTATGCATAGATTGATCCGGGTTCTACGCTGTCTTATATTACTCCTTATATTGCTGGCCTCATTGGGGTGAAACCCGAGCCAATTAAACCTTTTGAGGTATCTACTCCGGTTGGTGATCCAGTAATAGCCAGGCAAGTGTATAAAAATTTTGTGATTGTGGTATGTAATCGTCAGACAGAAGTTGATTTGGTTAAGCTGGAAATGTTAGATTTTGATTTGATTATGGGCATGGATTGGTTGGCCTCTTGTTATGCTAATGTTGATTGCGGAATGAAAATAGTTCGATTCCAATTCCCGAGAGAACCCATGCTTGAATGAAAGGTAATACAGCGTCCCCAAGACGTAGGTTTATTTCCTACCTGAAGGCGAGGAAGATGATCGCCAAAGGCTATATTTATCATCTAGTCCAAGTTCATGACACCGAAGAAAAGCCGCCGAATTTTCAATCCGTCCCGATAGTGAATGAATTTCCTGATGTATTTCCAGATGAACTTCCAGGCCTTTCTCTGGAATGAGAGATTGATTTTGCTATTGATGTATTGCCGGACACCAAGCCTATATCTATTCCTCCTTACAGAATGGCTCCCGCAGAATTGAAAGAGCTGAAGGCGATATTGAATGATTTTCTTGAGAAAGGATTTATTAGGCCCAGTTCATCACCGTGGGGAGCACCAGTCCTATTTGTGAGAAAGAAGGATGGTTCCCTACGGATGTGCATTGACTATAGGCAGCTGAACAAGGTGACGGTAAAGAATAAATATCCGCTTCCAAGAATCGATGATTTGTTTGACCAATTACAGGGTTCCAAATGATTTTCCAAAATTATTCTAAGATCAGGGTATCACCAAGTGAGAGTCAGAGAAGAAGATATTCCCAAAACGGCTTTCCGAACCAGATATGGCCACTATGAATTTCAGGTGATGTCATTTGGGTTAACTAACGTCCCGGCAGTGTTTATGAATCTGGTGAATAACGTATTCAGGCCTTTCTTAGATCCGTTTGTGATCGTATTCATTGATGCTATTATAGTGTACGCTCGGACAGCAAAGCATGCATACCATTTGCGTATTGTCCTTGGGATTCTTCGGACTCGTGAGTAGTATGCTCAATTTTTGAAATATGAGTTCTGGCTGAATTCTGTAACTTTTCTGGGCCATATCATTTCAGCTTATGGCATTCGAGTTGATACTCAGAAAATTGAGGATGTGAAGACTTAGCCAAGGCCCACAACAACTATAGAGGTCCGTAGCTTCTTGGGATTAGCAGTTTATTATAGATGATTTGTGGAAGGATTCTCTTCTATTTCAGCACCATTAACGAAGCTAACTCAGAAATCCGTAAAATTTCAGTGGACAGATGCTTGTGAACGTAATTTCCAGGAACTGAAGGACAAATTAACTTCAGCCCCAGTCTTGACACTTCCAGAAGGACCATATAGTTATGTTGTGTATTGTGATGCCTCTGGTGTTGGGTTAGGATGTGTATTGATGCAACACGGTAAAGTCATTGCCTATGCTTCTCGGTAGTTGTGGAAACATGAGAAGACCTATCCGACCAATGATCTTGAATTGGCCGCGATTATTCATGCACTAAAGATGTGGAGACACTATTTGTATGGCGTTCATGTTGATATTTATACAGGTCACAAGAGCCTCCAGTATATTTTCAAACAGAAGGAGTTGAATCTTCGGCAGAGGCTGTGGTTAGAACTACTGAAAGATTATGATGTGAGTATTTTATACCACCCCGAAAAGGCGAATGTAGTAGCTGATAAACTTAGCCATAAATCAATGGGTAGTCTATATGAGGTCCCTCCGGAGAAGAAAGAATTAATCCAGGAGCTTCACCAGCTCTAGCCTCGGAGTTCGTCTAATTGATTCAAGGAATGCAAGAATTGGTATTCACAACCCAGCTGTTTGGTCCTTAGATATGAAGGTGAGAGATCCCCAGTATGAAGATCCTCGGTCGAGTAACTATAGAGATACATTTCCTAAGTAAGAGAAGTCACCATTTGAAGTTTCTGCAGATGGAGTTCTTAGGTACCGAGACAGACTATGTGTTCCAGATGTTGCGGGGCTACGTCATCGGATTCTAGAAGAAGCTCATTACTCGCGGTATTCCATTCACCCAGGAGTGACAAAGATGTATCACGATCTCAAGCTAATGTATTGGTGGGATGGAATGAAGAAAGACATAGCAGAATTGGTAGCTCAATGTCCAAATTGCCAACAAGTGAAAATAGAGCATCAAAAGCCAGGAGGACTGTTACAAGCCATAGAAATTCCAGCCGGGAAACAGGAAGTGATTAACATGGATTTCATTGTAGGGTTGCCTCATTCCCGGCGCAAGTATGACTCCATGTGGGTAATTTTTGACAGACTCACGAAATCAGCTCATTTCCTTCCAGTCAGAACCAGATATTCTGCAGAAGAGTATGCAAATATGTATCTTAAGGAGATAGTGCGACTTCATGGTGTCCCAGTGTCTATTATTACTGACAGAGGAGCACAATTTACCGCTAAATTCTGAAAGTCTTTCCAAGAAGGTTTGGGTACTGAAGTGAGACTTAGCACATCATTTCACCTACAAACTGATGGACAAGCTGAACGCACCATTCAGACCTTGAAAGACATGTTACAGGCATATGTACTAGATTTCAGTGGTGGTTGGGATGACCACTTACCTCTTATTGAGTTTGCATACAACAACAATTATCATTCTAGCATTCAGATGGCTCCGTATGAAGCACTATATGGAAGAAAGTGTAGATCCCTAATTGGGTGGTTTGAAGTAGGAGAGATACAACTAATAAGTCCGGAGTTCATTCAACAAGCAGTGGAAAAGATCTAGGTTATCCAAGAAAAATTATTGACAGCCCAAAGTCGCCATAAATTTTATGCGGGCAACCGTCGGTGAGAATTAGAATTCCAAGTTGATGATTGGGTATTCCTGAAGGTATCACCGATGAAAGGCGTGATTAGATTTGTCAAGAAGGGAAAATTAAGTCCTCGATACATTGGACCATATAAGATTGTCCGCAAGATAGGCCAAGTAGCTTATGAACTAGACTTACCTCCAGAACTTGAATCGGTCCGTCCAGTTTTCTACGTATCAATGCTCCGTAAGTGTGTCAGAGATCTTACTAGAATCGTGCCGGTAGATGATGTTCAAGTTACGGAAAAGTTGGGCTATGAGGAGGTACCCATTGCTATACTAGATAGGCAAGTACGAAAACTTAGAAATAAAGAGGTAGCCTCGGTTAAGGTCTTGTGGAGAAACAATAACAGTGTAGAAATCACTTGGGAAGTGGAAGAAAACATGAAGTCCAAGTACCTGCACTTGTTTCCACCCCCGGAAGATGTTCAAGATGAGACATCAGTATTATGAGGTACGTAATGCTTTCTTTTTAATGCTTTCAGTCGTGTGTGGCTATATTTTCTTATCATTGTGTTGTAGCCCTATAAAGAGATGTTATTGTGGGTTGTTGTGACAAGATGGTAGCGCCATATTATGGGGGAAATTCTGGCAAAAGTTTTATAGGATTCCCGAGAACTTAACATTCGAGGACGAATGTTTTTAAAGGGGGGAAGAGTGTTACACCTCGAAAGATTTCATGTCGTCATGTGGTAGATAGACTAACGCTGGGTGAGATGTATGCAATGTTTCTACAAGTAATAAAGGTTATTTGGCAATTCTAATTAAGATTCCAAAGACATTTGAAGCAAGAGAAGAAAGTTCGATGAAGAATGTAAGGTATAAGTCTTGTTTTGGAAGGGTTTTGCAAAGTATCAAACTAATTTTGACTTAATAATATCTTAGAAAAGCGTTATGACGCTCCTTAGATTGTTAATGAAGTGTTAAATAAGGGCTAAGAAGGTTCCATAAGGATTGGAGATCAAACAACATGACGAGAACAAGTTCGGTGAGAAGGTGCATTATACGACCATTTATACGATCCGTATAATATTATACGGTCCATATAATGTTCTGTACAACTGTTACAGTGAAGGGCCATCACTGATAGAGTTTTACGGTCACTTATACGGACCGTATAATATTATACGGACCGTATAATATTATACGGACCGTATTAAGGTCTGCATAATTCTCGTCGGGCAGTTTTTATTTTTATAAAAAGATGACTTCAAAGTCCTATTTCTCATTTCTCATTCCCTCCACTTCTCTCTAACCCTCTAGAATATTCAACACACTTTATTTACATGAATTCAAGGGAAATCAAAGATCAAATACCAAAAATTAGTAGAATCAAGTGCAAGAATGCTAACTAGGGTTGATGGAAGCTAGAAATCTCTTTGGAATTGAAGCTAGGGTTTTCTCCAAGTGAATCATTTCAATCCAAAACCCATTCCGACACAATCAAAGGTGAGGTTTATGCTCATTTCATGCTATTAAGAGTATTGAATGGTTGAAAGACTTGGATTATGGAAGAAAGTAGAAAACGGAGTGCAAATATGAGGATAGTGGTGTTCTTGAACTGTAGTTTGACATGAATCATGATTCTTGAGATGTTATGAGTGAAATATTGTTGTAAATGATACAAATGATGTTAAAGAAGTACTGTATAAGAACGAGTACTGTGTTATGCCATAGCTATGGTCATGAATCATTTTGGTAGGGAATTGGATAATTCGAACTTGTTGAAGTTATTGATTATGATATTATGAATGTTGTTATTGATGTTTTGGAGTTGTTATATCATATGGAGGAAGTTGTAGAAACAAAGGAAATGCTACCCAATTTTCATTAGCTTTAGCTTAAGCTTAAGTATGTTTCCGATTATCTAATCTTAGTACGAATTCTCTTGGATGTAGAATCGTGAACATTGGAGGGAAGCGTTTAATTGATAAAGTTATAGAGACGTAAAGGTATTTAAGGCTAGTCCCTTCGTCTCTAAGGCATGATTCCTACAACATGACTTTCTTTATCTTTCCATGACTCTCTTATATTCCGAAAGCTATGAGTCTACGATTATTAATAGCGTCTCATGAAATAAAGATAAGAGATGCGTTGTGAATATGACAATGACGATGATGACTCTAAGTCTAGAGATTCTATAGCTTATGATACGATAGTCTTTTGAAGCTAATGATCCTTGTATGATTCCTTGATATTATTCATTGTTGCTAGACTCACCTTATAATGCTAGTTCCTTTGAGGTGAGGCATGATGATCATGACTACTCCATAATGGAATCGGGGGTTCTCGACCTTACGTCACCCCGATAGAGTTATAGTTGGTACTTGAGTTCTAATGCATGTTTTATGATAAGTATATGATGATTTGATTACACCACGCCTACATGGCCGGGAAGACACCGCTAAGGCGGGCGACATGTACACTATGTCTAGATGGCATGGGCAGACACCACTAGTCGGCGGCAAGAGATGGTTACCCCGGACGCGGGAGGCCTGAACGCGGGCTAATGATGATCACTCCGTACCAATATAGTCGAGCAGCTTGTATATGCATACTTAATATGATATAGTTTATGATGTAAGTTAGCATGCGTTATTATGTCTTACGTGACTTTCAGGTTGTTTCCTTACTTACTATTCTCTTATCTCTTCGACATATTATTATTGTACATGCGTTATATACTCAGTACATTGTTCGTACTGACATCCTTTCTATTTGGACGTTGTGTTCTTGCCCACAGTTAGACAGGGAAGCAGCCCATATCCTTAGGAGCTACTTGGCAGATTCACAGGAGCACTCCCCTATTTCGGAGGTGCCATTTGTTGATACATTCTTTTGTGTATATATTTGGGCATGACGGGGTCCTATCCCGTCCTTATGTCTCAGTACTATAGTACAGGCTCATAGATACGTATGTGTTGGTAGTAGTTGTCTTATGAATACATCAGCGTATATCTTGTATATCTTTTCTGCCGCCGTGAGGGCTTATGTATGTATATGTGTGTTGCCTTGGAGATCGTGTATGTTTAGGTTGGGTATTATGATTAGCACAATGGGTGGTGCTCGGTAGTCAGTTTCGGGTGCCCGTCATGGCCCCTAGTCGGGTCGTGACAGAAGTGGTATTAGAGCAGTTCCGTCCTAGGGTGTGTCCACGTGCCATGTCCAGCAGAGTCTCGTTTATAGGTGTGAAGCGCGTCAAACTTATAAACAAGAGGCTGCGGGGCATTCGCGAAAAATGACCATTCTTCTTCTTATTATATTGTGCCATAGAGCCATGTTATATAATGTTTTTCTCCCGAATTATGCGTTATGATTTCAGCGATGCCGGTAAAGAGAAAAGCCACAGCCGTCCAGAAGGGCAAGGCTACTAAAGCATGGCGAATGGAAAGGGAGACACCAACGAATATAGAGGAAGGAGAATCCCATAATGAGGCTCCATCCCATGCCTCCCACACTCAGCCTATTCTAGAAGAACAAGAAGGTGTTTCTACTCCGGCTTCTATGCCTCCACTTCCTCCATCGAGTGCTTCGGGTCAACAGATGACCAAGGCCATTCATTTATTGACTCAGTTGGTTGCCGCTCAGGCTCAACGGCAAAGTGCGGGTCCTGGTGATAGAGCCACTAGAAGAAGCTCATTACTCGCGGTATTCCATTCACCCAAGAGCGACAAAGATGTATCACGATCTCAAGCTAATGTATTGGTGGGATGGAATGAAGAAAGACATAGCAGAATTGGTAGCTCAATGTCCAAATTGCCAACAAGTGAAAATTGAGCATCAAAAGCCAGGAGGACTGTTACAAGCCATAGAAATTCCAGTCGGGAAACTGGAAGTGATTAACATGGATTTCGTTGTATGGTTTCCTCATTCCCGGCGCAAGTATGACTCCATGTGGGTAATTTTTGACAGACTCACGAAATCAGCTCATTTCCTTCCAGTCAGAACCAGATATTCTGCAGAAGAGTATGCAAATTTGTATCTTAAGGAGATAGTGCGACTTCATGGTGTCCCAGTGTCTATTATTACTGACAGAGGAGCACAATTTACCGCTAAATTCTGAAAGTCTTTCCAACAAGGTTTGGGTACTGAAGTGAGACTTAGCACATCATTTAACCTACAAACTGATGGACAAGCTGAGCGCACCATTCAGACCTTGAAAGACATGTTACGGGCATATGTACTAGATTTCAGTGGTGGTTGGGATGACCACTTACCTCTTATTGAGTTTGCATACAACAACAGTTATCATTCTAGCATTCAGATGGCTCCGTATGAAGCACTACATGGAAGAAAGTGTAGATCCCTAATTGGGTGGTTTGAAGTAGGAGAGATACAACTAATAAGTCCGGAGTTCATTCAACAAGCAGTGGAAAAGATCTAGGTTATCCAAGAAAAATTATTGACAGCCCAAAGTCGCCATAAATTTTATGCGGGCAACCGTCAGTGAGAATTAGAATTCCAAGTTGATGATTGGGTATTCGTGAAGGTATCACCGATGAAAGGCATTATTAGATTTGGCAAGAAGGGAAAATTAAGCCCTCGTTACATTGGAACATATAAGATTGTCCGCAAGATAGGCCAAGTAGCTTCTGAACTGGACTTACCTCCAGAACTTGAATCGGTCCGTCCAGTTTTCCACGTATCAATGCTCCGTAAGTGTGTCAGAGTTCTTACTAGAATCGTGCCGGTAGATGATGTTCAAGTTACGAAAAAGTTGGGTTATGAGGAGGTACCCAGTACAGAAACTTAGAAATAAAGAGGTAGCGTCGGTTAAGGTCCTGTGGAGAAACAATAACTGAGAAGAAATGACTTGGCAAGTGGAAGAAAACATGAAGTCCAAGTACCCACACTTGTTTCCACCCTCGGAAGATGTTCAAGATGAGACATCCGTATTATGAGGTACATAATGCTTTCTTTTTAATGCTTTCGGTCGTGTGTGGCCATATTTTCTTGCCATTGTGTTGTTGCCCTATAAGGCGATGTTATTGTAGGTTGTTGCGATAGGATGGTAGCGCCATATTACAGGGGAAACTTTGGCAAAATTTCTATAGGATTCCTGAGAACTTAACATTCGAGGACGAATGTTTTTAAAGGGGGGAAGAGTGTTACACCTCGGAAAATTTCATGTCGTCATGTGGTAGATAGACTAACGCAGGGTGAGATGTATGCGATGTCCCTACAAGTAAGAAAGGTTATTTGGCGATTCTATTTAGGATTCCAAAGACATTTGAAGCAAGAGAAGAAAGTTCGATAAAGAATGTAAGGTATAAGTTGTGTTTTGGAAGGGTTTTGCAAAGTATCAAACTAATGTTGACTTAATGATGTCTAAGAAAAGAGTTATGACACTCCTTAGATTGTTAATGAAGTGTTAAACAAGGGCTAAGAAGGTTTCATAAAGATTGGAGATCAAACAAAATGACGAGAACAAGTTCGGTGAGAAGGTGGATTATACGACCATTTATACGGTCCGTATAATATTATACCATCCGTATAATGGTCTGTACAACCGTTACAGTGAAGGGCCATCACTGATAGAGTTATACGGTCACTTATACGGACCATATAATATTATACGGACCGTATAAACGTCCGCATAACTCCTGTCGGGTAGTTTTTATTTTTATAAAAAAATGACTTCAAGGTCTTATTTCTCATTTCTCATTTCTCATTTCCTCCACTTCTCTATAAACCTCTAGAATATTCCACACACTTCATTTACATGAATTCAAGGGAAATCAAAGATCAAATACCAAAAATTAGTTGAATCAATTGCAAGAATGCTAAGTAGGGTTGATGGAAGCTAGAAATCTCTTTGGAATTGAAGCTAGGGTTTTCTCCAAGTGAAGAATTTCAATCCAAAACCCATTCAGACACAATCAAAGGTGCGTTTTATGTTCATTTCATGAAATTAAGAGTATTGAATGGTTGAAAGACTTGGATTATAGAAGAAAGTAGAAAATGGAGTGCAAATATGAGGATAGTGGTGTTCTTGAATTGTAGTTTGACATGAATCATGATTCTTGAGATGTTATGAGTGAAATCTTGTTGTAAATGATACAAATGATGTTAAAGAAGTATTGCATGAGAACGAGTACTGTGTTATGCCATAGCTATGGTCATGAATCATTTTGGTAGGGAATTGGATAATGTCGAACTTGTCGATGTTATTGATTATTACATTATGAATGTTGGTATTGATGTTTGGGAGTTGTTATATCATATGGAGGAAGTTGTAGAAACAAAAGAAATGCTGCCCAATTTTCATTAGCTTTAGCTTAAGCTTAAGTATGTTTCCGATTATCTAATCTTAGTACGAATTCTCTTGGATGTAGAATCATGAACATTGGAGGGAAGCGTTTAATTGATAAAGTTATAGAGATGTAAAGGTATGTAAGGCTAGTCCCTTCTTCTCTAAGGCACGATTCCTACAACATGACTTTCTTTATCTTTCCATGACTCTCTTATATTCCGAAAACTATGAGTCTATGATTATTAAGAGCTTCTCATGAAATAAAGATAAGAGATGTGTTGTGAATATGACAATGACGATGATGAATATAAGTCTAAAGATTCTAAACATTATGATACGATAGTCTTATGAAGCTAATGATCCTTGTATGATTCCTTGATATTATTCATTGTTGCTAGACTCACATCATAATGCTAGTTCCTTCGAGGTGAGACACGATGAACATGACTACTCCATAATGGAATCGGGGGTTCTCGACCTTACGTTACCCCAATAGATTTATAGTTGGTACTTGAGTTCTAATGCATTATTTGTGATAAGTATATGATGATTTGATTACACCACGCCTACATTGTCGGGCAGACACAGCTAAGGCGGGCGGCATGTACACTATGTCTAGATAGCATTGGCAGACACCACTAGTAGGCGGCATGAGATAGTTACCCCAGACGCGGGAGGCCTGGACGCGGGCTAATGATGATCACACCTTACCTATATGGTCGGGCAGCTTATAGATGCATACTTAATATGATGTTGTTTATGATGTAAGTTAGCATGAATTATTTTGTCTTAAGTGACATTCAGGTGTAGGTTGTTTCCTTACTTACTATTCTCTTATATCTTCGACATATTATTATTGTACATGCCTTATATACTCAGTACATTGTTCGTACTGACGTCCTTTATTTTTGGACGTTGTGTTCATGGCCACATGTAGACAGGTTGGCGGCCTAGATCCTTAGGAGCTACTTGGCAGATTCACAGGAGCACTCCCCTATTCCGGAGGTGCCATTTGTTGATACATTCTTTTGTGTATATATTTTTGGACGACGGGGTCCTGTCCCGTCCTTATGTCTCAGTACTATAGTAGAGGCTCGTAGATATGTATGTGTGGGTAGTAGTTGTCTCATGAATACATCAGCGTATATCTTGTATATCATTTCTGCAGCCGTGAGGGATTATGTATGTATATGCGTGTTGCCTTGGAGATTGTGCATATTTAGGTTGGGTATGATGATTAGCACAATGGGATGTGCTCGGTAGTCAGCTCCGGGTACCCGTCATAGCTCCTAGTTGGGTCGTGATAATGTCCCTATCTCTGGTTTGGTTAAAAGGTTGAAGTTTACTTGAATTTTGTACTATTTTGGAAACCTTTTCTATTTGAATTCGATGGCCTGTTTAAATATTGGTCTAAGTATGTATATATATGATATTGATTCATTATCTTTTTCATTGGGGAACCCGTTCTTCGCATTTCTAGGTCATTTCTATGCAAATACAAGGATTGAGCCTAAGCTCAATCCCAGCTCTGCCCAAGTTTGATGTTCGTTGTTCGCTGAAAAACATAACACATGGTTAAGAAAACGAAAACTCTTATATCATGGCTCTATCGCACGATATATGAAGAAAAGAAGGTCATTCATTCCTAAATGCCCGTAGCCTCCTGTTTATAAGTGTGGAGCACAACATAAACAAGACTCTACTGGACAGGGCTCATAGACACACCCTAGGACGAATGTCTCTGATACCACTTTTGTCACGACCCAACTGGAGGGCCATGACGGGAACCCGAAACTAGCTCACCAAGCACCCCTCATCGTACCTTCACAATTATATCTAGGTGAGCCACATGGCTAACCCGCAATTCCTATGCATCAATAATACAAATCTCATCGGACTAAGGCACTTTTATATAAACATCATAAATTATGCCCACATATATATAAATAAGCCGAGAAGGCTATCAAAATGATATACAAATTAGGAGACGACAAGGCTGAGAGACATCTAGCTATACACAACTATCTACGAGCCCCTAGAAAGAGTATGTAACTTCATAAAGACGGGACAGGGCCCTGCCATGCCTATATAAATACACAAAAGAATAGTACTAACGGCTGCAACTTCGAATCAAATGGAGATCCTTTAGACAATCTCTGATAAAGCAGCCTAAGGGTCGAGTCTGTCTCCCTGTCCACCTATGGGCATGACGCAGCGTCCACAAATAAAAGGACGTCAGTATGAACAATGTACTAAGTATGTAAGGCATAAGTAATAACATGACAAAAACATGAAGGATAGCATAAGATAGAAGAACCATTTGTACCTCTTGAGACGTTACGTCATACTTATTTACCTTTTCTCCAAAGAAGACCTTCCATACATATACATATACATACATAGATATAAATAGCATCATCATTATAACGTACCCAGCCTTTTCAGAGCTTGGTGTGAAACATACCCGACCACAGTGGGACTCGGTGTTATTCGTACCCGGCCACAATAGGCTCGATGTTATTCGTACCCAACTGATCAGTGGTGTGTGCACAATAGATATCATACCCGTCCATATAGGATCGGTGTCACAACATAGCTTTATATATATAAACATATAGGATTACATGAGTGAAAGCAACATCATCATCATCATTATCACTATATCTTTCCTAAAAGGATCAACTATCATAGGATGGGATCAATGATATCATGAGAGTATCAAGAACTATGAGCTTTACCACTTCTAGGAAGGGAGTCATCATGGAAGACATTATGAATTTCACGTATAGGTATACAACAATAGGATCATGCCTTAAGAAAGAAGGGTTAGCCTTACATACCTTTATGTCTTCTTAACTACTTAACATTCTTCTCCAAAGCCCGAGAAATCTACATTCAAGAGGGTTCATACCAAGGTTAGGTCTCAAAGACACCCTTAAGTTCAAACTATTATAATTAGCGAGCTAGCGAAAATAGGGCAGCATTTCCCCTATTACGTCTACTTCAACCAAATTCTAACACAACTCCCAATCAATAACGACATTATTACAATACCATAATTAAGAGACTTCATTCAAGTTAAGTTCCATTCGATCCCCACAACTCCTTTTCATAATCACTCATAATAACAATTTCAACACAACCCCATATACACTTGTATACAACACTTCCTCAACATCATTATTACCACCCACAACAAGATTACATTCGTAGCATGCCAAGAATCATAATTCAAATTAACCTATAGCTCATAATATCCTCACATTCATACTTAAACTCTCTTTTCATTTTTCTTCCTTCAACCAAATGGTACAACAATCAAACAACCTTAATTATATGCAAGAGATGTAAAATCTTACCATAATCACACAAGAACAAGCCTTGGATAAACTTACTCCACTAAAGTGAAGTCTCCAACAGCAGCACCAAAGGAAAACTTGAGCTTCACAAACCCTAATATGCTTCTTAGTACTTGAATCTCTTGATTCTGTTGAATTTAGCATGGATTGGTGTATGAACTTGGAGAGAGGGTTCTGGAGAGCTCTAGGATCTGATTTGGGGAAATAATGAATCCAAATAAGGTAAAACGAAATATATAAAGCATCACTTAAAATCCCGTCGGCCATTTTGACGTCCACTTTAACGAACCGTCAATCATCCTGCGGTTAGTCAAATGGACCGTCAAATAGCCCAGCCAAGTATGCCTCACTGTGACTGTTTCACGGTGGTGGCTCCACCATTTGACGAGCCATAAAACACCCTACGGTCCGTCAAATGGTCCGTCAAACTGCCCATTTCTGATATGTTGCTCCCTTTGATTCGTTTGACTTCCATTCCTTATGGAACCTTCTTGGCACTTGATTAACACTTAATTAACCATTTTAGGGGCCCTATAGCTCCCCCTCAAAACATTACTAGCCAAGGTATAACTCAATTGACGCGAAATCTTCCCGAAACATGACTTAAATTCCACATCCTTCGACGAACTTGCTTCCACCAATCCATATGACTCCAAAACCTTAAGATACACGCTTAAAGTTATCAAATACTCTCCTTAACCCTATAAGGACTTTATGTCCACTTGAGGCTCACGCTACTCTATTCATAATGCAAAATTTTCAAAATTTTCAAGATGTAACATTCCTCCCCCCTTGGGAACATTCGTCCTCGAATGTTAGACTCTTAGGATTTCTACAAAAAATTCGCCAGAGTTCCCCTTGTAATATTTCACTACCATCCTATCACAACAACCCAAAATATATCGCCTCATAGGGCTACAACAACAACAACAACAATAACAACAATAATGGCCACAAGGCGACCAGAAATCGTTGAAAGAAAGCATTTCATACTTGAGGACAATGGCATCTCTACCTGAGTCTTATCTGGGGGTGGAAATAAATGTAGATACTGGAACTTCTTGTCTTCCTCAGCTTCCCAAGTCATTTCTTCCCTATTTTTGTTTCTCCACAAGACTTTAACTGAAGCTACATCTTTGGTTCTGAGTCTCTGAATTTGTCTATCTAGAAAGGCAATGGGAACTTCTTTGTAGGAAAATTGCTCGGTGACTTGGACATCATCTACAAGTACAATTCTGGAAGGATCTCCAATGTACTTACGAAGCATCGATACATGGAAAACCGGATGGACTGACTCCAAATCCGAAGGTAGTTCTAATTCATAAGACACCTGACCTACCTTGCGTAGAATCTCATGAGGCCCAATATATTGAGGACTAAGATTACCCTTCTTACCAAAACTTATGACGCCCTCCATTGGCGACACCTTTAAGAATACCCAGTCCTTCACTTGAAACTCTAAGTCTTGTCAACGATTATCTGCATAGGATTTCTGACGACTCTGAGCTGTTAATAATCAATCCTGTATAAGCTTAACCATTTCTATGGCTTGATGGATCAAGCCTGGCCCTATTAGTTTAGTTTCTCCCTCTTCGAACCACTCAATTGGTGATTTGCACTTGAGCCCATATAATGCCTCATACGGGGCCATTTGGATGCGGTAATGATAACTGTTGTTATAAGAAAACTCAATAAGCAGTAAGTGATCATCCTAACTACCTCCAAAATCCAACACACATGCCCGTAGCATATCCTCGAGAGTCTGGATGGTACGCTCAGCTTGTCCATCAGTCTGTGGATGAAATGTTGTACTAAGACTCCCCTGAGTCCCCAAACATTCTTGAAAAGAGTTCCAGAAATTGGCTTTAAACTGTGGCCCTCTATAGAAAATAATAGACACTGGGACACCATGCAGTCGTACTATCTCTTTGACATAAAGCCTTGTATAATCTTCAGCTGCGTATATAGGTTTGACTGGGAGGAAATGAGCTGACTTCGTAAGTCTATCCACAATCACCCATATAGAATCATACTTACGCTGAGAACGAGATAAGCCTGCGATCCCATTTCCAAGTCAGAATTTCCATAACTTGCAACAACCCGCCGGGCTTTTGATGCTCAATCTTCACCTGCTAGCAGTTAGGACATTGAGCTATGAAGTCCGCGATGTCTTTCTTCATTCCATTCCACCAATATATGGATTTAAGATCATGATACATTTTCGTTGCTCCGGGATGAACAGAATAACGGGAACAATGGGCTTCTTTCAAGATCTGATGACGTAATCCTGCAACATCAGGAACACACAATCTGCCTCAACATCGGAGAACTCCATCTCCAGAAATCTCAAAAGATGACTTTTTCTTCTGAGGAAGTGTATTTCTCTAGTGAACTAGTATAGGATCCTCATGCTGGCGCTCTTTTACCTCAAACACTAGTGATGAGACAGTTGAATTCTGAATGGTAGCTCTCATGTTACCTGAGTCCATTACCCGAACTCCTAGGCTAGCTAATTGCTAAAGCTCATGAGCTAACTCTCTTTTCTCTGGCTGAACATCACATAGGCTACCCATAGACCTACGGCTAAGAGCATCAGCTACGACGTTCGCCTTCCCTATGTGATAGAGAATGCTAACATCGCAGTCTTTCAACAACTCTAACCATCGCCTTTGTCATAAATTCAACTATTTTGGCTTGAAAATATACTGAAGGCTCTTGTGATCCGTATAAATATCAACATGAAAACCATACAAATAATGTCTCCACATCTTCAATGCATGAATTACCGTAGCTAAATCAAGATCATGGGTTGGATAGTTCTTCTCATGTTTCCGCAACTTCCTTGAAGCATAGGCAATCACCTTACCATGTTGCATCAACACACATCCTAACCCAATGCCTGAAGCATCACAATAGACAACATAGCCTTCTGATCCTTCTGGAAGTGTCAGAACCGGGGCCGAAGTTAACATATTCTTTAACTCTTGAAAACTATGCTCACAAGCATCCGTCCATTGAAATTTAGCTTCCTTCTGAGTCAGCTTTGTCAAGGGTGCATAAATAGAAGAAAAGACTTCTACAAATCTTCTGTAATAACCTGCCAAGCCCAGAAAACTACGAACCTCCGTAGGTGTTGTAGATCTCGGCCAAGTCTTCACAGCTTCAATCTTCTGCGTATCCACCCGAATACCATCAGCTGAAATAATATGCCCCAAAAAGGTCACCGAATTCAACCAAACCTACTTTGAAAATTTTACAAATAGCTCCCGAGCTTGAAGAACTCTAAGGACAGTATGTAAATGATCTGCATGTTCTGCCTTGGACCAAGAATATACTAGGCTATCTTCAATGAACACAATCACAAAAAAATCTAGGAAAGGCTTGAACACATTATTCATCAAGTCCATGAATACTGTCGGTGCATTTTTTAGCCCAAACGAAATTACCTGAAACTCGAAATGACCATATCTCATTCTGAAAGTTGTCTTTGGAATGTCCTTCTCCCGGACTCTCACCTGAAGGTACTCGGATCTCACATCTATTTTTGAAAGCCATTTGGCACCCTGTATTTGATCAAATAAATCATCAATCCTTGGAAGTGGATTTTTATTCTTGATCGTCACCTTATTCAGCTATTTGTAATCAATACACATTCGCAAGGAGCCATCTTTATTCCTTACAAACAACACGGGTTCTCCCCACGGGGATGAACTAGGCCTAATAAAGCCTTTCTCAAGCAAGTCCTTCAATTGTTCCTTCAACTCTTTCAACTCTGCGGGAGCCATCCTATAAAGAGGGATCGATATGGGTTTAGTCTCCGGTAGCACATCAATAGAAAAATCAATCTCTCGTTCTAGGATCTTATTTGGGGAAATAATGAACCCAAATAAGGTAAAACGAAATATATAAAGCGTCACTTAAAATCCCGTCGGCCATTTTGACGTTCACTTTGACGGACCGTCAAACGTCCTGCGGTCCGTCAAATGGATCGTCAGATAGCCCAGCCAAGCAGGCCTCACTGTGACTTTTTCACGGTGGTGGATCCACCATTTGACGGGCCGACAAACACCCTACGGTCCGTCAAACTACCTATTTCTAATATGTTACTGCCCTCGATTCGTTTGACTTCCAATCCTTATGGAACCTTCTTGGCACTTGATTAACACTTCATTATCCATCTAAAGGGGCCTATAGCTCCCTCTCAAGACATTACTAGCTCAATTGACGTAACATCTTCCTGAAACATGACTTAAATTCCACATCTTTCGACGAACTTGCTTCCACCAATTCATATGACTCCAAAACCTTAAGATACACGCTTAAAGTTATCAAATAGTCTTCTTAACCCTATAAGGACTTCATGTCCACTTTAGGCTTGCACTAGTCTACTCATAATGCAAATAACTCCAAATTTATAAGATGTAACAGTTTTGTTTTGTAGATGTCAATCAATTTGAACTTTGATATGGTCCTGACTACACCTGAGTTGTTGCGAATTTGGTGGGGCCAAATGTCCCCGAAAGAGAAAAGAGGAATCTCATGTCATTTAGGGAATTTGACATCCATCATGACTATGACAGGTTGTAAGGCTTAGTAGAAGTGATTATCGGATTCTGGGATAAAGACTGGATGGTTTTTAGATTTGAGGACAACATTGAAATAACACTGACACTGGTAGAGTTCAGGGACGTGTTAACTAGCATGGGCTCGGGGTTGAAAAGAAGAAAGAAACCCGACCAAAATGCTTTGATCCCAGAAAAACCTACCTACTCCCAAATTTGTAGCATGATTTCCCTAAATTATACCAATTAAGCCCATGTCCCCACCATACCCTTTAGAGAGCTGTACAGAATGTTTCGAAGCTTGGATGGATTTGTGGAACATCCCTGAGAATCCAAAACTTATGCCGACTGGACTGCTACCAAACCCTTGGCCTTTGCTATTTGCTTTTTGGGAACTATAGTATTTCTCAAGGATTGATCCTTAGCCATAAATACCGGTGTCATTTCGGTCTCTCATGCAGTCTTTTACGACATAACCCAAAAATAAAAAACCAAATACTTTGACATAACCCCGATCATATTAGCCGATTTGTATTGAGCTCTGAGTCTCTGTTGGAATCATTACAATTACTTCCAAGGTTGTAATCTACTCCTGCCATAGTGGATCCTTAAGCATATGGTCAAGGTTTGGGGTGAACAATACCTGAGTAGGCCGGCTGAAAGGGACAATCTTTCGGATTTTCGCCTGAACTTCGGAGAACAAAACAGGCAAAGTTGGACATTCACCTTCTCCAGGTTAAAGGAGGAAAGCATTTAATGGATGTTCCATGACTTTGTATCCACCGAGGTTGTAGTAAAAGGAAGAAAATGTCCATTTGTCCCACTTATGGGAAGTCAAGGGATTCACCCTTATGCTCATGCCCGGGTTCTGAGACAATTTGGGAGAATCTAAGTCGTACCCCAGATTGGAGGCTTGGGAGATTTCATCATCGACTACAACATTAATAAACCACCAAGGGCATTGGAGTGTGTCCGAGAATGGAAGGGTCGCATGATTTGGGGTCTCGATACCTTAGGTGAAGATAGGTTTCGCCCGGGTTATGTCGTAGAATACAAGGATTGGCTGAGGGCTAACTTGCAAGGCATACTTCCTCCTAGGCCTATTCTCTATCGTTGTGTTCAGGACAAGGATTCGCAAGTCCAGCTTAGAGCCTGTCTGATTCAGAGAAGAACTGACGACAGAGATGCTAAATATTTGGAGAAAATTGAGCATGATAAGGCCATCATAGAGAGTCTGAGGCATGAGTTGGAGCTTACCAATGATTGTTTGGTTGAGTTAGACGACTGAATGAAGAAGATTATAGATTATGTTGCTCCACTGATATTCACACAGAAAGGGTTTCTTATGGAGGTGACTTTGACGTCAGCCCATCTTCACATCCAGACCACACTCCGAAAAGCAAAGAAAGCCAAGACTGATAGAAATCGAGCTTCATCATCCACTACGGGAGGACATTTCTACTGATTTATTTTTATGCATTGTCTTTACTTTGTCTTTTGTACCGCTGCGGGGAAGAATATTATCATTAATGATTATGGGGTAATGGCTTGGTTCAAATGGCACATTTTGTTTCAAAAACGTTTAGTTATGTTGAAGAGCGCGCGTAGTATAATCTTATGAACTATTTTGTGTGACTCTATTTTCTTCCATATGTTTCGTTTAAATGCTCAATTGATCTCGAATACTGTCCACTCACCCAAAGAAAAACAATGAACAAAATACCTAAGCTAAGCCCAACAATTTTCTCAGAATCTGAAGATGAACAACAAAGTTGCACCTGAGCTCGAGGTCAAGAAGAATGAGGTTTCGATGCGATGAAAGATTCAAGATCTCGAGAAGAAAATACGGATAGTAAAGGCCAAAATTAAGGAGGCAGATGAATTATTGGACTCGGCAGAAAGCTCGCCTTAAAAACCTGTCGAAGCTCAATGAGAAAATGTCCTTGATAAGGGAAAAGGGATTCTTCCCGAGTACATCCCGATACTGGAAGAGTCCAAAGATGAAGAAATAGATTGGACCCACAGGAGCCCACATTACCATCAAAGGGGGATGCCTCTGATGTGCCTTCAAGCGTAAAAAGGGAAAAAACCTCTGCTACACCATCAAGCCCTAAAGGGGAAGGAGCGCCTGCTATGTTATCAAGTCTTAGGGAAGAGCCTATAGATCCAATAGAGTATGCCCAGCCAGCTTCACTTGAATGGCGAGCTATCGCGGGCAAAGCGTTGGATTGTCCCTGCCGAGTCTCACCTCAGCAAGTCATGAATGAGGAGATAATGATCAAATCCCGAAGCAAAGGAATAGTCAGTGTCTGCTTTGATAGGTTGCTACCTTGCCCTCCGATATTCGCACATAAGAGATGCCATTATCGCCGGGGATCAGGCAGGGCATACCCTCAATGAATGCTTAGCCTTCAAAAGAAGACTCATCAAACTGATAGATGAGAAAAGCATCACCAAGATGCCGGATCCGCATTCACTATTGGTCCATGACAATATCATTCCAACTGAGGGGATTACTTGGAACACTCATATTTGGTGTTATGACTTTACGGTGTTCAGAGACTCTTATGCTAGCATCTTCTGGAAATTGGTTAGTATTGGGAAGATTCTCCCCATCAGAACCAGAAGGGCCCAAACTGAAGGAGTGGGCCACCGCAAAATGTGTCTGTACCATTTCGGAGCTTTGGGGCATGACATAGAGGAATGCGATGAGTTCAAATTTGAGTTTGAAAATTTGGTCGACAAGGGAGCCCTTTGGTTGGTGCTCCCTTCTCAGTATTAGGATTTGGGAGCCTTAGGGCTAGGAAAGGTTGAACGGACAAAAAACCTATATTGACCTCAAAAGAAAGGTCACGTTTTTGGGTAGTTTTAAGGGATTCCATTTTTTGTATTTAACACGGATTTGTTCCCCCCCCCCCCCCCCCCCCATCCATTTTGTGTAAACGGAACTACGCCAACCTGATGTCCCAGGGAAGGATACGCAGGAAGCCTCTACCAGGCCTGGTCACGGGTAGGTTTAAGATTATTTGGATGTAAACCGAAATACGGAAGGGCCTGACTTCCTGTGGAGAGATACGTAGACAGTTTACGTAAGACTCAGTCCCTATATATTATAAATATTATGTCCCCCTCACTGAAACAAAGCCCAAGTACCCCAAACTTAGTACAAGAAATCAATTGATCAATTTAGCATTTGAATCAAACATATGATCCTTTCTATACTAAGTATTTTAAGCTGCCATTTATATGTAATATCTTGCTTTTTTTTTATTCTGACGAAACTAACTTTGTTTGCCTTTGAGTTATTCTTTCCTTATAGAAAGAGAAGTTGATTCGTGTTCACACTGGCATATGTTACAAGGTCCAAAGCTACAATAGCATCCTTATCCCTACAAGACAAAGGCAAAGAGAAAATGACTGGTACTTTAGGGAACGAAACTACGCATACTGATATCACCTCTGCGAGAGCTGCCTGAGTCATCACTTACTGAAGACGTCATGAAAATGATGTTTGAAAAGATCACCCACCTTCAAGAGGAGGTGGCGCGGAACAAAGCTGCTAATGCTGCCCGAGAGGCCCCTACTGAGGAAAGAGGGCCTTCGCCATTTTTCCGTCTCTGAATTCACCATTACCATACCATTTCCCCACTGGGTCTAATATGACCACCGTGCCATTTACCCCGATCGATGGACACATTGGTGCTTCAACCCATATCCCACCACCACTTTACCCAACCAAATACCGAGACCGCCAATTCTATCCCCTCTTACCCAACACCACAAAATACCCACCCTGGTATCACTATACAACCAGGCATCACCCCACTACCCACTGATAAAAGAACCTTGATTGCCCAAATTCTCCTTGCTGATTCTTTCCACATACCTATCACACTGGGTACCTTCTCGCCTGATCAAGAAATCGATCAGTATGAAAAGATGGAAAAGGCTTGGAAGGCCAAATAGGAAAAACAGAAAAAAAGGCTTGAGCAGAAGATGACTGCAATGTTGGAATGATGTATGAGGACTACCCTCACTGGCACAGGTTTAAGCTATGACGATTTATGCATGCATCCCAATTTGGATTTACCCGAAGGCTTCAAAGTACCCCGATTCGAATTGTTTAACGGGACGGGCAATCCTAAAGTGCACCTGCAGGCCTACTGCGACTAGTTGGTTGGTGTCCGAGACAATCAAGCGCTCATCATGAGGTTGTTTAGCCAGAGTTTGACCAGGGAAGCCTCAGAATGGTTCACGGTGCAACACATACGTCGTTAGGTCACATGGGAAGACATGGCTGCGGCTTTCATGGAAAGGTTCCATTTTAATATGGAGACAGTGCCAAATGGGTGTTATCTGGAGAAAGTGGAACAGAAATCCACCGAGAACTTCCGCGAATATGCGAGCAAGTGGAGAACTGAGGCTACCCGAGTACAACCTCCTATGGGCGAGGAAGAACTTGTATCAATTTTTATCCGTCTACAAGAAATAGACTTCTATGATAGGATGCTTTCAATGGCAGGGAGACCTTTATCTAAATTGGTAAAAATGGGCGAGGCTATAGAAGACGGTCTCAAAACCAGCCGAATTATAAGCATGACCGAAAAATTCACTGGTTCAAGTTCAACCAGTGTCATGCACAAGAAGAAAGAAGACGTTGCTAGCATATCCCACACCCCTAAACTCAAAAGATTTTCCATTCATGCACAGTGAATAGACTGATGAAGGGTGTGACGTATACGACGTCTTGATAAGTAAGAAATAACATTTGATGATTCTAAATGAGATTTCAAAGACATGTGAAGTAGGAGACGGAAGTTGTTAAGGAAGGCAAGGCATACGTTATGTATCGAAAAGGATTTACGAGTAACGAGTTAATGATGATTTAATGATGCTTTGGAGAAGAGTCAAAATGTCCCTTAGATTGTTAATGAGGTAATAAACAAGTGTTAAGAAGGTTCCATAAGGATTGGAGATCAAACGAGTCGACGAGAACGAAATCGGAATAGCTGGGCATTATACGGCCCAACATACTGGTCGTATAAATTATACTGGTCGTATGTTAGGCCGTATATTTAGCCAGATGGGCAACCTTCACTGGACCAAACATACAGCCAGACATACGGCCCGTATAAAAGATACGGACCACATGTTGGTCCGTATGTTCGTGTCGGGACAAATTTTGTGTATTTAATAAGGGACTAAGTTCATTTCATTTCATTTCCCTTTTCACACCCATTCTCTCTAGAACTCTCTAGAACACTTCTCCCACAAGAATTCAAGAGATATTAGTGATCAACTTCATTAAACCAAGTGAATCAAGTGTAAGAAACTCATTAAAGTTCATCCTAGACAAGGAATCCAAGTGAAGGTGAAACTAGGGTTTAGCTCACGTGAAGTGTTTGCACTCAAGGTTCATTCCTACACCATCTAAGGTAAGTTTTATGGTATTTCCATGTTGTTTAAGGTATTGAAAAGTTGAAACACTCTGATTGTAGAAGAATATAGAAAAATGGGTCATGAATGTGAGAATAGTGTCATTTTGAGTAATAGCTTGAATTGAGTCATGATTCTTGATGTGTTGTGATATGGTTATGTTATAAATGATATTAAGGACATGGGGTAAGCATTATATGTGAGAAAACATACTAGTATACTATGACCATGATTATGGATGAATTGAAGTGGAATTGTGAAATGAGGGTAATGTAGATGAGTGACGATTGTTGGTTATGATATTGTGAACGATATTATAAATGTTTGGGAGTTGATATACAATATGGGGAAGGTTGTATAAACAAAGGAAATTCTGCCCAATTTTCTCTAGCTTTAATATGCACGTTCATATAATCGATTAGCTAATGTGAATACGAATTCCCTTGAAGGTAGAAACGTGAGCATTGAAGGAGAACAATCAAGCGATGGAAATTGTTAAACGAAAGAGGTATGTAAGGATAGTCCCTTCTTTCTAAGGCATGATTCATATGGTATGAATCCTCCTATATTTCCATGATTTTCCTACGTATCGGAAATTATGAGTCTACGATTATAAAGAGCTTCATACAAGATAAAGAAAAGAGATATGTTACGAGCATGACAATACCGATGACGAATCTAAGTCCAGAAGTCCTAAAGATCACGATATGACATTCCTACAAAACTAATGATCCTTATATATGATTCCTGCGATATTATTTTCCTTACTCCTCCATGACTTTCTTACATTCCGGGAACTATGAGTCAACATTGATAGAGATCTTTTTATGAGATAATGATGAGGAATATGTCACAAATATGATAATAATGATGATAAGTTTAAGATCCTACTTACAATTCCTTGATGTTGTTCATGGCGTACACTCACGTTAAAATGTTAGTTTCTTCAAGGTGAGATATGATGGATGTGATTACTCCATAACGTAATCGGGGGTTCTCGACCTTATGTCACCCCGACATTGTTATAGATTGTCTGTACGCTCTAATGCATGTCCTATGACCAATGTTCCGAAAAGTTACGAGTCTATGTTCATAGGGGGTTCCATATGAGATAAAGGCAAGAGATATGCCACAGATACGATGATGGTAATGATGAGTCTAAGTTTAGAGGTTATAAAGTCTATCATACGATATTTTTACAAAATTCATGCTACGAATACGATATGATTTTCATAGATTGTCTTTAAATCCAAATGCATGCTCTATGAAAAGTTATGGTAAGCTTATGAGATATATGTGATGACAATGATGACGATGACACCAAGCTTTATTATAGTTGGGTACGTAAGACACCGAACCCATATGGTCGGGTATGATACTACTATGTATTCAAATGTATGAAAAGCTGAAGGACATGTATGTGATATTGTCGTGCCACTACGTGGCCGAATACGGATAATGTTTAATGTGTATGCGCAAATACGGTAATAAGATATATATATGATACGATGATGTATGCGCCATGATGATACATGTTCTATGATTATATATGATATAGGCATGAAAGGTATCCATCATTAAAAGCTACACAGGTTATATCTACATCTTATGTCTTATGATTTATCTATTATGTTCATTTCATTCATGCCTTACATACTTAGTACAATATTCGTACTGACGTCTGTTTTCTTTGGACGCTGTGTTCATGCCCACAGGTAGACAGGGAGGCAACCCAGATTTATAGAAGCCGATAAGCAGACTTTTCGAGAGCACTCCATTATCCCGGAGGTGCCATTGATTTACTATTTTATGTACATATATGTTTTGGGTACATGTCTAGTACTCTAGTAGAGGCTCGTAGATAAGTATGTGTAGGTAGTATGGTCTCACGATTTACCACGTGTATATATGTATTATGTGGGTAGCCAAAGAGCTTATGTATATAAAGGTAAATATGTTTCCAAATGAAAAACAATTTTTCCTATGAATAGAAGTGTGAGATTAATGAATGTACGCTTAACGAGTATGATGAGTAATAGAATAAGCGATGCTCGGTGGTTAGCCCCGGGTACCCGTCATGGCCCCTAGTCGGGTCGTGACAATTTCCCGATGGGAATATATGCTTCACCTCCTCCAAATAACTATGTAACCCACCCTTACAAAACAGTGCTCGTATATTACGCGCAACCAACCTTCCAATCACTACCCCAAAACTACCAAGCTCCACCAAATGCCTTCCAGTCACCTCCCCCAAATTACTAAACTCCACAGCCAAATTACCATACTCGCCCACCCATTTAATGTACCCCACAAAACAACCAACCCAATACCTACCAGAATCAACCCCCACCAAATGCCTATAATGCGCCACGTCCAAATTTGGAGAAGAAACTCCCTCGGGTGTTCACTCTGCTAATGGAATCTCAGACCGATTTTTTCAAAAAGTTAAGCGCGGCTGGCATGATTCAAGTGCTTCCACCAAAGGTCGTTGATCCAAAAAATCGATTTTACCGAGTTGACCAAACATGTGCCTATCACTCCAATGGCATATGTCATAGTACTGAAGATCGCATTAATCTCAAGTACAAAATACATAATCTGATCGATCGAAAAGAAATTGTGCTCAAAACGGCCCCTCCAAATGTGAACACAAATCCCTTCCCAAACCATGGCAACAATGTAATTCGCATGATTGAGAGAGAAGAAGACTAGGTCGCAGGAAGACCCATAATCCGCGATTCTGTATTGGTCCCTGCACCAGTGACAACACACGTTGCTCAGGTGACTCCGGCACCGCCTCAGAAAGAGTTTATAGTCCAAGTGGCTGCCGCACATGGTATCACACGACCAGGGAGATGTTATACTCCTGAAGACCTAGCCTAAGGGCTACCCCGAAGGGAGGGTAATCAGAAAAGGACTATCAGTGAAGGTGAAGCTGAAGACTTTTGGCGCCGAATGCAGCCAAAGGAATACTCCATTGTTGAGCATTTAAAGAAGACGCCAGCCCAAATATCGGTGCTAGCATTGCTGCAAAGTTTGGCCCAACACCGCCTGGCTCTAATGAAGCTATTAAGGAAGCTTATGTCCCGGCTGGAACAAATAGTGAAGATCTGGCCGAAATGGTCACCTATGTTATGGGGGAACATCAAATTGCCTTCACAAAAAAGAATTGCCCAAGGAAGGCATAAATCATAACAAAGCGTTGCACATCACTATCATGTGTCATAACAAAGTGGTAACCCGGGTGTTGATTGACAATGGGGCAGGACTTAATATTTGCCCCGAGTCCACTTTGGCTTAGCTAGGGTATGGCCTCAGAAAGGTTCGTCAAAGTCACACTAACATAAGAGCATTCGACAGAGGACGTTGTGATGCCACTGGAGTAGTGGATTTAGATGTCCAAATAGGACCTGTTGAGTTCACCACTAAATTCCAAGTCGTGAAAATACCAGCCAATTTCAATTTTCTTCTAGGAAGACCATGGATCAACATGGCTGGGGCAGTACCATCCTCGCTCCATCAATCTGTAAAATTCGTTTAGGAAGGAGAAGAAGTGGTGATCCACGGATAAGCCAGCATGCACAATTACCTGGACAATTCCGTACCTGTCATTGAAACCACACCTAAAGGAACGAATGTCTATATTGTGGAGTTAGTAGGAGTAGCTCACGAAATACTCCCTAGAAACTCCCATGCCTAGCGGTTTATAAAATGATTGCTTCCACCATGATGCTGAATGGGTTCGAGCCTGGAAAAGGTTTAGAAAAGAATTTACAGGGCATCACTGAGCCCATTCCTATCCTTCAAGATAATTTTCACTTTGGGCTTGGTTACATCCCCACAGAGGAGGAGATGCCTACCAAGAAGAGACGAGTTATAGATATCTGCAAACCCATCCCTGTACCAGTCATTCCCCCACAAAATGCCTGTGCTTGAGGATGATGACATTGAAGAAGGGATAAGGATGCTATTCCAAGAGGAAGATTGCTCTGTGATTTTGGAAGAATGTGTTGAAACGCCCAGCATCAGAGAGGCAGAATCGGGCGAGAGGCTGTCCAACTAGACCTCTACCCCGCTACTGGCTTTTCGGTAGAGAAAGACGAATCTATTTTTTGAAAATGGGGAGAATCGGTTCAGGCCCGACTACTCACCCTCTTTGTCACTTACATACCTCGTAATGTTTTCAAAAATGGAAATGGCTTGACCTAAGCCAGGACCACAGTTGTACTCCTAATATTTTTAAATTAATGAAAGCCTTGGTTTATTGAAACTGTTATTTGTTGCATGCATGTTTCATATTAACATATTTCGCCTTGAATTTCTTTTCGGTAATAAAAACAATAAAGCAACCTTAAATGTCATGAAATGTTGCAAAACGAATGAGTCAGGCAGCATAGATGATGAAGAATATGAGGAATACGATGAAACCACAATGCCACCCAAAGGTCTCACAGACGAAGTATAATAATTAGAGAATGAGCAAAAGCCAAACCTGGATGAAACAGAAGCCATAAATCTAGGTGATGAAGAGGATGTCGAAAAGATGAGGATAAGTGCACACCTTGATACCCCTCTCAAAAAGGAATTGATAAGCTCTGTAAGGGAATACGTGGACGTCTTCGCATGGTCATACGATGTGCTAGGGCTAAGTACTAGCATAGTGTCTCATAGGTTGCCCATTAATAAGGGTTTTGCTCCAGTAAAGCAGAAAACCCGACAATTGAAACCGAATCTTAGTATCCGAATAAAAAATGAGGTAGAGAACAAATTGAGTCTGGAGTAGTAGAGGTAACATCCTCCCCCACATGGCTAGCCAATATAGTCCCGGTGCCCAAGAAACACGGCAAGATAAGAATCTGCATAGATTACCGTGATCTAAACAAGGCTAGCCCAAAGAATAATTTTCCACTCCCGAGCATTCATATATTCATAGATAATTGTGCCAAGCATGAGTTACAATCATTTGTAGATTGTTTTGTCCGCTACCACTAGATCTTAACGAATAGAGAGGACGACGAGAAGACAACTTTCATCACTCCATGGGGAGTATACCATTATAGGGTGATGCCCTTCGGCATCAAAAACGTCGGGGCAAGGGCAATGACTACCAATTTTCATGACATGATCCATAGAGAGACTGAACTCTATGTGGACAATGTCATTATCATGTCAATAAAAAGTTCAAAGCATACGACACATTCGAGGAAATTCTTCAACAAACTCCGAAAGTTAAATTTGAAATTGAACCCGGCCAAATATGCGTTCGGAGTACCGACTGGAAAGTTGTTGGGATTCATAGTCAGCCGAAGGAGCATAGAGCTAGACCTAACAAAGATCAAAGGAATTAAAGAGTTGTTTCCTTCTAAAACCAAGAAAGCAGTCATGAGTTTCCTAGGAAGGCTAAATTACATCGGGCGATTCATAGCTCAATCCGCCATCATTGTAGAGCACATCCTCAAGCTTCTCAAAAAGGACGCTCCTACAAAATGGACGGAGGAATGCCAAGAGGCATTCGGCACTATCAAGAGATATTTGTCCAACCAACCTGTCCTGGTACCACCAAGGCCTGGGAGTCCTTTGCTGTTATCTTGTCAGTTTCTGAAAAGGCATTCGGATGCGTGTTAGGACAACACGATGAAGAAGGGAAAAAGGAGCGTGCCATTTATTATCTGAGCAAAAAGTTCACGGCCTGCGAGGCCAGATATACACTGATGGAAAATACTTGTTGTGCTAAAAAATTGAGGCATTATTTGTCCTTATATACCACTCACCTCATATCCAAGATGGATCCATTAAGGTACATATTCCTTTAGCCCATGCCTATCGGGAAGTTGGCCAAGTGGCAGATGCTGTTAAGTGGATTCGACATTGTATACATAGCCCAGAAGGCCATCAAAGGACATGCTTTGGCTGTGTCACGTCCCAACCCCGTGGGCCATGACTAGTGCCCGAGCTGGACACTCGTATACGTACCTGTTAAATATAGTCAAACTGAATCTAAGAACAATATGGAAACTTGCAAAAGAACTCTAAAGGTTCATAACGTCATCATATATATGTATTCCAATAACATGTCTCCCGAGGAGTCATAGCTAATCAAAACATAATAGGATACGCAAGCCGGCAAGGCTGCCACTACATGTCATATCATACACAAGCCGACAAGGCTGCCACAACATATCAATACCATAAGCAAGCCGACAAGGTTGCCATTACAGATCAATACCATAGCACATCGTATAGACACAGCTGAATAAACTTATACACAACCCACACATATGTCTACAGACCTCTGAGAGTATCGATAGCGAAATATGATGGGACAGGGCCCCGCCATACCCCTGGATAAACATATATATATATATATACATCATAAGATCTGTACCAAAAGTCTAGGCTGCGGAACAATGTATCTCTCCAAGACAGCTGAGTAGAAGTCCTATGCTGAAGGGTCACCAAACCGACTATCTGTACCTGCGGGCATGAAACACAGCCCCCCGAAGAAAGAGGGTCAGTACAAGATATGTACTGAGTATATAAAGCATGAAATACAATAAAGAGGATCTTGACTGAAATAGAGATTACAGGAGACGAGTATGTCAATCAAAGATAGCATTGCACTTGCCTTATGAAATGTAAATCATGCATGTCAATATCATATATCATACCCGGCCCATTATGGGACTCGGTGAATAAAGTCATCATATGCCATCCTTGGCGCCATAATCACATCATCATATATATATATATATATATATATATATATATATATATATATATATATATATATATACCGTACCCGGCCCGCTAGTGGGGGACTCGGTGAACAATGCAGTGAAATTGTGCATGATAACATACCCGGCCCGGGACTCATGAAAGATATATTACGGCATGCACGAGCAGAGTAGTGAGCAACCATATGCAAACTAAATCATCATCTGAGACTCAATAGAATAATTAGAATGAACTAACACTTGAGAATCAAAGACAACGATCATGTCAAGTACCCCTCGAATGTCATTATGGATTATATCAAAATAGGACTTCTGGAATCATAGACACGTATCAAGACATAATGAAATAGCTTCTGGAAATCAAGAACATTAGCCATCCTAGTGTCTCTAAGAATAGAAGCTTCTTTGGAGTTTATACATTCGTCGTATGTTCCTCTCACATAGTTCATGCCAAAAAAGAAAGAAAGGATAGCTTTACATACCTTGTCCGCTTCTTAAGCTAATCCAAACCTAAGTATCGGGCTTCCCAAGATCTACAACAACATCAGTAAATACCAAACATTAGCTAAAGGTACTTAGGAATCCAACCCTAAGCTAGCACGTCATTTATAGAAATTCAGACAACATTTCCTTTATATATTCAACAAACCCTGAGAATTGAACTCGGCTAAATCCTCAACAACAACACCCACAACCGTATAATTAAGTCATTTCTTAAGGATCCCCATCATTAACAATTCAAGAATATGATCAAAACAGCCCCTATATACACAACATACCATTATGCCGTATAACTTCTCCTTCTTCATAAACATGTAAAACATCAATCAAAATTACAACAACAATATGATAAAATATGTCCCAAAAATTCTAGCCATAAATAGCTCAAGAACACCTTCAAAACAGTCCACAAAGAGTCCATGAGGCAACAACAATATCATATACGATTTACGGTATAATTTTCGTATTTCTCGTCCCATGATTTAGCCATGACTTCAGTGAATTTAAATATACTTAGAAGAGGATAATTCTTACCTTATATGCCAAGAAATACTCTTCTTCCACATTACTTCACCTTGAATAAATTCCAAATTCAACAACACGATAAAACGGAACGATGAGATAAAAATAGTGAGCAACACCCCAATATTTTTCTTGAGAAAATTACACTTTTCTTCTGTACAATGCCAAGCCGTGTTGCTTCTTCTATAACTGAAAGTAGCGTTGATGCACTAACCATTTAAAGTCGTATTGCTGCTATATCAACGAAAGAGACAAGATTTGTTTTTTTTCCATTTCAAGTAAACTCTTTCATAATAACTAAACCAAGAGAAACCTTCACATGTCTGTTATGTTTTTATTTCGTTGGCTTCCTCTCCAAGGAGACTCAAATGAAATTGTAGAATATACATCATAAAGATATACCTCATATCATTAATCCACTAAGTGGGTTGGCCCCCTGCCATTCTTATCTTATTTTGTGCCAGCAAATTGGTCACGTGGCTTGACATGAAGCCACTCAAAATGACTTTTATCTCATTGTTAATAAATATGCACCATTCTCAAATAATGAATCCTCATAATTAATTTCTTGGCCATGATTTATTTATACAGTAACCATTTTAGCGGACCTCCAATACTTATTATCATGGCCATACGTTATAACACTAGTCCATAGCCTCATTTGCCACACATAAAATATTATTTTCAATCATCGTCATCACGCCTTTTTGTCTTAAATCATTTCTGGACTTCATTCCTTGTATACACTGAGTTCTTGATTTTTCATGCTTGAATATGGCCAAATTCTCTGGGCTCGAGTAAATTTGCTCATGCTGGACGGTCCAAAAATACGGGATATTATAGCTTGGAACGTATTTCATCAAATAAATTTTGAACCTCAACAAAACTTAATTTGTTAGATTTGTTTAACTTCGAATATTTATAACACATCTGTACCATCACTACAACCACCCATAAGCTTGGGAGGATAACCTCATTTTCGTTACTAATATCATTTATCTCGCACGCTTTCCAAAGCATAAAAATACGGGATGTAACAGGCTGACTTACTAGCCACGAGCCCTGTGGATGAAGAACTTGAACCACTTCGTACCCATTTCCCAGATGAATGGATGTTAGCTAAAGAAGAAGGAGAAACAGAATCTTATACTGGCTGGAAATTGTTATTTGACGGAGCCATGAATTGCAAAGGTTCCGAAATCAAAGCGGTCATGATATCGAAAAATGGGCAACACTACCCCAGGGCTAATAAGCTCAAGTTCCGCAGTACCAACAGCATGGCTGAATAAGAAGCCTGCATACTAGGTCTCAGAATGGCACTAGACATGGACATCAATGAACTATTGGTCATTGGAGATTCTGACTTGCTGATTCACTAAGTACAAGGAGAATGGGCCACCAAAAATGAAAAGATCCTACCATATGTGAACTTGGCACAGAGATTGTGCAAGAAGTTCAGAAAGATTGAGTTTCGACATACGCCAAGAGCTCAGAATGAATTTGCTGATGCACTAGCCACAATAGCGTTAATGATCCAACATCCTGAAAGCAGTCACATTGAACCGCTAAGGATAAGTCTAAAAGAAGAACATCCCCACTATTACCATGTGGAAGCTGAGCCAGATGGCAAGCCACGGTACAGCGATATCAAAATGTATCTGGAAGGACGGGAATACCTTGAAGGCATTACAAATGGATAAAAGAAGACCGTCTGAAGAATGGCAAATGGTTTCTTCCTAAATAAAGAAGTGCTATACAAACGGATGCCGGATTTGGGTCTGCTCAGATGTGTAGATGTCGGCAAATCCACCAAACTTCTAGAAGAAGTAAATGTGGGAACATGTGGACCCAGATGAACAGATTCGTACTAGTAAAGAAGATTCTATGAGCTGGATATTATTGGATGACTGTGGAGAGTGACTGCTACAAATATGTTCAAAGATGTCATCAATGCCAGATCCACGGTGATCTGATCAAAGTCCTTCCAAGTGAGCTTAATGTTGTGAGTTCACCATGGCCTTTCGTTGCCTGGGGCATGGATATTTTTGGACCGATTAAACCCACAACCTCGAATGGCCACCAGTTGATCTTGGTTGCCATTGATAATTTCACCAAGTGGGTGGAAGCAACATCTCACAAATCAGTGACAAAGATAGTGGTGGCGGACTTTGTGAGAAGGCACATTATATGCAGATTCGGTGTACCCGAGTCCATCATAACAAACAATAGAGAAAATCTGAATAGCCACCTGATGAAGGATATCTATGAGCACTTCAAGATCACTTATCGAAATTCGACAGCTTATGGGCCGCAAATGAACGGAGTTGTAGAAGCAGCCAACAAGAAGATCAAGAGGATATTGAGGAAAATGACTGATAATCATAAGGGTTTGCACGAGCAGTTGCCTTATGCTCTACTGGGATACCGTACTATGGCCAGAACTTCAACAGGAGCGACTCTATACTTGCTGGTCTACGGAACTGAACCAGTCGTACCCATTGAAGTTAAGATACCTTCCCTGAGAATCATTCAGGAAGCAGAATTAGACAATGTTGAATGGGTCTGGGCTCTTTATGAGCAATTGTCTTTGATTGACGAGAAAAAGATGGTTGTTGTCTATACGGTCAATTGTACCGGCAAAGGATGGCAAGAGATTTCAACAAATGAGTCAGAACCAGACTCTTCCAAATCGGGCAACTGGTTCTCAAAAAGATTTTTCCACATCAAGAGGAATATAAGGGGAAGTTTGCTCCCAATTGGCAAGGGCCTTACGTGGTCCGCAAAGTGCTCTCTGGAGGAACGGTAGTACTGGCAGAATTGGACGGTCAAGAGTGGCCGAAACCAATCAACTCAGATGCAATCAAGCTCTACTATGCATGAAAAAGGAACTTCTCAGTTTTTAATAGTACTCTCTGCTTGTAATCGTTATTCTATTTTGCTTGTATTAGTTATTTCATTTTGCTTGTAACCGTTTTGTAATAGATAGCCAAAAAAAATAGCTTTTGTAATATGAACTACGCAATGACCTGATTTCCCCACAGTGGGATACGTAGGCAGTCCATTTGGGACTCGATCGCTTTAGTAGTAAAAACTAAAAATCCATTATTTTGTTTCTGAAATACGTTTGACCTAAATTCCTGCTGCAACAGGATACGTAGGCGCTCTTTGAGCTCGGTCTCATCAAAAGAAAAAAAATCAAGAAGCCCTTAGGGAGCCTTAGAGATAGGACTTCACAAAGAAGCGAGGACTGCTGCACGCCTGATACACTCAAATTACACCTATTAATGGTATAACGTGGAAGTTGTAAAATATAGTAACCCAACGAGATTGGGGTCGAATCCCACAGGAAATATGGTTTGAAAAGGTTATTAAAGTCATAGGATGCTTAATTTAGTTCTAATGTCTTAATTCGATGATTTTGTTAAAAGTTGGTTGTTTAGGACTAATGGCTAACTGGTTGCTTTGAATGTGTAATTTAGGATAAAAGAAACCAAGGTTGTGTCCCCTTTAGATGAGGTGTATGATCATGGGTATTGACCTCGATATACTTCTAATGGATTGCTATATAAATGCACTTAACCTCTATGCGAATCTCTACTATTTTCCAACAAATAAAGACTATTTCTTTCTATGATTTTCCCAAATATAAGAAAGTTATATGAAGAACAGTTAACTATGCCAAGTAAATTCTTCTTATTCCTAAGTGGATTTATTAAACAAAATTTAAAGCTTTGAGTTCTTGTTATTTATTATTACCAACCCTAATTATTTTCTCCACTTCTTTCCCCATTTTCACCTACTTCTCCAACTTTTGCCATCAAAACACTTAATACCTGAAATCCAATAAAAAACACGTAAAATCACATAGACTTGCTTAAAACAAGTAATACTTATAGCCGAAAAGCATCGATTGTGGCATAAAATCGCGCCATATCAACACCTCCTACTTAAAGTATTTGCTTGACCTCAAGCAAGCCATACAAAACAAAGACTCAATCTAACACCTAGATATCACAGAGTAAGAATGTCTACATTGGTTTTGACTTTCAACTACCGGCACGCATGTTTTTCTTCCAAGAACCACCCCATTTTTCGATTTTCAACCCATATACACAACCCAAGAACGCTATGACTAACAATGAAGCTTCAATGCATGACATTACATTATCGAACATATTGTGATGCACACAAACGCTACTTTAGGCGGTCACTTTATGTAGCTCAATTCTCATCCATATGCCCTCATATAGACCAAAGAATGTCCCAACACACATATATACAACAAGAATGGGATGAAGACGAAAGAGAAGAGAAAAACACTCACGCTCACAAAGAAATTCATATCTACACATGCAAATACCATAGGCTTGCCCTTATTTTCTATGTTTTCATCCTAGGCTCATTCGGTTGTGATCACATTAGGACTTGTTTTGGCTTGTAATGTAGGCTTAGGGACAGGTAGGATACTTTTTGGATATTAGTGAATCACCCTCCTTGAATACTACAACATCTCTTCACCTTAATTCCCCTATTTCCTTTCCAACCCCTTTATTTTCTTTCAAGTTTTCGACCTCGATGTGGTTTTATTCCTAACCAACTTAAAAATCTTTTTGTGTTACAATTTTCTGATTTTTTTCTCCTTTTTTTTCTTTTTATATATGCAACTACCACATCGAATCTCCACTAGAAAACTCCACCACCCCTAATGTCACGACCCAACCGGAGGGCCATGACGGGTACCCGGTGCTAACCCACCCGGGAACCTCTTATCAAACATTCACTTTCACATTTAGGTAAGCCACATAGCTAAATCATACTTTCTATCTATCATTCATACTAATCACATTGGGCAACAATACATTTATATCACCATCAACAACTATGCCAGATCAATGTACATAAGCCGATGAGGCTAACAAAATGATATCCAAAATATAAGCCGACAAGGCTAAATGCATCTAACCATATACACAGATCTACGAGCCTCTAAGGAGAGTATGTCACAACATATAGGCGGGACAGGACCCCGCCATGCCCAAAAGTATGTACAAAGAAGAATAGATACCAAAAGCTCCAGCTCCGAATGAATTGAAGCTCCGCTACGTAGTCCCTGAGTAATAAAGTTATGGATCAAGCCTGTCTCCCCGACCACCTGTGGGCATGACGCAGCGTCCACAAACAAAAGGACGTTAGTACGAGGAATGTACTGAGTATGTAAAGCATAATCAACATCATTATGGAAGCATAAGAGACAACATAAGAAATAGCATCAGATGGGAGGTAGTAGAACCATCGTCATAAACACTTACTTGATTTTCATAGGGACCTTCCATTTCCAATGCGTCTTTGTGTACATACACACGTACATATCCATATCCGTATCCATATTCGTATTCGTATTTGTTTCATATTCATATACATATTCATATTCATAGCATACCCGACCATGAAGGATTGGTGTTTCACATACCCGGCCATGGCAAGGCTCGGTGACTTATACATACCTGGCCCTACCAAGGCTCCGGGTTGTCCGTACGCAACTGCAGTAGTGCACGCGCGATACATATCATTCCCAGCCATATAAGCTCAGTGTTACATAATAGTCATACATAAGCACACATACATAAGAGCTCATAAGCATCCTTGGCATCATTACTATCATCGTTTTATTACATCTATCCTTAGAGGATCACTCACCATATAAGGAATTTAGTAGAACCATAAACATAACGATAATCATGAGCTTTAATAGCTTTAAAGATAGAATTATTTGGAGGACATCATAGGCTCATGAAAGAATAGATATATGGCCAAGGAACCATGCCTTATTGAAAGAACGGTTAGCCTTACATACCTTTTCGTTTAACTATTCTATCGCTTGAACGTTCTCCTTCAATGCTCACGTTTCTACCTTCATTAGAGTTTATACTAACATTAGAAAATCGATAGCTTAGCATACTTGAACTAAGCTAGAGAAAATTGGCAGAATCTCCTTTATTTATACAACCTCTCCCATATCATATATCAACTCCCAAACATCTATAATAACATTCACAACATCATAACAATAGTCTTCATTCACCTACATTATCCATATTTCTCAATCCACTTCAAATCATCCATATTCATGGTCATGACACACTATTACATTCACTCATATACAATGTCTATCCCATATTTTTAACGCAATTTATAACATAATCATAATCACAACATATCAAGAATCATGACTCAATCAAAACTACTACTCAAAAATATCACTATTCTCATATTCATGACCCCTTTTCCATCTACTTCAACAATCCAAGTCTTTCAACCTCTCAATACCTTAAACAACATGGATAGACCATAAAACTTACCTTAGATGGTGTAGGAATGGACTTTGGGTGGAAACACTTCACATGAGCAAAACCCTAGTTCCACCTCCACTTGGATTTCTTGTCTTGGATGAACTTTAATGAGTTTCTTACACTTGATTCTCTTGGTTTGATGAAATTGATCATTAATACATCTTGAATTCTTGTGGGAGAGGTGTGGAGAAATGTTCTAGAGAGTTCTATAGAGAAGGGGAGTGAAAATGAAATGAATTTGGTCCCCTTATTAATATCTCACGATCTGTCCCGCTTTGATTTCACAGACCAACATACGGTCCGTATAAATTAAACTGACCGTATGTTTGGCCGTACTTTTGGTCCAGTGAAGGCTTCCAATCTGGGCTGAATATACGGCCTAACATACGGCCAATATGTTGGGTCGTATAATGCCCAGCTTTTCCGAACTAGTTCTTGTCGACTCGTTTGATATCCAATCCTTATGGAACCTTCTTAACACTTGTTTAACACCTCATTAACAATCTAAGGGACGTTATAACTCTTCTCCAAAGCATCATTAAGTCATCATTAATTTGATACTCGTAAATCCTTTTCGATACATATTGTATACCCTGCCTTCCTTGGCAAACATTCTTCTCTTACTTCAGATGTCTTTGAAATCTCAATTAGGGTCATCAAAGGCTATTCCTTACTTATCAAAACATCATATACTTCGTGCCCTTCGTTAATCTATTCACCGTGCATTAACGAAAAATTTTCGTAGGTGTAACATTCTCCCCCCCTTAAGAACATTTGTCCTTGAATGTTAAGTTCTCGGGGATTCTATAAAATTTCACCAGAGTTTCCCCTGTAATATGGCACTACCATCCTGTCACAACAGCCCATAGTAATAATGCCTCATGGGGCCACAACATAATAGCAATAGAGTTTGGCCACACTAACCAAATGCATAAAAAGGAAAACATACATACCTCATGATCTTGATGCCTCGTCTTGGATCTCTTCCGGGGGTTGAAATAAGTGCGGGTACTTGGACTTCATATTTGCTTCCGCTTCCCATGTCATTTCTTCTCAGTTATTGTTTCTCCACAAAACCTTAACTGAGGCCACTTCTTTGTTTCTAAGCCTTCGTACTTGCCTATCTAATATGGCAATGGGTACCTCTTCATAAGTCAACTTTTCTGTTACTTGAACATCATCTACTGGAACGATCCTAGTAGGATCTCCAACACATTTATGAAGCATCGAGACATGGAAAACTGGGTGAACTGACTCCAAATCAGGAGGTAGATCTAATTTGTAAGCCACTTCGCCTACTTTGCGTACAATCTCATAAGGCCCAATGTACCGGGGACTAAGCTTCCCCTTTTTGCCAAATGTCATTACACCCTTCATTGGTGACACTTTAAAGAATACCTAATCTTTAACTTGGAACTCTAAGTCCCTTCGACGATTATCCGCATATGACGTTTGACAACTTTGAGCTGTCACCAATCGATTTCGTATAAGCTTGACTTTCTCTATGGTTTGCTGGACCAAGTCTGGCCCTATCAATTTAGTCTCTCCTACTTCAAACCACCCAATTGGGGATCTACACTTTCGCCCATATAAAGCCTCATACGGTGCCATTTGGATGCTAGAATGATAACTATTGTTATAAGCAAATCCAATAAGTGGTAAATGATCATCCCAATTACCTCCAAAATCCAGCATGCATGCCCATAGCATATCCTCGAGAGTCTGAATAGTACGCTCAGCTTGCCCATCAGTCTGTGGGTGAAATGTCATGCTAAGGCTCACCTGAGTCCCCAAACCTTCTTGGAAAGATTTCCAAAAATTAGCTGTAAACTGAGTTCCCCTATCAGAGATAATAGATACTGGAACTCCGTGAAGTTGCACTATCTCTTTAACATAAAGCTTCGCATAATCTTCTGCCACATATGTAGTTCTGACTAGTAAGAAATGAGCTGACTTCGTGAGTCTATCCACAATCACCCACATAGAGTCATACTTACGTCGAGAACAGGGTAAGCCTGTAATGAAGTCCATATTAACTACTTCCCATTTCCAAGTTGGAATTTCTATTGCTTGCAACAATCCGCCCGGCTTTTGGTGCTCGATTTTCACTTGTTGACAGTTGGGACATTGAGCTACCAATTCCGCTATATCCTTCTTCATTACATTCCACCAATATATAGATTTAAGATCATGATACATTTTTGTTGCTCCGGAGTGAACAGAATAGTCGGAGCAATGGGCCTCTCTTAATATTTGGTGGCGTAATCCTGCCACATCAGGAACACATAATCTGCCTCGGCATCGGAGAACTCCATCTCCTGAGATCTCAAATTATGACTCCTCCTTCTGAGGGAGTGTATCTCTGTAATGAATTAGCATGGGATCTTCATATTGTCGCTCCTTCACTTCCACTACTAGCGACGAGACTGTTGAATTCTGAATGGTAGCTCCCATGCTACCTGATTCCACTACTCGAACTCCTAGGCTAGCTAACTACTGGAGCCCACGAGCCATTTCTCTTTTCTCTGGCCGAGCATCACACAAAATTCCCATAGATCTACGGCTAAGAGCATCAGCCACAACATTTGCCTTTTCGGGGTGATATAGGATATCAACATCATAATATTTTAGCAATTCCAACCATCGTCGTTGCAGGTAAATTCAACTCTTTCTGCTTGAAGATATACTAAAGGCTCTTATGATATGTATAATTATCCACATGGACACCTTACAAATAATGTCTCCACATCCTTAATGCATGAATCACCGCAGCCAATTCAAGGTCATGGGTTGGATAATTTTTCTCATGTTTCCGTAATTGCCTTGAAGCATACGCAATCACCTTACCATGTTGCATCAATACACAGCCTATCCCAACGCCCGAAGCGTCGCAATAAACAACATAACCTTCCAATCCCTCTAGAAGTGTCAGGACTGGGCAGAAGTTAATCTATCCTTTAGCTCTTGGAAACTACGTTCACAACCATCTGTCCATTGAAACTTTGCTGATTTCTGGGTCAGCTTTGTGAGTGGTGCAGAAATAGAAGAAAAGCCTTCTACAAATCTCCTGTAATAACCTGCTAAGCCCAGAAAACTATGAACCTCCGTAGGAGTCGTGGGCCTCGGCCAAGTCTTCATGGCCTCAATCTTTTGGCTATCTACCCGAATACCATCGGCTGAAACAATGTGCCCCAAAAATGTCACTGAGTTCAACAAAAACTCACACTTAGAAAATTTGGCAAACAACTCTCGAGTTTGAAGAACTCTAAGGACAGTACGCAAATGATCGGCATATTCTGCCTCGGATCTAGAATACACCAAGATATCGTCGATGAATACAATCACAGATAAATCTAAGAAGGGCCTGAACACATTGTTCATCAAATCTATAAAGATTGCCAGTGCATTAGTTAGCCCAAATGACATCACCCGGAACTCAAAATGGTCATAGCTTGTTCTGAAGGCTGTCTTAGGGATATCTTTCTCCCTAACTCTCACTTGTTGATACCCGGATCTCAAATCTATCTTCGAAAACCATTTGGCACCTTATAATTGATCAAATAAGTCATCAATCCTCGAAAGAGGATATCTATTCTTAATCGTCACCTTATTCAGTTGCCGATAGTCAATGCACATTCTCAAGGAGCCGTCTTTCTTTCGGACAAACAACACGGGTGCTCCCCACGGGGAAGAACTAGGCCTAATAAAGCCTTTCTCAAGCAAGTCCTTCAATTGCTCCTTCAACTCTTTCAACTCTGCGGGAGCCATTCTATAAGGTGAAATAGATATAGGCTTGGTGTCCGGTAACACATCAATAGAAAAATTAATCTCTCTTTCTGGAGGAAGGCCTGGAAGCTCTTCTGGGAATACATCCAAAAACTCATACACCACGGGAACTGACTGAAGAGTTGCCGGTTCAACTTCTACATCTTGAACCCGAACTAGATGATAAATGCAACCTTTTGTGATCATTTTCCTTGCTTTTAGATAGGAAATAACCTACCTTTTGGTGACGCAGTATTTCCCTTCTATTCTAAAACTGGTTCTCCTGAAAACTGGAAGCGAACCATTTTCATTCTACAATCAACATTGGCTTAGCAAGAAGCCAACCAATCCATACCCATGATAACATCAAAATCCACCATTTTTAACTCATGTAAGTCAACCATAGTACGATGGTCACAAATCACAACTATGCAATTTCTATATACTCGGCTAGCTATTACCGATTCACCAACGGGTGTAGACACCTCAAAAGGCTTGATCGACTCTGGTTTGACTCCAAACCGACCCGAAATATATGGAGTAACATATGACAATGTGGAACCCGGATCTATCAAAGCACATACATCATGAGAAAATACTAATAATATACCAGTGACAACATCAAGAGAAGACTCAAGATCTTGGCGTCCATCCAAAGCATAAATACGGTGTTGAGGACCGCTAGAACTGGGGACTCTCCCTATGCCTCTACGATGGCCGACTGGCGCATGTGAACCTGGCCCCATAGGGCGTATAGATGATAAAGATCCGGCTACCGACCCTGAAGGCTGAGTCCTACTCCTACCACCACCCAAGGGGCAATCTCGCATAAATGGCCTGGCCGACCACATGCATAGCAAACATCTGAGCCTAATCGGCACTGGCCCTAATATAACTTCCCACACTGGGAACATCGTGGCACGGGTGGCCTCACCTGACCCGAATTACCTCTGGACTGTGAACCGAAAAAACTCTGACTCAGCCCGGAATAAGTAGATCTATCAAATCTCTGTCCTGAAAACTGTGGAGGCGCACTTGTCATAGAATGGCCTGAGTGCCTAGAAAACTGCTGTCTCGGCCCGTCCCTATACTCACTCGTCGGACCCGAAGATCTAGCCCTCTTGCTATACCCTCTGTCACGCTCATGCTCACTTCTTTGTTGTTGTTGGCTTTCTTCTAAATTTTGAGCATGAGCTTGAATGCGTGAAATATCCATATTGTCCTGAATGGACGCAGTCAAGCACCTTTCCATCAAATGTGGCCCTAGGCCTCTTACAAATCAGTGCACTCGATCACCATATTCACTACCATGGCTGAAGCATACCTAGTCAAAGAATTGAAGTGAAGACTATACTCTAAAGCACTCATACTTCTTTGCCTCACATTCAAGAACTTATCAGCTCTAGCTCGCTGAACCTCTGGAGGTAGGTAATGTTGGAGGAAGGCCTCTACAAATTCTTGCCATACCGGGGGAGGTGCATTGGCTCCCTGTGAAGCCATCCAAACCGTGTACCAATGAACCGCAACATCCGTCAATCTATAGGATGCTAACTGCACCGATTCGACATCCGAAGCATGTATCAATTGAAGTGTCCTCAACATTCCATCAATAAAATTCTGACGGTCCTCATCCGGCTTTGATCCAAAGAATTTCGGAGGCTTCAAGCTAATAAAATCATGGGCCCTTGCACTAACAGCCCTATCACCTTGCCCTGTACCTTGCCGCTGAGTCTGGCCGGCAACCAACTGAGTAAGCAATTGAATGGCCTCATTTACATCTTGGCCTGAGGCATCCGGTCAAGGACCTGGAGGTGCTGGAGCTGGGGCTGAGGCTCCCTCATGCTTCTCAGAAATAGGCACTGAATGAGAGGACTGAGATTGAGCTGCATTCTGGGACTTACTTTCCTCTACAATAGTTGGCGGTGCTCTTTCAGCCCGCTTTCCTGCAACTATCTTTCCCTTTTGGGCTGCCGTAACCTTTCTCTGCACAGGCATCTCTGAAATACACAATACATAGTTAAGGAAAAGAGGAATCCTTATATCATAGCTATATCGCACGATCTTATGAACAAAGAAGGTCATTCATTCCTAAAATGCCTGCAGCGTCCTGCTTATAAGTGTGGCGCGCAACACACCCATAACCAAGACTCTACTGGACATGGCACGTAGACACACCCTAGGACAGAACTGCTCTGATACCACTTTTGTCACGACCCAACCAGAGGGCCATGACGGGTACCCGGTGCTAACCCACCCGGGCACCTCTTATCATACATTCACTTTCACATCTAGGTGAGCCACATAGCTAAATCATACTTCCTATCCATCATTCGTACTAATCCCATTAGGCAACAATACATTTATACCACCATCAACAACTATGCCCATATCAATGTACATAAGCCGACGAGGCTAACAAAATGATATCCAAAATATAAGCCGACAAGGCTAAATTCATCTACCCATATACACATGTCCACGAGCCTCTAAGGAGAGTATGTCACAACATATATGCGGGGCAGGACCCCGCCATGCCTATAAGTATGTACATAAAAGAATAGCAACCAAAAGCTATAGCTCCGAATGAAATGGAGCTCCGCTACATAGTCCCTGAGTAATAAAGCTATGGATCAAGCCAGTCTCCCTGGCCACCTGCGGACATAGCGCAGCATCCACAAACAAAAGGACGTCAGTACGAGTAATGTACTGAGTATGTAAAGTATAATCAACATCATTATAGAAGCATAAGAGACAACAGAAGAAATAGCATAAGATGGGAGGTAGTAGAACCATCGTCATAAACACTTACTTGTTTTCCATAGGGACCTTCCATTTCTAATGCGTGTTTGTGTACATACACACGTACATATCCATATCCGTATCCATATTCGTATTCGTATTTGTTTCATATTCATATTCATAGCATACCCGACCATGAAGGATTGGTGTTTCACATACCCGGCCATGGCAAGACTCGGTGTTTATACATACCTGGCCCTACCAAGGCTCCGGGTTGTCCGTACGTAACTGCAGTGGTGCACGCGCGATACATATCATTCCCAGCCATATAAGCTCAGTGTTACATAATAGTCATACATAAGCACACATACGTAAGAGCTCATAAGCATCCTTGGCATTATTACTATCATCGTTTTATTACATCTATCCTTAGAGGATCACTCACCATATAAGGAATTTAGTAGAACCATAAACATAACGAGAATCATGAGCTTTAATAGCTTTAAAGATAGAATCATTTGGAGGACATCATAGGCTCATGAAAGAATAGATATATGGCCGAGGAACCATGCCTTATTGAAAGAAGGGTTAACCTTACATACCTTTTCGTTCAACTATTCTATCGCTTGAACGTTCTCCTTCAATGCTCATGTTTCTACCTTCATTAGAGTTTATACTAACATTAGAAAATCGATAGCTTAGCATACTTGAACTAAGCTAGAGAAAATTGGGTAGCATCTCCTTTATTTATACAACCTCTCCCATATCATATATCAACTCCCAAACATCTATAATAACATTCACAACATGATAACAATTGTCTTCATTCACCTACATTATCCATATTTCTCAATCCACTTCAAATCATCCGTATTCATGGTCATGACACACTATTACATTCACTCATATACAATGTCTATCCCATGTTTTTAACGCTATTTATAACATAATCATAATCACAACATATCAAGAACCATGACTCAATCCAAGCTACTACTAAAAAATATCACTATTCTCACATTCATGACCCATTTTCTATCTCCTTCTACAATCCAAGTCTTTCAACCTCTCAATACCTTAAACAACATGGAAAGACCATAAAACTTACCTTATTTGGTGTAGGAATGGACTTTGGGTGGAAACACTTCACTTGAGCAAAACCCTAGTTCCACCTCCACTTGGATTTCTTGTCTTGGATGAACTTTAATGAGTTTCTTACACTTGATTCTCTTGGTTTGATGAAGTTGATCATTGATACCTCCTGAATTCTTGTGGAAGAGGTGTGGAGAAATGTTCTATAGAGTTCTAGAGAGAAGGGGAGTGAAAATGAAATGAAATGAATTGAACTTGGTCCCCTTATTAATATCTCACAATCTGTCCCGCTTTGATATCACGGACCAACATACGGTCCGTATAAATTATACTGACCGTATGTTTGGCCGTACTTTTGGTCCAGTGAAGGCTGCCAATCTGGGCTGAATATACGGCCTAACATACGGCCAGTATGTTGGGCCGTATAATGCCCAGCTTTTCCGAACTCGTTCTCGTCGACTCGTTTGATCTCCAATCCTTATGGAACATTCTTAACACTTGTTTAACACCTCATTAACAATCTAAGGGACGTTATAACTCTTCTCCAAAGCATCATTAAGTCATCATTAATTCAGGACTCATAAATCCTTTTCGATACATAACGTATACCCTGCCTTCCTTGCAAACATTCTTCTCTTACTTCAGATGTCTTTGAAATCTCAATTAGGGTCATCAAAGGCTATTCCTTACTTATCGAAACATCATATACTTCGTGCCCTTCGTTAGTCTATTCACCGTGCATTAACGGAATATTTTCCAAGGTGTAACACCTAACTTATGTTTTTAATATCTACTCCACATTTAATTCACCCCCAACTTAGGTATTTTGCCCCATCTATCTAGTAGCATCAAGGAGGGAACGGGTCAGAAGATGGATTAATTGCACAAAGGGTAAGGTTTCATAATTGGCTAGCCAATAAAAAGGTCAAACGACTCAAAAAGGGAACCTAGGGATATTTGAAATTTTGATAAGGCTTATTTAGGCAAAGTGACTATTTACACAAAGAAAGCCTAAGATCATCTCACAACCAAACTAACTTTCGGATTTCAAACAAGACCAACCGGGCAAGTTTTAGATTATAGATGCATAAACAGAACCAAACTAACAACTCACACACACATTGGCAGAAGGACAATTATTTTTACACTTGTGACCTCCTAATTAGTCATTCATCACGCACAATGCCCCAATAATCATAATGTCATATAAAGAATCAATCATGTCAACCAATAACTATTCTAAGTATTTTATTTTTATTTTTGAGGGGACCAAAATTTACAACAAACCATAACAACACGTCATCAGTTACAGAGTAAAATAAAATAAGTCAAAACTACTCCATTCAACATAAGCAACATCCTAAAAATGCCAGTTTCAACAAAATGACGCCCCTCGAGAAAAGAACTCTGGCAAAGAAAAGCCGAGGGGGTCCTAAACACATATATAAAATATTCACAAGAAACACATAGCCCACCCCCAACTAAAGATCATGCATTATCCCCAAGGCATGAAAATAAGCAAAACAAAGGGATAGGGCTACCTGAAACGCTCTAGGCATTCTGCACGTCCTGAGGTGGGATCACCTCAGTGGTGGTATCCAGTGCCTGCTCTGCTGTTGGAACTATGGTACCAACAGCTGGCTCTATCTGACTCTAAAAGCGCGGTTCCTCCTAGGGACCCATGTTACTAGCCTCTACTGGTATCACAACACTAGGCACTGTCACCTCAACAGGAGGGGCATGGATGGATGACGCTCCCGTAAAATGGGCCTCCTCAAGAGAGCATCTCTACACTTTTCGAAACTACTTGTCCTCCTCACTGTCCTCCTCCTCATCGTCATCACCCTCTCCTTCATCCCTAGGCCTTTTGCTCGTAGCCCGGGGTGGTGAATCATCTCCCATCAAATTAACAACTGACAACAGAGAGGCCAAGTCTAAAGTCTGTGCTGGTGGCAGGGTTGCAAACGCAAGTCCCTCTTTAACCTTCAATGCTAGCACAGTTGTCTTTAACTACATCAAATCTATTTGCATCATCCACCTTCTCAAGCTCAAGAATCCGCCGCTCAAGTCTATCAATCCGAGAATGTATAAGGTTATGGGAATCCTCCCATGTATTCCTTGCGGGCCCCAATGCTACTGTCAACCATTTATCTATATATCCCTGCAACTGACCCATCAAGTTAGCAATCTGGCGGTCTACCCTATCTGCTTTTCACAAACACATCATAGAAGTTTTGAACATTAAACTGTATCATAACGCCTCCAGGCAAGGCTGTAGATACTGGGGCCATATGGATGCTCTGAGAGGTCAGAATGTTGTGAACAATCGGAGCAGCATGGGTGGAGGGCCCTGTAGATGTAACCGAGGTGCCTAAAATAGAATGAGTTGTTGTGCCCGTGTCAGTCGGCCTTTCCTGTAACGTCTCGGGGGCTGCCTGCTCATTCACCTGGGATACTGGAGCAGGCTGCCCAGCTGTGAGCTCATTGGGAACTTCTCTAGCAGTATGAATATCCCCATTTTTGCTCTTCCAGAGATCATACACACTCTTAACTGGTAACCGATGATCTCGATATGCATAGTGATCAAGATTTTCCCATAAGCGTAACGCTATAATGAGGCAAGGATATGCGAGTGAAAACTCCTTGGTCAGTGCCCTCTGATGAATTTGTTGAACCACTAACTCCCCCAAATTTATGTTGTACCTCAACATGATCGCAGCTACGAGTGTGACCCGCTCAACGGGCAACATGTTATCTGACTGAGTGGGGAACAACCTGTGGATTAATACACTCCACCAAAATTTTCCTTCAACTAACAAATCTTCTTTCTTCATCAATAACGAGGTGTTTCTACTCCACTCAGGGGAACCCCTTGCTTTAACTGAAGCAACCCACGACAACTCAAATAGCTTGTCTTTCCGATCACCACCCAACCTGTACTTAAGCTCATCTGTGTTTGGCGGTAGTACATAGTCGGGACCAAAGTAGAAATAATTAATTGTCTAGCTAGAAATATTGATTTTCTGGCCTCAGAATGTCACTTCTTCCAACGGGGGTGGTTTCTTCCTCTTAAGCTGCACCGACTTGTAGGAATTTTTGAACTCTATAGCATAATTACCATAGAATTCCCGCACTAGAGACGAGATGTACTCACCTGGAGGGTGGCTAATAAAGTTCCCCTTATAGTTGTCAAGAGTAGCAAGAATTCGTGGAAAACCCTCTAGTCTGTCTAGGATGATTCTTTTCTTCTCATGGATGCTTTTCTTTGGACCACCCCCCTCTTTCTCTTCAAGCCCCTGATCATATATTTCTTTGGAGCCTGACACCGAAATCTGACGCTGTGCTTGGATCTTTCTTTTATTCGGATTTCCCGCAGCCTGGCAGCTTTGACTTCATCTTCCGAGCTGCTAGAGGATATTGATGTGCCCCCCCCTCTTCAGACTGGGAGGACACTTGTACTTGAGTAGCACGCCTAGCTCGGGTGGTTCTTGCTGCCAGTGGCTCGTCATCCCCTGCGCCAATGGCCCCTTGGTCAGGCTCATCCCGGAGTCCCCTGTGACCTTGCGCTTTGTCCCTACCTTTGCCTCTTAAAGTAGTTGGAGCACCTCCTCGAACCTTAGGAGCCATACCTGTGGAAAGCATGTCAGCATCACTTTCAAATTATGTTTTTTTATTATTGCACAAAAAATAAAGCGTCAAATGTTTTGATGGGCCGCAGAAATTTTTACGGTTCGTACAGTTGGCCGTTAAATGGGAACTGTAGACAATTTTACTACCAACCACTTGACGATGAAGTTTGACGATCCGCAGAATTCTCTACGGTCCGTCAAACCTCCCGTCAAATGGTTACAGTGAACTAGTTTGTGTTGAACCATTTGACGATGAAGTTTGACGCTCCGCAGAATTTTTTGCGGTCCGTCAAACCTACCGTCAAATGGTAACAATACATCATGGCTATTGAGGACTTTTGATGACACTTTTGACGGACCGTCAAAATTTTTACAGTCCGTCAACCTTGTTGTCAAAATTCCTTGACTTAGTTCTTGTCTTCAGTGTTACACTTGACTCTTCAATTCAAGAGAACATGCTTATACATCCTACACACTTGTAGAACTCATATAAAGCCGGGTCACTCAGACTTCACCCTTTTTTGTCAATTTTCATGATTGAGGCATTTCATCGAACAGTCGGCGGGCATAACAATGTTTGAATCCAAAAATTTGAACACAACCATCGGAATGCCCTCCAACCCATCATAGCATCGTTATGAGTTCATCAATATCCAACCTTTTGCACAAACCCCACCCCCAACATAGATTATCAATAATGCAATACAAATCCCAGTGATAGATCATGGGAATACATACTGAACCTATACTTTAGCAAATTGAATGAGAAGATCATGGGAATACAGAATCACATACCTGACTTTCTTGTTGGAGTGGAGAGTATAGCACAACAATAAAAATTCTTTACACAGAGACCTTGCTCTCTCTTTTCAAATTTTTATTCTTTTTTTCTTTTTAAAGCTTCTCTGAGACGGCTGGGATTTTTAGGAAAGGGAAGGAGGGAGTTATAAATGGAAAGGAGTAGTGAGGGCTAGTAGGGCGTGATTCCAGGAAATGGATGGGAGGAGTTTTAGGGCTTTATGTTTGAGTGGGAAAAGGAAGGTGGAGGATTTAAGTTTAAGTGGTTGAAGTTGAAACGGTTTCTCAAGTTTTAAACCCAGCCGCCTTTTGATTACTTATACTATGAAAATAAAAAAATAAAAGACCTACAGTCAAATATTTTTACGGACCGTAGAAAGTTCTATGAACCTTTCTATGGTCCAGGTACTTACCTGGGATAATGAACTGGCAACCTCCAATACTTATTATCATGGCCATACGTTATAACACTAGTCCATAGCCTCATTTGCCACATATAAAATATTATTTTCAATCATCGTCATCACGCCTTTTTGTCTTAAATCATTTTGGGACTTCATTCCTTGTATAAACCAAGTTCTTGATTTTTCATGCTTGAATATGGCCAAATTCTCCGGGCTCGAGTAAATTTGCTCATGTTGGACGGTCCAAAAATACGAGATATTATAGCTTGGAACGTATTTCATCAAATAAATTTTGAACCTCAACAAAACTTATTTTCTTAGATTTGTTTAACTTCGAATATTTATAACACATCTGTACCATCACTACAACCACCCATAAGCTTGGGAGGATAACCTCATTTTCGTTACTAATATCATTTATCTCGCACACTTTCCAAAGAATAAAAATACGGGATGTAACAGGCTGACTTACTAGCCACGAGCCCTGTGGATGAAGAACTTGAACCACTTCGTACCCATTTCCCAGATGAATGGATGTTAGCTCGAGAAGAAGGAGAAATAGAATCTTATACTGGCTGGAAATTGTTATTTGACAGAGCCGTGAATTGCAAAGGTTCCGAAATCAAAGCGGTCTTGATATCGAAAAATGGGCAACACTACCCCAGGGCTCATAATCTCAAGTTCCGCAGTACCAACAGCATAGCTGAATAAGAATCCTGCATACTAGGTCTCAGAATGGCACTAGACATGGACATCAATGAACTATTGGTTATTGGAGATTATGACTTGCTGATTCACTAAGTACAAGGAGAATAGGCCACCAAAAATAAAAAGATCCTACCATATGTGAACTTGGCACAGAGATTGTGCAAGAAGTTCTGAAAGACTGAGTTTCGACATACGCCAAGGGCTCAGAATGAATTTGCTGATGCACTGGCCACAATAGCGTTAATGATCCAGCATCCTGAAAGCAGTCACATTGAACCGCTAAGGATAAGTCTAAACGAAGAACATCCCCACTATTACCATGTGGAAGTTGAGCCAGATGGCAAGCCATGGTACAGCGACATCAAAATGTATCTGGAAGGACGGGAATACCCTGAAGGCATTACAAATGGATAAAAGATGATCGTCCGAAGAATGGCAAATGGTTTCTTCCTAAATAAAGAAGTGCTATAAAAACGGATGTCGGATTTGGGTCTACTCAGATGTGTAGATGTCGGCAAATCCACCAAACTTCTAGAAGAAGTAAATGCGAGAACATGTGGACCCCAGATGAACGGATTCGTACTAGCAAAGAAGATTCTATGAGCTGGATATTATTGGATGACTGTGGAGAGTGACTGCTACAAATATGTTCAAAGATGTCATCAATGCCAGATCCACTGTGATCTAATCAAAGTCCTTCCAAGTGAGCTTAATGTTATGAATTCACCATAGCCTTTCGTTGCCTAGGGCATGGATATTTTTGGACCTATTGAACCCACAACCTCGAATGGCCACCGGTTGATCTTGGTTTCCATTGATTATTTCACCAAGTGGGTGGAAGCAACATCTCACAAATCAGTGACAAAGATAGTGGTGGCGGACTTTGTGTGAAGGCACATTATATGCAGATTCGGTGTGCCCGAGTCCATCATAACAGACAATAGAGCAAATCTGAATAGCCACCTGATGAAGGATATCTATGAGCACTTCAAGATCACCTATCGAAATTCGACAGCTTATGGGCCGCAAATGAACGGAGCTGTAGAAGCAGCCAACAAGAAGATCAAGAGGATATTGAGGAAAATGACTGATAATCATAAGGGTTTGCACGAGCAGTTGCCTTATGCTCTACTGGGATACCGTACTACGGCCAGAACTTCAACAGGAGCGACTCTATACTTGCTGGTCTACGGAACTGAACCAGTCGTACCCATTGAAGTTAAGATACCTTCCCTGAGAATCATTCAGGAAGCAGAATTAGACAATGTTGAATGGGTCTGGGCTCTTTATGAGCAATTGTCTTTGATTGACGAGAAAAAGATGGCTGTTGTCTATACGGTCAATTGTACCGGCAAAGGATGGCAAGAGATTTCAACAAATGAGTCAGAACCAGACTCTTCCAAATCGGGCAACTGGTTCTCAAAAAGATTTTTCCACATCAAGAGGAATATAAGGGGAAGTTTGCTCCCAATTGGCAAGGGCCTTACGTGGTCCGCAAAGTGCTCTCTGGAGGAACGGTAGTACTGGCAGAATTGGACGGTCAAGAGTGGCCGAAACCAATCAACTCAGATGCAATCAAGCTCTACTATGCATGAAAAAGGAACTTCTCAGTTTTTAATAGTACTCTCTGCTTGTAATCGTTATTCTATTTTGCTTGTATTAGTTATTTCATTTTGCTTGTAACCGTTTTGTAATAGATAGCCAAAAAAAATAGCTTTTGTAATATGAACTACGCAATGACCTGATTTCCCCACAGTGGGATACGTAGGCAGTCCATTTGGGACTCGATCGCTTTAGTAGTAAAAACTAAAAATCCATTATTTTGTTTCTGAAATACGTTTGACCTAAATTCCAGCTGCAACAGGATACGTAGGCGCTCTTTGAGCTCGGTCTCATCAAAAGAAAAAAAATCAAGAAGCCCTTAGGGAGCCTTAGAGATAGGACTTCACAAAGAAGCGAGGACTGCTGCACGCCTGATACACTCAAATTACACCTATTAATGGTATAACGTGGAAGTTGTAAAATATAGTAACCCAACGAGATTGGGGTCGAATCCCACAGGAAATATGGTTTGAAAAGGTTATTAAAGTCATAGGATGCTTAATTTAGTTCTAATGTCTTAATTCGATGATTTTGTTAAAAGTTGGTTGTTTAGGACTAATGGCTAACTGGTTGCTTTGAATGTGTAATTTAGGATAAAAGAAACCAAGGTTGTGTCCCCTTTAGATGAGGTGTATGATCATGGGTATTGACCTCGATATACTTCTAATGGATTGCTATATAAATGCACTTAACCTCTATGCGAATCTCTACTATTTTCCAACAAATAAAGACTATTTCTTTCTATGATTTTCCCAAATATAAGAAAGTTATATGAAGAACAGTTAACTATGCCAAGTAAATTCTTCTTATTCCTAAGTGGATTTATTAAACAAAATTTAAAGCTTTGAGTTCTTGTTATTTATTATTACCAACCCTAATTATTTTCCCAAATAAATCAAGATTTATGGCTTTAATCAATGTTTGCAACCATTAATTATGAATGAAGAATGAAGAATAAATAAACCATAACAATCCATTATGCATATATCAATCACAAATGCAATAACAAAACACCCATCATTGGGTTCACAACCGTAGTAAAGAAATTTAGCTACTCATAGAAGAAGAAGAAGAACAATTAGAAATAATTGAGATCATAATGCTTACGAATTGATTGCTTGGGATTGAGGAGAAATTAATTGCAATTTTTTGTAATCCAAAAAAACATCCAAAACTATGAGTATTTAGTGCTAAGAAGAATAAAAACTGAAATCTGATGTCCATCGTACAAGAAACCTATATCCGGTATTTATAAGACCCTAAGTCGTGAGAAGTGAAAAGACAAAATTGCCCGTCGGGTCCATTCTACGGACCGTAAACCCGTTATGCAGACTGTCAATTTGCGGCCCTTTAACTGTCAAACAGTCTCCTCCATTTTTCTACAATACATTTTGCCGGACCGTCAAATGCTATGTGGTCCGTATAATTGTTCCGCAGGATGGACCTTCGGTGAACTGCTTACTGTCACCATTATACGGTACCTTTGACGCTCCGCAGAAAGTTCTACGGGCCATCTAATTGCTCCGTAAAATTGCCTCTTCAGTGATTTGTTATTTTCTCCACTTCTTTCCGCATTTTCACCTACTTCTCCAACCTTTGCCATCAAAACACTTAATACCTGAAATCCAATAAAAAACACGTAAAATCACATAGACCTGCTTAAAAACAAGTAATACTTATAGCCGAAAAGCATCGATTGTGGCATAAAATCACGCCACATCAACACCTCCAACTTAAAGTATTTGCCTGTCCTCAAGCAAGCCATACAAAACAAAGACTCAATCTAACACCTAGATATCACAGAGTAAGAATGTCTACATTGGTTTTGACTTTCAGCTACCGGCACGCTTGTTTTTCTTCCAAGAACCACCCCATTTTTCGATTTTCAACCCATATACACAACCTAAGAACGCTATGACTAACAATGAAGCTTCAATGCATGACATTACATTATCGAACATATTATGATGCACACAAACGGTACTTTAGGCGGTCACTTTATGTAGCTCAATTCTCATCCTTATGCCCTTATATAGACCAAAGAATGTCCCAACGCACATATATACCACAAGAATGGGATGAAGACGAAAGAAAAGAGAAAAACACTCACGCTCACAAAGAAATTCATATTTACACATGCAAATACCATAGGCTTGCCCTTATTTTCTATGTTTTCATCCTAGGCTCATTCGGTTGTGATCACATTCGGTGTGTGACTCTATTTTCTTCCATATGTTTCGTTTAAATGCTCAATTGATCTCGAATACTGTCCACTCACCCAAAGAAAAACAATGAACAAAATACCTACGCTAAGCCCAACAATTTTCTCAGAATCTGAAGATGAACAACAAAGTTGCACCTGAGCTCGAGGTCAAGAAGAATGAGATTTCGATGCGATGAAAGAGTCAAGATCTCGAGAAGCAAATACGGATAGTAAAGGCCAAGATTAAGGAGGCAGATGAATTATTGGACTCAGCAGAAAGCTCGCCTTAAAAACCTGTCGAAGCTCAATGAGAAAATGTCCTTGACAAGGGAAAAGGGATTCTTCCTGAGTACATCCCGACACTGGAAGAGTCCAAAGATCAAGAAATAGATCGGACCCACAGGAGCCCACATTGACATCAAAGGGGGATGCCTCCGCTGTGACTTCAAGCGTAAAAAGGGAAAAAACCTCTGCTGCACCATCAAGCCCTAAAGGGGAAGGAGCGCCTGCTATGTTATCAAGTCTTAGGAGAGAGCCCATAGATCAAATAGAGTATGCTCAGCCAGCTTCACTTGAATGGTGAGCTATGGCGGGCAAAGCGTTGGATTGTCCCTGCCGAGTCTCACCTCATCAAGTCATGAATGAGGAGATAATGATCAAATTCCGAAGCAAAGGAATAGTCAGTGTATGCTTCGATAGGTTGCTACCTTGCCCTCCGATATTCGCACATAAGAGATGCCATTATCGCCGGGGATCAGGCAGGGCATACCCTCAATGAATGCTTAGCCTTTAAAAGAAGACTCATCAAACTGATAGATGAGAAAAGCATCACCAAGATGCCAGATCCGCATTCACTATTGGTCCATGACAACATCATTCGAACTGAGGGGATTACTTGGAACACTCGTATTTGGTGTTATGACTTTACGGTGTTCAGAGACTCTTATGCTAGCATCTTCTGGAAATTGGTTAGTATTGGGAAGATTCGCCCCATCAGAACCAGAAGGGCCCAAACTAAAGGAGTGGGCCACCGCAAAATGTGTCTGTACCATTCCGGAGCTTTGGGGCATGACATAGAGGAATGCGATGAGTTCAAATTTGAGTTTGAAAATTTGGTCGACAAGGGAGCCCTTTGGTTGGTGCTCCCTTCTCAGTATTAGGATTTGGGAGCCTTAGGGCTAGGAAAGGTTGAACGGACAAACAACCTATATTGACCTCAAAAGAAAGGTCACTTTTTTGGGTAGTTTTAAGGGATTCCATTTTTTGTATTTAACACGGATTTGTCCCCCCCCCCATTTTGTGTAAACAGAACTACGCCAACCTGATGTCCCAGGGAAGGATACGCAAGAAGCCTCTACCAGGCCTGGTCACGGGTAGGTTTAAGATTATTTGGATGTAAACCGAAATACGGAAGGGCCTGACTTCCTGTGGAGAGATCCGTAGACAGTTTACGTAAGACTCGGTCCCTATATATTATAAATATTATGTCCCCCTCACTGAAACAAAGCCCAAGTACCCCAAACTTAGTACAAGAGATCAATTGATCAATTGAGCATTTGAATCAAACATATGATCCTTTCTATGCTAAGTATTTTAAGCTGCCATTTATATGTAATATCTTGCTATTTTTTTATTCTGACGAAACTAACTTTGTTTGCCTTTGAGTTATTATTTCCTTATAGAAAGAGAAGTTGATTCGTGTTCACACTGGCATATTTTACAAGGACCAAAGCTGCAATAGCATCCTTATCCCGACAAGACAAAGGCAAAGAGAAAATGACTGGTACTTTAGGGAACGAAACTACGCCTACTGATATCACCTTTGCGAGAGCTGCCTGAGTCATCACTTACTGAAGACGTCATGAAAATGGTTGGTGTCCGAGACAATCAAGCGCTCATCATGAGGTTGTTTAGCCAGAGTTTGACCAGGGAAGCCTTAGAATGGTTCATGGTGCAAGACATACGCCGTTAGGTCACATGGGAAGACATGGCTGCGACTTTCATGGAAAGGTTCCATTTTAATACGGAGACAGTGCCAAATAGGTGTTATCTGGAGAAAGTGGAACAGAAATCCACCGAGAACTTTCGCGAATATTTAAGCAAGTGGAGAACTGAGGCTGCCCGAGTACAACCTCCTATGGGCGAGGAAGTACTTGTATCGATTTTTATCCGTCTGCTAGAAATATACTTATATGATAGGATGCTTTCAATGGCAGGGAGACCTTTATCTTAATTGGTAAAAATGGGCGAGGCCATAGAAGACGGTATCAAAACCGGCCGAATCATAAGCATGACCGAAAAATTCACTGGTTCAAGTTCAACCAGTGTCATGCACAAGAAGAAAGAAGACGTTGCTAGCATATATGCAACACCCCTAAACTTAAAAGAATGGAAGATTTCTGTTACACCTCGAAAAAATTTTTGTTCATGCACAGTGAATAGACTGACGAAGGGTGCGACGTATACGACGTCTTGATAAGTAAGAAATAACATTTGATGATTCTAAATGAGATTTCAAAGACATGTGAAGTAGGAGACGGAAGTTGTCAAGGAAGGCAAGGCATACGTTATGTATCGAAAAGGATTTACGAGTAACGAGTTAATGATGATTTAATGATGCTTTGGAGAAGAGTCAAAACGTCCCTTAGATTGTTAATGAGGTGATAAACAAGTGTTAAGAAGGTTCCATAAGGATTGGAGATCAAACGAGTCGACGAGAACGAAATCGGAATAGCTGGGCATTATACGGCCCAACATACTGGTCGTATAAATTATACTGGCCGTATGTTAGGCCGTATATTTAGCCAGATGGGAAACCTTCACTGGACCAAACATACAGCCAGACATACGGCCCGTATAAAAGATACGGACCGCATGTTGGTCCGCATGTTCGTGTCGGGACAGATTTTGTGTATTTAATAAGGGACCAAGTTCATTTCATTTCATTTCCCTTTTCACACCCCTTCTCTCTAGAACTCTCTAGAACACTTCTCCCACAAGAATTCAAGAGATATTAGTGATCAACTTCATTAAACCAAGTGAATCAAGTGTAAGAAACTCATTAAAGTTCATCCAAGACAGGGAATCCAAGTGAAGGTGAAACTAGGGTTTAGCTCACGTGAAGTGTTTGCACTCAAGGTTCATTCATACACCATCTAAGGTAAGTTTTTTGGTATTTCCATGTTGTTTAAGGTATTGAAAAGTTGAAACACTTTGATTGTAGAAGAATATAGAAAAATGGGTCATGAATGTGAGAATAGTGTCATTTCGAGTAATAGCTTGAATTGAGTCATGATTCTTGATGTGTTGTGATATGTTTATGTTATAAATGATATTAAGGACATGAGGTAAGCATTATATGTGAGAAAACGTACTAGTATACTATGACCATGATTATGGATGAATTGAAGTGGAATTGTGAAATGAGGGTAATGTAGATGAGTGACGATTGTTGGTTATGATATTGTGAACGATATTATAAATGTTTGGGAGTTGATATACAATATGGGGAAGGTTTTATAAACAAAGGAAATGCTGCCCAATTTTCTCTAGCTTTAATAAGCACGTTCATATAATCGATTAGCTAATGTGAATACGAATTCCCTTGAAGGTAGAAACGTGAGCATTGAAGGAGAACAATCAAGCGATGGAAATTGTTAAACGAAAGAGGCATGTAAGGCTAGTCCCTTCTTTCTAAGGCATGATTCCTATGGTATGAATCCTCCTATCTATCCATGATTTTCCTACGTATCGGAAATTATGAGTCTACGATTATAAAAAGCTTCATACAAGATAAAGAAAAGAGATATGTTACGAGCATGACAATACCGATGACGAATCTAAGTCCAGAAGTCCTAAAGATCACGATACGACATTCCTACAAAACTAATGATCCTTATATATGATTCCTACGATATTATTTTCCTTACTCCTCCATGACTTTCTTACATTCCGGGAACTATGAGTCAACATTGATAGAGATCTTTTTATGAGATAAAGATGATAAGTTTAAGCCTAGAGATTCTAAAGCAAGAAATGATATCTATGAAGTTAAAGATCCTACTTACAATCCCTTGATGTTGTTCATGGTGTACACTCACCTTAAAATGTTAGTTCCTTCAAGGTGAGATATGATGGATGTGATTACTCCATAACGTAATCGGGGGTTCTCGACCTTATGTCACCCCGACATTATTATGGATGGTCTGTACGCTCTAATGCATGCCCTATGACCAATGTCCCGAAAAGTTACGAGTCTATGTTCATAGGGGGTTCCATATGAGATAAAGGCAAGAGATATGCCATAGATACGATGATGGTAATGATGAGTCTAAGTTTAGAGGTTATAAAGTCTATCATATGATATTTTTACAAAGTTCATGCTACGAATACGATATGATTTTCATAGATTGTCTTTAAATCCAAATGCATGCTCTATGAAAAGTTATGGTAAGCTTATGAGATATATGTGATGACAATGATGACGATGATAATAGTGATGACACTAAAGATGTTTATGGGCTTTTCAATACCTTAAACAACATGGAAATACCAAAAAACTTACCTTAGATGGTGTATGAATGAACCTTGAGTGCAAACACTTCACGTGAGCTAAACCCTAGTTTCACCTTCACTTGGATTCCCTGTCTTGGATGAACTTTAATGAGTTTCTTACACTTGATTCACTTGGTTTAATGAAGTTGATCACTAATATCTCTTGAATTCTTGTGGGAGAAATGTTCTAGAGAGTTCTAGAGAGAAGGGGAGTGAAAATGAAATGAAATGAATTTGGTCCCCTTATTAATATCTCACGATCTGTCCCGCTTTGATTTCACAGACCAACATACGGTCCGTATAAATTATACTGACCGTATGTTTGGCCGAACTTTTGGTCCAGTGAAGGCTGCCAATCTGGGCTGAATATACGGCCTAACATACGGCCAATATGTTGGGCCGTATAATGCCCAGCTTTTCCGAACTAGTTCTTGTCGACTCGTTTGATATCCAATCCTTATGGAACCTTCTTAACACTTGTTTAACACCTCATTAACAATCTAAGGGACGTTATAACTCTTCTCCAAAGAATCATTAAGTCATCATTAATTTGATACTGGTAAATCCTTTTCGATACAAAATGTATACCCTGCCTTCCTTGGCAAACATTCTTCTCTTACTTCAGATGTCTTTGAAATCTCAATTAGGGTCATCAAAGGCTATTCCTTACTTATCAAAACATCATATACTTCGTGCCCTTCATTAATCTATTCACCGTGCATTAACGAAAAAATTTCCTAGGTGTTACATTCTCCCCCCCTTAAGAACATTCGTCCTTGAATGTTAAGTTCTCGGGGATTCTATAAAATTTCACCAGAGTTTCCCCTGTAATATGGCACTACCATCCTGTCACAACAGGCCATAGTAATAATGCCTCATGGGGCCACAACATAATAGCAATAGAGTTTGGCCACACACTACCCAAATGCATAAAAAGGAAAACATACATACCTCATGATCTTGATGCCTCATCTTGGATCTCTTCCGGGGGTTGAAATAAGTGCGGGTACTTGGACTTCATATTTTCTTCCGCTTCCCATGTCATTTCTTCTCGGTTATTATTTCTCCACAAAACCTTAACTGAGGCCACTTCTTTGTTTCTAAGCCTTCGTACTTGCCTATCTAATATGGCAATGGGTACCTCTTCATAAGTCAACTTTTCTGTTACTTGAACATCATCTACTGGCACGATCCAAGTAGGATCTCCAACATATTTATGAAGCATCGAGACATGGAAAACTGGGTGAACTGACTCCAAATCAGGAGGTAGATCTAATTTGTAAGCCACTTCGCCTACTTTGCGTACAATCTCATAAGGCCCAATGTACCGGGGACTAACCTTCCCCTTTTTGCCAAATCTCATTACACCCTTCATTGGTGACACTTTTAAGAATACCCAATCTTTAACTTGGAACTCTAAGTCCCTTCGACGATTATCGGCATATGACTTTTGACAACTTTGAGCTGTCACCAATCGATTTCGTATAAGCTTGACTTTCTCTATCGTTTGCTGGACCAAGTCTGGCCCTATCAATTTAGTCTCTCCTACTTCAAACCACCCAATTGGGGATCTACACTTTCGCCCATATAAAGCCTCATACGGTGCCATTTGGATGCTAGAATGATAATTATTGTTATAAGCAAATCCAATAAGTGGTAAATGATCATCCCAATTACCTCCAAAATCCAGCATGCATGCCCGTAGCATATCCTCGAGAGTCTGAATAGTATGCTCAGCTTGTCCATCAGTCTGTGGGTGAAATGTCATGCTAAGACTCACCTGAGTCCCCAAACCTTCTTGGAAAGATTTCCAAAAATTAGCTGTAAACTCAGTTCCCCTATCAGAGATAATAGATACTGGAACTCCGTGAAGTTGCACTATCTCTTTAACATAAAGCTTCGCATAATCTTCTGCCACATATGTAGTTCTGACTGGTAAGAAATGAGCTGACTTCGTGAGGCTATCCACAATCACCCATATAGAGTCATACTTACGTCGAGAATAGGGTAAGCCTGTAATGAAGTCCATATTAACTACTTCCCATTTCCAAGCTGGAATTTCTATTGCTTGCAACAATCCGCCCGACTTTTGGTGCTCGATTTTCACTTGTTGACAGTTGAGACATTGAGCTACCAATTCCGCTATATCCTTCTTCATTACATTCCACCAATATATAGATTTAAGATCACGATACATTTTCGTTGCTCCGGAGTGAACAGAATAGCCGGAGCAATGGGCTTCTCTTAATATTTGGTGGCGTAATCCTGCCACATCAGGAACACATAATCTGCCTCGGCATCGGAGAACTCCATCTCCTGAGATCTCAAATTATGACTCCTCTTTCTGAGGGAGTGTATCTCTGTAATGAATTAGCATGGGATCTTCATATTGTCGCTCCTTCACTTCCACTACTAGCGACGAGACTGTTGAATTCTGAATGGTAGCTCCCATGCTACCTGAGTCCACTACTCGAACTCCTAGGCTAGCTAACTACTAGAGCCCATGAGGCATTTCTCTTTTCTCTAGCCGAACATCACACAAAATTCCCATAGATCTACGGCTAAGAGCATCAGCCACAACATTTGCCTTTTCGGGGTGATATAGGATATCAACATCATAATCTTTTAGTAATTCCAACCATCGTCGTTGCCGTAAATTCAACTCTTTCTGCTTGAAGATATACTAAAGGCTCTTATGATCTATATAATTATCCACATGGACACCTTACAAATAATGTCTCCATATCCTCAATGCATGAATCACCACAGCCAATTCAAGGTCATGGGTTGGATAATTTTTCTCATGTTTCCGTAATTGCCTTGAAGCATACGCAATCATCTTACCATGTTGCATCAATACACAGCCTATCCCAACGCCCGAAGCGTCACAATAAACAACATAACCTTCCAATCCCTCTAGAAGTGTCAGGACTGGGGCAGAAGTTAATCTATCCTTTAGCTCTTGGAAACTACGTTCACAAGCATCTGTCTATTGAAACTTTTCTGATTTCTCGGTCAGCTTTGTGAGTGGTGCAGAAATAGAAGAAAAGCCTTCTACAAATCTCCTGTAATAACCTGCTAAGCCCAGAAAACTATGAACCTCCGTAGGAGTCGTGGGCCTCGGCCAAGTCTTCATGGCCTCAATCTTTTGGCTATCTACCCGAATACCATCGGCTGAAACAATGTGCCCCAAAAATGTCACTGAGTTCAACAAAAACTCACACTTAGAAAATTTGGCAAACAACTCTCGAGTTTGAAGAACTCTAAGGACAGTACGCAAATGATCCACATATTCTGCCTCGGATCTAGAATACACCAAGATATCGTCGACGAATACAATCACAGATAAATCTAAGAAGGGCCTGAACACATTGTTCATCAAATCTACAAAGACTGCCAGTGCATTAGTTAGCCCAAATGACATCACCCGGAACTCAAAATGGCCATATCTTGTTCTGAAGGCTGTCTTAGGGATATCTTTCTCCCTAACTCTCACTTGTTGATACCCGGATCTCAAATCTATCTTCGAAAACCATTTGGCACCTTATAATTGATCAAATAAGTCATCAATCCTCGAAAGAGGATATCTATTCTTAATCGTCACCTTATTCAGTTGCCGATAGTCAATGCACATTCTCAAGGAGCCGTCTTTCTTTCGGACAAACAACACGGGTGCTCCCCACGGGGAAGAACTAGGCCTAATAAAGCCTTTCTCAAGCAAGTCCTTCAATTGCTCCTTCAACTCTTTCAACTCTGCGGGAGCCATTCTATAAGGTGAAATAGATATAGGCTTGGTGTCCGGCAACACATCAATAGAAAAATTAATCTCTCTTTCTGGAGGAAGGCCTGGAAGCTCTTCCGGGAATACATCCAGAAACTCATTTACCACGGGAACTGACTGAAGAGTTGGCGGTTCAGCTTCTACATCTTGAACCCGAACTAGATGATAAATGCAACCTTTTGTGATCATTTTCCTTTCCTTTAGATAGGAAATAAACCTACCTTTTGGTGACGCAGTATTTCCCTTCTATTCTAAAACTGGTTCTCCCGAAAACTGGAAGCGAACCATTTTCATTCTACAATCAACATTGGCTTAGCAAGAAGCCAACCAATCCATACCCATGATAACATCAAAATCCACCATTTTTAACTCATGTAAGTCAACCATAGTACGATGGTCACAAATCACAACTATGCAATTTATATATACTCGGCTAGCTATTACCGATTCACCAACGGGTGTAGACACCTCAAAAGGCTTGATCGACTCTGGTTTGACTCCAAACCGACCCGAAATATATGGAGTAACATATGAAAATGTGGAACCCGAATCTATCAAAGCACATACATCATGAGAAAATACTAATAATATACCAGTGACAACATCAAGAGAAGACTCAAGATCTTGGCGTCCATACAAAGCATAAATACGGTGTTGAGGACTGCTAGAACTAGGGACTCTCCCTCTGCCTCTACGATGGCCGACTGGCCCATGTGAACCTGGCCCCATAGGGCGTATAGATGATGAAGATCCGGCTACCGACCCTGAAGGCTGAGTCCTACCCCTACCACCACCCAAGGGGCAATCTCGCATAAATGTCCTGGCCGACCACATGCATAGCAAACATCTGTGCCTAATCGGCACTGGCCCTAATATAACTTCCCACACTGGGAACATCGTGGCATGGGTGGCCTCACCTGACCCGAATCACCTCTGAACTGTGAACCGAAAAAACTCTGACTCGGCCCGGAATAAGTAGATCTATCAAATCTCTGTCCTGCAAAACTGTGGAGGCGCACTATTCATAGAATGGCCTGAGTGCCTAGAAAACTGCTGTCTCGGCCCGTCCCTATACTCACTCGTCGGACCCGAAGATCTAGCCCTCTTGCTATACCCTCTGTCACGCTCATGCTCACTTCTTTGTTGTTGTTGGCTTTCTTCTAAATTTTGAGCATGAGCTTGAATGCGTGAAATATCCATATTGTCCTGAATGGACGCAGTCAAGCACCTATCCATCAAATGTGGCCCTAGGCCTCTTACAAATCAGTGCACTCGGTCACCATATTCACTACCATGGCTGAAGCATACCTAGTCAAAGAATTGAAGCGAACACTATACTCTAAAGCACTCATACTTCTTTGCCTCACAATCAAGACCTTATCGGCTCTAGCTCGCTGAACCTCTGGAGGTAGGTAATGTTGGAGGAAGGCCTCTACAAATTCTTGCCATACCGGGGGAGGTGCATTGGCTCCCTGTGAAGCCATCCAAACCGTGTACCAATGAACCGCAACATCCGTCAATCTATAGGATGCTAACTCCACCGATTCGACATCCGAAGCATGTATCAACTGAAGTATCCTCAACATTCCATCAATAAAATTCTGAGGGTCCTCATCCGGCTTTGATCCAAAGAATTTCGGAGGCTTCAAGCTAATAAAATCATGGGCCCTTGCACTAACAGCCCTATCACCTTGCCCTGTACCTTGCCGCTGAGTCTGGCCGGCAACCAACCGAGTAAGAAATTGAATGGCCTCTTTTACATCTTGGCCTGAGGCATCCGGTGGAGGACCTGGAGGTGCTGGAGCTGGGGCTGAGGCTCCCTCATGCTCCTCAGAAATAGGCACTGAATGAGAGGACTGAGATTGAGCCGCATTCTGGGACTTACTTACCTCTACAATAGTTGGCGGTGCTCTTTCAGCCCGCTTTCCTGCAACTATCTTGCCCTTTTGGGCTGCCGTAACCTTTCTCTGCACAGGCATCTCTGAAATACACAATACATAGTTAAGGAAAAGAGGAATCCTTATATTATAGCTATATCGCACAATCTTATGAACAAAGAAGGTCATTCATTCCTAAAATGCCCGCAGCCTCCTGCTTATAAGTGTGGCGGGCAACACACCCATAACCAAGACTCTACTGGACATGGCTCGTAGACACACCCTAAGACATAACTGCTCTGATACCACTTTTGTCACGACCCAACCAGAGGGCCATGACGGGTACCCGGTGCTAACCCACCCGGGCACCTCTTATCATACATTCACTTTCACATCTAGGTGAGCCACATAGCTAAATCATACTTCCTATCCATCATTCATACTAATCCCATTAGGCAACAATACATTTATACCACCATCAACAACTATGCCCATATCAATGTACATAAGCCGACGAGGCTAACAAAATGATATCCAAAATATAAGCCGACAAGGCTAAATTCATCTACCCATATACACATGTCCACGATCCTCTAAGAAGAGTATGTCACAACATATATGCGGGGCAGGACCCCGCCATGCCTATAAGTATGTACACAAAAGAATAGCAACCAAAAGCTATAGCTCCGAATGAAATGGAGCTCCGCTACGTAGTCCCTGAGTAATAAAGCTATGGATCAAGCCTGTCTCCCTGGCCACCTACGGGCATAGCGCAGCGTCCACAAACAAAAGGACGTCAGTACGAGGAATGTACTGAGTATGTAAAGTATAATCAACATCATTATAGAAGCATAAGAGACAACATAAGAAATAGCATAAGATGGGAGGTAGTAGAACCATCGTCATAAACACTTACTTGCTTTCCATAGGGACCTTCCATTTCTAATGCGTGTTTGTGTACATACACACGTACATATCCATATCCGTATCCAAATTCGTATTCGTATTTGTTTCATATTCATATACATATTCATATTCATAGCATACCCGACCATGAAGGATTGGTGTTTCACATACCCGGCCATGGCAAGACTCGGTGATTTATACATACCTGGCCCTACCAAGGCTCCGGGTTGTCCCTACGTAACTGCAGTGGTGCACGCGCGATACATATCATTCCCAGCCATATAAGCTTAGTGTTACATAATAGTCATACATAAGCACACATACATAAGAGCTTATAAGCATCCTTGGCATCATTACTATCATCGTTTTATTACATCTATCCTTAGAGGATCACTCACCATATAAGGAATTTAGTAGAACCATAAACATAACGAGAATCATGAGCTTTAATAGCTTTAAAGATAGAATCATTTGGAGGGCATCGTAGGCTCATGAAAGAATAGATATATGGCCGAGGAACCATGCCTTATTGAAAGAAGGGTTAGCCTTACATACCTTTTCGTTCAACTATTCTATCGCTTGAACGTTCTCCTTCAATGCTCACGTCTCTACCTTCATTAGAGTTTATACTAACATTAGAAAATCGATAGCTTAGCATACTTGAACTAAGCTAGAGAAAATTGGGTAGCATCTCCTTTATTTATACAACCTCTCCCATATCATATATCAACTCCCAAACATCTATAATAACATTCACAACATGATAGCAATAGTCTTCATTCACCTACATTATCCATATTTCTCAATCCACTTCAAATCATCCGTATTCATGGTCATGACACACTATTACATTCACTCATATACAATGTCTATCCCATGTTTTTAACGCTATTTATAACATAATCATAATCACAACATATCAAGAACCATGACTCAATCCAAGCTACTACTAAAAAATATCACTATTCTCACATTCATGACCCATTTTCTATCTCCTTCTACAATCCAAGTCTTTCAACCTCTCAATACCTTAAACAACATGGAAAGACCATAAAACTTACCTTATTTGGTGTAGGAATGGACTTTGGGTGGAAACACTTCACTTGAGCAAAACCCTAGTTCCACCTCCACTTGGATTTCTTGTCTTGGATGAACTTTAATAAGTTTCTTACACTTGATTCTCTTGGTTTGATGAAGGTGATCATTGATACCTCTTGAATTCTTTTGGAAGAGGTGTGGAGAAATGTTCTATAGAGTTCTAGAGAGAAGGGGAGTGAAAATGAAATGAAATGAATAGAACTTGGTCCCCTTATTAATATCTCACAATATGTCCCGCTTTGATATCACGGACCAACATACGGTCCGTATAAATTATACTGACCGTATGTTTGGCCGTACTTTTGGTCCAGTGAAGGCTGCCAATCTGGGCTGAATAGACGGCCTAACATACGGCCAGTATGTTGGGCCGTATAATGCCCAGCTTTTCCGAACTCGTTCTCGTCGACTCGTTTGATCTCCAATCCTTATGGAACATTCTTAACACTTGTTTAACACCTCATTAACAATCTAAGGGACGTTATAACTCTTCTCCAAAGCATCATTAAGTCATCATTAATTCAGTACTCATAAATCCTTTACGATACATAACGTATACCCTGCCTTCCTTTCAAACATTCTTCTCTTACTTCAGATGTCTTTGAAATCTCAATTAGGGTCATCAAAGGCTATTCCTTACTTATCGAAACATCATATACTTCGTGCCCTTCGTTAGTCTATTAACCGTGCATTAACGGAAAATTTTCCAAGGTGTAACTCCTAACTTATGTTTTTAATATCTACTCCACATTTAATTCACCCCCAACTTAGGTATTTTTCCCCATGTATCTAGTAGCATCAAGGAGGGAACGGGTGAGAAGATGGATTAATTGCACAAAGGGTAAGGTTTCATAATTGGCTAGCCAATAAAAAGGTCAAACGACTCAAAAAGGGAAACTAGGGATATTTGAAATTTTGGTAAGGCTTATTTAGGCAAAGTGACTATTTACACAAAGAAAGCCTAAGATCATCTCACAACCAAACTAACTTTCGGATTTCAAACAAGACCAACCGGGCAAGTTCTAGATTATACATGCATAAACAGAACCAAACTAACAACTCACACACACATTGGCAGAAGGACAATTATTTTTACACTTGTGACCTCCTAATTAGTCATTCATCACGCACAATGCCCCAATAATCATAATGTCATATAAAGAATCAATCATGTCAACCAATAACTGTTCTAAGTATTTTATTTTTATTTTTGAGGGGTCCAAAATTTACAACAAACCATAACAACACGTCATCAGTTACAGAGTAAAATAAAATAAGTCAAAACTACTCCATTCAACATAAGCAACATCCTAAAAATGCCAGTTTCAACAAAATGACGCCCCTCGAGAAAAGAACTCTGGCAAAGAAAAGCCGAGGGGGTCCTAAACACATATATAAAATATTCACAAGAAACACATAGCCCACCCCCAACTAAAGATCATGCATTATCCCCAAGGCATGAAAATAAGCAAAACAAAGGGATAGGGCTACCTGAAACGCTCTAGGCATTCTGCACGTCCTGAGGTGGGATCACCTCAGTGGTGGTATCCAGTGCCTGCTCTGCTGTTGGAACTCTGGTACCAACAGCTGGCTCTATCTGACTCTAAAAGCGCGGTTCCTCCTAGGGACCCATGTTACTAGCCTCTACTGGTATCACAACACTAGGCACTGTCACCTCAACAGGAGGGGCATGGATGGATGACGCTCCCGTAAAATGGGCCTCCTCAAGAGAGCATCTCTACACTTTTCGAAACTACTTGTCCTCCTCACTGTCCTCCTCCTCATCGTCATCACCCTCTCCTTCATCCCTAGGCCTTTTGCTCGTAGCCCGGGGTGGTGAATCATCTCCCATCAAATTAACAACTGACAACAGAGAGGCCAAGTCTAAAGTCTGTGCTGGTGGCAGGGTTGCAAACGCAAGTCCCTCTTTAACCTTCAATGCTAGCACAGTTGTCTTTAACTACATCAAATCTATTTGCATCATCCACCTTCTCAAGCTCAAGAATCCGCCGCTCAAGTCTATCAATCCGAGAATGTATAAGGTTATGGGAATCCTCCCATGTATTCCTTGCGGGCCCCAATGCTACTGTCAACCATTTATCTATATATCCCTGCAACTGACCCATCAAGTTAGCAATCTGGCGGTCTACCCTATCTGCTTTTCACAAACACATCATAGAAGTTTTGAACATTAAACTGTATCATAACGCCTCCAGGCAAGGCTGTAGATACTGGGGCCACATGGATGCTCTGAGAGGTCAGAATGCTATGAACAATCGGAGCAGCATGGGTGGAGGACCCTGTAGATGTAACCGGGGTGCCTAAAATAGACTGAGTTGTTGTGCCCGTGTCAGTCGGCCTTTCCTGTGACGTCTCGGGGGCTACCTGCTCATTCACCTGGGATGCTGGAGCAGGCTGCCCAGCTGTGAGCTCATTGGGAACTTCTCTAGCAGTATGAATATCCCCATTTTTGCTCTTCCAGAGATCATACACACTCTTGACTGGTAACCGATGATCTCGATGTGCATAGTGATCAAGATTTTCCCGTAAGCGTAACGCTATAATGAGCCAAGGATATGCGAGTGACAACTCCTTGGTCAGTGCCCTCTGATGAATTTGTTGAACCACCAACTCCCCCAAATTTATGTTGTACCTCAACATGATCGCAGCTACGAGTATGACCCGCTCAACTGGCAACATGTTATCTGACTGAGTGGGGAACAACCTGTGGATTAATACACTCCACCAAAATTTTCCTTCAACTAACAAATCTGTTTTCTTCATCAATAACGAGGTGTTTCTACTCCACTCAGGGGAACCCCTTGCTATAACTAAAGCAACCCACGGTAACTCAAATAGCTTGTCTTTCCGATCACCACCCAACCTGTACTTAAGCTCATCTGTGTTTGGCGGTACTACATAGTCGGGACCAAAGTAGAAATGATTAATTGTCTAGCTAGAAATATTGATTTTCTGGCCTCAGAATGTCACTTCTTCCAACGGGGGTGGTCTCTTCCTCTTAAGCTGCACCGGCTTGTAGGCATTTTTGAAATCTATAGCATAATTAGCATAGAATTCCCGCACTAGAGACGAGATGTACTCACCTGGAGGGTGGCTAATAAAGTTCCCCTTAAAGTGGTCAAGAGTAGCAAGAATTCGTGGAAAACCCTCCAGTCTGTCTAGGCTAATTCTTTTCTTCTCATGGATGCTTTTGTTTGGACCACCCTCCTCTTTCTCTTCAAGCCCCTGATCATATATTTTTTTGGAGCCTGACACCGAAAATCTGACGCTGTGCTTGGATCTTTCTTTTATTCGGATTTCCCGTAGCCTGGCAGCTTTGACTTCATCTTCCGAGCTGCTAGAGGATATTGATGTGCCCCCCCCCCCCCCCCCCCCCCCCCCCCCTCTTCAGACTGGGAGGACACTTGTACTTGAGTAGCACGCCTAGCTCGGGTGGTTCTTGCTGCCAGTGGCTCGTCATCCCCTGCTCCAATGGCCCCTTGGTCAGGCTCATCCCGGAGTCCCCTGTGACCTTGCGCTTTGTCCCTACCTTTTCCTCTTGATGTAGTTGGACCACCTCCTCGAACCTTAGGAGCCATACCTGTGGAAAGCATGTCAGCATCACTTTCAAATTATGTTTTTTTATTATTGCACAAAAAATAAAGCGTCAAATGTTTTGATGGGCCGTAGAAATTTTTACGGTTCGTACAGTTGGCTGTTAAATGGGAACTGTAGACAATTTTACTACCAACCACTTGACGATGAAGTTTTACGATCCGCAGAATTCTCTACGGTCCGTCAAACCTCCCGTCAAATGGTTACGGTGAACTAGTTTGTGTTGAACCATTTGACGATGAAGTTGGACGCTCCGCAGAATTTTTTGCGGTCCGTCAAACCTACCGTCAAATGGTAACAGTACATCATGTCTATTGAGGACTTTTGATGACACTTTTGACGGACCGTCAGAAGTTTTACAGTCCGTCAACCTTGTTGTCAAAATTCCTTGACTTAGTTCTTGTCTTCAGTGTTACACTTGACTCTTCAATTCAAAAGAACATGCTTATACATCCTACACACTTGTAGAACTCATATAAAGCCGAGTTACTCAGACTTCACCCTTTTTTGTCAATTTTCATGATTGAGGCATTTCATCGAACATTCGGCGGGCATAACAATGTTTGAATCCAAAAATTTGAACACAACCATCGGAATGCCCTCCAACCCATCATAGCATCGTTATGAGTTCATCAATATCCAACCTTTTGCACAAACCCCACCCCCAACATAGATTATCAATAATGCAATACAAATCCCAGTGATAGATCATGGGAATACATACTGAACCTATACTTTAGCAAATTGAATGAGAAGATCATGGGAATACAGAATCACATACCTGACTTTCTTGTTGGAGTGGAAAGGATAGCACAACAATCAAAATTCTTTACACAAAGACCTTGCTCTCTCTTTTCAAATTTTTATTCTTTTTTTCTTTTTAAGCTTCTCTAAGACGGCTGGGATTTTTAGGAAAGGGAAGGAGGGAGTTATAAATAGAAAGGAGTAGTGAGGGCTAGTGGGGCGTGATTCTAGGAGATGGATGGGAGGAGTTTTAGGGATTTATGTTTGAGTGGGAAAGGGAAGGTGGAGGATTTAAGTTTAAGTGGTTGAAGTTGAAACGGTTTCTCAAGTTTTAAACCCAGCCGCCTTTTGATTACTTATACTATGAAAATAAAAAAATAAAAGACCTACAGTCAAATATTTTTACGGACCGTAGAAAGTTCTATGAACCTTTCTATGGTCCAGGTACTTACCTGGGATAATGAACTGGCAACCTTCAAACTGTGTCACTTTTATGCTTCGTTTGACGGACCGTATAAATTTTTACGGTCGTCAAATCTTGGCGTAAACGCGTCACAGTGAGCCGATTTCTCTTGTACCATTAGACGTTCCATTTTACGGTTCGTCAAATATTTGACGGTCCATATAATGTACCGTATAACAGTAACAATGAGTACTATTTGCTAACTTAATTCTTTGCTTCCTTTTACGGTCTGCATAAATTTTCATGGACCGTAAAATCTGGCGTAGAATTTCCAACGGTGTTTTTTTTTTTTTTTTTTTTTTTTTGCACTTTTTCCTCAACCTTGTTCATATCCTGCAGTAAAACAAACATTACCCAATATGTTTCAACAAAAAAATAAAAAGAAAATAAACATTACACTTGGGTTGCCTCTCAATAAGCGCTTGAGTTAATGTCACGGCAGGACGGTGGTATCCATTCACTCCTTATCGGTGAACACCAGGTCAGCGTTCGTTCCGAGGTGCTTCAACCGGTATCGGTCAACAATTCTATCTCCCGAAATCATCTCGTGATAGTGCTTCACCCTCTGCCCATTCACCTTAAATGTCCGAGTTCCATCTCCGGACATCAGCTCAATCGCCCCATGGGGTGAAACACCTACCACCTCAAATGGACCAGACCGCCTTGACTTTAGTTTGCCCGGTAGCAACTTCAACCGAGAGTTAAATAACAAGACAGGATCACTTTTGTAGAATTCTCGCTTTAAGATTTTCTTGTGATGATATTGCTTCATCTCTCTTTATACAGTGCTGCACTCTCGTATGCCTGGTACCGAAACTCATCCATCTTATTGAGTTGAAACAACCTGAGCTTGTTCACCTCATCCCAATCCATATTCAACTTCTTCAAAGCCCACATAGCCTTGTGTTCAAGTTCAACCGGCAAGTGACAAGCTTTTTCGAACACGAGCTTGAAGGGTGAAGTCCCAATCGGTGTCTTGAAGGCAGTCTGGTATGCCCATAGAGCATCATCGAGCTTGCCGGCCTAATCAGTCCTATTTGCATTCACAATTTTTAGCTAGAATACTCTTGATCTCCCGATTGGATACTTCAACTTGCCCACTTGTCTGAGGATGATAAGGTGTTTCCACCTTATGTTTTACGCTATATTTCTCCATCAATCCTGCGAAAGATCTATTGCAAAAGTGGGAACCACCATCACTGATAATAGCCCTCGGGGTACCAAAATGAGTAAATATGTTCTTCTTGAGGAACCCCATGACACCCTTGGCCTCGTTGTTAGGTAAAGCCACCGCTCTACCCATTTCGACATGTAGTCCATAGCAAGCAAGATATATTCATGCCACCTGAACTCACAAAGGGTTCCATAAAGTCAATTCCCCAGACATCGAACACTTCTACCTCCATCACAAAATTCATAGGCATCTCTTGCCTTCTGCCTATGTTCCCTTTCCTCTGGCATTGATCATAAGACCGCACTAATAGATTTGCATCATGAAAGATATTCAGCCAGTAATAACCGCATTCAAGAACCTTAGCCGCAGTCTGGTTACCACTATGATGACCCCCAACAGGAGAGTCATGGCACGCCTTTAGAATCGCCATCACTTCACTTTCGGGAACACAATGAAGAATGATGTTGTCAGCGCATGTTCGGAACAAATAATGCTCATCCCAATAGTATTGCCGAGAATCCCGCAAGAACTTCTTCTGTTGGTAAGCTTTGATATCTTCTGGAACTATGCTTGTCACCAAATAATTAGCAATGTCAGCATACCACAGCACCACTTCCACTGATACAGCCAACACCTTCTCATCTGGAAACGCATCATCTATATCTAGCTCATCAGAAGGTCTCCCAACTTCTTCAAGCCGAGAGAGATGGTCAGCAACCTAATTTTCAATGCCCTTGCGGTCCTTTACCTCAAAATCAAACTATTGCAGCAATAGCACCCATCGGATCAGTCGCGACTTTGCTTCTTTCTTCTACATAAGGTATATCAATGTTGCATGATCAGTGTATACCCCGACTTTGGACCCCAACAAATAGGCCCGAAACTTTTTAAAAGCAAGAACTATGACAATTAGCTCTTGCTCCGTCACTGTGTAATTCATCTGGGCAGCATTTAGTGTTCTGCTTGCATAATAGATCGGGTGCATACTTTTATTGTGTCTCTGGCCAAGCACAGCACCGATCGCGAAACCACTAGCATGACACATCAATTCAAAGGGCAAGGACCAATCAGGAGCAACAATAATAGGAGCAGTAGTGATGCGTTCTTTTAACTCATCAAACGCCTTCTGGCACTTGTCATCAAACACAAACTTAGCCTTTTTTTCAAGAAGCTTGCACATCGGGTTAGTAATCTTGGATAAATCTTTGATGAAGCGCCTGTAGAACCCAGTATGTCCCAAAAAACTTCGGATACCTTTGACTGAGATAGGTGGAGGAAGTTTTGTAATCACATCAATTTTCGCTTGATCGACCTCAATTCCCTTTTCAAAGATTTTGTGACTGAGGACGATTCCTTCCTTCACTATAAAGTGGTACTTCTCCCAATTTAGCACGAGATTTATCTCCTCACATCGTTTTAGAACTTGACCCAGATGGTCAAGACAATCATCAAACGAATCACCCACAACAGGTAAGTCATCCATGAACACTTCCAAGTAGTCCTCTACCATGTCAGAAAAGATCGACATCATGCACCTCTGAAAAGTGGCTGGAGCATTAAACAACCCAAAGGGCATCCGGCTGAACTCAAACGTCCCATATGGACAAGTAAACGTCAACTTTTCTTGATCCTCCAACGCAATATTGATCTGATTGTAGCCCAAATAACCATCAAGGAAGCAATAATAAGAATGCCCTGCTAGCCGATCAATAATTTGATCAATAAAAGGCATGGGTAAGTGATCCTTGCATGTGGCAACTTGAGCTTGCGATAGTCCATGCAAACTCTCCGTCCGGTTACAATTCTCGTCGGAATCTGCTCATTCTTTGCATTTGGCACAACTGTGATGCCGCCCTTCTTAGGAACACATTGGACTGGGCTCACCCATTTACTGTCAACAATCGGGTAAACCACTCCAGCATCTAACCATTTGATGATCTCTTTCTTGACGACCTCTTGCATATTCTCGCTCAGTCTCCTCTGATGCTCTACACTTGGCTTGCTATCCTCCTCTAACTGGATTTTATGTTCACAAATCCCAGATGAAATTCCCCGAATGTCTGCTATGGTCCAACCAATAGTACGCCTATATTCACGTAATATCTCCAAGAGATGTAGAATATGCTCTTTAGTCAGTATGGCTGAAATAATCACTGGCAATGTATTGTTCGGACCAAGGAACTCATACTTCAGATATGATGGGAGCCGATTAAGCTCCAACTTAGGTGGCTCAATGATCAAAGGCTTTGCTGGAGGAGTTGTTCTATTTTTCAGATCAAGATTGAGCTTCTTTGGTTGGTAAGAATATGAACCCAACCTAACAAGCGAATTAACTGTCTCCACATACCCCTCCATGTCTTCAGCATCAAAATTCATAAGAATACCGACTAGAGGTTCCCCCAAACTTTCTTCCATCTTGAACTCCACTGTTTCATCAACAACATCAAACAAATCAATTACTGAAGTGCTCTTGTAAGCACTTGGTAACTTCATCCCCTTGCTAGCCTTCATCGTTGACTCGGAACTTGATTTTATTCTTCTCCGTATCCATCTGAGCTCTCCCTGTAGCAAGGAAAGGTCTCCCCAGAATAATAAGAATGTCCCGATAAATAGCACAGTTAAGAATCCCAAAATTAGCGGGCAACATAAATTCACCAACCCGCACAAGCACATCATCAAGCACACCAACATGTCTTTTGATAGACCTATCAACCATCTATAACCTCATAGTAGTTGGCCTTGGCATCCCCAAACCTGATTGTTTGTATATAGCAACAGGCATCAAATTAATACTCGCCCCATTATCACACAAAGCACAAGCAAAATCACGGTGCCCAACAGAACAAGGAATGGTGAACGCCACAGGATCGCCCTTTTTGTAAACAGTAGTAGTTTAGATGATGGAACTCACAGTGTGAGCCAAACTCATGGTTTCATGTTGCACTGTTTTCTTCTTGGTTAGCAGGTCCTTCAAATATTTAGCAAAACCAGGCATCTCCCTGACAGCTTCCAAGAAGGTAAAATATAGAGACAATTGCTTTAGCTGATCATAAAAATTTTTAAACTTAGCATCTTCCTTCTTCTTCATCAACCTCTGAGGAAAGGAAGATTTTGATTTGAAAAGCTGAGTCAAAAGGCAGAGAGCCCCTTTCATAGTTTGCTTGCTCTTGTCATCAGGCTCCTTCAAAATCTCTGGAATATCAACAACCTTCTTGTCTGTAGAATTCTTATCAACAATAATTTGTGCTTCAGACTGCACATTTTCTTCTTCATCTATCGACTCGAGCTGAACAACCTTCTTTTCAGAACCTTGGAGTATTTTACCACTCCGAGTACTAATGGTAAACACCCGGTCTACACCACCTCCCCCATTCTTCGAATTTGGAATAGTTTCACTAGGAAGTTCTCCCTTTTTAGGAGGGTGCTGCTCTCTAGAAATATCACGCATCTGTGACACGTGCTTCTGAATAGCTACTGTATAGGAACCCACTGTCTCTGTCATCCCAGATAAATTCCTCTTAGACATTGATTGATTTGCCAGAATCTTCTCAAGCATTGCTTCAACCTTCGAACTACCTTGCTCGGTTGACTGCCCTTTCAATGGTATATAAGGATTGGAACTCTTGTTTCCAAAATTGTCGTTGTTACTGTAGCTCCCTTGGTTCGTACCACCATAATTATTATTGTAGTTCCCTGAGTTGTTGTTGTTATAAGTACCTTAACTTTGCTGAGGTCTCCATTGATTCTGATTCGGGTAACCACCTAGGTAGTTCTATCTTTGATAACTCCCTTGAGAGTTATTCACATAGTTATCATATTCAATCTGCATAGGAGGTCCCTCATGAAACGGACCCTCTTTGGTCTGGTACATCCCTTTCGGCATACCTGCATCATCCTCACAAATATTCACTTTCTTAATCTGTGTTTCATCAAACTTCATTATTATCAAGGAAATATTTGTTGCAAGTTCAGCCAATGTTTGTGGGGTATCTAGATTCTCCTTTACCATATTCTGGATCATAGCACTACTGTAAGGTACAACATCAGCATTGTTTGAGTGCTAAGCCTGATTGTGAGTAGTCAGCCTATCAAGCATGTTGGTCACTCGTCGATAAGATTTATTCATGAAACAACCATCAGCTACATTGTTAGCAACTGATTGGGTCACTGGATCTAGCCCTTGGTAGAACTTCTCCATTAATATGTTCTCCGGAAAACCATGATTCGGAATCTTTTGCAAATATTCTTTGAATCTCTCCCAAGGTTCATATAACTGTTCCCCTGGTCGCTGCTTAAATTCATATATCTTGTCACGAATCTTAGCCTTCTTGCTAGGAGGGTACCATTTCTTGAGAAAAACTGCTGCCATCTCTGCCCATGCAGTAATTGAATTCCGGGGCAGCTTCTCGAACCATGCTCTTGTATCTACAGCTAAGGAATATTTGAATAACCTCAGCTGAATAGCATCTTGTGGAACATTATTTTGGATGTGATTAGCACACACATCCATAAAATTCTGCAAATGACGTTGAGGGTCATTCTCGGTAGAGTTCCGAAAGTAGCTATCAAGCTTTAACAACTGGTATAGAGAGGAGTCAATTTTTACGTTTGCAGCTCCACATCGGGGATAAACAATAGCAGATGCATAGTCCTCCTCCGGAATAAGATCAGCGAAAACATTTTCTTCATCTGATTCATTCGCCTGATTATTCAATCGATTCCCCTAGTTACCAACACGTTGGTTTTGCTGATTCTGATTCATGTTCACCTGGTTTACAAGGATTAGCAAACAGTGTGTGATGGAATAAGCAAAAGACTTCAATCAAAGCAAATACTATTTAGTAATTTCAAAACCGTATTCCCCGGCAACGACGCACAAATTTGATACGCTCAAATTACACCTATTAATGGTATAACGCGGACGTTGTCAAATATAGTAACCCAATAAGTTTGGGGTCGAATCCCACAGGGAATATGGTGTGAAAAGGTTACTAAAGTCGTAGGATACTTAATTTAGGTTTAATGTCTTAATCCGATGATTTTGTTAAATGTTGGTTGTTAAGGACTAATGGCTAACTAGTTGCTTTGAATGTGTAATTTAGGATAAAAGAAACCAAGGTTGTGTCCCATTTAGATGAGGTGTATGATCGTGGGTATTGATCTCGATATACTTCTAATAGATGGCTATATGAATGCACTTAACCTCTATGCGAATCTCTACTATTTCCCAATAAATAAAGACTATTTCTTTCTATGATTTTCCCAAATATAAGAAAGTGATATGAAGAGCGGTTAACTATGTCAAGTAAATTCTTCATATTCCTAAGTGAATTTATTAAATAAAGTTTAAAACGTTGAGTTCTTATTATTTATTCTTACAAACCCTAATTATTTTCCCAAATGAATCAAGGTTTATTGCATTAATCAATGTTTGCAACCATTAATTATGAATGAATAATGAAGAATAAATAAACCCTAACAATTCATTATGCATATATCAATCACAAATCCAGTCACAAAACACCCATCATTGGGTTCACAACCCTAGTAAAGAAATTTAGCTACTCATAGAAGAAGAAGAAGAAGAAGAAGAAGAAGAAGAAGAAGAAGAAGAAGAAGAACAATTAGAAATAATTGAGATCATAATACTTACGAATTGATTGCTTGGTATTGAGGAGAAATTAATTGCAATTGTTTGTAATCCAAAAACTTCCAAAACTATGAGTGTTTAGTGCTAAGAAGAATAAAAACTGACATCTGATGTCGATCGTACAAGAAACCTATATCAGGTATTTATAAGACCCGAAGTTGTGAGAAGTGAAAAGACAAAATTTCCCGTCGAGTCTATTCTACGGACCGTAAAACCATTATGCAGACCGTCAATTTGCTGCCCTTCAATCGTCAAACAGTCTCTTGCGTTTTTCTACGATACACTTTGATGGACCGTCAAATGTTATGCGGTCCGTATAATTGTTCCGTAGGATGAACCTTCGGTGAAATGCTCACTGTGACCACTATACGGTACCTTTGACGCTCCGCAGAAAGTTCTACGGGCCGTATAATTGCTCTGTAAAATTGCCTCTTCAGTGATTTGTTATTTTCTCCACTTCTTTCCACATTTTTACCTACTTCTCCAACTTTTGCCATCAAAACACTTAATACCTGAAATCCAATAAAAAACACGTAAAATCACATAGAATTGCCTAAAAACAAGTAATACTTATAGCCGAAAAGCATCAATTGTCATGACCAGCCACTACAAGAAATTTAGCTAACCTAGGACTCTAAACTGGGGCAGAAAGTTTGAGGAACCCTCAGAATTTCCCGGAAGATTCGGCATAAGAGTTGGTAGACCAAAATTTAAACTTGGGCAGAATTTTTGAGAAAAGGTCTCAAAAATTCCGCGTGAGGAAGCAAAAACCTCAGTCGCAGAAGAAAGGATCTCCCTTGTTCAAAACGCATGTTATGACAATTAATAATGCTTTTGTCTTTCCACAAAGTAGATACCCTTATGATAGCATTACAAAAAATAATTTTTCTGCATAATCGAAATAGGTTTATCTTTCGAATACCGGAGCTAAAGGGGATTTCGGGTCTAGAAGGCCGATGATCCGACAGCGCGGGCAATACAGATCAACTTAAAATAGGGCAAACTAACCCATTTCTAATGCAGGTTCCCAAGACATTGGAAGATGATCCTTTTTTCTAACCTTGCTTCATGTGCAAGAAACATTTTACTAAAGAAGGTCCAGGCTACTGTTGAGATCCGGCTTTCGGAATATATGTCCAGCCACGATGGCTGTGAAAGATTTTAACTACCACCAAGGACAAAAGCCACAAAGGCTAAGAAAAATCAGAATACCCTTAGGGTCAAGTATCCAACCATGGGAGCTACGAAAGATCAAAGGCCGTAAGGACAAAACATCTAGCCATGAGGGTTATAATGTTTTGAATGCCGAAAGCACAAATATCTAGCCATAAGGGCTATGAAAGAATTCGAATTTCAAAAGAACAAAATATTAAGCCACAATTGTTACGGAATGCTTGGAAATTGCCACAATGGCGGAAGTTTGGCCAGAAGGGTCATAGTGAAACAATACGGCATATCCGATCAAGAGGGTCACAGCCGGAACTAAGGACGAAAGAAAGACGATTCAACCGAAGGGGCCATTTCTGTCATTATCATCACTTCTTCTTATTTGCCAAGAGGGCCATTGCACGTTTATTTTCCTAATGTCGATAGGGCCATTCATACAAATTGCCAAGAGGGCCATTGCACGTTTATTTTCATGCTGTCAAGAGGGCCATTCATACAAACGGCCAAGAGTGCCATTCATACAAATGGGCAAGAGGGTCATTGCATGTTTATTTTCCTGCTGCTGAGAGGGCCATGCATACAAACTGCCGAGAGGGGCATTCATACAAACTGCCAAGAGGGCCATTGCACGTTTATTTTCTTGCTGCCAAAAGGGCCATTCATACAAACGGCCAAGAGGACCATTGCATGTTTATTTTTCTACTGCCGAGAGGGCTATTCATACAAACATGCCAAGAGGGTTGTTCATACAAACATGCCAAGAGGGCCATTCATACAAACATGCCAAGAGGACCATGCATACAAACTGCCAAGACGGCCATTGCACGTTTATTTTCTTGCTGCCAAAAGGGATATTCATACAAACATGCTGAGAGGGCTATTCATACAAACATGCCGAGAGGGATATTCATGCAAGCAAGCCAAAAAGGCCATTCCTACAGACATGCCAAGAGAGCATTTTATTTTAATTACCGAGAGGGCCATGCATATAAGTTACAAGACAACAAAGCAATATAAAATCAGTCATGAGACCGCAGTATTCGCTAAAAAGGCAAGACGATGTAAATTCAGTCAGATAACTGCAGTTTTCATCATCCAAAAAATCAACGTTACTCAATAGATGAAAGCAGATTGGTAGCCTCCAAGAAGCAGATAAATCAAATCAAATCCATACAGGTTGCGGAGCAAACGTGGAACTTTCTCTTACATAGCCGGTCGAGATACGATGCCCATGAGAGTCAAGCTCTCCGGTCGGGACTTGGAAGATCACTTCTCACCACGCTCATCCATACAAGATTGTTTATTTGTTATGTGCTTTGCTGTTTTCTTATTCCGCAAACGGTCGGACACACACCGGAACACATAAAGGCATTCCCACATACGGGATACCCTTTTCCTCCGATTGAGTCGAGCTACAAGTGACTTGATTCCCGAGAATAGGGATGTGTAGGCAGACTCAATGCCAGAGAGTCAGTCACACTCTCACCAACCACACTGGACTTCCCAGCTTGACAGCCAAAAAATCTGAGAATTTGCTGTAATTTCCATTTAGAAATCATTATCATGTCGAACTACAAATGGCCTGAATTCTCATGAAACCTGAGATATGTAGGAAACCCAGAAGCCAGGGTTCGGCCATATATTTTGAAAAATTACATAAAATGAGGGGCAATATGACTTGGGTCAGTCAAATATCAGGGTTGGTCAAATTTCGTTGCTCGGGGATGGTCCCGCCATCTCAGAACACCGAAGGGGCAGTTGTTGACACCTAATTTTTTACCTCCCGTAACTTATTTTAATTGCTCAAAGTGCCTGAATATTAAATGGGGTGATAAATATTTTTTTGTAGTAAAAAACAAGATGATTTTATAGACTATGCATATAATGTTTTACCTCTAGTGTTGGATAAAATAATTTCTATAAGAATTTTTATTTTTTTTGGAATTTTTTTTTCACAATAACTAATAAGGCATGTTAGTGTGGAGTAGCTATTTATTTAATTATGAAAATATCAGAATTTTAATCAGCAAGTATTTACCCCCCATTTTAATTCAAGGAAATTAAGTAATTAAAGTATATAATCATTTTTACCCCAAAGTTTTAATATTTTGCATAATCAATTTATGTGGAAAATTCTCAAATTAATTATAATTGATTTAGATAAATCAATTATGATTATATTTGTAAATTGCCTATTACGTGATTAATTACGGCTACAATTGAAATAATCAATTAATTAGCCAAAAAAAGGCCACAATTGAAAGTAGCAAATTCATGCTTTAATTCAATTAAGGCCATCCCTTAAATTTAATATTTTTGTGAAGTTTAGTCATGTTTTTTAAATTAATTGGTTGATTAATTTCAATTTAATAGCAAATCAATCTATTAAATTGTCTTTTTCTACCCGTTAATTCTTTTCTCTTTGTTGCGTTAGTGTGTGTGTATATATATGTGTGTTGTTTGTCTATTACATATTCTGGTAATACCTTAAAAGTTAAATTAGATGGCTATATATATATTTATATTTATATTTATATATATATATATATATATATATATATATATATATATATATATATGGGCTGCCCGTTTTCAGAGGGGCCGAGTCCAGCCCAACAAGGGCCAGACTCACCCAGTGCACAAAGTAAAACGAAGGGGCTAAGGCCCCATTTTTATTATTTAGCTACCAAAAGATCCTTATACTCTTCCCCTCCCCATTCCCCTTTGAAACCCTAGCCTCCTCCATGGGTCTCTTCTCTTTCATCGTCATCGAAGCCATTTTTGGCAAAGTCGCATAAGCCTTTTTGCTTTTTACAGTCTTGCATGGCCTCAAAGGGCAAAGCATTCAATACTTTCACCCGTTACCACCACGAATCGACCAAACGGGGTGCTAACGACCTTAGTTATTTGATTTTTTGGTATTATTATTATTTGTTCAACGCTCTAACACTACCATCCTTTAATGGTTCTTGTTTGTTTGCGCTTTTGAATTTTGAAATCGTATTGGTTCACAATGAACTTTTCATGATCTTGGTTTAGTTAGTCGAATCTCGACCCTTGATGTATAGTTGACCCAATCTTGATCCTCCAACACCAAAGTGAGAGGAAAATCCCCAACTTGGAGGATTGTCCCACATCGGGTGATTTGAGATTTTAAGGGTTTAGGGGGTTCTATAAATAGGGCCTTAGATTTTTTCCAGAAAAAATGAGAGCAATCTTAAAAGTTTAGCTTGCAAAAACACTGAGAATATCTGTGGTTTTTTTTAGCTTCTGCTTGAAATCTTTAAAATTTTCAGTGTGTTTAAAGTTTCTTTTAATTTTTTTCTTGGGTGTTCTTGTTGGTTTGGAGTCGATTCCAGGTTCAATCTCTTCAAGGCTGTGCCTTAAAAAGGTAATTTCCCCTTTCTCTTGTTCTCTTTATATTGTGTATGCTATGTGTTCTTTATGATAGCTTATTGTTGTAATTTTTTGTTTGTATGAGTGATTAGGATGTTCTATCTTGTTTATGTCGTTTTGCTTTGGTCTGCTGGATTATTGAGTTTTTTAGTACACTGTTAGTTGATTATGGTATGTTGTTAGTCTCATGATCAGTCTATAACGTGAATCATGTTAGTATAGTTCTTGTGTTGGTCCAGTTGACCCATAATGGGCATATCATGTGTCGTTGACTTAGTTTATGAGACATTTGTTCAAAATGACATAAAAAACAATCACCCGTATCACTCTTGCTTGTTTAATTTAATGTTGACATGTTTTTCCTTTCTTTTCTTGAGTGAATATGCCCATTAACTTAGTCTCTATTTTGAATAGAGAGGCTTAACCTTGATTTCTTGTGGAATGCTTATCAAAGATAAGTTAGACACTTTAACTAAACTATAGAAAAGGGTGTTTGGTCATTTGTTTGTTGTTGCTCCGGTAGTTCTCAATATGGCAACAATCGGTCCTGTTTTATAAATTAATCTTGAACCATAAGTGACATAGGGAACTTAATGGTAAGTTTTCTCAGATGTTAATAAGGAAACCAATTTAAAACAAGATCATTTTGTGTCGAACCTGTTTTGGGATGGGTTATCTAGATGTCATTTATTTTGAGTATAGTGAGCTGGTCATTGTGTGCTATTGTTCAAATTTCAAAGGGTAATATAAAGGTGGCATAGTTAGATTCTATTAGCAACTAAGCTTGACTAATGCAAGGTTTGGTTTTAATTAATTCTGCAAATGGTATTGACCTGTGTTAAGGTGGAACTTCTACCTTAGTCTTTAAATGATGTGGATTCTGGTGTAGGGGATGTAGCTTCATCATGTTTAAACGTCATACTAGTTGTTTGATTGTTGTCTTCCTCTTTGTTAAAACCATGCCTACATTTGTGCAACATAACTTGTATTCCTTTCTTACACTGTTTTATAGCAACTCATTGAAGGGTCATGTTTGTCCCCTCTGTAAGTTTCTTGTGAGAGAATGATATATCAAGGTGTTAAGCTATCTATGTGTTAGACACATATGCATTACTTGACCTCTATATATTGTTTTGCATTACTTGACCTCTATATATTGTTTTGCATTACAAGTTTAAGTACTCTTTTCTTTTTTTGGAATTTAACTGAGGCAGTTTGGCATGTATATATGTATATCATATAGTTTAATCCTATGTAATACATTAATAGGGAGGTTTAAGTGGTCATTAAGGATCAAGCTTAAGCCCTCCCCCGTGTTTGCCATGCCTGGGGTTCAAAGAAACCCCTTGGATCTTGTGCGGCATCGGGAATAATGGGGGTAAGAGCTTTCCTATAATTGACCATTCAAAAATCTCTATGGATGTGTGTGATCATGTATACCATGGATATACATAGATATGTCCCATATCTGTTTTGGCTTAAAGGTTGAATTTTGCCTGAATTTTGTACTATTTTGGAAGCCCTTTCTATTTGAATTCGATGGTCTGTTTAAATATTGGTCTAAGTATGTATATACGTGATATTGATTCTTTATCTTTTCATTTGGGAACCCTTTCTTCGCATTTCTGGGTCATTTCTCTGCAAATACAAGGATTGGGCTAAGGCCCGATCCCACTTTTGCCCATGTTTGATGGGTAAGCATGATGAAGGCCCAACTATGGGTGAAAATAGTGTTAGTGGGTGCGGGTCCCTAGAATTCTTTACTTTCTTGCTTGATCATTTGATGTATGGGTTGTAAAATTAAACTTCTACTATTAGTGAAACCCTTATGAACATAGAATTAGGATTAACATTTAGCTGAGTAGGTAATTATTTTAAACGGGCATACATCTTTTTTTTATAAAATCTCCACTTATGAAAAAAGGGAAAGCGTTTTCTTGCTTGGCTTTCAAATGATTTCTGGAAAAAAAATGTTGAAGAACTGCCAAAACGTAGTCTTAAAACTGGAATAAAAATGGATATTTTTTAATCAGCAATAGAAAGACATTTTCTTTTTAAAATGATTTCATGAAATGAGAGTGTTTTTTATAAAATTGGTTGATGGCTTTGGATCTAAATAATCTCTCCAACCAAGTAATAGTCCCTTGATATAATGTTTCTTTTAAGATTAATGATTCATATTGGACCTGGAAGTCTGCCAAATTTGGCCAAAACCATTTGAAGAAGAACATTTAAGGACTGCATTTTCTTTGAGAAAACTAGATACATTTTTTGATCTATCAGACCTGGTGAACTTGGGCTAAAAAAGAAATGGGATTTTACTTTAGACTGAAGTTGGAAAATGGGTTTTACATAAAAATGACCTTTTGAAAGCCAGCCTCTTGGGCTAAACATATTGTGACATTTTGGCGGACCAAGTTGCTCAGACTGAAAAAATGGACTTTGGGCCTAGTTTGAGGATGGACGGATCTGGTTATGTGGAATATGGATTGGACATAGTGGGCTTCACTAATAAGGGACCTAATAAAAATGTATATATATATATATATATATATATATATATATATATATATATATATATCCCATATTTCATATAAGTATAAAACCCATAGGTACTAAACACATTTCGTTAGGACTAGAATAGTAGCGACTCTACCTGGGAGCAATCTCGGGTGTGCCCTAGTCCGCAAAAACGAAGTGGGTTGAACACTTACGCAGATTTTTCTAAATCAAAACCCTTATTTATAAAGGGAATTTTTACCGAAATTTTTAAGGGAGATGATGATGTAAACATAAAAATATATATTTTGCGGAAAACGTTAACACATAAACAAATAAATAAACCTTATAGTGGGTTATTTGCCCTTTGCAGCCCTCGTGGATTAATTGGGCCACCCTTGTGGCGCTTTCATCCGTATGTAGCCTCATTGGCTTAATCGGGCCACCCTTGTGGCGCTCTTTTCCCTTTGTAGCCTTCTCGGCTTAATTGGGCTATCTTTGAGTCATTCTTCGCTCTTTGTTCTTGTAACCTTCTTCTTGGCTAGGTTTGATGCACTTAGTGTGGATCAGGGGTCTCTTCCAATGAGCTGCTTCTTACCTACTTTATCATCATGAGCAAACAAGGTTTACAATAAATGGTCGTCGTCTTGACGACACTGGGGACCGGCATTCAAAGAGTGTTACTCTCCTATAAGGTTAATCCATGTTGTCGACTCCCATCACATTATTGCTTCGCCCACTTGGTTGCACTCCTAGTTTCGATCCTCTTGGATTTGGTAGTTCGAAAGATGAATTTATTTTACAGTAAAACATATTTTCGCAATTTGTTGATCACAAGTTTTTCAAACCTGTGATTGCAAGAATGTAATTTTTGAAAAGTATTTAAGTTAGTTGTCATGAGACGCGCATTTGAGTGAGAATCTTCAGTTATTCGTTGTACCTTGCGGCGAAACTCTGTCTTCATCAAGTGGAATTTTTGAGACCCTCTCTAAAATTCTGCCCCAATTTAAAGGCTTGCTTCAGTGAACTCTCCTGCCGAATCTCTACGGAGGAATTTATTAACCTCTTAAAAATTCTTCCCCAGTTTAGGGTTTTGGGCCAGCTGACTCTGTGCTGGACTGTTGTGAAGGAATTTTTGAGATCCTCTCAAAAATTCTGCCTCAGTTGAATTTGCGTGGCAAACTCTCATGTCAACTATGAGTTCCTCTTGAAGTCCTATCTCTGTGGCATCCTAGAGGTTTCTTGGATTTTTTGATTGGTACGACCTAGCTCGAGGAGTGCCTACGTATCCTGTCGCTGCAGGAATCAGGTTAAACGTAGTTCAGAATAAAAGTAATTGATCATTTTTCTAATAATGTGACTGAGTCCTATATGGACTGCCTACCTATCCCACATTGGGAAATCAGGTCATTACGTAGTTCATAGTACAAGGAAATCATTTGTTTTTTTCTATCTATTACAAAAGGAAGAACAAATCCAATATGCATTTCCTACGTATCTCTACCCTAGGAGATAGGTCTTAATGTAGTGATTATACGAAAAGTACGATTATAAATTGAAAGATGTGTCTTTAAGCGTAATATCGCTTGATTACGCCTGAATTGATTGCTTTGGTCCATTCTTGGTCGTCCATCTCAGCTAGTATCACTGCTTCTCTGAAGAGTAACTTGCGGACCACGTACAGGTCTTTCTAATTGGGTGCAAATTTTCCTTTGTACTTGTCTTGGTGTGGGAAAACTCGCTTGAGTACCAGTTGTCCTATTTGGCAAAGTCGAGCACTGACTCGCTTGTTGAATGCACAAGCTATTCTTTGTTGGTATAATTGGTCGTGACATATGGCAATCATCCTCTTCTCGTCGATTAGATTCAGTTGCTTGTATCAGTTTCGAACCTATTCTTCATTGTCCAACTCTGCTTCTTAAATGATTCTTAGTGATGGTATTTTCACTTCAGCAGGTATAACTGTTTCGATGCCATAGATAAGAAAGTATGGGGTTTCCCTTATTGAAGTCCGGGCGGTTGTTTGGTATCCAAGCACTGCATAGGGCAGTTGCTCGTGCCAACACTTGTAATTATCCGTCATTTTCCTTAATATCCTCTTGATATTCTTGTTGGCCGCCATTACAGCTCCATTCATTTGTAGCTGGTAGACAGTGGAGTTCTGATGGGTTATTCAGAATTTCTCACAAATGTTCTTCATCAAATGGTTGTTCAGATTTGCTTCATTATTCGTTATGATTGACTATGGTATGCTGAATCGGCGTATGATGTTGTTTCACACGAAATCGGCTACCACTTTCTCTGTTACTGACTTGTGCGATGTGGCTTTCACCTACTTGGTAAAGTAATCTATGACGACTAGAATGAATCGGTGCCCATTAGAAGCGGCTGGTTTGGTGGGTCCAATGACGTACATGCCCCAGGCGACGAATGGCTAAGGTGAGCTCATAACATTAAGATCACTCGGTGGGACTCTGATCAGATCTCCATGAATTTAACATTGATGGCATCTTCGTACAAATTTTTAACAATCAGCTCCATTGTCATCCAATCGTAACCTGCTCGGAGGATCTTTTTAGTTAGAACAGACCCATTCATGTGAGCCCCAAAGGTTCCAGGATACCCTTCTTCTAGTAGTTTTGTGGCCTCGGTGGCATCCACGCATCGGAGTAATCCCAGATCTAGCATCCTCTTGTAGAGTATCTCCTCATTCAGGAAGAATCCGTTGGCCATTCTCTACATAGTTTTCCTTTGATTGCCGGTGGTTTTTTCGGGATATTCTCCCTTTTCCAAGTATGTCTTTATGTCGGCATACCATGACATGCCATAGGGTTCCGCCTCCACATGAGAGCAGTAGGCATGATCTTCTCTTAGATTTATCTCCAGTGGGTTAATGTGGCTACTTTCGAGATATTGTATCATGCGTGCTATAGTAGCAAGAGCATTGGTGAACTCCTTTTGAGCCCTCATCGTATGCTTGAAATCGATCTTTTTGAACTTTTTGCACAACGTTTGTGTGAGGTTCACATTTGGTAAGATCTTGGCATTCTTTGTGGCCCATTCACCTTGTACTTGGTGGACCAATAGATCTGAATCGCCTATTACCAATAATTGATGGATGTCCATATCCAAAGCTACTCTGAGGCCTAAGATGTAGGCCACATATTCTGCCATATTTTTGGTGCATTGGAACTTGAGCTTTACAGCCATCGAATAATGTTGTCCAGTTTCTAATACGAAGACTGCTCCGATCCCTGAACCTTTTTGGTTAACTGCACCATCAAAAAACAACCTCTATCCCGAATAGGGCTCAGCAATGTCCTTATCTACCTTTTATACTTCTTCGCTTAGGAAGTAGGTTCGGAGGGGCTCAAAATCCTTGTCGACCAGGCTTTCAGCCAGTAAGTCAGCTAATGCTTGCCCCTTGATGGCCTTTTGTACCACTTATGTGATGTCAAACTCACCCAGTAGCATTTGCTGTTTTGCCAATTTCCCTATAGGCATGGGTTGGCGGAAGATGTACTTTAATTGATCTATCTTGGATATGAGATGAGTGGTGTATGAGGACAAGTAGTACCTCAGCTTTTGAGCTGCCATGTCAAAGCACAGCATGTCTTCTCTACCAGCATGTACCTCGCCTTGTAGGCGGTGAACTTCTTGATAAGGTTATAAATTGCACGCTCCTTTTGACGGTATCGTCGTGATGTCCTAATATGCATCTGAAGGCATTGTCTTATGCCAACCGGTATAGCAGTAACGGGCTTCCAGGTCTAGGAGGTACCAAGACCGGTGGGTTGGAAAGATACTACTTGATGGTGTCGAATGCTTGCTGACGCTCTTCGGTCCATTCCATTGGTGCATCTTTTTTTCGCAATTTGAGTATGGGTTCTACAATTACGGTGGACTGGGCTATGAACCGCCCGATGTAATTCAACTTTCCTAGGAAACTCATGGGTGTGGTCTTGTCCATCGCTCTCTTAATGCAATCGTCAAGATCCTCCAAGCACTCATGTGTGAACCTCAACTCATGCGTCAAGCTAGCTATGATGGCTTGATCATGTTTGATCTTCCCCAAGTACTTGGCATCCCAATCATCGTCTTGCCTTTGAGTCAAACGTGCCTTGATCTCGGCCTTGGAGGACTTGTCCTGAACATGGTGATAAAGGTTGGGTCCAGGGGCTAGGGTGCCTTGTAAAGGTTCCCTCAACCAATCCTTATAGTCTTCATCACACCCCGAGTAAAACCTATCATAAGCCAAAGTCTAGGGACCCCAATTTATGTGACCATTCAACTCTCGGATGATATCCCCAGCATATCGAATCTTATCTTCCTTGAAGTCCATCATATACTCTTTCATGTTCCCTACTTGGGGTATTATATGGGTTCTACCAAATTTTCTAAAGACCCTGGCAGGTGCATAAGGGCAGATCCTTCGAATTCCCATAAGTGGTAGGAATGGGCACTTTCTACCTCTAACCACAACTTGCTCGGATATGAAATCGGGGAACATCCATTATATGTTGTCTTCCTTAAGTCTTGAGAAGATGAAGGCCTAACCCTGTTTGGTCTGATACCCAAAATTTTGATAATGGGATTTGAGTCTATCCATTCTATTTTGGTCGCTTATATATGGGGACCCTTGGATTTGTTCAAATGCATGATGATTCGCCAGTGTAACAACAGATTACACCCTTGGAAGTATCTATGGTGATTTCGGAATAGGCTTAAGGCTCGGTACATATCGGCAAGGATGATGGGGACCAAGTCAAAATATTTAGTTTCTTCATTTATGGTTATGTCATAAAAGATAGCATGGGTAACAGAAATCACATGGGTATCTATGGCTTGGTGTCTATCTTTGGGAAATACCATGAGTCCGAATAGGCATATGGCAAAGGATAAAGGTTGGGTAGCTTCCCAATTAGTAAAGGTTCAGAATTCTGTTGAATACTCTATGAATCCCCTTTTGGTTGCAAATCAGTTGTACTAATCCCTAAAAGCTACGGTCAGACTGAAGATCCAATTGGCATGGGATAAGGATAGTAGTTTCAGGATTTGGTTGGGGTAGGCTTATGTGGGATTAAGAGGTTATGGTCGGGTTTTTTCCTCCTTCTCAGACAGGTCCCAACTTTGTCTATGCAATCTCGGATTTTCTCCAAAGTCGGGGTCATTTCTATGTCTCTAAACCTAAACACCATCTATCATAGTCCCAATACCCAACAACTACTTCGATTAGTTCTGTACAACCCTTCATAGTCAACAACGAGGGTAGGTGTCCCAAACAATTTATGACTGTCTTTTGTTGTTCCTCATTTAACTAACCCCACCAAATTTCCAGCATAGCGGGAGCCTCGAGAACTATGTCAAACTTTAGATTGGTCGGCATCTACAAAACAGAACACGGTTAATCCCCCCCCCCCCCCCCTCCAAATGCAATGGTTCAACACATAGGCACAAACATGTTTCCAATTACCACATAGTGGGATGCGGTGTCTTCGGGTCATAAATCATCTTGACACAAAGTAGTCTCTTAATGGGCTTCGATATGTCTCAAATATCCAAGCTCTTCTAGGTAAGCATGCGCTAGTCCATTGGGATTTTGCTTCGCTCTATCCTAGTCAATCCTAGAGTGGGCTTTCCAAATGACAGGGACTCTAGCAGACTACTAGAGGTGAATCGTTGGGGGCTATTGGACGATCGCATACCAATTCTACCTTCAAAGTGTTCCAACAAAAAGTATTTTATTTTTTAGTGAAGGCTCGATTACGAACCAGCGTGTCACCTTTGAAACCATGCAGTTTTTTGCCAGTTTGACGGAGTTTATGATATGTATGCAATGATAGTTATATATACAAGGAAGTAAAAAAATAAGAAAATAATTACAATAAATCACATTATATTGAAACCTTTATAGTTAGAACCTATTTGAAAAATCCCCAGGGGATTCATCATCGGTTACGGTTCACTTTTACGTGAGGCATAAAAGCTACCTCGAGGTTGTAGACTCTATTGGATTTTGTATTTTTTAGAGTCTCCACCTAATTTATAAAGGAAATTAGGAAAACCATTTTGAAGGGTTTATTCAAACAAGATAAAAATCCTTTAAAACCAAAGTTCGAGGTAAGAGTTTTGGTGACTCCTCGGGGAAGGCGTTAAGACACCCCGATATTAAGAATCTGTATAGTATGGTTGACCTTCGAGATTCAATGTGTAATTATTTGCTTAAAATAGTTTAATTTCTTGTATAACTTGTCATGGCATATCATAAAATATTTCGGCAAAATTCCTTTATTTGAAGATAGAAAGAATTAGATTCCTTTTTGGAAAATGTATATAAGTCTAAGTCATTTCATTTTCGGAAACAAAACACATAGAGTTCCACTTAAACTTGGTCCAATGATGTGTAATTCTTGTCCTTATAAGTTTTATTGAAAACATAGAATATATTTCCTCTAAAAAAATGCCATGGGATTATACAAGTATAGAAATATATCTCTTCAAACTACAAGTTATGGATCCATTTTAGTCATCTTGAAGGTCAACCATATCCCATTTTTAAACCCTCCCTTAAACTAAAGCCAAAGTGTATTTCCTTTTGTTTTTTTAACTTAAGGTTGGGCTTGGCCCAAAAGGTTTGAAAAAATCCTTAAATCTTTTGAAGTCCATTTTTTATGAAATTAGCTTTTTTCAGTTTTATAAACCTTTTAGTTGAAAGGAATAAAGTTACCAGTTTGTCTCAAAACCCATCCACAAAATTGTTTCGATTCTGCAGTATTAAAAATGTCAACTTGTTTCCAAAAAAAAGGTACATATATATGCTCTACTATGTCCATTTCCAGTTTTTTGTAAAATGAAAGAGAAAAGTTGCGAAACCATTTTCTTTTGTTCCCATTCTCGAAGATATTACCCTTTATCTTTTGCTGGGTCTTGATTTAAAACAGTAATGGGTTTCAATCAATTCGGGTTTCAATATTTCTGTTATATCCCGCATTTTGTACGTTTGGATAATTCGAGATAAGGCAATATTTTTTTCTTGCTTCATACATAAGTTTTTCATGAAAATACTGATGCGGAAATATTGAGGATGGCTAAGGGCAAAATTGGAAAATTGAAAAATGGTTTCATGAATTACAAAAAAATTAGCCACAAACAATTGGGCTTGGAAAAAAAAAAGGCCCAAGTGTGGCCGGCCATGGGGTGGGCCAAGGCCCACTTGGGAATTTAATTTTAGTGAATAAAAGGGGGGCTTATTATTATTTATCACCTCATTTTCAAGAACCTTCAAGAGAAAGAGAGATTGAGACCAAGAACAAGAGGCCTCTCGGCCGGAAAAAAAAAAAAAGGAAAAAACAATTGGAGCCTTCCATCTTTGATTCAAAAAATTTATGTCTTCTTGTATTCCTACTAATGCAAAGACCCTCTTTAACGTGGTATAATTTTTGAAGCAAGAAAATACCCTTAGTGGCAAGTTCAAAAATTCTATTCAAGTGGGAAATTGAGGAAAAAGGTAAGAATTTATGTTCTTTTATATGTTATAGAAGGTTTATGTATGTTGTAGTATGTAGAAATGAATGAAAAGCATGAAAATAGTGTGTGTGAGTGTGTGTGGCCGTGTGGCGTTGTATAGTGGAGGAAGGATGAATTAATTTTATTTAGCATGTTAGTTGTTTTGTTGTGGCCTTTATGATGTAAATGAAGGTTTAATGGTTCAAGTCGGCATTGAAATTTGTTGTGGGTTGTTGTAGGAAATTAATGTGATTTTAATATGGTTTTATGTAATTGTGGAAATGGAGTTGCTAAAGTGTGCATTGTTGTGATAGTGATGAATTTGAAAGACGAAAACGCGACGTTGTAGTTTTGTTGCATTTGTAGAGATTTCGGGTGGAGTATGGTGTGTTGGTGGAATTGGTTGAATATTGTATAGATTGTTTGAAATGTTCTTGAATTGTGTTTGAATGATCTCGGATTAGTAATGAATATGTGAGCGTTGATATTGGCTTGAATGTACGTAGTTGAATTGAATGTGATAAGCTACGTAGAGAAGAAGGTTACTAATGTTAGAATGCGTTTTAAATTGATTGTTGATGTTATTAGTATGGTTGTTGGTATTGTTGGTATGGTTGTTGATAAATTTGGCCGAGTTAAATTCTCGGGGATGTTGAATTTACAGGGGAAATGCTGCCGAAATTTCTATAAATAAAGTCTTGGTTTGGAATTGGACTCCTAAGTGTTTATGGCTAATGTTTGCTATGTACGGATATTGTTGTAGATCTTGCGAGCCAAAGACTCAAATTTGGATTAGCGTAGAAAACGGGCAAGGTATGTAAGGCTTCCCCTTTCTTTCTCCTGGCATGATCTTTATGAAACAAGTAAATGACGTATATGTATGGTTCCAAAAAGATTCCTATTATTAGAGCCACTAGGATGGCTAATATTGTTTTATCTCCATAAGTCACTTCATATGGTTTCGATACGTATCCATGATTCCGAAGCTCTATTTGATAAGCCTCCGAGTTTGTCTACGATTCTTATTGACCTATTGATATGAGTATACTTAGTATGGTTGAGACTAGTGCATAATTGGATAATGAGCCAAGTATAAGAGTTCATGTTCTTAAAATGATTCTGTAAGTATTAATGTTTCTAACTTTTGCATATAGTCTTGGATCGGGCCGAACGTTCCTCGGCAGTAAAGTATTATATTCATGGATCGGGCTGCACGTTCCGCAGCAATACACTGTATGATGTTCTATGAGTATGCATGCATGAATCTGTTATATGTATATATGATGCCGGCACATTGATGTGATCCATAGCGATATTCGAAAGGTACCTAACGTGATTATTGCTTCGGTTCTTCAAAAATGGCTTCTGAAATGCTCGTAGAAGGTTCTATACTTCAAACGTCCATAACTTTCTCATACTAAGTCGGATTGACCCGAAACTTGTTTCTGAGCCTTCGGATGTCGGTAAGTATACTTGTCTATCGAGTCTTGAATTATGTGCATATGGTTTCGCATTATTCTGTTCGTGCAAGCCTCAGTTTGGATTTCACTGAGCCCGGGCCAGGATATGTTCTCGTGCGTACTCCTCTGCATTGTTCACCGCGTCCCTCTCACTTGCGGACCGGGGCACGTTATATATGATATGTTGACATGATGATATGATGACGGGGTGGTGGCCAGGATGGCATATGATGACTCTATTCACCGCGTTCCGCAAAAGAGGGCCGAGGCACGTTGCATGCATATATGATACATGATATTGACATACATGATATATGATTCACCGCGTCCCTCACCGAGGGCCGGGGCACGTTATATGCATACATGATATATGATTCACCGCGTCCCTCACTGAGGGTCGGGGCACGTTATATGTTTACATGATATATGATTTATCGCGTCCCTCACGGGAGGGCCGGGGCACGTTATATGCTTACATGATATATGATTTACCGCGTCCCTCACGGGAGGGCCGGGGCACGTTATATGCATATATGATATATGATTCTGTCGTGCATGATCCGTGTCTGGAAAGTGAGCTCTTTTGGCACTCTGGAAGATTCATTTATGTTCTGTACTTTTTTCTGACATACGACATCGGTATACATGATTTGTGTTTGGAAGGTAGACATCTTGGTATTCTGGATGGTGTACCTAGTTCTGTACTGTTATTCCGGTTATGATTCTATTTTCTGTATTTCATGCCTTACATACTCAATACATATTCCGTACTGACCCTCTTTCTTCGGGGGCTGCGTTTCATGCCCGCAGGTACAGACGCTTATTGTGGTGATCCGCTAGCCTAGGGTACCCATTTTGCTGTTTGAGGTGCTCCCTTGATCTGGAGCCATACTTTTGGTGCAGTTCCATCTGTTGTATATATTTATGTATGTGTGACTATTCAGGGGTACGGCGGGGCCCTGTCCCGTCATATGATTATGTCGTGTCTGTTAGAGGCCTGTAGACATATATGTGGGTCATGGGTCGCTATTGTTCGGTTATGTCTATGGTTTGCGTCTAAGCGATCCTACTTGCTATGACAGCCTCAACGGCTTGTATGTATATATGCTTATGTATATGCTTCGGATGATATGTTCCACGACAGCCTTAGCGGCTTCTGTATGATATGTATGTTATATGCGACCACTTCAGATTAATATCTGTATATATTAATATCTGTTGGATACGAACAAGATATGGCTATGTCGATTTGGTAAGTAGGTGTGTATGGGTGTCCAGCTCGGGCACCAGTCACGGCCCACGGGGTTGGGTCATGACAATTTCATAGCATCCATTACAAATATACATATACATATACATATATAAAATGAAAAGAGGAAAGTAAGGATTACAAGTGGATTAATGAGTAATTCTTCTAGGCTTCTAAATCATGATTTGTTGGTTGGGTTATCTTCTTTAAGCATTGAATTGATGTTTAGAATCCTTTATTTCATAACTTCTTCCTAATTAGAGTCTAATTTATGGAATTGGAAGTCAGGGTTTATACCCAAATTTGAGGATTTTGCCTAGAATCCGAAATTGAGTGAATTGTTGATTATTCTAGCTTGCTATTGATGGGAATTGATCACTTAGAGGTTTAATTTCATGTTGGGACCTTTACATTCCTAATTTCACCATTCTAGTTCATAAACCCTATTCCATAGGTTAGGAATTTGGGTCTTGAATACAAATACGGTTTGTTTGATGTTCTTCTTGATTCTAATTCCATGATTCGAATATGCTTAGAATTTATTAATCTTGAGGCTCAAAGGAAAGGAAAGGCTAAGGTGTGATTGTTGGTGATATTGTTGTTCGGCCTTCCAGGTAGGTTACGGCTTACCCCTATGGCGAGACTTCGACTAGCGAAGCGTATATTTAGATGATATTGTCAGAGATTTCATATAAACCTTCGGGTATGAAGTTGGGTTGGTTATTTCCATAGGACCCTGTATGGTACCTTGTGTATAAATTGGTGGATTGTTTGTGAATTGAGAGTAAATTGGAAAGATGAAATTACTTGATATTGATATTGGTACTTAGTCCACGCCTCGTTATTGGTATAGCCATTTTGGGATAGTTGGCTCTTATTGTTATGGAAATTGGAGAGATTCATTATGATTATTGTGTGGTTCGATTGTTGATGATATTGGTGCGTTATGTGTGGCACAACTTGAACTTGATATTATTCATTGTTTGTACTTTCATCGTTCCATATTCATTTCATAACATCTTATTATGCTACGTCACTGGACTATTGATGGAAATGAGAAGGAATATTGATGATTACATAACATGGTAAGTCACGTCTGAGCTGTGTGCGGATGGGCTGATATGGAACACTGATATTATGATAATTGTAAATAATTGGGTCCTCTGAGCTATGTACGGAGTAACGGTACATGGACTTCGCGGGTCCCTCATGGGTTGTGCTGCAGAGGCATGGAGATATTCCGTTGTTGGAGTACAAGAGTACAGGCATTCCATTGGATTCATATCTCATATTGCATTGCTTGATTATGCTTCGTGCTTGCTTATGATTTGGATACTGTGTTGGTCATATTCTTGGACTGTATTTTGATATGGGCTATGTATTAATTTATTTTGATAAGACTTGATTTTCGGTATACTTGGATATTTCTTTCACTTGGGGTTAGTTGTTACATCAAGGCTTGATTATGTGAGTCGATTTCTTAGAAGCATGACTTGTACTCTATGGTTTGCTTGTTTTCTCTTACCTTATTGTCTTTATATATGTCAACTAGTCTTAGTCGGCCTATGATACCTACCAGTACTGTTGTTTGTACTGACCTTCACTTGTTATATTCTTTTACAAATGTAGAATTCCAAGTGGGATTGATCTCTGTTTCTCGTGGCTGATAGTCGTTCCGAGATTTGTTGTTTAGAGTCTACAGGGTGAGCACGAGGACGTCTGTCGCCTTGAATATTCTTCGTTTATATATGTCTTATTTGCAATTCCGAGACATATTCAGACTTTTGATGTATTATTGATAATTCCATAATTATAAATTCTTGTTAGATGCTCTTGTATGGTTAGACCAGACTCTGGGGTGTATTTACTTACTTCCACATATTTCTATTCATTATTGTCAGACTTACGCGATTTTGTCTCTTCCGCTTATTTACTTATTTATTTATGTTTTTACTATTGTTGGATTGAGGGTTCGCCTACCGAAGAAGGAAGGTAGGTGCCCGCGTGTCTTTGCTAAATTGGGTCGTGACGTGTTGGTATTAGAGTCGTAGGTTATCCGGTCTATAATACAAGAGTGTGTATAGTAGTCGCTCGGAGATCAGTACGATGAGCTCCGTACTTATCTGCGAGAGGCTAGAAGTGTTACACCCTGGAAATTTTCCTGTTAAGCGTACAGTGAATAGGCTAACAAGGATATAGTGTATACGATGTTGTGGAGATGAGTGGTAACGTTCATTTGAATGGTATCGAGGTGTTGAACAATTGTTAAGAAGGTCCCGTAAGGATCGGAGATTAAACGAAGTGACAAAATAAGACTTAGTGAACTGGCGAATTATACGGTAGGTTATACGGACCGTATAATGGTTTTACGGCCGTATAATGAATCGTTAAAGTGTCACAAAAAGAAGTTGAATAAATGTGGGTTTTACGGTAGATTATACGGACCGTATAAAATTATACGGCCCTTCAAATGAACCGTCAAGTTGACACAGAAAGGGGTGATCACTGAGTCAGTTTTATGGTCAATTATACAGACCGTATAAATTTATATGGACCGTATAATGGAATCGGGATTGGTTTTGTATTTATAAAAAAATATGATCCAAGTTCATTTTTATTATTTCTGCTTCTCACTACACGACCCAATCTCTCTCTAGAAACTTCCAAACACTTCCAAACCAAGGATTCAAGTGAAAATCTAGATCAATAACACCCAAATTCATGAAATCAAGAGTGTGAAACTTCTCATAGTTCATCTAAGTCAAGGAATTCCAAAGAAGGTGGAACTAGGGTTTTGTCTAAGTGAAGTATTTCAACTTAAGACTTGTTCAACCATCATCCAAGGTAAGTTTCGTGATCACTTCATGTTGTTTAAGGTATTGGAAGGCTTAGATACTTGAAATGTAGAAGAACATAGAAAGTGGGTCATTACTGAGTGAATAGTGACATAATTGAATGATAGTGGAATTGAATCATGAAAGTTGAAGAGTTGTGATTATGAATACGTTATAATGATGTTTATATCATGAAACAAGTATTGAATGCGTGAAAACACAAAGATGTTATAAGGAGAAATATGGGAATGTTGGGAGTTGAGATAAAACATGGGAAAAGTAGTATAAACAAAGGAAGTGCTGCACAATTTTTCCTAGAACTAACGATGCGTCCTTGTAGTCAATTAACTAATGTTAATTCGAATTATCTCAGGAAGGTAGCGACGTGATATCGAAGGAGAACAAGTGAGTGATAGCCTAGTTAAACGACCAAGGTATGTGAGGCTAGTCCTTTCCTTCTAATGGCATGAATCCTATAGTGTAAACTCTTTATCCTCTTCATGAGTTCCCATTTTCCGGAAAGTTAAAAGACTATATTCATAAATGTCTATATAAGATAAGAGATACGGTATGATGATGTTATTTATTGCCTACACTCACCTTAGGTGCTAGTTCCTTCAAGGTGAGGCAGAATGTCAGTAATTGCTCCATAATGGGATCGGGGGATCACGACCTTACGTCACCCCGATAGAGTAAAGCTGATTTTGAGCCTTATGCACGTACTATGATAAGATAAGCATATGATGATAAGCATATTACTATAAGTATTTTATGATAAGCATTACATGAGCATTTCACACCGTGCCTAGTTGGTCGGGCAGTCACCGCCAAGGCGGGCAGCTATACAGATACACTATAACCTTTTGGCATGGGCAGACACCACTAGTGGGCGGCATGAGATGGCACCCCGGACGCGGGAGGCCTAGACGCGGGCTAATGTTACTGATTATCACACCGTTCCGACATGGACGGGCAGCTTGCATATTATGCATTAATGACATGATGATGAGTATGAGTAAGACAACATGCATTACTTCCCTTATGATTGTCATTCAGATCCAGATGTGTCATACTGATGTTCTCATTATATTATTGATGTATTTCTTCATTGTTTATGCCTCTCATACTCAGTACAATATTCGTACTGACGCCCGTTTTCTTTGGACGTTGTGTTCATGCCCACAGGTAGACAGGGAGGTGAGCTTGGCCTAGATCCTCAGTAGCTGTCAGCTGATAGAGAGTGCTCCATTGTTCGGAGGTGCTTATGGTCATTCTTTTGGTACATATGCATATTTTGGGCACGGCGGAGTCTTGTTCCGTCTATATATATATAGTATGTCAGTAGAGGCTCGTAGATACGCAGTGTGGGTTAGATGGTCTCACAAGATGCTATCACGTTATATATATACGTGATAGCATCTTGTGAGACCATCTAACCCACACTGCGTATCTACGAGCCTCTACTGACATACTATATATATATAGACGGAACAAGACTCCGTCGTGCCCAAAATATGCATATGTACCAAAAGAATGACCATAAGCACCTCCGAACAATGGAGCACTCTCTATCAGCTGACAGCTACTGAGGATCTAGGCCAAGCTCACCTCCCTGTCTACCTGTATATATATATATATATATATATATATACGTGATAGCATCTTGTGAGACCATCTAACCCACACTGCGTATCTACGAGCCTCTACTGACATACTATATATATATAGACGGAACAAGACTCCGTCGTGCCCAAAATATGCATATGTACCAAAAGAATGACCATAAGCACCTCCGAACAATGGAGCTCTCTCTATCAGCTGACAGCTACTGAGGATCTAGGCCAAGCTCACCTCCCTGTCTACCTGTGGGCATGAACACAGCGTCCAAAGAAAACGGGCGTCAGTACGAATATTGTACTGAGTATGAGAGGCATAAACAATGAAGAAATACATCAATAATATAATGAGAACATCAGTATGACACATCTGGATCTGAATGACAATCATAAGGGAAGTAATGCATGTTGTCTTACTCATACTCATCATCATGTCATTAATGCATAATATGCAAGTTGCCCGTCCATGTCGGAACGGTGTGATAATCAGTAACATTAGCCCGCGTCTAGGCCTCCCGCGTCCGGGGTGCCATCTCATGCCGCCCACTAGTGGTGTCTGCCCATGCCAAAAGGTTATAGTGTATCTGTATAGCTGCCCGCCTTGGCGGTGACTGCCCGACCAACTAGGCACGGTGTGAAATGCTCATGTAATGCTTATCATAAAATACTTATAGTAATATGCTTATCATCATATGCTTATCTTATCATAGTACGTGCATAAGGCTCAAAATCAGCTTTACTCTATCGGGGTGACGTAAGGTCGTGATCCCCCGATCCCATTATGGAGCAATTACTGACATTCTGCCTCACCTTGAAGGAACTAGCACCTAAGGTGAGTGTAGGCAATAAATAACATCATCATACCGTATCTCTTATCTTATATAGACATTTATGAATATAGTCTTTTAACTTTCCGGAAAATGGGAACTCATGAAGAGGATAAAGAGTTTACACTATAGGATTCATGCCATTAGAAGGAAAGGACTAGCCTCACATACCTTGGTCGTTTAACTAGGCTATCACTCACTTGTTCTCCTTCGATATCACGTCGCTACCTTCCTGAGATAATTCGAATTAACATTAGTTAATTGACTACAAGGACGCATCGTTAATTCTAGGAAAAATTGTGCAGCACTTCCTTTGTTTATACTACTTTTCCCATGTTTTATCTCAACTCCCAACATTCCCATATTTCTCCTTATAACTCATCTTTGTGTTTTCACGCATTCAATACTTGTTTCATGATATAAACATCATTATAACGTATTCATAATCACAACTCTTCAACTTTCATGATTCAATTCCACTATCATTCAATTATGTCACTATTCACTCAGTAATGACCCACTTTCTATGTTCTTCTACATTTCAAGTATCTAAGCCTTCCAATACCTTAAACAACATGAAGTGATCATGAAACTTACCTTGGATGATGGTTGAACAAGTCTTAAGTTGAAATACTTCACTTAGACAAAACCCTAGTTCCACCTTCTTTGGAATTCCTTGACTTAGATGAACTATGAGGAGTTTCACACTCTTGATTTCATGAATTTGGGTGTTATTGATCTAGATTTTCACTTGAATCCTTGGTTTGGAAGTGTTTGGAAGTTTCTAGAGAGAGATTGGGTCGTGTAGTGAGAAGCAGAAATAATAAAAATGAACTTGGGTCATATTTTTTTATAAATACAAAACCAGTCCCGATTCCATTATACGGTCCGTAAAACTGACTCAGTGATCACCCCTTTCTGTGTCAACTTGACGGTTCATTTGAAGGGCCGTATAATTTTATACGGTCCGTATAATCTACCGTAAAACCCACATTTATTCAACTTCTTTTTGTGACACTTTAACGATTCATTATACGGCCGTAAAACCATTATACGGTCCGTATAACCTACCGTATAATTCGCCAGTTCACTTAGTCTTATTTTGTCACTTCGTTTAATCTCCGATCCTTACGGGACCTTCTTAACAATTGTTCAACATCTCGATACCAATCAAATGAACGTTACCACTCATCTCCACAACATCGTATACACTATATCCCTGTTAGCCTATTCACTGTACGCTTAACAGGAAAATTTCCAGGGTGTAACACTTCTAGCCTCTCGCAGATAAGTACGAAGCTCATCGTACTGATCTCCGAGCGACTACTATACACACTCTTGTATTATAGACCGGATAACCTACGACTCTAATACCAACACGTCACGACCCAATTTAGCAAAGCCACGCGGGCACCTACCTTCCTTCTTCGGTAGGCGAACCCTCAATCCAACAATAGTAAAAACATAAATAAATAAGTAAATAAGCGGAAGAGACAAAATCGCGTAAGTCTGACAATAATGATATAGAAATATGTGGAAGTAAGTAAATACACCCCAGAGTCTGGTCTAACCATACAAGAGCATCTAACAAGAATTTATAATTATGAAATTATCAATAATACATCAAAAGTCTGAATATGTCTCGGAATAGCAAATAAGACATATATAAACGAAGAATCTTCAAGGCGACAGACGTCCTCGTGCTCACCCTGTAGACTCTAAACAGCAAATCTCGGAACGACTATCAGGCACGAGAAACAGAGCATTAAATGAGTAAGATATGTTTTATTATACTTTCATGTATAAAAATTTGCAAAAGAGCATTAAATGAGTAAGATAAGTAGTAGAGCGAGCGGTGCTCGGTAGCTAGCTCCGGGTACCCGTCGCGGCCCCTGGTTGGGTCGTGACAGAAGTGGTATCAGAGCAGTTCGTCCTAGGAAGTGTCTACGAGCCGTGTCTAGTAGAGTCTTTTTTATGGCGTGTTGCGCGCCACGCTAATAAACAAGAGGCTACAGGGCATTTAGGAAAATGACCATCCTTCTTCTCATGAGATCGTGCGATAGAGCCATGCCTAAGATTGCATCCTTCCTAAAAGTGTGTTATGGTTTCATAAAAATGCCGCCAAAGGGAAAAGCTACCGCCGCCCAGAAGGGCAAGGCTACGACAAAAAGGCGGGCAGAACGAGAGCTTCCGATGAATGTAGAGGAAGGTGAATCGCAAAATGAGGCCGTGCCCGATGTAGAAAAGCAAGGAAGAGCCTCAGCTCCGATTCCTCCACTGGGTGCTTCGGGTCAACAAGTATCTGAGGCCATACATTTATTGACACAATTGGTTGCCGCTCAGGCACGACGACAGAATGCGGGCCCAAGTGATCGTTCAGCTAGTACGAGAGCCCGTGATTTTATGACCCTAAATACCCCGAAATTCTTTGGATCGAGGCCGGATGAAGATCCGCAAAACTTCATTGATGAAATGTTGAGGACCTTAAAGATTATCCATACCTCCGAGACCGAATCCGTGGAGTTGGCCTCTTATAGACTCCGCGATGTGGCGGTGTTATGGTACAAAAATTGGATGGCATCAAGAGGAGAGAATGCACCACCTCCCGTTTGGCAAGAATTTGTGGATGCCTTTATTCGTCATTACTTGCCACCCGAGGTCTGCCGAGCTAGAGCGGACAGGTTCTTGAATTTAAAGCAAGGAAGGATGAGTGCCCGAGAGTATAGTATGCAATTTCTTTGGCTAGGTATGCTCCAACTATGGTGGCCGACATGGGAGACCGGGTCTATATATTTGTGAACGGTCTGGGGCCACACTTGTTTAGAGATTGTTTGACGGCCTTTTTGCAACACGGGATGGATATTTCCCGGATACAGGCTCATGCTCAGAATCTTGAGGAACGACAACAGCAGCAGAGGAGTGATCGTGATAATGATTGAAGACAAGGTAAGAGGGATAGATCTATAGGAACGAGCAGTGAGTATAGAGGGGGACCGAGACAGATGCATTCTAGGCACTCAGGTCAGTTAGCGACCAGTGCGCCTCCCAGATTCTCAGATAGGAAATTTAACCGTTCTTTTCAGTCAGGACAGGGCTAGAGTTCGAGGGCCCCAGATTCTCAGTTTAGGGGAGACTCTAGTCAGAGGAGACCTCCAGTACCGCGGTGCAGCCTGTGCGGCAAATTGCATTCCGGACAGTGTCGTCAGGGTTCAGATGCTTGTTATGCTTGCGGGCAAGTTGGTCATATGATGAGAGACTGTCCTTCAGCGAGAGGTAGGGCTAGGACTCAGCCTACAGGTTCAGCAGCGGGTTCTTCTTCAGTACGCCCGACAGCACAGATTCCCCAGACTTCAGCAGGTAGAGGTAGAGGCAGAGGGGGAGCATCTACTTCAGGTGCTGTCCAGCCCCGCGTATATGCTCTAGCTGGGCGACAGGATCTTGAGTCCTCCCCAGATGTTGTCACAGGTACATTGGCTATATTTTCCAGTGATGTGTATTCTCTGATTGATCCGGGTTCTGCTTTCTCATATATTACTCCGTATATTGATGATTGTATTGGGGTGAGACCCGAGCCGATTAAACCTTTTGAGGTGTTCACTCCGGTTGGTGATCCCGTAATAACGAGACAAGTATATAAGAATTGTGTAGTTTTTATATGTGATCGTCAGACAAAGGCTGATTTAATTGAACTCGAGATGATAGATTTTGATGTAATTATGGGTATGGATTGGTTGGCATCGTGCTATGCTAATGTTTTGTTGCCAGACAAAATTAGTTCGATTCCAATTTCCGGGAGAGCCCGTACTTGAATGGAAAGGTAATACAACTTCTCCAAAGGGTAGGTTTATTTCCTACCTTAAGGCAAGGAAGATGATAGCTAAGGGTTATATTTGTCACTTAGTTCGAGTTCATGATACCGAGGCAAAACCACTAGCTTTTCAATCAGTTATGGTAGTGAGTGAATTCCCAGATGTATTTCCAGATGAACTACCAGGTCTTCCTCCAGAAAGGGAAATTGATTTCGCCATTGGGGTATTGCCGGACACCAAGCCCATTTCTATTCCTCCTTATCGGATGGCCCCAGCAGAATTGAAAGAGCTAAAGGCACAGTTGAAAGACTTGCTTGAGAAGGGTTTCATTAGGCCCAGTTCGTCACCGTAGGGAGCACCAGTCTTGTTCGTGAGAAAGAAAGACGGTTTGCTACGAATGTGTATCGATTATAGACAGTTGAACAAAGTGACGGTAAAGAACAGATATCCCCTCCCTAGAATTGACGACTTGTTCGATCAATTGCAAGGTGCTAAGTGGTTTTCCAAGATAGATCTAAGATCGGGTTATCATCAAGTGAGAACTAGAGAAGAAGATATCCCCAAAACGGCTTTCAGGACGAGGTATGGGCACTATGAGTTCCGAGTAATGTCATTTGGGTTGACGAATGCCCCGGCGGTGTTCATGAATTTAATGAATAATGTGTTCAGACCATTCTTGGATGTCTTTGTGATAGTATTTATCGATGATATTCTGGTGTATTCTCGCACAGAATCGGAACATGCAGATCATCTAAGAATTGTTCTTGACGTTCTTCGAGCTCGGGAATTATATGCAAAGTTTTCAAAGTGCGAGTTTTGGCTTAATTCCGTGGCATTCCTGGGTCATGTTATTTCAGATGATGGCATTCGGGTCGACACTCAAAAAATTGAGGCGGTGAAGACATGGCCAAGGCCTACAACACCCACGGAATTTCGTAGTTTTCTCGGACTGGCAGGCTACTATAGAAGATTTGTAGAGGGCTTCTCATCTATTTCAGCTCCATTGACGAGACTAACACAGAAGTCAGCTAAATTCCAGTAGAGTGATGCTTGTGAGCGTAGCTTCCAAGAGTTGAAAGATAAATTGACCTCAGCCCCAGTGTTAACACTTCCAGAAAGGTTAGATGGCTATGTCGTATATTGTGATGCTTCCGGTGTCGGACTAGGATGTGTATTGATGCAGCATGGAAAAGTTATTGCATATGCTTCGAGACAGTTGCGGAAACATGAAAGGAATTATCCAACTCATGATCTTGAATTAGTTGTGGTTATTCATGCCTTGAAGATATGGAGATATTATTTGTATGGTGTACGTGTTGACATTTATACAGATCACAAAATTCTTCAATATATTTTCAAACAGAAGGAGTTGAATCTGCGGCAGAGGCGATGGTTAGAATTACTGAAGGATTACGATGTGAATATTTTATACCACCCCGGAAAGGCAAATGTAGTAGCAGATGCACTTAGCCGTTGATCAATGGGTAGTTTATGTGGAGTTCCTTCAGAGAAGCAAGAAATGGCTCGTGAGCTCTATCGACTAGCAAATCTTGGAGTAAGTGTAATGGATTCGGGTAATTCAGGGATTAGCATCAATAACCCCACAGTTTCATCTTTGAATATAGAAGTGAAGGAACGGCAATATGAAGATTCCCAGTTAAGCCGCTACCGAGATCTATCTCATGAAAAGGAAAAGTCTCCGTTTGAAGTTTCCATGGATGGGATTCTTAGATATCGAGGCAGGCTATGTGTGTTATAGCCCGTATTTTGTACGTTCAGATAATTCGACACAATCGCGAGAAGTTAAGGGCGAGACCATTTTCCAAAATTTATTTTAATGTACAAGTTGTTATGAATATTATTTATGAATATTATTAGTATGGAAATATTGAGAAAGGCTAAGGGCAGAAAGGGAAATTCACAAAGTGGTTCATGGTAATATTGTGGAAGACTAGGGGCAAAATGGGAATTTCACAAAATATTCAAGAAGGTTCTTGAATGGGGCCAATTATAAATACATATGGACCAAAGTTTATATAACAAGACAAGTGGTCATATTTATTTATTTTAAGAAACTTCTAGAGAGAGGGCATGTGCCCCTCACATGCTTGTGGAAACTATATATATATATATATATATATATATATATATATATATATATATATATATATATATATATATATAGAGAGAGAGAGAGAGAGAGAGAGAAAGGTGGGGGCAAAATAACACATATTCTTCACCTTGCAAATTCTAGAAAATTGAAGAAAGGAGGAGAAAGACATTCGGCCAAGGGGCTGGCCGAATTTGGCCATGGAAGGTGCTCAAGAAAAAAATATTTTCTTCTAGCTTTTCAACCAATTGGAAGGTCCTCTACGACGTGGTATAGTTGTTAGAGAAAGCAAACCATTCCTTTGGTGTTGTCCTAACCCTAGCCGAAAGTTGAAGGGCCAAGTGGAAGAGGTAAGGTTCAATCTTCTTTTACATATTTTATGGATGATTTATACATGTTAGAGTGTGTAGAAACGAATGAAATTCATGGAATAATGATGTTGGAGTTGTGGCCGAATATGTATAGTGTTGGCCGTGTATGTATGATGTTGTGTAGAAAGAATGGATTAATTTTACTTAGTATTTAAATTGTTGTTGTAATGTATAGAAATAGATGAAAATCCATGAAAATATGTAGGTTGTTGTTGTGGCCGAATAAGGGGTTGTTTTGGTAAGTTATGGTGAATTGATTCTATTTGATATTTTAGTAGTTGTCGATGTGGATTCTATGATGAAAATGATGGTTTGGTAACTTGAAAAGAAGTTGTTGATATGTAGGTTGTTGATCTAGTTCATGAAGTTGAAGGTAAGGAATGTGTTATTGATGTTTTATTTAATTTGGAAGGTTGTGTATTGTGCTGTAATAATCGGTTGGCACCTAAATGAAATGCTGTTGAATTATGTAAAATAAGTTATTAATGTTAGAATGCATTTTGAGTAAATTGTTGAAGATTGGAGATATGATTGTTGGTATTGCTATTGGTAGTTTGGCCGAGTTGCATTCTCGGGTTTGTTGTTGTTGTTAAATTGGCCGAGTTAGATTCTCGGGGATGTTGCATTTACAGGGGAAATGCTGCCGAAATTTCGGCAGAATATAAGTGAATTCATTTGAAAAACTAAGACAAGTATATGTCGATGAATCTAATGATTATGTCAATTCTCTTGAATGTAGATTAGCAAGTTTGGACAAATAAACGTAGCTAGTTGGTCGTGGAACAGGTATGTAAGGCTTACCCTTTTTTTCTTTGGCATGTCCTAGAGCCCAATAAGGTATGATATGCATCTTGAGGTTACTCTATTCTGTGATTCCGAGTTTGTTCATGATTCGTATTCACCCTTTTGATATGTCTCTATGATTTCTGAAGCTCTATTTAATATGTTTCCGAGTCTGCCTATGATTCTGAATTCACTTCTGATATAAGTATGTCTGATATGATCGAGTTTGTTATACGATTGAGTAACGAGATGAGCGTAAAGAGTTTTGTTTCTGAAAGGAATTTTGTGAGTCTTAATGTCCCTAACCTTCGAAAAAGATCTCGGATTTGCTTTGAAACGCTTATAGAACGTCTGTACTTCAAACATTTGTAACTTTCTCATACGAAGTCGGATTGACCTGAAACTTGTTTCTGAGCCTTCAGATGTCAGCAAGTGTACGTATCTATCGAGCCTTGATTTGTGTGCATATGGTTTCGCACTACTCTGTTCGTGCAAGCCTCAGTTTGGATTTCACTGAGCCCGGGCCAAGATATGTTCTCGTGCGTACTTCTCTGCATTGTTCACCGCGTCCCTCTCACTAGCGGGCCGGGTTTTGTTATATGTATGTTTATGATGATACGGGGCGGTGGCCAGGATGGCATATGATATATGATTCACCGTGTCCCGCAGTAGAGGGCCGGGGCACGTTATATGCTTACATGATATATGATTTACCGCGTCCCTCACTGAGGGTCGGGGCACGTTATATGCATACATGACATACGATTTATGATTCTGACATTCTGGATCCGTATTTCTTCTAACATATGACACTTGCATATATGAATTGTGATCGGAAAATAAGCGTTTTGGTAATCTAGATAATGTGCTCACCCTTGTACTATTTGTTTCGATTATGGATCTGTTTTCTGTACTTCATACCTTACATACTCAGTACACATTCCGTACTGACCCCCTTTCTTCGGGGGCTGCGTTTCATGCCGCGCAGGTACACCCAGATGAGTAGAAGTCATTACAGAAGATGTTCCAGCGGAGTTGGCAAGCTCCACTTATTACTGGAGTGTCGCCGAGTCAGAGTATATGTGCTATGACATCTGGTTAATGTTAGAGACTTTGCAGACAGAGTCGTGGGTATAGGATGTCAGTGTGTAAGCAGCTCCATCAGCCGATGTGTGCTTCTGTGTTATATGATAAATTCCATATGTTTACAGATTTCATTTGGTTTGAGTACAACAAAAGAGAATATTTCTGAAAGCATTTATTTTATTATATTTGTCATTTTGTTTGATTAAAAGTCCAGGGGATTACGTCTGTAATAAGAGTCAGTGGGTTCGCTCGGCTCCGGATATGGGTTCGGGTGCCCATCACATCCTAGGGATATTAGGGTGTGACAATGTGTACCGGATGTGGCAAATTTGCGCCAACGGGTTTTAGAGGAAGCACATTATTCCCGATATTCTATTCATCCAGGTGCAACCAAGATGTACCATGATCTTAAATTTATATATTGGTGGGATGGCATGAAGCGAGACATAGCAGAATTTGTGGCACAATGTCCGAATTGCCAGCAAGTAAAGGCCGAGCATCAAAAGCCAGGAGGTTTATTGCAAGCAATGGAAATTCCTTCGTGGAAATGGGAAATCATTAACATGGATTTTGTTGTGGGATTACCCCGTTCACGAGGGAAGTATGATTCTATATGGGTGATCGTGGATAGATTGACAAAAGCAGCCCATTTTCTCCCAGTTAGGACTACCTACTCAGCCGAAGATTATGCGAGGTTATATCTCAAGGAAATTGTGCGACTTCATGGAATTCCTTTGGCCATTATCACAGACAGAGGGGCACAGTTTACAGCCAAGTTTTTGAAGTCTTTTGAAGAAGGTCTAGGCACTCAAGTAAAGCTTAGCACGACATTTCACCTGCAGACAGATGGACAAGCCGAGCGCACTATTCAGACCTTAGAGGATATGCTGCGAGCATGTGTGCTGGATTTCGGTGGAAGTTGGGATGATCACTTACCGCTAATTGAATTTTCGTATAACAATAGCTATCATTCCAGCATTCAAATGGCTCCATACGAGCCCTTATATGGAAGGAAATGTAGATCTCCAGTTGGATGGTTTGAAACAGGAGAAGCACAATTGATAGGCCCTGAATTGATCCAACAAGCGGTGGAAAAAGTTAAGGTGATCTGAGATCGATTTCTAACAGCCCAGAGCCGCCAAAAGTCTTATGCAGACAATCACCGACGAGACCTGGAATTTCAAGTTGGCGATTGGGTATTCCTGAAAGTGTCACCGATGAAGGGAGTGATGAGATTTGGCAAGAAAGGGAAGTTAAGCCCTAGATACATCGGACCCTATGAAATCATTAATAAGGTGGGTCAGGCAGCTTATGAATTGAAAATGCCTTCGGAGCTTGAATCGGTCCATCCAGTATTCCATGTTTCGATGCTCCGCAAGTGCATTGGAGACCCAACAAGAATAGTTCCGGTAGAGGATGTGCCAGTGACAGAGAAGCTAACATACGAAGAAGTGCCTATTGCTATTCTAGATAGGCAAGTGCGAAGGCTTCGGAGTAAAGAGGTTGCTTCAGTCAAAGTTCTATGGCGGAACAACAACCGGGAAGAAATGACTTGGGAAGCAGAGGAGAAGATGAGATCCATGTACCCCCATTTGTTCCAATCCCCGGAAGAGATTCAAGATGAAACGTCGACGATATAAGGTATGTATGCTTTATTTTTATGTTTTTTTGGTCATGTGTGGCCATAGATGTGTTGATATTGTGATGTAGCCCTGTGAGGCGATGATATTACGGGTTGCTGTGACAGGTCAGTAGTGCCAGGTTACAGGGGAAACTCTGGCGAAATTTTTATAGAATCCCGAGTGTTTAACATTCGAGGACGAATGTTCCAAAAGGGGGGAAGAATGTTACACCCTGGAAATTTTCCCGTTAAGCGTACAGTGAATAGGCTAACAAGTATATAGTGTATACGATGTTGTGGAGATAAGTGGTAACGTTCATTTGATTGGTATCGAGGTGTTGAACAATTGTTAAGAAGGTCCCGTAAGGATCGGAGATTAAACAAAGTGAAAAAATAAGACTCAGTGAACTGGCGAATTATACGGTAGGTTATACGGACTGTATAATGGTTTTACGGCCGTATAATGAACCGTTAAAGTGTCACAGAAAGAAGTTGAAGAAAAGTGGGTTTTACGGTAGATTATACGAACCGTATAAAATTATACGGCCCGTCAAATGAACCATCAAGTTGACACAGAAAGGGGTGATCACTGAGTCAGTTTTACGGTCAATTATACGAAATGTATAAATTTATACGGACTGTATAATGGCATCGGGACTGGTTTTGTATTTATAAAAAAAATATGATCCAAGTTCATTTTTATTATTTCTCCTTCTCACAACACGACCCAATCTCTCTCTAGAAACTTCCAACCACTTCCAAACCAAGGATTCAAGTGAAAATCTAGATCAATAACACCCAAATTCATGAAATCAAGAGTGTGAAACTCCTCATAGTTCATCTAAGTCAAGGAATTCCAAATAATGTGGAACTAGGGTTTTGTCTAAGTGAAGTATTTCAACTTAAGACTTGTTCAACCATCATCCAAGGTAATTTTCATGATCACTTCATGTTGCTTAAGGTATTGGAAGGCTTAGATACTTGAAATGTAGAAGAACATAGAAAGTGGGTCATTACTGAGTGAATAGTGACATAATTGAATGATAGTGGAATTGAATCATGAAAGTTGAAGAGTTGTGATTATGAATATGTTATAATGATTTTTATATCATGAAACAAGTATTGAATGCGTGAAAACACAAAGATGAGTTATAAGGAGAAATATGGGAAAATTGGAGGAAAATGGTGGATTTTGCTAAATATATATAAATGATGATTGTTGATTGTGATATTGTGAGTAGTATTGTGAATGTTGGGAGTTGAGATAGAACATGGGAAAAGTAGTATAAACAAAGGAAGTGCTGCCTAATTTTTCCTAGAATTAACGATGCGTCCTTGTAGTCAATTAACTAATGTTAATTCGAATTCTCTCATGAAGGTAGCGACGTGATATCGAAGGAGAACAAGTGAGCGATAGCCTAGTTAAACGACCACGGTATGTGAGGCTAGTCCTTTCCTTCTAATGGCATGAATCCTATAGTGTAAACTCTTTATCCTCTTCATGAGTTCCCATTTTTCGGAAAGTTAAAAGCCTATATTCATAAATGTCTATATAAGATAAGAGATACGGTATGATGATGTTATTTATTGCCTACACTCACCTTAAGTGCTAGTTCCTTCAAGGTGAGGCAGAATGTCAGTAATTGCTCCATAATGGGATCGGGGGATCACGACCTTACGTCACCCCGATAGAGTAAAGCTGATTTTGAGCCTTATGCACGTACTATGATAAGATAAGAATATGATGATAAGCATATTACTATAAGTATTTTATGATAAGCATGACATGAGCATTTCACACCGTGCCTAGTTGGCCGGGCAGTCACCGCCAAGGCGGGCAGCTATACGAATACACCATGACCTTTTGGCATAGGCAGACATCACTAGTGGGTGGCATGAGATGGTACCCCAGACGCGGGAGGCCTGGACGCGGGCTACTGTTACTGGTTATCACACCGTTCCGACATGGACGGGCAGCTTGCATATTATGCATTTATGACATGATGATGAGTATGAGTAAGACAGCATGCATTACTTCCCTTATGATTTTCATTCAGATCCAGATGTTTCATACTGATGTTCTCATTATATTATTGATGTCTTTCTTCATTGTTTATGCCTCTCATACTCAGTAAAATATTCGTACTGACGCCCGTTTTCTTTGGAGGTTGTGTTCATGCCCACAGGTAGACAGAGAGGTGAGCTTGGCCCAGATCCTCAGTAGCTGTCAGCTGATAGAGAGCGCTCCATTGTTCCGAGGTGCTTATGGTCATTCTTTTGGTACATATGCATATTTTGGGCACGACGGAGTCTTGTTCCATCTATGTATATACAATATGTCAGTAGAGGCTCGTAGATACGCAGTGTGGGTTAGATGGTCTCACAAGATGCTATCACATATATATATATATATATATATATATATATATATATATATATATATATATATATATATTTTGATGGCCGAGAGGCAAATGGATATAAAGCATTTACGTTTCTATACAAAATTTTTTTTCTTATACTTTCATGTATAAAAATTTGCAAAAGAGCATTAAATGAGTAAGATAAGTAGTAGAGCGGGCGGTGCTCGGTAGCTAGCTCCGGGTACCCGTCGCGGCCCCTGGTTGGGTCATGACAATAAGACATTCAGAAAACTTCACTTTCTTCCATTTTATTATTCTACTTTATTCTAATTGGTATCTGGAACAATCAAATTGGTATCTGACTCTTATCACTTCTCCTTCACAAATGGTGAGGACTCGATCTTCAGTAGCCCGATACCAAGTGCCAGAGCTCGCATCTACGACTGGCACCAAAGGGCGAGCAACAGCCAGAGGATGCGGTAGAGCTAGAGGCCGCAGAGCTTCCCCTTCTAGGGGTAGGGCTCCGGCAGTAGGGCAGCAGTGTGAGAGATCTCCGTCTCCAGAGCCTGAAGATCAGCAGGTTTGAGACCAGGCCGCCGAGGATGATGTGGCCCCAGCATAGACACAACCCGAGATCACTTTAGAGTAGATAATGCAGGATACTATGATTCGTGTTCTACTCCATCTAGATGCCCAGCAGGCTACCACTGGTGTTACTACTCTGGGCAGAGGTTCGCAGACTAGAGTTAGAGCGCAAACCCCTAAGCAGAGACCTACTCGAGTAACACATCCCGCTGTAGCTATGGCTCCTTAGATTGATGCAGTGCCAAGCTCAGGGGATGATCTTAGACCCGTGGCAGGCCCTGTTATGACCTTGACTAATCAGGATCTTATTGGGAGGTTTAGGAAGTTGGAGCCGCCGAGGTTCTCAGGTACTTCTGGAGATGATGCATATGAGTTCATCTTAGATATGCATGAGTTATTACATAGGATGGGGATCATAGAGTCCCATAGTGTTGACTATGTGTCCTACCAGTTTCGCGGAGACACAAAGATATAGTGGAGGTATTTTGTTACTTGCTGACCTGAGGGTTCTCCTTACCGGACTTGGATTCAGTTCTACCGGGACTTCCTTGAAAAGCATGTGCCTCGGGCTTTGAGAGAGGTGCATAGGGATGATTTTCTACATCTTCAGCAGAGGGAATTGTCTGTGGAGGCCTATGTGACTCGCTATCTATATCTGGCCCGTTATTCAGGTCCTTTGATTCCTACTAAGCCTGACAGAATTCGGCGCTTTATTGATGGGCTCGTTGGTTCCCTTCAGATTCTTTGTCTTCAGATGAAGGCTATGGGGGCTTCTTTCCAGTCCATCATTGAGCATGCTTCTTTAGTCGAGGCCACAAAGACCCGTGCATTTGAAGGGGATAGTGAGAAGAGGCAATGACAAATTAGGAGTTATAGGTGTTCTAGCTCGAGGGGAACCGATCAGTCTTCTAAACCGTCCTGTGCAGCCGGCTTTACATGCTTCATCTAGTGGGCCTTCCAGGCAGAGTGTTTCTGAGTGATCTAATCTCTGACCTACCGGTAGTGTGGTTCCGATTGGGTATTTAGCTTCTGTACGTTAGGTTTAGCCTTCGAGGATTTGTTATGTATGTAGCGAGCTTGGACACTTTGGTAGAGGGTGTATTCAACCTAGGTAGGATATTCAATCTTCGAGGACTTCGGCACCGTCTAATGGTCGTGGCGGTGCTTTATCTAGAAGCGGTGCTGAGTGAGGTCGCAGCGGTTCACAGGCTGGTAGAGGTGGGTCGCAGGGTTCTCGAGGTGGATCTCAGGCAGGGCAGTCTAGTCGAGGCAGATTTTATGCATTTTCGGGTAGACCCGAGGTAAAGGCCTCAGATGCAGTGATCTCAAATACCATTTCTATCCGACATAAAGTTGTGTATGTATTGTTTGATCCGGGGCCTACTTATTCATATGTGTCTGCCTGTCATGCTTTAGGTTGGGCCCTATTGTGTAATTGGGGTTAGCCACCCCGTTGTGTTGTGATTTGTCTTGTTCCTTGTTATTGTCTTGATGCCACATAGAGATAATAGATATTGGGGTCTATTGATATATCTTGATCACGATATTATAGTATCTTACTTGTTGACGTTTGATACGAGGATAGTGTTCTGTTATGGCTTTTATTATGATATTCTTGTGATGTTTTTATGATATGCGGGTTTGGACTGAGTAATTGAGACTTGACACAATTGGGTTTAGATGCTAAACATAGGTGATGATGTGTACTTGGATCCAAGCAGTCGCCCTATTCCTATTCTGCCATATCGGATGGCACCGACCGAGTTGAGAAAGCTTAAGTAGCAGTTACAGGATTTATTAAGCAAGGGGTTCATTAGATCGAGTGTCTCCCCTTGGGGTGCTCATGTGTTGTGTATGAAGAAGAAAGATAGATCTATGAGGATGTGCTTTGATTATCGCCAGCTGAATAAGGTTACTATTCGAAACAAGTGTCATATGCCTCGTATTGATGATTTATTTGACCAGCTTCAGGGTGCTTCAGTGTTTTCAAAGATTGACTTGTGTTCAGGCTACTAGTAGTTGAGGATCGGGGCTGAGGATTTTTCGAAGATTGCCTTCCGGACGAGATATGGGCATTATGAGTTTCTTGTGATGTCATTTGGGCTTACCAATGCCCCGACTGCATTTATGACTTTGATGAATGGCATCTTCAGGCCATTCCTTGATTCCTTTGTGATTGTGCTTATTGATGATATCTTTGTGTATTCCAAGAGTAGAGAGGAGCATGAGAGCCATCTTCGTACTGCACTTGGGTTGTTGAAGAAGAATAGCTTGTATGCTAAGTTTTCGAAGTGCAAGTTTTGGTTAGAGTCTGTGGCGTTCTTGGGTATGTTGTGTCTAAGGCAGGGATCATGGTTGATCCACAGCATATTGAGGCTGTGAGGGGTTGGGCGAGGCCCACTACTGTGATCGAGATCCGTAGTTTTGTGGGTTTGGCCAGCTACAACCGCCGATTCATGAAGGGTTTTGCTTCAATTGTTTTATCTTTGACCAGATTGACTCAAAAGGATCTTCCCTTCCAGTGGTCCGATGATTGTGAGGAGAGCTTTCAAAAGCTCAAGACTCTTTTGACTTCAACACCGATTCTAGCATTACCCGTGGAGGGTAAGGATTTTGAGGTCTATTGTGATGCATCCCGTATGGGTTTGGGTATCGTGTTGATGCAGGAGGGTAGAGTCATACCTATGCTTCCCATCAATTGAAGATCCATGAGAATAATTACCCTACCCATGATTTAGAGTTGTTGGTCGTGGTCCTTGCTTTGAATATTTGGAGGCATTACTTGTACGGTGTCCATTGTGAGGTTTTCACCGATAATCGTAGCCTTCAGCATGTATTTACCCAGAGAGATCTTAATTTCAGGCATCGCTGACGGATGGAGCTCCTGAAGGACTATGACATCTCTATTCTTTATCATTACGGGAAAGCCAATGTTGTTGCAGATGCCTTGACTCATAAGGCTGTGAGTATGGGGAGTTTATATCGTTTGATTACTGTTGAGCATCTGTTGGCTATGGAGGTTCAGACTCTGGCCAACAGTTTCATTCGTCTTTGTATTTCAGCCCCAACCAGAGTTTTGGCTTGTGTAAATGCGAGATCTTCCTTATTAGATCAGATCAAGACTCATCGGTTTAAGGATGCTCAGTTGAGCAAGATTCAAGATAGGGTTTTGAGGCCACTTTAAGGATTAAGGGGCGCGTGTGCGTTCCTCGTATTGGTGATTTAATTCAGTTGAACTTGGCTGAGGCCCAGAGCTCTGGATATTCCATTCATCTGGGGGCATCTAAGACGTATCGTGATTTGAGGCAGCACTACTGGTAGTGTCAAATGAAAAGGGATATAGCTGATTTCGTGGCTAAGTGTGGTAACTGTTGTTACACCCCGCGTTTTCAGAGCAGGAGTATGACATTTACCTCACCGTAGTAAGGGAGTGTCGGAGACGTCCCATAATGTTTTGAAAAGCCCAACCATGGAAAGTACGTAACAACGAAGAAAGAGGGTGAATTACGATCTCGTAAGTCGTAATCGGGAAAGAGTATTTTGAAACATGAGAACATGATCATTATTAGTATAATAAGTGATAAATATCATGTATGGAGAGTTTCAGAATATTTCGAGATCGAGCAAATTGAAGAAAATAAGTTCGATGAAAATTTGAGAAATGCTGGAAAGATTTTTAGTCAAATTTGGAGGGGTATATCTCCATGTATATTTGGAGTTTTAAGGCGTTTCAAAATCCTAAAATGAAGTTCGTCGAGTCTAGTTTGTAATGCAACAAACCGCTCATCGATAGGGCGTCGGAGTAGAGAATTATAGACGTTACAAACTGAACTGTCGCGCAGAAACAGAGCTGCTACAGAAATGCTACAGTACCGCTACAGTACTGCAGCAGTACTGTAGCTACAGTACGTCGGCCCACCCTCTATAAAAGGGCTAAAAACCCCCATTTTCATCACAAAAAATGCTACAAAGTTCCAGAAAATTCAGCCATTAAAAGGCTCTTAATCTCACATAAAAGTGAAGATTTTGGGTGAAATTTCAAGCTACGAAGTACTAATCGAAGTCCGGGCAACGCATAGTCACAAATATGATTTCATTTTGGAGTTGGAGTGGCTTGGAAACAAGTAAATGTTGAAGATTTGGCTACCTTCATGAAAAACAAGGTATGAATTTGTTGAATCTCTTTCTCTATCAATATGAATTAAGAAATAATGGCAAGAACAAGGTGATAGTTTGTTGTATTGATGTTGTTAATTTGTGGGTTGAGATTTGAAGAGAAATTGGACGAAATATACATATATCTATCTTGTAGGATGTTGGGGATGTTATTATTGATGTTGTTAGTACTAATTTCAACTTCTTTACGGAAATAAAGTTATTAAATAGTTGTATCACAAGTGGGTTGGTTGAGAAATTTGGAAAATAGTGTGTGGGTTGTTTTATGACATATGTTGGTGTTGGAAATGATATTACGACTATTGGTATTGTTGAAGAATAATGAGCAATTTATATTTAGTGTTTTAGTTGTTGTGTTGTAGATTGCATATAGCAAGTAAAGACTTGATAAGTGTGGTAAAGTATTGGTAATTGGAAGATTATGTATATTGAAGAATAATGTTCTTGCATGGATAGTATGTAATGATATTGGTATGATGTCGTTGGAATATATACTATAAGGTTGTTATCGTGTTCATTGGAGTCGGAAGGTTTTGAAGAAGGTAATAAATTGAAATCATGCATCTTGGATGAAATATGTGAATTGCTAGTGCGATTGTTGATTATGTTAATAGTTTGGCCGGGTTTGAATTCCCGGATTGTGTTGGTTGAGAATTTGGCTATGTTGAATGTTGAGGATGGTATATTTACAGAGGAAATGCTGCCGAAATTTCGGTAGCCAAGTGTTTCCTTAAGATTTCAACTCTAAGTATACTAATGAGAGTTTTGGTAAAAACGACCAATTTGCAGATTTTGACGAAATTGTGACGTGAATTTGGAATAGCAAAAGGAGCGGAAAGAGGTATGTAAGGCTTCACCCTTCTTTCTATGGCATGTCTTAGTTGAAATAAGTTGGGTACGAGCCTCGGGGACAACTCGGTTCCCCGGAATCCGCACCTAAAGTTTTCCACTTTTTGTTCAATAGAATTGAACTAGAAAGTGTGCCAATTGTTGGAAAAACCTCCTACACCCTTAGAACTTGTATAAATGGGACCCGATTACCCTAAGGCCCTCACAAGTAACGCTATGACACGTAACATACGTAAATCGTATACGCTACCTCATCCGGCCCGAGGTGGGCCCGCTACTCTCGGATTTTTCCTTACAGTCTTGCTTGACTTACTTGAAGTGAATCCAAAGGGGACCTTTGATCCCGATTTCAATACCAAATGATAAATACTATGACTCCTCTAACGAGGGCACTTCCATGACGATAATGATAACAATGATGTTAGATAAGAGAATATGCCTATGATACGTACTACCGGAACGACTCTATGACTAAGATGACTAAGCTAAGTATCTTATGTAAACATGAAAATGATAAACTAATTTTTGAATCTTATTTATATTTCCTAGCTATGACTTTATTTTCAAAAAGATTTCAAAGTCTATGAACCGTCATCTATGATGCCCCGATTTCATTCTACGTTTACTTTAATATTATTCCCCGTTGGTAGTCTCACCTTAAAATACTCGTTCCTTCAAGGTGAGACAAAGCGATCACGAGTATTCTATAATATAATTGGAGGTCACCGACCTTACGTCAATCCGATGACTACATGATTCTTCTTTGGGCTTTCCTGCGTGCCTATGAGATATATGTTTATAGGATACGTAAATGCATATAAGACATGTAAATGTATGTAGGATATGCGTATATATTTTTAAAATATGCACATGACGAAAGAGCTAGAGCGCTATAGACGCTGATGTACCTACATGACACACGTATATGTATATGATAAAAGAGCTAGAGCGCTATAGACGCTGATATATGTACATGATATATGCATGTGTATACGGGGAAAATGGAGGTAAGGGCAGAGCGTTATGAACGCATATCCACCTGATCAGTTGGCATTACATGATATGATATCGTCCCGGACGCGGGATGCCCGGACGCGGGATGTGTATATTTATGGTTAAATGGATCGGCTGCCAACGCCTCGGCAATATGAGATGTCCTATTTTATATGTATATGTATATGAACAAGGAAAGATTCTTAAAGGAAAGCTAAGTACACATAGCACCTGCCAAGGGTACATATATATACAGGTTATGTTTCTATCTCAGGACATGTGTTGTAACTCTCTTATGTTATTATACATGATTCATATTTTCTGTATATTACTATTCATGCCTTACATACTCGGTACACTATTCGTACTGACGTCCCTTCTTGTGGACGCTGCGTTTCATGCCGGGCAGGTCAGCAGACAGGCGGATTTGATACTTAGAAGCTCTACCAGCTGTGTTGACAGTGCTCCAGTTATTCCGGAGCCTCACTTCCTTGGTACTATTTTGTGTATATATATTCGGGCACGACAGTACTCAGCCCTTTCTATGTATAAGTGTACTACGTCTAGAGGCTCGTAGACAGATATGTACAGTCAGTTAAGTATAGTTAGGTATATGGTGTTTTGGCATGCTAATGTTAATGTATAAGTGATAACGAAGTTTATTAGTCTATGTTCAGAATGACGCCGCTAATGTTAATGTTCAAAAAAAAATGGCTCTGTTTACATGGCTTGCTAAGAGGTAAAGGTAAAACGATAGACAAGGGGTGCTCGGTACAAGTATCGGGTACTCGTCACGGCCCCTAGACGGGTCGTGACAACTGTCAGCAAGTTAAGTATGAGCACCAGCGACCCGGTAGTGTACTTCATAGGATGCCCATTCCCTAGTGGAAGTGGGAGAGGATTGCCATGGATTTTGTTGTGGGTCTCCCAAAGACCCTGGGTAAATTTGACTTGATTTGGGTGATAGTTGATCAGTAGACTAAGTCCGCTCATTTCATTCTCATTCAGATTTCCTATACCGCAGAGAAGTTAGCCCAATTGTACATGCGTGATGTTATGAGATTCCATGGGGTTCCTATTTCTATCAAATCTGATCAGGGTACTATCTTCATTTCCCATTTCTGGAGAGCTTTTCATGAGGAGTTAGGTACCCGATTGGATCTTAGTACAGCTTTCCACCCCCAAAATGATGGGCAGTCTGAGCAGACCACTCAGGTGCTCGAGGATATGTTGAGAGCTTGTGTTATTGATTTTGATATTTATTGGGATCATCACCTGCCGTTAGCAGAGTTTGCATACAACAATAGTTATCACTCGAGTATCGATATGGCGCCTTTTGAGGCTTGGTATGGTAGGAGATGTAGATCTCCTGTTGGCTGGTTTGATGCATTTGACTGTTCAGAGAGTCTCTTGGGAGAGTGAGGGTTATTCAGGCCAAGCTTTTGGTATCTTAAAGTCGACAGAAGATGTATGCGGACCGGAAGGTCCGAGATTTAGAGTTCGCTGTTGGAGAACAGGTTCTATTGAAGATCTCACCCATGAAGGGTGTTATGAGGTTTGGGAAGAGAGGCAAGTTGAGTCCGAGGTATATTGGATCATTTGAGATTCTTGAACATGTAGGTGATGTTTCTTATGAGTTGGCCTAGCCGCCAGGCTTGGCGGGAGTTCATCCGATTTTCCATGTTTCTATGCTGAAGAAGTACCATACCGACGGTACTTACATTAGTCGTTGGGATTCGATATTGCTTGATGAGAATTTAACCAATGAGGAGGATCCAATTGCGACTTTGAATAGGCAGGTTCAAAATTTGAGGTCCAAGGAGATTGCTTTTGTGAAGGTGCAATGGAAGCATCGTCCTATTGAAGAGGCTACTTGGGTGACTGAGTCTGATATGCGTAGCCGATACCCTCAGTTGTTCGCTGATTCAGGTACTTCTCCTTTCTTTTCCCTTCTTCGTTCGAGGACAAGCGATGGCTTAATTGGTATCTAATGTAACGACCCGCTTGGTCGTTAAAGTCTCTTCGGCACTTTTTGATCCGAGGGGACCATTGATACGCTTCCTGAGGTGTTTAGATTTGATTGGATTAACTTTTTGTGAAATTTAGGCTTTAAGCGAAAAAAGAGTCGACTCAAAGTTAACTTTTGGGTAAATGGATGTTACACCTTGGAAAATTTCTCTTTGGTACGCAAGTAAATGAACTAATGATGTGTGCGAGGAGTGCGAGTGTATAATGTTTCATGGGAAATGTATGTAAAGGGATGTGGATGATTAGAATGAAAAGTCGAGAAATGAGAAAAATTGAAAGTTGGCAAAACTGCCCAGTGGTCGTATATTGTAAAATACGGACCGTAAAGTGCAATACGGTCCGTAAACTGGCAATCGTAAACTGCCATGCAAAAGCTTCAGCTTTCTGCCAGTGGTCGTAAAGTGCAAATACGGACCGTAAACTGGTATACGGTCCGTAAACTACCAGGTCATAAACTAGCATGCCAAACTTCAACTTTCTACCAGCTGAGGAAGAGGTATAATACGACCTGGTGGACGGACCATGGTCGTAAATCACCATGCATGCAGGCCAAAGTTTCTGGTCCTGCTTAAGCTTAAAGACGACCACGAGGGACGGTCCGTAAAGTGGAATACGGACCGTAAACCTCCATGGACGACCACTGTTCACCCAGCACAGATTTTCCAATTCATTAAATATGAGGATCAAGACTTATTTTATTTCATTACAACATTACACCACTTCTCTCTAAAACTTCTCTCTACATTTATTATATGAGTTTTCAAGGATTATAAGCCATCAATAACATTAAGACAAGTGAATCAAGGATAAGGGAATCATCAAGGATCATCCAAGTCAAGAAATCCAAATGGAAAAAAACTAGGGTTTTGCTCAAAGAAGAGTATTATCAACCAAAGCTTGTTCCTACAACTTCTAAGGTAAGATTCATGATCTTTACAAGATGTTTAAGGTATTGGAGAATTAAAATACATGGATTGTAGAAAATGTGGTCAACTAGGTCATGAATGATGAATAGTGACATTTTGAGAAATAGTTTGAATTGAGTTATGAATGTTGTTGTGTTGTGATATGAATGTGTTATAAATGGTATTAAGATCATGAACTAAACACTTTAGACGAACGGACGAAGATGGGTGTTATGACCATGAATGTGGGTGAATTAGAGGCAAATTGAGGAATCTAGATAATGTGGATAATGTGAATGACTAATGGCCATTGTTATGATATTAATGAAGGTATAAATGCTAGCATGGGAAGGGAACGTGCAAGTGTATAGTAGTTCGACGGAAAGGTATGTAAGGCTAACCCTTCTTTCATAAGGCATGGTTCTTGGCCAAATTCCTAATTCCTCTCTATGAGTATGTTGTCTTCACATGGTTGACATTCCGAGCTCATAAGCTCACGACCCTTGATATGTACTATGATTATACTATGTTCCTCGTATGACGAGTAAGTCTATAATGTAAATGTATCGATAATGATGAGGACAGTAATGATGATGAGAGTAAAATGAGACTAGAGATGCTTACGAGCTATGATATATATATATGCATGCCTATGAAGGGCTATGATAAGACCCCGAGCTTATGATGCCGGGTAAGACTATATGTATATGACTATGTATAGCGTATGTATACGATTACGAAACGCGCGCACACCTCTGCAGATGGTACGGATAATCCTGATGCCTTGGTAGGGCCAGGTATACATGATCTTGAGCCTTGGTTGGCCAAGTATATATATAAAACACCGATCCTATAAGGTCGGGTATGCTATGTAAATGCTATGTATATCAAATGACTATGTATATAATATGAATATGAATGTGATAAGACTATGTATAAGAATACGAATAAGGACATGTATACGAATATGAGCACAAGTATGGTACGAGTATTATTATGGGATACGAACGACGATGTATGCAAGTAAGCAACATGATGATGATGATGATATTACTGTCTCCCCTCCTATGCTATTTCATATGATATATATTATGCTTCTATATTGATGTTGATCATGCTTTACATACTCAGTACATTCTTCGTACTAACGTCCTTTTGTTTGTGGACGCTGCGTCATGCCCGCAGGTGCACAGGGAGACAGACTTGATCCATAGCTGCTTATTCAGAGATTGCATAGCAGAGCTCCATTTCTTTCGGAGCCGTAGCTTTTGGGTACTTATTCTTTTGTGTATATAATTATGGGCATAGCGGGGTCCTGTCCCGCTCATACGATATGTCATACTCTTAGAGGCTCGTAGTCATGTGTATGTGGGTAGAGATGTTCGGCCATGTCGGCCCATGTTTTGTATATTTTTTGTTGGCCTCGTCGGCCTTGTACTTGTGATGTGGCATAGATGCCTATGAAATGTTAAATGATGATGGTCGTTTAATGGGATCAATATGATTAGCGATAAGAAAAGCACGAATTGACTTATGGTTCACCTAGATGTTATGTTATGTACGATAAGGGGGTGCCCGGGTGGGGTAGCACCGGGTACTCGTCGCGGCCCCCTAGCCGGGTCGTGACAATGGACCTTTTTCAAAAATTCATCAATTTCGAGAGGTTTAGATGGTCATTTAGAACTTATGTGCATATCTGGTTCGGTTCCCAATATATTCGGGTGCATTTTAGGACTTGGGTTGGGAAGTTGGAATTCAGGTATCGGGGGTTGACTCAGTTAACGAGACCTTCATCGGGAATTCTGAGGCCACGAGTGCGTTCGTAGCGTGTTTTTATATGTGTTTGTGTATGTGTTTTATGAGCAGATGCCCTCGGGTATTAGTCGGGATTTTGAATTGGGATTGTGATTGTTTTTGGGAAAATCTGGTGTTGGTGTCCGCCATGGCGGCACCCTTACCGCCTCAATGGTACCGTCATAACGGTGGTATAGGCTGCCACAGCGGTAATTTGCATTTGAAGGCGGACCATCACGGCGATTTGTGTGACCGTAGCCGTCCCGCCGTAGCTGAAACGGTATCGGGCCTGGTTATTTCATTAATTGTGTATTAAAAGTCCTTAGTCCCTCATTTATTACTACTCCGAAATCTGAGCTATTGGGAGCTATTCTTGGAAATAATTCTTGGTGGTAATTTCTTCTAATCCCTTTACTATTCCTTTGTCCTTAATCACCTTAGAATTCATTTGTCTTGATAGTTCATTAAGTGATTAAAGATTAAAAGTGGATTAATAAGTTATTCTTCTAGGCTTCTAAATCGTGATTTGTTGGTTGGGTTAGATTCTTTAAGCATAGACTAGATGATTAGAATCCTTTATTTTATAACTTCCTCCTAATTAGAGTCTAATTTATGGAATTTGAAGTTAGGGTTTATACCCAAATTTGGGGGTTTTGCCTAGCATCCGAAATTGAGTGAATTGTTTATTATTCTAAATTGCTATTGATGGAATTGATCACCTAGAGGTTTAATTTCATATTGGGACCTTTAGATTCCTAATTTCAACCTTCTAGATAATAAACCCTATTCCACAGAAGATGTATGCGGACCGGAAGGTCCGAGATTTAGAGTTCGCTGTTGGAGACTAGGTTCTATTGAAGATCTCACCCATGAAGGGTGTTATGAGGTTTGGGAAGAGAGGCAAGTTGAGTCCGAGGTATATTGGACCATTTGAGATTCTTGACCATGTGGGCGATGTTGCTTATGAGTTGGCCTAGCCACCAGGCTTGGTGGGAGTTCATCTGATTTTCCATGTTTCTATGCTGAAGAAGTACCATACCGATGATACTTACATTGGTCGTTGGGATTCGATATTGCTTGATGAGAATTTGACCAATTAAGAGGAGCCTATTGCGACTTTGAATAGGCAGGTTCGAAAGTTGAGGTCCAAGGAGATTGCTTTTGTGAAGTTGCAATGGAAGCATCGTCCTGTTGAAGAGGCTACTTGGGCGACCGAGTCTAATATGCATAGCCGATACCCTTAGTTGTTCGCTGATTCAGGTACTTCTCCGTTCTTTTCCCTTCTTCGTTGGAGGACCAGCGATGGTTTAATTGGTATTTGATGTAATGACCAGCTTGGTCGTTACAGTCTCTTCGGCACTTTTTGATCTGAGGGGACCGTTGATACGTTTCCTGAGGTGTTTAGATTTGATTCGAATAACTTTTTTTGAAATTTAGGCTTTAAGCGACAAAGAGTCGACTCAAAGTTAACTTTTGGGTAAATGGACCTTTTTTGAAAATTCATCGATTTCGAGAGGTCTGGATGGTCATTTAGAACTTATGTGCATATCTGGTTCGGTTCCCAATACACTCGGGTGCATTTTAGGACTTGGGTTGGGAAGTAAGAATTCATGTATCTAGGGTTGACTCAGTCAACGAGACCTTCATCGGGAATTCTGAGGCCACAAGTGCGTTCGTAGCGTGTTTTTATGTGTGTTTGTGTATGTGGTTTATGAGCAGAAGCCCTTGGGTATTAGTCGGGATTTCGAATTGAGATTCTGATTATTTTTGGGAAAATCTGGTATTGGTGTCCGCCATGGCGGCACCCTTACCGCCTCAATGGTACCGTCATAATGGTGGTATAGGCCGCCACAGCAGCAATTTGCATTTGAGGGCGGACCATCACGGCGATTTGTGTGACCATAGCCGTCCCGCTGTAGCTGAAACGGTATCGGGTCTGGTTATTTCATTAATTGTGTATTAAAAGCCCTTAGTCTCTCATTTATTACTATTCCGAAATCTGAGCTATTGGGAGCTATTCTTGGAAATAATTCTTGGTGGTAATTTCTTCTAATCCCTTTACTATTCTTTTGTCCTTAATCACCTTAGAATTCATTTGTCTTGATAGTTCATTAAGTGATTAAAGATTAAAAGTGGATTAATGAATTATTCTTCTAGGCTTCTAAATCATGATTTGTTGGTTGGATTAGATTCTTTAAGCATTGAATTGATGATTAGAATCCTTTATTTTATAACTTCTTCCTAATTAGAGTCTAATTTATGGAATTGGAAGTTAGGGTTTATACCTGAATTTGGGGGTTTTGCCTAGAATCCGAAATTGAGTGAATTGTTTATTATTCTAGCTTGCTATTGATGGAATTAATCACCTAGAGGTTTAATTTCATGTTGGGACCTTTAGATTCCTAATTTTAACCTTCTAGTTGATAAACCCCATTCCATAGATTGGGGTTTTGGGTCTTGAATAAAAGTAGGGTTTGTTTGATATTCTTCTTGATTCTAATTCCATGATTCGAATACGCTTAGGCTTTCTTGATCTCGAGGCTCAAACGAAAGGAAAGGCTAAGGTGTGATTGTTGGTGATATTATTGTTCGGCCTTCCTGGTAAGTTACTGTTTACCCCTGTGGTGAGACTTCGACTAGCGAATCGTATATTTAAATGATATTGTCGGATATACATGTAAACCTTTGGGTATGAAGTTTGATTGGATGTTGCCTTAGGGTTTGGTATTGCTTGTGACTTGTTTGATCGGGCTAGTGAACTGTAGACTCCATAGGACCCCGTTTGGTACGTTGTGTATAAATTGTTGGATTGTTTGTGAGTTGGAAGTAAATTGAAAATATGATATTACTTGATATTGATATTGGTACTTAGTCTGCGCCTCGTTATTGGTATAGCCATTTTGGGATAGTTGGCTCTTATTGTTATGGAAATTAGAGATTCATTATGATTACTGTGTGGTTCCCTTGTTGATGATATTGGTGCGCTGTGTGTGGGACAACTTGAATTTGATATTATTCATTGTTTGTACTTGCATCATTCCATATTCATTTCATACCATCTTATTATGCTACGTGACTAGCACTATTGATGGAAATGAGAAGGAACATTGATGATTACGGAACATAGTAAGTCACCTCTGAGTTATGTGCGGAGGGGCTAATATGGGACACCGATATTGCGACACTTGTAAATAATTGGGTCCTCTGAGGTGTGTGTGGAGTGACGGTGCTTGGACTTCGCGGGTCCCCCATGGGTTGTACTGCCGAGGCGTGGAGGTATTCTGCTGTCAGAGTACAAGAGTACAGGCATTGCATTGCATTCATATCTGATATTGCACTGCTTGATTATTCTTCGTGGTTACTTATGCTTTGGATACTGTGTTGGTCATATTCTTGGACTGTATTTTGATATGGGCTACGTGCTGATTTATCTTGATAAGACTTGGTTTTCGGTATACTTGGATATTTGTTTCACTTGGGGTTAGTTGTTACATCAAGGCTTGATTATGTGAGTCGATTTCTTGGAAGCATGACTTGTACTCTATGGTTTGCTTGTTTTCTCTTACCTATTGTCTTTATATATGTCAACTAGTCTTAGTCGGCCTATGATACCTACCAGTACTGTTGTTTGTACTGACCTTCACTTTGTATTCTTTATGAATGCGGAATTCCAGGTGGGATTGATCTCTGTTTCTCGTGGCTGATAGTCATTCCGAGATTTTCTGTTTAGAGTCTACAGGGTGAGCACGAGGACGTCCGTCACCTTGAATATTCTTCGTTTATATATGTCTTATTTGCTATTCCGAGACATATTCAGACTTTTGATGTATTATTGATAATTCCAGAATTATAAATTCTTGTTAGATGCTCTTGTATGGTTAGACCAAACTTTGCGGTGTATTTTCCTTACTTCCGCATATTTTTATATCATTATCGTCAGACTTACGTGATTTTGTCTCTTCCGCTTATTTACTTATTTATTCATGTTTTTACTATTGTGGGTTTGAGGTTCGCCTACCGGGGTGGGAAAGCTAGGTGCCCGCGCGACTTAGCCAAATTGGCTCGTGACACATCTGTTTATTCTGTTTGATTTTATATCGTGTTGCGTGAACTAATCTTAGTCGACCTATGATGCTTACCAGTACATGTGGTGTACCGATACTACTCTTCCTACATCCTTTGGGGTGTAGATGTGTTTCAAGTTGTTTCTTGAAGGTTTCCTTAATTGCAGTGGCTGATATCTTTCTATAGCTTCTGTACATCTCATTCCGAAGGCGGAAGTTGTATCTTTTTAATTGTGTTATCTCTCCGCAATTTAGAAGCTCTTGTACCGGTCTAGACTAGATCCTTGGGAAAGTGAATTGTTCTAATTGATTAAAGAATGTCTCCGTAATGTGTTATTTTATTTACTATTATTGGTTGCATTTGTTTCCAAAGCAGCTTTACGAAAAGGGTTAGTTGGTTAGGGTTCGCCTATCAGGTGATAAGAAGGTAGGTGCGCGCATGATCCGTAATTTGGGTCGTGACAACATCAGTCGGTAATAATTTATCGATTAAACAATAAGAGTAAGCACAAGCAATGCGGGTGGCGATAATATTTCTCTCCTACGTTCCAACCTTAGACATTCTAGTGGGATCACTTTAACATAACTTCCCTTCATTTGTCAAACAAGACCATGAGATTACGTGTGACACAACAGCTCAACAACAAGGAAAATCAAATATGAAATCGCCAGAATGAGTCATGATTCAATGTAATACAGCCAAGACGAGTATCACCTCTATCACACGATAAGTAAGTAAAATTTAATGCAACCCGAGTTAGTATCAGATCCGTACACACATGCTAAATGGTATTATTTTCCCAAATAGCCATGACCTACAGGGGCCCATGGTGTCCATGTACCACTCGCTCTGAAACTGACCTTGGATTATGAGCCCTTAACTAGGCCACATCTTCACCCCCTGTTAAATGTGCCTTTTCGTGTATACATATATATATATATATATATATATATATATATATATATATATATATATATATATATATATATGTATGTATACACGAAAAGGCACATTTAACAGGGGGTGAAGATGTGGTATTCTGTTTCTCATCACAATTTGTACCTCACGTATTTCCAGTTCATCAATAATTATGAAATATGATCAATCAACAATATCAATATCAAGATCACAAGGCATCATGCCATAAGTCATAACAAGACCTAAACAACTCCGCTCGTTATTCACACAAAGGTGAACTCTGCTAAATCACGACATGAATATTCTAATGAAGACACATGCAATTACCACACAAGTCACCTCGCCCATTAGTACAACAAGCTCTATAATTATCAACTCAGTATGTATGCGAATCCCCACCTTCTAACCTAACCACTCTAAGAACATAAACACCACCCTATTCCCTCCAGCACAACGACTATTCACCTCAGTTCGACTACTCACTCAATGGCGACAAGCCCACGTAATTCAACAATTTATATCAATCTATCTAATATCCAATCGAACTCCTCGTTCGAAGACCTAATCATGCTTTCTCCCGTCAACTCTATAACATATATACGTTTCGCTAATCAAAGCCTAATTCAAGTAAACCATACCCTATCTCGAGGTCGGGCAGGTGCCACGAACAATCAGGGAGTCTTCATCCTTTGCTTCTAAATCCGGGGACCGCGATGGAGAATTCTAGGAGTAGCACGAATTTCAATAACGATAAGTCAAAATAAATCATGCGCGGTAATCTAGATTCTATAGTTGACTACCCCTGCCTCTACGATTCTAATCCAAGAACTCGAGTCCCAACCCCTCTAATGTGTGAGTCATTTAAGAACACCTTGTTTATTATCATCCGGAGGTTAAACCTAGCGGTGAGGAATTAACTGTAGAAAAGATAACAAAATGAAGGTTTAGAAGGGTTACTCAAGTCTCTATGTTCTCTGCCCAGAATTTCTCCCAAGTGACGGCTTAGAAGAAGGTTTGGTGGAAAAGTGGGATTTAACCCCGTAATAAGATATTTAAGTTGGGCCTATTTTTGCGTCGACCGTTGCAGCGGTCCTCTGTTCGTTGGGGCAGACTCGCTATAGTGGTACATCAACCACCAAGGCGAAGCACGTTCACCGGGCCCTACACCTTTTTGCTCGACTGACTCGACTATAGTTAAAATTTAATGAAGTTTTTCCCCTCGAAGACTAATCATACAACAAATCAACTTAGCTTTTGTACACGGGTGGAGGAAAGTCTAATAATGACCGAACGGGTCATTATAGTTTCAGACCTTATTGATTTACTATGGACAATAAGATTGCAAACCAAATATAAAAAGGTAATTTGAACAAGTTGTTTAGAGGATTTGAGACTTGTCTGCCTAACCAGAAAGTACTTAAGGTTGTTTCTATGCTAAACTATGTGAAACCAGCTGAAAACAAATATCATGTCCAAGGTTTTTTAATAGTAGTTCAAATCCTTTCTATGTGGGAAAAACTTCATTAAACCTATTTCTCGCACATTATTGGAGCCTAAATCTCATACAAAACATCAAGGGATGAAAGTACTTCAAAGTTGAGTAAAGTAGGGATTGAATATTCCCTAAGAATGCTGAAGATAACACTAAACAAGTAGAAACACATGGACTCTCAGAAAACTGTCATGTTTAAACATTTAAAGGTCAAACATATTTCTTTTGATCCAAAATCATATATGCATATCTAATCCTCAGTTTGAATTTCAAATATAACCATATTGCACTGTCAATACATACTAAAGACCACTAGAAACCAATATGAATACCACCAAATCCAGGATAAAACAAGACAACGCATTGATATGAAACATGGACATGTATTTTTTATAGTAAAGGGGTCAACAGGTTTGAAGACTTCCCTATAACAATTTTTTGAAGACAAGGGACTGATCCCAACTAGCATTACTAACATTAAAGTAGAAATGACACCATACCTCACATGTTCATAGATGCACACACTAACACAGACTAGTTTAAGTAAGCAACCAACATAATATTCATACTAGTAACTTCCTGGGCTCTAAACAAGTAGTAGTTAATAGAATGGTTATTTATCTTAACACATTTATATTTAAACTATCATTCATGCTCAAAATAGACAGGAATCTGACCTATCATGCTTATAAACCAAACAATATCATATAACTAAGTGAGGTAGGCCTTTATTATAAGCATACTAATGGATTAAAGCCAAAGCATTATTAACATAGTCATCCAAACATGAGCATACTGATACTGCTAGAGCTAACTCTGAACTACACTAAGATATAAACATATGAATACTATTGACTGAAACTAAACTAAGACATGAATATATAAATACTATTGACTACTAAACTGCAACTAACTAAACAGAAACATACACAAATGCCATTAAGCTACTAACTGAAATTAGATTAACTAAAACAACAAAGCATACATGAAAAAACTAAACTAACTAAAACAACAAAGAAGCATACATCAACACATAAATGCTACTAAACTACTAAAACTGAAATTAGACTAACTAAAAGGAGAATTATTTACCTTCTTCGTGTGCAGCCCTGATCGAGAATCGAAGTTGGAGAACCCTTTTGCTCTACAAACCCCAAAAGCTCAGCCACACACACAAGAAAAATAATGAAAATTTAGACTTTAAACTCGAGAAAACAAAAGTTAGGTCAAAGCATCCAATTCTAGTCGGTTACTTTTGTTTAACTCTAGTTACGAGTTTTTGGGTGATGAATATGATATTCGGTGTAGCTAATTTGTGAATTGGGGGTTCTTTATATAAAACCCCAAATTGAAGACAAACCCTAAAACCTTCGATGTGGGACTAAAATCCAATCTGGGAGTAGTCCTCACCCCTTCAACATTCAAGGGCTAAGATTAACGCAAACAAAAGCATAAACGGTGAGATTTAGGCAACCTCCAACGGATCCTTTTGGTTCCAATCGAGCCAATGGGATTCGAGGATTCAAACTTGCCTTATGACAAAATCCATTAAGGATTTGTACTAGTTGACCCAGAAATTACAGAAAAAGCAAAGACAAAGAGTGTAATACCATGTTCAGGGTTGTTCCTTGGTGGAAATAGGTGAGAAATGGCAGAGCAATAAATGCACTTGCCATTCTCGGCCATACAACAATCCAAAGCTATACAAGACCCTTTTTTTTGTCGTTTTCGGCATAGATGACGCGATGAGAGAGAGGCCATGGTGGCGGCTAGGGTTTGTGATAAAAAAAAACCCTGAGGAGAAAGAGTATAAGGGTTCGTTTGGTATTAAAGGAAAAAATGAAAAGAAAAGAGGGGTTCAACCCCTTTAGACACGCATTTGGGCTGGGTCAGGTCCTTAACGGACTGGGCCTGGATATAAAATAAAAGGGAGGGGATTTGTCCTGAATATGCAATGTATACACATATATACATGTATATATGTGTATATATATGTATACACGTAGGGGCAAAGATGATATTCTTGATAAAATGGCTACAATTGGAAATGTCTATTAATTAGACACTTCAATTATGACCAGAATTTAACTAGTTATCCACTTAATAAAATTAAAGGCATGATTAATTATATAAAAGACTCAAACTGCAATTATGACCTTAATTGTCATAAACCATGAAACTGATTATTTCCATTGTGGCCACATTTAATCTAATCAACCAATTAAAGACTAATTTTACAAAAATGACCTCAATTGATTTAAGCCATGAAGTTGGCTATTTCAACTAAGGCCATAATTAACCAACAATCGATTATTTCAATTGTAGCCGCAATTAATCCCATAGTAAACAAATTTCCAAATATAACCATAATTAAGCATTTAATTAATTATGATTAATCTAAAAATTGCACAAATGCAAATTGAATATGTAGGGTTAAAATTTGAGAGGTAACATGATTATTTATTTAATTAATCAAATTTCTTGAATTAAACGGAGTAAAATACTTGTTAATTAGACCTTCAATTAATTAACTAATTGTTTTAAATCATTTTTTGATTAAACTTGGCAAATTCTCCATGTTAATTACAAAAATATATAAATTATTTTCTAAATAATTTACAATACATATTTGAAGTTATTTTACCAAATGAAATGGTAAAATATTATCAAAACAATTTTGTAAAATTGTTTTGACTTATAAAAAATACATATTTCACTTTGTATGGTATCCAAGAAATCTAGGCAATTAAAATAAATTATTGGAGGTCAAAAATTAGGTGTCAGCAGTTACAACTGGGGGAGGATCATAAATTAAAAAATATTTTCGTATTTTTAGGATTTTGTGAGAATGCGATTTTCATTTATAGATAATGTTTTTTTATATATATATATTAATTGAATTTTCACTCATTTATTTTATGTGTCAAGGCTTTATGCTAGTTAAATGCGGGTTTTAACCTTACTTTTATTGAATTTTCACTCATTTATTTTATGTGTCAAGGCTTTATGCTAGTTAAATGCGGGTTTTAACCTTACTTTTAGACGAAATTCAAGAAATAACTTAAATTCATTAAGATGAACCTTAAGAATTAATTTAATTATTCTTATATACTTTATGCTTAAAAGGATTAGCTCCTAGTTAATCAAACAAGAGATTATAAAGACAATTCAATTTTGACTGATAATGCTACCTTCGTCTTCAATACTATACAACACCATTCAATAAATTTTACTTTTCTTATTCGTAAGCATATGTCATCTCACTGAAAAACAAAATTTGGCGCCAAAGTTACCTAAATTGTACCAGTCTAAGAACAAACAATTTAAAAGGCACTTCCCCAGTTCATATTATATGATGTTTTTAATTTAGTCACACCCTTTAAAAAATAACTCATCCCTAGATTAAAATATATTTAGTTAAATACTATCAATTTAATATTTTTTACTTATGTAGCAATTCACTTATTAGAAATAAGGGTAAAATATCTTTTAAAAATACTAATACTTGCTTCGTTATATAAATAATTATTAATTTTAAACTAAATATAAAAATTAAAACCACCATAATATGGATTCAAGAATAATATAATAAGCATCAAGAAGAGATTTTAAAAAACGTTACACAATACACCAATTATAAAAGCCCATGTGTGAAGTGGCCTTTAGTAATGAATGACACAAAAATGAAAAAAAATGCAAGTACAATGCCACGTGTAAGATTCCTATAGGATGTTGTGAGGATGTGAAGACTACAAAAAAATCCTACCGACACTTATATATAGTAGTAAATTAAAAGGGGCTTAGGTATCCTTTCCTTATGAAATAACTTGGAGAGCAAATCACTTTGGGATTGTTCTACTTGAAGTGGCAAAAACGTTCCAGCACTTTTCTCTTGCAATAACATAGCATCAATCTTCTCCTTCAACAATTTAGTAGCAGGAATATTTTCCTCTCAACAACGTTACTTAAACGTGCAGCAACGTCTTCCCGTTAAAGCGTATCAAAGGTTACTTCATAGTCAAGTAAGGTGACGAAAAACTCTAAAGAGGGTGACAATGATACGATTCTTCATCTACAATATTCTACAAATTCATATGAACATATAAAGTGTGTATTTGTTTAGAACTCACCGGTCGATATTTTGAAGCTGTGAGTTCAATTGTTTGGGGTTTTTATAAGATATTGCTAGGTTGTTCTTGTTGAGATAAAGTTCTGAATATGCTGTCCAGCTAGTATACATGTAGTTTGTTGTTGTTATGACCTCGGAAGAAAGAAGGGCGAGGAGAAAAGCCGTATAGTTGGTTATAGCAAGCTTTCCACTCGTCGTGTGGTTGATTGTATTTTCTTGTATTTGATAGTGGCGTTATTATCATCCTTGTAGATTAACATATGTTGGGCGGACTGATTTCATGGTCATTATTGAAGGGTCGGCATTCAAGGTATGTAAAGGCTATTCCCTTTCTTTGTTTTGGCATGAATCCTCAACCGAGCAAGTTATGAATAAGATCACAAGGAAGTACCTCCACAAAGATCTCATCTCTATATTGTTCTTGATAGCTTCATAGTACTTTCCCTTGTCGGGAGTTTACCTTCAGACTAGCATGGTTGCTTATATAGTTAGTAGATAGAAAAGATAATTGTAGAGGTCATAGAAGTATGCACTTTCCTACGAGGCTATTATTCACATATTGCCTTCGAGTCTACTGACTATACAGTTGTCTTCGGGGCTATATAGATGCTCGCTTGCCTTCAGGGCTATAATATACAGATTGCCTTTGGGGCTATACACTTGCCTTCGTGGCTATGCACTTGCCTTCGAGGCTATTTATATATGTCTAGATGTCATACATGAGACTAAGTAGTTTGATATTATGTTGTTTAGTTGTTAGATGACAGAGGCAGGTAAGTATAGCCAGATTCTTTATTGACTCTTCTGTTTGTCTTGTACTTTAGTTCAGTATCAATTTCAGTTGCCTTACATGCTCGGTACATTATTTCATACTAACGTTCCTTTTGCCGGGGATGTTGTGTTCATACCCGCAGGTTCAGATAGGCAGCCGGAAGGACCACATTAGTAAATTTTCTGAGTACCAGCTAGTGTGGTAAGTTCCATGTCATTCGGAGTTACCAGGTCCAGAGCTTTGTGTATACACAGATGATGGGTAAGTCAGGGCTTGTCCCGACCATAGTATAGTTGTCACTCTTTAGAGGCTTGTAGACGTATCTTGTATGTCCAGTAGAGTCAGTATGGCGGCCTTGTCGGCTTGCACAGCAATACTTATGTTATATATGACCGGATCATCCCACTTTGGTTAAGTTGATTGTTGTTTACAAATATTTTAGTGTATGGCCTTGTCGGTCTAAGTTACAATACCACGCTTATAGATCGGCTTCATTGGCCTAAGCTATTCATTGAGACACAGGTTATACGAGCTACAAATTGGTACGCTCGGGCATAGTGAGGCACCCAGTGCCAGCCACGCCTCCCCAGGTTTGAAGCGTACATATGACACTATAATAAAATATTCTCATTTCCTTATATTTTATTTGTAGTTACTATTTATTTCAATACATCAAAAAAGTGTTGCAAATAAATTTGCGTGCTCAGTGGGATCATCTCTTCGCTTGATCTCTTCCTTTGTAATTCGAAGTTTGCAAACTTCAACATCAAATGGTGTGATGGCCTTTAGAATTATGAACGACGATCCTCGCAAAGACGTTATCGCCACTACATCTACTGGTCATGTTTGTGGCTTGAATGGATTCGGCTTCACCTATTGATGGACGGTGAAGAAAAGTGAATCTCATAGTGCGACTACAATCTCTGGAATGAAATATATATATTGCTTTTGTTCGACGATTGTTATTCTCCTTGACGCATCAGCTTAAATTGCATGTCACAATTCTTCTCGATGTACAAACCTAAACTGCAAATTGTCAAACGCTCTTAACGCACGAGCATAAACTGTATGTTACTCCTAGCCCACAAGAGTATAAATTATGCACGAACTTAAAATCTGATTGGAAAATTAACAATTGAATATATTGTGTTAAGGCCACATGCAAGTAATTAACTTAGTATTAATTGGCATTTTGATGATAAAAATAAAGATTATAGTCATACGAAGTAAATGGTAAATTGCATAGAAGTAACATAAAAATACTCTCTATTTCAATTTGTTTGTCTTACTTTTCTTTCAGTTTGTTTTAAAAGGATGTCTCTTTCCTAATTTAAAAATTCATTAATTTTAACATTTCACATGGTATGTTTAAGAACACAAGATTAAAAGATATTTGGTTACATTATACATATTTTTAATTTATGACCACAAGATACAAAAGTCCTCTTTACTTGCTTAAACTTCGTGTTCACTCAAAATAAGACCAACAAATTGAAATGGAGGGAATAGTAAACAAAGAAGGCGTTTGACTTGAATTTGAAATTATTGATTTGGGTAGAGATCGATTTGAAATTTTAAACTTTGTTTGGACATGCAATTTGAGTTTTAAAAGGTACTTTTGCTTGTAAACATGAAAGCCCCACAATTTGTGAAGAACATTCAAAATTCCCAAAGTCTTTTATAAGCTTACCAAATAAGCAAATCATAGTTCTTAAACAAGATATGGAATATCCTAAAGCGCTGCATTAATAAATCGCATATCTCCATGTTTATTTTACAAATAAATATTTGTGATTACATGCATGCTATTAAAAACATAATTTCAACTAGACATAATTTTACAAAGACCCTCTGACAATAATAGTAACTAATTGATCTTGAATATAATTCTACTATATGATACTTACAATATTTTCACGTTGAGCATGGTCTTTTTTTTTTTTTTAAGATTTAAAATTATGAGTCTAGTTTATAAAATATAACTTTATGATCAAGTTTTAAATTTTAAATAATTGAAATCACAAAATTGAGAATGAAATTCTACAATTTAAGTGAACTTGGAATTTGTAATCAAAATTTCAAAATAAAATTGAAAGTTTATTCAAATAACATAAACAAGCACAAATTTTAAATCAAGACTTCAAATTTTGAACGGCATGTGAATTTGTTTATCCTATTCGGACACTGACAATTAAGCCTATATATAGCTTCGATACGATTAATCTGTGATGAGTTTGCGGTGAGTTCGGAATAAGCTTTTCGGATGGTTCTTCGGTCTTCCGTCGAGGTGAACCCTACTGACTTGGTGCTGATTAAATAAAGCCGGCCACATGTAATGATCTTTTTATCAATAAATTTTAATTTGTTGGAGAGCAGAATGCAGATGGTTGTATCCAAGTTAATTAATTTCATTTACTAACAATTAGGTGTAAATTTATCTTTGAAATAATAATTTAATTGCGTAGAAAAGATTGTTAAAGGTTAAACTAGAGAGAAATTCTGGAAGATGCAGTTGCATGCGGTGGGAAAATTGTAGATGAGACACGTGTCTTTCTTCATCTGCCATCATTGTTTTCATGCAAGCCTCAGCAGGCCACCACGTGTCTTCATCTTGTTCTTTTTCTGCCACGTACGTACTTCCAAAAACTGCCTCTTCAGTAACCTGCTCGATTTATTATATAATTTGTCATACAAACCTGAGTATGCATTGCATGAAAAATTCACAGAAAGATTAATTAACTACTTTGAGAGTGCAGTTCATTTTGAGAAGGTTTAATTAATTTGGTAGAGAAAGAATGGCATCAGGGCAAGAAGAAAGATCTCGTCTTGATGCAAGAGCTAGACAGGGAGAGACAGTAGTCCCAGGTGGCACTGGTGGAAAGAGCCTTGAAGCTCAGGAACATCTTGCTCAAGGTTAAAATTATCTAACTTTTTCTGTCACATCTTTAGTACTGTATGATCAATTTATTTAATCTAAAAGTTTTAAGCCGTGAAAAATGTATTTTCATGTATAAGAGAATTTTCTCTCTCGATGATTACTGATTGTGAGAAATAAATCTAGAGCTTTGATCTGTTTTTATAATTATATTTAATTGTTGGCCATCTCACTTACTACCTCTGCTTTGTTTTGTTTTGTTTTGCTTTATGTGACTATTATTCTGTTTATATTCTATTTTATGTAACACATATTTTTAGTTTAAATTTGAAAATAATTTAATTTTCGTTTTACTTTTAATGATATTATGTTTATCTTCTCGACCGTAAGTTTGAAGAAGTTAATTTTTTTAATATGATTTTTTTCCTAGCAAGTTAGAGATTTTTGTTTAGTCATGAAATTTTTAAATATTTTAAAATTAATCACTACCGTGATTTACACGGTATATAAAGAGTTACTGTCATGTACTTCCTATGTCCCAATGTGGCATTTTTTATTTTTCGAATTACATAGAATTTGATTGACATTTTCTAAAATTTTTATGTATTTTTTTTTAATTTTTGAATATTTAAATTTTAAATGAAAAATATTAAATTAATTTAATTCAATTAGATTCAAAGGAAAGAGGAGTCAAATTGAACCTTGGTAAGGGTTCACCACGCTTAGCTTCACACAAAAATTTGGAAGGAGAGAGAGAGAGATCGTACTGCTTTGTTTTAATTTATACGAAATTAAGCAATCTGACTAGTTTTGTTCTTTCACTAGTCAAAATTTAAATTGTTAAAGAGGACGAACTCTTAATAAGTATTAAATACTTTTGTTCCCTTTTCTTTTCTTGTTTGGCTAATGAGGTATGATGTTGGTGAATTAAATAAAGGTCGAAGCAGGGGAGGGCAAACAAGAAAGGAGCAGCTAGGAACAGAAGGTTATCAAGATTTAGGTCAAAAAGGAGGACAGACAAGGAAAGAGCAGATAGGGAGAGAAGGCTACCAAGAAATGGGTCGAAAAGGTGGACTTAGTTCCACTGACAAATCTGGTGGTGAACGTGCTACTCAAGAAGGTGTTGACATTGATGAATCCAAGTTTAGCAAATCCTAGATAAGTCTTTCTTTGAGTCTTGGGTGATCACTTGTAGTTGAAATGTTATATGTATTACGGTTTAATCGATCTGGTTCTTGTTAAGAGTCCAGTCCTAGATTAGGTAGCAAGTTTATTAGTGTGTCTTACTGCTCCGTAAGGGTTATTGGAGTCTGTAGCGTTAAGTATTAATGGACTTAGTTTTTGGTTTATTGCGTTACGTGAAACTCGATGTCACGATCAAATTTTGAAAGGCCAAACACTTGGTAAGCTTAGTGAGCAACCTAATTTAACCAGGCAAATCTACTTCCTTGCTGATGATCTGCTAATTGACTTTCTTACCCAAGCATCATAATTGAACCCTTCGTTTGCACCGTCCGGTTTAATTATTTTGTTTTAATTATATATCTCACTTTTCCTTTTTAATTTCTAATTTATGATCTCTAATTTGATTGTCTTATTTTTCTAAAGAGAACGTTATTCATTTTACCTGGTAATTGAAGAGACAAAACAAGATTTAAGGATATTTAGGATACTCAATGCATACTTTTTTATTTTTCTTTATTTTTTTAAGCAACTAAAATTGGAACGGAGAGTATAAATAATATAATTCATATTATTACAGCCGAACATGAATTCGCTTCGTACCTGAGTCATTTATCATGTTTAGAGCTATATGAACATGATATTTATAAAATAATATAATTCATATTAATACAGCCAAATATGAAATCGCTTCGTACCTGCGTCATTTATCATGTTTAGAGCTATATGAACATGAAGTTTATAACCAACTTTGTTCCCTAAATAATTTACCTGCATTTATGGAGGAACTGGAGAGAATCTGAAGGATTCTTGATCTCAGGATTCCTAATAAATTGGGATCAAGGTATTGTTATTGCGGAAGGATTGTCATCCAAAAACAATCCCATATATCAAATCAGAACCAATTGCACCTGTAAAACCTGTTGGCATTATGACATTACTAGGGAATTTGTCCGTGTATTATTTGTAGCATCCGCATATTAAAATTGTCTTATGTCTTCTTTTCTAGTCTTTGAATCCAAATAAATTAGATATCAAGTTTTAACCCATTTTATTAGTTTTGTAGCATCCGCATATTAAAATTATCTCATGTCTTCTTTTCTAGTCTTTGAATCCAAATAAATGAGATATCAAGTTTTAACCCATTTTATTAGTATTGACATTAATTTGTCTTGTATTTTTCTTTGAGTTTTCACTGCTTAGAGCTTTTAATCTTGTGGAAATACTTTATTTTAAATAAGTTTATAAAGGTGAAATTATTTCTTATCGTTTCTTAGAAAGCTCGTAAATCAAAAAAAGGATTTTCAAGAAATATTGATTTTTTTATGTGCATATTTTAAAGATTAAAAACATGAATTTGCATTTGTACATTGAAATATGCACAGACTCGTTTTTTTTTTCTTTTATTAGAGAAAAACAAAATTTTATGCATTTGAGGTTCTTTATTCAGTTTTGCGTTCCTTTGAGAATCAGAGCTTTCATAATTTTCTCCTTGTTTAAAGTGGCAAAGATAACCAACAACAACACAAATTGAATTTTACGAAATCTCTTTTGTCACTTCTCCCAACATCAATAAATAGATTAATTGAGAGTGTTCACAAATATCAAAATATTTTTCAAATTGAAAATATATGTTCTCATAAATTCCGCCACTTTTCTATCCACGGCATATTACTCTATTTTAAGTATAACTTGAAACTCTCTTAAGAAGAGCAGAAAGACAAAAATTCATCCTGAGGTATAATGTAAATCACATTATCTGTAACTTCTATTTTATTCAAAATCATCAGAAACACATATCTTCCTACAAAACTCACAAATATACATATTAGCAAAAAAAAAAAAAAACTCATAAAAGTTGTTGCTATGCTCACTAACTTATGTTTCTCAAACTACTTCTTTAAACTTGCAAAAGGTTACCAAAACATGCTAACTAAATAAACACAAAAATGAGATGTTAATAAATCTAATATATAAGCAATGAGGGAGGAGAAGATTTTTGAAACCTTAAAATACATAAATAGATATTAATAATTTAATAAAGAAATAGTGAAACTATTGATAGGTTTTGGAGCAGTAAGATTACTGTACTTACACATAAAGCCTAACATTTGATCAGTGTCTAAAGGATGTCATCGTAACATATAGGTTGTGACTACTGAATTAAAAAGAAACCAACATGAATATATTCAGATCATGCACCTACAAGAAAACAAACGATTACCATTATGTCTAATGGAAGAAATAGAAATATTTATACGTAATAAGCATTAACCGAAAACAAAAATACATGAAATCCACTTAAACATACAAAAGCCAGCTGAAGGATAAGCCTGTGTGAATATATAAAAAGGAGTTCAAGGTTTAGTGCCTGAGTGGTGAAACCTTTTTAAATTCCGCAATTAAGTAGAGCCTTCCTATTTTCCAGATTAATGGAAAGAATTCGCTTTTTGCATTCAAGCTATGTACGTGAGTTTTAATCTCCTAGTTAATACTTTATGACTTTTTTGAGCCTTTTTTCTTTAATTGATGATTGGTAACTTATGTGGCTTTACTTTCCTTTATTACTCCATTTAGTTAGTAGAGATATTGCTGGTTGTTAAATAGATTGAATGAGAGGAATATAAAGGAAAAATAGCAAAAAAAAAAAAAAAAAAGAGAAAAAAGATAAATAGGAATGGTGGCCATAGAGAATTGTCACATCACCTTATATATGCCTAGCTTTATATTATATATAGATTTTTTTTTTGGTTGGTAACATAAAAATAGAGAATCTTTTGTGGGTTCTTTTCTCACCTACGTTTTTGTAAATAGAAATACTAGTGGTGTGTAGCCAGCACGGGCCAAAATTTGAATATTACGTATATATTTTGCAGTTTCACTTAAATTCCAGTATAAATACATAAAAAATACAACTAATTATATGAGGTTTGGTTATTCTTCTTTATTTTTATTTTTCCTATAAATAATATATAAGTCATGCGAGAATTAATTAATTATTTTATATAATATACAATTGTTGCATTGTTAATTCATGCATCACATGAATTCCTACATTATTGATCCTTATATTATAATTCCCACCAATATATACGGCGTTTCATTTTTTGGGAACGAAAAAATTTTGTTACTCACCAGAACAAACAACATACACAAATGTAACTGTACACACCTCAAGGGCCAAACCTGAATCTATTCTATATCCTATCAGTGTGTTACTTCCACAGTATAAGCTTTGTATCCATTCTCATCCCTGTCTATTCATTCTTCTATCTATATGATTATATACTTTAATCCGGCATTCCCTCTGAATTTGATCTTGTATGACATTTGGATGTAGACTTTTTGATTCCAATGTGCTTCATTCCGTGCTTTCCATATGTTGTATACTAGAGCTGTCAATACTGCTAGAACAAAGCCTCGGCATTTCTTCCCCCTAATCTTCCTTGACATTCTTCTCCATAGTCCTTGGAGTGTTTGCGTTCTGAATTCTCATGCCCATCCATTGTAATATCAGTTTCAAGCATCCTTGTGAGTAAGCTGTCACACCCCAATCCTGATAGGGCATGACGGGCACCCGACTCTCACCAGAGTCGAGTGAACCCTCAGACATTCGCTCTATCAAAACCTGTCATTTCAAAAACATTAAGAACATAAAACTTTTCCAAATAAAAATCATTATCTTTATAATAATTATGAAAACTTTCAATCAAATAAGTACTTTAAACCAATTGAAATCATCTAAAATACATACTTTTTTAAAATCCACAAATGACTCAACTGACATCACTTTGTCGACATCTCGACAAACATACCACAGGATACTATCTGCAGAAGTATCTAAGAAGTAAACTGAATATTATGAGTCAGGACAGGGCCCTGACATACCCATAATCATACATATCTATACATGACTCAACATAGCTCCAGAATGAGGTGGAACTTGCCAATACCAGCTGACGTCCAAGCATCTTAGCTATACTCTTAACCTGTCAAACAATCTAGAGCTGCGGGCATGAACGCAGCGTCCCCAGGCAAAAGGACGTCAGTACGGACAATGTACTGAGTATGTAAGGTGGTAACAAGTCATAATAATAATTAGACTTAGGAGAGAAGAAATCACAATCTAACTCAATACCTGCAGCCTTCGCTGGAAGAAACATAAATGTCCACACGAAGTCTTAAACAATCTTTAAGTAAATAATGCAATCCAACACACATGCCGTTTCTGACATGTTAACAGAATAGTCCCTTCAAACAGCCGCTTCCGGCTAGTATCACAATACTCCCTTCGGACGGCCGCTTCCGGCATAATAATGATGGCCCCATCGGGCATCCGCTTCCGGCTTAATAATGATGGCCCCTTCGGGGAGGCGCTTCCGACTTAATATCACCATCATATCAACACAAAATCAATCCACAAATATCAATTTCAATTCATATCATAAGTCACTACTCAATTCATCACAATCCAGTTATTAGCCTTAGTTTTTCATAAGAAGCTATCAAATTTGTATCTCACTAGACTTAGGAGGACATACTTCCAGGTTTGAGGGTAGAATTGTTATGAAATTCTTACTACTTATATTCTACTCAATTTCATCTTATTTCCCTACCCAAAGAATAAATGATCATAACAATACAAAGGGATGATACTATGGAATGTAGACATAAATCGTAAATGAAAAGAAGTAGTAAAACCTCGCACCCCCTTAGGAGTGATCTTGAAAATCAAACTTTATGTTTCCTTTAGTATAAAACTCATTTCCTTGAAATAATTAGTAAAACCATATACACAACTCAACTTGGCACCTTATGGGTGTTCCCTTCGGAACAAAATAGGAGTATAATATCAATAAGCCATCACAGGAAAACATTTAGACCTTACTTGTCTAAGAATGGAATCATATGGAGTACATAATGAATAACAACAAGAATCATGCCAAAGGAAGAAAGGTTTGCCTTACATACCTGGAAGCTTACTTTTCACTTTCCAACTTACTTCTTGTCTTGCAATCTACGTAAGATCATTCATAGTCTCGTAATCTACATATAAAACAATTCATACTATTATTAGGCTCGTTGTCATATGCTTATCTTAAGCCTCCAAATTAAATCCTTAAAGAATTTTGCCGAAATTCGGGCAGCATCTCCTCTGTTTATATCCTAGTACGTCCCAATTCTACATATCATCACCACAGCCCAACAACAATGTAAATCTCAGCAATACAACATACATATCCATAACAACTTCATAATACTTTATAACGAGCGACAAACTCGGATTAGGATCCGTACACTCCATAGCACCTTTTCGTATGTTTCCTTCTTAACCTTAAAAATGTTCTCAATATGATAAGAGCATCATTTACCACAAATCTCAGCTTTATATCATACAATTACAACAAGAAAAACAGCCCACAACTCCAACTCTATGAAATGACAATTTTATTCGCAAGTTCGTATTTATTTCATCTAGCAATGTAGATACGACTTGGATAACTCAAATACATCTAGGAGAGAGGATTTCTTACCTTATATTCCAAGGTAAAATCTTCTTCCACCTAACTTCCTCACGAAAAAAAGCCCGGAATCAACAACACAACCAAACGGAACAACGAGATTGAGCGGTGAGCAAAACCCGTAATTAAATCGAATAACGTTGCTGTTCTGGTTTGGAACAAGCTAACGTTGCTGCCCATATTTTCTTCCTCAAAAATACTTATCCCCAAAGTTTAAAGTTGCTGGACATTTCTTTGTTTTTTTCCTTCAAAGAATTCCTAATGTGAAGAGTATTGTTGAAAGATTAAACACATTGTTGATAGGAATACATAAAAGTACGTTGCTGCTAGTAATAATTCAAGGGAATTGGCTAAGTACCAAAAGTGCCATCTCAAGCATCCCTTTCTTTCTTTATTTAGAAAATGGGGCACACTTTAAATTTCATGATTTGAAAATCCCTCCATGAATGCCACCAGATCCGTATACATGAGTATGAGTCACATTATTCATATCATAAGATTGTGCCATGTGTAATGGGTGTTAGGTACTTATCCACTAGGAATATTAGTTAATCCCTTTCTATTTTCCACTACCATCCTAAATTAGCCAATTACACCTAATTAATTTCTTCATCTCAATTGACTTAAATAGTAATCACTTTTAATGCACTTTCTATACTCATTATCATAATCATGTGGTATAACACTAATCCATAGCCTCTTTATGCACGCACGAAATATTATTCTCAATCACCATGGTCACGCTTGTTAAGTCCTAAATTATTTCGGGACCTCATCCTTTTATATTCCGATCTCTTTATTTGCATACTTGTGTATGACCAAAAATTGTCCTGTCCGAACGGTTCAAACCATAGCCCGAATTTGTTTAACCTCTAACCTTCACGACACTTACTTATCACTTGTTAAGAATTACATAAATACTTATAACCTCAAAATAATCTTGTCCTCCGAGCTTATGTCGGTTAACTTACGAATAATCCAATGTACAAAAGTACGGGCTGTAACATAAGCATTGGAAAAATAGGTGCTCCACTGTCTCCTCATGGTCATCACATATGGCATAGTTACTGTTTTGGCACATCCTCATTTGTAGTATCCTTGCTCTAGTGAGGACCCTGCTATGACCCACCAACTAACATATAAAACTTTGTTTTGGGATGTTTATGTGATTCCATACCCACCTCTCCCAAAGCCGGTTTTCCTGCTCTCCCCTTCTCCATTTGTACCCACTTTGAATAGAGTACCTGCCATTCTGAGTAAGCCACCCATTTCCCATATATCCACCTTTGAATTTCTCTTCGATAGAACTAATTTTCTTCCAGTACCATGAAAAATCTACTGGTGGTTGGTACTGCCACCAATTTGCATTCTTTATGTATATATGATTGACCCATTTAACCCATAAGTTGTCTGCCTTTTGTGCTATATTCCAAACATGTTTTGCCACTGCTGCCTCATTCCACTAAAAACAATCCAGCACCCCCAAACCCCTTCCTTTTTAGGCCTGCATACCAAATCCCAAGCAATCAAAGGAGTTTTGTTCGTGGTTGCCTTTCCATCCGAGAGGAAGTTCCTACATATTGCTATGATCTTCTTCATCACCAAACTAGGTAGGATAAATATTGAAGCCCAATAAGAGTGGATATGTAAGAGCACAGCATTAATCAACTGCACTCTTCCCGCATATGAGAGATGTCTAGACCTCCATGCAGTCACCCTTGCTACCATCTTGTCTACTAACATTTCACAATCCAGTGCAAATAGTTTCCTAGAAGGGATTGGAACCCTTTGATACCTGAGTGGCAATGTGCCTTTTCTGGTATCCAGTGATCTCATAAAGATCTACTAAGTGCTGGGTATCCATATTAGCTGAAAAGATATTCAACTTCCCTGTATTTGTACTCAGCCCAGAAGCATTTGTAAATGTTTGTAATCCCCTAAGAATCAATATTACTGACTGGTAAGTTCCTTTGCAGAAAGCAGCATATCATCTCCAAAGCACAGATGGTTGAGCTTTATCCCTTTGCAGTTTGTATGATATTCAAATCCTGTCATTTGTGCCACCTGGTTGAGGATTCTGGTAAAATATTCCATGCATATGACAAATAGTAAGAGGGGGGGGGGGGGGGGGGGGGGGATATAGGTCCCCCTGCCTGGGTCCTCTCTTCCCTTGAATTTTTCCATACACCCCTTCATTCAGTGCTATGCTATACTGTGTAGTGGTAATACACTCCTCTATCCATTTGATAAATCTGTGGGGAAAATTCAATGCATGGACATCTCAACTGCCAATTCCCACTCTACTCAGTCATATGCCTTCTTAAGATCAATTTTTATAAGGCAACTCTTAGTAGATTGTTTCCTCTTATATAACCTTAACAAGTCCTAACATATCAGAATATTTTGCATAATGGATCTACCTGACATAAAAGCACTTTGATTCTCTGAGATCATTGTTGGTAATACTAGCTTGAGTCTGGTGCACATCACTTAGGAGATCATCTTATACACTGTGTTGCAACAAGAGATGGGCCTATATTCTTCCACTTTAGTTGCATGGTTACTTTTTGGAATCAAAGTGATCACTATGTTGTTCATTATTCTTAGTAATTTTCCATTCCTGAAGAATTCTAGCACTGCTCCTACCAGATCCTGACCCACAGTGTTCCAGCTATGCTTGAAGAACTGACTTCCATAACCATCCGAACCTGGAGAATTTTCTCCAGCTATCCCCTACAAAGGTGCCTTCACTTCTTGTTTTGTGACTTGTGCTGTCAAGCTTGTCCTCTGTTCCTCTGTTAGTATACGTTCCATTCTAACTAAGTCACTACACACATGAGTTCTATCCTCCTTTTTCGTGCCTAGAAATGCCTCATAATACCTAATAAACGCATCTGCTATCCATTGTGGTTCTGTGATGGTTCGTCTCTGTGTATCCTCTATAGAAAATATGTTGTTAGTACTTTTTCTGATCTTCATCATGCTATGGAAGAATTTTGTATTTAGGTCTCCTTGTGTGATCCACTGCACTTTACTTTTTTGTCCCATGAATTTCTCTCTAGCTTTATTCGAAGTTAGACATGCTTTGCTCCTCTTAATTTCTTCTGCAATTAGTGCCATATTTGTTGGATCTCCCTACAGTTGATGCTGACATTGGAACAACATCTCCATTTCTTGGTCTGCCCTCTTTTCCACTTCAGTAAATTTCTCCTTATTCATCTGTTTTAGTGTGCCCTTGAGATTGTTCATTTTCCCCACTAGTTCATACATTTTCGTTCCTCTTTTGTTTGTTCTCCATTCAGCTGCCACTCTATCTTTAAAGTCTGGTGCAAAACTCCACATGTTAAAATATCTAAACATTCTTCCATTTTGCCGAACATTATCTTCCCATTTAATGATTGTTGGACAGTGGTCATATAATGTAACGACCCGTTTGGTCGTTATTGCGTTTTTACCATTTTTGCCCCGTTGACTCGTCCCCGAGCCTTGTTAGTACTATTTTGACCTGCGGGGATCGGTGGCCCAGTTCCCTAGGCCTCATTTTGGGTTCTGGAATGACTTTTAGAAAATTTGGTCTTAAAGCGAAATACCGTTTGATTCGTAGTTGACTTTTGGGTAAACGTGCCCCCGTAATCAAATTCTGACAGTTCCATTAGGTTGGGAAGGGGGGGAGGGTGATTTATGACTTAGTGGTATCATTGGTTTGGTTCCCGGAGGGTTCGGGCGTGATTTGGGTCATTAGTTAAGAAACTAGTTAAGTTAGAATTGGAGTTGACCACAATCAACATCGGGTCAAGATGATCCCGTGTCGATGTTTTGGAAGTTTCAATAAGTTTGTATGATGATTTTGGACATGTCCACAAGGTTTGGTTAGATTCCGATGAGTTTTGGATAAGTTTGAGTTGTATGGTGGTTGTTTTTTATTTCGACGTCAATTTGAGCATAAAGGGTACCATATTGAGCAAACGGTCTTTGATTCGTGTTTTGACCAAACCATTATATCCATATCGTAATTTTGGAACAACAGCAACAGAAATCATCAAGTTTTGACATTGTATGAGGGATTTATGGTCATTTTACCAAGAATTGGATTGCCAGATTTTTCAGATTAATTACGAAAATGCGACTGAATTCGTATTTAAAAATTTGCACTATTTCAAATATAAAAACTTCCATATCTCCTTCATTATAAGGTCAAATAGAGTGATTCAAAAGCCTAAATTGGCTGGAATTTCACAAGGAATCCATTGGAGGCATCAAAAGTGAGTTTCGAGATCTTTTGGCATAAGAAACGAGACAGAATAGCTGGGCATATTTGGCTATTAATGTTGTTGGAGTTTTTCTCATCTTGAAAGTTTGGGTTTGGGAGAATTCAAGGATGTTCTTCAAGTTTCTTCCATGGGGTAAGGTCTAAACCATAATCTAAGTATTTTCGTTTGATTCATTCCCTTGGTTTAAGCTTTAATCCATGATTTCTAAAGTAGGAAATTGGGGTCTTTCATGAAGAAGGTTAACGGGTCTTTCTTGAGAATTTCATAAAATTTGTTAACTTCCTAAGTTTCTTTAAATGATGAAATTGATTGGGTTTATGCTAGATTTTGATGTATCTAAGGTTGATAATTATATACCCTCCATTATTAGTGTTGAATTCTTGAATTTACGGGTTAGGGTTTATACCCAAAATTGGAGGTTTTGGTTGGATTTCGAAATTGAATGAATCCTTAAGTTTATTTAGCAATTAGTTGATGGGTTTTGATCACCTAGTGTTTAATCGGATAATTTACCCCCGATATTCCCGTTTTGACCTTGTGGGCCCATTTCCCTAAATTCTAGGGTTTGTTTTTTTCCCAAATTGATTGATAGCAATATTAATATCGTTCTTCATGATTTCTAATCTAGATTTCTAATAGCCTATAATTATTTGGTTTTGAGGATTAGCGGAAGGGCAAGGCAAAAGATTGATTTGTTGGTGTTGCGGTTCGACCATCCAGGTAGGTTATGGCTTACCCTTGGTGAGACTTCGTATAGCGAAACATATATTTAGATTATATCATCAGAGAAAGCATATAAACCTTTGGGTATGAAGTTAGGTTGGATATTGTCTTAGGTTGGGCCCTGTTGCGTGATTGGGGCTAGCCACCCCGTTGTGTGTGACTTGATTGATCTGTTGTGTTGGCTTGATGCCACGTGTCGTTAATAGATATCAGGGAACTGTTGTTACATCTTGATTACGATAAGATGGTACTTTACTTTTGACGTTGATACGAGCATACACTACAACAAAATACGCTTTTAGCGACAATTAATTTGCGGCAATAACTTAATTGCCGCTAATTATATTCTAGAATCAATTATTACCGGTAATACCAAACTTTAGCCCTAATAATAAATGCCGCTAAAGGCTTTAGCGACCTTAGATCTAATGGCATTAATCAATTGCTGGTAAATGTTTTTGTGGCAATAACTATTGCCACTAAAAGGAAAATATATTGCCACTAAAAGCCTCTTTTGGTGTAGTGATAGATTTTCCTATGATCCGTATAGTTGTTGATGATATTGTTGGCGTACCTATGTTGGTACTTGTGACATTGATTATATTGTTGGCGTACCCATGTTGGTACTTGTGATATTGAGCTGATTCTTGATGTTGACACATGCATTTCACTTATTCTCATTATTCATGATATACTATTGAGACACTGTTGGTACTTGATGAAACACTGTGATAAGCTGAGCTCAGTTTGCATGAGAGTGATGCAAGTAGTCCGATATCCGATGGTTGTCCCGAAATCCTGGATGGTGTGATGTAAGAGTCCGTGATCCGAGGTCATGTACCGGGGCAGAATGAGTGTGATAAGAGATCTTGTTGTTGTCATCTGTATATTTGAATCATATATTGAGTACTCATCTTGCATATACATATACATATAAATAGCTATAAGGCACATTTGACAGGGCGGTGACGATGTGGCCTATGTTGTTTTGAAATACTTTAGAGGTTTTATGCTAATTGCGCGACCATTCTATGCTGTGTGATGCGGGATGGTCGGCAGACGCGAAAGGTGGAAAGGTCGTCTCTATGTTGTGTGATACGGAGCGACATAGTACATGGGCTTCGCGGGTCCCCCATGGGTTATGCTACCGAGACGTCGATACTTCCATTCGGAGTACATATGTGCACAGCATTTGCATGACATTGCATCATGACTTAAATTGAGATGATTTGGTGTGTTACTTGTGATATTGGTTTCGGATTGGACATACTGAGACTTGGCACATTTGGGATTAGATGCTTTACTTTGACGTGTGCTTGGTTCTGATTGTCTTTGGCTTATACTTGTTGATTTATCTGCCTATTTGCTTTATTGTCTGAATTATGTTAGCTATATTTTGTCAGCCGATGATACCTAGTAGTACTGTGGTTTTGTACTGTCCTGCACTTGCTGCATTCTTTTATGAATGCAGAATTCTAGGATGGATCTACTTCTGTTTCTCGTGGCTGAAAGTCGTTTCGAGATTTTCTTAGAGTCTACATGGTGAGCACGAGACGTCCGCCGCCCTTGAAGATTCTTCTCATTTATGTCTTATTTCCTATTTTGAGACATATTAGGACTTGATGTATTATTGATATTCCAGACTTGTAGATTTTAGTTAGATGCTCTTGTATGACCAGACCAGATACTGGGGCGGATTTCATTTACTTCCGCATTTTCTTATTTATATTATAATTATGAGACTTTCGTGATTTTAATTCTTCCGCTATTTTCTATTATTTGTGAATGCTGAGTTAAAGGTTCCCCTACCGAGGTGGGAAAGGTAGGTGCCCACACGACTTAGTAAAATTGGGTCGTGACAAGTTGATATCAGAGCCCTAGGTTACCCGCTCTATAATAAAAGAGCATGTCTAGTAGAGTCTTGTGGATCGGTACAATAAGCTCCATACTTTTCTACGAGAGGCTATAAGACATTTAAAAAACTTCAAATTCTTTCATTCCCTCGTGCGACTTTATTCCAATTGGTATCTAGTCTATTCCAATTGGTATCTGAACTCTCTTATCCTGATCATCCTCGGGTGATGAACAATCGCTTAATTCTTATGCAAATGGTTGATCTATGACGTGTCGTGGTATGGTACGAGATGTGTTATCCTGATTCGGACGCGTGATCCAGTTCGATCACTAGTTATGGCCTAAGGATTCAATTGTGTGGAGTCGCGATTAGACTCGTTTATTATGGGGGTTCGTGAGAAATAGGAAAGATAGTTTAGAAGGTTACATGATCTCCATGTTTCATTGGTGGGGAGATCGGTGATATGATCAGTTGACTTCAGCTTCGTTAGGGCTTTATGATGGTGTGCGTGACACTGGTGAACCAATGGCAGGTCGACGATTCAGCAACGGTAGAGTATTAGACTTCGGTATGTGAGCACAAGTGTAAGTTCGGTGATGACATCGAATGTGGTATTGTGATCACGTGTAATAAAGAAAGGAAATTGACAATAAGGACATGAAGGAAGCTTTTGTACAAATGTGTAGCGAAGTAAGACTTCTCAAAATATCTTGGACAGGAGTACTTTTCGTGAGATTGGGAAAGGAAAAATTGGTATCTGACACGGATGTCAGAATAAGGATGCGACTGGTGCAAAAATCTATTCTTGATATAGGCTCGTTTATGTTAAAAGACTACTCGGTTATTAAGTGAATGCTATGGGCACATCGTTGATCGGTAAATAGACTGGGTTGTAGACTTCTGAGAAGTTAGTAATCTACTAATGGAAATGACTTCAATTATGGGCGAATACGATGAGTTAATGACTTGAGGAATTACTAGTTGTTTCCCTTAGATTTGAGGAGAAGTATGGATATTGTTGTGTGGTTTGTCGGGCTTAAAATGGATGATTAGTTTAGAGGATCGAGTGGATTTGAGCGTTTGTTGCTCGATAGTGATAAAAGTGAATTGAAATGAAATACGAGAATTGAAGGATTACAATGACACATCTTGCTATTGGGTTCAGGAGATTAAGGTTCGTAAGACTGGAGGTGAGGTAACATGGGTACTCGATTTAGTGATGTGAGAGATTGGTTAGCTCACTTTTGACCTGAGGGGACTGTTGACATGCTTTCTGAGGTGTTCGGGATTGATTTTGCTGACTTTTTGGGAAAAATTGGCTTTAACCGAAAAAGAGTTGACTGAAGGTTGACTTTTAGGCAAACAAATATTTTCGAAAATACGTCACTTTCGAGAGGTCCAGATGGTCCTTTAGAACTTGTGTCTATATTTGGTTCGTTTCCCAATGCACTCGGATGCATTTTGGGACTTTGGTTGGGAAGTTGGAATTGAGATATCGGGGGTTGACTTGATCAAATAGATCTCCGTTGGAAATTTTGAGGCCACGAACGCGTTCGTAGCGTGTTTTTATGGGTGTCTATGTATGTGGTATGTAAGCAGATAGCCTCGAGAATTAGTCAAAAAATCGGATCGAAGAGTGAAAACTTGGGTGAAATCTGGTGTCTGGTGCCCGCTTTAGCGGCACCAGCACCGCGGCAGCAATACCGCTGGAGCGGTCACCCTGCAGCTGAAGCGGTCGGTGCCATTTGGGCATGACCGCAGGGGCGGTGCTGCTGGAACGGACATCTCGTCGCAAAAGCGGTGATGGACTGTAAGTTCATTAAGTAATGGAAGATTAAAAATGGGTATAACGAATATTCGTTCTAGGCTTCTAAATCATGATTTGTTGGTTGGGTTAATGTCACGACCCAACCCACGGGTCGTGCAGGCACCTACCATATTACTACCCTAGTAGGTGATGTGCCGTGAAACTCGACACATTTGATGTCTTTTCACTAGAAGTGTTCCTTGCTTTTAAGTGTTTTACATCGTTTCTTATGTTATTTTGATGTTTTGTAGGGTTGGTTGACTAAGGAATGAAAATGATGAGAATTGCTGAAAAATGGACAACTTGGAGCAAAAGGACGGTTTGTAACTCGAGTTACGGACCGTAACGTGATCTGTAACCTGAGAAGAAGATCCAAATACATGCCGGCTCAAAAGGACTGTCCGTAACTTGTGTTACGGGCCGTAACGTGTACCGTAATCTGAAGGGAAATTCCAGTAAAAAGCCTAAGTATTGTCAAATGTTACAACCAAAAGGACGGTAACACAGGTTACGGGGTGTAACGTCATGGCGTAACGCATTGGCCACTGAAGACTGAAGCCATGATCCAATGGAAGATTCAGACCGTAATCTGTGTTACGGTCCGTCGAAAGAAGTCGTAACGGTTGACGTAATAGCAAGCTGACAAAGGATAGAACCGAAGGACGAACCGTAACCCGTGTTATGATCCGTAACGATGCCGCGAAGGGTGTTTTTGTCCAGAACTTGGTGCGATTTTTGGCCCTATAAATACTTTAGGTTTTTTTTAGCATTTATTCAGCATCTTGAGAGCATTAACTTTAAGCCTTTGATATTTGTGAAGTTGTTGGGGCATTTAAGGCATCAACTTCACCCTCATTCCACATTGTATTACTATTGTAAGTACATTATGTTACTTTTTAAGCTTTCTTTGTTGAACAAAAGGATGAGTAACTAATTTTAGTTCTAAGGTTGTGGACCCCATGATGGGTATTATATGAATGAGTTTCTACTATTGATATATGCATAATGGTTGTTGGTATTTATTCAATGTTTGTGTTTTAGCGTTGGGTAATGATTGCAAGCATTAGCCTAAGCCATTATACTAACTTTTCTTAGAAAAGAGAATTAGCATTGGTAAGATTGAATAACGATAACTCGGGGCGTTAACCCTCGTTTAATAGACTAACTTAGGAATAAGAGCAAGTCTAATTGACATTATTGGTCACTCTTGGATTTCAACTCTTTCATATTTGGAAAAATCATAAAGAGGAAATACGGCCTAACTGTTGGGAAACATTAGGAAGTCCTTAAGAGATCGAGTGCATACCTTTAGAAAAACTATTAGAAGTATATATCACATTGAAACCTAAAGCATAATATCTAACAAAGCTGGGAACACAACCCTAGTCTGTCTCTCTCGCATTAATTACAATTCAAGTCAAAGTATTTGTTTACATTACACAACAAATATTTCAAACTATTCGGAATAGGATTAAAGCCTTTAAAGACTAATATCGCATACAATCAGTACCCTTCCATATTCCCTGTAGGAGTCGACCCCAACCTTGTTTGGGTTACTATATTTGACAACGTCCGCTTTACGCCACTAATAGGTGTAATTTGAGCGTATCAGTAGGTGAGCCCTTACCAACTAACCCAACATTTAACAGTTGCGACAACAATCTTTTCAAAATAAAAATTTTAAAGTAAAAGCTTCGTACAGACTCTGTTTTGAAATACAATAAAACTGAAAAGCAATTCCTGGAATCTCGTCTAGACAGGTACAAGAGCTCCTGTAATACAAGAAGACAAAATAAATGACACAGCCTCTGCCTGGAGTGAGATGAGCGAGGCTGTAGAAGAATGCCTGATAAATCCACACGACGAAACTTCAACTAAAACTTGCAACATATCTACACCCAGGAAGGGCGTAGCAAGAGTAGTATCAGTACACTACACGTACTGGTAAGCATCATAGGTCGACTAAGATTAGTTTACGCAATACAATATAAAGTCAATAAGATAAGCAGATAAGTCAATGAACCTCAAGATTCTCATAACTTAGATTATTACACCCTCACCATTTACCTTTCCTCTCTCAACATGCTCGCTTATTTTATTTCCAAGAATTATAGGTGTTCTACTTAATCACAACCGTTCTCTTCCTTTCATTTAACCTATTAACTCTTGTCTCCATGCTCCTCATATCCTTTAGCTTCTACCTTTTTTGTCCGTAAAGTCCACCTACTCAATTTACTTACTACAATACGATGCATCTAGCGAATGGTTCACTATCTGAATTCCGCTACAACCTTTATCTTATATTAGCCACCCCTCTACACACAACCTCAATGAAATCTTAAAGATAAATAAGCAATACCAACAACGGTGGTACACACGTGTATAACATAGAAATATGAAATGTAGTGCAATGCAAAATGCGATGCAAGGGCCCAAACACACTATACATACATGCTAACTGATGTCATTGCTCAGTAGTCATGACCTGCAGGGGAACCATGGTGTCCATGTACTACTCGTTCCGAATCCACTCCTCGAACCCCAGCCATAAATCCTCCGCTCTGGAAAGAAACTTGGACGCGGATCCATATCATATAGAATACTCGTATCAAACTCAACGGCCAAAAGACCAGATAACGCCATTGCTCATACTCAGCCTTTTCTGCTACATGTATTTTCTCAGAATCCATGCAACGCAATGCGATGATACAATAAATCAAACAAGTCATGAATCATGCCTTGATGGGCGTTATGCTAATCCGACTTACTCGGTCCTCTCAATACAAATTTCTTATTTACAAGTAAGATGGCCATGTGAATATTTCAATACAACCGAAAATAAAGACGGAAATCACCCACTCCTAGGGATGCATAAATTAACACAAAGTACCCCTCAGCGATAATAGCAGCCATTAATAACTATTCATTGTTAACTTAGCTACTGTTTACACATAATTTTAATTACATTACAAAATATGTCCAAACCAACTCCATGTCCGAAGACCTATTCATGCAGTCCCCAGTCAACTCTAAAAGTATATACGATTCGTTAATCAAAGTCTAACTCAAGTAAAGCATAACCTACCTCGTTGACGAACAACTAATTGAATCTCCATGAATAACTTATCTTCCTAGCTTTCATCTGAATCCACGAGAGGTAATAGTCGTAGGGAATGGTGGGGAGGAAATTAGAAAGGTCTCTTTTTCTTGGTATCAAGGGTTTTCTTTCATATGGAACCCTAGGAGCAGCTTTTGGCAGTCTTTTACTGAAAAAAGGAGAGAAAAATAAACTAAGTGACCAAAAACGTGGTCACTGTTCCGCATGGATTGCTACGGCGGTCGAAATTCCGCTATAGCGGTGCCGCTCTGGAGGTTCCTTGACCGCTATAGCGTCCCGCATCCTTCCCTGGCCCACAGTTTTCTAATTCTTTCTGAAATTAATTTTTCCCACTTTTAACCCTTAAATCACACCATAGAGCTTATTATTTACGATCCTAGACCTAGATTAGGCATGGGTTCGCGGAATATTAAATAACGACCGGACGAGTCATTACATCAAATACCAATTAAACCACTATTCGTCCCGAACATGGCGGGGTGAGGTTAGGGTCACCTTCTTGGGCCTTATACCATAGGAGATAGGATTTTGAGCTATCGACATAAGGCCAAGGAAATTTTTTGAACACAGAACGAAAAAATTTCATTGCCACCGCAATAGCAGCCAGAGGACCGCTATAGCGGTACCGTTGCAGCGGTTGAATTGCCGCCCGCAGCGGTCGTTGGCCAGAAACAAAAATAAATGGGGTGAACTCAGATCACCCTACCCACTTCCCACTTATCTCCGATAACCAAAAACTTCCCCTCTCCCTACAAAATTCATTCCCCCTTATACACTACTCAGTCCCCTCATTTCCCTCCCCACTTCCTTATAACCACCCTACCCCCTTCCATTTACCCAAATACTACACAAAAGTCTGACAAAATAAAGGGTTTTCTCTACACCCCAAAGTTCATTTTTATTGCCAAGCTTGCAGATCTCTCGTTATTTCAAGGTATGTGCTCTCCTTCATTGTCCTATAGCTTGTCTCTGGCTTCCTAAATTGAAATTTTTAGGCTTAACTTGCTAGATTAGGAAGAAATTCATTTTCTCAGACAAAAAGGGGTTTTGGTTCTTGGGGAGGGCAGTTCCTTGGATCATGAAGGGCTATTTCACGTTCATAATGTTTTAGCAACACTTTATACTGAAAATATGCTAAATATGGGGTAGTTTTATGTTTGGGTGGAATATTTTGTAGTGGTGCAATTTTTTGTTGTTCGTGCTCAAATTTTGGTAACCATGGTCATTGAAATAGGGTATAAAAGATTGTAAAAGTCATGCATGCTATCATACTACTTGATCCTTGACAAAAATAGGGAAATCATGGTGAAAATTTTGGATTTGCAAAAGGTTGGGGTAGAATTTTTCGGACTGGAGAAGATGGGCCCGCTGCGGTGGTCCTTCAATCGCTACAGCGATACCGCTGTAGCGATAGATTGATCGCTGGGAGCGAATTTTCTAATTTGGGAGGTAGCCGCTATAGCGGTCTCCAAGAGATCCCGCTACAGCGACGAGGCAATGCTATCGCGACGCCTTCTCCGCTGTAGCAGCCCTATTACCGCTATAGCGGCTTCACTGCAGCGATTGTACCACCGTCGCAGCGGAGCTGCTTGAGGCAGAACCAAAAATCGGAACAATCTACTACTCCATGCATGGTTTATCACCGCTAACTCTTAGTACCACATTGTTCTAACTCTGTTTTTCCCTATTTCAGGCTAACCCTTTCATTTTACTATAGCGGATCAACAATAACAACAACAAGGACTACAAAGACAACAACCCTCGAGTCTGGCCAATATGTCAAGTTCCCCAACCATGCCTATAAGAGGTATTTCATGGAATATAAGACCAAGGGCTTGCTTCACCAGCGGGCCCCGAAATTCTATCAGACTCTACACCACATTCATTAGGGCCCGTTAGTTGAAGAGCCTTAGGATATCAACTATAACTGGGTCAGGGAGTTCTATGCTATGCTCCATACTGTGGGTTGGACTGTCCCGGAGCCGCAAATTCCTATCTGAGGGGTTAACTTAAAAGTGGGTGCTGAGGCCATCAACGCTGTTCATAGGCTACACAACCCTTCACAGGTTGAGCTTTGAGAGAAGGACCATGAGGGAAACGGTCCGTGGTTGGTGAGAATGCTGGTGAAAGAGTCCAAGAGGAATAAGGCTACCTGGGTTGTCTCCCATTTGTCCATCAACAGTATAATACACTTTACTCCTGAGGCTTGGAGATGGTTAAACCTCGTTGCTCGACGGGTTTGCCCTTCGAGCAACACTACTAATGTCACATACCCGCGGGCCCTTGTGGTAGCTTGCATCCTGGATAGTATACCCGTGAATGTGGGTTTGCAGGTGATCGAGGAGTGGCGAGGTTTTATAGCCAAGGCTGGCTCAAGCTTGATATTTTCCTCCCTAATTACCTATATTTGCCATAATGCTGGGGTGCCTCTGGATCCTGGGGACTGATATGTGGAATGTGATGTTGCCTTTGACCCGCTGAAGGTCAGGGGAGCACAGTGCAGGGGCAAAAAAAAGAGGCAAAAAAAAGAGGACTGGCTCGGATGACAGTGATGACAGCGGTGGCCCATAGGGCGGGAGTGGTCAGTCACAGACCCTAGGTACCCTAGAGCGCATGAATGCTGATATGGTTCCGGTGAAGGAGGCTATGATGGGGTTTGCGAGGCCTTCCATGGAGGCTGGGTCGTCTAGCAGTGCTGCGGGTAATGGTTATTTTACTACGGAGCAGATGAAGAGTTACATGGAGACCCAGACCAAGATGGGAGAAGCTGTGGATGCCTTGCAGGGCGCCTATGGATCCTTAGCTCAGGCCATGTGGATCTCCAAGATGACTTGGGCAAGGAGAAGAAGAAGAGTCGGGCGAGGGACAAGCTATTTGTGAAGATGTGGAAGGGCATCAAGAGTCTCTTGAAGGCCCTAGTCCCGAGGGTGAAACCTCCCAAGGTGAGCATCCGGACTTGGTAAGGACTTTAGTGACTCGGAGGATGGTGGCGACGAGGCGACTAGCCGAGGAGTGGCTTAGAGACCCCCTCTCCCTTTTATCAGCTTTGGTCAGCACTTGCCCTTATAGTGCTTTGATGTTTAGACAATTTGCTTGCTTTTGGTTGTTTTTGGCATGTTGGATAATCTTTCTTTTGTTGTTTTGGTGCGGGTGCCCCGTTTTAAGGGTGCCCGTAAGACAATTGCCCTAGTCGGGCGGATGCTTTTATGAATGTATTTGCTTTGGAAATTGGTTTCTTCTTGGTTTGTTGATGAATTATATAAGTTGGCAAAACAGGGGAAGAAGAAAGAGGCTACTGGTCAAAGCAGTACCGCTATGGCGATGAGTATGTCGCTATAGCGGACCTTTGCAGAAATTTTGAGTCCGCTATGGTGGTCCGATACCCGCTATAGCAAGCCAGCTATAACGGCCCCCGTATCGCTACAGCGGTACTACAGTGCCAGTAGGCGAAACTTTTTCCCTCCAGCTCGGATCGCATAGGGGTTTACTTAAATGATTAGCGCGTAAAAACATTGTTTTCACCTATGAGTACGAATGCTCTATTAACTTGCTAATACTCCCAGAATAAGCATCCAGTCTATAACACCAACATTATCATAGAAATTTCATCCGTTCACACAAATACTACACACCTGCTACAGAAAGTCTTCCTCGAGTCAAAATAGAGAGATGCCAATTGGAATCGACAGATACCAATTAGCCCGTCAAGATACCAATTAGAATCATCCAGATACCAAATGGATCCAACTAGGATATGGCATATTAGGGAGGTATGATAGAATGAATGAAGGGAAACTTCTAGATGTCCTATAGCCTCTTGCGCACGGGTACAGACGTCCTCGTACCATTCCACAGGACTTTGCTAGACATTTGCTCTTGTACTTGTGAGACCGGTAACCTAGGCTCTGATACCAACTGTCACGACCCAACCCACGGGTCGTGCGAGCACCTACCATATTACTACCCTAGTAGGCGAACCTTTACCAACTAACCCAACATTTAACAGTTGCTACAACAATCTTTTCAAAAACACAATTTTAAAGTAAAAGCTTCGTACGGACTCTATTTTGAAATACAACAAAACTGAAAATTAATTCTCGGGATCTAGTCTATACTGGTACAAGAGCTCCTACAATACAGGAAGACAAAATAAATGACACAGCCTCTGCCTGGAGGGAGATGAGCGGGGTTGTAAAAGAATGCCTGATAAATCTACATGACGAAACTTCAACTAAAACCTACAACATATCTATACCCAGGAAGGGCGCAGCAAGAGTAGTATCAGTACACCACACGTACTGGTAAGCATCATAGGTCGACTATGATTAGCTTACGTAATACAATATAAAGTCAATAAGATAAGAAGATAAGCCAATGAACCTCAAGATTCTCATCACTTAGATTATTACACCCTCACCACTTACCTTTCCTCTCTCAACACGCTCGGTTCTTTTATTTCCAAGAATTACAGGTGTTCTACTTAATCACAACCATTCTCTTCCTTTCCTTCAACCTATTAACTCTTGTCTCCACTCTCCTCATATCCTTTAGCTTTTACACTTTTTGTCTGTAAAGTCCACCTACTCAATTTACTTACTACAATACGATGCACCTAGAGAATGGTTCACTATCTGAAGTCTACTACTACCTTTATCTTATATTAGCCACCCCTTCACACACAACCTTAACGAAATCTTAAAGATAAATAAGCAATACCAACAGCGGTGGTACACACGTGCATAACATGGAAATATGAGATGTAGTGCAATGCAAAATGCGATGCAAAGGCCTAAACACACTGTACATACATGCTAACTGATGTCATTGCTTAGTAGTCATGACCTGTAGGGGAACCATGGTATCCATGCACCACTCATTTTGGATCCACTCCTCGAACCCATGCCATAAATCCTCCGCTCCGAAAAGAACCTCGGACACGGATCCATATCATATAGAATACTCGTATCCAACTCAACGGCCAAAAGACCAGATAACACCATGGCTCATACTCAGCCTTTTCTGCTGCATGTATTTCCTCAGAACCCATGCAATGCAATGGGATGATGCAATAAATCAAACAAGTCATAAATCATGCCCTTGATGAGAGTTATGCTAATCCGACTTACTCGGTCTTCTAAATACAAATTTCTTACTTACAAGTAAGACAACCATGTAAATATTTCAATACAACCGAAAAGAAAGATGGAAATCACCCACTCCTGAGGATGCATAAATTAACACGAAGCACCCCTCAGCGATAATAGAACCTATTAATAACTATTCATTGGTAACCTAGCTACTATTTAAACATGATTTTAATAACATTATAGAATATGTCCAACCCAACTCCATGTCCGAAGACCAATTCATGCAGTCTCCCGTCAACTCTAAAAGTATATACGATTCGCTAATCAGTGTCTAACTCAAGTAAACCATAACCTACCTCGTTGACGAATAGCTAATTGAATCTCCATGAATTGCTCGTCTTCCTAGCTTTCATCCGAATCCACGAGAGGTAATAGTCGTAGGGAATCGTGGGGAGGAAATTAGAAAGGTCTTTTTTCTTGTTATCAAGGGTTTTCTTTCATACGGAACCCTAGGAGCAGCCTTTGGGAGTCTTTTATTGAAAAAGAAGAGAAAAATAAACTAAGTGACTAAAAACGTGGTCACTGTTCCGCGTGGACCGCTGCGTTGATCTAAATACCTCTATGGCGGTTCCTTGACCGCTATAGCGGCCCGCGTCATCCTTCCCTGGCCCACATTTTTTTAATTCTTTCCGAAATTAATTTTTCCCACTTTTAACCCTTAAATCACACCATTAAGCTTGTTATTTATGACCCTAGACTAGATTTAAATAATCAAGCTACAACATTGAGTATTTGTTAACTTAAACAGTCGACGACTTATTCACAAATGAGATTCAGATCTACCTAATGAAGCTAGTATAAAGTTTTCATAGACATTAAAAGAAACTGCTACATACCTAAGTGGAAGACTTAAGCTTGGAGAATAACAAGTTCAAATCTTTCTCCAGATTGACTTGCAACCCATGAACACCAATTCCTAGGGATCTAGCGAGACATGTCGCCATAACTCTATTTACGCACTTATAAAGTGTAGAACCTACATATGGTAATGGAATTTTAACTCCAAGTCACTAACATTTTCAAAAGTCTTATGCACAATGAATTAAATAAAAGAAAGAAGCATAGGTACGACATATGAATACTACCTAGAGTGAAATAAAAATACTACTTCAACTGCCATAACAACCCACATAGTATTCCATCCAACACCTTCATATAGAGGCCTCATGTAATAAAATACTGACACAAGGGAGCCAATCCTACTTTGAGGCAAGGAACAACCTTTTTTGCTTATAAACAGCTAAATTCATAGGTTCAGTGAGGTGTTACTTTGTAATTTATTTATTTATTTCATTCTCTTGGTTAGTTGAATCATTTAAACCTTTGAATTAGTTCTTTTGCACCTAAGTCATGGCAAGATATCAACATTAATTGACCAAAAAAGAATTTTTGTTGCAATGACAGCTAAATTAACTTAAGTGAACATTAGAAGAGCTAAAAGTATGTAAAACTGAAATTTTACTTCTCAACAGCAACATCAAAGACCAAATTTCTAATTCTGACATTTTCTCAAACATCCAATGTGTGTTAGGAATGTAAATACACGAAAAATGTAAAGAACAACACAAGAATATAAAAGGCCACGATCATGAAGTAAATTTATTTGTTAATGATAACATTCATGTTACACAATGAAGTTTCTAAAATTATAGTATTATTATTACAAAGAAAAGACAGTCATAAGAGCATGCATATGCAGAATTACTAATATATACAAAGTGAATACTAAATAAGATATAGAAAATGAACTTACCGAAGCTTTGTAATATCCTAATTTGTCTTGAAATTTCCCAATTTTTTAAAATAATTCAATAAATTATTAGGTTGTTTCAGGCATATCTTCAAACACCTTGGTTGCATCAAATTTCTTACCTTTTCATTATGAATTTTGGAGAGTGCATCCATAGATGTTTCTGCATGTACATATAAAAATCATAGGTTAATAAATAGCACAAACGACCAAAGTTGAATGCCAAAAAAAAAAAGGAAAAAAGAAGAAGATAGACAACAGAGAACAACAGACAAAGAAAAATATCAAAGGTAAACAACTCAACCAGCCAATACAAATTCAATGAAGAAGATCACTGAAAATGGAATTGATCAACTTAGAAGATAAACTAACTAATGACTGTAGCAACAACATTACAACATTAGAAATAAAAAAATTGCACCCAAACAGAAATTTAACTCTTACCAAATGAAAAAATGCTACATGAGGAGCACAGAATGTCCGAAGAGGGTATCAACTACAAAGCAATTTACGAACCCAATTCCTCTCATTTACATAAACTCGGCTTTGTAACAACTCAATCATCAATTTTGATTTGATTATCAGCATTTATCTATTCCAAAATTGTTGCAGAATAAAAATCCAACATCAGCAAACTCGAACAGAAAAATTTATGCATGGCGATGGAATTGAAGGTGGAAGAGAAAGATAAAGGGAATTGTTGTTCTACAATGCGCGATAGTAGTGATTAGGTCTTTTAATTTAGTTCAGCAAGAGGAGACATGTTTATAGAATGTAGTACACGTGTACACTGATGCACAAATTAATAATATTTGATATCCCCAAATTGCCCTTGTTCGTCCCTCTTTTTTGTACAATTTATATTGCTTTTGGTGCAACTAATACAGATAGACTAAACTTTATGAAATATCATTTTCTGATAGACATAAATGCAAGTATATTGAAAAAGATCTCGCTTAATTGAAATAATAATAGGAAACCATATCCAAGCACTCTTTCAAAATTCAATTTCTTTCAGACAATTCCTGCAAATAAGCCATAAGAGGAATGCAGATCTCTAATCAAATTCAGTGTTGTAACAAAACTGCAACACATCAGAACCACTTGGTTTATTGGTTTAGACTTGTTCTTTATGTGATGTTTGGTTTCCTTATTTGCCAAAACTGTGATCATGTTGTAAATCCATTTCTTGCTTTTCTCTTCCTCCCTTTCTGTTCTTTAGGAAAGGCCTTGGATTAGTCTAAAATATGTTGAAAGACCCTTTTTTAGGAACCAAAACTATTGTAAGGTTGTTTGGTTGAGTGTCCATATGACTTGCCTATTGGGATTTCCCTTTCTCTAACAAAGGTTTTCAAAGCTCACTTGTCTATTAACCAATAGCCTTGCTTTATGCACCAGCTTGTGGTGTGTTCAAGTTAATAAAGAGGAGTAAGTTCTAAAGGATGCCAATTCTAAATGTGTAGTCTAAAAGTTCTAAACATGGCCATGAGCCTTGGCTGTCTGTGAGGTCTTCCCAGGTCCCTTTTTTCTGAGATTACTATGCTTGTTTTGGACTTGGTTGTGTGCAGTCATGAGCTTAGCTGAGATAGGGTGAATGCCATCATTTTAATTAGTATAACCAGGTCTTGTTTCCTCTAGGAAGTGACTAGAACCTTAATGAATGGATAGGTTAGGCTATCTGAACATGGGCATTTAGAATAGTCTTTTTATTTATTTATGAGGAGTCCATAGGCTAAGTGATTGTCTAAAAAGGGACAAGCTTGTATTTAACCATAAACCCTCCTGTATTTGGTTTGATATGTCTGAATTGTTCTTCTTATTCCTTCTGTTACTAGGATTGTCTTAGCAAGTCCATGTCTTGACTGACCATTATCAGTGTTTCCTTTGAAGAAGTTATGTGCATTACCTTTAGTCATGATATTGAGTTTCCCCCTCATTACTTCTATACTTGCTGATTATGTAGTCTCACTTAGGTGCTATTATTTTCTATGTTTGATATAAATGCCTCCCTTTAAAGTATGGCACTTGGTTGTTGTTTGTTTATGAGTTTGCTTGAAATATGTTGCCATTCCCAAGTTCTATACACCCATTTCCTCTTGCTTGGATGCACTGGTTGAAGATAAGCTATGGTAGTTTGGGGTCGTCCAGGCCTTGTTGGTGTTAGCCATGCCTGGGGTTCTTAGAAGCCCCTTGGAACTTGTGTGACATCAGGAATACAAGGCAAGGACTTAGTCGTCATGCCATTGCAAAATCTCCAACCGAGGCAAATTCACTCAAGGAGAAACGGGGTAAGTGTAAAATTATATGAGTACCCTTTCATGTTTTTATACCATGTATAGTTTTATTATTTTAGTGATAAGTTCAGTGTTTATAAACTAACCGGGTCTCTTTGTCCCCCCCCCCCCCCCCCCCCCCGCGCCCCCTCTCCTCACTCGCATGGCCATTCGAGTCCAGCCAAAGCCTACCTATTGGGACAAAGGCCCAATAGGAAATTAATTCAAAATCGAGTCCGCGGAGGCAAAGCAAATAGCAAGGAGCACAGAAGGCCTAGCCATAGGTGAAAATGGCTAAACTAGGGGCTTGGTGCGCCCCTAGTCTAATCCTATTTCTTTTCATTTGCATTATATGTTTAGAGCTTTTGATGTACTTGTAATTTGTATCAAACTCATATTATAGTGGAAATGTTATGGTTCGAATTATCCATCTTAGGACAACGGTGCTTATACCGTTTAGATGACTTTAGGTCCCCAACGAATTTCCAAAACTTCGAGCAAATTCAAAGGTTTTTTAGGCTAAGTATAAAAATGAGATTTCATGAAAATCCTTTTTTACAGAACTTGAGGTTTTCTAAACTCCAAACGGGCAAAAACGATTATTGACAACAAAAGCATTTTTAGAAACTTAATAAAATGACAAACTTTTTCTTTAAACAAACTCGTTTTTTTTTCTTAAGTTTACACAAAAGAGTTTCTTTCTTTTTACAACTACTTAAAACAAATTTTGGGGCTCAGCCCACGGGTAATCCCTAATCAAAGGCCAACTTTGTATTATTTTAAATTCTAGGAAAAAATGGACCAATTCCATACTTAAGCCTTTCAAAACTAACAGGGACCAGAATTGGATTAAACGAATATGTATAAAACCCTTTTTTTCTAAAATTAAAACAAAATCAAAGCATTGCCTATGTTTGCAGTTTTGGGCCAAGGAAAAGGCCGTAAAATACGAGTATATACAACCAAGATATACTCCTTTGGACATACAAAAACGCTCTTTTTAACATAAAAACCAAATTGTAATGTAATGTTCCGGATAAGACTGAGCGTACCAAAACGGATCGACACGAGCCAAAGTATTGCATGACATAAAGTTAGTACTAAAAAAATCAAGAACCCTGCCTTTCTCTTCATTTATGAAATGAAAAATACTCCTTATATATAAAAGGATACTATTTATACACGAATATTATAAATCGAAAAACTACGATACACAATGTATTTGGGGGACATATTCAAATTCTTTCCAAAATGATATGCAATTTACAAAAAAATGACAGTTTCTTTAAATATGAGAATAAACACAAAATAGACAGTTCAAGCAAATACTCATACTTTAGAATTCGAAGGCCAACCGTATAATACAGATCCTTAATACTAGGGTGCCTAACACCTTCCCAGGGGATCATCAGAACCCTTACCTAGAACACTAGATTATGAAGGTTTTTTCGCGGTATTTGAATAAACCCTTCAAAACCGGTTTTCCTAATTTCCTAAAAATTAGGTGGCGACTATTTTCAAAACAAAGTCCGAAAGAGTACCAACGAGTTCGTAGTAGCCTTTTATGCCTTAACTGCCCCGTAAAAAGTGAACCGTTACAAGGATTTTCCCGGAGTTCCTCCTGATAGAGAAATCGAATTTTGGATTGACTTACTTCCCGACACAGAGCCGATATCTGTTCTGCCATACACATGGCTCCAACAGAGTTAAAAGAACTAAAAGCCCAGTTGAAGGATCTTCTTGACAAATGATTTATTAGGCGAAGTGTCTCACCTTGGGGCGCACCGGTCTTATTTGTCCGAAACAAAGATGGGACTTTGCGAATGTACATTGACTACGGTCAGTTGAATAGGGTGACCATTAAAAACAAGTTTCCTCTCCCCAGAATCGATGACTTATTTGATCATCTTCAGGCGCCTAGTGTTATTCCAAGATTGACCTCAGATCAGTCTACCATCAGTTAAAGGTCAAGGAAGTTGATATCCCGAAAATAGCTTTCAGGATCCGATATGGGCATTTCGAATTTTTGTGATGTCGTTTGCTTTGACGAATGCACCAGCTAATTTTATAGACCTCATGAACTGAGTTTTCAAGACTTATTTTCATCTATTCGTAATTGTTTATTGATAACATCCTAGTTTATTCCCGTAGTGAGACAGATCACGCAGAGCACCTCAAGATAGTGTTATAGTCAGCTTAGGACCACAAGATTTTTGCTAAATTCTCCAAGCGTGAATTTTATTTTAAATCAGTATTGTTTCTAGGCCATGTTATTTCACGAGAAGGTGTGAAAGTAGATTTTCAAAAAAATCGATGCAGTAAAAAATTAGCCCAGACCACCTTAGCGAGACATAAGGAGTTTCTTGGGTCTGGCAGGCTATTATAGGTGTTTTGTAGAGGGTTTTTCCTCTATCTCAGGTCCGATGACTAGATTGACTCAGAAGAAAGCTAAGTTCCAGTGGTCTGATGCCTGTGAGCAAAGTTTCGAGAGTTGAAAATGAGACTGACATATGCTCCAGTTTTGACATTGCCAGAGGGAACAGAAGGGTTCATCGTGTATTGCGATGCTTCAGGAATTGTTCTTGGGTGTATTCTAATGCAACATGGTAAGGTAGTATCTTATGAATCCATACAGCTTAAGATTCATGAAAAGAATTGTCACGACCCGATTGCACTAAGTCATGCGGGCACCTACCTTTCCCACCTCGGTAGGCGAACCCTTAATCCAACATTCACAAATGATAGAAAAATAGCGAAAGAAAGTAACATACAGACATAATATAAATAAGTACGAAAGTAAATGAAATCCACCCCAGTATCTAGTCTAGTCATACAAGAGCATTTAATCCAAAATATTACAAGTCTGGATAATAAAACATAAGTGGTCTCAAATCATGTCTTAGAATGGAAAGCAAGACATAAATAATAGTAAGAGTCTTCGGGCAGTGAACGTCTTCATGCTCACCCTGAAGAGACTCGAATTAGCAATACTCGAGTATCAGCCACGAGGGTAGAAGTAGATCCAACCTGTTACTCTGCATTCATAAAAGAATGCAGCAAGTGCAGGTTAGTACAAACAACAAGTACATGTGTACATCTCATTTTCATAGCATAACATGGTATCACATTCATACCATTATTGTATTTCATTGCATTATGACCTAAGTGAGATGTCGTGATGATTGTATTGTGATGATTGTGGTGTTGATTCTATTGTGTTGATTGTTCCAGGACTAGATATACTCAGACTTATCATATTGGGGTTAGATACTTACCTAGGTGATTGATGGATACTCAGTTACGATTATATTGTTCCATGCGTGATTGGTTTACTTGTTTACCGTTGTTATTTTCTGAATTGTGTTAACTATGCTTAGTCGGCCTATGATGCCTACCAGTACTGTTGTTTGTACTGACCTGCACTTGCTGCATTCTTTTATGAATGCAGAGTATCAGGTCGGATCTACTTCTCTTTCTTGTGGCTGATCGACTCTTTAGCTTCTACTTGAGCTTTCCAGGGTGAGCATGGCGTCCGCTGACCTCGAAGACTCTTCTTTGGCTTATGTCTTACTTTTCACTCAAGAAATGATTTGAGATATTTATTTATTATTATTCAAACCTTAGTGTTTGTATTTATATGCTCTTGCATGACCAGATCAGATACTGGGGTGGATTCATTCACTTCCGCACTTGCCTATATTATATTATATTGTGAGACTTACGTCATTTACTTCATCTGCTATTTTATTATATTTATTGATTGTGAATGTTGAGTTATGGGTTCGCCTACCCAGGTGAGAATGGTAGGTGCCCGCATGTGTCACGACCCGACTAGAGTGCCATGACGGGTACCCGGAGCTGACTACCGAGCACACCTCACATTAGGCTAATCATCATACTAAACCTGAACATATATATATATATATATATATAACCTCCAAAGCAACACATATCTATATACATAAGCCCTCACGGCTACAAAAATGATATACAAAAGTACAATGTAGTCATCATGGGACATCTGCTACCCACACGTACGTATCCACGAGCCTCTACTAGAATATTAGACTTAAGGACGGGACAGGACCTGTCGTGCCCAAATATATATACAAAAGAATATAATCATAAGTAGCACCTCCGGAATAGTGGAGTGCTCCCGTGAATCCGCTGATAAGCTCCTACGGATCTGCACCGTCTCCTTGTCCACCTGTGGGCATGACCACAACGTCCAAAAAGAAAGGACGTCAGTACGATCATTGTACTGAGTATGTAAGGCATGAATAATAATACTAATATAATGGAGAAATAATGGGACATGAAGTGAAGATACAACCTGCTTAACCTTTAAAAGAAAACACATGTTATACCTATCACATATACCATCATCGTTAACCCACATCCGGGTAACCGTCATAAGCCTCCCACTAGTGGTGTCATCTCTAGACGCGGTGTAATCATATGCAGGCCGCCTTCTCGGTGACATGTTCGGCCATCTAGGCACGGTGTAATCGTATGCAGCTCGCCTTCGCGGTGACATGTCCGGCCATCTAGGCACTGTGTAATCTCATCATCATATACATCTCATAAAGCATACATTAGAACTTAATTACAAACTATAACTCTATCGGGGTGACGTAAGGTCGAGGACCCCCGATTCCATTATGGAGTAATCGTAATCATCGTACCTCACCTTGAAGAAACTAACATCATAAGGTGGGTCTAGCAATAATGAATAATGTCAAAGAATCGTACAAAGATCGTTAGCTTCATGGAAATATCATATCATAAGCTTTAGGATCTCTAGGCTTAGACTCATCATCATCATTATCATATTTATAGCATGTCTCTTATCTTTATCTCATGTGAAGCTCTTTATAAATATAGACTCATAGTTTCCGGAATGTAAGAAGGTCATGGAAGATAATGTAAATCATGTCATAGGATTCATGCCTTAGGAAAGAAGGGACTATCCTTACATACCTTTACGTTTTTCTAACTTTATCACTTGAATTCTTCCCTCCAATATTCACGTTTCAACATTCAAGAGAGTTCGTACTAAAATTAGATAATCGAAAGCATACTTAAGCTTAAACTAGAGCTAACGAAAATTGGTTAACATCTCCTTTATTTCGGTGACTTCCCCTATACAATAAACAACTCCCAACATCAATAGCAACACCCACAATATGTTAATCAATAGCTTCATCAAGCTAGACATTATTCAATCCTCATAATTCTATTTCAAAATCATCCATGACCGTAACTACAATACAACACCACATTCATCCTTATAAGATGCTTCTTTAACATCATTCATATTATTTACAACAAGATCATGCTCACAACATGTCAAGAACTATAATCCAAGTCAAGTTGTAATTCAAGAATGTTACTATTTTCATATTTGCACTCCATGTCCTCCTCTCTTCCATAGTCTAAGTCTTTTAACCTCTTAATACTCTTAATAACATGAATTAAACATAGAACTCACATTGGATGATGTAGGAATGGACTTTAGATGAGAATACTCCACTTGGAGAAAACCCTTCTTCAACACAAAAGGGTATCTTGACCTCCACAAACCCTAGTGAGCATTCTTGCACCAGATTCTACTAATTCTCGGTGATTACTCCTTTATTTCCCTTGGATATATGATAATATAATGCGAGAATTTTTCTAGAACCTTCAAGACTTGGAGAGAAAATAAAATCTGAAATTTTGTGGTGTGACTCGTCTATTTAAAGTTGGAACTGGAATGTTCTAGATAAGCGATTCGACGAGCGGGTCGACGGTCACGTCGATGTGTCGATGGTCCGTCGACTTGCTCCGTCGACCTGCTTCTATAGATCAGAAGTTGCAGAGCCATATTGACGGCGACGATCGACGGCCCGTCGACACGTCTCGTCGATCAGTTTCTGTAGGTTAGAATTCTCAGAACATAACGACGATGCACGTTGGCAGCCCGTCGACGTGGTTGTCGGTTCGTCAATAATATCTGGTGTCTGCTGATTTTCCTGAATCTGCTCAGCCTGTGTCGGTTCAATCCGTTCAACTTCTAATCCTGTAATATACCTGCAAGTACCTCCATGCACGGGGTAAGATACTTATCATCCCAATACTCGGGTACAAATCTCCATTTTAGGGCATACTCAACTAGGAAGCCTTAAGTTTTTCCTACCATGAAAACGAGTGGTGTAACATTCTTCTCCCCCTTTAAAAACATTCGTCCTTGAATGTTAAGTTCCCGAGAATCCTACAAAATTTCGCCAGAGTTTCCCCAGTAATATGGCGCTGCTATCCTATCACAACAGTCCATAATAACATTGCCTCACAGGGTTACAACACAATAGTAAGAAATTATGGCCACACATGACCAAAAGCATAAAGAGAAAGCATATATACCTCACAATATTGATGTCTCATCTTGGGTCTCTTCCGGGGGTTGAAATAAGTGTGGTACATAGATTTCATGTTTTCTTCTACTTCCCAAGTCATTTCCTCTCGATTATTGTTCCGCCACAAGACCTTAACTGAGGCTACCTCTTTATTTCTATGTTTCCGTACTTGCCTATCTAGTATGGCAATGGGTACCTCCTCATAAGTTAACCTTTCCGTCACTTGAACATCCTCTACCAGCACTATTCTAGTAGGATCTCCGATACACTTACAGAGCATTGATACATGAAAAACTGGATGGAATGATTCAAGTTCTGGAGGTAAGTCTAGTTCATAAGCTACTTGGCCTATCTTGGGGATAATCTTATAAGATCCAATGTATCGAGGACATAACTTTCACTTCTTACCAAATCTCATCACGCCCTTCATCGGTGATACCTTTAAGAATACCCAATCATCAACTTGGAATTCTAAGTCTCGCTGACGGTTGTCTGCATAAGATTTCTGGCGACTCCGGGCTGTCAATATTCGATCTCGGATAACCTTGACCTTTTCTACCGCTTGGTGAATCAACTCAGGGCCTATTAGTTGTACCTCTCCTACTTCAAACCACCCAATTGGGGAGCTACACTTTCTTCCATATAGGGCTTCATACGGGGCCATTTGAATACTGGAATAATAGTTGTTGTTCTATGCGAACTCAATGAAAGGTAAGTGGTCATCCCAACTACCACCGAAATCTAGCATACATGCCCGTAGCATATCTTCCAAGGTCTGAATAGTGCGTTCGGCTTGCCCATCAGTTTGTGGATGAAACGCTGTGCTAAGCCTTACCTGAGTACCCAAACCTTCTTGGAAAGACTTCCAAAATTTAGCTGTAAATTGTGCTCCTCTGTCAGTAGTAATAGACACCGGGACGCCATGAAGTCGCATAATCTCTTTAAGATACAACCTTGCATAATCTTCTGCCGAATATGTGGTTCTGACTAGAAGAAACTAGGATGATTTCATGAGTCTGTCCACGATCACCCATATGGAGTCATACTTGCATCGGGAATGAGATAAACCTACAATGAAATCCATATTAATCACTTCCCATTTCCAAGTTGGAATCTCCATAGCCTGCAGTAATCCTCCTGGCTTTTGATGTTCGATTTTCACTTGTTGGCAATTTGGACATTGAGCTACAAATTCTGCTATGTCCTTTTTCATTCCATCCCACTAATACATTAGCTTAAGATCGTGATACGTCTTTGTCGCCCCTGGGTGAATAGAATACCGTGAGTAGTGAGCTTCTTCTAGAATCCGACGACGTAGCCCCTCAACATTCAGAACACATAACCTGCCTCGGTATCTAAGAACTCCAACTGTAGAAATTTCAAATGATGACTTCTCCTTCTCATAAAAGGTATCTATATAGTGGCTTAACTGGGATCTTCGTATTGGCGCTCTTTCACTTCCGTATCTAAGGATGAAACAGTTGGGTTGTGAATACCAATTCTTGCATCACCTGAATCAATTAAACGAACTCCGAGGCTGGCTAGCTGGTGGAGCTCACGAATTAATTCTTTCTTCTCCTATTGAACATCACATAGACTGCCCATAGATTTGCGGCTAAGTGCATCAGCTACTACATTTGCCTTCCCGGGGTGGTATAAAATACTCACATCATAATCCTTCAGCAGTTCAATCCACCACCTCTGTCGAAGATTTAACTCCCTCTGTTTGAAAATATATTGGAGACTCTTATGATCCGTATAAATATCAACATGAACGCCATACAAATAGTGTCTCCACATCTTTAGTGCATGAATAACTGCGGCCAATTCAAGATCATGGGTTGGATAGTTCTTTTTATGATTCTGAAACTGCCTTAAAGCATAGGCGATGACTTTACCGTGCTGCATCAACACACAATTGAACCCCACACCAGAGGCATCACAATACACAACATAACCATCTGGTCCTTCTGGGAGTGTCAGAACTGGGGCCGAAGTCAATTTATCCTTCAATTCCCGGAAATTGCATTCACAAGGATCAGTCCATTGAAATTTTGACAATTTCTGAGTTAGCTTCGTCAATGGTACTAAAATAGAGGAAAACCCTTCTACAAATCTTCTATAATAACCTGCCAATCCCAGAAAACTACGGACCTCTGTAGGCGTTGTAGGCCTTGGCCAAGTCTTCACAGCCTCAATTTTCTGGGTATCAACTCGAATGCCATCAGCTGAAATAACATGGCCCAGAAAAGTCACAGAATTTAGCGAAAACTCGCATTTTGAACATTTTGCATATAATTCTCGAGTCTGAAGAAATCCAAGGGCAATACGTAAATGGTCTGCATGCTCGGCCTCTGTTCGAGAGTATACTAAAATATCATCAATGAACATGATTACAAACAGATCTAAAAGAGGCCTGAATACATTACTTATCAGATTCATAAACACAGCCGGAGCATTAGTCAACCCAAATGACATCACCCGAAATTCATAGTGGCCATATCTTGTTCTAAAAGCCGTTTTAGGAATATCTTCTTCTCTGCCTGAGCGGCAACTAACTGCGTCAATAACTGAATAGCTTCGGTCATTTGTTGACCCGAAGCACCCGGTAGAGGAACTGAAGGCATAGGAGCCGGAGCTGAAGCCCCCTCTTTCTCTTCTAGAATAGGTGGAGTGTCAGAGGTATTTGATGGAGCCTTATTATGAGATTCACCTTCTTCTATATTTGTTGGCGGCTCCCTTTCTATCTGCCTTTCTATCGTAGCCCTGCCTTTCGGGGCGACTGTAGCTTTTCTCTTTGGCGGCATCACTGAAATCATAACGCACAATTAGGGAGGAGAAAATCTTATAACATAGCTCTATGGCACGATCTAATAAGAAGAAGAATGATCATTTTTCCTAGATTCCCCGCAGCCTCTTGTTTATAAGTGTGGCGCGCTTCACACCCACAAACGAGACTCTGTCGGACACGGCTCGTAGACACACCCTAGGACAGAACTGCTCTGATACCACTTTTGTCACGACCCGACTAGGGGGCCATGACGGGTACCCAGAGCTGACTACCGAGCACCTCACATTAGGTTAATCATCATACTCAACTTGAACATATATATATAACCTCCAAAGCAACACATATCTATATACATAAGCCCTCACGACTACAAAAATGATATTCAAAAGTACAATGTAGTCATCATGGGACATCTGCTACCCACACGTACGTATCCACAAGCCTCTACTAGAATATTAGACATAAGGACGGGACAGGACCCCGTCGTGCCCAAATATATATACAAAAGAATATGATCATAAGTAGCACCTCCGGAATAGTGGAGTGCTCCCGTGAATCCGCTGATAAGCTCCTACGGATCTGGACCGTCTAGCTGTGGACATGAACACAGCGTCCAAAAAGAAAGGACGTTAGTACGAACATTGTACTGAGTATGTAAGGCATGAATAATAATACCAAAATAATAGATAAATAATGGGACATGAAGTGAATATACAACCTGCTTAACCTTTAAAAGAAAACACATGTTATACCTATCACATATACCATCATCGTTAACACAGGTCCGGGTAATCGTCATGCGCCGCCCACTAGTGGTGTCATGTCCGGCCTTCTAGACGCGGTGTAATCATATGCAGGCCGCCTTCTCGGTGACATGTCCGACCATCTAGGCACGGTGTAATCGTATGCAGCCCGCCTTCGCGGTGACATGTCCGGCCATCTAGGCACTGTGTAATCTCATCATCATATACATCTCATAAAGCATACATTAGAACTTAATTACAAACTATAACTCTATCGGGGTGACGTAAGGTCGAGGACCCCCGATTCCATTACGGAGTAATCATAATCATCGTACCTCACCTTGAAGAAACAAGCATCATAAGCTGGGTCTAGTAATAATGAATAATGTCAAAGAATCGTACAAGGATCGTTAGCTTCATGGAAATATCATATCATAAGCTTTAGGATCTCTAGGCTTAGACTCATCATCATCATTATCATATTTATAGCATATCTCTTATCTTTATGTCATGTGAAGCTCTTTATAAATATAGACTCATAGTTTCCGGAATGTTAGAAGGTCATGGAGGATAATGTAAATCATGTCATAGGATTCATTCCTTAGGAAAGAAGGGACTAGCCTTACATACCTTTACGTTTTTCTAACTTTATCACTTGAATGCTTCCCTCCAATATTCACGTTTCAACATTCAAGAGAGTTCGTACTAAAATTAGATAATCGAAAGCATACTTAAGCTTAAGCTAGAGCTAACGAAAATTGGTTAACATCTCCTTTATTTCGGTGACTTCCCCTACACAATAAACAACTCCCAACATCAATAGCAACACCCACAATATGTTAATCAATAGCTTCATCAAGCTAGACATTATTCAATCCTCACAATTCTATTTCAAAATCATCCAAGACCGTAACTACAATACAACACCACATTCATCCTTATAAGATGCTTCTTTAACATCATTCATATTATTTACAACAAGACCATGCTCACAACATGTCAAGAACTATAATCCAAGTCAAGTTGTAATTCAAGAATGTTACTATTTTCATATCTGCACTCCATGTCCTCCTCCCTTCCATAGTCTAAGTCTTTTAACCTCTCAATATTCTTAATAACATGAATTAAACATAGAACTCACCTTGGATGATGTAGGAATGGACTTTAGATGAGAATACTCCACTTGGAGAAAACCCTACTTCAACATAAAAGGGTGTCTTGACCTCCACAAACCCTAGTGAACATTCTTGCACTAGATTCTACTAATTCTTGGTGATTACTCATTGATTTCCCTTGGACATATGATAATATAATGAGCAAATTTTTCTAGAACCATCAAGACTTGGAGAGAAAATAAAATCTAAAATTTTGGGGTGTGACTCGTCTATTTATAGCTGGAACTGGAATGTTCCGGATAAGCGGTTCAACGAGCGGGTCAACGGTCACGTTGACGTGTCGACGGTCCGTCGACTTACCCCGTCGACCTGCTTCTGTAGATCAGAAGTTGCAGAGCCATATTGACGGCGGCGATCGACGGCCCGTCGAAGTGTCGACGGTCCGTCAACGTGTCTCATCCATCAATTTCTGCAAGTTAGAATTCTCAGAACATAACGACAGTGCACGTTGACGGACTTTCGACATGGTCGACGGTCCGTCGATAATGTCTGGTGTCTGCAGATTTCCCTGAATCTGCTCAGCCTGTGTCGGTTCAATCCGTTCAACTTCTAATCTTGTAATTTACCTGGAATACCTGCTAGTACCTCCATGCACAGGGTAAGATACTTATCATCCCAATACTCGGGTACAAATCTCCATTTCAGGGCATACTCAACTAAGAAGCCGTAAGTTTTTCCTACCATGAAAACGAGAGGTGTAACAACATGACCTAAGCTAAAATGGGTCATGACAACCAGAGGAAAGCCGTAACCTACCTCATGGCCGAGCGGGTGCCACGAACATCCAATGACGCCTCAATTAATCACCGCCGTGTAATCCATATGAAAATCTCGGAGACAACCATGAGACCCAAGAGTAGAATTCACCATTAGGGTTCTTTTTAATGACTTCGAAATTGCTAAGGTCGATATGGAATTTTATCCTACCTAAAAATTCACTATCACAACGCTAGTTGATCAATCAACCTTTATTTAGGACATTCATGACCATATTCAAGTCACTATTTTGGTCAAATTGCCATGTTAGGATTATTTCAAGAAACCCATTTCCAAGATCTATATAGAGACCCATATGTAGTTTAATGGGGAAGAGCATAGGAAAATATTCCAAGGACTTTTATATCAAAAAGGACAAGGGTTCATCATTTTGGAAGTTAAGAGATTTGAGATACCCATTTGTGATTCTAGACAAGAATCTTTAATGAGAATCAATGTTAGAAGAATGAATGGAAGAGGTTAGGGGAATAACCTTTCCCAAAGAAGTATCATTTTTTGCTCCAAAATTACTCCAAAGGCCGCTGGATCCTCTAGGGTTTTAAGAAATGAAGCCAATTCTCGAAATATCACTTAAATAGGTGGAACCACTGTTCGTGACCGCTGGGGCGGTCTCGTCACCGCTTCTGCGGTACCTCTTCTGCATCAAAGGGAACGCTGGGGCGGTTGAATGGGATCCTTTGTAATGCCGCTTTTGCCGCAGACAAGCCGCTACTGTGGAACCGCTGGGGCGACGTGGATGGTGCTGAAGCAGCCAAAGCTAGGTTCGAGGGCCCCGATATAATTCTTTACGCGCAACTCATACGATTTCCCGATCAAGTTAACAGTTCCCCAATTGCAAGGGAAGGCTCAAGCATGTCTTCAGGAGCCGGCGACATGAATATTTTGAAATTCACCGTAACGACGGAACTACTCATTACACAGGGCTTGGTAGACTACCCGATCCATCCCATTCCCATGCTTGATCACTGCCATTTGCCGGAAGGCATCAGTCCTCGTGTATCGCGGTGCAGATAGAGATTGCACTCCGAATAGTGTGGTTGACATTTTCAAGCTCGAGGAGGAAGAGAACCTAGAGAGAAAGAGGAAAAAGTCGAGAGCTCAAACTATTTATTTTACAGCCGGGTTTGAGGACCTGGCACGACCTACCACCTCCATATTGCCTAAACCATCCAGGGCATCTTCTGGGGCAGCCTCCACGAGCACAACTGCAGGGTCCGCCGCCAGTGGTACCCCCCTGCCACCTCAAACATACCTTCTCAGGGACTCCGTCCCCCATCAGTGGCAGACTTATGGCATGCACCATAGGTGCAGTTGTCATGACCCATTTTAGCCTAGGTCATACGGGCACCTACCATTCCCACTTCGGTAGGCGAACCCTTAACTCAACGTTCACAATCAATAAATATAATAAAATAGCAGAAGAAGTAATTGACATAAATCTCACAATATAATATAATATAGGTAAGTGAGGAAGTAAACTAATCCACCCAGTATCAGGTCTGGTCATACAAGATCATCTAAATCCGAATACCAAGGTAATAATACCTAAATGTCTCAAATCATGTCTAGAGTGAAAAGTAAGACATAAGCAAAAGAAGAGTCTTCGAGGTCAGCGAACGCCATGCTCACCCTGGAAAACTCAAGTAGAAGCTGAAGAGTCGATCAACCACAAGTCAGAGAAGTAGATCCAGCCTAATACTCTGCATTCATAAAAGAATACTGCAAGTGCAGGTCAGTACAAACAATAGTACTGGTAGGTATCATAGACCGAATAAGCATAGTTAACACAGTTCAGAAAATAACGCAGATAAACAAGTAAACCAATCACGCATGGAACAATATGATCATAACCGAGTATCCATCAATCACCTAGGTAAGTATCTAACCCCAATATGATAAGTCTGTGTATATCTAGTCATGGAACAATCATCACAATAAAATCAACACCACAATCGTCACAATACAATCATCACGACATCTCACTCAAGTCATAATGCAATGAAATAAAATAATGGTATGAATGTGATGTCATACCATGCTACGCAAATGAGATGTACACTTGTACTACGGACAAAAATATCGATGTCTCGCCAGCACAACCCAGTGTGACTCGCGAAGTCTTAGTGTCAGTCTTCCCGGATCTTCGGCAAAGGTTTGTTTGCCCAAAAGTCCAGAAAAGGTTTCGAAGTCGATAAAACTCCAGAAAAGGTTTGTTTGCCCAAAAGTCACTTTGGGTCAACCACTTTTACTTTTAAGCCTATATTTTCCTCAAAGTTACCTGAATCCAGTCTATACACCTCGGGAAGTATGTCAACAGTCCCCTCGGGTCAAAAGGAAGCTGATCAATGCTCTGGAGTGGGCGAAAGTGCCAAAAGATCCATAACGACCAAACGGGTCGTTACATCAGTGGATTCAAAAGTTACCAAATTCATTCATGCCATTCCAGAAATGATTAAAATAGCAGTGGAGGAGTCCAACAAATAATTGAGGGACAGGGTTGTTGCTTTAGAGAGGAAGGTGGAGACGATTAAGGCGGGTGAGATGGAGTACTTGCAAGGTGTTAAGAAAGTTCTTACCCAGTTGAGGACAGACTTCTTTGCTTACCGTACTCCGCTGTTCAAGGCCATGGGCACTGGAGAGGATATGCGACGAGATACTGGTGAAGGACCAGCAGAGACAACTGAGAGATCTTTAGCAAATACTACAGTGGGTGGTGCGCGAGACACAGGGCTTAGTGATGATACTTATGATGAGCTGGTAAACTTTGAGACTCTTCCAGAGGCTATAAATGATGTGCTTTAGAATGCCATAGCAGTTTCTCTTTAGACTGAGCATTCTGTTACTCGCACTGAGGAGGAGCTTGAGAAACACACACAACTGGCCAGAGAGCGCTCCATCATAGACCTGATGAGCTAGAAGGGGAAGAGTACGGATGCTCCTCCCCCACCAGCAGATGGAGCTGGTTCTCCTCAGACTTAGAGTCCAGACCCAGTTGATACTTCTGCTGCTAACACCATCCCAGACACTGAGCCTAGTTTGGCTACTACTGTTACGACCACCATTCCGTACACCGATCCTAGTTTGGCTACTGCACCATTCCATCCACCGAGCCTAGCTTGGATACTACTGCTGAGACCACCACTTCTCCCACTGAGCCTAGTTTAACTTCTTCAGATGTGGCTCAAGGTGACTCTTGATGCATCAAAAGGGATTTCTCACCTCTTTTTGATTATTTATGATGCATTAGAGATAATGCAATGTTTCTAGTTAGGGGTGGGTAGCCCTTTTGTCTCTTGTGGGTCAGAAATAGTGATGATTTATTGAGGATGATCTTTATTTTGTTGTGTATATTTTGTTTTATTAGGATATTATTTATGTTACTTTGTTAAGTGGTTGTGTTGTTAGCCCATGTTTCATCGTATTCACTATATCCTTGGCTTTTCTTAGTCATGGTTCTTTTCCCGAGGATGCTAATGGTCTTTTGAATCCGGTATGTTTAGGTAGTTTTGAGTTGGTTATTTTTAGGTAGTTTTGAGCCGATTTTTCCCAATGATAGATATTTAGGCAATTTCTTAAGGGAATTAAGCCTTGTAGGGTCAAGATGACTTCATGTCTTATTTGGTACCAATATAGTTAGTTTCTTGCATGTTCATGCGTACCCCTAAAAAAATGTTTGTTTTCTTATGAAATGATGAATAATGACAACATGTGCCTCCCCTTGTGATTTTTGAATAATATTTTGTTTATAATGCATGACTTGAGCTCGTCTTAGAAGTGAAGTGATCAATTTTGAGCAATGCATGTGGCATGTGTGGTGATGTTTTGTATAATAACTTTTGTGCTTGCTTGTATCAACTAGAACTTGCCTGGTTTTGTATATCTAAGCTAGTCTTGATTGTTCTTATTATAGAAATGATCTTAAGCAATCTTTGAATGTCCTAATGGAACCTTTTTTTACCTTTGTAGACCACCAAAAGCATAAATGCATCCCTAGTTACCTCTTTTGAGCCTTTGAACCTTTTCTTTGTCAACCACACTACAAGCCATAACCCTTCATACATCAACCTCTTTTGAGACGTCCTTCCTTGAACTTAAAGTCTCAACTTAGTCTAAAAGCCTAAGTTAGGGGTGAGAGGCCATATGAGTAAGGTAAGGTGTCAACTTAGGCTTTCAACCTAAGTTGGGGGTGGAGTAACAGGTGAGTAATTTGCAATGCAGCCTTCAGATAATATATATATATATATATATTATATTAAAATAAAAAGTGAGCTAGACGTTTTAAAATTGCATTAGAAATTGTACCAATAAGTGTAAAAAGGGCTGAAAATTTAAGAGGGCACTAGAAAGGAATAACTACCAAACAAAGGTTAAAGAAAGAAGTTAGCTCAATGGAGAACCAAAGGAATGGTCGTAATGGAGATTGTTTAGAGTTCAAGGAAAGTCAAGTCACTTTTGTACCCAAATGTGCATCCTACCCAATCCTAAGCCTACATTACAACTGGAAAAGTCCTTAGTAATCTTCGAATGAGCACTTTTGAGTTAGAATGGAAGGAAAGAAAGGGCAAGCCTATGGTTTGATACTTGTGGCGCTTGAGATTCCTTGGAGCGTGAGTGTTTGCTATGTTCCCTTGGTCTGGTTGAATTATATGTGTGAGGGCTTTCTTTCTTGTGAGGGCAGCTGTATTGTGGCATTAAGTTGTCAATAAAAATATTTGAGAGATTCAATAGAGTGTAAGCAGGAGAATAGTAATCTCTAGTCACATTTTGAGGCTCTTGATTTTTTCATGATCATCTTGAGTGCATTTGTGATATGATAAGAGGGAGCGAATGGTTTGAATGAGCATGCTTGTAACCTTATTATTCGTAACAACCGATAGTCATAGGCATCCCAGTTGTTATACTTGAGTCTTGTGTGAGTTGTAGTTTTGTGTTGTTTGCTTGAAGACAAGCAAAAGGTTAAGTTGGGGGTGTTGATAAGCCGTGGATTTGTGGACTATTTACACTCCTTATACTTCTTAGGAGTCTTTTAAGTATTATTCTCTATTTTATAGTGTTTTCTTGTGTTTTTTGGATGTTGAGAGATCAAGGACAAAAAGGGAGAAAAATAGCAGAAAAAGACCAAAAATCACCAGTTGCGAAGAAGAACGCGATGCCGTCAAGTCAGGATGCGGCCGCAAGTTGAGCTCGTGTGCTGAATAGAGAGGTTGCCAAAAATAACTTATATGCGAAGAGTATGCGGCACTGCATACTTGATACATGCGGCACCGCATACTTGATATGCTGAGCCACAAAGGCCAAATGCGATCGCATCTCGAGAATGCGTCACTGCAAGTTGACCACATAATCGACAAGGATTTAAATTCGAAGAAGTTAAGACGTGAGAATGCAGCTAGATTTTGGTCACATGTCTCTGTTGCGATCGCATTCTAAGCGTCCCATAGTGTCATTTAGACTATTTTTTGTACCTTTTGTCCCCCCTTTATAAATACCATGTCTAGGTTATTGAATATTCCCTACTCAGACTTTTATTTTGGCTTTTAGCATTAAAGAAGAATCTTTTGGGTGAAGAATTAAAGACATCTTTTGTTTTTACTCTAATCAATCATTGTAAGACATGAATACTTTATTATTTGATACTTTTCTTGCTTTTAATATGAGTAGCTAAATACTTAGCTAGGGTTGTGGACCAAATGTGTTAGTTATGTGATTGGGTCTTGTATTCACACTTCATTTGTATGTTAAAGATGTTTTCTATTAACTCTTCGAGCTAGAATGACTTTTAATACTGGACAACATTATTTGCGCCTAAATACTTATACTTTTCTAGGAAAAGAAAGTCGAAGTTAGGAAAAGAGTTATATAGCAAGAATTTGGGGCTTTAAACCCGATCTAATAGCTTGAGCTAAGAGTAGAATAGCTACTTGAAACTAAAATGGGTGTTCACATTTGTAACATTCTAAGACTTGGAAAATCTTAGTAATGATATTTACCAATTTGGTTAGAAGACTTTTGGTAAATTAAGTAACCCATTGTTTACTACATCTAGAAATATAATTGAGTTGAATTGATACCCATTTGCATTACTTTCCTTTGGGACCACAACCCTAGTCCTTTTATAATTGATTAAATTCATAACAAATATCTCTAGCAATTAGTGTGACAAACTTAAAACCAAACAATATTTATACCCCCTTCCCTAGAAATATATGCTAATAGTCGAGCATTATATTTTATAAGTACATTTCTTTGTCGTATTCCTTATGAGACTCGACCCTAACCTCGTTGGTTTCTATATTTGACCAACTACCGCTTTACTCCTATTTTAAGGGTGTAATTTGTGCGGATCAACTCCTACCATCGGCTCGGATCCTAGATGACTCAACACTAGCAGCATGGTCTACCACTGACTAAAAAGAAGCATCTATAGCGACAAGCTGAAGACATTTCACATGTAATGGAAGTACCAGCCCACCCACGACTCTCCTGACCCTCTTAGTCGCAATAGGAATCAACTATGTAGCATAACGTGCCAAAGAAAGGAATTAGGCCTTGTACTCAGCTACGGACATGCCCTTCTGCTGCAAATGGATAAAGTCATCTCTCCTCTGGTCCCTCATAGAACGGAGAACATACTTCTTTAAAAAGGCCCGATGAAACTGAGTTAAAGACAGTAGAGACGACCTAGGTTGCCTACAATAGATAAAGGACTTCAACCAAGTCTTCGCATCCCCACGCAACTGATAGGACATGTAGTCAACTCCATGGGACTCAACAATCCCCATCTTATACAACCTCTTATGAATGTCCACAACAAACTTGTAAGCATCCTTACTCGGTGTACCGGAGAACCTCAGTGGATCCATAATAAAAAATCTACCAATCAACTCCTGATCTCTAACGGTCATAACTGGACCAGTAACGGGCTTAGGAGCACCAACAGGTACAGAAATCCCATCAATCCAATGGGCCATGGCAGCAGTAGGTTGCATCCCCTAGGTCTGGCCCTGCTCAGGAGTATGTGCTCCTGCTCTAGTTTGCGACCCTCTTAAGGTGGCTGGACGACCCACCGCATGCATCCCATCAATATAGTGCAGAATACGTATCATGGTGTCCTGAAGCACTGGAGTAGAAATCACCTCGGGCTGAGTCTGGGTTGGGCCCAACTCTCCCTCAACTACAGGATGCCACGCAGGCTGAAGCTCTAGCTCTGGTGATGCGGATCTATCTCGTCTCTGACTAGCAACAGGGGCACCACAAGCTTTAGCAAAGCCACGGGCTCTCGCGCGACCACCTCCTAGTTCTCCAGCCCCAGCGGCGGGCTCGAGCACCTCATCCCTCGCAATGGTAGCGCGCGCCTTTACCATCTGTGAGAGAATAGAAGTGAAATTAGATACTAATTTGAACAGCCTAGACACCAGTTTGAATAAAGTAGCACAAAAGAAGAAAGGAATTCGAAGTTTCCTAAACGTCATATAGCCTTTCGCAGATAAGTATGGAACTTATCGTACTAATCCGCAAGACTCTACTAGACATGCTCTTGTACTTATAGACTGGGTAACCTAGGGCTCTGATACCAACTTGTCACAACCCAACTAGTGGATTGAGCGGTCACCCATACTAATCCCCCCGGTGGGCTAACACTTTCCCATATTCATAATCCAATCCAAATATAAGAAAAGTAAATAAAAAGATCAGGCAGTCTCAAATATAGATAACTACTAAATGCGGAATACTAATACATAATTCCAGGAATCTGTTCTGAACAGTATAATAGCTATTAATACATAAGTCTGAAGAATACAAGTCGGAAAATATAAATAATGTCTCAGAATGTGAAATAAAGACAAGTACGATAGAAAAATCTCCAGGCAGCGGAATCCATCAAATGCTCACCCTGGAAACTCTACAAGCTAAGCCTCGAGATCAATCAGGAGGTGCGGAGGAGGAACCTGCTACGAACTCTGCATTCAGAAAAAAGAGTACAGCAAGGTAGTATCAGTACAAACACTATGTACCGGTTGGTATCATAGGCCGACAGAAATCGAAAGGTAGGCATGCGAGTAATCAAGTACAAATCAAACACAATCAAAGATCAGAACAATACACGTGATATAAATGTCATAGCAGAATCAATGATATACATGAATCAAGTAAATGAGTGCACATGCAATGCAATGAGATGCACTGGCCAACTGTCTGTCTCTGTACACATATGCTACGGACAGATATCCTCTACGTCTCGATAGTCATGACCCATGAGAGACCCGTGAATTCCATGTACTAGTAACTCCGCACACAGCCCAGAGATGACTTTCACAATAAAAATCCACTCCGCACATAGCCCAAATATGTGTTCCATAACAAGCCGGTCTATAATCTCCTACTCCGATCATGATCTCGGGTGTTTCCTTTCTTATTTATCATCATCAATACGAAATCACAGTTCATATCGACGTATCATACAAATGTGTATGAATGACATGCATGATATCAATACAAAGTGTAAATTATAGTCAAAATCTCATTCGTACCTCTACATGAGCACATATCACAACACCAATCCTAAATCATTGTTCTTTCCTTTATCGATGATAAGTGACAAGATAAGTGAGAGATAAGTGCATCATAAACACAACATAGTAAATGGGAAACAAGCCCAAGCCTCACACGTGGCAACAAGCCAACTCACAATAACTAAGCAACAAGCCCACAAGTAATCAACAATACCAACCTAAGAACATCCATCCCAACTTCATACCCGAAGGCTTAACATTATTTCTCTATCAATAGCTAACTTCTGCATATGCTTTGCTAATTAAAGTCTAACCTAAAGGTAAGCCGTAACGAACCTGGATGCCTAGCTGATGCCACAAACCATCAAACATGAGCCTTGCCCTTCCGAAGTGCCTCCGAATATTCAAAGTCTAGTTATTATCAAAATCTAATTTAGAAACGGAGATTAACAGTATCCATATTGCTATTTGTTCAATTCTAAAATCAACTACAGGAAAGAAGGAAATTGGTCCCACAAGGGGAAAACGGAAAATTTCTAGATTGGAAATGGTAACCCAATGTTCTAGCATCTCAATTCTACTCTCCAATTGCTAATTAAGCTCAATTATTGATCAATTTCATCATTCAAAAGAAAACCCCCAATTTAGGCATAAACCCTAGATTTCTATGATCAATCTTAACCCAAATTAGAGATTCAAGCTTATTATCCACTTATCCACAAGATTCCATGATTAGAATAGCAAGATGCATCAATTAAACTCATATGCATAGCCTAGGATTCAAATATCAAACTTAAGGTAAAATCTCATCTTCTCCAACTAGCCTTATTAGGTTCCACCATCGATTCTAGCTTTAGGAAGGTAAATAAACTTGAACAAGGTCAAGGAAACTTACCCCAAGATGAAACAACTCTAAATACTCTTCAAAACACCCTTGTTCCACTTAGAGAATTAATTTTGGGAATGGGAAAAGAATGGTTCGAAATGGGTCATTAAATGATTCTAGTTCAGTGATGTCCGCTCCAACGGAAGAGGTTCCGCTTCCGCGGTCTCGCCTCGGTAGAGAACCATCCGCTGAGGCAGACCTCATTAAAATGACATGGATCCGTGCCTACGGATCAAGCCCCGCTGAGGCGGATCCATTAAGGCGCAACAGTCTCGCTCGGGCAAGATACCAGAACCAACGAAGTTCTGGTGTTCACCAAGTTTCACCCCAAATCCCAACATCCACCCGAGACCTCCCGAAAATAAAGCAGATATACACACATACGTAAAAACACGCTATAAACTTACTCGTGGCCTCAAAATTCCTAACGGAGGTTTATTTCACCAGGTCAACCTCCAAACGGCCAAAGCCAAATTTCCAGTCATTGGTACAAAATGCTCTGGAATGCCCCGAGAATCGAACTGAATACCCCCACCAAGTCATAATCGACCCTCTAGACCGCACAAAATTGACAGATTTTCGAAAAAGGTCTGTTTACTCAAAAGTCAAATATTGGTCAAGGGTTTTTCACTTTAAGGCTCTAATTCTAATAAATCACAAATAAACTCGCCTGATTACCTCGGTAATCATGTCTCCTATCTCTGCGGGTCACAATCATATTAACACGACTCGGAGAAGGGTAAACGGGAGTAAATGGGTCAAAAGTTCAATAACAAGCAAACGTGTCATTATAGCCCAGCATCGCGGGCCCAGCACACCAAAAGTGCTTCTCTGAACTCTGACCGGTAGAGGGCCCCGCGATGGCTATACTGATTGCGGAAAAGGTTGGGTTTCGAGTCAAAAAGTTGGATATTCGTGTTTTAACTCCTATTCAAGCTTGAGGTTATTTTCCTAACACTTCTAATCACGAAAAGTCATCCTTAGAATAGAGAGAACAAGTCTCAAGCCTCAAGAACCCTTCAAAGTTAGTTCTATGATGATTTTAGGTTGAATTCAAGTCTCTAATACCCTTCTAACATGATTAAAACCCTTCTAATCCATCGAACCTTGATTGAGACTTTATCGCTGGACGTGGAAACCTTAGCATTCGAATTCAAAGAAATTGAACACCAAAAAGGTAATCCTTTCCCCTTCTAATCATTTGTGGTTGTGAATTGATGAGTTCTTGGGAGATTAGTAAATGGGTTTGATAAGAGAATCATGTGAACTATGTTAGGGTTTTGGATTGTTGACTTAGGATTGTTATAATCAAATGGGTGATGAATAATGGTGTTAATTACATCTAATTAAGATTGTAGAATCACCAAGAAGTAATAGAATGAGAATTGGGTGAGGAAAACACCATTAATGAAGGTTGTGGAGCTTTATGCCCACCAAGTGTTTGATAAAATGCCTAGATGGCCACAACATGAGTATTATTGCTAATATTGAATCCCTTTGACTTGTATTGTCATATATTAAGGTTGTAAGGGTTGACGAAATTTGTATTACGCTCAAAGGCCGAAATTAAGGTATGTGAGGCTAACTCTCTACGTTTGGGAATGTTGATGATTCTCCCTACGATACAGTTTATTGACTATTATGATTTGCCTCAGAATTACAGTTATACCTTAGTTCCATGCTTAGTTGCAGAACCTATATTGTCTAATTTTGTAATTCATTCGTGACTTTTATTCCGAATGTTGTGAACTCAGAACATAATCTATGTAAACTCGGGTTTGATACCCATGAGTCTCAATCTAGAAACTCAACATGCTTAGAAACAATTAAGGCTTCAGACCTCATAATCAATCCTTGAATATATGTCTCAGTTTAGCAATGTTCATTATTCCAGTGATCTCAGTTCCTTAATAATAATTAATGAATATTGAATATATGTATTTTTCCTGAGGGCACAATCTCATGTATACATATACTTGGCTGAGGCCATAGACAGACGCACTTACTTGGCCAATGCCACTTATTTGTGCACTTATATTGGGTCGAGGACCCGCATATGATTAACTTAGTTAAAACAGGTGAATTCATTTTCAAATTTGGGAGTACCTATTACTTTACTTCTCTTGTTTAGTCCAATTATCAGGTTCAGTTTCTGTGTAGATGATATTGCCTGTTTATTGATTTGGGTTGCTCTTCCCGAGCACCAATCTTACAGTTCTTTTCTTCAGTTACTTTACATACGGATGTAATTCAAATGTACGGACGTCCCTTTTTCCTGAGGCTAGCATCTCGTGATTCAGGTAACAATTTACAGGACAACGCATCTGCTCACTAGGATCTCCAGTATCAGCAGATTAGTGAGCCCCAATTCTTTCGAGGCCTTATTATTTATTTACAGTCTTTATAGCAATTATAGATAGTCATGTATGTCGGGGGCCTTGTCTCAGCAATAGTTGGTTTACAGTACTTCAGTAAAGGCTTCATAGACTATATTAGCAGATAGACAGAGTCACGGGGATTTTATGTAACCCTTGTTGGCTACAATATTTATCTTTAAGACTTTGTTCAGTATTTCACACTTTCCGTTATTTATTTAGTCAGACTTTAGTAGATCGGCATGTGTTAGTTCTATTTTTCGCTTTCAGTATGTAATGATATCACATGTTGATTTAGTCCGCCAATTGGTTCGCTCGGTCACATGTAGTCAAGCACCAGCTTTCGTGTTACGTCCAGGCCCAGGTTCGGGGTGTGACATCTACTCAATCATTTTATTCATCAAAACTCACATCTGGCATTAAGAACAGACTCTCATTTTAATCATATATGATTAAACACAAAAAAATAACCGACAATCTTATTGGAAACTTCAAGCTCTCTTTTATGACCACTTCTAACAATAATTAGTTTATATATGTTACTTAGACAATAGAGGCGATTTCCTATGTGAATAGACCAATCTTTTTGTTTTTTCGCCATACTTCTTATACTAAAAACTTGTGTACTAAACATAAAATATTATGTATATAAGCCAACAAGAATGGATAATTAGGCATAAACTAAAATTTTCTTCAATAATGCAATTTTACATGAACATGTTTGGGAAAAATAAAATATAAATACATGGGCATCTATGCAAACCCATTGACTTCACATGTCTTTTATAAGCATCACATGCTACGGATTTCGTTAAGGGAACTGCTACCATTTGATGCGTAAATATGTATTTCACATTCACTTCTTTATTTACAACCATGTCTCTAATGAAATTATACTTAATATGTTTTGTCTTCCCATGGTACTTTGGATCCTTTGTGTAGGATGATGCAGCCTGACTATCACAATTGATAGTGATAGGTTCAACAACATTTTTATACACACCCAAGTGAACCAGAAAACGTTTAAGTCAAACAACATCTTGCACAGCTGCTGAAAGTGCTACGAATTAAACTTCCATGTCGAGAAGGCTATGCATGACTACTTCTTGCTACTCCATGAAATGGCTCCATTGTTAAGCAAGAATACATATCCAAAGGTGAATTTTCTCTCTTCTAAATCTCTCCCCAATCAGCATCAGTGCAACTTTTGAGTTGCAGATCATTTCCTTGGTAACACAAGGAATAGTCGACGGTGCATTTAAGATACCTCAATATCCTTTTCACTGCTTTCCAATGTTCTTGTCCTTGGATAGATTGAAATCTTCTAACCAACCCTACGTCATAACAAATATCAGGTCAAGTACACATCATAGCATACATTAGACATCCGATGGGATTAGAATAAGCAACATTTCTCATTTGTTCCTTTTCTTGTGGAGTCTAAGGACACATCCTCCGTCTTAAAGCTTCACTTTTAGAAACAGGAGTGTTTATAGGTTTGCAGTCTTGCATATTAAATCATTCAAGAACTTTTCTTTAAGGCTCTTGTGAAAGAGATAGCAATCTCTTTGAACGATCTCTTGAAAATCTTAACTCCAAGATTATATGACGTCACCCATATCTTTCATCTCAAATGTTGATGATACCCACCTTTTTTTTTAAATAAACAATTTTATTTATACCAAAAGTGATCATTACAAAGCCAAACAAGGCCAGACTCCCTTCTTCACAAAACTAAAACAATCTAGGACTCAAAACTCAAAGAGGAGCCACTTAAACTGTTGATTTACATTATATATCCAAATAGAAGCAAACAAAAACTATCCAGTAATTGCTAAGCATCAATAGTAGCATCAGTCTCTTCGGGGGATTGAATTCATCAGTATCATCCACTTCTGCCATTTCTTCCAGTTCCTGCCTCTGATGTGAATGTGCACAGCCAGTTTTCTACACAGTCTATCTACATTTTATTGGCTATGTTGAAACCTCATTTGATTACTTTCTCTCCATATCATAGCAACACACATGGCAAAAGTACCACTGAGTATAGCACCACTTTGTCCAGACTTATTTTCTGCCCAAGTTGATACCCATTGCACTTCATCTTGCCATGTCCCTATAGTTCTACGAAAACCAAGCCAAACAAAAATCTTTGCCACAAGGCTTTGAGTATTCTACATTCAAAAAACAGATGGCTAAAGGTTTCATCAGCAACTCCGCAAAATACACGAGTTGGATCAACATGAATGCCAAACTTCAGCAATCTTTCAATAATAGGTAATCTCTTCGACACTGCTAACCATACACTAAACATATGAATTGGATGGTAGCCACCCATTTATTTCTTTAACATACTCGATATCACTTGCAGCTATAAGTATGTCGTCTACATACAATGATAAGATCACAAACTTATCTTTAGATCTTTGATGTACACACAACGATCTTTATGAATCATAGTGAAAACATATGAGATGATTGCATTATGAAAACGTAAATACCATTTTCTAGGAGATTTCTTAAGGCCATATATCGACCTACAAAGTCGCCATACTTTATGCTCTTGACCTTTTTTCATGAAACCTATAGGTTGAACCATATATATTTCCTCTTGTAGCTCTCCATTCAGAAATGCAGTTTTTACATCCATTTGATGCAATTCAAGATCTAAACTAGCTATCATTGACAAAATTAGCCTTATTGAGGTAAACCTCACAATAGGTGAAAAAGTTACCTCATAATCGATTCCATCCTATTGTGTATATCCCTTAGCTATGAGGCGAGCTTTATATCTTTCTATACTACCATCAGCCTTAAGCTTGATTTTGAGAACCCAATTGTTCCCAATAGCTTTACGACCCATAAGTACATCAACCAATTCCCACACTTGATTTGATTTCATTTATTTCATTGACTCTATTTCCTCCTCCATTGATTTTAACCATTTATCCTTAGCGGGGCATTTAAGAGCCTCATTTATATTTCATGGCTCTTCTTCATCTTGTGGAGTAACTATAAATTCTTCCCCTTCTATCTGAAATCGACGACGGGGAATGTTTGGATGAACTTATTAGACAAATATTCTCGTCCTCGATCCGTTCTGAAAGCTTTAATCTTTCTATCTAATAGATCCTCAACTAAGTTCATAACCTTAACAAAGAAACTAAATACTTGAGAAGTAAGTAGACATAACCATATCGAGTACAATTATCGATAAATGTGATGAAACAAATAGAACCATGTTCTTACACCCTGTAGTTTCGCATGTCTAGATTTGAGCTACCTTTCAGGAGGTTTGTGAGCTTATGTGTGTTTAACTTATGGTTATAAGGATTTAAGTTCATATAGTAAGCTATGAAAGGATTGGCGGGCAAGTGAATTAAAGAAATTAAGTTTGTCGGACTTTGGAGAAAATATGAGGAACAATTTTGGTCCAACTTGGGGGACGAATATCTCTTAGCATATGAAGTGTTTTAAAGTGAAACAAAATCCCAAAATGAAGTTCGTCGAGTCTAGTTTCCAATGCAATAAACTGCTCGTCGATAGGACATCGCAGTAGAGAATTATGGATGTTACATGTTCAGCTGACATAGCAGGAACGCGTGCTACAGTACTGACTTGCTACAGTAAACCCGACCCGAATTTGACTCTTATAAAAAGGGTAAGAACCCCCTTTTTTTCACCAGATTTAGCTCAGAAATTTCCAGATTTTTGAAGAGAGAGAGAGAGGGAAACAAAAAGTAAGCAATTTTCAAGTGACGGAGTATTAATCGAAGCTCGAATAAACGCATACATGTGATTCTAGTATGGTTTTGCGGTGGATTCAAGGTGGATATTAAAGATATTGCTGTTTTAACAAAAATAAAGTATGAATCTCTCATTATTAATATTACTTTTGGTTTATTTACGAAGATAGAGTGATGAAATGGTTGTATAATAAAGTTGTTGGTTGAGAAATTGGACAAACATCGTGTGGGATGTTTTATGGAATATTTTGGTGTTGATGTTGGTATTGTTGTTGTTGTTGTTGTTGTTGGTTGCTGAATTGAGATTTCGAGTTAGGCATATAAATAGGGGAGATGCTGCCCGAATTTCGGCAGATTCTAAAATGATTTTAATTAAAGGCATAAGAAAAGTGTATGATGGTGAGCCTAATAATAGTATGAACGATTTATATGTAGATTACAAGTCAGGAGATAAGTGGGAAGGTCAAGAAGCAAGATTCCAGGTATGTTAAGGCTAAACCATTTCTTTCTAAAGGCATGATTCCTTATTTTAAACCTTTGCACTATATCCATAATATCGTTGTTTCCACAAATGCTAGACGCCTATGAATCTCATGATATTATTGAGCTCATTCATGACCTTTGAAATTATTCATTGTGATTGATCTCACCTTATGATGTTGTTCCTTCAAGGTGAGATATAACGATGACGATAGTTCCATAGTAATAACAATCCAATGAGTTTAGGAATGTGTCTTAAGGAATGTTTTGTGGGACATGAACAGAGTGCTAGCGAAGGATCCCTAATGAGGTATTTGATACTAGAAGAGAGACTTATGATGTATCTCAGGATTTGGCTAATGTTTAGTTAAGCGGGAAGAAGCCTTAAGGGCCTAGAAAAATGCTTATGAGTTTTATATGACAATATAAACGTTGACGGATAATTGATGGTCACGAGAAGAGCTTAGAAGTGAATAGATAAGGAATGAGTACTAGAATTATATAAAGGGATTCTATATGAGAGACTAGATCGGGCTGCACGTTCTGTAGCACATATATCTATATGTCATGGCCAGAGATGTGTTATAAGTCTTATGTGATTACGTGGACATTAGCGAATAAATGGCGGCTATGAGAAGTGCATAGAGGTTACTCGTAGAGGTTTCATCATGATGTTGATTATAATTACCACTGGTCTACGACCAGTCGGGCAGATGATACCACCGGGCTAAGTCCGGTTGGGCAGGTATGTATTTACCACTGGTCTACGACCAGTTGGGCAGTTATGTATTTGCCACCATGCTACGGCCGGTTGGGCAGATATGTATGTATATATTTACCACTGGGCTGCAGCCAGTTGGGCAGTTACCACCGTGCTACGGCCGGTCGGGCAGTTACCGCTGATCAGTCGGGCAGTTGCGCTCTACCGTCGGGCGATAATCGGACGGGCGATAACCACCGAACTGCAGCCGGTCAGGCAGTTACCACTGATCAGTTGGGCAGTTAGTATAGGACGATTAGTAAGATAAAGGCACAGTACTGTACATAGATATGGTTAAGCATGCGAGAGTATAAAGAGACATGTATCATATATGGATCGGGTTGCACGCCGCAACATATGTTCAGATAACGTTTGATGATAAGGTAACCAGGACTATGGTAGGGTATACGGACCTGGTAAAGATCGCAAGAAGATGAAGAGGTATGTATACATATGCTAGATTTCCATCGGTAGTTCAGAAATGCCAGGTTGATTATTATTCTTCTCATCTTTAGTATATGGCTATTTTGTTGCACTTTCCGCCTCGCATACTCAGTACATTTCTTGTTCTGACGTCCCTTTGCTGGGGGCGCTGCATTTCATGCCCGCAGGTCTTGAAATACAGCTTGACGGATCTTTCTGTAAGGATACCAGCTCAGCAGGCAGAGTCATGGCACTCCACTTGCTCCGGGGTTGCCTTGTGAGTCAGCATGGCTGCATATGCATTTGCATGGGTATGACGGGGCCCTGTTCCGGCCACGTTATGTCATGTATTCCTGTAGAGGCTCGTAGACAGATATGCACAGTTAGATATCTTATAATTATCTTGACTTATACTATGTTGTATCATTATTAAGGTTAGCCTTACCGACACATGCACTCGAGATTAGCTTGAAGACGTAAGTATGTTATCTTTTGGGCTTGTGCCCCTATGGCTTATAGTACCTTGGTCTTATGTGGCCCTTCGAGCTACAGAAAACGCGAGTTACAGTTGGTTCGCTCGGTTCCCGTAGGGTGCCGAGTGCCAGTCATGCCTTACCAAGGTTAGGCTGTGACACATGTCTTGCCCTTACATTCATTGGACCACAAATGTCAGAATGAATTAACTGGAACGGAGTGTTGGCTCTCATACCTATTCCAAAAGGTTTTCTTGCAGTTTTTCCAGCTAGGCAATATTCGCAAGTTGACAAATCTACTTTGTATATAGAGCCAAGAAGATTTTCTTTGGCTAAGCGATTCATTCTTAGCTGACTAATATGGTCAAGCATAGAATGCCATATATTTACATCGTTTTCACAATTAGAAGTAGATGTAAATAAGGAAAAACTAATATTATTATTATTATTGAAACTAGGTAGCATATCCAATATAATAAAACCATTACAAGGATAACTAGTGCCATATTTTTTCTTGGCCAAATACAAGTTCAAACCATGTTCATGAAAGAATAAATGAAATCCTAAATTAATTAACATTGTTACTGAGATTAGAGTCCAGCGAATTGAAGGGTCACATAGTACATCATGTAGAAACAAAGTTCAGCCACTATGCATCTCAAGTTTGTAGGTACCAATCCCTTTGACCTCCACTTTGGAGTTGTTTCCTACATAATCCCATTTCGTTCCCTGTGAAATTCGTCGAAATTCTACGAAAGCATCTCTATCTTTCACTACATGGTTGGTAGATCCCGAGTCTACAATCCATATGGGATATGATTCAGGTAGATAAGCACAACAAGATACACTTACATCACTATGTAAATTGGCAATAAGGGCCTATACCTTTCTAGGCTCAGGACAGTCACAAGCAAAATGTCCTATGTTCATATAGTTGTATCATTTGAGCTTCTCCATATTCTCTTTGTTCTTTCGAACAGAAGCACCTTTCTTTTCTTGTTGATTATACTTAGGACTTTTTTAGGCTTGTCCTTTTCCGTTATTCTTGAAAAAATTACCATACTTTCATTTTTGTCCTTGTCCACATTCTGGACTCGAACTCGCCACTTATACACCTATAGTAGCTTTGTCCATCCCGAGGCGCTCTTCCTCGAGTTCCAAATGACATTTAGCATCTTCTGCAGTTTCAATTCTAACATTATGGGTCAAGTGCATTTTCATATTTCCAAGCTTTTAGGTAGGGAGCGAATCACAGCTTGTACTTGTTGCTCTTCAGTTAACACATGATCGGCACCTTTCAGTTCATTCATCATATTTAACATATGGCACAGATGCTTACGCATAGTATGATCAGGATGCTTCTTATAAATATCAAACTTAATAGTAAGTGCTCTTAACTTGGCAAATGAAGTATTATCAAACTTTTGTTTTAATACGGACCACATGTCCTTAGCATTGTCATACTTCTGGAATTATCTCATAATATCGTTATCCACGCTGCTTAGCAATGTTATGCCAGCAAGAGAATTCTTTTTCCAAGCCTGATAAGTTACAAGATCTTTCCATGTAAAGGAGTATCACCATTTTCAGGAAGTCTCATAGACACATTAAGAGCTTTAAGAGCCTCTTGCTCTTCCAGGATATATTGAATTTTCATACTCCATATTTTGTAATTGTCTCTGTTTAGCTTATCACCTTTGTTAAGCTTGGCGATAATAACTTTCACGATAGTTAACATACTGAATTAAACAAGTATAAACTATCATGAGACAACTATGTACTTTTCACATGCCTAAATTCATATAGATATAAATTCCTAAAATAATTAATAATGTCAAAATTTATTTTATACTAGATTCAGAATCAAAAGTTCACTAAGTTCCCAATCATCATTTGAATGATAAGATGTTGTAAATCTAACATAATTAATCATTTAAGGTATGCTTATCTTAAATTACATAAACTCAAGATATAAAAATCTATAACAAATATAGAATTAAAAAAATTAGCAGGAGTAACATTTTGCGTTTGCAAATTTACACATGTACACACGCAAGTTATGTCACATATCAACAATGATTAGAAAAACTAAATACACACTTTCACATTATAAAAGTTGCACATGAACCAGAATAGACAACTTAATAAATATGTGCAAGTCCTTAGGCAGACCATGAAAATGACACTGACTCTTCTGACCCTTTAAGTCAATGTACTTATACACAAGGTCTCAAACTAATGCCCTATAAGATAACAACATATGGGGATCTAACTTATGCCATGATTTATCAAGCAACTCTTTTTGAAATCCGTTAGGCAATGCAGACTGTAAAGCCATGTATTTCTCTTTTACTCTTAATAAACCTCCAGCCCAAATAACTTCTTGAACTGACTCGTTAATTCTCATAATGTACTTCACAACTAGTATAAGATCATTATCTTATATATCGGATTCTAGAGGCAGATTTATCAAGTTGTCTGTTGGGTTGCACGACCTACTTCCTATCCTATGCGTAACCAATTTTCTCCTAAGAAAGGAACACGTTACTTTACCTGTTTTATACTAGCGTCTTTGCGGAATAATAAACTGCAGGTAAGTAATGGACACACGATATTTACGTGAAACCACCTGGCTCAAAAGGTGATAAAAACCACGACCTACAGACCTGTAGGATTTCCCCAACTTCACCACAACAATGAGCCAACTGCAAGTTACAATTACAACCTCTTTAATCTAACTCCTATCTCAGCCTTGCTACCCAAACTCTAAATAGCAAGCTATCTTCAAGATAAACTCTAACTTGAAGTTACACCACTTGTATCTACTTTAATGCTTCTTAATAAGCGGATAAAAGATACAACTTGATAAACCAACCTAATACAAGATATCTAGACTTGTGAACTGGAGAATATTATACAGTAAAAGGTTCCTTCAATCCTTTTTCTTGAAGTATGGACGCAACCCTGGATTCTTGAATATTCAAGATATAACTTATTTGCTCCATATTCCGAATTCTCTCTTTGTGGGTATGCACACTTCTTCTTGGAAAGACCTGGATATATATAGCCCTTGATGCTCCGCAGCTTGGTGAATACAAAACCCTATCCTAGTCGGTCAATGACATGCAATAGGATTTGTGTAGTATTTGAATTCTTGCCTTGTTCAGTCCGCTTCTAATATGTGTAGAAAGCTTACTAATCCCTACAAATATGGCAAGGAATCTTTCATACTTGACCGCCAAGTTCTTTCCATAATTCTGTAAATCCTAGTTGTTGTAGGATTTACCGTGGAACATGTTCACGACTCCTTTCATCCATCTGGTTCATCTGCTTCTGAGTCTCGGCACTGTCTGAGATAGAACATGTTTTCAAACCTGTTTCATCATCCCTTTGCCGTTCATTCCTACAACTCTATCTTGAGCCTGCTTCTTATATGGATGATTGAACATGTCAAAAGACTTATTTCATTGATCATGTGTAGCTCTATGTCTGCAACTGGTCAACTCACATCTTATCCACTAATCACTGCTAGGCTATTCAGCCATTGCATCAGATGACCTGTGATCCTCCCTCTTTTGCATATGATCACTGCTTTGACTCTTATTGTCTTCTTGCTCTGTGTTGGAACATGTTTGCTGACCTAGTTCATCTATTAACCTGACTCATGTGCTCGTCTGCAAACTTTTTATCTAAGTCAAAGTCACTCTACTTGTCCTCCTCATGATCTCCTCTATCTAGGTCAACTGATGACTCATTAGTGTAGAACATGTTAGCAAACTTTTTCTATCTTCCTTTCTGAGACTAAGTCATCTAACCTTCATCCTCCTCTCTATTTTTCCGCCTTGTTCGGTTGTTCTATTCATAGATCATTCATACTATGCACTGAACATCTCCGTAGGCTGGTGTCATGACCCAATTCATGAATCGTGATGGCACCTACACTATCCACCAAGGTAGGCGAACCATTCCCAAATCATTCTAGTCATTTATAAGAATTACGCAGAAATAAACAATAATTAAGCTAACAGGTTCAAATTATAAAAATGATAAGTGTGGAAGTATTAATAACCCCAAAATCTGGTCTGGACTAGTACGAGATCCACTATTACATAGATACAAGTTTGATACAAATTACAAATCTCAAATATCAATACCGTCTCAGGAATACAAAGTAGACAGTTAAATACAAGGAAGAGTCTCCGGGTTGCGGATCTTATCCAAAAGCTCACCCTGGAATCACTGTCACGTAGAATCAGATCACCCTTGATGACATGAACTAGAACTAGTAACAAACTCTGCACTCAAAAGAAGAGTACAACAAGAGTAGCATCAGTACAAACAACATGTACTGAGTAAGCATCATAGGCCGACTAAGATTAGTTCACGCATACAAGCATAAAATCAACAAGATAAGCAGATAGGCACATAATACTCAATCCAAGGTCACAAAATATCCCATAGCTGAATAACGACCAAAGAGCAAGCTTTTAAAACCAAAGTCTGTCGAGTCTCCATAATCTCAATCGATAATCCCGAATCCAAGTCCTAAACCTGGGCAGAGTCACTACTCTACAATCTGACCCAGTCCATAATCCGATCCGTACCACCACTATGATACTAACTGACCATACCAAATAAAAAATAAGAGCTATATGATGATGCAAAATAAAATGTAATGATGTGCAATGCAATGCACTGTCCAAATGCCTCAAACCTGTACACACATACTAATGGTATTATTTTCCCAACAGTCATGACCCATGGGGGACCCGTGAAGTCCGTGTACCCCTCGCTCCGGAACAGACACCGGATCATGAGTTCACAAACAGGCCACATCCTCAGCCCCTATCAAATGTGCCTTATATACATATATCAGGATAGGCCACATCCGAATCCCTTGTCAGATATGCCTTTATACAAATGTTGTATGCAAAATGAGTATTCAAAATATGGTTCAAGTCTAGAGCCACAAGATGAAACGTTAACTCAAAGTAATCATGATCAATCAATGAAATCAAATACCAATGAAAATGCAAATCGCAATTCCATAAGCATATCAGGACATAGAATAATAAGCTCAACCCTCGAATGAATCATACAATCCTCTCAATCAACATAAGAGTCTGTGACACCCTTTACTTTCACATATAGCAAGTACCCCTCACAACTAAGTCTTGTATCACCAAAGTGTTCCAGTTTCTTACATAGTTGCCATAAGTCTTTCATCAATCATTTCCGAACCATTTACATCATATATGAATATATGAATGCATGAATGAGGAATCAGTGCAATGAATGTAAATGAATATGTTATGAAGATAACAAATACCTTAAGTAATATCAAATCTTACATAACTTCGTTACCATCAGAAAATCATTATTAAGATCTCATTTGTGCCTTATCACCACTACACATCCAATTCAAGACTAATCTCATTATCTGATCACAATATGAATCTCAACGTATTTCCAATTCAACAGTCAATATGGAACATGATCAGCCAATAATATCAAGGTCAATAAATACAAGGCACCATGCCACAAGTCATAACAAGACTCAGATAAATCACTCAATCAACAAGAAGAGTATATATTGACTCCTTCCTTCTCATATCACAGAAAATACACCTCAGGTTTCAGTACATAAAGTAATGGAAACAAGCCCACATAATAAGAAATCATACCAACCTAGATAATATCCAACCAAAAACCATGTGCAAGACCTAATCGTGCTTTCTCCCATCAATTCTATACAATATATACATTTCGCTAATCAAAGTCTAACTAAAGTAAGCTGTAACCTACCTCGAATGCAGAACATGAGCCACGAACTACTCCACACGAGCCTTCTGTTTCCGAAGCGTATCAGAATGGTCAAAGTCTAGCAATATAATGCTAAGTAAGCAATAGACCTTCTAAAAAATATAGGGACAACATGGGGTAAGAGGACCCAATTACTTCTATCCTTTTTGAATGGTGAAAGTATCATTAAATGGTAATTTATCAAAATCTCAATGCCAACAATCATAATCTTCTAATTTATGGGTTTCTAATCAATTTAATCCTTCCAAAACAGATATTAGTCCAAAGTTCCCCATTTTATTAGAACCCTAAGTCTCAATACACAATTCCCAACATAATTAACCAATTTTCCATCCTAGAAGGTGATTACCCATCCTCCTAGATGATTAAACAATAATAAAATCAATAACTCGTCAATTATTCTATGGTTTAACAATTCAAGGGTTCTAATCTTTTAATTCACCATTAAAGAGCCTTAACTAGCATAAGAACTTAAAGCTGATAAGGGAATGAACAATGAAAAGAGTTAAGACTTACCTTCAAAGGAGAACTTCACCCTAGCCTTAGAAATTGCCTCTCACTTTCTTCGAAACTGCTTTTGGGTTTTTGTGGCTATAACTTCAAAATTTGCAATATAAAAGTGGGTTTTTGTCTCCCGTCGACCGCTACGGCGGTCACTATATTCGCTGCAGCGGTTTGACCCACCACTGCAGTAAACCTCATTAACTCCCCCAACCTCGGGGTGGCGACCGTCGCCCCACTGCAGCGATCGCATCTGACCAGTAGCCTCTAGTGTTTTACTAGATTTTCACCCAAAATTCCAACATCAATCCGAGGCCCTATAGACACAAACCAAACATGCACACATAAGTAAAAATGTGCTACGGACTCACCCGTGGCCTCAAAATTTCCAACGGAGGTCTAATTTACTAAGTCACCCCCTAACGGAAATAAAAACAGTTTCCAAACAATGCACAACATACAATCAAATGCCTTAATTTTTAGAAGTCTAACTCTTTAAGTTTTCAGTAGACTTACACCTAGTCTTAGAAATAAATCGGCAAGGGTAAGAAGGTCAAAACATTCCTAACGACCTAGCAGGTCATTACATCTGGATCACTTCAACTTTTGTGCTTGTCTATATCTGATAGAATATGTATGTGAACCTGATTCATGTCTATTGCTTGCAACTCTTCTTTTACTATAGATCAGGTCTTTATACTTGTTCAATGTGCACTGCACTCTTTCTTATTCAGACATTGCACTTGTGTTTGGAACTTTTGCTTCCTTCATCCAGATGTCTATCTGTGTTCAATCATTGTTGTGCATTCTCATATGTATCTATACTTGTTTTGTCTTCTTTTAGGTACCAATCAATGTAATCTTTTGTTAACCAATGTTTGCCTCTTTGTCAATCATCAAAATAATATATGCATTAGTCTAGCTGATGCCAACAAAGGTAGTTTCCACATAAATATCATGTGTCCTTTAGTTACCTGCAGTTTGTTATTCCGCAAAGACGCTAGCATAGAGCAGGTTTAGTATCCTATGAGTGGAAATTGGTTACGCATAAGCTAGGAAGTAAGTCGTGAAACCTAACATTGTCAATCATAGCTTTCACCCTATTTCTTTGTTGCTTTGTGAATACTCGTTTGGATGTCTTTATCATCACCATAATTTTTTGTAACACATACAGAAAATAATTAGGACTATCCCCATATAAATATCCACACATGTATACATCACAAAATATTTATACAGTTGTTTGCATAAAATAATGTGGTATGGAGGTTATTATTAAGTATCTAATTCTTCTTTTGGATTATTAGATGGATACTAAATCAACCAAAAAATAGCATGGCCAAAACGTAAAGAGTAACGACCCGTTTGGTCGTTATTGCATTTTCGACCCTTTTGACCTTTTCTGAGCTTCGTTATCTTACTTTTGAATCGAGGGGGCCGTTGACATGCTTCATGAGGTGTTTGGATATGATTTGGGTGACATTTGGGAAATTCAAGCTTAAAGCGAAAGAGAGTTGACTCAAAGTTGACTTTTGGATAAACGAACTTTTTCGGAAATCCATTAATTTTGAGAGGTCCGGATGGTCTTTTAGAACTTGTACATATATCTGGTTTAGTTTCCAATGCACTCGGGTGCATTTTGGGACTTGGATTGAAAAGTTAATATTGAGGTATTGGGGGTTGACTCGGTCAACGAGACCTCCGTTGGGAATCTTGAGGCCACGAGTGCACTCGTAGCTAGTTTTTATGTGTGTCTTTATATGTGGTTTGTGAGCAGATGGTCTAGAGAGTTAATCGGGATTTCAGTTGAGACTTGGAATTTTTTTAGGAATTTCTGCTATTGGTGTCCGCCAAGGCGACACAGTACCGTTCCAGCGGCACCACAATGGCGGTGAGATGGCCGCTGGGGTGGCTAAGATATTTGGCAGACTGACCATCCCGATGGTCTGATTGGACGTCGGGGCGTTGCCGTCGTAGCGGTCCCGACGCCGCTGTATCGGTATCGGGCCTGTTATATTCATTAAGTGTGTATTAAAAGCCCTTATTCTATCATATATTACCATTTAGAAAATTTAGCTCTTCGGAACTATTCTAGAGGATTCTTGGTGGTAAGTCCTTCTAATCTCCTTGCTAATTCATTTTTCCTAATCATCCTAGAATCCTTTTTTCCATGTTAGTTCATTAGTAATGGAAGATTAAAAGTGGGTTTAATGAATATTCTATCTAGGCTTCTAAATAATGAAATTGATTGGGTCTATGCCAGATTATGTTGTATCTAAGGTTGTTAATCACACATCTCCCATTACTAATGTTGAATGCTTAAATCTAAGAGTTAGGGTTTATACCTAAAATTAGGGGTTTTACTTGTATTTCGAAATTGGATTAATCCTTTGTGTCGTTATAGGCTTTTCGGCATTTTCGCTTTTTTCAAGCATTGGTTAGCTCACTTTTGACCTGAGGGCACCGTTGGCACGCTTCTCGAGATATCTAGACTCGATTCGAGTGACGTTTTGTGAAATATAAGCTTTAAGCGAAAAGAGTTGACATAAAGTTGACGTTTTGGGTAAAGGGACCTTTTTCGAAATTTTACCGATTCCGAGAGGTCCGGATGATCGTTTAGAACTTGTGTGAATCTCTAGTTCAGTTCTCGATGCATTTTGGGACTTGGGTTGGAAAATTAGAAATGAGGTATCGGGGGTTGACTCGGTCAACGAGACCTCCGTTGGAAATTTTGAGGCCACGAATGCGTTCGTAGCATATTTTTATGTGGATCTATTTATGTGGTTTGTGAGTAGATGGCCTCGGGAGTGGTTTGAGATTTCGTTTGAGACATAAAAAATTTAGTTGGGTTTCTGGTACCTGGTGTCCGCATTGGCAGCACCAGTGTTGTCCCAGCGGTACCACTGTTGCTACGGAATGACCGCTGGGGCGATCAAGTGTGATTTGGCCCAGACCGTCCCAGCGGTCTGTGGGGGCGCTGAAGCGGCGTCGTTGTTGCAGCCTCGATACCGCCGTGGCTGTAACGGCCCTATTATTTCATTAAATGTGCATTAAATAAGCCCTTAGTCTATCATTGATTCCCATTACGAAAATTGAGCTCTTGGGGATTGTTTAAGAAGATTATTGGTGAAAACTCTTGGTGGTAAGTCTTGCTAATCTCTTTACTGATTCCTTGTTCCTAATCATCATAGATTCCTTTTTCCTTAGGAATTCCTTATTAATGGAAGATGAAAGTGGAGTTAATGAATGTTCTATCTAGGCTTATTTATGAAGAAATTGATAGAGTTTATGTTTGATTTTGCTGAATCTAAGGTTGTTAATCATATATCTTCCATTATTAGAGTTGAATTCTTCAATCAAAGAGTTAGGGTTTACACCCAAAATAGGGGATTTTAGTTGAAATAAAAAATTAGGTGGATCCATGAGTTAAATCAACAATTAGTTGTTGGGTTATGATCACCTAGTACTTAATTTGATATTTTACTCCCGAATTTTCTCTTTTGACCTTGTGATCCCTGTTTCCCCAATTTCTAGGGTTACATTTGACCTAAATTGAATGATAGAAATATTAGTTTGCGGTTCGGCCATCTAGGTAGGTTATGGCTTACCCTTGGTGAGACTTCATATAGTGAAGCATATATTTAGATTATATTGTCGGAGAAAGCACGTAAACTTCCGGGTATGAAGTTGGGTTGGATATTCTCTTAGGTTGGGCCCTATTGCGTGATTGGGGTTAGCCACCCCATTGTGTTGTGACTTGATTGACCTACTGTCCTGGCTCGATGCCACGTGTTGTTAATAGTTATTGGGAACTGTTATTAGATCTTGTTTTTTATATGGTGGTACTTTACTTGACGTTAATATGAGCATAGACTTCCGTATGACTTGTTTAGTTGTTGATGATAGTGTTGGTGTACCCATGTTCGTACTTGTGACATTGATATATTGTTGGCATACCCATGTTGGTAATTGTGACATTGAGCTATTATTGGCATACCCACGATAGGTACTTGTGATATTGAGTTGATTCTTGACGTTGACACATGCATGTCACTCATTCTCATTCTTCATACTGTTGAGATACTATTGGCACTTGGTGAACCATCGTGATGAGCTTGCTCGATTTTTAAATGAGAGTGATATGATAATATGATATCCAATATTAGTCCCGAAATCGTGGATTAAGGGATTGCGTGGACTCTATGGGTCCCCTAGGGTGGTGCCGGTGAGAACCCCCGTGGGTAAAGATCCAGGTCTCGTTTGTCTGTTGGGCAAAGATCCTGGACGAGTGGCACTTAGACTTTGTGAGTCACCTTGGGTTGTGCTACCGAGACATCGATATTTTCGTCTGGAGTATATGTGTACATGGCATTACATTGCATTGCATCGCAGTTTATATTGTGATGATTCGGTGTTATACTTGTTGATTAATTCGGATTGTGTATATCTCGAGACTTGACACACTTAGGTTTAAATGCTTCAACCTCGGTGATGACAGATACTTGTTTCTAATTGTTTGACTAATACCTGCTAGTTTATCTGTCTATCCTACTTTATTGTCTTAATTATGTTAACTATGCTTAGTTGGCCTATGATACTTACCAGTACTATGGTTTTTTACTGATCTGCACTTGCTGCATTATTTTATGAATGCAGAGTACCAGGTTGGGTCATCCTCTGTCTCCTATGGCTGACAGTCGCCTCAGCATTAGCATCGAGTTTCCAGGGTGAGCACGAGACGTTCGGTGCCTTGACGACTCTTCCTACTTATGTCTTGTTATTCCTATTCTGAGACATAGACAGATTTATGTATTATTATTCCAGACTTGTATATTTTCATAGATGCTCTTGTATGACTTAGATCAGACCCTGGAGGTGTTTCCTTATTCCGCACTATTTCAATTATATATTAATGTGACACTTACGTATTTATTCTTTTCCGCTTGCTCAATTTAATTATTCATGTCTTTACTTATTTTTGGGTTGAGGGTTCGCTTACCGAGGTGGAAAAGGTAAGTGCCCGCATTACTTAGTCCAAATGGGTCATGACAAGTTGGTATCAGAGCCCTAGGTTACCCAGTCAATAATACAAGAGCATGTCTAGTAGAGTCTCGTGGATCGGTACGATAAGCTCCGTACTTATCTGCGAAGGGCTATAGCACATTTAGGAAATCTCATTTTCTTTCATCCTTTCGTGCTACTAGATTCTAATTGGTATCCGGAAAGATCAAATTGGTATCTGACTCTTATCTCTTCTCTCACAGATGGTGAAGACTCGAGCTACTTTAGCCCGAGGTCAGGTACTAGTGCCCATAGCTACAGTTGGCACCCGATGGCGAGTGACAGCCAGAGGGCGCGACAGAGCTAGAGGCCGCGGGGTCGCCCCAGCCAGGGGTAGGGCTCCTGCGGTAGGACAGCACCGAGAGAGATCTCCATCTCTCTAGCCTGAGTATCAGCCCAATCGGGGCCAAGCCGCAAAGGATAGTTTTGCCCCAGCACGAACACAGCCCAAGGTCACTTTTGATCAGGCCATACAGGATACTATGGCCAGGGTTTTACTTCATCTTGATGCCCAGCAGGCAGCCACTGGTATTACTACTCCTAGTAGAGGTTCACAAACCAGAGTTGGGGTGCAGACCTTAGAGCAGGGACCTACTCGGATAGCACACCCCGCTGCAGATATGGCTCTCCGTATTTATGTGATACCCGCTCCTGGTGATGATCTTAGGCACATGGAGAGCGTGGTTATGATCAAGTCAGATTAGGATCTTATTGGGAGGTTCAGGAAGTCAGAGCCGCCGAGGTTTTCGGGTACTTCTTCTGAGGATGCTTATGAGTTTATTCTAGATATGCATGAGTTAGTACATCGGATAAGGATCGTGGAGACCTATAGGGTTGATTATGTGTCCTACCAGTATCGTGGCAACACGAAGACTTGGTGGAGGTATTCTGTGGCTTGCAGACCTGAGGGTTCCCCTCCCCTGACTTGGACTCAGTTATACAAGACCTTCCTTGAGAAGTATGTGCCCCGGTCCTTGAGAGAGGCGCGTAGGGAGGAGTTTCTACATCTTGAGCAGAGGGGTATGTCTTTGGAGACCTATGTGACCCGCTTTCTATATCTGGCCAGTTATTCCACTCCTTTGATCCCTACTGTGGCTAACAGGATCAGGCATTTTGTTGGTCGACTAGTATGCTCTCTACGGATTTCTAGACTTCAGATAGAGTCTATGAGGGCTTCCTTCTAGTCCATTATCGAGCATGTGTCTATGGTTGAGGGCGCTAAGGCCCATGCATTTGGTGGTGGTGACAAGAGACTGCGCCAGACTGGAGTTATGGTGGTTCTAGTTCGATGGGCGTCGGTCAGATTTCTAGGTCGCATCAGCCACATTCCAGTCATCCTATGCATTCAGCTTTACAAGCTTCCCCAGTGAGCCACCCAGGCAGAGAGCTCCAAAGAATTCATTTTCTAAACCAGTAGACAAGGTTGCTTTCTTCGGGTCTTCAGCTTTAATTTATCAGCCTTCGTCCCTTCTGATTTGTTTTTCTTATGGAGAGGTTGGTCATATTGCCAAGAGGTGCTCCCAACCCAGATAGGAATATCAGCCACAGAGGACTCTGACACAGTCTGGTGGTCGAGGTGGTGCTTCTCAGAAGGGCGCGGTGGTTCTCAGGTTCCAGAGGTGGATCCCAGGTAGATAGAGGTGGGGGTCCCAGAGTGTGAGAGAGGGGTCTCAGAGTGGTGGGGCTTATTTTTACTCATTTTTTGGTGGGCCCGAGGCAGAGGCCTCAGATGCTGTGATTTCAGGTACCATTTATGTCCGTCATAGAGCAGCATCTATGTTATTTGGTCCTAGATCCACTTATTCGTATGTATCTGCATATCATACCGTTGGTTGGGATTTTCCTTGTAATAGCATAGATATACTTGTTCATGTGTCTACTCTGGTTGGAGATTCTATGATTGTTGATCGAGTCTATCGATCTTGTTGGGTTACTTTTATGGGGTATAATACTTGGGTAGATTTGGTGATTCTTGATATGGTGGACTTTGATATTATATTGGAGATGTCTTGGCTTTCTCCTTATTACGCGATCTTGGACTGTCATGCCAAGACAGTCAACTTAGCCATGCCGGGCATTCCTAGGCTCGAGTGGAGGGGTACTCTTAGACCCGCTCCGAAGAAGATCAATTCCTTCTTTCAGGCGAAGAAGTTAGTCAATAAGGGGTGTTTAGCCTATTTGTCTCATGTTCATGATACGACTGTTGCACCCCCACCCCTTGAGTCCATTCCTATTGTGAGCGAGTTCGCGAAGGTATTCCCGTCGGATCTGCCGAGCATGCCACCCGATCACGACATTGATTTATGTATTGACTTGGATCCGGGCACTCGCCCTATTTCTATTTTGCATATCAGATGGCACCTGCCGAGTTGAGGAGGCTTATGGAGCAGTTACAGGATTTATTGAGCAAAGGGTTCATTAGACCGAGTGTCTCCCCTTGGGGTGCTCCTGTTTTATTTGTGAAGAAGAAAGATAAGACCATGAGGATGTGCATTGATTATCTCCAGCTGAACAAGTTACTATTCAGAATAAGTACCCTATGCCTCGTATTGATGATCTATTTGACCAGCTTCAGGGTGCTTTATTATTTGCAAAGATTGATTTGCGTTCCAGCTACCACCAGTTAAAGATCAGGGTGGAGGATATTCCGAAGACAACATTTCGGATGAGATATGGCCACTATGAGTTTCTAATGATGTCTTTTGGGCTTACCAATGCCCCAACTGCATTTATGACTTTGATGAATGGCATCTTTTGGCCATTCCTTAATTCCTTCGTGATTGTGTTCATTGATGATGTCTTGGTATATTCCAAGAGTAAGGAGGAGCATGAGGGCCATCGTTGTTTTGTTCTTGGGTTGTTGAAGAAACATACCTTGTTTGCTAAATTTTCTAAGTGTGAGTTCAGGTTTGAGTCAGTGGCATTCTTGGGCCATGTTGTGTTTAAGGATAAGATTATAGTTGACCCACAAAACATTGAGGCTGCGAGGGGTTGGGCAAGGCCCACTACTATTACTAAGATTCGTAGTTTGTGGGTTTGGCCAGCTATTACCATCACTTTGTGAAGGGTTTTTCTGCTATTGCTTCATCTTTGACCATATTGACTCAGAAGGATGTTCCCTTCCAGTGGTTAGATGATTGTGAGGAGAGCTTTTAAAAGATCAAGCTTCTTTTGACCTCAGCCCCGATCTTAGCATTACCCGTGGAGGGTAAGGATTTCGCGGTCTATTGTGATGCCTCCCGTATGGATTTGGGTGCTGTGTTGATGCTAGAAGGTAGAGTGATAGCTTATGCTTCCCGCCAGTTAAAGATTCATGAGAAGAATTATCCTACCCAGGATTTGGAGTTGTTGGATGTGGTCTTAGCTTTAAAGATTTGGAGGCACTATTTATACGGTGTCCATTGTGAGGTTTTCACCGATCACCGTAGTCTTCAATACGTGTTTACCCAGAGAGATCTTAATTCCAGGCAGCGCTAATGGATGGAGCTCCTGAAGAACTATGTCATCTCTTTTATGTACCATCCCGGGAAGGCTAATGTGGTGGCTGATGCCTTGAGTCGCAAGGCAGTGAGTATGGGGAGTTTAGTTAGATTGATTGTTTCCAAGCGTTCGTTGGCCATGGAGGTTCAGACTTTGGCAAACAGTTTCGTTCACCTTGATATTTCAGCCCCGGGCAGGATTTTAGCTTGTGTAGATGGGAGGTCGTCTTTATTGGATCAGATCAGGACTCATCAGTTTGAGAATGCTCAGTTGAGATAGATTCGAGATAGAGTTTTAAGGGGTGAGGCTAAGGAGGTCGTGATTGATTCTGAGGCCATTTTGAGGATTATAGGACGGGTGTGCATTCCTCGTGTTGGTGATTTGATTCAGTTGATCTTGTCTGAGGCTCATAGCTCTCATTATTCGATTCATCCCGGGGCAACTAAGATGTACCGTGATTTGAGGGAGCACTATTGGTGGTGTCGGATGAAGAGAGATAGAGTTGATTTTATGGCAATGTATGCTAATTGTCAGCAGGTAGAGTATGAGCACCAGCGACCCGATGGTGTGTTTCAGAGGATGCGCATTCCCGAGTGGAAGTGGGAGAGGATTACAATGGATTTTGTTATGGGTCTTCCGAAAGCCCTGGGCAAGTTTGACCCTATTTGGGTGATAGTTGATCGATTGACTAAGTCAGCTCACTTTGTTCCAGTTCAGGTTTCCTATACCACGGAGAATTTAGCCAAGTTATACATTTAAGATATTATGAGATTGCATGGGGTTCCTATTTTTGTTGTATCTGATCGAGGTACTATCTTCACTTTTTGATTCTGGAGGGATTTTCATGATGAGTTCGGTACTTTATTGGATCTTAGTACAACTTTTCATCCCCAGAACAATGGCCAGTCCGAGCGAGTCATTCAGGTGATCGAGGACATATTGAGAGCGTGGTTATTGATGTTGGCGGTTATTGGGATCAGCACTTACCATTGGTACATTTTGCATACAATATGCTTATCATTCGAATATTGGCATGGCGCCTTTTGAGGCTTTATATGGTAGGAGATGTAGATCTCTGGTTGGTTGGTTTGATGGATTCGAGGCTCGACCTTGAAGTACGGATCTGTTGAGAGAGTTCCTTGATAGAGTGAGAGTTATTCAGGCCAAGCTTTTGGCATCTCAGAGTCGGCAAAAGGTGTATGCGGACCGGAAGGTCCGAGATTTAGAGTCTGCTGTTGGTAAACAGGTTCTATTGAAGGTTTCACCCACGAAGGGTGTTATGATGTTTGGTAAAAGGGGCAAGTTGAGCCCCGGGTATATCGTTCCATTTGATATTGTTGACCGTGTGGGTGATGCAGCTTATGAGTTGGCATTGCCGCCAGGCTTGGCGGGAGTTCATCCAGTTTTTCATGTTTCGATGCTGAAAATGTGTCATGCCAATGGTACCTACATTTTTGTTGGGATTCTATATTACTTGATGAGAATTTGACATATGAGGAGGATCCTATTGCGATATTGGATAGGCAGGTTCAAAAGTTGAGGTCGAAAGAGATTGCTTTTGTGAAGGTGCAATGGAAGCACCGCCCTGTTGAGGAGATTACTTGGCAGACCGAATTCGACATACGTAGCCGATATCCCCAGTTGTTCACTGATTCAAGTATTTTTGCACCTTTTCTCTTATTCGCTCGAGGACGAGAGATGGTTCAATTGGTATCTGATGTAACGACCCGTTCAGTCGTTATAGCCTCTTCGGCATTTTTGCCCTTTTGGAGCATTGGTTAGCTCACTTTTGACCTGAGAGGATCGTTGGTACGCTTCCTGAGATGCCTAGACTTGATTCGGATGACTTTTTGTGGAATATGAGCTTTAAGCGAAAAGAGTTGACCAAAAGTTGACTTTTGGATAAATGAAGCTTTTTTTAAATTCCGTCAATTTCGAGAGATTCAGATGGTCGTTTAGAACTTGTGTGTATCCTGGTTAGGTTCCCGATGCACTCAGATGGATTTTGGGACTTGGGTTGTGAAATTGAAAATGAGCTATCGGGCGTTGACTCGATCAACGAGACCTCCGTTGGAAATTTCGAGGCCACGACTGCGTTCATAGCGTATTTTTATATGGATCTGTGTATGTGGTTTGTGAGCAGATAGCCTCAGGAGTGGTTCGGGATTTTGTTCGAGACTTAGAATATTTAGTTGGGCTTCTGGTACCCGATGTCCGCATTGGCGGCACCAGTGCCGTCCAAGTGGTACTACTGTTGCGACGGAATGACCGCTGGGGCGGCCAAGTGTGATTTGGCCCAGACCATCCCAGTGGTCTGTGGGGGCACTGGGGCAGCGTCGCTGTTGCGCCCTCGATACCGCCGTGGCGATAACGGCCCTGTTATTTCATTAAATGTGTATTAAATAAGCCCTTTGTCTATCACCTATTCCCATTACGAAAATTGAGCTCTTGGGGACTGTTTTAGAAGATTATTGGAGAAAACTCTTGGTGGTAAGTCTTTCTAACCTCTTTATTAATTCCTTGTTCCTAATCATCATAGATTCCTTTTTCCTTAGGAATTCCTTAGTAATGGAAGATGAAAGTGGAGTTAATGAATGTTCTATCTAGGCTTATTTATGATCAAATTGATGGAGTTTATGCTAGATTTTGATGAATCTAAGGTTGTTAATCATAAATCTTCCATTATTAGAGTTGAATTCTTGAATGAAAGAGTTAGGGTTTATACCCAACATTGGGGTTTTACTTAAAATCCGAAATTAGATTGATCCATAAGTTAAATCAGCAATTAGTTGTTGGGTTATGATCACCTGGTACTTAATTTGATATTTCACTCCCGAATTTTCCGTTTTGACCTTGTGGGCCTCGTTTCCCCAATTTCTAGGGTTAGATTTTACCTAAATTGAGTGATCTCAACAATAATATCGCTCTTCATGATTTCCAATCTAGATTTCAAATATGCCTAGACTACTTTGGTTCTGAGGCTCAGCGGAAGGGCAAGGCAAAAAAGTGATTGTTGGTGTTTGCGGTTCGGCCATCCAGTTAGGTTATGACTTACCCTTGGTATGGCTCCGTATAGCGAAGCATATATATTTATATTATATTATCGGAGAAAGCATGTAAAGCTTCGGGTATGAAGTTGGGTCGGATATTGTCTTAGGTTAGGCCCTGTTGCGTGATTGGGGCTAGCCATCCCGTTATGTTGTGACTTGATTGATCTATTGTACTGGCTCAATGCCACGTGTTGTTAATACTTATTAAGAATTGTTGTTACATCTTGATTGTTATATGGTGGTACTTTACTTGACGTTGATACGAGCATAGACTTTCGTATGACTTGTGTAGTTGTTGAGGATATTGTTGGCGTACCCATGTTAATACTTGTGCCATTGATATATTGTAGGCGTACCCATGTTGATACTTGTGACATTGAGATATTGTTGGCGAACCCATAATTGGTACTTGTGATATTGAGCTGATTCTTGACGTTGACACATGCTTTTCATTAATTCTCATTCTTCATACTGTTGAAACACTGTTGGTACTTAGTGAAACATTGTGATGTGCTTGACTCGATTTTTAAATGAGAGTCGGATATCCAATATTAGTCCCTAAATCGTGGATTAAGGGAGTGCATGGACTCTGCGGGTACCCTATGGTGGTGCCAGCGAGAACCCCCGTGGGCGAAGATCCGGGTCTCATCTTTCTGTAGGGCAAAGATTCGGGACGAGTTGCACTTAGACTTCGCGAGTCACATTGGGTTGTGCTACTGAGATGTCGATATTGTCGTCCAGAGTACATGTGTACATGGCATGGCATTGCATTGGCAGTCATACATCATTGCATTGCACTGCATTGTGGTTTATATTTGATGGTCTGGTGTTATACTTGTTGATTGATTCAGATTGTGTATATCTCGAGACTTGACACACTTGGGTTTAGATGTTTCAACCTAGGAGGTGACGGATACTTATTTCTGATTGTTTGACTTATACATGTTGGTTTATCTGCCTATCCTGCTTTGTTGTCTGAATTAAGTTAGATATGTTTAGTCGGCCTATGATACTTACCAGTACTATGGTTTTGTACTGATCTGCACTTGCTGCATTTTTTTATGAATGCAGAGTACCAGGTTGGGTCATCCTCCGTCTCTCGTGGCTGACAGTCGCTTCAGCATTAGCACTGAATTTCCAAGGTGAGCACGAGAGCCATGTATGAAGGAAGTGTAAGTAAGGATCAATGTTAGACTATTCTTCCTCTAGATGTATTTTAGTTAGCTAAGTTGTAGTTGAGTTGTATGAATAAGAAATTGCGGGATGATAGCGGGAAATCGTATTTTGATGATGTTGTTGGCTTATGGGCTTTTTGGTGGCTGTTTTGGAACTGGTTATTGTCGTGTTGCTGAGATAGTTTCCTTGTATATGGAAAGTAGTTGATGTTATTATTGTGATATTAATGGACTTCATGAATTTGAACGAAGGAAGTGTACAAAGATATCGTATACAAGCGTATATTGAACGATTCTTGTATTTCTTTGTGTTCTTGGTAATTTGAGTTTAAGGAAGATTTGAAGAGGTTGTGGTTACATTATTTTAGTTTTATTTGTTATATTGTGATGGTCGTGAAATAGGGGAAATGTTGTTCGTTTCATTTTTTAACCAAATTATTTCTTGATATACGGGGTATACGAGGGTCGCCTAAGTTTATACATGTATACCTTTGTTATGGGGTTGGCATAATAGTTACGGCGAGTTCGTTGTTGGATCATATTGAAGACTCAAGGTATATTAAGGCTATCCTTCCTTTCATTTTGGCATGATCCTTATGATATGAACGAATGAATGAACTTCCATGTCACTCTACTCTTAGAAGCATTAGGAGTACTCTAATCTTTGATGTCCCTATACCCCTTTTATCAAGGACCCCTTTTATGATTATTCCTTCTGTTCATGGGCTTAAGATTACGTATATTGATGATATTAGCTCAAAGATGTTTATCAGAGGTAGAACAACTTTATGTCACTCCGAGAGTTCTATTTATTTCTCTTACTTATGCATTGCATTCATTTATACATATGCACATTGACCCATGACCAGAAGGTGTAATATACGCGTATATTATATGTATATGGGGTATAGGGAAAGGGATAGGCGTTATACACACATCACCACCTGATCAGCTGGTATGCGATGGTGATGATGATGATGATGATAATGCCCCCAAAGGGGCCGACATGATATGATACATGGATCGAACTGCATGTTCCGCAGCACTAACATTATGGATCGGGTTGTACACTCTACAGCACTAACAATTATATTATGATATACATATATGATTTTGAAAGAAAGCGTGCATATCATTCGCCCTCAGAGTCACTTTCAGTTATACAAACACTTCTAGATATACAGTCACACAGATACATTCAGATATGTATAGATAAACTCTTATGTCCCAAATTCCTTTCATGATTCTTACGTATATGTTGTTTCCATCCTTTACATACTCGGTACATTATTTGTACTGACTCCCCTGATGTTTGGGGGAGTGCGTTTCATGCCTGCAGGTTCTGAGATACAGGTTGGTGATCCATCTATTAGGATGTCAGCTCAGCAGATGAGGTTGATGCACTCCATTTGTTCCGGAGATGCCAAGAGTCAGCATGGTCTTATGTGTGTGTGTGTGTGTGTGTGTGTGTGTGTGTATATATATATATATATATATATATATATATATATATATATATATATATATATATATATATATATATATATATATGTATGTATGTATGCATATGTGTATGGGTATGGCGGGGCCCTGTCCCAACCACATTGTGTTCTATTTTCCAGTAGAGGCTTGTAGATAAGATTGATCAACAAAACAAAAGAACAATAAGTGATGAATGTCTAGTATGTGTGATGTGTGTGATATGATAAAGAAAAACATGTTATAGGTAGAGAAGAAAAGGTAGAAGTGAGGTAAATGAAAGGAATGTCTAATAGAGTAGTAACCCGATTAATGGAGTACGAGAGAGAATTAAACGTTGTGGATATCTCAGTACTAAGTGAGAATGTTAATAGATGTTATAAAATGATTGGGGTTTCAGATTGTGTTATAGGTAATGTGTGACAAATGAGATTATGACGATGAATATGGGATTATTTGTTGAGTAAAGTATCTTATGCATAAAGAGTGACTTCACGCACAACATCTCTCTAAAGGATTCCAAAGGGACCACATATTACCCTGTTATTAATATATCGAGATAGCAGAGGACAATACTCCTATGACAGTATGAACTAACCGGAGAAGAGTATTGAATGATTGACGCTGAGCAATAAGTTATAGTTTTACTAAAGGGAAGTCAATGGTATTCTGGAATATACTTATGACTATTGTACTATGAACGAAATTATTTGAGCAAAAGGATGAGAAGCGAGACAAACGAAGAAACAAGGTCGGATTGCGAAAGATCGGTGGACTGACTTTATATGTATGTCAAGACAGCAACAAATGGAATTGCATCCCCGGTGAGTTATACAGCAATGTCCCAAGGAAATATTATTCAGAAAAGGTAAGTCAAGAGATGGTAAGTTTGTGGACGATACGATACTGGGAACATAGATTAGTTGCGAGCTATATCGATAAACATGACTAATACGTAAGATGGTCTATGGGACTTAATAGGATCGTGGAAGGAAGCATTAGAATAAAGGCAATTCCCTCATGGTTTAATGGTTGTAGTAACCAAACGAAAATCAAAAGGCAATCAAAGAATTAATCTTCGACATTTCGAGGCAATATGGCAAGGAGAGACGTAAGGATGAGATAATACAAGATATGGGCTGTAGAACGGAAGAAGGGCGGAAAGTCCAACATGGTAGTTGTGAAACAATAAAGTAGATTATGAGACAGAGTTAAAGGATGGGCATATGAAAAGAAAAAAAAAGGTCTTAACCATAAGATGATGATAGGTGCGGTACAAAGAAGATTACCTACATCGGTGTTTATTCAATATGTGGATACGAGTAGTTACCAAAAAGGGTACTCTTACAAGGCCTATTGTGGGATATGATTAGTATAGAATTTAAAACCCCTTAAGATGATAAATCATGTGAATATTGTGGCTTCTGTTCAGGCGTAAGATAAAGGAGAATAAGATGGTACCTCCATGAACAAAGGGTTTATATGAATGATTTAGTAATGGGGATATAGAGGCAATGATTATAAAGATTAAGATAAGGGGGAGAAGTAAATGATAAGAACAAAAGGTATCTCGAATAATTAAGTATGAACAAAGATTGACGATTTTAGCTATCGCGAAGGGCCATACCAAAATAGTGACTTACATATATCTTTTGAAAGGACATTCGCGAGGTGTCAAGGGAATGGTCAACGAAGATAGTACTATAGACCTCAACAAATTCTGAACGAGAATGGATTTCTATAATGATTCACAAGGAATGTATAGTACTAGACGAGCTTGACGAAAAAGTACCAAGAGATATAGCGACGGAAGTAGTAAGAAAAAAAAGAGGTAAGTGTTGAATAAGTAACTCAGCAGAAGACGGATATTGAGGTCATAAGAGAGTATAAGCCATAAGGTTAAACCCACATCTAGAGAAACGAGTTAGAGACTCCAACAAGATCATCGAAAGGGTTAAGTTGGATTTCTGGAGTAACAGAAAACAGTATCGGCTAACAAACAAAGATAATCGAATAGGAATTAGGCACTCGGAGGATTTCAATAATAAGTTGACTTTAAGAGAATTACAGAGGTTTCATTTGAGCTGACGTCGTGTAAATCATGTGACAGCCCAACCGGAGGACTATGACGGACACCAAGAAGCTGACCTCCTAGAGGCCACTAAACGTACATGACATATCTGCTCATGCTCATTTTGGGCCACCTGAGGGCACTCACAACATGATTTGCTGACTGATAGATGTCATAAACTAGAGGGTCACCGTCCTCAAAAGATAAATATATATATATATACATGCATCACTAAACTGAACCGGGGTACAAGCCGACAAGGCTACCCGATAAAACTATGTAACCAAACATGTGTTGAGCGGGCCACGCTGTCTGACTGAATATAAGCGTCTATGAGCCTCTACTGACATACTGGACATGCTGTGGTCGGGACAGGGCCCCTGCCCTACCCATAAACATCAAACATATACTAGGTCTAGACGGTAACTCCTGCATGAGAGGAGTGCTCCACTGTCAAGCTGAAGAAGTAGCCTAAGGATGCAATCTGTCTTCGTGGCTATCTGAAGCTGCGGGCATGAAACGCAGCCCCCCCCCCCCCCCCCCCCCCCCCCCCGGAACAATAGGGGAGTCAGTACGGATAATGTACTGAGTATGTAAGGCAGAAAAGTAACATACACATAGGAGTCATGAAGAAAATCTGAGAATCATAAAGTAAACTGACTGGCGGAATACATCTGTATGTCTAACTATATGAACATGTCTGTATGAATGCATGTGTATGTCTTACTATCTGAAATATCTGTATATCTCTGCTTACTAAAAAAGCCTCTGAGGGCGTATGATATGCAATGCATAGGTCATAGTGCCGAGGAACGTTCGGCTCGATCCCTATCCCATATAGGCCCCTTCGGGCATCATAATCATCATATAGGCCCCTTCGGGCATCATAATCATCATCACTGTGCACCAGCTGATCAGGTGGTAATGCGAATATAACGCATCGCCCTTTTCCCATACCCCATACATACATATATATATATATATATATATATATATATATATATATATATATATATAATACACATAATATACGCGTATATAACGCCTTCTGGTCACGGGTCAATATGCATGTATGCAAATGAATGTAATGCATAAACATAAATTAACCTTATCATGATACAATAATTAGGACCCGTGAACAGAAGGAATAATCATAATAGAGGGGTACAAGATCATCAATAACTGAGATGCTCCTAATACTTCTAACAGTAGAGTAATATGGAGACTCGATTACTTGTTGTTCGCTCGTATCATAGGATCATGCCAAAATGAAATAAAGGGAAAGCCTTAACATACCTTTCGGTAGCCTTATCCACTTAACGCTAATCCTTCCAAGCTCGTAAATCTACACGTAAACCATCTATATTATCATTAGGCTCAATATCATACACTTGTCTCAAGCATCCAAATGAAATCTTTTTAGAATCTGTCGAAATTCGGGCAGCATCTCCCCTATTTATATGCCTAGCCCAAAATTATAATCCAGCAACCAACAACAATAATAACAATACCAACATCAACCACAATATTATCAATACCAATAGGTTCCATAAAACATCTCACACGATGTTTTCCAAATTTCTCAACTAACCATAACCATATCCACAATACCATAATCAAGGAATTATATTTAATTTAATCTCAAATTAGTCCAAAATCTCCTTTCAAATTCACCTCATGCCCATCAACTTCAATTCAACACTTTATGATTTTTCTCCTATAATTCTTCCTCTCCAAGAATTGCTAAAACTTTACATCATCTCAATCATGTAAATAATAGGAATAACATACCTCATAGTAGAAGAACTTCACTTTATTCACCCCTTTCCAAGACCAAGTTCATCACCACCTTGAAGAGAAACAAGAATAATTACCTTCCATGGACTTGGTAGAAAGAGTTTTGGAGAAGTCTAGAGAGAATTTTAGGGAGAGAAGGTGGTAGAATATGAGAGAAGGTGGTAGAAAATGAGAGAGAAAAATCAGATTTTTGTTTTTAAATCTTCTGATTGTTACTGTTCACACCGACTACTGTAGCAGTACTGTAGCACCGAGGTTACTGTAGCACGTGTTTCTGCTCTGTCAGCCTGACTTGTAACGTCCATAATTCTCTACTCCGATGTCGTATCGACAAGAAGTTTGTTGCGTTAGAAACTAGACTCAACAAACTTCATTTTAGGCTTTTGAAATACCTTAAAACCCCCAATATACTAGGAGATATACCCCTCCAAAGCTAACCCAAAATTCTGTCAACTTTTTTCCAAATTTTTCACAAACTTATTTTCTTCGATTTGCTTGATTCCGAAACCTTTAGACGCTTTCTTAACACTTGGTAAGAGTATTCATTAACCTTATAAGGGTTCCATGACCTCTTCGAGCTTGCGTTAGTTTACTCACAACGCACATGACGCAGAATTTTTTTTCCGAGGGGTAACAAATCACAAGGGACTCGTCTATCGAGACAGATCCAATAACTATATTAGACCGACAATACAGATGTAATTACCGTAACAATAATACAGAAGTACAAGGATACGGTAGGATTGTAGTTCAGTCATATACCCCTGTCTTATGACTAAATGATACTCGAGTTCAGAAATTCGGCACAAGCTAGTAGACCTTGAGGAGAGCTATTATTGCAGTCAAGTGAAACCAAGTGTTGCTATTTATGGATATTAGCCCTGTGTGACATATATAGTGTGTTTTCTGGCTGCGTACAGGTTGGATATTAATTAAGTTTACAACAGAGACTCCGGCAAAATTTTCGCAAGGCTCTAAGAGTTAACATTTGAGGACGAATGTTTCTAAAGGGGGGAAGGATGTTACATCCCGTACTTTTATACGTTGGATTTGTCGTAAGTTAATTGACATAAGTTCAAGGACAAGGTTAATTTTTTAGGTTATAAGTATCTATCCGATGCTTAACAAGTGATAAGTAAGTGTCATGAAGGTCAGACGTTAAACAAATCGAATAGTATAAGTTTCATCAATATGATACCCGTACCTTCGAGCTATGGATCGAACCGCTCACACCGGAGAATTTTGGTCATATTCAAGTATGCAAATAAAGAGATCGGTATATAAAAGGATGAGGTCCCGAAATGATTTAGGACTTAAAAGTGTGATGATGGTGATTGGAAATTATATTTTTGGGTATGCACAAAGAGGCTATGGACTAGTGTTATACCACATGATTATGATAGTGAGTGTATAAAGTGTGTTAAAAGTGACGAAAAGGGGGGCATTTTACGTGAAAAGTTCAGTGCATTTGATGATGGACACAAGGTTAATAATTAATGTTTGAGAGGGGTAAAAAAGGTGTTTATTAACTATCATATAATATCTTCAAATGCTATTATTTGTATTTGTTGTACTAATGTAACAAACGAATGAACGAACTTCCATGTCACTCTACTCTTAGAAACATTAGGAGTACTCTAATCTTTGATGTCCCTGTACCCCTTTTACGATTATTCCTTCTGTTCATAGGTCTTGAGATTACTTATATTGATGATATTAGCTCAAAGATTTTTATCGGAGGTCGCACGAGTTTATGTCCCTCCGAGAGTTCTATTTATTTCTCTTACTTATGCATTGCATTCATTTAACATATGCACATTGACCCATGACCAGAAGGCGTTATATACGCGTATATTATATGTTTTTGGGTATGGGGAAAGGGATAGGCATTATATACGCATCACCACCTGATCAGCTGGTATACGATGATGATGATGATGTTGCCCATAGTGGGACCGACATGATATGATATACGGATCGGATTGCACATTTTGCAGCACTAACATTATGTATTAGGTTGTACGTTCCATAGCACTAACAATTATATTATGATATACGTATACGATTTTGAAAGAAAGCATGCATATCGTTCGCCCTCAGAGGCACTTTTAGTTATATAGAGTTATACAGACACTTCCAAATGCACAGTCACACAGATACATTTAGATATGTATAGATAAACTCTCATGTCTCAGATTCTTTTCTTGATTCTTACGTATATATTGTTTCCATACCTTACATACTCAGTACATTATTCGTACTGACTCTCCTATTGTTTGGGGGGCTGCGTTTCATGCCTGCGGGTTCTGAAATATAGGTTGGTCATCCATCTATTAGGATGTCAGCTCAGCAGATGAGGTTGATGCACTCCATTCGTTCTAGAGATGCCAGGAGTCGGCATGGTCTTATGTGTGTTTGTGTGTGTGTGTGTGTGTGTATATATATATATATATATATATATATATATATATATATATATATTATATTCTATATATATGTATGTTTGCATATGTGTATGGGTATGGGTATGGCGGGGCCCTGTCCAGGCCACGTTGTTTTCTATTTTCCAGTAGAGGCTTGTAGACAGTTATGTTTTGTCAGATGATGTCCAAACTTGTGGTTTCATATGCTGTCATAGGTGGTTGTGATAGCCTTATAAGCTTATGTAGTATGTTCGTCATATTCATACAGATGAGTCTTTCAGATTAGTTGATACATGCATGTTCCTTATGAGTTTATCAAGAGTCATATGATGGACCTATCGGCCCCCCAATGTTTATGTTGATCTTACAGATGCATGTCAGGTGGTGCCTGAATATTATGGCCAGGTGCCTGACTAGTATGGTCAGGTGCCCGTCATGGTCCTTCAGTTTGGGTCGTGACAATATACTAATTACGCGACCATTCTATACTGTGTGATATGAAATGGTTAGTAGGCGTGAAGGGTGGACAGTTCGTCTCTAGGTTGTGTGTAACGGAGCGACATGGTACATGGACTTTGTGGGTCCCCCATGGGTTGTGCTATTGAGACGTCGATACTTCCGTCCGGAGTATATATGTACACAGCATTGCATTGCATATACATTTCATACATCATTGCATTGCATTGTACTTTGGCTTCTGTTGTAATATTCTTGTGAGGTACTTGTGATGTAAGGATTCATACTGAGTAATTGGAGACTCAGCACAATTGGGTTTAGATGCTAAACATAGGTGATGACCTGTACTTGGTTCTAACTTGTGTTTGACTTATACTTGTTGATTTATCTACTTATCTTGCTTTATTTTCTGAATTATGCTAACCAAAGTTAGTCTAACTATGATACCTACCAGTACTGTGGTTTTGTACTGACCTGCACTTGCTACTTCTTCTTCTCGTAGTTGATAGTCTCTCCGAGATTTGCTTAGAGTCTATAGGGTGAGCATGAAACGTCTGCCGCCTTGAAGACTTTTCTTTATTTGTGTCTTATTTTCTATTTCGAGACATACTCAGATTTGATGTATTATTGATATTTCAGACTTCTAGATTCTATTTAGATGCTCTTGTATGGATTAGACCAGACCCTGGGTGTATTTCCTTATTTCCGCACATGTTTAATATTATTATCGTCAGACTTATGAGTTTTATTCTCTTCTGCTTATTTAGTTGCTTATTTATGTTTTTACTATAGTTGGGTTGAGGGTTCACCTACCGAGGTAGGAAAGGTAAGTGCCCTCACGACTTAGATAAATTAGGTCGTGACAAGTTGGTATCAGAGCCCTAGGTTACCCGATCTATAATACAATAGTGTTTCTAGTAGAGTCTCGTGGATCGGTACGATGAGCTCCGTACTTATCTGCGAGAGGCTATAAGACACTTAGGAAACTTCAAATTCTTTTATTCTCTAGTGCGACTTTATTCAATTTGGTATCTAGTCAATTCCAATTGATTATCCTCGGAAGATGAGAATCCGTCCTTAAGTTCTTACGTGAATGGTTGATCTATGACGTGTCGTGATATGGTATGAGAGGTATTATCCTGACTCAGACGCGTGATCCAGTTTGGTCACTAGTTATTGCCTGAGGTTTCGATTGTGTGGAGTCGTGATGATACTCGGTTGTTGTGTGGAGTCGTGGTTAGAATCGGTTATTGTGAGAGTTCATGAGAATTGTAAAGATAGTTCAGAGGGTTACAAGGTTTCCATGTTCCAGCAATGGGTTACTCGGGAGTGACAAAGTAGAGTTATAGCTTAACAATAGTGGATTGCTCAATGATATGATCAGTTTGACATTAGCTTCATCAAGGCTTTATGATGGTGCGCATGACACAGGTGTACCAATGGCGGATCGATGATTCAGCGGCGGTAGAGTATTAGACTTCAGTGTATGAGAACAAGTGTAAGTTCGGTGATGACCATCGAATTGTCAAACGTATTATTATCGCGAGTGATAGAGAAAAGAAGTCGACAATAAGGACATGAAGGAAGCTTTTATGGAAAGGGTGTAGCGAAGCAAGACTTCTTGGAATATCTTGGACATAAGTACTTTTCATGAGATTGGGAAGGGAAAAATTGTTATCTGACATGGTTGTCAGAATAAAGTTACGATTGGTGCAAAAATGTATTCTTAATATAAGCTCGTTGATGTTAAAAGGCTACTCGGTTACTAAGTAAATGCTATGGGCACATCGTTTGATCAGTAAATTGACTGGTTTTGGGCTTCTGAGGAACTAGTAATCGACTGATAGAAATGACTTCAATTATGGGCGTATGCGATGAGTTAATGACTTGGGAAGCTACTGGTTGCTAAACTTCTATTTGAGGAGAAGTATTGATATTGTTTGTGGTTCGTTCAGCTCAGAGGGATGATTGGTTTAGAGGATTGAGTGGATTTGAGTGTTATCGGTTGATAGTGATAGAGTGATTTGAGATGGAATACGGGAACCAAAGGGTTATCGTTTTGTAAGACTTGAGGTGATGTAACATCAGTACGTGAGTTGTGTTGGACTGCGGGGGTATTAGACCATGACGTACAGTAAAAGGGTGACCGATGAGGTTGATCGGGATCTGCGAGGTTAAGGGCAGCAAGAAAACCTTAGAAACAAGAGTTATGATGTGAGAGTTTGGTTGCGATTGTACAGTCCAGAGTGGGCTGGAGAATTTATGGATTAGTTGGTATGTTCGGTTAGGTCATAAACTAATAGAGATCAGTGGTGGGCTAAGATTGGGAACCTTGTATTCGTTGTGTAAAATTGTCTAGATCCCACTACTAGCGATGTTAGAAGAGGGATTGGCATACGAGTGGTTAGAGGTGTTTAGATTCGATATTTGAGGTAAGAGGTGATTCTTCGAGGACTAGTAATGTTAAGGCTTTAAGTAAGGGATTAGTGAACATGGAAACTTGCAATTGTAGATCGATGATAGGTTAACTGAGTTGAGTTCGGGATAACATTTCAAAAATTGAGTAAGGAAATTCGGGCAAGGACGTTTTGGTGAGATACATGAGGATATTAGTGAGACTGTTGTGTGATACGCTGGATTTAGAGAGTGTTCAATTTTGAGTTGTAAGCGTTAAGAAAACTCTAATGTGCAAAGTCTGTGGTATGATCCTATCTCCCGGATTGATTCGGCTAGCTTGCAGAACTTATGATTACGTGGTATTTGATTGAGTGGATTCGAGGATTGACTACGGTATTGATGATCATGAATTGATTAGAAATTGGGAAATGACGAGGCGAGAAAAGGTATAGTTGATTGTGAATCAATAAGAAAAAGGTACATCTTGGGGATTTCTTGGGTCAGTATGGACTGTGGTATCGTTTTCTTACATACTCCAATTGAGATGTGATTGTTACGTGAGCTTATGAAGAAAAACTATAGGAATGGATTATGTGATATGATAGAGCTCCGTGAGGTTCATGATCAGCAACTAGTGAGAAGCAAATTTCAGTGAACCGACATGTTGAGGTTTATAAGAAATGGCTTTGTGTTACACCATTGGATAAATTTCCCAACATTCTACAGTGGATGAGTTAGCATGCCTTAAGAGAGAAGATTGTGGAATCCCTATCATGTGAGGGCTAGAGTTATATTTTTGAGGTGAGCCCCTAATAGTGGTTATATTTTATGTTGCAAGTAGTATTGACTGGATAGTTTGGGTAAGCATTTTTGGTTATTAAACACTTAGAGGTGATTGCATGAGATTTAGAGCGGTAGTGTAAGACTGGATACTTTCGGAGAATTTACGAGCATATCGAGATGATACTATAAGAGGTTCGATGGTTATACAATTACTATATGAGGCTTCAGATTTGCGTCGAAAGGTTCGAGGTGGTATTGGAATTGTGTATCAGGTAAAGGTTGAGAAATATAAAGATTGGAATCGTAAGACATAGCTCTTCTGTACTAAGTTGATAACTTGGATAGGACGCAACTTGTGGAGTCGAAAGTGATAGACATGATTTGTTATGCGTGGTATGGCTGTGATTAGTGTCAAAATTCGGAGTCGGTTCTAATGATTATTGGTGATATTCAAGAGTTGTGCATTCATTCAGGGTCAGCTTGGTTCGAGTTAAGCTTAAAAGTCTATGATTACACCTCCAGGAAGATATCTAAGGACTTAAATCATTTCGGTTCAGATATGGGGTATGACCAATTTACCAAGCTTTGTAAAGGTTTTCTAGTGGATTTGGTGATACTTTCTGAGAACAGTTATTCAGGACAGAATAAAAGTATGCAATGAGCCTAGTATAGATTTGAGGAGGAACTGTTGCGCAAGCCGTCTCTATAGTGATCATTTGTTTGGTCGATGAGATATTCAGTGATATGGTTCCTCTATGGTGATTTGAAGGTTCAAAAGGATTTGGAACTGGCCAAGTTGGCTGTCAATAAGATCAGTTTTGATAGAATTGCATAAAGATCGGGAACGAATCAAGGATTCTTTCTGGCGAGAGTAAGTTATAAGTTCAGAATTTTGGTATGTGTGTTCATATGTTTCTAACATATCGCGGTGCAAGTAACGACTTTATAAAATGTGGGAGAAGGAGTTAGCGGAATCAGAGTATTTTATCGATTTAGAATAGGCTATGGTTTGTGACCACGTTTCAGAGGATTGCGTTGGTCGGGTAGGTGTTTGGGGGCCTATTGATCGTGTTCAGGGTTGCGGCTTTATCCAATCAGAGAATTCGAATAAAAGCAAATTGTTATTTGAGGATCAGTTGTGAAGGAAATTGGAATAGGGAGATATGAGAATTGGAGCTTGAGATAAGTTTTGAGAGTTGTGACTAGCAAGTGAGCCCGGGGTGTATTGGCAGTTTGAGACCACCATTGTTGGACACTTTGTTCTATGAGTTAGTTTTCACCAGATCTGTCGAATGCTCATTCGGTTTTCCATGATCATGTTGGAGAAATACCGTTCTGGTGGCTTCTGTATCATTCGTTGGGATTCAATTTTGTTCGATGATTATCCTTCCTGTAAAGAGAAGTCCGACGTGCGTGGCCGATATCTTCAGTTGTTACCGATTCGAGCATTTTTTTCGTCCTCTCTTCCTTGTCGCTCGAGGATGAGCGATTGTTTAATTGGTATCTGGTGTAATGACCCACTTGGTCGTTATTGCATTTTTTTCCCTTTTGACCCTTTCCTGAGCTTGGTTAGCTCACTTTTGACTAGAGGGGACCGTTACATGCTTCCCGAGGTGTTTGGATATGATTTGGGTATCATTTGGGAAAGTTAGGCTTAAAGCGAAAAAGAGTTGACTCAAAGTTGACTTTTGGGTAAAAAGATCTTATTCAGAAATTCATCGATTTCGAGATGTCCAGATGGTCTTTTAGAACTTGTGTGTATATCGGTTCGGTTCCCAATGCGCTCGGGTGCATTTTGGGACTTGTGTTGGGAAGTTGGAATTGAGGTATCAGGGGTTGACTCGGTCAACAAGACATCCGTTGGGAATTCCGAGACCATAAGTGCGTTCGTAGCGTATTTTTGTGTGTGTCTGTGTATGTAGTTTGTGAGCAGATGGCCTTGGGAGTTAGTCGGGATTTCGATTGAGACTTGGAAAAATTTTGGGAATTTCTGGTATTGGTGTCTGCTAGGGTGGCACTAGTTTCGCCCCAGTGGCACCACCATGGTAGTGGGATGGCCGCTGGGACGGCCAAGCTATTTGGTGGACTGACCATCCCGACGATCTGAGGCATCGGGGCGGTGCCGTCGTAGCAGTCCCGACGCTGCTGTATCGGTATCGGCCTGTTATATTCATTATGTATGTATTAAAAGCCCTTAGTCTATCAGTTATACCATTTCGAAAATTGAGGTCTTGGGAACTATTCTAGCGGATTCTTGGAGAAGATTCTTTGTGGTAAATCCTTCTAATCTCCTTGCTAATTCATTATTTCTAATCATCTTAGAATCCCGTTTTCCTTGGTAGTTCATTAGTAATGGAAGATTAAAAGTGGGTTTAATGGATATTCTATCTAGGCTTCTAAATGATGAAATTGATTGGGTTTATGCTAGATTATGTTGTATTGTCACGACCCAATTCGGGGTCGCGCGGGCACCAACCTTCCTACCTCGGTAGGCGAACCCTCTCATTGATTTCACATCAATTAAGTAAAGGCGATTCATTTAAATCAATAGATACTTAGAAATTCAGCGGAAACTTCATAATATATTCAATAAACTCAAGATTTAATAAAATTACAATGGTGTAACACATACAGACTCGATCCATTTCCCATGACCTGGTCTAGACTAGTACAAGAGAGACTAATGATTTCAGATTACCACTACATTCTAAGACTCAATCTCTGTCCCGAAATGAAATGGGCGGAGGTCTTCCAGATAGGCATCGCGTATTTCCACATATGCTTCGATCAATTACCTGAAACAAATCTACACCCCAAAAAGGGTGTAGCAAGTGCAATATCAGTACAAACCACACGTACTGAGTAAGTATCATAGGCCGACAATGGTTAGTAACACATATCAGTAAAACAATTCACGGATAAACATGATACCAACCTAATCAAGTCATACGGCTATCTACCACACATTGTATATCAATACCCTGGCTAATTGCTCACAGGGGGAGTCTCACCAGCACCACTCTGGGGGACCCGCGAAGTCCATGCACTAACAACGATTCCGGGATAACATCAGAATCGGCCATGCAATAACGATGCTTGAATATAACCATCGGACATCGGCCTCCTCACAATCACTCAAAAGAGTTTATCAAAATATTAGTTGCACTCAATCAACGATACCGGATCATCACCGGGTATCGGCCATGCATCATGAATATGAGGGAATGTATGCAATGCACATATCAACGATACCGGATCATCACTGGGTATCAGCCATGCATCATGAATGTATGAGAATGCATACAATGCGTATATCAAGTATCAACAATCAAGTTTAGTATCACAAGTACTAACAATGGGGTATGCCAACAATGTATCATATCACAATACCAACAGTGGGTATGCCAACAATATACCAATATCACAATACCAATAGTGGGTATGCCAACAATATACCTAATCACTATACCAACTGTGGATATGTCAACAATATATCAATATCACAAATACCACAGTGGGTATGCCAATAATATATCCGAACCAAGACGGATAACGAGGTCTAATCTCTATCAACAACTCATGGCATCGAGCAAACACAATAAAATTATCAAGCACAACACAACTGGGTAGCTACTCCTAACACACAACAGGTCAATTTACATTATTACCACTTCCTTAAATCAGCCTATTAGTTAAGAATAAGTAATCTCACTTTACACTTACAATCATTTGTCACAACTCTTTTTAGAACTCAATCACAATCGCTGGTGTATTTTATCCTCCCATTTATCTACTAGATTCACTAGTAATGGCATAACAAAATAATCACATATTACGAGAATTTCTCATCATTAGACACAACAATAAGGTTCACCCGCTACTTCCAATTCACATATATCCACCGATATTAACGAAAAAACACATCAAAGAACTTAAGGAATCTACAGGCCACAAGTCCGAACACACAAATCACACAACACTACCATCCTAAGATTCCATCCCAAATCTCCAATTCCTATATATGCATTCTCCGTTCCTTCTAATACACGAATATATGAAACTAACCGGAGTCTACCGAAAGGGATGCCATAACCAACCTGGCAGCCGAACAAGTGCCACGAACCCACACATTACCTTATCTTTCGAGCGTCTCAAGATAATCAAACTCTATCATATATGAATTCTATGTAATAAATCATGAATAATGATACCCATATTGGCTACTTTCTATGCAGGTATAACGACCCTTTTGGTCGTTATAGTTCGTTTGGGACTTTCGCCCGCTCCTGAGTGTTGATTATCTTTCTTTTGACCCAAGGAGACCGTTGACATACTTCCCGATGTGTCTAGACTGGATTCGGGTAAATTCGATGAAAATATAGGCTTAGACGTGAAAGTGGTTGACTCGAAGTTGACTTGACTTTTGGGCAAACGAACATTTTTCAAAATTTCATAAATCCTGAGAGGTCCGGATAATCGGTTAGAACTTGTGTGCGCATTTGATTCGGTTCTCAATGCATTCTGATGCATTTTGGGACATTGGATAGGAAATGGGAATTAAGGCATTGTAGTTGACCCGATCAACGATACCTCCAATTTCGAGGCCACAAGCACGTTCGTAGCGCATTTTTATGTGGGACTAGGTATCTGGTATATGAGCAGATGGCCTCGGGAGTTAGTTGAAAAATCGAATCAAAAGAAAATATTGGCCAAGTTTGTGGTGTCTGGTGCCCGCTTTGGCGGCACCAGCACCGCAGCAGCGGCACCGTTGGGGCAGTAGCCTTGCTGCTGAAGTGGTGTCAGCCATTTTGGCTTGACCTCTGAAGCGGTCGGGTGGCGACTGGGGCGGCGCCACTGGGCCGGTCCAGCTACCACTACAGCGGTGACAGCACTGACTGTGCATTTAATAAGTCTTAAATGAGTCTTAGACTCTCATTATTTCATATCTCAAATTTGGGGCTTGAGAAGGCTGTTCTTGGAGACAAATTGAAGGAAGTCTCTGAGGTAAAACCTTGTCTAATCCTTTACTTCTCTTTACTCACAATCATCTCAGACTTTCCCCTTCCCTTTTCAATCCCTTAGAAATGGAATTTGAAGGAGGGTTTTGGGAGATCTTTCTCTAAGAGTATACTTGATAAATTGGTGGTGTTAATGTTAAAATGTGATGTATCAAAGCTTAGTAATCATATATCTTTCACTTTTAAGGTTGAATTTCGGATTTGGAGAATTAGGGTTCATACTCAATTTGGGAGTTTTTACAAGAATCATATTTGGGAATAATTCTTGAGTTAAATCAACAATTAATGATAGGGTTATGACTACCTAGGATTCAATTTGGTATCTTACCCGTGAATTTTTCGTTTCGCCCTTGTGGGCCCGTTTCCCCCAATTTCTAGGGTGAAAATGGACCTAATTGATATCATAGCAATATTAGTATCATTATTCATTATTTCTAACTTAGAAATCGATTATGCTTAGACTACTTTGATTCTGAGCTTTAGAGAAAGGGCAAGGCGATAGAGTTACTTGTTGGTGTTGTAGTTCGGTAGTACAGGTAGGTTATGGTTTACCATTGGTGAGACTTAGTATAGTGAATCACATATTTAGATTATAATATCGGAGGCAACATATGAACTTTCAGGTGTGAAGTTGGGATGGACATTGAGTTAGGTTGGGCCCTGATGTGTGTTGGGACTAGCCACCCTGTTATGTGTGTTTGATTGTTTAATTGAGTTGGCTTGATGCCATGTTTAGTTAGTAGATAATGAAGGTCGTTTGTTGTCCTGATTTGGATAGGGTTGACATACCCGTTGGTGGTATTTGTACTTGATATATTATTGGCGTACCTGCTGTTGGTACTTGAGATTATTGATATATTATTTGTGTATCCGCTGTTGGTAATTGATTATATATGTTGGCATACCCACTGTTGGTATTGTTATGTGATGCATTGTTGGCGTACCCCGTTGGGGTACTTATTATATTGAGCTTTCTTATTGATGATTGACATAGGCATTGCACGCATTCTCTCATAATTATCATGCATGGCCGATATCCGGTGATGATCCGGTATCGTTGATTGAGCGAAACTGATATTTGATAAACTCTTTTACTTGAGTGATTATGAAAAAGGCCGATGTCTGAAGATCTATTCCGGAATCGTTGTTTATATGAAACTGACACTTGATAAACTCTTTTACTTGAGTGATTGTGAGGAGGCCGATGTCCGAGGTTCAATTCCAGAATCGTTGATTTATGAAACTGATATTTGAAAACTTTTTTGAGTGATTGTGAGGAGGTCGATATTCGATGGTTTTATTCGGGCATCGTTGTTGCATGGCCGTTTTCGATGTTATCCTGGATTTGATTGTAGTGCATGGGCTCCGCGGGTCCCCAGAGTGGTGCCTGTGAGACTCTCCCTGTGAGCAATTAGCTAGGGTCCCGTCTGCATGTTTGGCAAAGCTCCAGGACGGGTGGCATTATACACTCAAATTATACCTATTAATGGTATAACGCGGACGTTGTCAAAAATAGTAACCCAACGAGGTTGGGGTCGAATCCCACAGAGAATATGGTGTGAAAAGTTTACTAAACAAGTATTGTACTAATCTTGCGGTCCTGGTGTATTCCAGAAAAGGGTTTTTTAGTTGATTTGGTTTGTGGACTAATTTAAAGTGACTGAAAATTTAAAGTTGTAAATATATGGGTAAAAAGAACCAAGGTTGTGTCCCCGTCAGATAAAGTGTATGATCATGGGTATCGATCTTGATATACTTCTAATAGACTATTTGTATGGATGCATTTAACCTCTATGTGAATCTGAACTATTTCCCAATAAGAAAAGATTATTTCCTTCTATGCTTTTTCCAAAGATAAGAAAGTATGCATGAAGAACGGGTAATTATGCCAAGTAAATTCCTATTATTCCTAAGTGAATTTATTAAACAAGGTTTAAAGCTCGGAGTTCTTGTTATTTGTTCTTATCTAACCCTAGCTATTTTCCCAAATAAACTAAAGTTTATGGCGTTAGTTAATGTTTGCAACCACTAACTATATGATGAAAACGAAGAACAAATAAACCCTAAGAATCCATTATGCGTATATCTTTCACGATCCCCAATCACAACACACCTGTCCTTGGGTTCACAACCTTAGTAAAGGTGTTTTGCTACTCATGGCAACAAGAAAACAATAAAAGATTGAAGATCGCATAATTGAATTATAGTATTGAACTTACGAATAAAACTTGAAAGCAATGAATGTAATTGTCTGGAAATCTTCAAAAGCAATAACAACTCAAAAGTAATTACTACAAGTCTGAAACTCCAGATGTCTGAAAAATAAAACCTAAACAGGTATTTATACAAGTCAAAACTCAGAATAATCAATCCCAGTCCTGGTCCATCTCGGATTGCACATCGACAAGTCATCTTTACACTTCAACGGTCGTCGACATGCTCGACGACCAAATCGACGATCTGAGTATACTTTTATCACTCTGCAGGAACTCCACCGCCGAAGCACTTCGACGGACCGTCGATCAGGTCGACAGTGCAAGTCGACGATCTGATGATGATATGATGAATTTTCACTTCACAGGAACTTATCGACGAGGCAACTCGACGGGCTATCGAGCATGTTGACGGTTCGTACTTATGCTTATCAAAACAGATTGTTTCTTTTCCTCATTTTTTTTTTTTGCTTTCCGAGCATTCAAAATACGTGCAAAACACACAAAACACATCATACTAACTCAAACTTGCTCGAAAACAAGTAAAACTTAAAGTTAAAAAGCATTAGATGTGCCAAAATTCCCGGCACTTCAGCACCCCCACCTTAAAGTCTTCGCTTGTCCTCAAGCAAGTCAACTAACAGATTCAATCTACAAATGCCTCAATATCATAAAGCAAAGTTGTTTACAGTGGTTGTGGCGGAGCATATCAAGTGTATCACAATGACTCTCCCCCCAATAAAGACAAAACCAATCAAGGACTCATTGCAACTAACTATGAGGCTTCAATTTATGACATCTAGTTATCACAGAAACCATCACGCACACGAATCAAGACTCATGGGAAACCAGTCACTTAACAAATTCTAATGCCCTCACAAAGACTAAAGAATGTCCCAACATATATGTACACACAAAATGAGACAGACGACAAAGGAGAAGAGAAACACTCACACTCACAAAACAATTCTCTAGCTATACATGCAAATACCATAAGCTTGTCCTTATTTTCAGCGCCCTCAACTTTGGACAGTTCGGCTGTGATCACACTAGGACTTTTTCAAGGTTGCAATGTAGGTTTAGGGCCGGGTAGGATAGATATTTGGATAACAGTGACTCACTCTCCTTAAACACTACATCTGATTCTTCTTTTTTACCCTTTTTGCCTTTTATTTTCTTCCTTTCTTTTTGTTGCCTCGGTGTGGTTTTATTGTGATTCTACTTCTCTACACATACTTTTTTTTTCTTTTATGCTTACCACACCACTGTCTTTTAACTAGGCACTGATCTTCAACCCCACTTTAGGCTTATGCCTCATATTCCCCTTAGTCCACCTATCACCCCCAACTTAGGCTTTTAGCCTCAATCTTCTTATTTTAGTGCCAAGGAGGGACCGAGTGCAAAAAGAGATGGATATTAAGAACGGATATCGGCTTGTTACGGCTAATCAAAGACAGGTTTTCAGGCTTAAAATGGCTAACAAGGGATATTAATCTATGGGTAGGCTTATATTCAGGCTAAACAGGGGTTCCCTAACACAAACAAAGCCTAAGATCATTTCACAGCTTCACTTATCTTCAGAATACAGGCACGACTAACCAGGAAAGTTCTAGATCACATACAAAACTAGAGAATATATCTACGAAACCTCACAACACATGGCATCAGAATTGTCAACACACTAGTCTCCGCGCTAAAATTCCACACACAAGGCAACCCAATAATCTACATGTCACACAAGGAAGCATGCATGTCAATTAGACAACCAAGTCCATTTTTTCAAAAGAATTCGGAGGGGAGTACTTTGTTTCTCAAAATCAAAATAAGACAGCCCTAAGTTAATCAAACCACCACCACATAAGTCAACATTACTCTATTTTATCTAAACACGACCTAAACATTCTAGGTTCAACAAGAAATAAACCCTTCAGAAAAAGAACCATGGCAAAGAAAAGCCGAGGGGGTCCTAAACACATATATAATACATCAAATACTCCCACCCCCAACTGAAAAAGGCTGCAATGTCCCCAATGCAGAAAAATTCAAACCAGGTAGTAGGAATACCTGTGGCGCACTAGGCGTGCTGCTCAACTCGCGACTCATCGGTCTGCGAGGCATCAGGTGGTGCAGCCGCACCAACGGCAGTCTCTGTAGCAGCATCAGTAGCAACATCAATAGTGGTGCCCGTAGGCACTTGCACTGGAGTAGGAAGGGGTGGTGGCAATGTCTCACCACTGGGAGTACTGCTCGAGGTGGCTCCTCTAGTCCCAAACTGGACATTCTCCATGAGTGATCTCTGAATGGCCTCTACCACCTGCTGCTCCTCTATACTCAGGCCCCTAGTGCGAGTGCTTTCTCGCACTTCCTCCTCATCACGGGCCACTCTCTTTCTCTTTCCCAGACCACCTGCTGCGACAGGCGCAACTAATTGCACCACTGGAAGCTCCTTCTCAATATCATCCGCAACAGACGGTGGTGTTGCTACTAGGCTCGGATCACGGGCCTTCAATAATGCAATATTAGCCTTAAGCTGCTCTAACTCTTCCCTCAAAGCATCTGTGGAAGTGGTCGGGCGAGCCATCTCCAATGCAGTCAATCTCGGCTCAAATCCATCCAACCGAGCCGATAGTGTCGTCCTCACAGGATCTAATGCCTCCTCCACTCTCGTCCTCACATAATCATCTAGCTGGTTTACTATGATCTTTGACTGCTGGTTCGCTGTAGCCTCCTATTTTACAAATTTCCTAAAGTTTTCCATTGAGAAGGCATATGGATTAACTCTGGTAGTACCCTGGGGCTATGCAGCTGGACCCGCTGGCTGTGGGACTGAACTCGGAGGCGGTGGAGCCGAAGTCTGTGGGTCAGGAATAGCAGCCTGAGTCTCAATGGAATCATCACCAACATTAGTAGCTGGAGTCTCAGAATCTGCAGCCTGGATAGTCTCAATAATAGGGGCTGCAGTGGCGGGTAACTCCAGTGTAGAGTCACTCGTGGCCCCGGGATGAATAGGCTCTTGCGGTAGGGGTACCCTTCCAAGTGCCACTGGGAACCCATCCGCTTCCCCTTGGCTCTCATAAACGGCCTCATTCTTGCTTGTTTCAACTGAATAAACCGAGGAAGCTGTAATTCGGTGGTCGATATCATCTGTAAACCGCACCTGTGACCTCCGAACAAGCTCTGTAACCAGGCATGGAAATATCCGGGAAGTGTTGGGCTGGGAAACCCTCAACTGTATCTTCGTACTAGCCAATGCCCCGAAATCAATCAGGTATCTGGACATCAATGCGGCTAAACCGACTTTCCTGTCAACCGTAAGAGCATTATCGTCCTGAGTGGGGAGAAGTCGCAACTGCACCACGCTCCACCAAAACTTTCCCTCTAGAGTCAACCACTTCTTCTTTATCCAATTCTTCAAATTAGTACGTTCGACTCTCTTGGTCGGGCGACCCACCACTGTAGATACCCAGTCCCTGACGGACTGTTCCTTGCACCTTCGTCTGCCTCGGGGCGGTGTAGTTATTACCAAAATATACTCTGTTGATAGCCTGGGCAGATATATCAGCACTCACCCCTATAAGCTCAACCTTGCTCAGTGGCGGTATCTCCCTCAATTTCTAGCGCTTCTTTCTAACTTTTCTGATCAAAGCCCCATATGCGGCATATATCTCGCGAACTAAGATCGGGCAATACTCCCCAGACGGCTCTCGCATGAACTCTAACTGATAGTGGCGAATGAGCTCCCTGGCTCTGGGTAAGATTTCTAGCCACTCAAAACTGATCCACCGCTCCTCATTTATGGTGCGGTTCTCATGTTGAGTGTCGTCACCTTTCAATTTAATGCCATATTCATATAGTTGCCTGGCACCCTCAACAGTGAAGCGATCCTCAAGCCTCTTGCTTCTAAGTTCCCAAGCCATAGCCGCTTGAGCATCAGTATTAGTATTAGCCTCATCATAACCAGGCTGTGAGGTCTGACGGGTCTGGGATCTAGAATGTACCTGAGAGGACTGAGCAGCATCCTCAGTAGACTGTGCTCGTGCGGCAGGTGAGACATCTCCAGATGCAGCCTCTGATCCTGTTACACCTCGGAAACTTTTTCGTTAATTCACAAGTGAATAGACTAGTGAAGAGCACGAGTATACGTTATTTCAATAAGTAATAAACGGCATTCGATGACCTAGTTAAGATTTCAAAGATGTTTGAGATAGGGGAAGAAAGTTGGCCAAGACAAGGCAAGGCATACGATAGGTATCGAAAAGGAATTATGAGTAACGAGTTAATGAAGATTTAATGATGTCTTGGGGAAGAGTGATAGCGTCCCTTAGATTGATATTGAGGTGTCAAGCAAGTTCTAAGAAGGTTCCATAAGGATTGGATATCAAACGAGTCGACGAAAATGGACTTCAGAACACTGGAAATTATACGGCCAAACATACTGGTCGTATAAATTATACGGTCCGTATGTTAGGACCGTATAATCAGCCCAGGATGGCACATTTCTCTGGGCCAAATATACGGCCAAACATACGGCCCGTATAAAATGTACAGACCGTATGTTGGTCCGTATACCCGGTCGGGAACTGAATGGTTCATTAAATAGAGGATTCAAGTCTTATTTCATTTCACTTCCATATCACACCCCTTCTCTATAAAACATCTCTCTACATCTATTCCATAAGAATTCAAGAGTTATTAGTGATCAACAACATAAATTAAGTGCATCAAGTGCAAGAAAACCCATTAAAGATCATTCAAGTCAAGAAATCTCATTGGAGACGAACTAGGGTTTTTGCTCAAGTGAAGTATTACCAACCAAGGCTTGTTCCTACAACATCTAAGGTAAGATTTATGGTATTTCTATGTTGTTTAAGGTATTTGAGAGTTGAAATACTTAGATTGTAGAAGGGTATAGAAAAATGGGTCATGAATGTGGAATAGTGCCATTTTGAGTAATAGTTTGAATTGAGTCATGATTCTTGATGTGTTGTGATATAAATATGTTACAAATGATGTTGAGGACATGGGATAGGAAATGTATGTGAATGAACGTAGTCGTGTGTTATGACCATGGATATGGGTGAATGGAAGCGAAGTGAGAAATATAGATAATGCGGATGAATAGAAACTATGGTTATGATATTGTGAATGTATTTTGACGTTTGGGAGTTGATATACGATATGGAGGAATGTCGTATAAATAAAGGAGATGCTGTCCGATTTTCTCTAGTTTTAGTCGTGTATGCTAGCTATCGATTCTAATGATAGTATGACTTTAATGAAGGTAGAAACGTGAGCTTCGGAGGAGAACGTGCAAGTGACAAATAGTTGAACGGAAAGGTATGTAAGGCTAATCCTTCTTTCATAAGGCATGATTCTTTGGCCAATCATCTAAACCTCCTATAAGATTATGATATCCTTCAAATGATTCTATCTTTCGAGCTATTGAGCTCATGATCCTCGACATGTATTACGATTGTACTAAGTTCCTCATATGACGACTAAACCTATAAGGATAGATGTAATGAACAACGATGATAGTGATAACGATAATGATAACGATGATAATAGCGATGACGATAACGATGACGATAATGATAGTGATGATAATAATAAGATGCTTATGAGCTATTATACATGTGTATCTATGTATGATTATTATGGAACCCCGAGCTTATGAGGCCGGGTAGGATATGTGTCTATTTACGTAACGTGCGCACACCTCTGCAGATGGTACGGATAACCCTGAAGCCTTGGTAGGGCCAAGTAGATGTAACCTTGAAGCCTTGGTAGGGCCAGGTATGTGTAACCTTGAGCCTTGGTTGGCCAAGTATGTATGAAACACCGAACCTTCGTGGTCGGGAATGCTATGTAAATGTTATGTATATGATCTGGTTATGTATATGACATAGATATGAGTATGAATACGAACATGATACAGATATGAATACGAATAACACTATGTATATGAATGCAATTATGGACGCAATATAAATGAATACGGATATGAGTACGGATACGACTATGGATGTATGTACACAAATACGCGCTAGAAATGGAAAGTCCCTATGACAAGCAAGTAAGTGCTTATGACGTTGATACTGCTGTCTCCCCTCCTATGCTATTTCTCATATTGCTTATTATGCTTCTGTATTGATGTTGATCATGTTTTACATACTCAGTACATTCTTCGTACTGACGTCCTTTTTGTTTGTGGACGCTGCGACATGCCCGCAGGTGCCCAGGGAAGCATACTTGATCCATAGCTACATTCTCAGAGACTACATAGCAGAGCTCCACTTCATTCGGAGCTATAGCTTTTGGGTACTTATTCTTTTGTGTACATAATTATGGGCATAGCGGGGCCCTGTCCCGCCTATATGTTATGACATACTCTCCTTAGAGGCTCGTAGACATGTGTACGTGGTTAGATGTGTTTGGCCTTGTCGGCCTATATTTTGTATATCATTTTGTTAGCCTTGTCGGCTTAGGTACATTGATTTAGCCTAGATGCCAATGATGATATAAAGGTATTGTTGTCCAATGAGACTAGTATGATTGATGAATAGAGATGTATGTTTAAATATATGGCTCACCTAAATGTAAGGGTAAAGGTACGCTAAGGGGGTGCCCGGGTGGGCTAGCACCGGGTGCCCGTCGCGGCCCCTATTCAGGTCGTGGCAGATCCTTCCTCCTCGGATCCATCACCGAACTCAGATGTAGATGATTCCTCCTCGTCAGACTGGGAGGAACTGGGAGGTGTAGGAGCAGGTACTGTGACCTACCTGTTCCACGGGGGAGGAGCAGCCCTGTTCTTCATCACGGGCATAACCTCAGGCTCGACATCCGACCTCTCGTCTCTAAGTGTGGGTTGGGCACTAGGCCTTCTCCGACCCGTTGATCTTTGAGTTTGCCTCGAGCCACCCCCTCGGGTGGTAGTCAACTTGGGTGGCGACATACCTGTAATCATCAAAAACCAAAATCTAGTCAATCCATACAAGTGAAATCAACACAGTTAGTTTCAATGCAAAAAGAAATCTCCAGTTTCAGTTCTTTGAACCTCTCTGTCTGCAGACTGTCGATGCACTTTGACGGACCGTCGAACCTGTCGACGGTCCGTCGACCTGTTGAGGGTGCCGTCGACATGTTTACGGCCCTGTATCAGTTACCAACAGTTGACAGACATCAGAACTTGTTTCGATTTTGCCTTTTCCATTTCAATCAATCAGAGAACCATTTTTCCACTATTTTGCACAATTGGGGTTTTGGGGCTTTGGGGTACTCAGACTTCACCCTCATTTTCAACCTTTTCTACTTTAGGACATTATCCGAGTTTCATTTGGTGGGTATAACGATTTCAAACTGAGATTTTTAATCGAAATACCCTCCGACCCGTTGGGGTTACTCAGACTTCACTCCTTAAGCACCATGTTTCGATAGACTTTCTCTTTTTCGGACCATTGGTGGGCATAATGAACCAACAAGTTGATCAAAATGCCTGCCGACTCAATGGGAGCACGATATTCTCGTCCGCACGAGTTCATCTAACAACAATCATACCAAGATTCCCTTCCCCCAACCACAATTTCACAATTTTGTCAATTCAAGAATAGATTTCATTCAACAAATACAAACCCCAAGTCATAATCTTTACCCTTAGCATTCACATATGTCACCCATGTATCCTAGTTAACAACACGCCCACTTTATTTCATTGGCATAAAATACAGCCTAGGTCCCAAAATTTAAATTTTTACAATTAATTTAGGAACCCTAGGCATCTCTTTTAGCAATTTTTGAACAAATACCAACAGTAAAACCAAGAAAAGGTCGAAATTCATGCACATACCTGATATAGAAAAAGACTTTGAAGAAAACTTGACTCAAAATTTAAGAAAACACAAAGAAAGATAGAGCAACTAGGGCAGTAACAATGAAAAATCAGTGGGTATTCTTGTTTTTGGGTTGCTCAGTGTAGTGGGTGATGATTTTATGCAGGAATTTATGGGAGTTATGGAAGGAATATGGAGGGAGAAGATGGATTCGAATCGGTTGGGAGTAGTATTTGATAGCTCTGCCTGTTATTTTTGTTTTAAAAGCCAAATGTTTGCCCTATTTTTTTTCGAAGTTTATGGACGAGTCGTCGACATGTTGATGACTCGTCAAAGTGTAAAGACGACAAGAAATTAAAGAAAGGGCTGACCTGTTGATGAGCACTTCGACGGCATCGTCGAACGTGTCGATGGTCCGTCGACATGCTCGTCGATTTACTTACCTGCAAATGAGCAATTTCTAAGCCTTAGAATCTCAGCTCTGCATACCGTCATTGCACATTGACGGTCCGTCGACATGTCGACGGCGCATCTTTGTGCTGTGGTGTAACTTTGCTGGTTTTTTTTTGGCACCTGTAAAAAGAAAAAAATCTAAAACCTACAAAAAACAAAATTTTAGAATTTTAAACTTGAGTTGCCTCCCAAGAAGCGCTTAATTTAACGTCGCAGCACGACGGTGTTATCAGTTTATTCTTGGTCGGGACTCGCCGCTTCAGCATTCCTCCCAAAGTGCTTCAACCGATATCGGTCTACAATTCTATCTCCCGCAATCATACCATGGTAGTGCTTGGCCCTCTGCCCGTTCACCTTAAATGTCCGAGTTCCGTCTTCGGACTTCAATTCAATAGCTCCATGGGGTGAGACACTTACCACTTCAAAGGGACCTGACCACCGTGATTTCAATTTCCCCGGAAGCAGCTACAATCTAGAATTAAACAGCAAGACAGGGTCACCCTTGTAGAATTCCCGCTTCAGGATTTTCTTATCATGATATAGCTTCATCTTCTCTTTGTATAGTGCTGCGCTTTCATATGCCTGATAGCGGAACTCATCCATCTTATTGACCTGAAACAACCTGAGTTTGATCGCTTCTTCCCAATTCATGTTCAATTTCTTCAAGGCCCACATGGCCTTATGTTCAAGTTCAACTGGCAGGTGACATGCCTTCCCGAAAACTAGCTTGAAGGGTGAAGTCCCAATCGGAGTCTTGAAGGCAGTCCGGTAAGCCCATAGAGCATCATCGAGCTTCCGGGCCCAATCAGTTTTGTTTGCATTCACCGTCTTTGCTTAAATACTCTTTATATCCCAATTAGAGACTTCAACTTGCCCGGTTGTCTGAGGATGATATGGGGTTGCCACCCTATGCTTGACTCCATACTTCTCCATCAATCCCGCAAAGGCTTTATTGCAAAAGTGAGAACCACCATCACTGATTATTGCCCTTAGGGTACCAAAACGAGTAAATATGTTCTTTTTTAAGAATCCCATGACACTCTTGGCTTCATTATTAGGTAACTCCACCGCTTCTACCCATTTGGAGACATAATCAACAGCCACCAAGATGTATTTCATGCCACAAGAGCTTACAAAGGGACCCATAAAATCAATTCCCCAAACATCGAACACTTCAACTTCCATTACAAAGTTCAAAGGCATCTCTTGCCTCCTACCAATATTCCCCTGCCTTTGCCACTGATCACAAGAACGCATCATCAGATTAGCATCAGGAAAGAGAGTAGGCCAATAATAACCACATTCGAGGACCTTTGCAGCAGTCCTCGTACCACTATGATGTCCCCTAACTGGAGAGTCGTGGCAAGCCTTTAGAATCTCCACTACCTCACTTTTTGGGACATAACGCCGAATAATGTTATCAGCGCAAGTTCTGAATAAGTATGGTTCATCCCAATAGTACTGACGAACATCCCGCAGAAACTTCTTCTTCTGATACGATTTTATCTCGTCAGGAAAGCTACCAGTTACGAAGTAGTTAGAAAAATAGGCGAACCAAGGTGCCACCTGCATATACACCACCAAAACTTGCTCATCTGGAAACGCATCTTCAATGTCAAGTTCTTCTGCTGGCACCCCAGTTTCTTCAAGCCTAGAGAGATGATCTGCGACTTGATTTTCGGATCCCTTTCGATCTTTTACTTTAAAATAAAACTCTTGTAACAGAAGGACCCAAAGAATCAGTCGCGGCTTAGCTTACTTCTTTGCCATCAAATACCTCAACGCATCATAGTTAGTGTACACTACAACCTTGGACCCCAGCAAATAGGACCGACACTTCTCAAAAGCATAAACTATTGCAAGCAGTTCTTACTCGGTCACCGTGTAGTTCATCTGCGCAGCATTAAGTGTCCTACTAGCATAGTAGATGGGGTGCATAATTTTATTGTGCCTCTGACCAAGCACAGCACCTATTGCAAACCCACCAGCATCACACATCAGTTCAAAAGTTAAAGACCAATCCGGAGTAACAATCACAGAAGCAGTAGTGAGGCGCTCCTTCAATTCATCAAACGCCTTTCACCACTTGCCATCAAACACAAACTTAGCCTCTTTTTCAAGAAGCTTGCACATCGGGTTAGTAATCTTGGAGAAATCCTTGACGAAGCGCTTGTAAAACCCAACATATCCCAAGAAACTTCGGACACCTTTGACCGAGATGGGTGGAGGAAGTTTTGCAATCACATCTATCTTCGCTTGATCGACCTCAATTCCCTTTTCAAAGATTTTGTGATCGAGGACGATCCCTTCTTTCGCCATAAAGTGGCACTTCTCCCAATTTAGCGCGAGATTCGTCTCCTCACATCTTTTCAGCACTTGACCCAGATGGTCAAGACAACCATCAAATGAATCACCAACAACAAAGAAATCATCCATAAATACCTCCAAGAAGTCCTCTGCCATGTTAGAAAAGATCGACATCATGCACCTCTGAAAAGTGGCTGGTGTATTACATAACCCAAAGGGCATTCGACCGAACGCAAACGTCCCATAAGGACAAGTAAAAGTCGTCTTCTCTTGATCTTCCAAGGCAATGTTGATCTGATTATAGCCCGAGTATCCATCTAGGAAGAAATAGTAAGACCTCCCAGCAAGCCTATCCAGCATTTGATCAATGAATGGCATGGGAAAATGGTCTTTACAAGTAGCAGTATTCAGCTTCCTATAGTCTATGCAAACACGCCATCCAGTAACTGTACAAGTGGGAATCAGCTCATTCTTTGCATTAGGCACCACGGTGATGCCTCCTTTCTTTGGTACACATTGAACAGGACTTACCCACTTGTTGTCTGCAATCGGATACACTACCCCAGCATCTAACCACTTTATGATCTCCTTTTTCACGACCCCTTGCATGTTCTGGTTCAATCTCCGCTCATGCTCAACACTCGGCTTGCTGGCCTCCTCTAGCAGAATTTTATGCTCACAGATACCAGAAGAAATACCCCGAATGTCTGCTATGGTCCAACCAATAGAACGTCTGTACTCGCGCAAAATCTCCACTAACCGTTCAATCTGTTCCTCAGTCAATAATGCTGAAATGATCACTGGCAATGTCTTGTTCGGACCAAGGAACTCATACCTCAAGTGCGCTGGGAGCTGCTTAAGCTCAAGCTTTGGTGGCTCGACAATAGAAGGCTTAGCTGGTGGAGTAGTTCTATTTGCGAGATCAAGATCAAGCTTTCTTGGGTGGTAAGTATAGGAACCTAGACCCTCAAGTGCATTTATAGTTTCCACGTAGCCCTCCATATCACATGCATCAAAATTTATCAGAACTGCAGCGAGAGCTTCTCCCAGACTTTCTTCTTCCATTTTATGTTCGACAACGTCATCAATCCCATCAAACGAATCAAGAACCGAGATACTATCATAAGCACTTGGCAACTTCATCCCCTTGCTTGCTTGAAAAGTTACTTCTTCATCATTCACACGGAACTTAATTTCATTCTTTTCAGAGTCCATAAGCGCTCTTCCTGTAGCAAGGAACGGTCTTCCCAAGATAATGGGAATATCTCTATCCACCGCACAACCCAGAATCACGAAATCAGCAGGCAACATGAACTTATCCACTTGAACCAACACGTCATCTATAACCCCAATTGGCTTCTTGATAGATCTGTCTGCCATTTGTAATCGCATAGAAGTCGGTCTAGGAGTCCCCAATCCAGATTGTTTGAAAATAGCAAGGGGCATCAAGTTAATAATTTCCCCATTGTCACACAAAGCACGGGCAAATGCATGAAGCTCAATATTGCACGAAATAGTGAATGCCCTTGGGTCTCCCTTCTTCTGAACTGTGATGGAAGCAATAATTGAACTCACACGATGAGTTAAATTCACTGTCTCATGTTGAACAGACCTTTTCTTTGTAAGCAGGTCTTTCACAAACTTAGCAAATCCGGGCATCTCTTTGACAACATCTAAGAATGGAAAATTCACTGTTAACTGCTTCAACTGATCATAGAACTTCTGACACTTAGCATCACTTCTTTACCAACCTCTAAGGAAAGGGAGGCTATGCTTTGTACATCTGAGTCAAAGGGCGAAGCGCCCCTTTTATCGAGTGCTTCCCTGTATCAGCAGTAACTTCTGGAATATTAGCAACTTTTTCTTCACCACAGAGTTCCTCATCAATTATAGGCACTTCAGAACGCACCTCTTCTTCCTCAATAATATGTTCTAGATCAACCACTTTCCTGTCAGCACCTTGAAGTATTTTACCACTCCTCGTGCCAATAGAAAAAGTACGTTCCACTCCCCCACCATTCTTCGGGTTTGGAATAGTATCACAAGGAAGCCCTCATTTTCTAGCAAGGTGCTGTCCTCTGGAAAGATCACGCATTTGTTGTTCAAGATTTTGAATAGGTGCTGAATGAGAGAACACCATCTCTGATAGCCCAGATAATGTCTTTTCAGTTTTTGTCTGACTCGCCAACACTTTTTCAAGCATTGACTCCAACCTCGAACTACCTTGATCATTAGATTGCCCTTTTAGTGGAATATAAGGGTTGGAACTTCTGTTCCCAAAATTTCCATTATTTTTGTTTTATCTCCCTTGGTTCGGTCCACCATAGTTGTTGTTCTAGTTCCCTTGGTTGTTGTTATAGTTCCCTTGATTGTATGACCCCTGCCCTTGTTGGGGTCGCCAATATCTCTGAATTGGCCCTGGAATATACCCCTTCGCTATGTAATCTGCATACTGAACATTCTCAACTGGCGGAGGGGGGCCCTCATGATACGGACCCTCATAGACTTGGTACATTCCAGGCGGCATGCCTGAGATATCTTCACAAACATTCACTTTCTTCGCTTCTTTCTCATCAAGCCTCTTTGTCAGTAAAGAGAGACTAGTGGCCAGTTGTGCCAATGTCTGCAGCGTTTCCTGGCTGGCTTTCATAATATTTTGAATCAACGGTGTTCCAAGTGATAGCCCATCAGAATTACTTGAGTGCCATGCTTGGCTATGTATAGTCAATCGATCAAGTATATCAGTAATAGTAGCATAGGACTTATTCATGAAATACCCGTTGGCAACATTATTAACTATCGCTTGGGTCATAGGATCCAACCCTCTATAGAATTTCTCCTTCAGAATCTGATCTGGAAAACCATGTTTTGGACTCCTATCCAAATATTCTTTGTACCTCTCCCAAGCTTCGAAAATTTGTTCCCCATTACGTTGTTTGAACTCGTAGATCTGATAATGAATTTTAGCTCTTTTACTCGGAGGATACCACTTCCTGAGAAACACTCTGACCATCTCTTCCCATGTAGCAATAAAGTTTCGGGGCAGCTTTGTGAACCATTTTCTCGCTTCTCCGGCTAACGAATATTTGAAGAGTTTCAGCCGAACAGCTTCTTAAGTCACATCCCGTTAGATATGCTGAGAGCACACATCCAGAAAGTCCGTTATCTGTTGGTGAGGGTCATCATCCACTGCATTCCAAAAGTATCCCTCTTGTTTGAGCATATGATAGAGGGAATTGTCAAACTTGATAGTAGTAGCAGTCACCCTCGGCTGAATAATTGCAGATGCAAAGTTTTCATCTGCTTCTGGTTAATCAGCAAAAACACTCTCGATCGGAAGTTCGTTGTTGGCCATGGTCACCCGGTTTACAAGGTAGCAAACAAGCTGTGTTGGAATATGACAAATACTTTAAGAAGAGTAAACACTATTTAGTAATTTCAAAATCGTATTCCCTGGCAACGGCGCCGAAATTTGATACGCTCAAATTACACCTATAAATGGTATAACGCGGACGTTGTCAAATATAGTAACCCAACGAGGTTAGGGTCGAATCCCACAGATAATATGGTGTGAAAACTATACTAAACAAGTATTGTACTAATCTTTCGGTCCTGGTGTATTCCAGAAAAGGGTTTTATAGTTGATTTGGTTTGTGGACTAATTTAAAGTGACTGAAAATTTAAAATTGTAAATATATGGGTAAAAAGAACCAAGGTTGTGTCCCTGTCAGATAAAGTGTATGATAATAGGTATCGATCTTGATATACTTCTAATAGACTATTTGTATGGATGCACTTAACCTCTATGTGAATCTGAACTATTTCCCAATAAGAAAAGATTATTTCTTTCTATGCTTTTTCCAAAGATAAGAAAGTATGCATAAAGAATGGTTAATTATGCCAAGTAAATTCCTTTTATTCCTAAGTGAATTTATTAAACAAGGTTTAAAGCCCTGAGTTCTTATTATTTGTTCTTACCTAACCCTAGCTAGTTTCCCAAATAAACTAAAGTTTATGGCGTTAGCTAATGTTTGCAAGCACTAACTATATGATGAAAATGAAGAACAAATAAACCCTAACAATCCATTATACATATATCTTTCATGATACCCAATCACAACACACCCATCTTTGGGTTCACAACCTTAGTAAAGGTGTTTAGCTATTCATGGCAAAGTGAAAACAATAAAAGATTGAAGATTGCATAATTGAATTATTGTATTGAAGTTACGAATAAAACTTGAAAGCAATGAATGTAATTGTCTGGAAATCTTCAAAAGCAATAACAACTCAAAAGTAATTACTACAAGTCTAAAACTCCAGATGTCTGCAAAATAAAACCCAAACAGGTATTTATACAAGTCAAAACTCGGAATAATCAAGCCCAGTCTTGGTCCATCTCGGATTGCATTTCGACGGGTCATCTTTACACTTCTACGGTCGTCGACATGCTCGAAGACTAAATCGACGATCTGAGTATACTTTTATCACTCTACAGGAACTCCACCGCCGAAGCACTTCGACGGACCGTCGATCATGTCGACGGTTCAAGTCGACGATCTGATGATGATATGATGAATTGTCACTTCGCAGGAACTTATCGACGAGGCAACTCGACGGGCCGTGGAGCATGTTGACGGTCCGTCCTTATGCTTATCAGAGCAGATTGTTTCTTTTCCTCATTTTTTTGGTTTCCGAACATTCTAGCTTCAAAATACCTGCACAACACACAAAACACATCAAACTAACACAAACTTGCTCGAAAACAAGTAAAACTTAGAGTTAAAAAGCATTAGATGTGCCAAAATTCCCGGCATATCAACACCCCCAACTTAAAGTCTTTGCTTGTCCTCAAGCAAGTCAACTAACAGACTCAATCTACAAATGCCTCAATATCACAAAGCAAAGCTGTCTACAGTGGTTGTGGCAATTAACTTCCGGCATATCAAGTGTATCACAATGACTCTCCCCCCAATAAAGAAAAAACCAATCAAGGACTCGTTGCAACTAACCATGAAGCTTCAATTTATGACATCTAGTTATCACAGAAACCATCGCGCACACGAATCAAGACTCACGGGAAACCAGTCACTTAACAAATTCTAATGCCCTCACAAAGACCAAAGAATGTCCCAACATATATGTACACACAGAATGAGACAGAGGACAAAGGAGAAGATAAACACTCACACTCACAATGAAATGCTCTAGCTGTACATGCAAATACCATAAGCTTGCCCTTATTTTCAGCGCCCTCGACTTTGGACAGTTCGGCTGTGATCACACCAAGACTTTTTCAAGGTTCTAATGTAGGCTTGGGGACGGGTAGGATAGATATTTGGATAATAGTGACTCACCCTCCTTGAACACTACATCTTATTCTTCTCTTTTACCCTTTTTGCCTTTTGTTTTCTTCCCTTCTTTCTTTTTGTTGCCTCGGTGTGGTTTTATTGTGATTCTACTTCTCTACACATATTTTTTTTACATGCAGTGTTAGAATTTGATAGGCTCAAATTACACCTATTAATGGTATAACGCATATGTTGTCAAATATAGTAACCCAATGAGGTTGGGGTCGAATCCCACAGAGTATATGATGTGAAAAGTTTACTAAACAGGTATTGTACTAATCTTGCGGTCCTGGTGTATTCCAGAAAAGGGTTTTATAGTTGATTTGGTTTGTGGACTAAATTAAAGTGACTGGAAATTTAAAGTTTTAAATATATGGGTAAAAAGAACCAAGGTTGTGTCACACTGGGTTGTGCTGCCAAGACGTCGATATTTCCATCCAGAGTAAATGTGTACATTTCATTTGCATAGCATAACATGGCATAACATTCATACCATTATTGCATTGCATTGTATTATGACCTGAGTGAGATGTCGTGATGATTATATTGTAACGATTGTGGTGTTGATTGTTCCAGGATTAGATATACTCATACTTATTATATTGGGGGTTAGATACTTACATAGGTGATTGATCGATATTCGGTTACGGTTATATTGTTCCATGCGTGATTGTTTTACTTGTTTATCTGCGTTATTTTCTAGATTTTGTTAACTATGCTTAGTCTCCCTATGATGCCTACCAGTACTGTTGTTTGTACTGACCTGCACTTGCTGCATTCTTTTATGAATGTAGAGTATTAGGCTGGATCTACCTCTCTGACTAATGGCAGATCGACTCCTCAGCTTCTACTTGAGTTTTCCAGGGTGAGAAAGGCGTCCGCTGACCTCGAAGACTCTTCTATTGCTTATGTCTTACTTTTCTTCCAAGACATGATTTGAGACATTTATGTATTACTATTCAGACCTTAGTATTTGGAAATAGATTCTCTTGTATGAACAGACCAGATACTGTGGTGGATTCATTTACTTCTACACTTATCTATATTATATTATATTATATTATATTGTGAGACTTACATCATTTACTTCTTCTGCTATTTTATTATATTTATTGATTGTGAAAGTTGAGTTAAGGGCTCGCCTACCGAGGTGGGAATGATAGGTGCTCGCATGACCTAGGCTAAAATTGGTCGTGACACCAGGTCAAATTCCAACCCTTAATTTAGGAAAAATGGGCCCCAATGGCAAAACGAGAATTTTATGACCAAATTACCAAATTCAATACTAAAGGGTCAAACCCCATTACTTTAATCATAGGAATACTCACTTAATTCTCAAAATCATCATTTATATGAAAACCCCCAAATTGGCTCTAAGAACCCTAACTTTGATACATGAATTTCAACTCTAGCATGGAAGACTATTGGTTAACAAGCCTAGATAAATCATTATCTAGCATAAATAGCAACATTAACATGGTTTATTCATAATCTAGGAAGCCAATTTGATTTTAAAACTCAACTCAAGAAACCCATTTAAAGACCTATTAGATTCTAGAGATTCTAGATTATGCTAGATGATTAAGAGAGGTTAATGAAACCACAATAAGGTAGGAATGTTACCTTAGGGAAGGAACCACTTGAAAACCCCCAAATTCGCCTCCACAAGGCTCTCAAGTCGGAATATAAATAATGACTAAGGTTTTGGGGTTTTAAACTTATAAAATTGCTCGTCGACCGCTCCAACGGTCGAGACACCGCCCCAGCGGTACCGCTCCAGCGGTCAAGCAGACTGCCCCAGCGGTCTAGTCACAATTGCTCTTCACCGCTCCAGCGGCACCATCACCGCCCCAGTGGTGCCGCTGTAGCGGTACTGGAGTTGCTGCAGCGGACACTAGCAGATCAGACACTAGAATGTTTTTCCAAGTTTCACCATTTGATCCGATTTTCCGACTAGTTCCCGAGGCCATCTGCTCACATACCATACACGTAGACACACTTAAAAACACGCTACGAACGCACCCGTGGCCTCGGAATTTCCAATGGAGCTCTCATTGACCGAGTCAACTTTGGGTCAACTCTTTTTCATTTTAAGCCTATATTTCACAAAAGTTACCCGAATCCCTATCTAGACACCTCGGGAAGCATGCCAACGGTTTTCTCGGGTCAAAAATGAGCTAATCACTGCTCGAGAATGGGCAAAAATACCAAAAAGGCCATAACGAAAAAACGGGTTGTTACATCAGATACCAGTTAATTAATCGCTCGTCCTCGAGCGAAGAACGAGGGTACGACAAGCTTACGGTAACCAAGGAAATCATATCACAACCAACACGAAACTCTTACGACAAGAAGCAAACCCAAGTCGCAACTCGCTCGCACTTAGCCAAAAGATCCAATCACCATACCTCTAAAACAAACACGGATCTCATATACATAAATCAAATGGCATGAAGCTTTAGACATAACTAATCATGAAACATTCCGAACAGGTAAGATATTCTGAGCTAGCTAACCCTTTTGATTCACCCTTTTTCCAAGTCGTTCCTTGAATCACAATTCTTAGAAGTGCACAACACAAAACGAAACCATGACTTACTCTACCCCAAAAAATAATCCTAAACCTTCTAGAAAACTCTAAGCTATTTCATCGGAACTTATCTTTCTCGTAGCCAACTTAGTCAGTCTTAAGTCTCCTTAGCTCGTCAAATCACTAATCTAGGAACTTACCATCGAGTACCGCATAGAGCAAGACCTGCCAACATCCGATGATCAGAACGGAGCCTTATCGCAATCCTAGAATCTCTCTGAAGCACAACCACTATCAATACGACCCATTGTACTAACCGAAGGTTGACTCTAGTGAGATACCACAAGGACTACTAATAACAAACCTCAAAAATCAGGCGTTGCTTATCACATCCATAAACTAATTTACTTGGAACCCATAAGTTTTCTTGGAGTTACAACCTCGATTTAACCGGTTCCATTCAAACCATAATGATCTACAATGAACGCACCATTTCAGAGTATTTCAGTAATCACCTAAACTGATTCCAAGATCCGAAACCCATCACATTCTTACCGCGCATGGCAAACCATAAGTTACTGCTCTCGGCTCTAAAAGCTAAAACTTATCCAAATTGTTCTCAAGGTACCGCATAACTAAATCTTGCGAAGGCAACCTCAAATTCCGTAACATTACCCAATATGCATACCTGGTACAACCCAAATTTTTTGACACTAAGGACATATGTACTCATAAACTAATCTTTTAACTATCAAACTTTCCATTGTAGCATGTCAATAACTGATAATACTTCTAAAAGCATCAAAATCTCATAATCCCTTGCACTAACAAGCATAATCATTTCGGACCCATAATATCCGAAGTCATTCCTTCAATGTTGTTCATAACATGAAACACTTAGCACAACACGATTCCATCTCAGAAACACTGATAGCCATAACATACTAAGAATTTCTACAAATCCTTTCTCTTAAACACATACTAACTCATTCACTGCAAAGTACTACGAAACTATCCAAAGGGGTACCACACAAGCCACTTTCTATAAACCCAACATGTCAGTTATCTGAAATCTCACTTCTCACTCAGCCACTGGTCATAACTTCTTATCACTTACCCATTTTGTAAACTTACTTTCTGAACTTCTCTTATCTACCATACGCAATCACTATACTCGTCGAATCTGGTATCCCTAGTGAACTCTCACTCGTTCTCGCATTCGAAATCAAAACCCTTTTTTTTCAAATCCAATACTATCCTCAACAAATCGCTCTTACTAAGCCCACATACATTGACCATTTCCGAGCAACCGACCACTAGTATAACAGATATCCTTCGGCTCTTATTACCAACTCCATATCTCTCAAAGAACCAACAATGAAACATCTTAACTAAGTTCCCAACACGAAAACTCACACAATAACTAAAACTGAACCTGGTCAAGCGTCCGAATTAAGATGGCACTTTTCATATCGTATCGCAACCTGACATACGAAATCGATAGCACATAATTTAGAATAGGTTTCTGCCATTCGAGGGAGAATACAATAAGAATTCACAGATACTAATTGGAATCTCCTAGATACCAATTGGACCCTACCGAGATACCAATTCGACCCTACCGAGATACCAATTCGACCAAAGTAGCACGAATAAAAAGAATGAAAGGGGTTTTCCTAACATGCCTCATAGCCTCTAGTGGATGGGTATAGACGTGTCTGTACCATTCCACGAGACTCTACTACACATTGCTCTTGTACCTAGTAGACTGGCAACCTAAGCTCTGATACCAACTCGTCACGACCCAATTCGGGGTCGCACGGGCACCTACCTTTCCCACCTCGGTAGGCAAACCCTCTCATTGATTTCACATCAATTAAGTAAAGGTGATTCCTTTAAATCAATAGATACTTAGAAATTCAACGGAAACTTCCCAATATATTCAATAAACTCAAGATTTAATAAAATTACAATCATGTAACGCATACAAACTCGATCCACTTCTCATGACCTGGTCTAGACTAGTACAAGAGCGACTAATGATTTCAGATTACCACTACATTCTAAGACTCAATCTCTACCTCGAAATGAAATGGGAGGAGGTCTTCCAGATAGGCACCGCGTATTTCCACATATGCTTCGATCAATCACCTGAAACAAATCTACACCCCAAAAAGGGTGTAGCAAGTGTAATGTTAGTACAGACCACGCGTACTAAGTAAGTATCATAGGCCGAAAATGGTTAGTAACACATATCAGTAAAAGAATTCATAGATAAACATGATAACAACCCAATCAAGTCATACGGATATCTACCATACACTGTATATCAATACCCTTATGTATTAATTTCACTTTAATAATTCACCAGTCAAGCTCGCAACGATATCGGAACTCACATAACATTAAATAGATCGTTTCAGTCTAGTAGTCAACTCATCATTAAGACACTCGTTATCCTACATGACATAGAGGCCAAACAGATATTAATCTTACAGACGGTCTATAGGATACCTCAACAAGTTCAATCAATAAATCCAGATCCAAGTACACATCATTGCCTAAGTAAAGCATCTAATCCCGAATGTACCAAGTCTGAATAAATCAATCTTTATCCAATCATCACAAGTAAACACCAAATCATCTCAAACAAGCCATAATGCAATGCAATGCAATGCAAGATGTATAGATACAATGTCATGCCATGCAAATGAGGTGTACACATGTACTACGGGCGGAAATATCGACGTCTCGATAGCAAAACCCAGTGTGACTCGCGATGTCTGAATGCCACCCATCCCGGATCTTTGCCCAACAGACATACGGGATCCTAGCTAATTGTTTACAGGGGGAGTCTTACCGGCACCACTCTGGGGGACCCGTGGAGTCCATGCACTAGCAACGATTTCGGGATAACATCAAAATCGGCCATGCAACAACGATGCCCGAATATAACCATCGGACATCGGCCTCCACACAATCACTCAAAAGAGTTTATCAAAATATTAGTTTCACTCAATCAACGATATCGGATCATCACCGAGTATCGGCCATGCATCATGAATATGAGGGAATGTATGCAATGCACATATCAACGATTCCGTAATTGAACCTCGAACATCGGCCTTCTCACAATCACTCAGTAAAAGAGTTTCTCAAACATCAGTTTCATAAAATCAACGATTCTGGAATGGATCTTCGGACATCGGCCTTTTTACAATCACTCAAATAAGAAGTTTATCAAATTCAGTTACTCAATCAACTATACCGGATCATCACCGGGTATCGGCCATGCATTATGAATGTATGAGAATATGTGCAATGCGTATATCAAGTATCAACAATCAAGTTTAGTATCACAAGTACCAACAATGGGGTACGCCAACAATGTATCATATCACAATACCAACATGTTATATCCAGCATTTTGTACATTCGGATAATTCAAGATAATTGCGGGAAGTTAAGAGCAAGGTTATGTTTTGATCTTGTTTAATACACAAGTTGTTTATGAAAACTTTTGAAGTGGGAAATAATAAGAATGGCTAGGGGTAAAAAGGGAAATTCGCAAGATGACTCATAGAAGTGTGAAGGAAGGCTAAGGGCAAATTTGGAATTTGGAAAATAAATTTTCATGAATTGCAAAAAAAAAAAAAGAGTTGGGCTTGAACTAAGAGGCCATGTGGCCGTCGAAACTAATTGGGCCAAAGCCCATATGGATGCTAAGTGTGTATAAATAAAATATGGCCCATGGATTATTATTCATCTTCTTCTTATTTCAAGAAACTTGAAGAAGTTTCAAGAAAAGAGAAGACATAGTAGTATTCGGCCATGGCTCCAAGAATTGAGCCATGGAAAATTGATCAAGAAAAATTGTTTTCTTCTAGATTTTCTACCAATTGGAAGGTCCTCTACAACATGAGATAGTTGTTGGAATCAACAAACCATTCGTTTTGTCGTTTGCAAACCCGAGCTAAGTTATGAAGTAAGAAGAAAAGGTAAGGTTTAATCCTCTTTTTCATATGTTGTGAATGTTTTGTACATGTTGTAGTGTGTAGAAATGGATGGAATTCATGAAACCATGCATGTTGATGTTGGCAGAATAGGGGTTGTTTTGGTAGGATGTGATGAATTGATTTTATTTAATGTTTTGGTTGTTATTGTTGTGAATTCTATGATGCCAAAGGAAGATTTAATGACTCAAGTTGGAGTTATGGTTGGTTATGGGCTGTTTTAGAAGTTAATGTGATATTAAGTTAGTTTCTTGTATTTATGAGAATGATGTTGCTAACGTATGGATTGTTGGTGTAGTTAATGAATTTGGAAGAAATAAATGTGTTGATGTTGTTCTTATTGAAATTGGGAGGTTTCGGGTGGTGTTGCATATTGGTTTGGTTGTTTTGAATATTGTGCGGATTATTTGAAATGTTCTTGAATCTCGTTTGAATGATTACGGATTAGTACTTGAATATGTGAGCGTTGATGTTGGTTTGAATGTATGTAGTTGAATGGAATGAAATCGGAATGTTGCTGAATTATGTAGAAATGAGCTACTAATGTGAGAATGTGTTTTGACTTAATCGTTAGAGATGATATCATGATTGTTGGTATTATTGTTGATAATTTGGCCGAGTTGAATTCTCGGGTTTGTTGTTGTTAAATTGGCCGAGTTAGATTCTCGGGGATGTTGTATTTACAGGGGAAATGCTGCCGAAATTTCGATAGAATATAAATGAATTCATTTGAAAGAACAAGACGAGTATATGTCGATGAATCTAATGATTATGTCAACTTTCTTGAATGTAGAGTAGCAAGTGTGGATAAATAAGCGTAGCTAATAAGGCGTGGCACAGGTATGTAAGGCTTACCATTTCTTTCTTTTGGCATGTCCTAGAGCTAAGTAAGGTATGACATGGCACGCACCTTGGGGTAACTCTACTCTTTGATTCCGAGCTTGGTTATGATGCTTATTCTCTTTTGTCATGAGCATGTCCCATATGGCTGAGTGTATTGTATGATTAATAAATGAATAAGCAACTTCATATGGTTTTGATATGTAGCCATGATTCCGAAGCTCTGTTTGATGTGCTTCCGAGGTTGCCTATGATTCTGATTCACTTTTGATATAAGTATGTCTAATATGATCGAGCTTATTACATGATTGAATAATGAGATGAGTATAAAGAGTTTTGTTTCTGAAAGAGTTCTGTAAGTTATAATGTCCCCAACTTTCATAAAAGATATTGGATTTGCTTTGAAACGTTCGTAAAAGTTCTGTGGTAAAAATGTCTGTAACTTTCACATACTAACTCTGATTGACTTGAAACATGTTTATGATCCTTCAAAGGTCGGTATGTGTACGTATATATCGAGTCTTGATTTATGTGCATATGGTTTCGCACTACTCTGTTCGTGCAAGTCTCAGTATGTCCTCCAATGTGTCCCGGGCCAGGGTATGTTCTCGTGCGTATTTCTCTGCATTGTTCACCGCGTCCCTCTCACTTGCGGGCCGGGGCATGTTATGTATATGATATGATGACATTATGATGTGATGATGGGGTGGTGGCCAGGATGGCACATGATTTATTCACCGCGTCCCGCAAAAGAGGGTCGGGGCACGTTACCTGCATACATGATACATGATGTGGACATATATGATTCTACTTACCGCGTCCCTCAAAAGAGGGTCGGGGCACGTTACATGCATATATGATACATGATATTGACATATGATGATTTCAGTTACCGCGTCCCTCAATGGAGGGCTGGGGCACGTTATATGCAAATGTGATACATGATGATGACGTACATGATTTCATTTACCGCGTCCCTCAATGGAGGGCCGGGGCACGTTATATATGATATATGGTAATGACATGCATGAATTTCTCACCGCGTCCCTCACTGGAGGGCCGGGGCACGTTATATGATATATGACACATGATGATGGCATACATGATTTTCATTTACGATTTATGATGACATATATGATTTTCAATTCAAAAAGGCAAGTGCTTTGATGTTTAAAAAGTTCATACTTGATTCTGGTAAATCTCTGTTTCAGTTATGATTCTCCTTTACTGTGATTTTTGCCTTACATGCTCAGTACATTTTCCGTACTGACCCCCTTTCTTCGGGGGCTGCGTTTCATGCCACGCAAGTACACCTAGATGAGTGGAAGATATTACAGAAGATGTTCCAGTGAAGTTGGCAAGCTCCACTTGTCCCTGGAGTGCTACCGAGTCAGAGTATACGTGCTATGATGTCTGATTAATGTTAGAGACTTTGCATACAGAGTCGTGGGTATTGGTTGTCAGTTCTGTAAGCGGCTCCATCAGCCGATGTGTCATTGGTGTTATGATATAAGTTCTATATGATTACAGATTCTGTTTGATTTGAAAACAAAGAAAAGAACATTTCTGAAAGTCTTGCTATGTATTTCATGTTTAATTGATTCAGAAGTTCAAAGAAATTATGTGTGTATTGAGAGTCAGAGGGTTCGCTCGGCTCTAAGTAAGGGTCGGGTGCCCATCACATCCTGGCAGGATCAGAGTGTGACACAACAATGGGTATGCCAACAATATACCAATATCACAATACCAACAGTGGGTATGCCAACAATATATCTAATCACTATACCAACTGTGGGTATGTCAATAAGATATCAATATCACAAATACCACAGTGCGTATGCCAATAATATATCCGAACCAAGACGGATAACGAGGTCTAATCTCTATCAACAACTCGTGGCATCGAGCAAACACAATAGAATTATCAAGCACAACACAACAGGGTAGCTAGTCCCAACACACAACAGGTCAATTTACATTATTACCACTTCCTTAAGAATAAGTAATCTCACCTTACACTTACAATCATTCGTCACAACTCTATTTAGAACTCAATCACAATCGCTGGTGTATTTTATCCTCCCATTTATCCACTAGATTCACTAGTAATGGCATAACACAATAATCACATATTACGGGAATTTATCATCATTAGACACAACAATGGGGTTCACCCGCTACTTCCAAGTCACATATATTCACCAATATTAACTAAAAACCACATCAAACAACCTAAGGAATCTACAGGCCACAAGCCCGAACACACAAATCACACAACAATACCATCCTAAGATTCCATCCCAAATCTTCAATTGCTATACATGCATTCTCCGTTCCTTCTAATACACGAATATATGAAACTAACCGGAGTCTACCGAAAGGGAAGCCATAACCTACTTGGAGCCGAACAGGTGCCACAAACCCACACATTACCCTGTCTTTCGAGCGTCTCCAAATAATAAAACTCTATCACGTATGAATTCTATGTAAGAAACCATGAATAATGATACCCATATTGGCTACTTTCTATCCAGGTCAAATTCCAAGCCTTAATTTAGGAAAAACGGGCACCAAGGGCAAAACGGGCATTTTATGACCAAAATATCAAATTCAATACTAAAAGGTCAAAACCCATTACTTTAATCATAGGAATACTCAATTAATTCTCAAAATCATCATTTATATGAAAACCCCCAAATTGGCTCTAAGAACCCTAACTTTGATTCATGAATTTCAACTCTAGCATGGAAGACTATTGGTTAACAAGCCTAGATATATCATTATCTAGCATAAATAGCAACATTAACATCGCTTATTCATAATCTAGGAAGCCAATTTGATTTTAGAACTCAACTCAAGAAACCCATTTAAAAACCCATCAGATTCTACGGATTCTAGATTATGCTAGATGATTAAGAGAGGTTATTGAAACCACAATAAGATAGGAATGTTACCTTAGGGAAGGAACCACTTGAAAACCCTCAAATTCTCCTCCACAAGGCTCTCAAGTTGGAATAGAAATAATGACTAAGGTTTTGGGGTTTAAAACTTATAAAATTGCCCGTCGACCGCTCCAGCGGTCGAGACATCGCCCCAGAGGTATCGCTCTAGCGGTCAAGCAGACTACCCCAACGGTCTAGTCACAATTGCTATTAACCGCTCCAGCGGCACCATCAACGCCCCAGTAGTGCCGCTGTAGCGGTACTGGTACTGCTGCAGCGGATACCAGCAGATCAGACAACAGATTTTTTTTTCAAGTTTCACCATTTGATCCGATTTTTCGACTAGTTCCCGAGGCCGTCTGCTCATATACCATACACGTAGACACACTTAAAAACACGCTACGAACACGCCCGTAGCCTTGGAATTCCCAACGGAGCTCTCGTTGACCAATTCAAGTTTCGGTCAACTCTTTTTCACTTTAAGCCTATATTTCACAAAAGTTTCCCGAATCCCGATCTAGACACCTCAGGAGGTATACCAACGGTTCCCTCGGGTAAAAAATGAGCTAATCACTGCTCGGGAAAGGGAAAAAATATCGAAAAGGCCATAACGACCAAACGGGTCGTTATATGTATCTAAGGTTGTTAATCATATATCTCCCATTATTAGTGTTGAATTCTTTAATCTAAGAGTTAGGGTTTATAACCAAAATTGGGGGTTTTGCTTGGATTTTGAAATTGGATCAATCCTTGAGCTAACTTAGCAATTAGTTGATGGTTTTGATCACCTAGCATTAATTGGATAATTTACCCCCGAATTTCCCGTTTTGACCTTATGGGCCCCGTTTCCCCAAATTCTAGGGTTGGTTTTGACCTAATTTGAATGATAGATATATAGGTATCGATCTTCATGATTTCTAATCTAGATTTTGAATATGCCTAGACTTTCTTGATTTTGAGGTTCCACGGAAGGGGAAGGCTAAAGAGTGATTGTGGTATTATTGTTGTTCGGCCATCCAGGTATGGGTTACCTTTTGTGAGACTTCGTTTAGCGAAGCATATATTTAGATGATATTATCGGAGAAATCATGTAAACCTTCGGGTATAAAGTTGGGTTGGATATTGTCTTAGGTTGAGCCCTGTTGTGTGATTGGGGCTAGCCACCCCATTGTGTTGTGAACTGATTGCTCTATTGTTATTGGCTTGATGCCGCATAGTAATAGTAGATATTGGAGACAATTGACATATCTTGCTCATGATATTGTAGTATCTTACTTGTTGATGTTTGATACGAGGATAGTGTTCTATATGGCTCGTGTAACCTTTTCATGATATTACTTGTGTGCCCTGTGTGGTACTGTTGGGATTGAATTGGTTGTTGATATTTCTTTGCATCGCACTCATACTCATTTCCATGATACATTGATATTTAATGGTTATGGTACTGATGATGATAAATGAGAGAGTGTAGCCTCTGAGGTCTTTGCCGGAGAGTGTGAAAGAGAGATGAGAGTCTGTGACCGAAGCGGAAAGAGTGTTGATAAGAGATCTTGTTGTTGTCATTTGCATACTTGCATCATACATTGAACACTGATCTTGCATTATAAGGCACATTTGACAAAGAGATGAGAGTCTGTGACCGAAGCGGAAAGAGTGTTGATAAGAGATCTTGTTGTTGTCATTTGCATACTTGAATCATACATTGAACACTGGTCTTGCATTATAAGGCACATTTGACAGGGGGTGACGATGTGGCCTATGTTGTTTTTGAAATACTTGGGAGGTTTTATACTAATTGCGTGAGCATTCTGTGATGTGTGATACGGGATGGTAGGAAAGGAAGGGTGGAAAGGTCATCTCTAGGCTGTGTGTTATGGAGCGAAATGGTATATGGACTTCGCGGGTCCTCCATGAGTTGTCCTACCGAGACGTCGATATTTTCGTCCGAAGTACATGTGTACACAGCATTGCATTGCATATACATTTCATACATCATTGCATTGCATTGTACTTTGGCTTCTGTTGTTATATTCTTGTGATGTACTTGTGATATACGGATTCGAACTGAGTAATTGGAGACTTGGCAGAATTAGGTTTAGATGCTAAACATATGTGATGACGTGTACTTGGTTCTGACTTGTGTTTGAATTACACTTGTTGATTTATCTGCTTATCTTGCTTTTTTGTCTGAATTATGTTAGCTAAACTTAGTCGGCATATGATACCTACCAGTACTGTGGTTTTGTACTGACCTGTACTTGCTGCATTCTTTTATGAATGCAGAACTCCAGGTTGGATCTACTTCTGTTTCTCGTGGCTGATAGTCGCACCGAGATTTGCTTACAGTCCACAGGGTGAGCATGAGAAGTCCGCCCTTGAAGACTCTTCTTTATTTATGTCTTATTTTCTATTCTGAGACATACTCAAATTTGATGTATTATTGATATTCCGGACTTGTAGATTCTAATTAGATGCTCTTGTATGGATTAGACCAGACCCTGGGTGTATTTCCTTATTTCCGCACTTGTTCTATATTATTATCGTCAGACTTATGAGATTTATTCTCTTCTGCTTATTTAGTTGTTTATTTATGTGTTTACTATAGTTGGGTTGAGGGTTCGCTTCCCGATGTGGGAAAGGTAAGTGCCCGCACGACTTAGCTAAATTGGGTCGTGACATAAAAGTATCTCGAAACAACTTGATACAAGAATTAAATATAATAGACCATAGCATTGGTCATAGTTTGAATTATCTTTCCTAAAGGTTTCAACTGTCACTCGTCCCCAAAGCATACATGATTCCAAGCAAATTAACAAGACTCATCTTGATAATTAGTCTTAATGTGATGGACACTATTATATAGGAAAAGACAATGACAATAAAGAGTGTCATGATTGTGCTTGGTGGCGGGACGAGTGTACGTTAAAAGACATCAACATTACTTTAAACATGACAGCAAACTCATCCTTTTTCTATTTCTGAAAAAATTATGTGAAATACTTGGGCAAAAATGTTCTCAATCCTTTTTCAATAACACGTAAGTCTTGGTGAAAAGCCAAAGAGAAGATTCATACAATTTCTTAATTTAAAAAAAAAAAATAGACCAGTGATAAGTTTATTATTACACGCCAAAAAATGCATCCTAAATGCAGTTCTCAGTTAATCTCTAAATCAACAATAAAAAACTAAAGAGCATTTAATACATAAATCAGATATAGCATGATTCTAGAATCACAATGGGAAGATGCAGTACATATCCACTTTCTCCACTACTAATTTATTATATTTTATCTATCTTCTATTTTGGAATTGGGAGTTGAAGGACGAACACAGGCTTTAAAGTTCGTACATTATGCTACATTAAGAGTAGATTATGTAATTATGTTAATATATACCCTCATGTTTTCATGTAATTACCCTAATATCCTTACATTTCTAATTTTCACGTATATTCTACAATGTACTTATGCATTCCCTTCTCTTTTTCCTTTTTCTTCGCAGCTTTGTTCAAGTTCATCTTCCTCCCTAAGGACGGACCCACCTTATGTCAAGGGGGTGTCGACACCCCTTCATCGGAAAATTTTAAAATTTATATGTATAAAGTCTGAAAAATAAAATGGAATAGTGGATATATATATATATATATTATAGATGACACTGCTCGGCATAAAGCCTTACGTACCTCGTTGGTTAAGTGCATCGTCAATTTATCATTCGCCGGAGTTCGAACTTCCTCCGTAACGTTTGAGTAGATTTTTTAAAGAAAATTAAGTGCCTCGCCCTTTGTTCTTCTGCCTGCCTGATGTCGTTTCTTACAAAGAATCAAGCAAACCAACTAACCTAGATTCATTTTTAGGTAATTCATTGGCAGTGAATCCATTCACGCAACTCAGAACTGGATTATTCAAGCACACCTGAAACCTAACATTGAAAAAGTTATTTATTCTTTTTTCAATTTGTATATCTATTTCATTATTTAAATAACAACACTGCTTACGAGAAATCCTGCGTACGTCACTTCCTCCCATAGCTTGGTTTTCAGAGCACAAACCTATTGTTGTTAATTAACAAATTTTGAAAAGGAAGGTTTGAGAATTACTTCTGGTATTTATTCCTCCAAGGTAATTGCATACCAATTGATGTTGATTGATATATAAAGGGCGTTTAAAAGAAATTCCGACTTTGGGTGTTAATTGAGGTTTGTTTTTCTCCCATTTGCAACCCTTCCTTTACCTTCCCTTATTGTATTATATATGTGTCTGGCATTTCTTGAATGTTATTTGTTGCACTACTGTTTACTCTTCAGATCACCATGCGTTTTCAGATTTTTATTCTCAGCTATGTATTGTTCATCTTTCAATTTGGATTCTGTTATTTTCTTATCTCTTTGTATGTTGCATAATTTTGCACATGTAACTCAATTATTTTTGGTAAATTGTTTGGAAGGTGTAAAAGTCGATTCCTTGATGCACATGTAATTTTGCATGTTGCTTAGTTTTGCCCACTTTGATCAACCTGATGAAAATTGGATGCAGTAATTTTAACTTGTCTGACTGTACACACGCTATTCACTGCATTAGCGTTGGGTTCTCCTCATTGTTGTTATGTATTATTGTTGCAACATGTGTCCAGTGGCGGAGATAGAAATTTTGTCAGGAGTGTTCGAATTTATATAATATATATATATTGAGGGTGTTCAATATGTAATATATATCTGTAATACTTAATAATTGACATGTCTACACGGTATAATTTTTCAGCGAAGACCCTTGCTAGGTTGTGGCTCTGCCACTGCATGTGTCTCTCTATTCAAGATTCCGGCATAATTCAAACAAGAAACTCCTAGAAAAAAGTCAAGAATAATTCAAGTTACTAATTGTTCAAATCTGAATGGTAAAAGTGATCTCTTTTTTATTTGTGTGAAAGAATAGTTCAGACTACTAATTGATCTGCTCAAATGGTAAATATTTTCCTTTTTCTTTGTGGATTTGGAACTTGGTTGTCATGCATATTTTTCTAGTTTACATTTATATTGAAACTGATAATCTCTATTACGGGTGGAAAAAAAACTCAGAATGCAAATGTGGATTCTACAGCTTAATGAATCAAAATGCATAGGCATACGAGAAATTTTTTTAGCTTGGAGAGTAGAACAGATGAATGCTTGAGTAGATGTTTTAATTTTAAAGCTAATAAAAATACATGATTTCTTGTGGTGGTGGTATCTTGAGATAGGACACAAAAGAACAAAAGCTACATTTTCACAAATCCTTTCTCTTTCCTTTTTGTGCGTGAAATATCATAGTTGCCTATAGATGATATATAAGATCTTTCTTTTCCACGTGAAATTGATATTTTGACATTTATAATAATAGGAGAGGCTCAGAAGGTACACATATGGATTTCAGGTCAACACAATATAAGGTTTGTTTTGTTGGACCTTCACTTTCTCTCTACACTCTGCAAATAAATAGGGTGGATTTGTCTGTGTTAGTGGACGTCATTTGTTTGATCCAACTTTAATCCATGGATACATTTCTAAAATGCTCAATTTCTTCAAGCTTTAGTTGGAACATGCTTTTACCTTACCTATTGAAGGTTATTGCTCTAACAGGTAGCATGTTGCGAACATTGCATGTGTATTTTGGTGATGAACCATATGCTGACATTGATCTTATGCAGCTAATTTTCTAGGCTTATAATCTCCTGTTGGAAACAAACACATACAAGTCTTATAGCCTCCAATATTTGAGTTGATTGTCCTAGCATTATTCCTTCTTCTGCTTTAAATAGTTGTGTCACCTTTAAAGCTCTCTTCCGAAACTAAGCAATATAGTTTAGCAGTTTGAGTACAATGATAATGATGTTACATGTTTGTGCTTATTAAAGACTGCTTGAAGAGAGGCTTGGCTAAATCTTTAAATTTCCTACTTTTCTTGGACGTGGCTTCAGTGCTATTTGAGAAATGAAGATCATTGGGTGCTGTTTATATCAGTGTTATTCCATATGATCTGTAACATATTTGTCAGATAATTCTGTATACGGTAAAAATCGGATATATGTTAAACCGGTGAGACCAAAGATCGAAGGAAGAAAGGAACAAGAACGTGTGCGAAGGCTCCCGTTCTGAACCGGAGGAGTGTTTGGACCAAAGCAAAGGAAGGGCATCATTTGGTCCGGTTCCCCCATGACCGGGTTGATCCCTGCCATTGGTCCGTTTGATCGTGGCTGTTGGTCCGGGAGATCCGTTGCTCGGCTGCCACGCGTCGATAACGTCCTGCCATGTTCAATTGGCAATCGTACGAATGTCAGATCGTACGGTCAACCTAACCCAACCTACTCCAACTCAGAGCTCTCTCTTTATTATTTTATTTTTCATATTGTATGAAGCCCATGGGGCAGTACTATAAATAAGGGGCATTGTCCTCCTTTTAGAGGGTTGGCTTCTACATTTTCAAGAACTCTTGTAATAGCAAAAACTACATAAAATCTCTCTCAAATAGTTGATTTTGGTCCCCAGTCGCAGTGTTCACCTCTTACACTTCTTAAATCAAATAGCGCTTATATATTAGTGGATATACGAGTTTATAACAAACCATTGGCTATTAGTTGCTTCTTTATAGCATATTCATATATTTCTTTTCTCTATCAAATAAGTTCAAGATATAACCACATACCCTATACCTTACCTACAAATTTAATTGATTATCCAAATCCGAGGTAAACAGTTTGGCGCCCACCGTGGGGCTAGGATAATAGTGGTTTTGATCTTAATCTCTATCTTTACTGTTACACCTCGAAAATTTCCCCGCGAACGTACAATGAAAAGTTGCAGGTTGGCACTTAAATCCAATTGGTCGTAAAGTGGAATACGGCCCGTAAAGTGATTTACGGACCGTAAACTGCTATCGTCCTCCAACCTTTCAAAAATTTCAACTTTCTGTCAAATGCTTCAAATGGTTAAAAACGACTAGGAATACGGACCGTAAATTGAAATATGGCCCGTAAACTGAGTCGTAAACTGTCATGATCTCCCGCATGCCTTACTAGTTTTGATATGCTTAAATACGGACGCAAAGGACGGACCGTAAACCAGAATACGGCCCGTAAAGTGGGGTTACGACCACTGTGCATCCTGACTACTGTTCATAAAAAAAAATCAGATTTTGTGGTTATTATAAGGGACCCTTTTCATTCATTTCATTTCCTTTTCTCATCTACACCACTCAAGAACTCTCTAGAAAATTCTCCAAACACTTCAACCATAAGAATAACAAGGAAATCAATGATCAACAACATTAAATCCATGAAACAAAGTGTGTGAAACTCAAGTGGAGTTCATCCAAACCAAGAAGTTCCAAAAAAGAGTGAAGTAGGGTTTTGGAGCTAGAGGAGTAAATCCATTCAAAGCTTGTTTAACCATCATCTAAGGTAAGTTTCATGACCATTTCATGTTGTTTAAGGTATTGGAAGGTTAAGACACCCGAATTGTAGAAAAGCATAGCAAATGGGTCATAAATGAGTGAATAGTGTCATGAGTGAATGGTAGTTGAATTGAATCATGAATGTTAGTGTGTTGTGAGTATGAATACATTATAAATAACATGTAAACCATGAGATAAGTGTGATAAATTAGAAAATACGATAGTGAACCCAAAACCATAAATGTGGGAAAAATGAAGAGAAATGGTGGATCGTGATCATTGTATATGAATGATGATTGTTGATTGCTATATTGTAATTGTTGTTGTGGGTGTTGGAAGTTGACATGAAATATGGGAAAAGTAGTGTAAACAAAGGAAGTGCTGCCCAATTGTCTCTAGAAATAGTAGTGCGTTCTTATAGTCGATTAACTAACGATGGTGCGAATTCTCTCTTGAAGGTAGAAACGAGATATCGAAGGAGGACAATCAAGCGATAGTTTAGTTAAACATCAAAGGTATGTGAGGCTAGTCCCTTCTTTCTAATGGCATGAATCCTATAGCGTAACTTGTTTCTTATCCATGAGCCTATGTCTATAATTAGCTACACAAGGTAATGAGTTAAAGTATAGAAAGTCTAATGACGTTATTTATCGCTTACACTCACCTTATATGCTAATTCCTTCAAGGTGAGGCAGAATGTCCATGATTGTTCCATAATGCAATCGGGGGATCACGACCTTATGTCACCCCGATAGAGTATGTATTATGATAAGCTAAGCATATTGTGATGAGCATATGATGATATTACTATTACACCGCGCCTATTTGGCCGGGCAGTCACCGCCAAGGCGGGCAGCTATGCGATATACCATGGCCAGATGGCATGGGTAGACACCACTAGTGGGCGGCATGAGATGTTACCCCGGACGCGGGAGGCCTGGACGCGGGCTCATGTTACTCATATGATATGATGATGAGCATGAGTAAGACAACATGATTTGTTTTCTTATACTTGGCAGTTAGATTCCGATGTTCCATATGAGTATCTTCCTTATATCATTGTCTTACTTCATTGTTTATGCCTCTCATACTCAGTACAATATTCGTATTGACGTCTGTTTTCTTTGGACATTGTGTTCATGCCCACAGGTAGACAGGGAGGAGAGCTCGATCCAGATCCGTAGTAGCTGTCAGCTGATTGGAAGCCCTCCATTGTCCCGGAGGTGCTTATGGCTATTCTTTTGTGTATATATATAGCCTTGTATATGTATTTTGGGCAAGATGGAGTCTTGTCCCGTCCCTATGTTCAGTTCCCCAGTAGAGGCTCGTAGATACGCAGTGCGGGTTAGATGGTCTCACGAGATCGCTGTTGTATATCTATACCTATATATATTATTTTGCTAGCCAAAGGGCACATGTACATGAAAGTATTTTATGTTTCCATACGAGATATGATTTTTCCTACGCTATGAGTATAAAGATGATAAAAAGGGTATAAAATGAGTAAAATGAGCGACAGAACGAGCGGTGCTCGGTGATTAGCCCCGGGTACCCGTTGCGGCCCCTAGCTGGGTCGTGACAAAAGTGGTATCAGAGCGGTTCAATCCTAGGAAGTGTCTACGAGCCGTGTCTAGTAGAGTCTTGTTTATGGTGTGTAGCACGCCACATCAATAAACAAGAGGCTACAGGGCATTTAGGAAAAATGACCATCCTTCTTCTCATGAGATCGTGCGATAGAGCCGTGTATAAGATTTTATCCTCCCTAATAGTGTGTTGTGATTTCAGAATGCCGCCAAAGGGGAAGGCTACAGTCGCCCAGAAGGGCAAGACTACGACAAAGAGGCGGGTAGAAAGAGAGCCTCCGATGAATATCGAAGAAGGCGAATCACATAATGAGGCCTTATCTAATACTTCCTCTACCCCGCCCAATGTAGAAGAACAAGGGGGAGCTCCAGCCCCAATTCCTCCACCGGTTGCTTTGGGTCAACAAATGACCGAGGCCATTCAACTATTGACACAATTGGTTGCTGCACAGGCACAACGACAAAGCGGGGGTTCCAGTAACCGGGCAGCAAGTACCAAAGCCCGTGATTTTATGAGCCTAAATCCTCCGGAGTTTTTCGGGTCAAAGCCGAATGAAGACCCGCAAGATTTCGTAGATGAGGTGTTGAGGACATTGAATTGTCCATGCCTCCGAAACTGAATCCGTGGAGTTGGCATCTTATAGACTCCGGGATGTGGCTGTTTTATGGTATAACAACTGGGTAATGTCACGAGGAGAGAATGCGCCCCCTCCGGTTTGGCAAGAATTCGTGGATTTATTCGTCACTATTTGCCACCCGAGGTCCGCCGAGCTAGGGCGGACAGGTTTCTAAATCTGAGGCAAGAAAATATGAGTCCCCGGGAGTATAGCATGCAATTTAATTCTTTGGCTAGATATGCTCCAGCTATCGTGGCCGACATGGGAGATCGGGTACATAGATTTGTGAGTGGCCTAGGGCCACATTTATTCAGAGATAGTTGGACGGCGTCCTTGCAAGACGGGATGGATATTTCCCGAATACAGGCCCATGCTCAGAATTTGGAGGGGCGACAACAACAACAAAGAGGCGACCGTGATGTCGATAGAAGGCAAGGCAAGAGGGCCAGATCTATGGGAGCCGGCAGTGATTATAGAGGGGGATCAAGGCAGACATATTCTGGGTACTCAGGACAGTCGGTGACTAGTTCACCTCCCCGATCTACAGGTAGGAGATTTGATCGCTCTTTCCGTTCAGGACAGGGCCAGAGTTCGTGGGCCTCAGATTCCCAGTTCAGGGAAGACTATAGTCAGAGGAGACCTCCAGTACCGCGATGCAGCCAGTGCGGTAGATTGCATTCCGGACAGTGTCACCAGGGTTCGGACGCTTGCTATACTTGCGGCCAAGTTGGGCACATGATGAGAGATTGCCCGTCAACGAGTGGTAAAGTTGGAGTTCACCCTACAGGTTCAGCGGTCGGCTCTTCCTCAGTGCGCCCGGTAGGGCAGGCTCCCCAGATGTCAGCAGACCGAGGTAGAGGCAGAGGGGCAGCATCTACTTCAGGTGCCACTCAGCCCCGTGTATATGCTTTAGCGGGACGACAGGATCTTGAGTCCTCTCCGGATGTAGTTACAGGTATACTGTCTATATTCTCCCGTGATGTGTATGCATTGATAGATCCGGGTTCTACTCTTTCCTATATTACTCCGTATGTTGCTGGTTGTATTAGGGTGAAACCTGAGCCGATCAGACCTTTTGAGGTGTCTACTCCGGTTGGTGATCCCGTGATAGCAAGGCAAGTGTATAAAAATTGTGTAGTTGTGATATGTGATCGCCAGACAAAACCTGATTTGATTGAGCTGGAAATGGTAGACTTCGATGTAATTATGGGTATGGATTGGTTGGCATCATGCTATGCTAATGTCGATTGCTGAACGAAAGTGGCTCGATTCCAATTTCCGGGAGAGCCCGTGCTTGAATGGAAGGGTAATGCAGCGTCACTGAAAGGTAGGTTTATTTCCTATCTCAAGGCAAGGAAGATGATAGCCAAGGGTTATATTTATCACTTAGTTCGGGTTCATGACACAGAGGCAAAGCCGCCAACTTTCCAGTCAGTTCCGGTAGTGAATGAATTCCCAGATGTGTTTCCGGACGAACTTCGAGGTCTTCCACCAGAAAGAGAGATTGACTTCGCCATAGATGTGTTGCCGGACACCAAGCCAATTTCTATTCCTCCTTATCGAATGGCCCCGGCGGAATTGAAAGAGCTAAAAGCACAGCTGAAAGATCTGCTTGAAAAGGAGTTTATCAGACAGAGCTCATCGCCGTGGGGAGCACCAGTCTTGTTCGTAAGAAAGAAGGACAGATCCTTACGAATGTGTATCGACTACAGGCAATTGAATAAAGTGACGATAAAGAACAAATATCCTCTTCCAAGGATTGACGACTTATTCGACCAATTGCAAGGTGCCAAGTGGTTTTCTAAAATAGACTTGAGGTCGGGTTATCATCAATTTAGGGTTAGAGAAGCGGATATTCCCAAAATAGCCTTCAGAACAAGATATGGCCACTATGAATTCCGAGTGATGTCGTTTGGGCTAACTAACGCTCCAGCCATGTTCATGAATCTGATGAATAATGTATTCAGGATGCTCTTGGATTTGTTTGTCATAGTATTTATTGATGACATTCTAGTATATTCTCGCACAGAATCAGAACATGCAGATCATTTGAGAATTGTATTTGGCATTCTTCGAGCCCGAGAATTGTATGCAAAATTTTCAAAGTGCGAGTTTTGGCTAAATTCTGTAACATTTCTGGGCCATGTTATTTCCAATGATGGCATTCGAGTCAACACTCAGAAAATTGAAGCGGTGAAGACTTGGGCAAGGCCTACAACGCCCACAGAAGTTCGTAGTTTTCTGGGTTTGGCAGGATACTATAGAAGATTCGTAGAGGGCTTCTCGTCTATTTCGGCCCCATTGACGAAGCTAACCCAAAAGTCAGCAAAATTTCAGTGGGATCATGCCTATGAGCGCAGTTTCCAAGAGTTGAAAAATAGGTTGACCTCAGCCCCGGTTATAACACTTCCAGAAAGGCCAGATGGCTATGTTGTGTATTGTGACGCTTCCGGTGTCAGATTGGGATGCGTATTGATGCAGCATGGTAAGGTTATTGCATATGCTTCGAGACAATTGCGGAAACATGAGAAGAATTATCCAACTCATGATCTCGAACTAGCTGCGGTTATTCATGCCCTAAAAATATGGAGGCATTATTTATACGGGGTGCACGTTGATATCTATACAGATCACAAGAGTCTTCAGTACATTTTTAAACAGAAGGAGCTGAATTCACGGCAGAGGCGGTGGTTAGAATTATTAAAAGATTATGATGTTAACTTTTGATACCACCCCGGGAAGGCGAATGTAGTAGCCGACACACTTAGCCGCCGATCAATGGGCAGTTTATGTGAAGTCCCTCCGGAAAGGAAAGAGATGGTTCAAGAACTTCATCGATTGGCTAATCTTGGAGTGCGTGTAATTGATTCGGGAGATGCCGGGATTAGTATAAATGATTCCACAATTTCGTCCTTGGATATGCAAGTGAAAGAATGGCAGTGCGAAGATCCGCAGTTATGTCGTTATAGAGACACATCTCATGGGAAAGAAAAGTCGCCGTTTGAAGTTTCTATGGATGGAATTCTTAGGTACCGAGGCAGGTTATGTGTGCCGAATGTGGCGGATTTGCGCCGACGAATTTAAGAAGAAGCACATTGCTCTCATATTCTATTCATCCAGGTGCAACCAAAATGTATAATGATCTCAAGACGATGCATTGGTGGGATGGCATGAAAAGAGACATAGCCTAGTTTGTGGCACAGTGTCCAAATTGCCAACAAGTAAAAGTTGAACATCAGAAGCCAGGGGGCTTGTTACAGGCAATAGAAATCCCTACTTGGAAATGGGAAGTGATAAACATGAATTTTATAGTGGGATTACCTCGTTCCCGTGGCAAGTATGATTCCATATGGGTGATCGTGGACAGATTGACGAAGGCAGCCCATTTTCTCCCAGTTAGGGCAACATACTCAACGGAAGATTATGCAAGGCTGTATCTCAAGGAGATTGTGCAACTTCATGGTGTTCCATTATCTATCATCACAGACAGAGGAGGACAATTTACAGCCAAGTTTTGGAAATCCTTTCAAGAAGGTCTGGGCACTCAAGTGAAGCTTAGCACGGCGTTTCATCCGCAGACGGATGGGCAAGCCGAGCGTACCATTCCAACCTTGGAAGATATGTTACGAGCATGTGTGCTGGATTTTGGTGGAAGTTGGGATGATCATTTGCCGCTAATTGAATTTGCATATAACAACAGCTATCATTCCAGCATTCAAATGGCTCCATATGAAGCTTTATACGGAAAGAAATGTAGATCTCCAATTGGATGGTTCGAAATAGGAAAAGCACAATTAGTAGGCCCTGAATTGATTCAACAAGCGGTGGACAAGGTTAAGGTAATTTGAGATCGATTATTAACATCCCAAAGTCGCCAAAAGTCCTATGCGGACAACCGCCAACGAGACTTGGAATTTCAAACCGGTGATTGGGTGTTCTTGAAAGTGTCGCCAATGAAAGGGGTGATGAGATTTGGTAAGAAAGGGAAGCTAAGTCCCAGATACATTGGACCCTACAAAATCATCCGCAAGGTGGGTCAGGTAGCCTATGAATTAGATTTGACTTCGGAGCTTGAATCAGTCCATCCAGTCTTCCACGTTTCGATGCTCCGCAAGTGTATTGGAGACCCCACCAAGATTGTCCCGATAGATGATGTGCAAGTGACAGAACGGCTTACCTATGAAGAAGTGCCTACTGCTATCCTAGACAGGAAAGTGCGAAGGCTTCGAAATAAAGAGGTAGCTTCAGTTAAAGTCTTATGGCGGAATAGCAACCGGGAAGAAATGACCTAGGAAGCGGAAGAGAAGATGAAATCTAAGTACCCGCACTTATTCCAAACCCCGGGAGAGATTCAAGATGAAACGTCAACGACATAAGGTATGTATGATTTATTTTTATGCTTTTGGTCGTGTGTGGCCACGGATATGTTGATATTGTGATGTAGCCCTGTGAGGCGATGGTATTATGGGTCGTTGTGACAGGTTGGTAGTGTCAAATTACTGGGGAAACTCTGGCGAAATTTTCATAGAATCCCGAGTGTTTAACATTCGAGGACGAATGCTCCAAAAGGGGGGGAAGAGTGTTACACCTCGGAAATTTCCCCGCGAACGTACAATGAAAAGTTGCAGGTTGGCACTTTGATCCAGTTGGTCGTAAAGTGGAATACGGCCCCCGTAAAGTGATTTACGGACCGTAAACTGCTATCGTCCTCCAACCTTTCAAAAATTTCAACTTTCTGTCAAATGCTTCAAATGGTTAAAAACGACTTGGAATACGGACTGTAAATTGAAATACGGCCCGTAAACTGAGTCGTAAACTGCCATGATCTCTAGCATCTGGTTTTGATATGCTTAAATACGGACGCAAAGGACGGATCATAAACCAGAATACGGCCCGTAAAGTGGGGTTTACGACCACTGTGCATCCCGACTACTGTTCATAAAAAAAATTAGATTTTGTGATTATTATAAGGGACCCTTTTCATTCATTTCATTTCATTTTCTCATCTACACCACTCAAGAACTCTCTAGAAAATTCTCCAAACACTTCAACCATAAGAATAACAAGGAAATCAATGATTAACAACATTAAATCCATGAAACAAAGTGTGTGAAACTCAAGTGGAGTTCATCCAAACCAAGAAGTTCCAAAAAAGAGTGAAGTAGGGTTTTGGTGCTAGAGGAGTAAATACATTCAAAGCTTGTTTAACCATCATCTAAGGTAAGTTTCATGACCATTTCATGTTGTTTAAGGTATTGGAAGGTTCAGACACCCGAATTGTAGAAAAGCATAGCAAATAGGTCATAAACGAGTGAATAGTGCCATGAGTGAATGGTAGTTGAATTGAATCATGAATGTTAGTGTGTTATGAGTATGAATACGTTATAAATGACATGTAGACCATGAGATAAGTGTGATACATGAAAAAATACGATAGTGAACCCAAAACCATAAATCTGGGAAAAATGAAGAGAAATGGTGGATCGTGGTCATTGTATATTAATGATGATGGTTGATTGCTATATTGTAATTGTTGTTGTGGGTGTTGGAAGTTGACATGAAATATGGGAAAAGTAGTGTAAATAAAGAAAGTGCTGCCCAATTGTCTCTAGAAATAGTAGTGCGTTCTTATAGTTGATTAACTAACGATGGTGTGAATTCTCTCTTGAAGGTAGAAACGAGATATCGAAGGAGGACAATCAAGCGATAGTTAGTTAAACGTCAAAGGTATGTGAGGCTAGTCCCTTTTTTCTAATGGCATGAATCCTATAGCGTGACTTGTTTCTTATCCATGAGCCTATGTCTATAATTAGCTACACAAGGTAATGAGTTAAAGTATAGAAAGTCTAATGATGTTATTTATCGCTTACACTCACCTTATATGCTAATTCCTTCACGGTGAGGCAGAATGTCCATGATTGTTCCATAATGCAATCGGGGGATCACGCCCTTACGTCACCCCGATAGAGTATGTATTATGATAAGCTAAGCATATTGTGATGAGCATATGATGATATTACTATTACACCGCGCCTATTTGGCCGGGAAGTCACCGCCAAGGCGGGCAGCTATGTGATACACCATGGCCAGATGGCATGGGCAGACACCACTAGTGGGCGGCATGAGATGTTACCCCGGACGCGGAAGGCCTGGACGCGGGCTCTGTTATGATTATCACACCGATCCGATACGGACGGGCAGTTTATACATGATGCATATATGATATGATATGATGATGAGCATGAGTAAGACAGCATGATTTGTTTTCTTATACTTGGCAGTTAGATTCCGATGTTCCATATGAGTATCTTTCTTATATCATTGTCTTACTTCATTGTTTATGCCTTTCATACTCAGTACAATATTCGTATTGACGTTTGTTTTCTTTGGACGTTGTGTTCATGCCCACAGGTAGACAGGGAGGAGAGCTCGATCCAGATCCGTAGTAGCTGTCAGCTGATTGGAAGCCCTCCATTGTCCCGGAGGTGCTTATGGCTATTCTTTTGTGTATATATATAGCCTTGTATATGTATTTTGGGCAAGATGGAGTCTTGTCCCGTCCCTATGTTCAGTTCCCCAGTAGAGGCTCGTAGATACGCAGTACGGGTTAGATGGTCTCACGAGATCGCTGCTGTATATCTATACCTATATATATTATTTTGCTAGCCAAAGAGCACATGTACATGAAAGTATTTTATGTTTCTATACGAGATATGATTTTTCCTACGCTATGAGTATAAAGATGATAAAAAGGGTATAAACTGAATAAAATGAGCGACAGAACGAGCGGTGCTCGGTGGTTAGCCCCGGGTACCCGTCGCGGCCCCTAGCTGGGTCGTGACATTTACCCATCAAAGTTGAAAATATCTTATGTTCGTCTCCGAAAAAACGGACCAAATGGCTGACAGTGGATAATCTGGTCACGTCAACAACAATGAGATTGTGGCCGAAAATGAAGGCAGCGGGCTACGAGGATTGTCAAATCCCGCTGACCTGAATCCCGCTAATTCGAGGGAGGGCCTCAATAGGCAAAACACCGTGGACCAGGAGAATGCCACCTTACCGGCCACTGATCCCTTAAATACCCATAATTCTGTTACTTTGTCCCGGACACAGGGCCGGAAAGAGCCGGATGCACCTAATGACAATATTGACTTACGTTTAATCTTTGAAATGTTGCAGGAACAGAGAGCGGTGATTGCCGAACAAGGAATCGCAATTGCCCAATTACAAACACGATGGGATACAACGACCCCGTAAAAGACGAGCGGTGTTGCTGAACCCAGAAGGGATGAGGCACGGGTTATTGAAAGCAATGGATCCGGAGCTGGTTCTTCCACCGAGGTTCTAAAAATGCTCAAAACTTTAGCAAAGCGGGTGGACTCGACCGAAAAGAGGGTCGAAACATATAACTCTCGGGTGGATCAAATCCCGGGGGCTCCGCCTTTACTAAAAGGGCCGGATTTGAAGAGGTATATCCAAAGGCCATTTCCTCCGAGGGCGGCTCCAAAACTAATCCCGAAGAGATTCAAGATGCCGGATATCCATAAATATGATGGCACAACGGACCCACACGAACACGTGACCTTATACACATGCGCCATAAAAGGCAATGATATGGAGGAGGACGAAATTGAATCGGTATTGCTGAAAAAGTTCAGGGAAACTTTGTCAAAAGGAGCATTGACATGGTACGACCATCTACCTGAGCATTTGATCACCTCTTTCGAGATGCTCGCCGATGCCTTCATCAAAGCTCACGCCGGTGCCAAAAAGGTACAGGCCCGTAAGGCCGACATTTTCCGTATAACCCAAAGAGATGATGAGTTACTGCGCAATTCGTCAACCGATTCCAAAGGGAACGGATGGAACTCCCCCCGGTTCCAGAAGAATGGGCTGCACAAGCTTTCACAAAGGGGCTCAATGTTCAGAGCTCAACGGCTTCGTTCAAATTAAAGGAAAGCTTGTTGGAGTACGAGGCTGTGACATGGGTTGATGTCCATAACCGATACGAGTCAAAGATTCGGGTGGAGGATGATCAATTCGAGCTTCCCCCGGGGCCTATAAATGTGAATAAAAGTTTTAAGAGACCAAGGAAGGGTTACGGAACGAAGGCTGAATCGTCGAGGGAAAGGTATCGGCCATACTCCCATTCGGAGAAGCAAAGCTTTAGGCCGGAAGGGATAAAAACCATCCGAGGTGAACAACCCGCTGCAAGGGAGATGTTCGCGGTCGAGGAAGCGACGCCTCGGCCTAAATAATCGGTTCACAAGGAAGAAGATCTAACCGGAAAAGCGGACACCAAATAGCAATCAAAGTACACCGAGTCGGATCCAGGGTATGAAGAGGGTGATTTCGATGTACCCAGATCATTTGTCATGCCGGATGACTCGGATGCAACCAAGTCGACTGTCGAGGAGCTGGAGCAGATCATCTTGTTCGAGTACCTACCGGACAGAAAGGTATACCTGGGCACGGGGTTAACCCCGGAGCTCAGGAACAAGTCAATCGAATTTCTTCGAGCTAACGCAGATTGCTTCTCATGGTCCCATATAGATATGACAGGTATATCACCAGAAGTGGCAACTCACAAGCTTAGCTTGGACGGGAAGTTTCCCCCGGTGAAGCAGAAGAGAAGGCCCATGGTGGAAGCAAAACACGCCTTCGTGAAAGACGAGGTAACAAATCTTTTAAAAATAGGTTCTATCCGGGAGGTAAAGTACCCGGATTGGCTAGCTAACGTGGTAGTGGTGCCCAAGAAAGTTAATAAATTTTGAATGTGTGTTGATTACAAGGATTTAAATAAAGCATACCCGAAGGATTCATTTCCATTGCCTCACATCGATAGAATGATCAATGCAACGGCCAGGCAAGATATGTTAAGTTTTCTCGATGCTTACTCCGGGTATAACCAAATTCGGATGCACCCGGAGGATCAAGAGAAAACATCCTTTATTACCCGGTATGGGACTTACTGTTACAATGTCATGCCTTTTGGATTAAAAAGTGCCGGTGCAACTTATCAACGCCTAGTTAATGAGATGTTCGAAGAACAAATAGGAAAAACAATAGAAGTTTATATTGACGACATGGTAGTCAAGTCCCTGGAAACAGAGGACCATTTAAAACATTTGTAGGAAACCTTCGACGTGCTCCGCAAGTATAACATGAAGCTCAACCCAAAAAACTGCGCCTTCGGGGTAAGGTCCGGCAAATTTTTGGGTTTCATGGTGTCAAACCGGGGGATCGAAATCAACCCGGACAAGATTAAGGCCATCGAGGATATCGAGGTGGTGAATAACGTCAAAGGAGTACAAAGGCTCACTGGAAGGATAGCGGCGTTGAGTCGCTTCATATCGAGGTCCTCAGACAAGAGTCATCGTTTCTTCTCCTTACTAAGGAAGAAGAACGACTTCGTTTGGACACCGGAGTGCCAAAGAGCTTTGCAAGAGTTGAAGAGATACTTGTCCAGCCCACCGTTGTTACACACACCAAAAGCGGACGAGCAGCGTTTTCTCTACCTCGCTGTCTCCGAGGTAGCGGTAAGTGGCGTTTTGGTCCGAGAAGAATCAGGTACGCAATTCCCTATCTATTATGTAAGTAGAACTTTGGGGGATACGGAGACCCATTATCCCCACTTGGAAAAATTGGCATTGGCACTGGTAAGTGCTTCTAGAAATCTCAAGCCCTATTTTCAATGCCATCCAATATGTGTAGTAACTACTTACCCCCTGAAAAACATCATGCATAAACCGGAATTATCGGGTAGACTAACTAAGTGGGCCATCGAGATTAGCGGGTATGATATCGAGTACAAACCTCGAACGGCCATCAAGTCCCAAATTTTGGCCGACTTCGTGGCAGATTTCACCCCGGTTATGGTCCCCGAGGTCGAGAAAGAACTTCTGCTGACCTCGGGGAAGGCCTCGGGTATCTAGTCGCTACATACGGACGGGGCCTCGAACCTTAAAGGTTCCGGGCTGGGAATCGTCCTTACAACCCCGGCCGGGGACGCCGTTCGACAGTCTATTAGAACCGCTAAATTGACTAACAATGAAGCCAAGTATGAGGCTATGATTGCAGGTTTGGAATTGGCCCGAAGTATGGGGGCCGACATAATCGAGGCAAAGTGCGACTCGCTCTTGGTCGTAAACCAAGTGAACGACGTCTTCGAGGTCAAGGACGAACACATGCAGAGGTATCTCGAAAAAATCCAACTGATACTACATCGATTTAAAGAATGGACCGTACAGCACATACCGAGGGAGCAGAATAGTGAAGCCGATGCATTGGCAAATTTGGGATCCTCGGTCGAAGGGGAAGAAATCAACCCCGGGACTACGGTGCACTTGTTGAACACGGCGATAGAAAACAGACATGCCGAAGTAAACACCATGGGTTTAACTTGGGATTGGCGCAACAAGTACATCGACTACTTGCGTGATGGGAAGCTCCCGAATGACCCAAAAGAATCACGATCTTTAAGGACCAAAGCTGCGCGTTTCTGCTTGGTAGACGGACAATTGTATCGACGCACTTTCTTCGGGCCCCTAGCTAAGTGTTTGGGTCCCGGAGAGACGGAATATGTGATGAAAGAGGTGCACGAAGGAACCTGCAGCAATCACTCCAGTGCTGATGCTCTGGTCCGAAAGATTATCAGGGCCGGTTATTATTGGAACCGGTTGGAGGAAGACTCAAGGAATTTTGTCCGAAAATGTGACGGGTGTCAGAGACATACTCCGATGATTCATCAGCCCGAGGAGTTGTTGCATTCGGTGGTGTCACCTTGCCTTTCATGAAATGAGGAATGGACAATGTCGGTCCGCTACCATGGACACCAGGTAAAGCCCGTTTATTTTGTTTATGACTGATTATTTCTCCAAATGGGTTGAAGCGCAGGCCTTTGAAAAAATCAAAGAGAAGGAAGTCATTGACTTCATATGGGACCACATCATCTGTCGTTTCGGCATCCCTGCTGAGATAACTTGTGATAACGGACCCCAGTTCATGGGTGGCAAAGTCAACAATTTCCTCGAAGGGTTGAAGATCAAGAAAATAGTATCAACTCCGTATCACCCGTGTGCGAACGGACAGGCGGAATCCATGAACAAGACAATAATCCAAAATCTGAGGAAAAGACGTGAAGCATCGAAGCATCATTGGAGAGAAATATTACCGGACGTATTATGGGCTTACAGAACCACATCGAAATCAAGCACGGGGGAAACTCCTTTCTCGTTGGTCTACGGGACTGAAACCCTTATTCCCGTGGAAGTTGGCGAACCGACCCTCCGGTTCCGATATACGACCGAGGAATCAAACGAGAAGGCCATGGCCATAAAGCTCGACCTCACGGATGAACTTCGCGAAAACACGTTAGTCCGTATTGCGGCCCAGACACAGAGGGTGGAAAGGTACTACAATCGGAGAGCCAATTTTCGTCATTTCCAAGTTGGGGACTTGGTGCTTCGAAAAGTTACCTTGAACACCAAGAATCCCAATGAAGGAAAACTGGGTCCGAACTGGGAAGGACCGTACAAGGTAACCGAGGTAACGGGTAAAGGATCATACCAGCTGGAGTCCATGGACGGGCAACGGTTGCGCAATAATTGGAATGTGGCTCATCTAAAAAGATACTACTGCTAAGGTATGAACTCCCATGTTTTTCTATTTGACCTTTCTTTTTTGCAGGAAGCCGAGTACCGGACAAAGAAAAGAATCTAAATCTGAAAACACGTGTTGCACTCTTTTCCTTAGTGCGGTTTTTTCCCAAGATGGGTTTTCCGACAAGGTTTTTAATGAGGCAACAAGTACAACGTGTTACTCGAGGTCGCACAATGCGAGTGGGGACTCAATAGCACTCACCCGACCTTGCAGCTCGGATAAGAGCTAGGGGACTATAATACCCACTTCGAAGTATGCCCCGGTTAGAAAAAACCGGAGGAGCACTCAAACAAAACCGGACCTAAACTATTAGGTTCTGATGTAAGGACCAAACGATCAAAATGAATCGTGTCCACGCAATATTTGCTACGGCAAAACAAAGAACCAGACCTTCTGCACTAGGATCCGATGTAAGGACCAAACGATCAGAATGAATCGTGTCCATTTAGTATTTGCTACGACAAAGGCAGGAGGAAAAAGTTCAAGTTAATTCTCATGTATATAAATACTTGCAATACAAAAGATATCCAAAGTTTGGATAACATTATCTTGAGATGTCTTACTGGTAAAGCACTTTACCCCGATGATAGTAAGCATTCTACCTCGACGATTACTGTCGTATTTTGGCACCACTTCATTCATATACCCGATACCGGGCGCTACGGTCGAAATTTGACAAAGGCACCAAGGTCATAGTGAACCGAGCCAAAATTGTTAACCCCACAAACGGGGACTTTTACATCAAAACCCGGCTAAGGCTGAGACTCAGGTGTCCGAAATATACCGGCCTTAAAAGATAAAAATAGCCGAGAAATTCCGGCTATAAAAATGCCCGTCGTGATTCGAAGACGTCCGAATTCACAAAGTATAAGATAAGACCCACGGGAAAAAACTCAATAGATTCTCGGACAAAGTGCACCGGATGAAGTAAGAAGCCGATATTCAGGCATAGTCAGCAATAATGATTCTTTAAGGCAGATCGGCAATCCGGTCGGAAATCACAACAAACATTAGAACAAAGGCAAAGAGTCAAGGAAAACACATGTATATTCATACGAAGGATTTTACATCAGGGATTCTTACAAAGGCAAAAAGAAAAAAGAAAAAAGAAAAAGGCCAAATACAGGCCCTAATCTATCCGGCATGACTGGATCCGGAGGCTTCGGACACTATTCGCTCGGATTCGTCAGACTCATACCCGAGGGCACCCTTGGCCTCTTCCTCAACTCTTCTAGCCTCAAGAATCAGGGTCGGAAGATCCGCAAAGCCGTGCTCGACTTGCTCGAGGGTGATCCTCAGAGATTTCCATTTCTCGTATTCAGCGGAAATGGTAGCATGAGCCTCGGCGGCCTCCACGCTCTTCAAAGCCTCATTCAAATAGGCCTCGGCCTGGGCTAACTTTGCCGCCAGATCATCCCGAGCCTCTCCGAGGACATTCTGCATTTGGATGGCTAAATTGAGCTCGGCCTTTAGGGCGTCATTAGCATCGGCCGTATCCCGGAGCTCGGTTCTCAGAGCACCGCATATTTGGCCCCTTTTCTCCGCTTTCTCGTCGAGCACCCTCATACGCTCTTTATCCCGGGCATTTTCAAATTCGAGCAGCGGATGCCTCTCGGCCATGCTTGAAGCCTCGGACTTGGCAGTGTCTAACTCCTCCCGGAGTTGAGAAATGGCGGTTTTGAGCTCGCCGAGTTTTGAAGAGAAGCGAGTGTTGTCTCGGCTAAGGCCTATCTTGTCCGCTTCAAGGCTCCGGTTATATTCGGCCATCGCGGCCAGCTCACCCTTTAACTGTCTGTTTTCGACCTTTGTCGCATCGAGCTCGGGTAGGAGGTTGGAAAGAGCAACTGCTTGGTTCAACTCCTCCTTCTTTTCCCGAATAAGGTGTAAATATTTCTCCGTTTCCCGGCCCTGGGCATCCAGTTGGCCCTTGAGATCGTCTACCTTTTGCTGGGCACGGACGAAGGCTTCGTTAACCAACACCACACTTTGCAAATGAAGCAAGTTAAAAACTTGAACAAGGCTAAAATTCTCAGTGGAATTATGCAAAGATGGCTAGTAAACTTACTCGGTTGCCCGCATGCATACCCTCATTAATGAGGCATTGCCAAGAGACCCCGTTCATCTTTCGCTTGTCCGAATCCGAGACAAGAGGCCTCAAATAGCTGGCCACGCCCATCGGGCGAGAAAGAAAGCTGCAATCCTCGGGGACGGTGACCGTAGCTGATCTTGTCCTCCTCGGCTCCACACTTGGGGCCGGAACGATACGCACCAAGCTGTCCCTGGCACCCGATTCAAATGACCAGCTAGCCGTACTCGTGGCCCGAAGGATCTGGAGATGCCCAAAACCCGCGGCTTCGCCGATTGCAGGAGGAGTGCTCGAGAACATGTCCTCAAACTAATCTGGCCTCGGAGCCGGAGTTGGAGAACTTGGAGCGATCTCAGCAAAAGCAGGGATCTCCGAAGACGCAGCCGGCTCAGGCTCAGGCACCAGATGAACGACAAGGGGGACTTCGGTCTCCACGACCGATTCGGTCCTTTGACCGGCTTCGGCAGCAGTCGCCTCCCTGGATCTTCTTGTCCTTTGTAGGGGGGTCTCCTCGGAAGAAGCGTCGCCTGAAATATCGATGAATTCAATCGACCTTAGAGGAGTTGGGAAATGAATTTCTTCCTCACCTTTGTATAATACGGGCGCCGAGGCTCCCTCCCCGGCTGAAAGAAGGGGTGAAACAGTGACCACCGCTTTCGGAATAGGGGCCACGAAAGGGGCCTCACTGATTCTCCGAACGAGGAGCTCGGGCTCTGCTTCGTCCCTTAAGGTCCTAACGACGCTCCTCGCCCGTTTCTTTGGTTTCTGCCCTTTGTCCGAGGGCCTTTTTCTCTTGGCAGCAGCAGCAGCGAGGATGCGAGATGCACCTGCTGAATCGAACTCCAGTGCTGACGTTATGGGTTCGGCAGCCGACTCCGGCCTGGGATCAACCGAGCCCTTGGGCAAACCTGAAAAGCAAAGACGCAATGAGTACGGGTAATGGAAGGCGCAATGAACATAGATAGAAGCAAAGTATTACCGTGGTTCTGGGCGACCCATCGGCCGCGTGACAGGTGGCTCCACGTCCGGTTGTCGTGCACATGCTGGCTAAGGAGTGTAGTGACCCACTCGTTCAGATTCCGGACGACCGGAGGAATCCATCCGTTGGCTATTATAAATAAGAAAATCAATGAGAAAGTAAGACCGAAGTGTGACAAAACATACAAAGGCAATTACTTAGAGTTCGGGCTTACGTTTGTTGTTCCACGTTTCCGGAAAAGGCATGTAATCGTCCGGAATGATGTCCGAGGTCCGCACCCAGACGTATCTCTCTAACCAGCCCCGGTCTCTGTCTTCATCCATTTTTTGAGAAAAATGGATTCCGGCTACGCTTTGTGAGTTTTATTACGCCACCCTGGAATAACCTCGGGGAATATAAGTGTATCAGGTGGGCTAGCGTGAACTCCTTCTCGGCATTGTTGGCTAGCAACCGGAGGCACGCCACGACCCTCCAAACGATCGGACCAATCTGTGCCAAGGTCACGTCGTAGGTCTGGCACATGTCCAAGATGACCGGATCGATCGGAGGGTTGAGCTTGAGAGTGAAAGGGTACGTATAGACATACAAGAAGCCCTCCCGATGGTCGGTGACTGACTCGTCCGGCCCGGGGGCAAAAACTTGGACTGAGCGAGTGTCCCATCCACAGTCAGACCGAACCAGGTCAAGTTTATCCTCGGTAATGGAGGAGGGATATCGTCTCACGTCATATCCTTTGTCGGATACCGAGGAAGGTTTTTCGACCACAAAATATTTGTTGAAGTTAGGCTTGGCCGGTATAATATCCGAGGCAGTGGGCTCGAGGGTGCTCTTTGCTTTAGTTAGAGAAGCAGGTTCGGTTCCTTGAGATGAAACCGAGGGAATATCATGGGAAGTGGTTTCAGACATTTGGAGATTACGAAGAAGGACTTGGCAAAATTCGAAAGGAAAGTTAGCAAATGGAGTAGGAGAGCAGATGGTTCAAGAAATGATAGAATGAGAAGCAGCAACACTCAAACAAGAGTAGCTAGTGAAGATGTTGGCAAAGTTGTTTCCTTTCACGCGGCATAAACGATGAATCAGCAACAAACTTGATATAGAGGATAACCAGATGTAGTGAAGATGAAGAAATGCAGTAGAGAGTGAAAATGAAAAGAAATGAGTCGTGAAAATGGGAGAATGAAGAAGTTGAAGACGTTTTATAGGTGTGGGCTTCAGGCGGTTACGATTTCCGACCAACCGGGGTGCGCCACGTGTCCCCATAATTAATGAGGAATGACTTGAAACGACATGCGTGTGGCGGTTGTCAGGGCGGACCATCCCGGATAGGACACGTGGCCGATGGAAGAAGAACGTGGCGCAACTGTTCCCACCAAAAATGAAAAGATGGCAATGGGCAAATGGAGTCACCGGTTTCGAGATTCATCCACTCCCCGTCACTCCGACAAATCTACGATCCGGGAAGTTTGGGGACTATCTGTATACGATAAAAATCGGATATATGTTAAACCGGTGAGACCAAAGATCGAAGGAAGAAAGGAACAAGAACGTGCCCGAAGGCTCCCGTTCTGAACCGGAGGAGTGTTTGGACCGAAGCAAAGGAAGGGCATCATTTGGTCCGGTTCCCCGATGACCGGGTTGATCCCTGCCATTGGTCCATTTGATCGTGGCCGTTGGTTCGGGAGATCCGTTGCGCGGCTGCCACGTGTCGATAACATCCTGCCATGTTCAACTGCCAATCGTACGAATGTCAGATCGTACGGTCAACCTAACTCAACCTACTCCAACTCAGAGCTCTCTCTTTATTATTTTATTTTTCATATTGTATGAAGCTCAAGGGGCAGTACTATAAATAAGGGGCATTGTCCTCCTTTTAGAGGGTTGGCTTCTACATTTTCAAGAACTCTTGTAATAGCAAAAACTATATAAAATCTCTCTCAAATAGCTGATTTTGGTCCCCAGTCGCAGTGTTCATCTCTTACACTTCTAAATCAAATAGCGCTTATATATTAGTGGATATACGAGTTTATAACAAACCATTGGTTATTAGTTGCTTTTTTATAGCATATTCATATATTTCTTTTCTCTATCAAATAAGTTCAAGATATAACCACATACCCTATACCTCACCTACAAATTTAATTGATTATCCAAATCCGGGGTAAACAAATTCTGTTTTATTTTCTCTTCAAACTTTTTTTTAGTAACATTCTACTTTGCTTTTGGGCATGTCGTTCATATTGTTTGTCATTTGTATGTAGTATTTGTTCGTTTCACAGATTTTTATATTTCATTCCTATATCCCTGGACATGATTTGATCCCACTTTCTGGTCTTATATTTTCTCATTGCTGCTTGGTTGTACTTATACATTAAGTTCGTAAAAGCAAGGATATCAGCAAAACCATCTTAGGAAAATTGGGCATTAAAAACCTGCTGAGAGAAACATATATTATACCAATTGTTGTTTCCAGCATGAGATTCCTCTTAGCTCAACTCCCGTTGTTTTGTGTAACACTCTCTTTATTTTTTCTTATTAGTGTCTAATATGTATCTTGATACTTCACATACATGATGACAACGCTTTACTGTGCACAGGTGAATATGTAATCTAAACTGTCATAAGCAAGATACACACTCAATCTCGAAGGAATAAAACGAGGTTAAAGTAGCAAAGTAGTTTAGGTTTTCCCTTAACCTCTAGTTTAGTTAGAAAATTGTATGAGGAAAAAGCAAGACAATGGTGGGTCTAATCAAGTTAAGAAGATTCGAGTTGGAAATTTGAGAATTAAAGTTAGTTCCATTGACCTGGATTAGGCATCGAGGGAAATGATACCTTTTCCCTCCAATGAACGGTTGTAAGTCAGTTGTGAGAACTATTAAACATACTTTTTGATGGAGTTGGATGAATGTGAAACTTTACAAGGACTTGCTTTGCGACTGGGAGGAACGCAAGTCTATGGGAACTGAAGAGCGTTTGGGAATTTCTGCAATGCAAGAAGTTTATGGAATGGAAGAAACTAAACGTATTTGTGAACGGAAGTCCACTATTTTATACTCTTTGAAGTTCTGATGTAATTGACATTTTATAGTGATGAGTATATAGCCGAATTTTCTTTATGAGTGTTATGATAGAATTTATTTTTATGGAAGGATATTGTTAAGGATGCCTCTGTAAGATTAACCAGTACCTAAGTTGTTAGTGTTTGGCTTTTTACTGATACGTTTCCTTAGTCACTATTGATACTGCTTGCTGCTTTATCGAACCATTTCTATCAGGTTGTCTGAGCTTTCTCACTAAACATAAGATCTTTTGTGTCTTCTACCTCTATTGTTCTCTTAACACACTTTTGATCTTGTCTCCACCTTTATTAACAATATACAGCAGGGTGCATCACAAATGATATGTAAATTTTAAACAGTAAGCTCATCTTCTTTTTTATTATGATTGGGCACACCCGTGTGGAGCAAGGGCATCCACCTCTAGTCCTCATATTAAGTAATACAACAGACACATGATAAATCTAACAAGGTTGGTAGCATTTGGTAGATAAGTGATAAACTTTCAAGAGAGACATACCACTTATACATCCTGTAAACTTATCTTGGCATAAGTTTTCAGTTATCAATGTAACAAGTAAAGAAGGTCATATTCTTTTGAAGTGACATCAATACATATGGCAAAGAAACATAGCTTGCGAAACAGAATTTTGGCTCCACGCTAAAATATATATATATAAAAAAAAAAAAAAAGACAACAACAAGCAGCACTGCGGCGGATATGACTAGAAAATAAATAAAACCCTAGGCTCTGATACTAATGAAGAATTAAACCAAACATACAGTTTGCAGGATCATTGAACTCGTTTCACTAGTCTAATAGTGCAATCACATGTTTATAAAACACGAACTACACCGAAATAGCCACAGTCTATGGTAGTACCTTAGTTACAGATAATCATTCCCGACGCTTGTAGAAGATTCTTCAACCAAGAACAGTTTGTTGCAGAAACTTTTAGAATGAGCGAACAAGGAGAAGAATTTATGTTCTGGGGGAAGGAAAAATAACGTTAAAGGAGTTCTACAGAAGAAGCCCCTTTTTATTGAACAGAACCAATACAAGGAAGAGTCCTACCGTTGTATCCCTTCCCTTTTTATTATTTTGTAAATAATAAATATATAACAAATATATATTACTTATTTTAGGTAAAGGACACAAATGGCCAACCAGGAGAAACTATTGACACCCGGTGCCCCAAGAATCTTAAAAGTCATTTTTTAGCCTTTTCAAAATAATTGCATTTTCTAACCATTTTTCAACTAATTCCAGCATATGTATGTAAATTGTATCATTGTTGTATATGTATAGAAAATGTATCATACGTATAGAAATTGTATCATTATTGTATAGAATATGTATCACTACTGTATATGTATAGAAAAAATGTATCACACGTATAGAAATTGTATCATTATCGTATAGAAAATGTGTCCCTAAAGTATATGTATAATATATCATTGTTGTATAATTTGTGTATAATAAATGTATAATCAACGTTTATTTTCTGTTTAGTAAATGTATAATTAATGTATACTTTCTAGTTATACACATATTATACAATGTTTTGGGATATTTCTTAAAGGCTCAGTTAACGTATACTTACTAATGTTACACATATTATACAACGTTTTGGGATATTTTTTGAAGGCTCAATATGAATTTTTATCCTTGATCTTTAGTGGTGACTAAAGTCGCCAAATAGCCCTGTTCTTTTTGTAGCGAACTTTTAGTGACGACTTTTCGATCTTTATGGCCACTAAAGTTGCCACAAACAGTCCTGCTCTTTTTTGGGGCGAACCTTTTAGTGACGACTTTTCGATCTTTTGTGGCGACTAAAGTGGCCACAAAAAGTCTTTTTCCTTTTTCTTTTTTGGTAGTAAATGGGCTTGGCGACTAGTGTTTGGGAATTCTTTGGGCCGAACGGCCAACTCGGGGTATTAGGTCCAAAATGGGGCTTTTTGAGCCTTTTTTCGGAAAATTTACTTGTCATAGCTACTTCTAAGACCTATTTATGAATAGTAACTACCTTTTATTTTATTTATTGTTCATAACTAAAATATTTTCTTAAATTACACATCATAACTAGTGTCCTGTATTTCACAAGTTTCTCTTTTAAATTGGTTTTCTCTCGCCTCTCAAATCTATTTCTCCCTCACCCTTCTCTTTCTCTCTCTCTATGTTCCCTCTCTGTTATATCCCGTACTTTCGCATATTCGGAAATTTTGAAATAATGGTGACTTGTGGAGACAAGGCAATATTATGACCCTAACCACTATGTATATGTTGCCTCTGAAAATTTTGACGCGAAAATATGGAGAAAGGCCAAGGGCAAAATTGGAACGTTGGAAATTAGTTTCGGGAATTTTCAAAAAAATAAACCAAAGGAAATTGGGCTTAAAAAAAATAGAAAAAAATGGCCAAAGAACATAGGTGGCCGGCCATGGTCTTGCAAAAATTAGCCCAAGCCCATGAGTAATGAATCCATGAGATAATAATAAAAAGGGGGCCAAAGTCTTCATTTTTCAAGAACCTTCAAGAACCAAAAAAAAAAAAAGAGCAAGAACAAGAGTATAGGGGGTTTCGGCCCCCCCTTCCCTTCAAAAAAAAATTTCCAAGTCTTTAGACTTTAATCCAAAAATCCCTTCCTTCTTGAATTCTTGATAAGTTTAAGGCTCTCTACAACGTGGTATAATTAGTTTGGCAAGAAAGCTCCATTTGCGGAAAGTGGAAAATTGAAGCAAAAGGTAAGAATTTTATTCTTTTATGTTATGGAAGAAGCATATATGTTATAATGATTAGAATTGCATAGAAATCATGGAATTGTGATATGTGTGTGCATGGCCGTGTGTGGTATGGTGAAGAGGAGTGGTGAATTATATTTTAATTATCTTGTTAGTTGTGTTGTGGTGGTGTTTGTGAGGTAAATAAGGGCCTAAGGAATCAAGATTGGTATTGAAAATGGTTATAGATTGTTATGGGAAATTATGTGAATTTAATGAAGATTTTATATAATTATGAAGGTAAGATTCTAGAATGTGAATTAATGCTATTGTTGTTGTTTTGAGAAGAAAACAATGAGATTTAGTAGTTTTGTCGCATTCGTAGGAGTTTTGGATGGAATATGGAATTGGCGGAAACACTTGAATTCATGAATATTGTTTGAAGTGCTATTGAAATATGTTTGAATAATCTTGAATTAGTTAATGGTTATGGAAAATGTTGATATTAGTTTGATAGTGTGGAGTTGGAATGGAAGTTGATGAACTATATAGAAAAGAGGATTGTTTATGTTATAGTGTGTTTTGTGGAAATTGTTGGTGTTGTTGGATTGTTGGGTTGTTGTTGTTGATATATTTGGCCGAGTTGAATTCTCGGGGATGTTGTATTTATAGGGGAGGTGCTGCCGAAATTTCGGTAGACAAGTACCAATTTAAGATTGGATGCCAAAAGCTTAATAGTAACATTTGGTAAATGTGACCATTTGTAGGTTTTGGACGAAACGGGGTTTGAAGTTTGGTGAGCGTAAAAGGCAAGAAAGGTATGTAAAGCTTACCCTTCCTTCTTTTGGCATGTCTTAGACCTAATAGGTGTGAATACGAGCCTCGGGGGTGACTCTATTCCTAGAAATCTAAGTTTGGACTTGCCCCTTTTTCATTCAATCGAATTGAACTAAATGCGTCATAACTTGTTGAAATAAGTGTCTAAACATCTATGACTTGCCAGATGGAACCGAATTACACTAAAACTACCATAAGTGACTCTATAAAATTTAATGTACGTGATTTGTGTACGCCACCTCTGTTGACCCGAGGTGGGCCCACTACTCCCGACTCCTTCTCTATTGCTCTGTTTGACTCATTCCACTCGATAAGTAAAGGAAACTTTTGATTATCATTCTAACAACTAATAATAGCCATCTTAACTACTCCGAGTTCGTTCTGATTTGCATGCCTCTCTAAAACAAGCATTCCGCTACGAGTACTCTGACATAAGTAGTTTGATGTAAACGTTCCGACATAAGCATTTGGATATGATATAAGTATTCTGATATGAATATTTTGATATGAATATTCTGATATGGATATTTTGGTATAAGTAATCTGACATGAGTATCTGATACAAGTATTCCGATATAAGTGTTCTGACAAAAGTATGCTATGAAAGAAATCCAGTACGAATATTCTGATAATACGTTTGATCAATCCATTGAGTCTTGACATATGTGAATTAGTTTCTCACTACTCTGCTCGTGCATATGCTATGATCTTCTTCGCCGAGTCCCGGGCCGGTTTATATCGTGCGCGCGGTTCCCGAGTTCCTCGCTCGAGGGTCGGGCACCGTATATGAATTCCGAAGTTAGATGTGTTATGGAGTTAGATGTGTTCTGGTTCGCTGAACCACATATGATCTGTTATTATGATATGATATTATGATTTGTGTGTCGGAGATTTCGGAGCAATACTTCTGGAGTTAGATGTGTGTGGCGTCGAGGGCAGGGCGGCGCCACGTTTTCCCCGGGTCCTGCAAAGGACCGGATACCGTTCTTGGCATGTATGGTCTATGGTTCCAGTAAGTTGTTTGGTTACTTTGTATTTCGTGCTTACTTCCTGTACCTGTATTTTGTACTTTATTTCTGTTTATGATTTTATTCACTTTGTTATATGCTTTACATACTCAGTACATCTTCCGTACTGACCCCCTGTTCTTCGGGGGCTGCGTTACATGCCCGCAGGTACAGACGATCGAGTTGGTGATCCGCCAACGTAGGACATCTCTCCAGCAGTTGAAGTGCTCCTTTGTTCAGGAGCCATATTTTGGGTACATATTTTACCGTTGTGCATATGTATATTCGTTCAGGGGTACGGCGGGGCCCTGTCCCGCCATATGATTTTGTTATGTTCATTAGAGGCCTGTAGACATATTGTGGGTCATGGGTCATGTTTGTTTGGTTTGGTCTGAAATTTGTGCCTTAAGTGGCCCGGTTACTATAATGGCCTAAGTGGCCTATATGTTTGCATATGTTTGTACATTCAGGCGATGCACATTCCGCCTGCCTACGGGTTTCGGTATGATGTGTTTGATATGTCTGATATACGTGGCCGCTTAAGACGGCGTTTTCCTCTGTATCTATATGAACGTAAGCGAGTGTGTATATGAGGGTCCAGTTAGGACACTAGTCATGGCCCACGGGGTTGGGTCGTGACACTCTCCTGCCCCCAGATCTGTGAGATCTACTTCCCTTGCCTGGACCCTCTGAATGCCGCCCTCGATTTGTGAGATCTACTTCCATTGATTGGCTTATGATTAGCAGAAACTGATCTACGACTGCCAAATTCACTTTTATTCTTTGACGAATTGAATGCCCCATCACGGTTTGCTGATTCCAAGCAATACCAAAATTCCAAGCTTTTCCTTCCATTAGTTTGCTGATTCCAAGTACTACCAAAAATCCTTTGAGACCCTTTAAGTTTCTCTGATTTACAAATCTCTGAAGAAAAACTCACTGTTTTTTCACCAGAAGCAGTTAAAGAAGTCTTATTTTTTCTAAGTGGAACAATTCCAAATTTATCAGTATCCACAGCCCCACAAGTTATCAAATTCCTGAAAATACTTGAAGCCCCATTTGAGTAGCTTCTACTCTTGTTCAATTTCGGCTTTTTTGACGTTTTTTCCAAACTCTGAGTACTATTTTATTCTCCATTTTCTTTAACATGATCATCTGTTTTCTTCTTGATTTTCATTGAGCCAAAAGAAGCAGAGGAAGTAGAAGAATTTGATGAAAAAGAAGAACTGTTCTCAAAGTTGTTAACTTTTTCTTCTTCTTGGATTTTTGGTGAATCTGTGGTTAGTGTGGAAGTTGGAGATTCTTCTTCAATCTCTGAAGGGATTTTCTTTGATGAATCCATTGAAGGATCTTGATCTTATTTGGTTTGTTCCTTACTTTTCCGACACTGCCACTTCTTCTCCGCGGCGGCAGCGGTGGTTCACCGGCCATGGGATTTCTACTGTAAGGATAGTAGTGAAGGCGAAGAAAGTGCAGTGCATCAACACACCCTCAAATTCCAACGCAGGTCCACCATTAAACTGCTCTTTTGATCGAATTGCTCTATGTTTTTCGTTAATAATTGTTGAATCTCTTCTCTCATTGATAACGGCGCTATTCTACTGCCCATTCGGCATGAATCCAACGCATACTCCACCTCCGATGAGAGTTGTGGAGCTTCATGCTCACCAAGTGTTTGATAAAACGTTTCAGTATATTTCAGTGTACTGTTTCAGTATATTTCAGTATATTTCGTTGTATTTCAATGTATTTCTAATTTATGAAACAGTTTCTGAGATATTTCATTGTATTCCATTGTATATACGCATACTACAATTTTATATTTCTTAAACAATCAACCATCTTTCATTGTATTCCATTGTATATACGCATACTACAATTTTATATTTCTTAAACAATCAACCATATTTCATTGTATTCCAGTGTATATTTTTCTGTATTTGGAAGTATTTCTAAAAGTTTGGAATGGAGTAATTTAGAGAGAGAAACGTGGGTTGTTATGGAACTTCAACAGTTATGCGTGATACATGGTTGATTTAATTTGACTTACCATTTAAAATGAAAGAAGAGAATCTGTTCCATAAATACAGCCTATTTTTACTCTGCTAGATTTTGTATTTCAGTGTATTTCAAAAATGCAAACTCTGTCGGATTTTATATTTCCGTATATTTCCCTGTATTTCAAAAACGCGAAATACAACCGAATACAACAAAAACTAGTTACGATTTGTAAATATAGAAAAAGTAGCTATAAATTGTTAGAAGCTATTAAAAGGTAGTTGTTTATGTAAGTTTCACTTTTTTTTCCCTGCTGGCTTCTCAATGTCCTTTTCCCCATTTTATTTACATGGATCCGGATTGGCCCACATGGGTGGCCCCGTCCAATTTCCTTCATTTATGATTTTATAAATAGCCATAAAATTTGATTTTTATTGGCTATTACTAGGTAATAGCTATGACTTTTAAATTCATAGCTTAGATGCTTAGATTTTGTAGCTATAAATGTCTTATGTTGTAGCGGTTGGAGATGGATATCAAGAGCACATATGGCGATTGTATTTATTCCAATTGCCATGTTGTGGAAACAGAAGGTGAATCAACAAAAATCATACTATTTCCGTTTGATAATATTCATCGGCTTTTTTACAATGTAAACACGGGCGAATTTTTCCTTGAAGATCATCCCTCTTTGGCTCATCTAGAAGGGCTTGTAGCTCATAGTGAGGTTTACGAATTAAATCATGTATGCCAGCAAGTACGGCCAGCGGTGAATAACTCAACATTGTATTGGTTTACCTACGACCTATATTTGTATGGATATGATTTTGTTGAAAAAAGATGGGTTCAATCAAAATGTCTCGAAAGGGAACTCTTGACGTTAACAAACACAAAGATTCTTTAAATGTGTATGTAGGGTCACTTCATACTTTAGTTGGTGACGATCCTTCTTTTTTGCCCGATGATGGGATGGTGATGCAAGTTTAACATAAATTTATCTCAATTGGTGGTGAATGAGGAATATATGAAATTTCGTTTTTGTTTGGTGGTCTATTCTGCCTCTTCTATTAACACACATATCTGAATTGATGGTTGAATTAACATACATTTAGCTCTTCTGAAATGATGTGTACTTGATCTTCTCCACTCCCTATTAGGGTCTTATCATATTTTGAGCTTTTTGTAGTTTCAACACAGTGATTTCTTATAACTTGTTAATTAAGAGTGTAAGCTAGTAGTGAAGGGAATGAGGAATGCGAAGAGTTTACTGTACCTTTTAAAAAAAAAAAAGAATCTTTCTTTTCAAGCAAAGGAAAAAAAGGAGCAAAACAGGAGTTTTGGTGTGATTTCTGTTCAAGTAGTTGAAGAAGGAATTCACATAATTAATTGCGCGCACATTAGGAGAAACAGAGGAACACTGGGTATGTTGTAGAACACAAATCAAGATCAGAAGAAAATGAATGGAGTATCAGCAAAAGATCTCAGTGTCTCTAATTCCTATCTTCCTTGAAACTAAAATGTTGCATTAATGATTAATGCCTTGTGAAATTGACCCTACTTTTGTTAATTTAAAATAAATCTAAGTCTTTTTTTTTTTTTTTTTTTTAATTTGGCTATATCTTGAACTAATACCTCTTTCATCCGGAATGATTTGTTGCCCGTTTTTATGATCTTATTGGAACCAACTTCCCTATCTTCTTTGTTCATGAAGGTTTCATAAACGTCATGCATCGTGATGAAGAGGTGCTGTACTCAGATAGCGTGCACTTTGGACGCAAAGGATCAGTTGATAATTGGTCTCCAGGAAATTAACAATGCGGCGTGAATTGCATGTTCCCATGTATTTTGTCGTCTAATGATATTTTAACTCACGGTTGTTGATTTAAGATCTATCCTCTGGTGAGTTAGAAGTGCAAAGAAAGACTGTGAAAGAGATTGGGGTGCATTCGTGAATACTACTAGTAAATTGTGAAGGAATCCAACCATTTGTGCAACTACTATTATCGTGTCTGTAGGCAAGAACTCAGGAACATGCTGTGACAGCGCATTTGAACTTATCGATTGTGAAACAAATAAAAAAACTTATATCTAAAGAAGAACCTATTCCTGCCATAATTGAGATGTTGCAGAATGGAAATGTTGGTGCCAAAGACATTAGTTAAGAAATGGGACAACTAGAGGTAAGAAGGGATTCAATAAGAAGCTTTTCTTTTAATGAGCAGAACGTGCGCTTGGCGACCGGAGGTGGGATGGTAGCAGCGTTGCTACAATTGCCGGAGAAAACAGAGGTCTTTCCTACCAACATTCAGTGGGAAGTTTGTGTTATAAAACATGATTTTCCCACCAAATCAGCTCACTGAAAAAACGCATGGTAGGAAGCAGATTCTCATTGAAACACTAGGAAATTTCCTAATTTTTCCATGTGGAAACACTACTATTTTTTCTTTTCTCTCTGATTCAATCAAAATATCTGTGGTAGTAGCCACTGAACATTTTTCAGTTGAAAATTTTGGTGGAAAATAGTGATTTTTAGCAGTTAGAAAACTTAGAGATGGTTGATATTGTTACTTCTGGCAACACATCCAGATGGAAGGCAAGAAATGTTAAAACTTTCTTTCATTGAAACACTTGTTAATCTGACATATAGATGGAGCTCCAAAGAATAAGGAATGTTCAGTAGCGGTGCTTCATAGGTTAAGCACGCACAATTCAAATCTTATGCTCGCAGCGCTTCAGTATGATGTGTATGAGCATTTAGTAGAGATATCTGAGAGTGGGACTGATAGGGGCCAAAGAAAAGCTAAATCTATACTGCAACTTATGAGTAAAACAGAGCAGATTCCTTGACAATGTAAGTCAAAATGTATCTATAAGTTGCAACCATGTAATCTATCACATACTAGTCATTAGCTATATTTGCATACTCTTCTGCCTTGTATTTTATCACTCATTAAAGTTAATCTGTGCGCCAAAATATTGTCATAAACGAGCACTAAGGTACTTGGGGCACAGATTATAGCATAGCAAAAAAGAGATCCCCATAACAAGTATATCATATAACAAGCATGACCTTTCAAAAGCAAAAAAGAGATTCCATATATTCCAATTCAACCACCAATTGAAACAAATTTATGCTAATAGAAGGGGTAAAGCACAAATGAGAGGGAAAAAGTATTTTGATCTTTGAACTTTAAAATTTAGAGCTTCCCACTAATATAGATGGATACAGATTGGCTCTGAACGAGCCCAAGTTCTTCGCATCTCAAATCCCATCATTCACTCTGTCTTGACTACATGGGAGAAAGAAAGATGTTATTGAAATCTTTGACTCTGATGTTCAATGAAATATATACATATGATATATAAGAATTAATGCCCTGTGAGCTATAGATCAATTTCTGTCAAACAAAAATGAAAATTTCATAGTATATTGCAAATTCAACCACCAATTTATGTGAAAAACAGAAGAGGCATAAAGCATGAATGAGCAAAAAATGGCCTTCTACTTACATCACCATCCCATCATAGTGCCGAAAAGAACAATCAACAAGTAAAGTATGAAGTGACTCTACAGACACATCTAAAGATTTTTTGTCTTTCACAACTGCAAGGATTGCTGCTTTCAAGTTTCCATGACTTCCAGGAACAATTAGTAGAAATTTTCCATTACATAGGTCAAACAAACACGGACAACTACCATCAAACCGATCCAAGGGTTCAACTGTCCATAGTTCCCTCTTGAGACATTTCTATTGGAACCATCTTTTTTCAACAAGATCATATCCATACAAATACAAGTCGTTGGTAAACCAATGAAATGTTTTGTTATTTACCATTGGTCGTACTTGTCCGCGTACATGATCTAGCGTCTCAATATCTTCACAAGCTTCCAGCCCCTCTGGTATATGACCTTTGCCATAGTTGTGGTAGTCAATGCTTAAATTCCAAGAGGGATGGTCTTGATAGAAAGATTCACCTGTAACTACATTTTAAAACATCAAATTATTCGAAACTTTTACAATCATTGTTGGTTCATCTTCTTTTTCCGCAACCATGCATTCATGAAATCTTTCATAACTCTCAATATCCAATTCAAGAACTTTCCAAGTTTGCAGCCAAGGTCGTAAAGTTCACCCCAGTAATTGTGCCGACCAACCGTGGACTTTCTTAGTTCATAGCTAGCTTCCTAAAACAAATAGGTCCCTACCAATTGCAACGGCAGAGAAACTAACGTGAGGATAATCTCTGATGAACGAAGATATGGTTTTCCAGCCACATTTAGGATTTTTGGTGTTAAGTTTGTGCAAATTCATAGCGAATGTTCACTTCAGAATCAGAATCATCTTCAACTGGCTGATTTGAATAATCGGTTCATCCTTCAACGTACTAAATGTCTAAATATCATCATCAATAATAGTCTAGCTCCCTCCGTATTCAAGATTTAGTTCTGCAAAGGCTGAAAGTTGCATGGGCTCAGGCTCGGGCCGTACTTTTAGAGCATAGCACGCCCTGCATTCAGTTTTAGGTTTATTGGTGTTGATAATGGAATGTAAGGTCAATGAGTTAACGTCTATACGATACCACACATGTCGACCGTTATATCCCTGCATATAGACAATTGGAGAATTTTTTATAGAGCTTGAACCCTCTACTTTCATTGCCATTGAAGCAACTATTAGGATTTTGGAATATTCAGGTTTGGAATAATAGTAGCGTGCTAGGTTTGAATATATGTGGTGAATAGGGTCAAGGACTCTTAATTATAGGAGCTTGGCATATTCAGGTTTGGAATTATAGTAGTGTTCTAGGTTTAAATATTTGTGGTGAATAGGGTTAAGGACTCTAATTATAAAATTAGCCCGTATAAAATATGATCAGCCCAACATTTGGATGGGTTAGGTCCCCGAATCATATCATGATGCAGCTGTGATCGGGCGAGCTGTGGGGTTTAGACATTAAGTATCAAGTGATGATCTGTTGATAATAAACTTTATATATATTCTTTTCTTAATTAGTGTGAAGTTTGTAAAAGTGAATGATCCTGCGGTAGCCTAATTTAGATTTTTTATTAAATTGACGAGTGAAGGACTAATGGAGCAGTTTTGACAACGAGTAAACATTATAAAAAATAAAAAGTGTGTGTCGGGGGTTTTGGGTTGGGGGGGGGGGGGGGGGGGGGGGGGAAAGGTGGTGACAGCTCAGTGCACTAGTCTCCCACTATGCGCGAGGCGAGTAAACATTATATTAAAACGAAAAAGAAAAAAAAAAGAAAAAAGTAAACATTATAGGCACAGTTGTTCTTCGAATTTCTTACCCTCACTTCACAACTGATGTTTTTAGTTATACAACAATACCCACTTCAAAACTAGTCTAAAAGCAGATTAACAAAATAAAAAAAACATCCAAAATTTGTTCGCCCTTAGCAACTTCTTGATATATATCTCCATTCTTATATCATTCCCTGGACAAGGCATCTTTTCTATAGAGTGAAAGCCACACTTGAATATTAATGGCTAGTCGCTAAAGCAGTAACCAGAAGACCAAGTATAAGAAATGGCTGTGCACTGGCCTGAAATGAGATAGAATTGGTTTTAGTTTGTAACAGTTAAATTAAGAGCTCCACTGAAAGAATGATTAATGGTATATTTACAACGTTTAAGTTCTAGTACAAAGGATGGCGAAGGTTACCTGATACTTAACATCGTATTTTACTGGGTCTTTGAGGAAGTACTTGAACTGTATAGTAAAAAAAAAAATACATGTTAGTTCACATTTTCTATGCAGAGAACCGAGTCATATAGAAGCCACCTCCTTTCCCGATTGTGAAGTTATGGATTTTATAACTACTACATCTTTCAGGTAACTAATCCACACTTACTATAAGCAGTTACCTCTAGAATATACTAGTTTCTCTTATTGGATCCGATAATGTAAAATATTTTTTCTGTTGCCAGTGTATAGAAGTCAAACTCTCAAGTGATTAGATAGAATTGTCTGGCTCCGTTACCACGGTAAGGCTTTACCTGGAAGAAGACTTGTGGAGCAATTAAACCTAGAAGTGCAAAAGCATAATAGGGTTTGCCAGCACCTAAAAGATAGCCTGCAACAAAAAAGAAATAAATGCAGTTACAAGATTGTTTAAGGCATAAATTTGTCCACATATCAGTTTATTTATATTCAGAAAAGTCAATTCCTAATTGATAGCCCTTATATTTTAGCATAATGAAGCTTAATTTGGCCTCAACTAACCTAGAAGAGTTTAGATGATCTTAGATGCTCTAGTTTGCAGCTGGATTGACCCAACTTAGGTAGCCTATGAACCACCTTAGCTTTCAAGCAATAATTTTGGAAATAAATCTGCAGCTCTGAATTTCAAAGAGAGATCTCCAAACGGTCAAATTTAGTGACTACTTGCTCTCCAGTTGGTCTCTCTAACTTGTGTTCACCCAATCTTTAGAAGTAATTGCCATAAAAAGTAGTATTAGATGTATGAAATGTACTAACTGTGTATTAGATGAACAGTTTGTAATGCTAATTTGCTATTACTTCTCTCGGATTTTGGTTGTATTGGAACTTAAGTTCTGAAGGATGAATGAATTGTGTGGTCCTTTTATTAAACATCCATTTTAATGGTATTGTAATTGTCAAACACATCCCAAATAGATAAACAACTTGGAACAAAATGAAGTGTACTGACCCTTTTATATTAAATCCGTTTTTAATCGGGTATAGGTTAACAAGCGGGTTTAGCTATTCAGGTTGACATAAACTAGGTGTTTTATATATCTTAATGTGTTGGTCCCAAGATTATATAAGAAAGTATTTGATATTCAAAATTGGACCAAAAGGTCGTCATGTGTTAACATATATAGAACTGATAGTTGTCGATAGAACAAGAACAGTGATCACCTGCCACTGATATCTGAGTTATGTCAATGGCACCAACACAAATCCATTTAGCAGCTTCAGAACCAAACGCTACTGGAAGTGACTAAAAATAAGTGCCATAAGACAGTCAGTATAGTCATAGACACGCCCAGTAGTGTATGAAAACTCAAACTGAGTGGAAATATATACCTGAAGCCCCATCGCTCTATCTCCTTCAATGCTCTTAAAATCATTTACAATGGCTATGCCCAACTGCAAAATAATAGAGAAAAGGTAAGATGACTATTGACGCATGTGACGGAAAATAAAACAAAGGTGCTTTTGCAGACTCTTACACCGGCAATGCTATACAATAGTGTTAGTACAATTATGTCAGGTGTAAGGGTCCCGAACAAAGCTTGACCAGCCCACCTACATTAAGAAATTGAAAGGATTATGCATTACACAGTAAATAAGAATCTTTGCCCTCATAAGCAAAAACCAAAATGCTAAAGTAATACATTTGTAAAAGGCCTTTGCTGCGAAAGAGAATTTTTGAATAAATGACAACCAAACCCCTTTACCAAGTCTCCAAGCGAATGATGCCTAGTCAGCTACGTTAACGTTCAATATAAATAGCTTCACCTAATTAACCTTCTTATACAGCTTAATGTTAACAGATAATGATATCCCTTTCTGGATGATCTCGACTATTAGACAGTTCTATATAAAATAAGAGATTAAACTCCACCCAAAAGTTTTTAGTGTTCAAATATCATTAACAACTATAATCTTTACTTCGCCAGAATAATTTTATGCACAAGTCAAAAAAATTACCTTGAAGTTTCCTTTTATTTATAAGTAAACCTTAAAAGTTTTCTTCTATCGACATGAATAGATAACTAAATGAAAAGAAGTCCTAATAAAGCTGTCATAAAGGAAGGATGGAGGGAGTAACTCGGAGGGAAAGGGAAGGCCAGGTTATTAGCTGTTCTTTTAGTAAGGCCATGTTATTATTACGAGAGGTAATTTATTAAAACAGCTCGCTTTAGCCTGGTTCTTTCAATTTTTGAAAGTAAATCTTGACAAGTTGCAGACTAGAAAAAAGTTTGATATATACCAAGGCAAGCTGATATAACTTGCTCCTAGAGCAAAATTTCCAATCCATCCATTCTGTTTGAGCTGCACATAAAGTTTTATATCACAGATATTCACATTTTGATACCGTTCAAAAAGCTTGTTCAGAGGACTCTGAAAGATAACGATATTACCTTTAATGGTGGAGCTGAGTAAATGTAGGAGAGCAAGGATCCACCAACAGCAAGGTAAAATATCACAGGAAAGTTGTGTCCTGCCTATTAGAACAACGATAAGGGAATTGAGACGTTTTCAGATAAATAACTAAATAATAAGCAGATTTAAAGACTTACCCACACATCTAAAATACCAGCTATTCCAAGACCTCCTAAAAGAAGCACCCATATTTGAGTAATGACCTGGTATCAATAATATTTTGATGAGAATATATAGAATTTCTGGAATTAGTTTTCACTTTTCATACGTATCTGTAGACAATCTCAAATAAGACATACCTCTTGTTCACCTATAGCCCCTGAAGGAATTGGACGGTAGGGTTCATTAATAGCATCAATCTCTCTATCATACCAATCATTAATAGTCTACACATAAAGCAAAAAGTCATTTCCCGGGATTTCTGAAGTATAAATTCAATCTTGATAAAAGCATTAACTTGCACTCGCGAGAGAAGTACCTGAGTATAACCAGTTAGAAATGGGCCAGACATTAACATACAAACAATTGATTTGGCCACATCCTCTGGAGTCCAATGGAAGTTCCCTATGACAAGGTTTGAGAAGTATATTAGCTACATTTGTCAAATCACAACTGTATGACTAGAAGTTTTTATTGAAAAACGGTTCCATTTGCAAAAGTGACCCATAAAGAGAATATGAAGTATAAACCTTCCAAAATTAACTTAAACTGACAGCAAACTGTCGTGGCAGACGTATTATTTGTGCAACACCAACATGATATACTTTTCGTAGGCTACAACACAAGGCAATATTCCTTTTTTTTTTATGAGGAGAATAACGCAGTATTTTTAAGAAGTGCAATCAGATCATGGCGTCAGGTTTCATAATCTCATGTTTGTTTTCACGGCCTGATGACAATATACACCTGAGGTAAAGTTTATATGAATATAAGAGCATTTCATGATTTGATAAGTAAATGTTTAGGCTGCATTACTTTAATGTTTGGGAAGTTAAAACTGACCGGAGCAAACAGGATATGAACATAGAAATTGGAAATACTAGGGCCGAAAATTGAAGGAGAAATTTAAATACTCCTTGGACATGTCTCTAGCAATTGAGTTTTAAGAATATGAATGTAGTAGTACCAGACGCAGCAGCTCCACAGACCACACCCCAGATAAGAGGAGGCCAAGTAACAGGTTTTGTAAGCTGAACCCGGATCTTCCACTTGTCCTGTAAAGAAGCGAACAGAGAAAATAGTTAAGTGTTGAATTATTTAGTTTCAGTAGGATATATATATATATATATATCCACACTCATCACATCCCTCTTTCCTATGCTTTTTCTTTCTTGTCCCCTCTTTAACCATCCAAAAAAAAAAAAAAAAAGCAGGCTCTAGAAGGAGGTCTTAAGGTGGTCTTTCTGGTTTATGATATCAAAGGGAGAATATTCATATAACTTCTACAATTGGTAAGGATGAGTAAACTCTTCCCAGAGAAAGACCAGGTGTTTATCTGTTAAAGGCTTCCTGTGCTACAAACAAGAATTTCCTGAATGATCACGAATCCATATGAGTGGAGATGATATATTGCAAATCGATGCATCTTATGAGTTATTAACCTGTCCTCTATGTGGTGTCTAGTTTTGCAGGCAGACTGATGTTTACGTCTTTCTTGAGTGTAAAAAGTGGACAAGGATATCAGGTGTAACAGGCACTTTTATCAATGAACTATGCCTCAATACCAAACAAAGTTGAGTCATATAGAATCTTCTATAACAAGTTTTCACTATATCCCAGCCTGAATCATTCCAATACTACTTTACACAACAACTACGTCTAAATCCCAATCATTCCAATACTACTTTGCTTATAAATAATGTATCTTCTAAGGAAATTCAGGATTCACTAAAACAAGAATCTTTCAGGTCTCACACTTATCTCTATGATATATAAGTCTTTAACCAGACCAAAAGACTTCTGGCAAGTACCGGACTTCTTGAAAATGAAACAAAAATAATACTATGCATGACCCACATGACATCTCCATCTTCCATAGGACTTCACTTTCATTTTGTCAAGCATCTTTCTATTGCATAACACTCCCGTAGCACTCCTCCATTTTGGGTTTAATTCTATGCATGACATCTCCATGTGTCACAACATTCTTCTAGAATATTGCGCCTAACTATCTGATTTGCTAGCATTTGAGCACTACAATCCATCTAAACTCACTTCACCCAATCCTTATGTTGGCTAAATGGCAGTTTCATAACAGGCATTTATGTATTAAATGATTCGCCAACATCCACTGAAAGCCAACAAGATTCTCCTTTTCAGATCAACTGTTTCTCAGCAATTGTTGCTCAAAGACATCCAATACAAACCTAGCATCAATCATTTTCATCTCAGCAGAAACTGTTCCAATACAAACCTAGGATCATCACACTATTTACTTTGGAAAGTAAACAAATAAAAGGAAAAGAACCTGCAGTTGTGTCTAACAACACCAAAATAAATAGCCTTGATTTTTTTATTTTTTATTTTTGAAACTGGTAACTGTAAATAGCCTTGATTTTATAAAACAGTTTAATATATTCTTTTTCACGTTTGATTACCTGCTGGACCTTACACTCTTTAACTTTCCTATTCAGTTAAATTCAAAATGAGAAACAACAGGTAGAGTCGGGAAGACTTAGGGTGTGTTTGTTACAGAGGAAACAAGTTCCTTAAAAATGAGGAAAATGACTTCCCTGATGGAAGTAGGGAAAACAAATTCCATTTCATGTTCATTGACTCCTCCCCACCTACCCAACACCCCCACCCCTTGACCATCCCAACCCCGCCACTCCCGAACCCTCACTCCTCACCACAGGCGGAGCTAAGGGGGTGGAAGGGTGTTCATCCGAACCCCCTTTGCCGGAAAATTACACTATATAGACAATGTCAAAATTATTTTAATGTATATATAGTAGAAGTTGAATCCCTATGGCTTCTTCGTGTGTTTATTTCTTTATATTTTGAATTCCCTTGCTGAAAATCTTGAATCCACCACTGAGTCTTCATACCATCCCAAACCCCGCCACCGCTGAACGCCACTCCTCACCCCCATCCCATCCCCATAGTGTTTTGCTAGATTAGGAAAAAAATGCTATTGGAATTATATTTTTTTGCTTAATTACCAAACACTAGAAAAGAAGTGAGGCACCCACTTGTTTTCCAAGAAAACATTTTCCTTCATACCAAACACACCCTTAGTCAAAAACTTATCCCTCCACCGCAACGTTTCTTCAACATGTTGCTTCAATCTCTTCCCAAACTTCATAAAGACTCGTAAAATTATTATTTAATTTAAAGCTCAAAGTAATTACAATTCCAAGAAAAACCCCAGTTAGCTAATTGTTAGATAAATAAATAACTCACAGTTTCTAGCTTGGCTCCTTTAATTCCAAGAATCTGATTTATGCTTGAGCCACCAACAGATGGTGCCTTATCCGGTGCCTGTGCTTTAGCTGCCATACAATATTTGAAAAATAATTTAAAGAAAAAAACATTCTTTTAACTACATAAAAATGGATAAAATGAAATAAATTCACCTTCTTTTTCAGTCTCTGTTGCTCTAACAATAAGTCTTCTTCCTATAAAAAAATAAAATTAAAAAAGTCCAAAGTAACAAACTTAAATGCATTCACTTAGACAAATAAATTAAAGTTATTATATGTATATGAAGAATCAAGAAATGGAGTTATTGAGTGAACTTACGAGAGAGTGAGAGGCAAAAAGGGGATGATATATGTGAGGAGCGAAGTGGGTTGTTGTTATTGAAATTTGATAGTTTAATTGATGGCACTGAGTTGAGAAGAGAAGCCATTGCAATGGAGGTAGTAGCTCAGTTGGATGGAGATGAGAGTTTTGCTCTCGTGATAACTTTTGTCTTTTTGTATAGTTTAATCCGTTAAACAATTTATAGTTGGTCAAAATTGATTCTTTACTACAACTCCCTCTTTTCTAGAGTTTAAAGTAAAAACTAAATTAACTTTTACTGAGTATATGATTCTCTTCCAAAAGGGAGAATAACACTTTTTGATCTAAGGCAAATTTTGATTTTGGTATTTGTGATATCACAAGGACTAAAATTAAAATTTATCAATAATTGAGGGATCAATAACAACAACATAATCAATGTATTCTCATAAGTAAAGTATGAAAAGAGTAGGAGGTATGCAGATCTTATTCCTACCTTTTGTAGGATAGGGAGACTGTTCCTGATAGACCTTGGCTCGAGAGAAACAAAATACTATTAACACTTTCAAAAATTTACCAAGCTATAAGTATGAAAAGGTATTGTACTTTTTAACGTAGTGTTTCGGTATCAAATAACACGATGAATCAAATATTCAATTCAAGGTGAAATTTGAATGTTTTTGTCTTCATTACGCTGAACCTTGTTATGTTTTCGATAACGGGAATAGGCAATCGTACTATGTGCCTATATTTAATCCCTATAGTTACTAGCAATTTAAGATTTTTTTTTCAATGAAATGTTATTCGCCTTTTATCTTCAAACGAAGCATCCAAAGTAAAAGAATGTCGCCATGCAACTTGAAGATGTTTTATCCTAATAAAATATTTTTTAATATATGTTGAGTTTAAATTCATCATGTGAAGCAGCTTCACTCACATTTAGCAGAGGAAGGATTAAGCTTATGCTACCATGAAATGATCTAGATTTTTTAGGGTTCTTAATCTTTCTACCATGTCAATAATTTCCCCACGGATAAGCTAGTGTGTAGTGACAATCAGCTCGCCCCAAAGTTAGTTTATTGAAAAAGGTTAAGAAATTTGTGTCTTAGATTACAAGTTCAAGCATCTCAAGTTTTGAAGGTAGTGGTTGGTGTAAAGAGTCAACTCTAGACTGATTCCTTGATCATATTAAACAAATTAGGGAATTTTATCCCCCATGTCATTCACTTTCTATTATTATCTGATTATCTCAATTCATAAATTTCCTTAATTCTTTTTTCACCCTTTATCAAATTTCTTAAAAAAAAGAAACTCTATCTTTTTTCGCAGTTCTACCCTTCGCTCTCCTTCTCAAGCACTCTCTCATGCCTGCCTCTCTCTCTCTCTCCCCCCTCCCCCCACCCCTCTCACACACACAAAAGTTCGTCTCCCTCTCTCTCTTTCTCACACACACACGAATCCATTCTTCTTCCCATTTTTTTTTAGCATAAATCAATTATATTTTTGTCGCTGTTTTCCATCGACGTCCCTATATCTCACTCACTCTATCTTTCTCCCTCCAGATTTCTGTCTCTCTTTGTACAAAGATGTTGTGGTTTTATATATTGTATAACATGTGTATAAATACTGCATTGCGTAAGGATATATACACTTATTATACATTGTTATACAATACTAGTATAATTATTATACATTTATAATGGTGATATTGGTTTAATGGCGATTCTTTTCTGGCTATGGGGGTGTTGAAGGCCAGTGGTTTTTTTTTTAAAAAAAAAAAATATTGGTGAATTTCAGACGGGAAAGATGAAGATAAATCTTATTAAGAGCGAGGAAGGATAATGATATTGTGAGAGATAATGGTGATTGTCCCTGTTTTTGGTTTGAAATGGGATCACGTGAATGATGGTGATGCGGTGGTTTGGATTTCTTTTTTTTTTTTTTTTTGAGATTTAAGTGGAATCAAGGAGGAGTAATGAATTATGCAAATAGAAAAAACAAAATGAAGAGGTGGCACTGAATTTTTTAAAACTAGTTAATAGTGAGCTACACTGAATGAAAAACTTTTTGGGATATGGCGGGTGAAAAGTATTCTGTTTGATGGTATATTTTTAAACTTTTCCAAAAACATTATACTCCCTCCGTCAATTTGTCCTGTGTATTAAAAACAATTATTCATTTTTACTTGTCCAGCTTAAAAAATCAAAAGATAATTTATTATTTTATATATATATTACTTTTATTATTAATTATTGGATTGGAAAGTTAAAGAAATTCTTAGTGACTGCACAATTTTTAAAATATGTTTTATTAATTTCAGGAGGCAAGTGAGAAAAAAAAAGCTGAATTTCTGATTAATGTGGACATATGTCTTTTTTTAAGTGGACACTTTTACAATTAATTTCTGGAAAATAAGCTAAATTTCTCCATAGATTTACTACTTCTTCTTCTTCCACGCACCTTCTTTTTTATTTTCTTCTTCAATTTTCATATAATTTATTCCGAAATCAATCAAATCACCACCCAAGTCAAACCTCTGTAATTCCACCAATTTCTTAATCAGCCCACAATTCAACATGACTTGTACGACTTCTTTCTCCCAAAATACCTGATTTCATGAACACAATCCATCGCCATTCCTTTCAGTGTCAAATCCTCTTAAGTTTAAATAAGAATTTTTCTCTTGTCGTCAAGGGCTAGTTTGGTTGCTGCACCAAATGAATCTCCGTACTACATTCGGATGGATATGTTCCTGTCACGCCCCGAACCATGACCTGGCGGTAACACGGCACTCGGTGCCTGACTGCATTTGACCGAGCGAACCACATGGTCTGCTGAATCATCATGAGGCATACATGAGCGGGAGTATAACATGAAATATGATGGGCTTGAAGAAAACACATGAAGTCATAGTAATCTGTAAAATACTAGTTTAAAACATAAACGCGGATAATATCATAACTGAGTCAAAATGGCTAACCGACTTTGAAAGTCTGACATGACATGTTGCCTTGTCTAGTTTATGAAACCTCTAACATGAGTCTGAACATGAAAACATACTTGCTAGGACAAGGCCCCCAGCATACCTTTAGATGCAAAATCAAATAAAGAAGGACAATATCTAAACCCCGGATGAGATGGGGCTCACCGATAAGCTGGTACGTGCAGATCCTAATGAGCAGAGGCGTCGTCCTGTAAATCAGTACCTGCATCGTGAATGCAGGCCCCCAAGGCAATAAAAGGGGACGTCAGTACTTTGAGTGTACTGGCATGTGAACACATGAGAGAAATGAGCAGGCACATAATATATAGACATGAAACTGAAACTGAACATGAATGCTGAAAGTGAATACTGAAACTGATCATGAACATGAATACTGAAAACATGAAATAATCTGTAACTGAGATGAAAACATGATAATAACTGTAATACCGACATGAACCACCACAGGGAGAAACGTGGAGTCTGATCTCTGCCCGATCAGCTAAGCCATCTTGTACCTTGCCGGGTTACAAGACGTGAACATGACATGAATGGATCCAAAATCCCTCAATGGGGAAAACATGAAGGAATCGTCCTAACTGGGCGGAGCGATCCTTATCCTACGTTGGCATACGTAATTTCGAGCTATTTGAGTCTTCTCGGTATTAATACAACTCCCGAACATGAAAGGTATTGAAGACATGATTTCTAATTCTTAACATGAACATGGATACATGAAGACATGACAACAAATACATATATATAAGCTTTTCATGGAAATAAGCACAATATCTCATATCTTGTGTTATAGAACCCATGGGATGCAAATTATGGGTTTTTCATAGATTACGACCTGAGTCTCAGTTACCAAAACAGTAATTTAAGACTAATCAACAGAATTCTAACTGACAATATAATATATCATGGTTCAAGTGTCTAGGGTTTATCATGAGTTTACCTAGAATCCTAAACCTAGTGTGTATAAACATGGAATACTGAAACATGGAGAAGAATAAGGATGTCCCCACACGCGGATAGCTTCTACATACCTGGTAATGTTCCAATTTGTAACAAAAATCTGATCTTGGAAGAAGAATCCTAACCCTTGGTCTTGAATTCCTATAATTGGATTTTCTTGAAAACCCTATGTTAAGAGCATGAGATTCTACTTAGGGTTCAAAGGAAATTAATGGAATTCACTTAGGATAGTGTTAAGAGGCTTACCTTGATGCTTGGAGAAGTTAAGAGGAGAGGGTTTTCGTGTTAGGGCTTAAGAGGAATGGAAATAATGAAACAAAACTGAAATTCCCGTTCTTTTAATGTTCCAGACGCGGCACCGTTACGGACCGTGTTACGGTCAGTAACACTGGACCGTAACATGAGTGCAAAATTCCAGTGATTCTGATTTCTAAGCCTATGATACGCTGCCACGTTACGGACCGTAACACGTGTTAAGATCCGTAACGATGAACCGTCCTTTGGTCCAAAAGTTACGAGACGGTGATTTCTCAAGCGTGCCTGTTACGGTATGAGAGACGGGCCGTCCTTTGGAGCGTAACACATGATTTTCTGAACTGAAACATATTTTCGATTCCAACACTCTCCTTCTTGGGTTTCTAACCTCCTGAGTCAAGTATATGGATTAGTACGGATTTACGAGGTGTTATAATATCTCCCCCTTGGGATCCTTCGTCCTCGAATGATGGGTCGTGGTTAAGATTGGGACTAGACATGGCTTGAATATATGAACGTGAAGGGAACATGACATGAAACATGGGACATGAAATGACGTGATTACATGAAAACATGGATACTAAAGCATGAGACATAAAATATGAGTGTTGGATGCATGACATGAGCATGAAACATGAGACATGGCATAACATGGACTATGGGAATTTACCTTGAGCGTCCTCTGCTTGCTCTTCGAACAAATAAGGATATCTGGATTTCATATCCTCTTCTGCTTCCCATGTAGCCTCTTCAACTTTCTGACTCCTCCACAGGACTTTCACTGAGTCTACTTCCTTAGTTCTCAATTTGCGAACCTGACGGTCAAGAATGGCTATAGGAATCTCCTTATGAGTCAAACCGTCCTTGACTGTTATAGTATCAGCAGGAATAACCAACGACGGGTCTCCTACACACTTCCTCAACATGGACACATGAAACACTAGATGTACAGCAGCCAACTCTTGTGGCAACTCAAGTTCATAAGCTACCGGACCGACCTTCCGCAAGATTCTGTAAGGTTCAATATATCTGGGGCTGAGCTTCCCTTTCTTGCCAAATCTCATAACACCCTTCATAGGTGAAACCTTAAGAAACACCCAATCATTAACTTGAAATTTCAAATCCCTTTGCCTCACATCTGTGTAAGACTTCTGGCGACTCTGAGCCTTTTTCAAACGCTCTTGAATCAACTTGACTTTTTCCATAGCCTGGTAAACCAAATCGGGTCCTAACAATTCTGCTTCACCAACTTCAAACCAACCAATTGGTGACCTACACCTTCGCCCATACAGAGCTTCGAATGGTGCCATCCCAATGCTACCATGATAGCTGTTATTATAGGAGAACTCAATGAGAGTTAAGTGATCGTCCTAATTACCTTTGAAATCTAGGACACATGCTCTCAACATGTCCTCAAGAGTCTGAATAGTATGCTCTGCCTGGCCATCTGTCTGCGGATGTGAAGTTGTGCTGAGATTTACCTTGGTACCCAATCCTTTCTGAAAGGATTTCCAGAAGTTCGCTATGAACTAAGCACCACGATCTGAAATAATAGATACTGGGGTCCCATGCAATCTGACAATTTCCTTAACATATAACTTGGCGTAATCCTCTGCTGAATCTATGGTCTTGACTGGCAGAAAGTACGCCGATTTAGTAAGCCGGTCAACGATTACCCATATAGAGTCATGCCTCCTAGCTAAACGAGTTAGACCTGATACAAAGTCCATATTGATCATTTCCCATTTCCATATAGAAACATCAATATTCTGAGCCAAGCCACCAGGCCTCTGGTGTTCGGCTCTTACTTGTTGACAATTTGGACACTTAGCTACAATATCTACGACATTCTTCTTCATATCATTCCACCAATAAATCTCCTTAAGATCATGGTACATCTTAGTGGAACCTGGGTGAATGGAATACCTAGAGTTGTGAGCTTCTGACATGATCGCTCTCTGAGTCTATCCACATCTGGAACACATAACCTGCCTCGGTACTTCAAGGTACCATCATCTCCCTCTTGTTCAAAAGTCATCGTCTTATACTTGTAAATCCCCTCTTTTAGCTGCAACAAATAGGGATCACTAAACTGTTTCTCCTTGACTTCAACGACTAAAGAGGAAAGAGCTCTATTCTGAACAACCACGCCACCATTCTCGGAGTCCAAAAGTCGAACTCCAAGACTGGAAAAACGGTGAACTTCCTTGGTCATAACTTTCTTATCTTCGTCAACATAGGCCAAACTCCCCATGGAACGCCGACTAAGGGCATCAGCCACGACATTTGCTTTCCCCGGATGGTAAGGATATCCACATCATAATCCTTAAGAAATTCGAGCCATCTCCTCTGCCTAAGATTCAGCTCCCTTTGCTCGAAGATATACTGCAGGCTTTTGTGGTCTATGAAAATCTCAACATATACTTTATACAAATAATGACGCCATATCTTAAGTGCAAAAATCATGGCTGCCAACTCTAATCATGAGTCGGGTAATTCTTCTCGTGAACCTTGAGCTGACGAGATGCATAAGCTACAACTTTACCATGATGCATTAAGACACATCCAAGACCAACTCCCGAAGCATCACAATAAACCCCGAACCCTTCGGTTCCTTCGGGTAGCGTCAAAACTGGAGCAGAATTTAGTCTCTTTTTCAGCTCTTCAAAGCCTTGCTCACAAGCATCCGACCATTGAAACTTAACCTCTTTCTGAGTGAACTTAGTCAACGGAGCAAAAATAGAGGAAAATCCTTCTACGAAACGCCTATAATAGCCTGCTAGACCCAAGAAATTTCTTATATCAGAAACTGAAGTGGGTCTGGGCCAACTCCTTACGACATCAATCTTCTGAGAATCAACCTTAACACCTTCATCTGAGATCACATGGCCTAAGAATGCCACTGACTTAAGCCAAAACTCACACTTTGAGAATTTTGCAAAAAGTTCGCTATCCTAAAGAGTCTACAACACTATTCTGAGATGCTCTGCATGTTCAACCTCACTACGGGAATACACCAAAATGTCATTAATAAAGACAATGACGAATAGATCGAGATAAGGCTTAAAGACTCTGTTCATAAGATCCATGAAAGTAGCTGGCACATTCGTCAACCCAAATGACATAACAAGAAATTCAAAGTGACCATAACGGGTTCTGAAAGCGGTCTTCAGAATATTTACTTTTTTAACCTTTAATTGATAGTACCCTGATCTGAGGTCAATCTTGGAATAACATTGGGCACCCTGAAGTTGATCAAATAAGTCATCTATTCTGGGAAGAGGATACCTGTTCTTAATGGTGACTTTGTTCAACTGGCGGTAGTCGATACACATGCGTAAGGTACCATCCTTCTTTCGGACAAACAAAACTGGTGCACCCCAAGGTGAAACACTTGGCCTAATAAATCCCTTATCAAGAAGGTCTTTCTTTTAACTCTGCTGGAGCGATTCTGTACGGCAGAATAGATATCAGCTGAGTGTCGGGAAGTAGATCAATTCCAAATTCAATCTTCCTGTCAGGAGGGATTCCTGGAAGATCTTCGGGAAAGACCTTGGGAAATTCATTTACAACTGGGACAGATTGAAGAGTTGGAGTCCGGGTATCTGAATCCCTAACTCGAACTAAGTGGTAGATATAACCCTTGGAAATCATTTTTCTGGCTTTAAGATAGGAGATAAATCTACCATTGGGTTCTACTGAATTTCCCTCCCATTCTATGACTGGATCATTAGGAAACTCGAATCTGACAACCTTGGTTCTACAACCTACTGTGGCATAACATGAAGCTAATTGGTCCATACCCATGATCACATCAAAATCTACCATCTCTAACTCTGCTAAGTCAGCTATGGTCCTACGGTGATGGACTAACACTTTTCAACCTCTATAAATGCGCCTAGCTATGACTGACTCACCCACTGGGGTAGACACCTCAAAGGGTTCATGCAGCTTTTCTGGTTCAAACCCAAATTTCTTAGCAACAAAAGGGGTTACATATGATAAGGTAGATCCTGGGTCAATAAGGGCATAAACGTCAAAAGTGAAGACCGTGAGTGTACCTGTGACAACATCTGCACGAGCTTCTGTATCCTGACGACCTGTCAATGTATACAAACGGTTTCGCCCACCGCTTGCGTTTCCGGACTTAGCTGCATTGTTCCTCTGCTGAGCCTGATTATTTCGAGGAACTGGTGGATTCGTGGACTGTGCCACGTTACCTCCGGTACCTTGCCTAGCTGACGGACAATCTCTCTTAAAATGACCTCTCTAGCCACAACTATAGCATATATCCGAACCCATACGACACTCACCTGGGTGTCTCTTATTACACTTGCTGCATAGCGGGTTGGTATAATCGACTGACCCACACTTGCCTGAGAGTAAGAACTTGATGGCCTGAAATTCTGCTTTTTATCATTACGGAACTTGGGAACTGAGGCACTTGCTGTGGATGGGCAGGTCCTGCTGACCTGTTCTTAAAGAACTTTCTTTTTCCATTACCGTTGAACTGCCCGGTAGACTTGACATTGAACTCCTTGTCTTTCTCTTTCTGCAAGGCTTCCTCCTCCTTCAGCCTTGTCTCATTCCCTTGTACGAAAGCAACCATCTTGGAGATAGTCATCCCCCCGTTCTGTGCAGCAATATTGGCCCCATCATACAAATGGGAATCAAGACCTCCAACAAACCTTCTCACCCTTGCCCTCATGTCGGGTAGCATATGCGGAGCATGTTTAGCCAAACTAACAAACTCCAAGTAGTAGTCCTAAACTGACCTGCCATTCTGCTTAAGCTTCAAGAATTGCTCAGCCTTGGCCTCTCTGACTTCTATTGGCATGAAGTGGTCCAAGAATGCGTTTGTAAATTCATCCCATTTAGCATCAGGTGCATCCCTGCCTCAGGATAACTCCCAAGATTCATATCAAGTGTTAGCAATGCTCTGCAACTGATGAGCTCCAAAAGTAGCTGCTTCAGTTCCCGTAACTGACATAATCCTGAAAATTTTCTAAAGAGCATCAATTTAGTCCTGAGGGTCTTCATCCTTCTTTGTCCCCGTGAAGACCGGGGGATTCATTCTGAGAAAATCTTTGATCTTAGAAGACTCTCCATTATTCCCTGAACTAGACCCAGATTCCTAACGTTGGGCCTGAGCTGCTACCAGCTGTTGATAGCACTCCTAAAATCTCCATCTGAAGCGCTAGGAGGTGTAACTGCAAGGGCAGTTGGAGCTGTTGTTTGAGTCAGAATGGTCTCTTCGTGAGCAACTTCCACGGTAGCCCTCTGGCTGGTGGCTGTGGCCTTTCTGGTGTATTTCCTTTTCGCAGGCATTTTCTGAAAATACGTACACGCACGACTTAGAAAGACATCCTGAGAGGACTACTCTAACTGCACGATCTAGAGTATGAAAGAAGTGAGACAATCCTAAATGTCTTGGTGGTCAACTGTTTATACGTGTGGGGCCCTCACACCTATAAAAGTGACCCCGCTGGACACGGTTTCATAGACTTCCTAGGGACAATTGAACCTAGGCTCTGATACCAAGTTTTATCACGCCCCGAACCATGGCCTGGACGTAACACAACACTCGGTGCCTGACTGCATGTGACCGAGCGAACCACATGGTCTGCTGAATCATCATGAGGCATACATGAGCGGGAGTATAACATGAAATATGATGGGCTTGAAGAAAATACATGAATTCATAATAATCTGTAAAATACTAGTTTAAAACATAAACGCGGATAATATCATAACTTAGTCAAAATGGCTAACCAACTCTGAAAGTCTAACATGACATGCTGGCTTGTCTAGTCTATAAAACCTCTATTATGAATCTGAACATGAAAACATACTTGCTGGGACAAGGCCCCCAACATACCTTTAGATAAAAAAAGCAAATAAAGAAAGACAATATCTAAACCCCGGATGAGATGGGGCTCACCAATAAGCTGGTACGTGCAGATCCTAATGAGCAGAGGCGTCGTCCTGTAAATCAGTACCTGCATCGTGAAATGCAGGCGCCCAAGGCAATAAAAGGGGACGTCAGTACTTTAAATGTACTGGCATGTGAACACATAAGAGAAATGAGCAGGCACATAATATATAGACATGAAACTAAAACTAAACATGAATGCTAAATACTGAAATTGATCATGAACATGAATACTGAAAACATGAAATAATCTGTAACTGAGATGAAAACATGATAATAACGGTCTGATCTTTTCCCGATCAGCTAAGCCATCTTGTACCTTGCTGGGGTACAAGATGTGAACATGACATGACTGGATCCAAAATCCCTCAATGGGGAAAACATGAAGGAATCGTCCTAACTGGGCGGAGCAATCCTTATCCTACGTTGGCATATGTAGTTTCGGGCTATTTGAGCCTTCTCGGTATTATTACAACTCCCGAACATGAAAGGTACTGAAGACATGATTTCTTATTCTTAACATGAACATGGATACATGAAGACATGACGACAAATACATATATATAAGCTTTTCATGGAAATAAGCATAATATCTCTCATATCTTGTGTTATAAAACCCATGGGATGCAAATTGTGAGTTTTTCATAGATTACGGACTGAGTCTCAATCACCAAAACAGTAATTTAAGACTAATCAACGGAATTCTAACTGACAATATAATATATCATGGTTTAAGTGTCTAGGGTTTATCATGAGTTTACCTAGAATCCTAAACCTAGTGTGTATAAACATGGAATACTGAAACATAGGGAAGAACAAGGATGTTCCCACACATGGATAGTGTCTACATACCTGGTAATGTTCCAATTTGTAACAGAAATCTGATCTTGGAAGAATAATCCTAACCCTTGGTCTTGAATTCCTATAATTGGGTTTTCTTGAAAATCCTATGTTAAGAGCATGAGATTCTATTTAGGGTTCAAGGGAAATTAATGAAATTCACTTAGGATAGTGTTAAGAGGCTTACCTTGATGCTTGGAGAAGTTAAGAGGAGAGGGTTTTCGTGTTAGGGCTTGAGAGGAATAAAAATAATGAAACAACACTGAAATTCCCGTTCTTTTAATGTTCCAGACGCGGCACCGTTACGGACCGTGCTACGGTCCGTAACACATGTTACGGTCTATAACACTGGACCGTAACATGGGCCAAAATTCTAGTGAACAACTTAGTTTAGAGGTCAGGCTACGGTCACCTGTTACGGGCCGTAACACGTGTTACGGTCCGTAACACTGGACCGTAACATGAGTGCAAAATTCTAGTGATTCTGATTTCTGAGGTTATGATACGCTGCCACGTTACGGGCCGTAACACGTGTTACGATTCGTAATGATGAACCATCTTTTGGTCCAAAAGTTATGAGACAGTGATTTCTCAAGCGTGCCTGTTACGGTATGAAAGACGGGCCGTAAGACATGTTACGGGCCGTCCCTTGGAGCGTAACACATGGTTTTCTGAACCGAAACATATTTTCGATTCCAAAACTCTCCTTCTTGGTTTTCTAACCTCCTGAGCCGTGGATATGGTTTAGTACGGATTTTACAAGGTGTTACAGTTCCGGGGTAATTCATACAATAATCATTTGGATAATCCCGACGGTATTATTTTTCTGGGAATTGCAGAAAACTGGGCATGTCTGCCACCTCTGTTTCGATCAATTCCACAACTTGTATCGTGGTTGAACCACTAGTGACGCCACCTCTGTTCCAACATGCCTTGAACGTCTCAATATTCGCTCCATAACTACAACTCATTTCACAAAATCACCTCTATTTTTGCTACTAATCAAAGGAGACGAAAATGAATGAAGAAGAAATGAGAAAAATAAATCAAAATGATTAAATGATATGTCAGGTGCGTGTATACACCGTATCTATTGTAATTGGGGTTTTGGTCCACGTCAGCATATAAGGTGTAAAGAAATACAGGAAAAAAAAGTTTAGGGGGTAATAAAACCCTCGTAAAGGTAAAGTGTGTCGCTGAAACTTTGACTAAAGTTCAGGAGGGTGCTAGTGCCTTATCCCTTCATTCTTTGAAAAGAGAAACATAAATTCAGTAATGTAGCTTCTTGTATAATTGTTTTTATTCATTGTGAATTATGGTTTATCTTCTTGTTTGACCTTGCATGATAAGTAACACTCAACAACTATATGAAATGCAAAGATAATACATTACACAAAAACTGTAAGAAAGTTGGTTGCACATAAATGTTTTGGACAATACACTAGGCAATCAACAAGGATAAGTTTCATAATGAGAATTAATAACAGTTCACTCAAATGGGTGTTGACAGCTATTTATTTACCCTCCTATAATTTTATTTAATTATTCAAAGTTCCTGAGTAACAAACAGAATGAAATATACATTTTGCAAGTTGAAAATGATTTTACAAAATTATTTCGGTGACATTTGTCATTTCATTTGGAAAAATATCATCAAGTATATTATTATATATAATCTGGCCTATTTTGTATAGTTTAAAGAATTTCAAACTATTTATCAAGGTTTTAATTCAAAAACAAATGTGAAAATAATTATTTAACTAATTTTTTAAGCTATTAATGATTAATTGATGAATATTTTACACCATTAAATTAGGAAATTTGTTTAATCAAATAAGGAAATCAATTACATTTCAATTTCACAATTCATTTAGCTTTAATTGCAAGTACTTCTGAAGTTGATTAAATTGAAATTGTCAATTTATTTATGTGTTAATTATGTTCACTTCTGAAATGAGTATTTAATTACTACACTTGAAAAATGGCTACAATTGAAATGTTGATTTCATTAGTTGAAGTTTTAATTATATCGTCTTTTGCAAAAATGTCTCTTTTCCCTTTTAATTCTCGTGGGATTACACAAAATGGGCTAACAGCCCATTACACAATGCGTCGACCTAGCCCACTCCCTATTTCTACATGCATATACCAAACGACACCTTTCTATTTTTCATTTCAACAAAGATTTTGTTGAAAACCCTAGCTGCCTATGTACTCTCCACCTCCACGTCACGATTTTGCCGGAATTGGCAAAGGTTTAGACGTATGTGCTTTCTTCAATTCTGTTAAGCCATTTTGGGCAAGTGCCATTAATGCTCTTGCCCTCTCTCATTCGCGCCACACACTTCAGCCGTTGAAGAGGTAAGGTTGCCCTTCTTTTTGCCTTTTCCGCACTTTCCCTTAATGATTTTTGTGTTGTTTGTGATTTCAAATGTTGGGTTTTGATTGGTTAGTCACTCAATTGGAGGGAATACAAGAAGAATTCTCCCCCCCCCCTCCCCCCCTATTGCACTAGTCCTAGATCGGTGCAAATCCTAGCTATTGAGTTTTTGGAGGTCTATATAAAGAACTTCATTTCCTCATTACACACACGCACACATGAATATACTTGCTATTTGTTAAAAACCCATTCTTAGGTGTTTGAACTGATTTGTGAGACACTTAGGGTTTTGGTTTGCCCGAAACTCTTGATTATTCTAAAATTTATTTTTAGTTTGCTAAAAACTACTTTTCTTTGTGGTTTGAGTGGTTTTGTGATGTGGAGAAAGCAAGAAGGATGTTCAAACTCCATTCTCGACGAAGGCTGCCACTACAAAAGGTAATTCTTTATCCTTTCTTTTGTTTAGTTTAGCCTAATTTGGTTATTTGTTTGTTTGTTGTTGTATGTTTAATTATGTGATTAGCACTTTTGTGTGTTTTTTTTTTAATTAGTTAGGCTGTTAGTAGTAGATTGAATTATGTTAGTTGTTTAGTCATTAATGTGTTAGTCTTTCTTAGTTAGACTAGTTTTAAACAAGAGAAAATGGTCAAATGAGCCCCCAACGTTTGATCGGAATCTCAACAACACACCTTATTTTTATGGGGGTCCTATTACCCCACCCCCCCCCCCCCTCAGGGCATTTTGCAAGTGAAATATACTCACCCTTAAAAAGCCACACCCACATATGTGTTGGTTGAGTGCACGCTCGTGACACATGTGACTTTCAATTAAAACTTTTTTTTCTTCATTATTTCTTATTCTTTCCCTTTTTTGGGTTATTATTCTATTTTTATAATGCCCTTGTTTTCTTTTTCTTTTTTATTCTTTCCCTTTTTATTTTTTCATCTTTATCAACAAAAATGGTGATGGCTAGTTGTTGTTCATTCTCCTCCTTTGTTTTTTTCTTTTCAAGCCGTGAAATCTTTTTTCAATCTGAAATTTTTCATGGCCGGAGTTTTGAGCTTTTTGGCTTCCCTTTTTCTTGTTCTGTCACGATGAAGGGCTTCCAGTGGATGGATGCTAACTTATCTCGATTGGTGTTGAATTTGGGATCAAGGGTACGAAGCCTGAGCTTGCTCCTTGCTCCTGTGCCTTGAGACCCGCGGAGCTACAGTACCCGTTTGGATATTCTTTCAATATCGCCTAACATCAGTGTGATTTATGGCATTTGAGTTGATTTTGAATTATTTTTTCCGATGTTTTTATTGGATCTTGTGAATGAGAATGACTCGTTGAAGGGGTGGGGATTGCTGACAAAAATTCAGTCACCAAACTCATCTTCGCTAGAGGTGAGATGGAAGAAAACAAAGGAAAAAAGAATAAGAAAAGACCAAAAGCAAAAGAAAAATGTCACGACCCAATTTAATAAGCCGTGAAGGCACTAAACCCCACCAACTTAGTAAGCCATCCACTACCCAAAACTAACAAAAGATAGATTAAACAAGTGAAAATATCATACAAGTCAAATTTAAGACTTTAAAACCCTTTTATAGTCATAACGCGAAATAAGAAGTACAACTCCCAAAATCTGGTGTCACGACTACAAGAAACTCTAATATAAGAGTACAAGTCTGAAAGAGTACAAAACAACTGTCTGAAATATAAGGACAGAAAGTAAATATAGACAGAGAGGATTCGGTGCTACGGATCCATATGTAGCTCACCTTGAACCCTCCGGAACAGCCTCCTCAACGAGCAGCTGAATAGTCTCGCGGACCACTGGTACCAGGCACCGAATTTGCACACGAAAATAGTGCAACAAGTGTAGCCTGAGTACAAAGAACAACAGGTACTCAGCAGCATCGTCAGCCGACCCCAACGAAAACGGAGACGAGGGTTGGCCTACGATTACTAGTTCTACACTTAACTGCTATTAGCTCACAATAATGACATTATTCACAATAATCACTTAATCTCAATTCATAACCTATGTGAAGCTTCTAAACCACCAGTCCAACAGGTTTCCAAACAACAACCGAGCAAATCAGACAATTCAACTCAAACAAACCACAATAACAACCAACAAGATAGAATAAATAATATGGTATGGAATGAAGATGCAATGCAAGGCTTGTAATCATCTCTCTGCACACACACGTTGGTACATTAATAAATTGTGACCCATGTAGGACTCACGAGGTCCATGTACCAACCTAGCATTGTTATATCTCCCAGATCACATTGGGTCTTAGCCATTTTAGGCTTCCAAATCACAACATTCGCCCTTTTTGGGCCCACATTAATTGTCATATAGTCTATCCGTCTCAAAATATCATCATCACTCCATCCGGAACCATTTCCCATCGGACCTTTCACTAGTGCCATCAATGCATATGAGATTCCATAATAAGCATGAATAGAGCATGCAACAAGATAGGCAATAAAGAATCAATCTTTAGCTCTTTTTAATTTTAAACAAGTATTAGGAGTGATGAGGAACACATGATCACAAAAAAGACAGTTAATAAACACAAAAGCAAGTATATAAGGGACCTCATATCCCAATCACATCCATTATCAATCTACGCTCTCAGCTAATGCCCAAAGCATGGCATTCATACCAGACTATACAATTGAAAGTGCACAAATACCCTTAACAATTATCCATATCCGATACCAGTGCTCGTCACCTCACAAGTATCAGAACCCCCTTACATTACCCCATTGTCCCCTGTTATTAAATAAATTTTAATCAACCATAACGCTTAAGCTAAGGTATACAGTCTCAACATGCCTGATAAGAAGTCTGAAATCACAATAGAGCCTTCCCCTTTCTTAAAGCCTCCGAATGATACCAATCTGTTTAAACACGGATCAAGCATAAGAATACGAGTCAATTAACACTCATAATGCCTTATAAGAAATTCGGGTCTAGAAAGTCAACCCAAAACCCCATTCTAAACACAAAAGGTCAAATCAGTAATTTCGTTGGAAGAACGGGTTTGAGATGGCATAATTATTAAACTAGGAAGTCATACGAGTCTAATGATACCCATATAAGCATGCTTCAATTCCGAACCCAAAAAGTCACCCAAAATGGGATTCCGAGCCACAAAGGGCAAAATAGAAAATTCAGTCCAAAATTAGTTTACCCAAGACTCATAGAGTCTATATACAAAAAATGAATAATATCTATCCTTAAATTCATGCTTAATGGAAGAAAGTCTAAGTTCAAGCCTAGGGTTCATGAATCCCCTTTTTCCCCAATCTAAAATATGATTCCTAGAATGATAACCTATACTAATCCATGGAATAAACATAAAAGAAGGGTTGGATTCTTACCCCAAGGATGTATCTTGCAAAATCTCCAAAAATCCTCTAAAACCGAGCTCCCAAAAGATATTTTAGTGAATGAGAAGTCAAATCACGATTTGGGGTTTTAAAATCTGTTCAGGCATAAAACCTTCTTTGCGAATGCGAGACACGCTGAAGAACGTGGATCCTGACCCGACCCAGGCCTACGCAAACACGACGCGATGGTCAATTAACCCGGTTCAGACCTCACTTCCTCAACGCAAACGCGAGGACCTTAAATTGAGACGGCAGGAGTATTTTTTTTTTCAGTTTGAAAAAGTTTCCCTCTTCATACGCTTCATTTTGTTTGCAATTTATAAGTGCATGCCATGTGATAAAATTTTGAGGTATTAGCAATCGAAAAAGATGCTTCAGATGCATAATAATAGGTGCTGAGAATATTATTAAAAAAATAAAGTGTGTTACGATCGAATCTCAACACCACACATTATCGAAAAAGAATTTCCACGTGCAAGACCCATGAAAAAATGAGTGTTTGGTAATATTGATCATCATAAAATAAAGGAAAAAATCTATTGGTACCTGATATTTACGTAAAATTAATATGTAAAATTTTTTGTAGCATTAATTAGCACGCTTTGTGATTATCCTATAAAACAATTGCTCTGATTTGGCAATTTTCTAGTCAGGCGATGTTTTGAACTTGTACTAGTCGATAGTTCCTAGGTAAAGAAGTAACAAAAAAATATCAGCAAATGAGGAAAAAATACGTGTGTTTCCGAGTAACCTTTAGAATAAGGAAAAATGTGTGTTTCTGAGTAATCTTTCGGAAGCTTTCGCATCCCTGAAACCAGCTAATATTGTCATTTTCAGTAACAATCACTTAATGCCATGTATGTGTGACTAATTGCACAAATCATGCTTACTTTAAAACTTTATTTACGTTTCCCCAATTTTAACATAAGTGCAATTTATGAATAGCTAATTATTAATCCAGTATGCTGTGTGTGCTCCAATATCCTCAAAAAAAAATTAATTAAAATTTCATTTGCTTTGATTACTTAAAAGTAGTTTATAAGTATTTAAGTATTAGAAACTGATTTTTTTTGTAGGGGAAACAAAAGAATGCGCCAATAGAAAAAAAGACAGGAAAATAACCATTTATTCTAATTATACTCAAGAAGGTGGCTTAGAGATTAATTATGTTGCTAGCTACTCGTGTTATATAAGGAAGGTTATATAGGAGAATTCGCAAAAAAGAGTGAGTTTTTATGTTAGTAGCATTTTTATAGCACTCTGTAACAAACCCAAAGGACACGTTAGAGGATCCTAGGCGTAGTACCAGAGATAAGAAATGGCCCAAGCACCTGGACCAATGTGTGGTTAGACAAAAGGAAAAAAAACACCCTTGAAGCTGAAAGGATAAATAGCCCATGAATAAGCTATATTAGGCTATGGAAGAACTTGCTCTTTATTTTTCTTAGTAGATTTTTAGATCTGGAGCCTCCCTTTTCTATCTTTTCCTTTGTTTTCCTTTGAGAGATATTCCATTGTAATTTCTCAATTTGGTTTAATATATCTGTACGCACTTTTGTTCTATTGCTACGTGTCTTTCCTCTCATGAATATCACCTCTAATAAATACTAAATACTCACCTACACCAGAAGTGCTACTGATATAAGAACCCACTCTTATTCTTTTCTTCATATGGTGAATGATCAAAGACATTTATAGTAAGTCTTTCCGTTCAGTTCTAGCAATTCATTAATTCAAGTTTTAATTGTATACAAACTTGCAAGCTGCATTTCTTTATATTTTTCTGACTTCAAGAATGTTGCTAATAGATATTCTTGCAAGGATCGTATATGCTCACATGGTTGCATTTTCATGATGTCCAAATCTTTTTCAGGTTTACATGATAATTTTTAGACCCTTCTACAGTTTTAACCGTTTTATAGAAAGAAAGAAAATTAATTTAAGCTACATTTAATGGAAGAAAATTGTACTAGTAGCTGACCTAGATTTTATTATTAGGACTAGGTTGATTTGCTTGATTCAAACACACACGCGCGCGAAACACACATTCACATATAGATCGACACAAACACGCACACACACACACAAAAACTTAATTATCACTTAAAAGAAAGAAAAAAAAGAATAAGCAATGGATAACTTGTTAACGTCTAACACTAAATATTAAAAACCTATAAGTGGTACCTTGTGAAGAGTTATAAAAAAAAAAATCACGTTAGCTACAAGTTTAGCTAAATCAAGTTTTTTTTAGCGTTTTTTTTATATGTTTTCAAGATTCAGCCCTAACGCATGTCAATTTATCATTTTTACTTCATCTGCAGCTACATCAATTAAATTTGTGTCTCTTTATATATTTCTAGTTGCTAAGCAAATCTTTCCATGCATGATATACACAAATTCTCGAGCTTTAAGTTATAGCCACTTTAATTTAGTGTTATTTCTCATTTAAACTTTTTTCAATCTTGTACACTAAACAAACTCGTTACGAACCTCGTGAATCTTTTGTTTTTTTATATATAGATCTTTAGGGTGTGTTTGGTATAAAGAAAACCATTTACCAATTTTTACATGTATGGTTATTAAAAAATTTTGATTTTTTTTTTATAAAGAAGTGTCTTAAAAATGAGGAAATAAAAGTGACTTCATTAGGGAAAAAAATGATCTTCATTTGCATTATTTTTCCTTAAATCCTTTAGATTCCAAAAAGAGGTATTAAATTTTCCTCTTGCGGGAATTGAGGTTGTTCTGTCCGGTGATGATCTTCAGATTGCTTCAGATGACGCATTGAAGTGGGTCCGGTATACATTACCCAAAGCTTGAGGAATGTCGGGAAATATAGAACTCACATCTTCGTCACTTCATTCGATTTTCATACGGGAAGATGAAGAAAGTCCTCCTAATAACATGCAATGAATTTGATCCTGAGCTTGCTGCAAAGCTCGTGTTCGAGGCTCTTTCTTATAAGGCCGAAGCACCGGATCGTCAGCGCTCAATTGTTGCAGAGGCGGGGAAAGAATTGGAACATCGTTAGGTGGAGAAGGCATACAAACATAGACCTGTTAAAGCTTTAATACCTTGTCAGCAGTGTGTTATTTACCTAGTTTTGAAAAGAGATGTGTGTGCTACCCTCTATCCTTCTAGTAGAGTTTATTCACAAGTTTTCCATTTGGGTTTTACCTGTCAACTCATTGCATCATGGATCAACTAAGTGCATTCCATTACTTCGGGTTGTTTCTTGGCATGCAAGAGAACAGGTCAGCATCACTTGCAGTTGATTACGAGTTTGCAGCTCGTATCAATCCAGGCGACAGATACTTTAGCAAATACAAGGGAATTACACTTCCACAGGTGGCAAGACTGTTGGCTGCAGAAACCTGTTTGGTTGGACTGTGAAATAGGTTTCTGCAGCCAACAGTCTTGCCACCTGTGAAAGTGTAATTCCCTTGTATTTGCTAACGTATCTGTCGCCTGGATTGATACGAGCTGCAAACTCGTAATCAACTGCAAGTGATGCTGACCTGTTCTCTTGCATGCCAAGAAACAACCCGAAGTAATGGAATGCACTTTGTTGATCCATGTTGCAATGAGCTGACAGGAAAAACTCAAATGGAAAGCATGTGAATAAACTCTACCAGAAGGAAAGAGACTAGCACAAACATCTCTTTTCAAAACTAGGTAAATAACACACTGCTGACAAGGCATTAAAGCTTTGACAGATCTATGTTTGTATGCCTTCTCCACCTAATGATGTTCCAATTCTTTCCTTGCCTCTGCAATAATTGAGTGCTGACGATCCGGTGCTTCGGCCTTATAAGAAAGAGCCTTGAACTCAATCTTTGAAGCAAGCTCGGGATCAAATTCATTGCACGTTATTAGGAGGACTTTCTTCATCTTCCCACATGGAAATCGAATGAGGTGACAAAGATATGGGTACCATATTTCCCCGCGTTCCTCAATTTTTGGGTAATGTGTATGGGACCATTTCAACGCATCCTCTGAAGCAATCTGAAGATCATCACTGGACAGAACAACTTCAATTCCTGCAAGAGGAAAATTCAGTACCTCTTTTTGGAACCTGAAGGATTTAAGGAAAAAGAATGCAAATGAACATATTTTTTTTCCACTAGGAAAGTCATTTTCATTTCCTTTTTTTAAGGCACTTGTTTATCAAATATATATATATATATATATATATATATATATATATATATATATATATATATATATATATATATATATATATATATATTTCAATTTGTTTTAATAACCATACATGTAAAATTGGTAAATTGTTCCCTTTATACAACACACCCTGAAGTTCTATATATAAAAGTAAAAGATTCACGAGGTTTGTAATGAGTTTGTTTAGTGTACAAGATTGAAAAAAGTTTAAATGAGAAATTAAAGTGGATATAAGTCAAAGCTCGAGAAGTTGTGTATATCAAGCACGGAAAGATTTGCTTAGCAACTAGAAATATATAAAGAGACACAAATTTAATTGATGAAGCTACAGATGAAGTAAAAATGATAAATTGACATGCATTAGGGTTGAATCTTGAAAACATATAAAAAAAATACTGAAAAAACATGATTTAGCTAAAAAAAAAATTGTCGTTAAATAGCCTGTAGCTAACATGATTTATAACGCTTTGCTAGCTACCACATAGATTTTTAATATTTAGTTGCAGACGTTAACAAGTTATCCATTGCTTATTCTTTTTTTTCTTTTAAGTGATAATTAAATTTTCATGTGTGTGTGTGTGTGAGTCAAGAAAATCAATCTGGCCCTAATAAGAAAATCTAGGTCAGATACCCAGTACAATTTGCTTCCATGGAATGCAGCTCAAATTAATTTTCTTTCTTTCTATAAACCGGTTACAGCTGCAGGAGGGCCTGAAAATTACCGAGTAAACTTGAAAATGATCTGGACGTCACAAAAAATAGAACCGTGAGAGCATATACGACCCCTACAAGACTATTTATTAGCAACATTCTTGAAGTCAGAAGAAAATAAAGAAATACAGCTTGCAAGTTTGTATAAAATTAGAACTTGAATTGCTAGAACTGAATGGAAATACTTACTGAAAAATGTCTTTGATCATTCATCATATATGGAAAAGAACAAGAGTGAGTTCTTATATCAGTAGCACTTCTGGTGAAGGTGAGTATGTAGTATTTATTAGAGGTGATGTTCATGAGAGGAAAGACACGTAGCAAAAGAACAAAAGTGTGTACGGATATATTAAACCAAATTGAGAAATTACAATGGAATATCTCTCAAGGAAAAGAAAGGGAAAGATAGAAAAGGGAGGCTCCAGATCTATAAATCTACTAAGAAAAATAAAAAGCAAGTTCTTCCATAGCCTAATATAGCTGATTCATGGTCTATTTATCCTTTCGGGTACAAGGTTGTTTTTTATCCTTTTGTCTAACCACGTATTGTTCTAGGTGCTTGGGCCATTTCTTATTTCTGATACTACTTCTAGGATCCTCTAACGTGTCCTTTGGGTTTGTTACAGAGTGCTATAAAAATTCTACTAATAGAAAAACTCACTCTTTTCTGCGAATTCTCCTATATAACCTTATATAACACAGGTAGCGGGAAACATCATTAATCGCTAAGCCACATTCTTGAGTATAATTAGAATAAATGGTTATTTTCCTGTCTTTTTTTCTGTTGGCGCGTTCTTTTGTTTCCCCTTCAAAAAAATCAGTTTCTAATACTTAAATACTTATAAATTACTTTTAATTAATCAAACCAAATGAACTCTTAATTAATTTGTTTGATGATATTACAACACACACAACATACTGGGTTAATAATTAGCTATTCACAAATTGCACTTATGTTAAAATTGGGGAAACGTAAATAACGTTTTACAGTAAACATGATTTGTGCAATTGGTCACACGTACGTAGCATTAAGTGATTGTTACTGAAAAAGACAATATTAGCTGGTTTCAGGGATGCAAAAGCTTCCAAAAGGTTACTCAGAAACACACATTTTTTCCTCATTCTAAAGGTTACTTGGAAGCACACGTTTTTTTCCTCATTTGCTGATTCTTTTTTGTTGCTTATTTACCTAGGAACTATTGACTAGTACAAGTTCAAAACATCGCGTGACTAGAAAGTTGCCACATCAGAGAATTTTTTTTTAAAGGGTAATGGTAAAGCGTGCTGATTAATGCTACAAAAAATTTAGATATTAATTTTATGTAAATAGTAAGTACTAGTAGATTTTATCCTTTATTTATGATGATGATAAATATTATGAAACATCAATTTTTCATGGGTCTTGCATGCGGAAATTCTTTTTCGATAATGTGTGGTGGTGAGATTCGGTCGTAACACACTTTATTTTTTTAATAATATTCTCAACACCTAATATTATGCATCTTAAGCATCTTTTTTCAGTAGCTAATACCTCAAAATTTTATCACATGGCATGCACTTATAAATTGCAAACAGAATGAAGTGTGTGAAGAGGGAAACTTTTTAAAACAGAAAAAAAATACTCCAGCCGTCTCAGTTTAAGTATCTTACTTTCTTTTTTTGGTTTACCCCAAAAAGAGTGTCTTCTTTCTATATTAGTAAGTTGAGAGTTCAAACATCCTACATGACAAGTTTAGAACCATAAGATTCAAGGACATTTTAGTACATTTGACACAAATCTATAATGTAGGATCATAAGATTTAAAAGTCTCTTTTTATTCCTTAAACTTTGTGCTCAGTCAAATTAAGATACTTAAATTGGGATTGTGGGAGTAATAGAGTTTAAACTAAAATTTGTCTCGAGCATTTCTCACCAGTCTTTCTTTAGTTTAATTGTGTAGTAGTAGATGGAATTTCTAACTTCTAATAGTGTATAATTCCTAAATTTCTAGAGAAAGGATGAAATATGACTCTTACATAAAGATGATTTCCCTTTATGAGGAAACTTAATTAGTACTGTATTCCCGTCTAAGCGAAATGATATTAATTCTCATTGCGCGTAGTTTGTGTATTGATATGTGTTACTGCATTTATTTTGTTCATTTTTGCTACTTTTTTGTCCCTTTTTTTTTCTTTCCTATGTTTTTGCATCGATCACATTTCTTTTGAGCTGAGGGTCTAGTGGAAACAACTTCTCTACCCATAAAGGTAGATGTATGGTCTGCGTACATCTGTCATGATCCAATTTAGCTAAGTCGCACGGGCACCTACTTTTTTCACCTCGGTAGGCGAATCCTTATCCTAACAATTTAAAAGTCATAAATAAACAATAAACAAGCGGAAGAGATAAAAATCACGAAAGTCTGACGAGAATCATAAAGAAATATGCGGAAGTAAGGAATTACATCTAATCCACCCAGAGTCTGGTCTAACCATACAAGAGCAACTAACTAGCTACTACAAGTCTGAAAGTTAACAAAATATATCAAAAGTCTGAATATGTCTCGAGATATGAAATAAGACATAGAAAAAGGAAGAATCTCCAAGGCGGTGGACGTCCTCGTGCTCAACCTGTAGACTCTAAACAGCAACTCTCGGAATGACTATCAGCCACGGGAAACAGAGGTCAATCCCACTTGGAATTCTGCATTCATAAAAGAATTCAGCAAGTGCAGGTCAGTACAAACAATAGTACTAGTAGGTATCATAGGCCGACTAAGACTAGTTGACATATATAAAGATAATAAGGTAAGAGAAAACAAGCAAACCATGGAGTATAAGTCATGCTCCCAAGGAATCGACTCACATAATCAAGCCTTGATAAAACAACTAGCCCCAAGTGAAATAAAAATCCAAGTATTCTGAAAACCAAGTCCCATCAAGACAAATCAACATGTAGTCCATATCAAATACAGTCCAAGAATATGACCAACATAGTATCCAAATCATAAGTAACCATGAAGCATAATCAAGTAATGCAATATGAGATATGAATGCAATGCAATACAATGCCTATACTCTTATACTCCGACATCGGAATACCTCCACGCCTCGGCAGCACAACCCATGGGGGACCCACGAAGTCCAAGCACCACCACTCCGTACACAGCTCCGAAGACTCAATTATCAACCAGTATCGCAATATCGGTGTTCTATATCAACCCCTCCGCACACAGCTCAGAGGTAACTTACCATGTTCCATAATTAGCCTCTCCGTACACAGCTCAGAGGTGACTTACCATGTTCCATAATGAGCCCATCGGTACACAGCCTAGAGGTGACTTACCATGTTCCATAATCATCAGTGTTCCTTCTCGTTTCCATCAATAGTGCCAGTCACACAACATAATAAAATGATATGAAATGAATATGGAACGATGCAGGTACAAACAATGCATAATAACAAGTTCAAGTTGTGCCACACACAACGCATCAAATATGAAATGAATATGGAACGATGCAAGTACAACAATGCATAATATCAAGTTCAAGTTGTGCCACACACAGCGCACCCATATCGTCAACAAGTGATCCTCATATTAATCATAATGAATATCCAATTTTCATAACAATAAGAGCCAACTATCCCAAAATGGCTATACCAATAACGAGGCGTGCAATAAGTACCAATATCAATATCAAGTAATTTCATCCTTCCGATTTACTCTCAATTCACAAACAATCCACCAATTTATACACAACGTATCAAACAGGGTCCTATGGAGTCTATAGGCCACTAGCCTGATCAAACAAGTCACAAGCAATGCCAAACCCTAAGGCAACATCTGACCTAACATCATACCCGAAGGTTTAGATAAAATCTCCGATAATATTATCTAAATATACGCTTCACTAGTCGAAGTCTCACCACAGGGGTAAACCATAACCTACCTGGAAGGCCGAGCAGCAATCTTACCAACAATCACTCCTTAGACTTCCCTTTCCTTTGAGACTCGAGATAAAGAAAGTATATGCATATTCGAATCAAGAAATTAGAATCAAGAAGAACATCAATCAAACCCTATTTCTATTCAAGACCCAAATTCTCAACCTATGAAATGGGGTTTATGAACTAGAAAGGTGAAATTAGGAATCTATAGGCCTCAACATGAAATTAAGCTCTAAGTGATTAATTCCCATCAATTACAAGTTAGAAGAACCAACAATTTACTTAAATTCGGATTCTAGGGAAAACCTCCAAATTTGGGCATAAACCCTAACTTTAATTCTCACAAATTAACAACTAATTAGGAAGGAATCATGCAATAATAGATTCTAATCATCAATTCCATGCTTAATCAAGCCTAATCCACCAACAAATCAAGGTTTTATAATTAACAACTTATTCAAGAAATAAACCGAAAAAAAAACCTCTCTTATTCTTCCAAGTTCTATGGATTTTCTACCATGAATTCTTACTTAGGGAGGGTAAATGAAAGAGATTAAGATTAGGGAACTTACCTTCATGAGAAATCTGACCAAACCCTCCTAAAATCGTCTCCAAGATGCTAAGGAAATGTAATTTTTGGAATGGGAGGAAGAAGGGTTTTCATAAGGCATTTAAATAAAAACATTTGGCCCGTTGGCCGCTTTAGTGGCTCGGCCACCGCTTTCGCGCTACCGCTTCAACAGGTTCATGCTTTCCCACGCACTTCTGCGCTACCACTTCAGCGCCAAAGCGGTAACTAGACACCAGAATTTTCTGGTGTCTTTCCAAACTTGAAATCGACCCTCGGAACCATCCCGGAACCTCTCGAACATAAACCAAATATGCAGATATACGTAAAAATACATTACGAAAGCACTCGTGGCCTCAAAATTTCCATCGGTGGTCTTGTTGACCGAGTCAACCCCCGATACCTCAAAACTAACTTTCCAACCCAAGTCCCAAAATGCACCCGAGTACATTGGGAACTTAACCGAATATACACACAAGCTCTAAATGGCCATCCGGACCTCTCGAAATTGACGGATTTCCGACAAAGATCTGTTTACCCAAAAGTCAACTTTATATCAATCCTTTTTTGTTGAAGCCTAAATTTTCCCAAAAAGTCACCAAATCATGTCCAGCCACCTTGGAAAGTGTGTCAACGGTCCTCTCGGGTCAAATATGAGCTAAACAAGCTAGGGGAAGGGTCAAAAGCATCGAAAAAGAAATAACGACCATATGGGTCGTAACATCATATACCAATTAAACAAACGCTCGTCCTCGAGCGACAAAGAAGAGAATGGGGAAAGATACCCGAGCCCGCAAAAACTTAGGATATCTCGAACACATATCGAGCTCCTCCTACTAGGAAGGATTGTCATCGCTCAGAACTGAATCCCAATCAATTATACATGAACTATCAGAATGGTATTTCTTCGTCGTAGAGACATGAATGATTGGACGAACACCTGACAAACCTGGTGAACAACAGGTCTCAAACACAAGATCAATACAACAGATAATCTCAAACAGGCCAATGCACCTCGAGCTCACTTACCAGTCACAACTCTCTGAACTTAGCTCAAGCTCTAATTCTTATATCTTCATATTCAAATTTCCTTTGCAACTGATCCTTATTTAATTCCTTTACTCAAAATCTCTGATTTAAAACTGCAACTCTGAACGCGATCAATAGGCCCCATAAACACTTTCCCAAACCAACGCAATCCTCTGAAACATGATCACAGACCGTATCCCATTCTGAACCCATAGCTTACTCCCGCCAGAAAGAATCCTTGATTCATCTAAGATCCTTACGCAATTCCATCAAAACCGATCTTACTGTCAGCCAACATGGCTAGTTCCAAGACTTCTTAAACCTTCAAATCAAAATATAGGAATCATACCACTGAATAACTCGTCGAGCAAACAACTGGTCGCTATAAAGACCACTCACACAACAGTTCCTCCTCAAATCTGTACAATGCTCATTGTATACCATTATTCTATTCAAGTAACTATTCTAAAAAAATATCATCAAATCCACTAGAAAACCCTGACAAAGCTCGGTAAATCTGTCATACCTCAAATCTGAGCCGAAACACATCGAATCCTTAAATATCTCACTTGAATATAAATATAAACCGTTAAGCTTAACTCGAACAATGCTGACCCTAAATGAATGCACAACTCTCGAATACATCCAATACTCTTTTGAGCTGATTCTGAATTTTCGAAACCAATCACAGTCCTGTCGCACATCTGTGCCGGCCAATTCTAATCCTTTCCTCACCCGTAACAAATCATGTCTATCACTTTGGACTCCACAAGTTGAGTCCTATCCAAGTTATCAACTTAGTACTGAAGAGCTATACCTTACGATTTCAATCTTCATGTTTCTCAACCTTTACCCAATACGCAAATCTGATACAACCCCAATCTTTTCGATCCAAAACCTGTAGCCTCTCATGATAGGGATTGTTATACCCCATTTTAACCGGGTTAAAGTAGAGTACAACATATTGGTGATTCCTCTTTGTTTTGTTTAAGGAGTCGCCACCTAATTAATTTAACGGTGAATTAGGACACCTAAAGGTTAACTAAGGTAAAGTTAAAACTAAACCTCTGTTAATAGTCCGCTTAACCAATGTGATTCCAGGTAAGGGTTCTATATTATCCTAAAGGGAAGGGGTTAGGCATCCTTTAGAATCCGTTAACTACGGTTATCCGGCCAAACTTAGGTTGATTAATTAAGATGAGAATTTGTATAAAAGAGGACTTTGAATGCTATTTTAAATAAACCTTGTAAATATTACTAAGGCTTTAGCCGAAAATACCGTTTAGAAATAAAGCCTATAAAGGGTAATTTGCATGAAAGAGAATTTAAATGCTATTTAAAGAAAGCTTAAAATGTTACAAAGACTTTATGTGAAAATATAATAAATGCCATTCAAGATAAGACTTGTATAAAATTAGGATATTTTGCCTATATATAGTTGCTTTTGAGAAAAAGGATTTAGCAATTTTAAACTTTGAATAAATTATATTATAGGAATGTAACAATATAGAAAATCTAAACTTATAAGTATAATTCAAAGTATATCATCTTAATTATGCTTAAAAATATGCATGAACGTTCCAAATTGAATGAGTTTCCTATAAAATATATTTGATTTTGTAGTGACATATTAATGACGTCTTTATATGATAAAAATATATATAGTCGTGCCATTTTTTTTTGCGAATCAATCATTTCGAATGAAACATAAATATTAAACATTATAAATGGTTTTGATGTAAAAAGAAAATAATAAGATTTATGGAGTTGATGGTTAATCGTCCTTAAACTAACTACCCGTTACCAAAACTAATATATTAACTCATTAGGACTCATCTAGGTTTAAAAGAAGCAAAATAAAGGTTAATCACATAATAAAAATTAAATATAAACAACATAAAATAGGGTGTAGGAAGATGTGATGAATGGCCTAGCCCATTTTGGGCTGCTGCTTGTCTACTGCCACTGTTCTGGGCCTCGGCCCAGAATTCTTTTAATTTTGCTACGGGTGGGCTGCTGTGTTGCCTGGGCCAAGCCTAGAATCTGTTTTTTTTTGTTTACTTTGCTGCAGGTGGGATGACACAAGAGAGAAATTGTATTGGGCCTTTAGCCCAACGCCGAAGGCGGATGGAATCGAGTCCCTCAGACTCGTGCGAGGCGGTCATGCATAAAAGATACGAGAGGAAAAGATTAGTATACGATCAATAAGGCTGAAACAAGTAAAAGTACAAATCCAAAGCAAAATCCAGAG